>NC_141702.1:81666059-83087578 GCF_971803275.1 Cyanistes caeruleus | reverse complement strand
TGTTGTGTCGTGCCATGTTGTGCCATGCCGTGCCGTGCCGTGCCGTGCCGTGCCATGCCATGCCATGCCATGCCATGCCATGCCATGCCACTCTATTGACAAAGCATAGCTTGAGTTGGGGATGCATAATCATCTCTATGCATCTCAACCATCAATCTGCATAATCATCGAATGCACCTCTTCCAATTACCCTAAAGAGATCTAAACTCAATCCCCCAACTGGACTGGGAGATGTCAGTTATCCTGCAAACCCTCACCTGATCCCAAATCAGAAATCTCAAGGAAAGCCCTCTTTCCCCCTCAGTTTCCCAGGCCCATATCTACACAAACATCCCAGCTAAGTCTGCAACCAGCGCTCTTTGCACTCTTGCAGCTTAGCCCATCCTTTAGCAAATCCCTGCCCTGGTCCTGCATGCCCAGCTGTGCCCCACTACCCCCAAGGCTGCTAGCTGTAGGGTGCCTGGGGCAGGCTGTGCCCAGGTCAGCACAGGTAAGGGGTTAAGCTCAGGACAAGCAGATTGATGTCCACCTCATCTGACTCCCACTGCCAGCAGCACCCCTGGGCTCTGGGAGATACCTCTGCTCTGTGTGCCAAAGCAGTGGGCAGCTGCCTGAGCCTCCCTCCTTGCAGGGATGGGGAGTAACTATGGTAACTGTCTCCGGCTGCATCCCAGCTCCATGTTTGTCTCTCCTCAACAGTGCTTGTGTTTATCTTCGATGTTCCATTTGCAGCTTACTCCTTCATCCTCATGACCAAAATAAAAAAGTGAGGTCTTGTAACAGCTCCCAGCCTCCTTTCCCAGAGACAGTCTTAACCACAGACAAGTAGATCCCCACAGATAAAGCATTACCTCACTCAACACCTTCCTTGCTCATCACCTGAGAGTCCCTACAGGTCCATAGCAGACATGGTTAATCACCAAAGCACAAAATTAGTGTTTGAAGTCTTGCAGGAGCCTGGAGGTGCCAGTGGGCATCAGCAAGTGCCACATGAGAGGTGTGCTGCAAGGGCACGTGGGGTGCATAGCTGGCTTCTGCACACACACCAACTGGCTGGTTTCCAGAACTACCCAGTGAAGCAATATAGATGCCACCCTTAATCCCTGTGTAACTTAATCCTTCAGATGTAAAACAGGGTGACTGAGTTTCCTCCTCCTGAACATTTATCAAAACCTTTGAGGCACAGCCACTGCTCTGTGCTGCAGTGCCTGGCACCAGAATTTATGCTTCAGTGTCAGCAGTGACTGCTAAGGTAAAAATTTTCAGAAGAATTTTAATGACTCAGATGTGGAAATCAGATTTGGGTGACACTTCTGAGAATGGATCTTGGGTTCTTGACACTTTTGAAATGTTCCCCACAATAATTTTAGAATGTCTGAACTACCAATTAGTGCTTGATTAACAATGGTAAATAGAAGCCTTGTGTTCTGCTATCTCCCTTGCTGTTTCAGCTGTTAATGACAACTACACTAGGAGCTGCCAGGGGAAACATTTAATATGTAAAGCCTGGAATTATTTTCCCTCTGTGTTTAAAAAAAAAAACTGATGACATTTCTTTTCCCTTCTTTCTCTCTTTTCAGCCCTTTGCTTTGTCATGCTGAGCAGCACATCTGACACCAGCTGAAAACATCTGGAATGGTTCTGATAGGAGCAGAGCCAGCTGCCTTTTCATAGTTCTCTGGGACTGAGAGATATATATCAGATGTGAGTGTCTCTCCTCACTAATAATATGTTATCTGAATAAATAACTGGTGGTGGCTTAGACCTGGCTGAAGTGTTTGCTCTCTGCTCCTGTTGCAGATTTGATTTACAATGTTTTCTCTCGCTTCACACTGATTCTTATTTTACTTTAGGGTTTTTTTATTCAATAATTTATTTTCTTGTCCTCCTCTCCCTCCTTCCCCTCCCCTCCTTAGACATTCAATCACAGCTGCCTGCAAGGGGGGGTTGCAACCCAGCTTTTCATCTGTTTGTGTTGCAAACAGAGGAAATTTGAGAAGCAACCATACAAATATTTTCTATCTAGTCTCTGCCCAGATCCATCCAGAGGATAAAGGCTTGTCTGGGAGGCATGGTTTGGAACTGAGCCTGCCAGTACAGGGGATGTAGGTTGAGGTCTGGCTGTGCCCAGGCACAGAGAGATGACATGGAGATGCAGTGTGGTTATCCATGGGCATCAGGCCATTAGTACTGCAGTCCTTCTGGGATTTGCTTTCCTCTGCCCCCCACATCAAGGATCCTCCTCCCTATGACAGAAACCTTCTTTGGTGCCACAGGGGACCCCAGACACCCGTACTGATCCCCAAAAGAGTCACTTCATGCCCACTGCACCTGAAACACACCTCCCTGTGTGCAGAGCAGAGCTACCCAGCACACAATTAGCAGGAGGCTGGAATACACAAGCGCAGAGTCCCAAAGGCATTCCCACATA
This sequence comes from Cyanistes caeruleus, assembly GCF_971803275.1. Classification (NCBI taxonomy): domain Eukaryota; kingdom Metazoa; phylum Chordata; class Aves; order Passeriformes; family Paridae; genus Cyanistes; species Cyanistes caeruleus. Next base: position 83,085,147 of record NC_141702.1, on the reverse strand, counting down.
TCTCTGAACCACCAAGGTTACCCATCCCAGCTCTCTTCCCTCTTTCATCATAGCTATTCAGTCACCTCTGCCTGGACAACCCTGCCAACCTCAAATCATCTCTTCTTCCCACGATCAAAGTAATCAACTGTTGTCTCCAGTAATGCTGTCAGGAGCAGAGGGCTGTGATGAATCCTTCCTCTCAAGGCATCCAGGGGTTCTGCAAAACTACAGAGGCACCTGACTCCAGCAGGCCATCCCTGGATGGACACCAGCAAGGGAAAACACCTTGGGATGCCAAGGGCTTTTCTGGCAGCAGGAGTGATTTCAGGCAAAGAGAAAAGCATGTTATGTGACAGTGATGAAATGTGAAACCAGCTGCTTTTAAGGCCTTTCATCCATCATCCTTGTGAGCCTCTGACAGTGACAAGAGGAAGGGTGGGATGAGAGGAGAACCAAGAAAGAAGCATAGTGAAAGGAATTGACTCTGAAGACTTGGCATAGATTAAAAATAAACAGCTCTTCCCACATGTCTCTGCACCTCCATCCAGTCCTGTCTGTACAAACAGCCCCCTGAGAGTGACACTTCCAGTGTCAAGTCTCTGCAAGGGTCAGTGACAGCAGGGAATGGAGTCTAACAGACTGTCCCATCCACCCCCCAGGTCTTCTTCCTTCCTAAGTCACTGCAGTGCCTCACACAGATGTTCCAAGATCTCCGTACAGAAAGTCTCTTCCACTGCAGATACCTCTCCAGATCTTAGCCCCGTGGAAGTGACCCACATCACAGCAAAACAAATCCCACCACAATGTATGTTACGAGGCAGAGCCCCTTGAGAGCATTGGTTGGGAGCTCTGAGGACCATAGCAGCTCAGGCTGCTCCTCATCACCACCAGAATCTCTGGAGGGTGGAGGGTGTGGCTAGATGTACTAGCAGTGCTGTATTAGAAGAGGAGCTTGTTCCTCTTGCAATATATGTCTTCACAGCGGCCTCCAGGACCACCACATTTTCTGTTTGATGGGAAATGTGGGTAAAATCAGATTCTGCTTTTTGCTGCAGAGGAGGAAGGTGTCTCCCAGCCTGGAAATGCAGCTACTCTCAGCTTCTCCCAGTTCAGATAGGGAGTCCACTGTGAACAAAAACATCTCCTGAGGATCAGAGCACCAAGGACACCTCAGCTGCCTAGAGAAAACGACCCTGGGAAGCACCCTGCAGCAGGCAAGGGAGGTGGGGCAGCCACCAGTGGGCATGGATCACTGGCTGAGATCCTCTATTTGTTGCCCCTTAAAAAGCTTTTGCTGGATTAACTGAAGACTTGAGTGTGGAAATGTATTTCATCACCTGCCAAAGGACAGTGAAAAGCAAAGCAAGAGCCATGTTCCACCTCAGTGAAAGGCTTCAGATGAAAAGCAACCATGGAGTTGTCATGAGACTGCTTGTTTGTGTTATTTTGGGCTCAGATATTTGCAAATACAACCTGTTCTAAACTGATCGCTCTCTGTTTTTTCAGACAGTAAGTGATAAATGTGGTCATTTTGCATTCATCTCTGGGAAGTGAGAAGGGTCTGAGAAGAAAGAGCAGCTGAGAGAAGGGACTCTGCTTGCCTGGAATGGGGTTTACCAAGTGCCTGGATCCCTGTGACCACAGGGGCATTTACAAGTGACTAATCATCACCATGCCCTCCCCAGAGCCTTCCCCACAGCCACCTCTGAACTCCTCGCAGACACTGATGGAAACAGTCTCCTCAGCCTCACAGCCCCCTGGAAACAGGTTACCTTCCCTGTGCCTCTCAAAGGGACAGAAACAATGGAGGAAATCACTTTCCTGAGGACATGCAATACATCTGCAGCAGAGCATGCAAAATCTCACTCTGCCCCAGCTTACCTCCCCATGCCTGCCAAGCAGGGCCCACCTTCACTGCCTCATGGGCTCCAGTTGGCTGTGTCCATGCCAACCAGGACCAGGCTTTAAGGATGAGGTACCACCAGGGAGTTTGGGCTGGCATACAGAGTTAAGTCCTAAGTTTGGGCCATGATAGCATGGACATACCCAGAAGACCTGTCTGTGCTTGAAATGTTCCTCTGTTAAGTGAACCCCCAAATCCACAGCTCCATGCACCCCACTGCTCCATGTCCACCTAGCACTGCAAGATTAAAAACAGATGCTTAGCATCCACTTTGTCCTCTCTTAAAGCAGGTGAACCCAGCTAAGGGGATCTACACTGGAGGCCTGCATAAGCATCATGGAGTCCTAGGACCTTCAGCCAGATGATATATCCACTATCATCCCTTCTAAACAACACAGGTCTCCACAAAAGTTTTGCCCCCTTTGATGATTTTGCCTTTTTTGCACTTTCCATATGAGGCAGAAAAGCAGGGACCATGATAAATGCTGTCCAGCTGAAAGCACACCTAAATCCACCCATTCACTTCATGAAAAAAAATTATAAAGACCCTTGAGGAGGAGAATGCTGAAATGAAGCAGACAACCCTGTAACAGGTTATTTTTTAGAGGACCTTCAGAGGGAAGGCGTGTCTCAGGGATGCGCCACAGAGCTGATTAGTGGCAAGGACAGCCGTGAAACTGCAGCAATTGAAAATCAGTGTGGCAGGAGCAGGAGGACATTTTAGGGGTGGTCCTGAGCAGGAGAAGGTGACAACTTTCAGGGTCACTGTTTGTCATTGAAAGAGTCCGCTTTGCATTGACCAAACCAAGTCATGTACAGCTGCAAAAATCAGTGAATTATTTCAGCTTAGGAGAAGAAAACTGAGAAGTTCAAAGGCTCCAATTCAACATTTTCTGAATTAGCTGGTTTAGCTTCTTGAAATAGCCATTTATTTTTGCAGATTTCTAATAGCCCATTAAACCTTTTTTTATATATCCCTAAGCAGAACATTTGCTTTCAAACTGAGTAATTTACTCAACACAAGGTGATTTTTCTGCTTTTCATTTCAGCAGGAAACGGAAAAATAATGAATTTCCCAATGACCCCCAGTTGTGGGCTTGTTTTGTTGGTTTTTTTTAATGCTGCTGTTCCTGTAGCAAGCAAAAGCAGTGCTTATTTGCACAGCTATGGTCAAATGTTACATCCCTGAAAAATCTCGATAGACCAGGTTGAGCCAGAGACTGCACAACTGCTGGTGGAAGCAGCACACTCTCCCAGGAAACACAGAAGCCTGGGCTGCTCATTGTCTTAGCTAATTGTGTGACAAAAGACAGCAGGCTTTTATTTGCCATTTTGCAATAGAGTGAGTTTTGGAGTAAGGAAAATTCCACACCCCCACCCCTCCAACAAGAACATCTGTATGGTATCCTACAGGATTCCAAGATCCAGTCAGGGGCCAGGGCAGAGCAGGACAAGTGTATACTGAAACTTGCTCCTAATCCCTTTCCTTTCCATGCAGTTTCAACACAAAGACTTGCTGAAACAGAGGCTGTTTTGTTGTGCTTGGTAATCAGCTGAGGGGTTTCCTCTTTTGGATTTAGTGGGAACTTTATCATAACCTCCTTCAGCAGAGTCAGGCAGAGCAATTATGTCTTTTGGGAAGAGCTTCTTTCAAGCCCAGTTCCCACTGGCTTTATTTGATGGTGTTGCTCTTGAACTGGAGGATAGAGGGAACAAGCCAAAATCCAGTGGCACTGCTGTTTCTCCAGAGATTTTAGTGAACATTGTGACCTGATTCGTAGACCTGCAAAGCTCCTTCTGGGACACCTGGCTGAGGTGATGGGGGTCTTACCTGCAAGAGAGCAAGGTGTTGTCTGGGAGATTAAAACTTAGGTAGGGAAGTCTGGCAGCAAGTTGGGACACTGGAAAGGAAGAAATATCTTCTTTGACTGTGTTTTATATAAGGGTGACAGGAGGCAAAAAAAGTATAGCTTAAGAGACAGGGTCTGTCAGGAGATCAAGAGAGGACTGTTAGAAGAAGAGCTGGTTATAAAATGTTGCCACCAATAAGTCAAAAAGGTAAGAATTCAGGTAGAGACCTCTAAAATCATGTAGTCCGGCCTTCTGTATCTTCAGGAGATCACACACACTCTCCAGGTACCTCTTTCAGTGCTGAGACCACTCTCACAGGGAAGATTTTTTTCCCTCTATATCTGATCAGAATTTTCCTAGGAGCTATTTTTATTCCTCATCCTTTGCTATGTATCTCTGAGAACAACTTGGCATCCTATTTGCAATGGCTCTTCATATAGCAGAAGATAGCAAAGAGCCCCAAATCTCCAGACTCTCCTCATATGCCAGGTGCTTCAGCCCCAGACATGTCCTTCCTCTTTGCTCATTCAACTTTGTTGGTATCTCTTCCCAGGGAGCCCCAAACTGGACCTGGTACTCCAGATGCTCTCTCCAAGTGCCAGACAGAGGGGATAGATGATTCAAGACAGCACGCTTTTTCCCTGGGCTTGTGAATATCATCTTTGCACTTCCAAGAGCATTCTGTCATGATTATTGCAGGTAGCAGTGCAGACTTTGCCAGCCAGCTTTGTCTGCCTGCGTTCTGAGCTTGGTACCAACCAGCTCTAATCCAAAGCCATATAGATGGTTTATCAAGACATGACACTTAAATTCCTAAGCCATGCTGAAGAGACAGGCAGGGCAGGTGCAGCTCAGCATCTTGCTAGCAGGGGTTAACAGGAGGGGAGGGTTGACTCACTGTAACCTAGCAGGGAGGACTGAAAGTCTGTGCTCACCTCCATCTGCAAGAAATTGCACAGACACCTCTGTCCTGTGGATGTGCAGTGGGATAAAGATTTTATTCCATCTGACATGAGCCTTTCACTCACTCAATGGTGGAGAGCAAAACATAATGCAAGAATAGAGTTTCTGACAGGGGAAGTGGGTGTTTTAATGAATCATTTGAGATGCAGAGCCATGAATGTCCAGACATTCTTGAAGATGTTTTAATAAATAACAAGATAACCATTTAAACATTGTGAGCAGAAAATGCATTATTGAACATGCATAACACAGTACAAACTTAGAGCCCTTTCAGAGCCTTCAAAAAACAACCAGGAGAAATTCAAATGAATGGAAGCAGACAGGCGCATTTTGATTTAATGTCTGTCTGTGGCTTCCAGAAAGCAAGTGCTGTAACTTTGACCTGCACCAACTTTATATATTCATGCACCTGCCTGCTCATCTCGCCCTTCTGCAGGAGCTACTTGCCCCTCAGATAGGCAGAGACAGAGGAAATGGCTACATGCAGCAGTTTTGTATCTGCAAGGTGGACATCAGCTCAGTCCACCCATTAGCCATAAGGAAGGGGTGTCAACACCAAGGAGGAGCACAAGTGCTCATTGAGGGCTGCCTCTGGGTCCGGTCTCTTTTGGATCCATACAAACTTCGGCAGCTTTACATCCTCCGGTGAGAAATTCCTCAACATCAAAGCCCCACAGATCTTGACTGCATTGGGTCCACTTAGAGAAAAACAGACTATTTTCACATTTCTTTTGACTGCCATTCTCTGGACCTCAGATGGATAATAAAGATAACGGGGACTGATCTTGAGGTGTTTTCAAAGGGAAGGAAGGGTTGATACCAAAAATGCAGGTGTGTAGGAAGGTCACTAATTGCACATGTACGTCTGCAGGGCAGGCTGACTTTGAAGAATGTCTCTTTGATTGCATGGTCTCCTAGGGCAGAAGTGGGTGCAGTGAATGATGTTCAAAAGAGCCGTGGCCAAAGCAGAGAGCTCTGCTGCCCCAACAGCCAGTGCAGCATTTAGAAGAAGAATTCAATGTTTGCAAAAAGTGCCAAGGGAGCTGTAATACTATGCAGCAGTGATGCCAAATTAGAGCATGATCCTTAGCTTAAGGTCTCAGTCTTAATGGCCAAAGATCAGTGCAAAGAGCAGAGCAAGAGAATTAATATTTTGCAGTAATACCAAGGAAGGGGAAATCCTGAAAATTACTTATGGTCTCTCACTTTTTATCTTTGGGGCGTCTTTTCAATGACTATAAAACGTGACCAGAGTGACTTAACACTTGTCATCAGCCAAAAGCTCAAAACCTTAAAGAAACTGAGCCAGACACACCATCTCTGTAGGTTTTCTTGCTTGTATCTGCTATTACAGAAAAGTCACCTTTCCTTACAGCCTTCTGCTTTTAATCATATCATGCTGTTCTCTTCACTAGAGGAGGTGGATGCAGGAAGGGACTGTGTTGCCAAGAAGAAGGAAGAGTGATGGACACTGAAATTTGGAGGTAAGATAGGTGAGCTTGGGCACCAGCTGTTTGCAGGGCCAGGGGAAAGAAGTGAGATAAGAAGCCTGTACACTGCTGGACAGAACCACAGAGGTAGTGTTGAAACACCCTCACTGCTAAAATCAGTGTGACCATGTCCTGATGGATAAATGCCTCTCATGTCACAGCTCTGTATCACCACAGCTCTGGTCTGACTACATCTGCCAGCACTGGGTCTCCAAGAATGGGATCACTAGATGGACAAGAATTTAGGATCAGTTTCTAAGTGTTCACTGTCCTGTTTAATAATGGCAGAGGTGCTGGAGGTTGTAGCCCAGGGAAGCTGGTGACCATTACTGTTCTCCAGAAAAAGGCACAGTGTGTACAAGGTATAGTAGCTGCTTCCCTCACAAGTGCTACCTGAGGTCTCAGTGTTACCATTCCAGCTTTCATAATGCATCCAGGGGGGTTGTGGAATACTTGCTGTGGCCCAGCTGGATGCCTTCTCCTTCCTTTGCTACAGATAAAGTGGGGTACACTTGTACCCCAGTGGCTGGAGCAAGATGGCTTCCAATCACTTCTCTTCCCAGCAGGCAATGAAGCCAGACTTCCAAAAATAAGGGTACAAGGAGAGCATATCATTCCCCTGAGCTGGAATTCTAGTGGGTAGTGAGAGAATCACAAACTGACTTTGCTCTGAACAAACTTTTCCCAGTCCTCTGGACCCCAAATTCCAGGCAAGACTCTGCTGCATTTCTCTGTACTTCTGAGGGCTCACAGCTAAGGGCTCAGTTGTGGACACATCAAGCACGAAACAACCCAACTCCCAACAGATTTCAGGTGCTGAGATGTCACAAGATGCTCCAATTCAATGCACTGAGCCTCATGACAGTGATTCTTTTGAAATAATTTCTCCTTTGCTGGAAGGTTCAGAGCTGCCTGTTTTTAAATTCCACTTGGTGCTCAAACCAGCCTCAGGATCCCTGGTTTCCCAGCAGAGTTGCTTGGTCACACCGAGTCCTCCTCTTAGAGGATTCCCACAGGGGCTGCCCTTGTGTTTTAAGCCTAGCCCTGCCCTAGCCTTGCTCTTAACTGAATAGTTGAGGAGTTTTTATTTAAACTTAACTTCTACTGCCAACAGCCCTACCTGTCTTGGTTGACAGAGAATATTCCTCAAGTACCTACTGAAGCAGAAATCTCCAGCATGCTCCCAAAGATTTTAACTTTGCCAATTCTTTTCAGAAGGGGCATGATTTTCCTCTCACTTACATCTGCTTCACAGCAGGGTAACTCCATTAAAAGGACTCCTCTTTTACACCTGCAGAAGCAAGAGAAGAATCAAGGCCATCCCCCCTCAGGAAGAATGCACATAAAATACTTGCTGCATGTTGTGCTGGGAAAAAAAAAAAACATCCCACAGCTGCTTCCACCATCTCAGCACAGAAACTCTACTCTCCAATGTTTTTTTTAATAAAAACCTTATGAAAAGGAAACTGCTTTCCCAAGCCATCCTGCACTGACTCAGGAGAACTGTTGGGTTGGATCACGACAGTATAAACTGGTTTATTGCCAGAACAAGCAACAGATGCCAACAGTGTGACACAGAGCTAGGATTTGGCAGTTTGTTCAAACACTCTGACAGCAGCAGGCATTTTAAACTCTGAAAGATAAGAAATTGGCCAGCAAAATGCTTTGATGGAGTGTCGCCCTCAGAATTAAACCTTCTGATCTTGTTTTCATAGTTTCTAGCCACTTTCCCAGGAAAGTAACTATAAACATAGATGTTTATACATTCCATTAAGGAAATGTCTTTTGATGGATGTTTCTCACAACCAGTGTTATTGGGAAGGTGGTAACCTGACTATCCAATCCCTGGTTTCTGTCAAGATTCTATAAATACTGAAGCACCAGAATAAATCGCTCTCTTTTTCCTATCATACGTTGAGCTGTGTCTGTGTGAATCATTTTGTGTCCAACGGCAACAACGGAGCATGTGGACTGCGCAGTCTGCCCTGCAACCTCCCTGAAATAATGCAGGACTCAGTCCCATGGGAGCGTGCATCTTTTCAGGCAAGCAGGACTGCTGTATCCCATAGGGCAGATAATTTAGTTTCTGCAAGGAACCTCTGCTTTAAAAAACAAGATATCGTGTATTTGTCTGGAGGCTTTCAGAGATAGAAAATGGTTCATCACCATATTTCACAGGTGCAGAGCCTTTCCAAGACTTGTCTTTTGTAGACAGGTGATGGCATGATACTGTAATGACTGTCCCTACAGAAACACTACTCAGAGAGGGAGATGCTACCATCAAACAGTGTAATGTGGCATTTCTCTATTAGAAAGAAATTAATGGATGGATTGGTGTAACTATAGGAGAGGGAAGGTTGGAATGAAAAATAGGTAGGTCAGTAGATCAGGAGAGAAGGATGGAGAGAAGGAAGAAGAGAGAGAGAGAGAGGGTGGCGGGGGGGGGAGGAGGCTTTCATTCCACCATTTTTCTTCTGTTTATTTCCCATGCTGGCTGGCCAGCAACACCTTAGCAAGATCTGTCTTCTTCTCACAGCCAGGAACATACTGACAGGGCCAGGGACAGTACCACCAGGTCATTAGGTCTTTCTGGTTTGAACCTGTGTTTCCTTGCAAGCAGAGACCCTGTCAGGGTTCTTAGTTCATGCTTCAGATTCAACTTGAGAAGCTGAATCCTCTCTGCCTGGGTTAGCCTGTATCTCCTGCTATGCAACAAGGAGTGCCTCCACAGGTTTACAGGCTCTCATAGGAGATAGGAGGGCTGGAGTGCATCTAGCTGGGGAGCTGGGTCACTAGAGGGGAACAAAGACATCAGGTTCTTAAACTACTGCTCAAAGGGACAATGAAGCTGGGTGGGAAAATGCAATGTCCTACTGAACAAAACTGTACAGTGTGTTCAGGTGCTTTCCCTTGACAAAAAAAATGGAATTGTAGTTCAAAAGCTCCTCTGCTCCCCTCAAACCTCCCCAGTATCTACATTCACCTCCACCTAGCAATGTAAGCATACTTGTCCCATGACATGGAGAGAAGCACCAAGCTCGTTTATCCCCAGAGTTTAGGGTGCCACAGCAGCTGTGGAGGGAACCCATACAAGGATGGACCCATTCTGGCAGCATCACTCACCAAGTCTGGCCACTGCCCCAGCCTCAGAAGCAGCCACATGCTGCTTTTGCTGTGCAGGGTTTCAATTTCAGACACTGTGATTCAACTTTTCTCTCCAGATAAAGTTATTAAGGTAAATTTGATCAAAATGACACATGGATTACAGTGTGTGTTGCAGACTCTAATTCTGTTTACTGTTCTGGGGGAATGGGCAATTATTACAAAAGCTGGGACAGAGTGTTTTTAATAACATTTCTTGTTAAGATTTAATTACAGGAAATTGTATTTTCTTAATCACTGAAAACTCAACTGCCTGGGAAATCTTTTTTATATAATTTTGTTTGCAGTTTATTAAATCCTTAGGTTATTCCTTTTCTGAGGCTTTTAGTCACTTACTAAGTGCTTCTTAACATGTAGGAGCAGATTGCTCGGAAGCACAAAGAAACTGAAGGAAGCAGACTCTGGGAGGGAGGGATGGCCTTTGACAAAGCAGATTTCCATTTAGGATTTAGAGGTTCTACGGTATTCTTTAAAAAATTATATATATATATATTCTACCACTTTTCGCTGCTAAGACCTGCCTTCCCTGCAGCCTGACTGATGCTGGCACCAGCTGCTCTCCACATCCCTCACTCCCTGGAACACCTCTCTGAAGAAAAGGTATTCTGGGGAACTATCTAAACTGAGGGCAAACTTCTAAAACATGTCAAAGCAGGAAAATAAATGACTGAAGAGAGTGAGTGGAGAACCTGAGACACAGGGAAGAGAAAAGAAGGGGTGAATGATCAATTGTCCTGAGCCAAGCTGTCATATTACAGACTGGCCAGGGAGAGGGGTTGGATTACTATTCCCTACCCTTGAAGAGTGAAATGGCACACCAGAGCACCGTTCCCAAAGAGGGGGTGACAGATCTTGGTAGCCAGGTCAAAGCACTGGGCTTGGCCGGGCTCCTGAGCACCTGTTGCCCTTCTGGGTGCTAGCACAGTGAGGTGCAGGTGACAACAGGCAATGACCCCAGCTGCTAGAGTAGCTGTGTCACTGTTTCAGTGCTGGAGCTCTTGGTGGAAAGAACTGCCCATCTGAAAGGAGCCAAGCAGCTGCTTCAAATAACTGGGGCAGCAGTCCTCCAGGCCAAGGGCTCCCCATCCCCAGACTCTCAGTGCCCCAGGGTCTGCTTCCAGCACTTCAGGGAGTACAGAGAGGAGCAAGGCAGCTGAAATCGGTGAAAGGGCTGATTGTGCTGATCAAAGGTTAAGCTTGCTCCTGCTGGCATGCAAAACAGCCTCCCTTTGTGTGCAGGGCTAACACTGAAAGGACAGGAGACTCTGGAAGAGATTAGCTGCTGCTACTGCTACTGCTGCTACTGCTGCTACTGCTACTCAGTGAACAGGTCGAGGATGCTTTCCATCCAGCTGCAGCCCTTCAGAAAGTGGCTCGGTTGCATCAGCTCACTGCTTATCTCTCCCCTGATGCACATGCCAATGAGAACAGGCTTATCTCTGCATCATACTTGTCTGGGGCAAGGTATTCAAGTCCCATGAGTGGCATAGCCAGACTGGGATCCTATCTGCTCACCAGGTGACAGTCAGACAGAAAGCCTACAGGAGCAAGGGGGGGTGCAATACCAGGAGCTCAGAGCAGCTTTGGTCTCACCATGTCCTCCTTCAAGCTCTGCCTACAGAGCAAGAACCTCTTGAGCCTGTGCCTTGACCCTGGCATTTCATGGCAGGAGATATATCTGATGAGGTCTCCCTTTCCTTGCTAAAGATGAAGCTGTAGGGTGACATCTGAGTCCAGAAAACTGAAAATCCTAAAAGTGATGGGTAATCTACAGCTTGCAAGCTGAACATAGTCTAAGACAGCCCTTAGACTTGCCAGGATCTAAGGTAAGCCAAGCAGATTTCAGTGCATCTGCCAAAGGCAGAGATATTTCCTGTCCCTTCTGCTACCAGAACTAGGGGGAGCATCAGGGGGAAGGGGCTGGTCTGAAGCCAAAAAGAAATGGTGGTTCTTCATGCAGTGCTTTCTTAGGCTGTTGCCACAGGGTGTTGGGGGTGCTCAACATGGATAAAAATGGCAGTGTACCAAAGCCAAGGAAGACAAACCTATCAGTGGCTTAACCAAGCAGCTCTGATCAGAGAATCCCTGAATTCAGATCTCTGGGATCTGAGGGAGTATTTTGGAGAGGCTGCACTGTATACTTGTCTCTTTCTCACACTTATCCCAAGCACACATGACCAGCTGGTGAGATGCCAAGCTGGACAGCCTGGCATCTGGGTCCTACACACCTGCATGGCATGTGAACCCATACATATGTAGGGCATGAACACCCTGCTGTTCCTTCTTCACAGCAGCCATCAGTTCTGCTCTGTTGGCTGCTCCTGCCACAATTCAGTCTCCACAGGAGTCACGCATCCTTGCAAGTCTGGGGCAGGCAGGACCAACAAATGTTCCGGGATTTGAGTTGAGCCAGAAGTGTGTTCCAGTGCTATGCTTTGGATTTGGGATGAGAATAATGTTGATAACACACTGATGTTTTCGACGTTGCTAAGCAGTATTTACACAGAATAAAGAACTTTTCAGCTTCTCACCTCACCCTACCAGTAAAAAGATTTGGGGGGCACAAGAAGATGGGAGAGAACACATCCAGGACAGCTAACCCCACTGTCCAAAGGATGTTCCATAACTTATGACATCATGTTCAGAACATAAACTAGAAGGAAAGCTGGCCAGGGGCCACTGCTCAGGTACTGGCTGAATATCAGTCAAGGGGTGGTAAGCAATTGCATTGTGCATCACTTGTTTTATATATTTTAATTCTTTTTCCCTTCATTTTCTGTCTATTAAACAGACTGTACTTCAATGCATGAACTTGCCCAATTCTCTCCCCATCCCACTGAGGGTCTGGAAATGAGCAAGCAGTTGTGTGGTGCTTAGTTGCCAGCTAAGGTCAAACCACAAAAAGTGGCAATTTTATCAAACCAGACAGGTTTTGTGTTCTGGGCAGCCCAATCTGACAGCCTCATGGTCACTGCTGTACTCTTCACAACATCCATTACTTATGCCACGGGCAGGGAGCAGAGGACTGCAAGAAGGGGAGGCAGAGGGATGCATTTCTTCCGTGCCCTGATTGCTGCAGGTGGCACTGCCCACTCTTTGGGCCTTGTAACTATTTGTACTCCCTTTAACATATTGATACTTCTGCTCCAGCAGCCAGGGTTGGCTGTTTTGACATGCAGAGGTAAGGATGAGGAGGGCTAACCCCTGCATCTCAACCTCATTTACTGCTAAGACCTTTGGCTATCACCATTTTAGGGGACAGACATAGGTTTGTAACAGCATTTCCATTGCAATTACCTGATTATTCTGAGTACCATTGGCCTTTTTTCTAGGCTCATAGCACTCTGCTCCTACTCCAGGACAGTGACAAGTGACTTGCCAGCTTCCCCAAAACTCTGTACCTTTCATTTCAGAACATAAACGTTGAAAAGAAACAGCACCTACAAACAAACATGCGAAAATCTCATGACAAGCCATGTACTGCAGATCAGCCCCAACAGAACCTGATATGAATATCTCAGTTCTCTGTTCCAGCTCTATGTGTTTTTCAGTCAGGGCTGTTTCTTTAAACCTATTACCGTGATTCTGTGTCTGCTTTTTTAAACAAAAGTAATTTCTCCCATTAGAAATTTCTCCCATGTTTGCAAATTAGACACTTACATTAATGAAACAAGGGTGGACTTACTTGAAAGTGGCATACAAAGGGGATGCAGGGCTCCACTGCCTCCATTACCCTGTGCATTTCTTAATGCAGGCAGTAGGAGGGGAGAAGAGCTGAGCAGCAGCCTATCTCCTTCCCTAGCTGCAAGCCTTCTGTCCCACTCTCTCCCCTCTTCCCCCAACCCACTGTGTCCATCCCATGGAGCTGAGGAGCCCTATGACATGTGGCACTGAGGGTAGTGAATATTTCCAGTCACTCTGTATGTGCCTGCCACATGAGATGCCTGTCACATCTCAGGGTAATCATCTTTGAAAACTCCTTGCTTCTAGGTCTTCCATCTGTCACAAAGGAGTATTTTCCATCTGCTGGGATTTACTCCAGGTTCCTGGGACCCAACTGATTCCTGCCTACCTGTCCTAAATCAAGAGTAGTCACATCAGTCTCCAGTGTGGCTTCAGTTAAAATCCCCAGGGCACCGGGGAGCACATGGGCTTACGCATCAAGAGTTTCAACTAGCAACTCTGCACGACTTTGCAGAGACCATGGCAGTCTAAAGTTACACCAGGGATTCCCATTGCTCCAAGACCTGGTGTTTTAGAGCTAGGGGGTTCCTGTAACCCAAGAGGGTGTGTACATGCAATGCAGAGAAAGGCCAGGCTCAAAATTGTGGGATGCTCTGGGACACATACTCGGAAAATGTGATACCTGCAAACCTTTTGACTCCCCAGGATGGAAGGATAACATTAGGAATAGCCATGTTTCTAGACCAGGCCCTTCCCACCACTGTATGGCCAGTGCTGAGGAACCCAGTGGAACAGGCAATGCAATGCAGGTCAGCAATGATTTTCAGTAAACCTTTAACTCCACCAGGTTTAGCCACAGTGATTTTCTGGCACCCATCCCAATGCATCCTAGCTAACTGGTTCCTCAAGGCTCACTGTCAGCCATCCAAGAACAGCCTCCACACCCTTATCTTCATTTTCTGGAGCCCAGGGAGGAAAGAGAAGGCCCCTCTGAAAATGCAGCTTCCTCCAGACACTGGACTTGTGGGCTTCCCTCTGAAGAAAGCTTTGCTGGGAGACTGTAGGCATGCAGCAACATCTACAGAAATTTGGGGTGTACTGCAGGCTCTCAGAGAAGCAGAACCAGCATCAGTAGGAAACCAAACCAGCGCTCTTTAAATATACATCAGCTTTCCACATCACCACCTTCCCATGGCAGGCAGAAATGTGAGAGACACATCTCAAGCTCTGAGCAGTAATTAGAAAAGGCAAAGCTTGGATTTGTTTCCATATTTTGTGTATCAAAGCTCTGAAGCAAGGGAGGCTTTGGTGCAATGAGTCTTGAAATATTTCTACAGTCTCCTTAATCCTAAGAAGCAGTAGCTCAGCCTGCTTCCCTAAGAAAAGAGAAGCTGATGAGTTCAGTGTGACAAGTTCTTGGCACTGGTTGGTGCTGCACTCTTCCAAGGGAAACAGAAAGAAACCTGAAGGTAGCACATATCCCTGAGGATGTTTTTCCCACTCCAATCAGCCTATATTTCATGTATGGGAACTGAACTGGCTGGGATGGATAGTGGCTTAGCTCAAGTTGCTTGTACAGAAGGCATAAATCTGAGAACATGGGAGGAGGGATACTGAAAGGATGGAAACTAGGATGCTACTGGGATCATTCCATAATAGGCCATGATTCTGGTTGTGACTCTCAATTGGTTCGGGACCTGTCACATATAAGATCATGTCCCTCGTCTGCGTTCACAATTGGACCCCTGCCCTCAGGTACCCCTATGAATTGTTAAGCTCACCACGCCCCTGAGTCTTTGGAGCTTTATCCCAGAACATGCAGTTCCTGTTATTTTACCACCATTAAAGTATTTCAGGCAACTCCATCATTCCTGTCCTTCCATTTTGCCATGCCCACCCAGCTGGACCGGACCTGGAGTCACAGCGAGCCAACTGTGACAAGTGGCACCTGAACAGGGACTCCCATACTGGAGACATCTAGGGATCAGTTTGGCTGGGTCTTGGCCAAACCAGCAGGATCTCTTCTCTTCGCTGTGGATTATTTTGTCAGGCCTGACACTTCGGCAACAGACAGCCATTGGAGGACAGCCAGCTGTCTCGGAGGACACCTGCTAGGAACACAGATGAGCAGAGAGAGGAAGAGCTTTTCCCATTGCTCCTACCCCAATGTGGGGGCATATCCCACCTCATCCAAGTGTTATAAACACATACTATAATATTGGCTTTTCACAAATATTAAAATGGATGCTATATGTATAATGCTAAAATAACTTTGCTATAAAGATATAGTTTTATTCCTGCTATCAACTAAACTTAGACATAAACTTAGACATGATATAGCTATGTTTGTGGTAATTGAACTACCTGTTTGGTTGGGATAACATCCAACGAATATATGATGAAGACCCCTGCTACTGATATGACAACTATCAGCACTTACTGTCTGTAGAAAGTATGGACCAAAACCCAAGCTGGAGGTGATATTAAAAATGGACTAAACCACAGCCAATGCACACCCTCTAAAAAGGCGGGCTCAAGGAGGACCCATGCTAAACAGTTCTTACAACATGTAAACTAGTTTGGGGAAAAGTTTAAATAGGTATAATTGTTTATGAATATGCAATAGTCTGATGCAATAGAAAAGGTATGTAAAGGATGTCTCTGAAATAGCAGATGTGCTCTTGGCAGAAAGCCAAGCACCCAGCTACTAAACTTTATTTTATTATCTTTGTCACCTACTGTCCTTTGTTAAACTTTTAAATTTTACCAGGAGAGTGAACCTCGTTTTTCACGATTTCGGCACTTCTTGCGGGATGTAACACCTCACCTCTGAGAAACTGGGAGATCCCGAGCAGGGGAGCCACGCCCTGCTGAGTTCAGCACCGGGCTCCATTTCTTTTGGCATGAATTGGCAGTTGCAGGTCGACACCCCTTGGAAAAGAAAGAGACAAATAAAGCAAAGAAAAGGGGAAAGGCTCCCTAAGAAACCACAGTAGTTAGCCCCATAAGTCTTGTCTTCCTGGAGACTCCGATAAGAAAAAGGGACTGCAAGTATTTTCTGAGGGGGTGGATATTGGGGATTAAAGGTTTGTGAGTGAGACATGGTCTGGCTATTCTGAACCTGCGAATCAAGTGTGGAGTCTCTGAGGACTGCAGTTCTGCTTTTTTGTGAGAAAAATGGCCAGTGAGGAGACGAAGCAAAAGATAAAAGGAGTGAAAGATCCCCCGGGGTAACTGGGACTGGCTCTCAGGGAGGGGTTCGCCCCCTAGGAGAAAGGGAGCCAAGGGTTTCCTAGCACAATCAACTAGGAGATGGGACAAATGTGGGGAAGTGGGGGCCCCCTAAAAGTTGACCGATTGGGGATTGGAACTCACAAGAGGCTATGGGAAGTGTGGGATACAATAACCAAGAGAATCTGGGGTTGGCCAACAACATTTGAGATTTTACAATACCTATGGGTGGATATTAACAAGTGACTTGAAAGTAAAAGTACCTTATTATTTTGTTGTCCTGTTGTGAGTGAGAATGAGTGAGACAGACAATTAAAGAAATAAAGGTGAGTGAGTATAAATGAATGAAAGTATACATAACTGTTGATTTAGAGTTTAATTTTATTTTCTGGAGGGAAGTGGATTGTATTATATTATGGGAAAGATTATCTGTGCTGTGAAGAGTGGGTGGTGTTCAAGCTGTCAGAGAAGTGGGTTAGATCAGGGAAACAGAGGGCAGGGACAAACAGGTAAAAATCCTGGGAAAATGGGACAAACAACCAGTAAGTCAGGTTCAAAGGAAAAAGAGAGTAAAAAGGTTCCAACAGATATACACCAAGATAGTCCACTGGGAATTAAGTTAGCTAATTGGGATATTGATCTCTGTACAAAGGAAAAATATAAAGATGATTCAACATTGTATGATAGAATGGACAAAGGAGGAAATAATTCTAATAATTTCTATTGGCCAAGATACAGATCTTTTGACTTCAATTTGCCAGTCCTTAAATATATTTGTAAATTGAAAAGAACTATTTGATCCAGAGGAGAAAGAATATGCCTCTTGTTGGACAGGAGACACAGAACCCCTGGAGGTAAAAGTTTTTATGATATCAGAAACCCCAGACAGAGCAAGCAGAGGAAAAGAAAGAAAAGAGCTGGGAGCCCCTGGAAATATTGCCCCCCTGCTCATGCTGGGGGCTCCAGCCCCCCTGCTCGTGCCAGGAGCCCCACCTCCCTCTTCGTGATGGGGCTTCAGCCCCCCGCTCATGATGGGAGCTCCTGCTCCTGGGTACCCCCACTCCCATCCCTGCCCCTCTCTCCTTGGCAGTTCCGGCTTCACTGCCGACTCCTGCCCCTACCTCTGTCCCCTTGGTGATTCCAGCTCCTGCTGTCCAAGTGAACGCCTTTCCTAGCAGAGGGGCACCATACCAAAATACAAGGAGCTCAGTCAAAACACAAAAGCAGCTTGATAGTCCCTACCACTACTCCAAAAAGGGGAAAAGAGTTATAAAGATTGAAGAACAAAAAGGTTTGGATCAAGAAGTTAATTTCCACTACGAGAAGTACCTATGGGAGGAGTTCAAGGGGGGACGGGATTTGTGAATGCTCCTTTGACCTCTTGAGAAGCCATAATTTTTAAAAAAGAAAATAAAGGGTTATTGGAAGATCCTATAGGTACAGCTGAACAATTAGGTTAGTTCCTAGGTTCCAACATTTTTACTTCAGAAGAAATTCAGTCAATCATGAAAATAATATTTTCTCAAGAGGAGAGGCAGATGATTAGAGCTGTTGGAATGATAATTTGGGAAAGAGAGAATCAACAAGGTCCAGCAGGGGACCAGAAAATGCCAATAGCACCTCCTAACTGGAACCAAAATGAAGAGGCAGGGCGAGTACATATGAATGATTATCATAACCTGATAATCAAAGGAATAAAAGAGGCAGCACCCCTAGGGAAAAATGTCAGAAAAGCTTTTGAGGGACAGCAAGGAAAGGAAGAAACTGCAACTGAGTGGTTAGAGGGGCTCCAAAAGAATATGAAACAATACTCTGGAATAAACCCTGAAACCATGGCAGGGCAAGCCCTGTTGAGGGTTAATTTTGTCACTCAACTCATGCCTGGCTAGATATTAGGAAAAAAGCTGGAAAAGATAGAGGACAGGCATGATAAATCACTAAATGATTTATTAAAAGAAGCTCAAAGGGTTTAGGTATGGAGAGATGAAGAAAAAGCCAAAGTGGAAGCAAAAATTATGAAAGTCACTATGTGAGTAACTTTCAGAGGAATCTGAAGCCCTCATGTACTACTTCTAAACATTCAGGTTTTAGAGACAGGGAAAAGGGAAAAAACAGGACCCCAACATGATCAAAATTCCAGGAGCAAACTAAAAATGCCTGTTCCTATTTTGGGGAAGAGTGATGCTATAAGAGGGAATGCACTCACCTAAAAAAGGACCTGAAAATATTCCAAGAGATAGACCCAGAGGAAGAATAGGGAGGTTATGGGCTCTATTTACTGGAGAATAAATACCATCTAGAGCCTTTGATAACTTTAAAAGTAGGCCCCCAAGAGGAGGGATTAGAATTTATAGTTGGTACTGGGGCAGAGAGAACTTGTGTAGTAAATATTCCAAGGAAATATAATGTAATGATGCTGAGAAGGTAACAGGAGCAAAAGGAGAAGGGTTTAAAGTTCCTGCTATTAAAATTTAGTAATAGAAGGGGAAACCAAAATAGGGATGGGAGATGTCTTATTAGTTCCTGGAGCAGGTAGCAACTTATTGGGGTGAGACTTGCAATTAGGAATAGGGGTTATACCAGAAGAAGGGAAGATGACAGCCAAAGTGTTAAAACTCAGCCAAGATGATGAGGAAAAGATTAACAAAGAAGTTTGGGCTGTGGAAGGAAATAGGGGAGGACTGGATATTGACTCCATAAGAGTCCTGATTGAGATAGAAGAATGTCCCATACATGTGCATCAGTACCCTATATCTTTAGAAGGAGGAGAAGGTTTGAAGCCGGTAATAGAAGAATTGATAAAGGATGAGACATTGGAATCTTGTAAGTCTCCTCATAATACCCCTATTCTCCCTGTAAAGAAATCTGATGGGAATTATAGATTAGTGCAAGACTTAAGGAAAGTTAACAAGAGAACTTGGACCTGTTAAACTGTGGTCCACAATCCCTATACTCTTTTAAGTCAAGTCCCACTCCCAGCACCAATGGTTTAGTGTAGTGGATCTTAAAGATGCTTTTTGAGCTTGCCCTTTGGCAGAGGAAAACTGAAATATTTTCACCTTTGAATGGGAAGATCCAAATACTGGAAGAAAGCAGCAACTAAGATGGACAAAATTACCACAGGGATTTACTAAGTCTCCAAACCTATTTAGACAAGCTTTAGAAGAAATACTACAAACTTTCCCCGCTATTCCTGGAATACAAATTATCCAATATGTGGATGATCTTTTATTATCAGGAGAAGCTGAAGTTGAAGTTAGGGAGGCTACTATAAAACTTTTGAATTTTCTTGGGCGCAAAGGATTAAGAGTATCAAAAGGGAAATTACAATTTGTAGAATCAGAAGTAAAATATCTTGGTCACTTAATAAGCAAAGGTAGCCAAAAGCTAAGTCCTGAGAGGATTGTAGGGATTCTATCTCTTCCCCCTCCCTCTTCAAAGAAGGAAATTAAAAGGCTGCTTGGATTATTGGGATATTGTAGACTATGGATTGAAGAGTATATGCAGGCAGTAAAATTTTTATGTGAAAAATTGACAGAAGGAGACGATATAAAGTGGACATGGGAAGATAATAATAAATTAAAAGTACTGAAGTTGAAAATAGCCTTGGTACCAGCTTTGAGCTTACCCTCTTTAGAAAAGCCCCTTCATCTATATGGGAATGTGGAAGGTGGAGTAGCTTATGGAGTTTTAGTCCAGGAGTGAGGAGGAGTGAGAAGACCAGTAGCTTATTTATCAAAATTCTTGGATCCAGTGAGCCATGTCTGGCCAGTATCTATTAAAGCTATAGCAGCTACTGCTATTCTGGTAGAAGAGAACCATAAATTAACTTTTGGAAGTAAACTAATTGTGTGTACACCTCATGTGGTCTGAAATGTGTGAAATCAAAAAGCTGAAAAATGGTTAACAGGCTCTGGGATGTTAAAATATGAAGCAATTTTGATAGACAGTGATGACTTTACAAGAAGTAAACAAAAGATTGAATCCAGCTCAATTTTTCTATAGAGAACCAAAAATTAGCTTAACATATATTTGTTTAGAAATTATCCAATACCAAACTAAAGTTCAGGAAGATCTAGCAGAACAAACCTTCCTAGGAGGGGAAAGAATATATGTTGATGGTTCATGCAGATGCTTACAAGGAGAAAGAATGTCAGGATATGCCTTGGTTGGTGGGAAAAATATGCAGACCACCAAAAAAGTAAAATTACCTTCAAATTGGTCAGCCCAATCTTATTATATGCTCTAAAAAGAGTACTGGAATATTTAGCACACAAGAAAGGAACCATATATACTGATTCAAAATATGTTTTTGGGGTAGTACACACCTTTGGAAAAATCTGGGAAGAAAGTGGGTTACTAAATTCAAAAGGAAAGGGATGCATACATGAAGGACTTACTTTAGAGGTTCTAGAGAACCTCTAGAAAGAAGAACCTGAAGAAATAGCTGTAGTACATGTTAAAAGGCCACCAAAGGGGAATGACCTCCAAGATAAGAGGGAATAATTTGGCAGATCAAGAGGCTAGAGATACAGCAGAAAATGGGACCAAAATGGTTATGTTAATTTTGACCACAGATAAGGAAGAATTGAAAGTTCCAAAGTTCAGTGAAGCAGAAGGAATTACTTAAGATAGGGAGAGAGCAAAATCAATCTGTGAAATGGAAACTTCCTGATGAGAGTCAGTTAATAAACCACTTACTAGGAAAATATTGGAAGACATGCATCAAAAAACTCTTTGGGGTACTCAGGCTTTGTGTGATCACTTTTTAAGGAATTATGGATGCATTGGAATTTTTGGATTGGCAAAGCAAATAACTGAGAACTGTATAATTTGTCAAAAGGTAAATAAAAAGGTAATGAGAAAAACAACATTAGGACCCCACAGGTAAGCTCTGCAACAGTTTCAGAGTATCCAAGTGAACTGTACTGAGCTTCCCCGAGTACAGAGGTAAAAGTTTCTATTAGTAGTAACAAACTGTTTAACTCATTGGGTAGAAGCTGTTCCCACTGTCAGAGCTACAACTAATGTGGTATGTAAAACCCTTTTGGAACAAATTATTCCCAGGTATGGAATGGTCAATAGAATAGACTCAGATAGAGGAACATATTTTATGTCAAGAGTCTTAGAGCAAATAACTCAAGCCCTGGGAATAAAATGAGAATTACATACCCCATGGCATCCACAGAGTTTGGGCCAAGTAGAGAGGATGAACCAGACTTTAAAAGAGAACTTAAAAAAAATCATGGTTGAAACCCAAATGTTGTCACTGTTGGACACGAAATGATTCACACAGGCACCGCTCGAAGTGAGATGAAAGAAGAAGGTTTTGTTCTTTCAGTATTTATAGTTTTCAGCAACGACCAGGGATTGGATAGTCAGGTTACCACCTTCCCAACTGCACTGGCCATGAGAGACATCCATCAAAAGGTATATCTTTAATGGAGTGTATAAACACCTATGTTTATAGTTACTTTCCTGGGAAAGTGGCTAGAAATTATGAAAACAATATCAAAAGGTCCGATTCTCAGGGTGACAAAATGTCATAGGTAAAATGTTTACTTTTGGTTCTATTGAGGGTCCAAACACAACCCAGATCAAATCTGGGAGTGTCACCCTATGAGACGATGTTCAGATTACCCTTCCTGGCCACCCAACATGAAACTGCTGCTTATGAAGTAGGGGAAATTAGTGTTAGAAAATATGTCACCACAATTTCAAGAACGCTTGAGAATTTGTAGTTGAAAGAGATAATCTCTCAAACCACACCTTTAGAATTTAAAATTCATAATATCCAACCAGGGGAATGATACTAGTGAAAACATAGAAAGAACAATCTTTAACCCCCCAATGGGAAAATCCTTTTCAGGTACTACTGACGACTGAGGCAGCAATCCGAACCAGGGACAGAGGACGAATCCATGCCAGCAGAATCAAAGGACCTGTGAAGGAACCTGAGGAGTGGACTATAACATCTAAACCAAAGACTCTTAAGCGGGGACTGGGAGGCAATGAACTGGGAAGACCCAAATGATCCAAGGAATGTACAAAGAATCACACCTAATTAGGAAATAATGTTGTGGCGTTTTTCCTCTGGCAGTTGGCTCGGGGAGTTCCTCCCCCACCCCCCATGGCCTTACCAGCAGTCAGGGCTTTTTGCCCTCTACCACCCCCACTCCCTGCGGGGGGCTGTGTTTACCGTTTTTGGCGGGGATTTTTCCACCCCCTTGCCCCCTTTGCCTGAATCCCTGCTGGCTCCGGGAGGCGGGCCCCCACCCGGAACACGCGGGAGACTCATTTCTTTGTTTTCTCGATCACAGCGCGAGGTTGCCGCCGCTTGTGTCCGTACATTTCCAGTTCCCTGTGTCCCCTCTAAAAGAGGTCAGGCGAGTGCTCCCGCCCACTCCTCTTCCCCCTCCGTGCTCCCAGGTCCACCCCATGTCCCTCCTGCGGATTTCACTCCCTAATGCTTGGCATTTGAAGCCAATGTCTGTTATTTCTTATCTTAGCTTGTCTATCCCTGATTTGTAGAAAGTTAGAAAGCTGACTGTTATAGTTACATATTATATTGTTGGCTTTTTGCAAATATTAAAATGAATGTTATGTGTACAAGAATGGGAAATTTTGTTGTATTAACATAGTTTCCTTTATTTCTGTTAGAAATAGTGGTATAATATGTGATGAATGGGCCAGGAAACCAGCTCCTTTAAAAAGGCCTTTATTAAACAGGACAGTTCTGGAGTGGGGGCCCGAGGGGTCGTGCACACCACCACTGTTGCCAGTGGACACCGCAGAAGACAAGGATCCATGCAGCTTTGTTACTAGGGCAGAGCTGGGCCTTTCTTCCTCATGGGAGTCCCCGGGAAGACTCCTTTTCTGGGCCTCGTAGTCTAGGGTGTCATCCTAGTTGAGTCCCCTCGTGGGTATGTCAGCCTCTGGAGGGAAGTCAGGGGACTCCTCTGGGTCTTCCTCGTTCGATGGTAGTTTTTATTCCTTCCTTTTTGTGTGGCTCATTGTCTCAGGGTTTTTTCCAGTCTGTGTGCATCCCATGAGTCTCCCGTTTCTCTCGTTTACATAAAAGTCCTTATGTCCTCCTCCTCCTCAGGGCCCAACTGAACACGGTACAGCAGCTTGGGGCAGGGGTACAATGTTGGCATGTGGGAGTCTAGGAGCAGTGGAGGCAGGGCCTGGCTGAACACAGAACAAGAAACACAGGGTACAGCAACTCGGGACAGGGGTACAAGGTAAGTAAACCTGGGACAGGGGTACAAGGTAAGTAAGGGGTTTACAAACAGTAACATGGTAACAATCTTCTAATTATTCTTAACATAATACATATATGTTAAGCTATGACATAGCATTGTCAGGAAAATTAATCCACGAACACCAGAGGTTTATGTCCAAAAAGGAGACAGAGGAGTCCTTTTTCTTTATTCGAATAAAGGGAGAGGCCATGGGGCATTCCCCTGGGATCTCTCAAATTTTTGGAGGGCGCAGCCTCCTTTTTATCCTAATTCCCGGCCGCTTGTCCCTTCTCTCTTTCCCCATAGGCTGAGGTACTTGAGAGGTACAGGCTTCCCGGAACGCCTGATACCTGGGGTACCTTCCCCCCCCCACCCCCAATGCATAATCCCTTCTTAACTTTTATGGAATTCATAGTGTTCTTTCAGTGCCTCTTTGATCTTCTACTGGAATCCATCCCATTGTTTCTGTCGTCTCTCACTGATAGCTGCATCTTATCAACTGACCCACAGCTTGTTTGTAAAGACAAACTCATCATTCCTCTCAATCTCTCTTCTTTTAATTTTTGTTAATAATTGTCTTTACAAACCTTAGTTATCATTGACCTAATTTCTTGTTCTTGTGTCTTTTTTGGCTTTGCAATTATTTGCAGTGGCATTACTTTCTGCCCTTTTGTAGCCATCTCTGGGTCAGTAGGCACGGCTACTACCTGCATTCTTTTGATCACATGTTGAATAAGTTGTATTAAGCAAGGGATCATGCATGGTAAAAAGATTAGGGTTGCTACAACACATGAGAGGAAAAAAAGCATTTGTTTGACTCATAGGCCACCAGGTAACCATGAAAACATGTCCCATTCCCATCCTTTCCATGTTTGGACTGGTACATGGGCTAACTTTCTTATTCCTTTTGTTATTTGTTTTACCACTTTTCCATTGTCATCTATTTGCAAACAGCAGTTTGAGTCATTCAATTTTCCACACACCCCCCCTTCTTCTGCTAATAAATAGTCTAATACTATTTGATGTTGAAATATTGCATTTCTCATCTGAGTAGACTGGTCAGCAAGAAGGTCAAGAGCTGTAGCTGTCTGGTTGACTATTATTTCAAAGACAGCTTGCAACCTAATTATCCGATTTATATTATAAATGGGTTCTCTGGCACCTGATATTAATTCATTTGGGTTCCAGGTAGCTGGTCCATAGTGTTGTATGATCCGTTCAGGTGGCCATTCATCTTTTCCCCACTTTTGGGTGCTCCTTTCAACCAGGGATGTATCAATAGACCGCTTCTCTCTAATTAGATCATCATATACTTTGATTCTTAACTGATTTCCTTGAACTTGTGGTAGTAGAAAGAACAATGGTCTAATATACCCCACATAACATATTCCTGACCAGTTTGGGGGTAGCCTGCGGTAAGCATTTTGGCCACAAATCCAGTAATGCCCCTTTAGAGCCCAGGTCCCATTAGCGAAGGGACCTTTCTAATTTTCATCATCAACTGGCGGGTCAAAATACAGCTTGCTTCCAGGGCCTAGTGGTCCACCCACAATAGTTGCCTCGCCATAAGAATCACAATATTTACATTTCTAAGCTCCTACATGAGGTTTCCACTTGCAATCACATCCCAGATCTGTTTTATTAGATCTGGACCAGAACCTGTTAAAAAGGGTTCTAGTTCCATTTCGGTGTTGCCATTTCCACTGATAGTCTCGGACAACATGTGTCTTACTTGTGGAATTATCCCGGGGGCAGCTTAAAAATAAAGGGTCAAAAAACTTATCCTTCCCCACTGCTTTACAGCCTTCAAAATCTTTTTGGTAATTATGGAAGGAACACCTTACCCAGCTACCATTAGTGAGCTTAACATGCGTTTGATTCCATCTGCTTCTATATCTGGAACAGTCATAAGGAGGGCAGTTGGGGGTCCAACAATCTAAACCCAAAGATAAAGTCTAGTCACAAACGCTCTTTCCCACATATGTGCTTCTTGTTCTGTTTAAGCAATAAATGCCTCTTTCAGAAGAATGAAGCTGCCATGGACTTCCTTCTTTGTCCTAAAATCCAGTTCCATTATGGACTTCACTCAGGGTGCTAACCCACTATTTAGGCTCGACTGGGCTGGCCACCCATGGCCAGCTTTCAGATCCCCCTGGCCCTCCACAGACCCAGCAGTTTCTAAGGTTAAAGGTCTTTGCTACTTGTTCTCCTAAAGTAAAAAAATTATTTTCCCACTTTAGACCTCAACTTAACTGAAAATATAAAGGTAAAATTATTAAGAGAAACATTCTAATAGTGTTATAACCTAATTTCTAATTTTCAATTTCACGTTGTCTTCTACACCACTTGTGGCAAGTGAAAAGCACAAAAACAGCTTATCATAAAGAAAGCAATGACAGCATGGATTGGCTCCCAGTGTCTGGAGATTTGAGAGTAGGGATGCCCATACAGACTATTTCAGCAGGCAGTCTGTGGGTAGGCACTCAGGGCTTCCCCCGATGTCGACGCACCAGCTACTGCTCCAGTCCACTCCTGCGGAGTGTCAGTCGCGGCTTCCCATCCTTCTCTTCTAGCTGAGATGTCTAAACCTCTGGAGCTTTAGCGACCTTGACTCGAGTGTGATGTGTCCACCCGTGTTCAGCTGTCTTGACGGCTGTTTCTGTGGTCAGCAACACCTGGAAAGGTCCACGCCACTTAGCCACCAGGGGTGCTTCTTTCCACTCCTTAACTAGGACCTAGTCTCCTGGTTGGATATTATGCACAGCAAAGTCCAAAGGCAGGGTCTGTGTCAGCTGAGCTTCCTATCGAAGAGATTTCACAAGAGACAGTATCCGAGCCACATACTGTTTTAGATATACATCACTTATCTCTACCCTCGCCCCAGGCTGAGAATTACAAGGATAAGGAATTCCAAACATCAGTTCAAAAGGAGACAGTTGAATATCTTCCCTGGGTCTGGCCCTGATTCTTGCTAAAGCCAGTGGTAAGAGCCGCAGCCATGGCATTTTCGTTTCTATCACTAGCTTTAAAAGATGTTTTTTTATTTCTCTATTCATCCTTTCAACCTGGCCTGAGCTTTGGGGATGCCAGGGAGTGTGGAGGTTCCATTGTATCCCTAAAGCAGTTATTACTCCTTTAAGAACTTTTCCAGTAAAATGAGTTCCTCTATCTGAGTCTATCGCTTCCACCATCCCATATCTTGGGATTATTTGTTTTAAAAATACTTTAATAACTGACCCTGTAGTTGCTGAAACAGCTGGGAAGGCTTCTGGCCACCCTGTTAATTGACATACTATTACCAAAAGGTATTTAAACCTCCCCACTCGGGGCATCTCAGTAAAATCCACTTGGCACCTCTGGAAGGGACGTACAGCCCAAGGCCTTCCCCCCCTGGCAAGTTTCTTTGTAACTTTGTTATTTGTCTTAGCACAAATCAAACAACCATCAACAGCTCGTTTTGCCAGAACAAAAAGACCCACAGCAGCATACATTTTGAGGAAGACTTCTGCTATCCCTCGGGAGCCCCAATGACTCTCTTCGTGGAGCTGTTTTAGCAGTTGGGAGGCTAAAGCTTTCGGTATCCACTGCTTACCATCTCTTGTAAACCAATTACCCCCTCTTTCTTCTGCCCCACTCTTTTTAACTATGTCAAGTTCTTCTGGTGAAAAAGACAGCTTCTCTGGCAAGGGGGCAGTTACTGGGAGCAAGGGAAGTAACTTAGAGATTTCTGGCAACAATGCAGCTTTTCGAGCTTCTTCATCAGCCAGTCTATTTCCTACTGCCTCTTCCGAATACCCTGCCTGGTGTCCCTTGATGTGTATTATTGCTACCTTTTTTGGTAAATTCACCACCTCCAATAGGCGGGAGATTAAGTTCTCATGAGCTAACGTTTTTCCTCTGCAGGTTAATAAACCTCTCTCTTCCCACAGTTTCCCAAATGCGTGTATCACACCATATGCATATTTAGAATCAGTAAAAATATTTACTGTCTTGTCTTGGTATAACTCACAAGCTCTCACGAGGGCATACAGCTCGGCCGTCTGAGCTGACCAGGTGGCTGGTAACCTCCCCCCTTCTTTTAATTGCTTTCCATTCACGACAGAGTATCCTGTAAATCGTCTTCCTTCTATCACCTTAGAAGACCCATCAATAAACACGTTTTCCCTCTCAGGCGACGGGATGTCTCTCAGATCATTCCTTGCCTTAGTTTGTAGATCTATTACTTGAATACAATCATGGAATTTTCCTTGGCTCCCTTCCTCAGGGCCATTCAAACAGGAGGCTGGGTTAAAACTTTCCTTGCTTTTAAATTTTAAATTCTCCTGTTCTAATAGACAGGATTCATACTGTAGTAACCGAGAGCTGGTCATCCACTTAGAGGCTCTCTCAGTTAACAACGCTTTAATCTGGTGTGAAACTTTAACAATCACATAACCCCCCCTTGTCAGCTTTCGGGCCTCAGCTACCATCAGAGCTGTGGCTGCGCAGTTCTGCAGACAATGGGGCCAGCCTCTGGCCACCGGGTCTAACAGTTTCGAAAAATAGGCAACCGGTCTTTGTGTTCCCCCATGCTCCTGTACCAAAATTCCTTTTGCATGTCCCTGTGTAACATCTACATATAATTCAAATTCTTTTTCTATATCTGGAAGAGCTAGGACTGGGGCCTTAACCAATTTGTCTTTTAATTTTTTAAAACTTTGTTCTCTTTCGGGTGTCCATACCACAACATTAGGACTGTCTTGTGTTAAAAAGCCATATAAAGGTTTGGTCACAACAGAAAAGTCTTCTATCCACACTCGGCAGTATCCCACCAACTCTAAAAACTGTCGTAATTCCCTTTTTGTTTGGGGTAATGGTACTTGTAGAATTCTTTGTATTCTTTCTGGATCAATACACCGTAACCCTCCAGTTAAAATATGCCCCAAATATTTGACCTGTTTCTCTACCAACTGTGCTTTCTTTTCAGACACTCTAAGTCCTTTTTTAGCGAGAAAATTAAGCAGTTTCACAGTAGCTCTTTCAACCATCTCCTCCTGTTCCCCTGATAACAGTAAATCATCCACATACTGCAACAACTTAACTCCGGAGGGTGGAGTAAATTCTCTTAGTATTTTTTGCAAAGTTTGTCCAAACAAAACAGGTGACTCTGTATAACCCTGTGGGAGGACTGTCCAGGTCAATTGCTGTTTTACCATTTTACCTCCTTCCTCTTGTTCTCACTCAAAGGCAAAATACTGTTTACTCTCTTCTGTAATCGGACACCCCCAGAAAGCATCTTTTAAATCCAGTACTGAATAGTACTGATGTGAGGAGGGGACCTGGTTCAGGATTGTATAGGGATCCGGAACTGTGGGATGCCTTGATTTGACAATTTTATTTATTATTCTTAAATCTTGCACCATTCTGTAGGTTCTATCTGGTTTCTTAACTGGCAGAATAGGGGTGTTATAAGGAGACATGCACGGTTCCAACAGACCTGCCTTTAGCAGGGACTCAATGATAGGCTGTAACCTCTTCCTTCCCTCCCTTGAAAGAGGGTATTGTTTTTTTGACACAACTTGTCCTGGTTGCTTCAAAGTAATTTGGAGAGGCTCTATGTCTAATTTTCCATATTTCTCTGGGGCTGCCCACACTTCCGGATCTATTTCAGCATAAGCTCTCTCAGACATTTTACACAAAGATATTACAGTGCTGGACTCAGTGTCATTTTTTATAATACTGATTTGTATTCCCATTTTTGCCATCAAATCTCTCTCTAGTAAATTACAATCACAATTAGGAACAAACAGGAACTCATGCATTTCAAACTTGTCTCCCATATCTATTAACAGCGGTTGAATAAAATGCACTCGCTCATCTTTTTCGCTTACTCCTTGAATAACCAATGACCTTTTTGACAATTTCTCTCCTTTAGGTATAAAATTTAAGGTGGATCGAGAGGCACCTGTGTCTACTAGAAAACACACCTCCCCTCGATCCGGACCCACCTTAAAAGTTATCAAGGGCTCCTGAGTGGTGGGTCCCTGGTATAATGGAAGCCCCTGACATCCCTAACAATCCATTTCCATTATCTTCTGGACTTCTTCCTCTTGTGGGTCCAGCTCTTTCTGTGGGCATTCCCTTTTCTAATGCCCTTCTTTCCTGCAGATGGCACATTGGTTCCTCCCCAGCCGCTGTTTGGGTCGGTTCTCCCCTGTCGAGGGGGGAATGCCCTGGACACCTCCTTGTGGCCGACCCCGTCCCCTCTGCCCCGGGGGACCCCTTGGACCTTGTGGTTTATTCTTTTGGGGCTGCAAAAACTCTGCCATCATCTTTGCCTTAGCTCTTACTTTTTCTTCGTCCCTTCTTACATATATTTGCTGTGTTTTTCTCACCAATTCTTCTAGAGGCTTATTCTGCCACTCTTGATCTTTTTGTACTCCTTTCCTAATGTCAGGCCAAGCCTTAGTAACAAATTGTACTTTCAACAATGTGTCAAAGGCTGGTCCTTCAGGGTCCATCCCCCCATGCTTCCGCAAGGCATCCCTAATCCTCTCTAACCAATGAGAGGGGCTTTCATGTTTCTCCTGTTCTAACGACATAGCCTTAGCTATGTTGTTAGTTCTAGGAGCTGCTGATTTGATTGCCCTAATCGAATAAGCACGGTAATCACGGAGGCGAGCCAGGCTGGCCTGGTTATTTGGATCCCACTGGGGGTCCACCTGTGGGATGGCATCATCTACTGTAGGTACATTAGGTCCAGCCCCCCCCACTGCCTGTGGATGTTCATCCTCCCACAGCTGCCGAGCTTTTTGCAAAATCATTCGTTTCTCTGATGGCCCAAACAAAATCCCCAAAAGAAAATCCCAATCTTTCCAGGTATAATCTGCATTTCCCAAATATTCTTCTATCTTTTCCCCCACCCCTATGGGATCATCCAAGTATGGTGGTAATTCTTTTTTTTAATCCTCTTATATCCTGGGTAGTAAGTGGTATAACTACAAACCTAAATCCTCCCCCTTGACCTCCCAAAGGGACTTGGCGGAGTGGCATTTGATGGACCCTTGTACTTTGGGTCCAGGGGGCTTCTGATGCTCTAAATTGAGTTCCTCTTCTAGTCCTAGGGGGTGATATGATATGCTGCTCCCCCCCCCCCCCCACCATTGTTATTTTCAGGTGGAGCTGTAGGAACAGCATTTCCTTGATCCCTTTGTCCTGGAAGGTGAGGATACAGGGCATCTGCAGCTGGCCCTGGGTCAGCTGGTAACACCGGAGGACAAGACGGGGGAAGGTGCTGAAAAACATCCCAGTCTTCACCGTTTTCCTCTTCCCCCCCTTTTTCCTCTTCTCCTTTTTTTCTTAACACATAGATTTCTCCTGTTGCTTGTTTAAACCATATCAATCTACATTCCCTTTCAATCTATCCTTTTCAATTCTCCTCTAGATACCTCCACAGAATTCGGCACAAATGAATTCTATCTGTTCCATAAGATGGCCATATAAGTCCATTTGGCAACTTATACTCTGTCCATACATAATAACAATATTTTACCATCATCTCCATAGTGACTTCTGGGTGAATGCATAATCTGTCCCAAGATCTCAGCATTCTCCCCAAGGGACTCTCCGGGGGTATTGTGGGATCGTCATCCCTTTTGCCAGGACCCCTTCCCGGCTGTACCCTTGCAACCCTCCATGGGTGCTCTGTTTGACCTGTGCTACCCTCCATGGGTGCCCTCCCAGGTTTGCCTGTGCTACCCTCCCTGGGTGCCCTCCCAGGCTTGCTCCCCGAAGATCCCATTTTACTCACCGGTGAGATTTTCAGTGGTCCTTTCCTGTGGACTCTTCACGGACCCCCCTGGTCCGCCTCTCGTCTGTCTCCTGGACAGTCTCAGGAACCCAATCGATCGCCCGGTGCTGGCTGCCACCAAGGGGAGCTGATCACCGAAACTGGGTGAGGCGCGCCTTCAGCTCCGCTCGCTGCCCGCCGCCCTGGACGGTGGAAATATCCCGGACGAGCCCCCAAAAATTGTCAGGAAAATTAATCCACGAACACCAGAGGTTTATGTCCAAAAAGGAGACAGAGGAGTCCTTTTTCTTTATTCGAATAAAGGGAGAGGCCATGGGGCATTCCCCTGGGATCTCTCAAATTTTTGGAGGGCGCAGCCTCCTTTTTATCCTAATTCCCGGCCGCTTGTCCCTTCTCTCTTTCCCCATAGGCTGAGGTACTTGAGAGGTACAGGCTTCCCGGAACGCCTGATACCTGGGGTACCTTCCCCCCCCCACCCCCAATGCATAATCCCTTCTTAACTTTTATGGAATTCATAGTGTTCTTTCAGTGCCTCTTTGATCTTCTACTGGAATCCATCCCATTGTTTCTGTCGTCTCTCACTGATAGCTGCATCTTATCAACTGACCCACAGCTTGTTTGTAAAGACAAACTCATCATTCCTCTCACATTAAAACAAAAACTACTTTTGTCTGTATTACCCAAAGACTGAAAAAGATAGCTGGAGACCCTTTTTTTCTTTTGTAAACTATCTTTTCCAGATGAAGACAGCAGTGACCAGAACTCTGGGGGGAGGAATTTATTGCATTTCTGGTATCGGGGAATGTAAATCTCGATGGCACCAAGAAGACTGATCTATTGGGAAGGGAGCAAGAGAAAACTAAACAGAAGAACACCAAAGATCCTAAGAAGAATGTATGAATATGAATGAGAATTTATGGATATGTAGTAGGGTTCTGTTTTTAAGGGGCAAACCTTTGTCAGTAAGGTGTGCTCTTTTGGCTGAATGCAGAGACACCCGGCCGTATCTGTATACTTTACTTTATTTTTATCTCCTAATTGTCTTTCTATTAAACTTTTAAATTCTATAAAAAATATGTGAACCTCGTTTTTCACAACTGGGGGCTCCTTGTCTGGGATAAACGCCTCACCTCTGAAGACCACTGAGGGATCCTGATTGGGAAAAAGCGCGCACCCTGCTGAGTTCAGCAGACCCACTCCGTTTCCCCTGGTGTGAGTCAGCAGTGGCTGCAGGTAAATACCCCAAGGACAAGAAGGAGAAAAATAAAGCAAAGGAAAGGGAAAAGGCTCCCTAAACCGCGGTATTTAGCTCCATAATTCTTGTGCATGAAGACCCAAAGAAGAAAACGGATTGTAAGTAATCTTTGGGGGAGCGGGAAGCGGGGGTTGCAAGATACCCCCGGGGTTACTGGGACTGGGTCTCAGGGGAAGGGTTAACCCCTCCGGAAAGGAAGCCGAGGGTTTTCCTGGCACAGTCCATTGGGAAAATGGGATAAAAGCAGGGATTCCCAACACTTTGCTGGATTAAGAGGTACACCCAAGAAAATCTGGGGTTAACAGAGCTGGATTGAGGGGTACACCCAAGAAAATCTGGGGTTAACAGAGCTGAATTGAGGGGTACACCTAAGAAAATCTGGGGTTAACAGAGCTGGATTGAGGGGTACACCCAAGAACATCTGGGGTTAACAGAGCTGGATTGAGCTTTTTCTCCCCATTACACCACCTGAAAAATCATTCCAGAACCTCACTGTTTTCTGATGCCCACAAAGCCTTTTTTCAGCCTATTCTTATTTGTAAGCAGCCCTTCTGAGAGCAGTAGTAATTGCCACTCTGCAGGAAATGCCTTGTTTGAGAGGACTGCCATTTGCCTTTCTCCAGGCTGCATCACTTTCACACAGACTCATGGAAAGGTTGTTTGGAAGAGTGGCCATGGGCTGTGTCCAGGCAGCTTCTAAACATCTGCGAGAATAGAGACTCCACCAGATCTCTGGAAATCTGTGCCACTTCTTGGTCACCCTCACAGCAAAAATGTTCAGGAACCTCCTGTGCTCCAGCTTGCACCCACTGCCTCTTGTCCTGCCACAGAGTATCACCAAAAAGAGCCTGGCTCTGCTTTCTTTTCATCTTCCTTTCAGGTACATATGAGAAACCAGTCTTCATTTTTGCCAGCCAATATGATGCAGTAGCACTCTCAGGATCTCTGTTTTCACAACTCTTTCAAAGACATAAACCCCCAGCCAATAGCTGAGCTTTTTGTATGCAGTTTCTCAGACTTTCTGACACTGCAATTAGTAGTAACAGACTGTAAACTTATCTAGACTTGAAAGTAACCTAATTTCTTCTGCATGATATTCTGATCCTCCTCTGCCCTGCTGATTCTCCTATCTTTCCATAAGTATCAAATTCTACAGAGAACACTACTGTTTCTGTTCATGAAAACATTAGAACAGTCCTTAGATTCATCCCCAAGAAACATCTCTAGACCTGATCACTACACTCTTGTGAAATACACTCTGCAGTCATCTCCTATTAAGCTAGTTTTTTACCTTAATTGTCAGCTCTACTGACTTCCAAATACTTCTGTTCCACTGGTTTCTCAGTGGCATCATATCAAAATTGTATTTGAAGCAAAAATAGATCTTCCACGTCTCTTTTGTCTAGAAAAACAGCTGTCTTCTCAACGAAAGACTTCTCTGTCATGATCTGCCAAAGGTAAAACTCATGTTTCATTGCATAACCTTTCCCATTTACCTCTGCTAATTTGTCCATCCTTCACAAGTGTCTCAAAAGATTTAAATATTGCTGAGATCAGATGTGGCCAAGGACATGCCCAGAGAACACTTAACACCCTTATTAACTAGAGATACTACCTCTGCTAATCTCTAATCAGGTGTTATTTACAGTTTGAAGGATGTATCAAAGTTCCATGCCAGATGACTGTCACTTGCATGCAAGTCTTTCAGAGTTTGGAAATGCAAATTACCCAAACTGACCACATCCAGCATTTGAAGTCTGCTTCCACCCTGATGTGATCACTGACTGCCTGGTACCTGATGCTCTCTCTCAGCTGGTCATCTAAATAGGGAGAACACCCTGATGGTGTAATACAGCTGCTTCAAGATGAAAAGAAAATTGAGAAGTGCCAGAGTGGGAATGAAATGGCAGCAGCCCCCAGTGCCTTATGCCCAGAGGGTGGAAGATGCTCAGAGCCTCTTCCAGGTGGCACCATGGCTGCTTTCCCTACAGGCATCACCCATGGATTTGGTCTAGGGTTTTTGGGAACTCTAGCACAGAAGGGGATGTTTTTTTTTATTCCCTGCATTAAGAATGGTTGTGCAGCTGGCAGATGGGTAACTGTGGTTGAAAGGTTGTGTTGAAAATAAAGTAGGTTAGGAGTAGTAGATCAAATTAAGATAAAAACATGCTAGTAGCTTGGCCAAAGAATAAATGACAACACATGTAGCATCAACAGTTAAAATTAAATACACTGTCCTCATTTGTCCCCTTGCTACCCAGGGGGGTATCTGCCAGATTATTTTCTATGCACAGACAGAAAGCAAGTCCATAAAGTATCTGTGCAATAATCCATCTCTCCAGAAGCTGTGTCATCAGTATATGTCCTCAGGACACTGACTCTGCAGGGATTAGGTGGATGGGTATAAAAGAAGTATCTGACACTTTGCTGAGGATATCAGAACATGACTTTATTTTATGGCTTTTTTCCCCCCTCTGAAGTAGCAATCCTGTTGAGAAAATAAGCAGATTCTGATGCTTGTTCATTGCCTGCAAAAATGTGTGTTTTTATTTGCATTGATAAGGGCTCTTTTTTAAGTTTAAAAGATCCCTAACGTCCTTTTTTAAAAAATCTTTTTGTCTCCACATCCAAACCAATTTGACACAATGCAGCAGGGTGAAGATGTTCAGATACCATTGTCTGAGTTGATACTCTGAGATTCTGTGAATGCCTTCTGTCATTATATCAATGCCTATCATCACTCATTTTCCCATCTCAAATTCAGTCTGAACCCAAGCATAAGAATTTAAGTTAACATGTTTCCCACATAGTTGAGCCATTCATTACTCTAGCATAATGACTGTCAACTTCCAGCCTCCCTCACCTGCTCCTCAGGGGGCTTTGGGTCCAGTGAGAACACTCCGGATGCCCCAGGTTGTCTCAAACAGCTCAAGCATCCATCCATATTTCAGCAACTCAATCTTACCTTTGCCCGTGCAGCCTGCAGAGATACGTGGTAAACTGTGTGGCATTTTCCTCCAGACTGTGCTTGCTGCCTTTTTTCCATTTATTCTGGCTGAAATGGGATTGCTGAGCTCCTGCTTGGCACTGAACAAGTAGTGTCTTCTCCATCCCACTTCTAATCATTAGACAATCCAAGCTGGATCAGCAGGTCGCCTCCTGTGGAACACAGCAGATGATACCATTAAACCATGTTTGCCCCATCTCCAGACAGCACTGAACACAGAGGTTTGACACTGCTGATGATCATGATGCGATCTAGGTGTGCTATTAGTCACCACAGCTTATCTTGGGCCAGCAAGACTGAGTTCATGCTTAGATGTCATCCTCAGACACACACACTCAGGTCTCAGACACATATACTGAAGTCCCTAGGTGTGACACTACCAGGAAAGACTAGGAGAAAATTCAGCCAGAGGTCACCTGAGTCACTGTTTATAAACCATCAGATCTGCAATTTCTGACATAACACTTTACAGAAATGAAGGCTGTTGAAAGGCAGATGCATACAAACACAAAATCAGTATATTAAAAGGCAAAATACCCATTTGACAGATTGTGAGCATGAGAAAATGAAAAGCAAATGGGATGCTAAAATATTTTATGCTACATACTCATCACAGAGAAAGGGAGTTGTGTTTTTAATGAGCAAAGATGTATCATTTCATTTACTGAGCCTTCCAGATGATGATAAAGAGACTTGCTTTAGAGCAGCAAGATTAAACAAGGTGCAGATATGGGTTATAAATTTCTGTGTACCAAATGTGAACAGCTTGCCCTTAAATGTCATTCTTAAATGTAAATAAATCAATCCTAGTTGAAAAGAACAGTTCAGCATGGGAGGAGGTTGTTATAAATTTGTATTGTGATATTGGTTTTCGCAGATGAATACTATCTATTAAATACTTTTTAGCTATGTATGTACCTTTTTCTTGCTAACAAGTCTTAAGCTTAAAAGAATTTCCTAGGTACAAGGCAAGGAAACCCCAGAGGGCAAGGACACTGGGGCCCAAGTTGTTATCAGGAGAACAATAGAACCCAAACTGTTATCAGTGGAAGATATGAAGACCAGCTGCCCTCAAAAGGAAGGATGAGGGGCCCGGACTGGTATCTACCCTGATCATTTGCAAAAAGAAAGGAAACCAAAGTCCAAAATAATGCTCATCAGCAAGAATAATGATGAGCAGCAAAAATAAATGCTGACCAGCAGAAAATAAAAATTGTACAAAAGCATGATCTAAGAAGGTGGAACCAGGGAGGGGACACTTTGAATATGCATTAAACCTTCACAGCAGGGGGGGATAAAAAGAGTGTTCCCGAAATACCGGGTGTGTTCCTGGCAACCCACCAGGGCACCTGGCCGTTTTAACCCTTTGCTTTATTTCTTTTGTCTCCTAATTGTCTTTTTGTTTATATTAAATTCTTTTTATAATTTATTAAGTGAATCTCGTTTTTAAGAAGGTGAAAGAAAAAGCAGTGTACCTGCCTCCCCTTGTGCCTCATAAAAGATCCAGCCTTACTAAGAGATGTGTTCCAGGCTTTATTCACCTGTGAGGTTATTCATAAGACCTCAGCATGTGTATCATGCCTTTGTGGTGCTGAGGGAAGCCAGACAACAGCCTCTGCTAAATCCTGATATGGCCCATGCAAAGCTTCTTTAGCTTCCTGCACCTGGGCTTGAAGGTACTATGGACCACGCCAAGCCCCCAGAAGGAAGACTTCTGTCTTACCCCACAAACCTTCACAGCCTTTGCCCTTGCTTAGAACCCCAGTAAGCCCTTCAGCCCTTCACATGAGTCAGGCACCAAACCTTTCTGTCTTCAAATCATGAAGACCTTTTCTTCTGCAGGGTTCTTCACCTCTCAACTCATAAGAACTCAGAACTACTGAAGGAAACACCAGCCTGAAGACTCAGAAACTGATGAAAGCAAATTATCCTCTCTTTGCTTCCATTGTCTGAAATGCAGGTCCTGCCTTGGCACCAGCCCACAGCAATTCAGCTGCTGTGGGGGAGCTGACATTAGGAAATACTAGTCCCAAAAGGTTGTTGAGAACCACTGAAGTGACAGCAGAAACTCAGCCTTGAATAAATGAGATTTGCAACAAGGCTGTTTCCCCCCACAGCCTTTGTGCCCTCTTTGAGGATGTAAAGAGAAGTAAAGAGTGCACATTGGCCACCTGAGGCCTTACATCTGCTGGGTACTGTACCACCACTGAGGAACTACAACTGCCAGTCCATGGATCAAAATGGCTGGGAAATCTCTGTTCAAGGCACTGCCAGGAGCAGGGAGCATTACCAGAAGTCAGCTGCAAAAGACTGAGAGATTGCTAAAGCAAGGAAAGACACTGCAGGGAAAGAAGATGATCTCTCTTCAGCATCCCTCCCAGCAGACATTTGGAGGACAGGGAAATAAGAGGCTGAGGCATCTCCAGGATGACTCTTTTTGAGCAAAATGGAAAAGGGATTGCAAAGAACTGAGAGACTCAGAGAGTAGGTACCAGAACAACCTAATGTATTCAGAGATCAGGAAGGCACAGAGCCTCAATGCTTTATCCAGGCCTTCTAATGCCTACAATGTTTCATTAAAATCAGCTTCTCCGTTGAAGAAGGATTAATGGGCAGTAAAAGTATACCTATCTTTAAAACTGGCATTAGTGATGATCCTGGGAATTACAGACCAATGAGCCTTACTCTGAACTAGGCAAATTAGCTGAAAAGATAATTAAAGCTCAAAGAATAAAACATCTAGATGACAGTGGTGATATAACAAGAACAAACTAACACTGCTTCAGCAAAAGTATTCATGCCTCACACAACTTCTAGAATGCTTTGTGCATGTCAGCAAAACGGCAGATAAAGGAAAAGTGAGGTGGTTTATTTGGACTGTCAAGAAACCTCCATCTACGCTCCTCAAGCTGACTGGCACAATTTGAAAGCAAAGCAGTCAAAAGCAAGATGTAAGCAGCTATTGAAGATCAAAAATAGGCTCAAAGAACTGCTAAAATGCAATCAGTGGTCAATCTGGTGAGTGATTTCACAGGTAGCAGCAGCTGTATAGGCAATGGAATTAACAAATGATCATAGCCCAAAGAGTCTTTAGTATTCTCCTCCCTTTGTGTAGCTCTATTACAAGAGCACCTCTGCCACGGCTTCAAGATCACACAAAAGTGCCTGTGTTCACCTGTCCTGGAGGAAACCATGGAAAGCCAGTTGAGCCAGTGTAATGAGTCTACCTTTCTACCATAAATCTTATATCACTCAAAGGACAGGAAAAGGGGCAGTCTCAAATCCTCACTTCCTGGTGGCATACAATTTCCCGAGCATCCCTCTATAGATTTTCAAACCACACAATTACAGAAAATAGAAGCTGGAAGTTGCATTTACTAAGCATTTTAAAAGCCCAGATAAAAGGAAACTCAACAACAAAAACAACAAAAAAGTATTTACAGCAACATGGCTTTGAAGCAAACTCATTTTGGAGCTGCCTCTGGTGCCTTGTGTTAGGGGGACCACAGCTGGGATGATGCAGGACTCTTAATGACAGACAAAAGCAGAGCACAGCAAGCAATGCTGACAGGAATCACCTTTCTTTGCCAGATGTGGCACCCTCAGAGGGTGTCAAGAAGGCAAATGCCCTCTGGTCTGTGAAAAAAATTGGCCAGGAGACAAGACTCCTGTTTGATGCCTTTATTAGGATTCAGCTCTTGGGGTGGGGGACCTGAAGGGTTGCTTGCACCACAGTTGTTCCCACATTGACAGCTCCAAGGAAGAGACACAATTCAGCTTTGCAGCACACACTGCAGAGCTGAGGCTTCCGTCCTCATGACTGTAGCCAGGAGGCCTGTTGTTCTGGCTCGTTGTCTAGGGAGGTCAGTCCTTTCTAGTCCTCTTAGGTCATGCTGATGCAGGAAGATGGTTTCTAAGCAGGCTTAGGTGATGCAGGGAGATGATCTTTCATCATAGCTTGCTAGAATATGTTTCCTTGTCCTTTTATTCCTCTGTTACCTCATTGTTTTGGTGTCTTGCATGCCTTAGTTTGCATATTACTTGGTTGCACAGCTTCCTGGGAGTTCCTCTGTTCTAGTGTGGCACAGCGTCCATGGGAGTTGCCTCCTTCTGTGGCATACCTTTCTAATGGGTTGCTTTTGTTGGTTTGATTTAGCCCCCATGGGAGCAGCTTTGTTACATAGTAGCAGGGAAGTAAGGGAAAGGGTACAGGAATGTCTCATAAGAACCTTTAAAACACTTCAGAAACTGGTAAGTAATTAACATTACTAATAAGCATCAGAGTAAACAAGGGGTACAAGGTTTACAAATGGGATAAGAACATTAACTGTACATAACTAAACACAGTATTTTAACCAGGGTGGATTTCTTGGGAGATTTTATTCATGACAGTCTGTGTGATGTCAAGGTCAACACAGCATCTGGGTGCATAAACAATGAGATACAAAGGACAAAAACCTGATAGACCCAGACTAGTTCTGTTGGTGGAGCCTGGTACTAAAAAACGCTAAGGTTGTTAGTTCAATCCCGATGTGGGCTATTCACTTAAGAGTTCGACTTGATGATCCTCATGGAATTTGGGATTAGTTCCAACTCAGAAGATTCTGTGATTCCGAGATAATGGCCTGTGTCTGCTCTGCCACTGTATCACTCAAGTGCAGCCCTGTTTGACTCTGAGATTGAAGCATGGGACGCACAAGAGTGAGTCCCATATTCTGGCTTTGTCTATGACAGCTCTGCAAAATGACACAGTAGGAAACAGAGAGCATAGCAAAAACTATTAGTAGATCCTTCTGACGGGGAGAGATAGGGAGATTGGGGTGGTGTAATATAGAAAGAAGATAAATGGAAGGGAATGGAAAAATAGGTAGAAAATAACCCCTGGACAGGCAGAAGTAAATTCTTCCCTCATATAGACTGCCCAATAATACCAGAAGAGAGGACATGCAATTAGAATGAAAGGCGATGAATTTTGAACAGATAAAAGGAAAAACTATTTTTAGACAATGAATACTTAACCTATAAAGTTCACTGCCATGCAATTTTACCAAGGATGGAGGCTTAGTAGCATTCAGAAGAGAAAAAGCCATTGATATGAATAATGAAAATATTCACTGCTATACTTGACAGGGTAAAATCTCTCTGGAAAGGATTTTAACTCCTCCAGGCCCAGTGAGATTGACTAGGAGGGGAGATGTCTCCTGGGCATGTTCTCTGTTCTAATTTGTGGATGTCTACCACAGTGGCGGCCACCTTCTCTACAACTCTCAGTGCTGAGAAGAGAGGACAAAAACCAGTCAGAGGGTGTCACCCTGAAAACTCAGCTTCTGAGCTTGCTGACATAGTTCTCTAAAGACCTTCCCAGGACAGTAACTGTAAACATAGATATGTATACATTCTTTCTGATACACGTCTTGTGATGGACATCTCTCGTGGCCAGTGTGGTTGGGAAAGTGTTATCCTGACCATCCAATCCCTGGCCATGGTCAGAAACCCATAAATTCTGGGAGAAGAAATAAAGCTCTCGCTTCCTTTCACTACACCTCGAGCTGTGTCCGTGTGACCTATTCATCTCCAGCAGCAACAAGAGGGACCCCTGACGTGTGTTGAAGATGACGTTGTGAGGCATTCTCTAGCCTGTAGCTATGGCTGCTTTTGGGCTCTCTCCTGCAGAGGCCCTGGTTGTGGGTGTGTGGCGTGCTGGTTTTGATCAGGCACGGATTGATCTTTCGGATGCTGACTTTCGGCAATTATATACTTATGGAAGAGCTGAAGGATTTTTCCCCGTGGTTGAGGCGGTTTTTTCAAAGCCAGCTTGGGACACATTAGGCAATTGCCTGATCCAGGTTATGGTGGTAGCTTATGATCCCCACCTGGCTCGGTTGCTGCAGATCTGGTGGGGGTGTGATCGCGCTCTGAACAGCTGCACATCCACTTGTGTCCGATCAGTAGCTGCTTTCTCTGCCCTGCATGAGAGGTCTGACTCTAACTCCGGCTGTGGGAACAGGGTGGGGCTCTCCCTCTCCCCGCGGTGGCACGGAGCCGGGGAGAAGCTGTGTCTCGGGTCCCAAGGTCAGCTCCCCCGGGATCACCGGGACCCCCAGCGGGTTGAACAGGGGTGCCGCGGAACCGGTGGGCGTAACCCCGCCTCGGCTGGCACCCCGGCATTGTAAGCCTGGGGCGGGGTCGCCTCCTTTGTGTGCCCTCCCGGCACAGACCGATGAGGGGCTGCCTGAACGAGGGGCGGCACTGCCCCTGGGGGATGGCTCGGGGACAGTCCCATGTCCCTGCTGCGGCTGGGCTGTGCCCTGCCCCGCGGTGGGGAACTGGACAGGCCCAG
Organism: Cyanistes caeruleus; assembly: GCF_971803275.1. Classification (NCBI taxonomy): domain Eukaryota; kingdom Metazoa; phylum Chordata; class Aves; order Passeriformes; family Paridae; genus Cyanistes; species Cyanistes caeruleus. The sequence goes on along the minus strand of NC_141702.1, from coordinate 83,043,246 downwards.
GCTCCGCGCTGGTGGCCACACATGCACATGCTGTTCCAGTGGAGGAGCGGCTGGCACCGCTTTTTGGACCTTTTACCCCTGAAGAAACGCTGTCAGGAGCGATTCCAAGCGCTGCCCCCCCCGTGTCAGATTCATGGGGCGTGGGGACGGGTGCTGCAAGTGGTGTGGACGCTGGGCTGGGTTCCGCCGGCCCCATGGTGTGGGTTTCCCCTCCTGGGAGCCTGGGATGTCCCCTGGCAGCGAAGAAGGATGGTGCTGCAGCTCCACAGGCCCTGCCTCTACCTGTACCTCGATTCCCCGCCACGCTGGAGTTCCCAGGCATCTCCTGAGCCTGCAGCTGGGGAGCAGTCGGCCGTGCTGCCGCCTACAACCGTGGCGGCACAGGGTCCTGTGCTGGTTACTACTGGCTTGGGTGGTGCTGCCGCGGGGGCGAAGCTGGTGGCCTCCATGGGCAAAGGGTCCCGAGCTGATGGAGCCTCTTTGGCTGGCCTGCGGACTGTTCCCCTGTCAGATGACTGAGCAGCTGCGCGATCAGGCTCGATTTTTGGGCACTGTTGTGGTGTCTTCCGGCCAGGTGCCTGGCCCTGTCTCAGGGAACTCTGTGAGGCAGGATGCAGCAGGTGAGGCCACTCCTCTGGCTGGGTATCAGGCATTCCATGTGTTTCAGGGTGCTTTTGGCCCGATGGATGAGGGCATGAGTGCTTTTCTTGTGGGGTGGTCAAATACCACTACTCAGGGCATCATTGTTCACCTAGCAGATGCTGATCTGGATTTCCTGGGGCACATTTCTGCCATGGGTTCCACACTCACCCCTCCTGTTCCTATCCCTGCAGGACCCGGATTTGCTCACCTTGTGCCTTTTGAGTCTTGTGTCCACAAAGCCGAGAACCAGCTGCAGGGAGATGGTAGCTTCGGGTTCCCTGGGCCACCTCATGTTCACTGGACTGCTGTTCTGACAGCCAAGGGTCATCCTGAACAGGTCTGCACCCACTCCATCTATGGTGAGACATGGTCTGAGGTTAGCCTCCGCAGGCTTCTTGACACTGGTGTGGACATCATGTTTGTCAGGTTTGCCGACTGGCCCCTGGAGTGACCCTTGGACCCAATGCTGACACATTCTATGCAAAGAAGAAATTGAGACTGACTCTTTGTTCAGCAGATTCTGTTGTCCTCTCTCATGATAGACTAATCACCCTCCGTGACTTGATGCAGGTACAGTTGGATCATGGTGATCTGGAGCCTTCAACCAGTCCCTGGGACATTCCTGTTTACTGTATCAAGAAGAAGTCTGAGAAATGGAGGTTGCTACAACACCTCCAGAAAGTAAATGCTATGATAGAAAGCATGGGGATGTTGCAGGCTAGCATGCCTTCACCTGCCATGCTTCCCACTGATTGGCTAGTTCTCATTGTGGATCTGAAGGATTGTTCATTACAATTCCTTTGCATCCCAATGACACACCGAAATTTGCCTTTCTGGTGCCAGCTATCAATAATGCTGAGCCCACACAGAGATATCAATGGAGATTTTACCGAAAGGCATGCAAAAATTTGCCGTCATTTACCAATGATATGGGGCTCTAGCCCTCTCTGGAGTTTGCAAGCAGTTTCCTGCTGCTTGCCTCTATCATTATATGGATGACATCCTGGTGGCTATGCCCATCCAGGATGAATTGCAGCAGATACAGCCTCAGCTGTTCCCTGCCTTGCCTTCTCATGGGCTGCAAGTTACTCCAGAAACAACCTCCCTGAATTCATCTGAGGGTCAAAATAATTTTTGGGACAAACAGCCCCACATCAGGAGGTGCAATTTTTTGCATTCAGTGCAGACACTGAATGAATGATGTCCAGATAATGGTGGATTCTTACATGGTTGCATCCCTATTTGGGACTGACCAAACACAACTGTCTCCCTTGTTTGGTCTGTTAAAGGGGGACTCTGATTTAAAGTCACCTCCGACACTGACCCAGGGTACAGCAGGTGCTGGAGGAGGTTCAGTGAGAAGTTTCTGTTCGTTAGTTTATCACATTGATCTTTCCACTGATGTCGCTGTTTTTCATTACCACTCCAGATCTGCATTCCACAGGTATAATTGGCCAATGAAATGATGAATGGTCCGATCCCTTGCATGTCTTGGAAGGGGTTTTTTCTGCCCCATCAGCCACAGAAAATGGCAAACTTTACTGAACTTTCTTTGTGGCCCAAACATAGTCAGGGGCCTTTTCAAGGACCCACTGTCTTCACTGATGGTTCAGGGAGGACTGGAAAGGCCATTGCTACCTGGGAGGATGGATCTGAGTGGCAGGTGTTGGAGAGTCATGAGGCTGGATCAGCCCAATTGGTGGAATTACGGGCTGCTGTCATAGCATTTCAGAAGTTTTCCCAGGCACCTTTCAATTTGGCCATGGATTCTGCCTCCATGATCAAACTGAAAGACATCCACAAGCAGTTGTTGATGTTTTCACCTTTATTTTTTGGGGTTTTTTTTTGTAATAACGAAAGGGTGAGATATCACCCTGAAATTACAGCCTTCTGATTGTATGGAGCATTGTTTATTTTCCTATTATTTTCCTTTTGATTGTGTAGAATGTTGCTAGCTTCTCTGTTCATTTTTCTTTTCTTTTACTTTTCATTAAAACCAAAAAGTGTGAGATGTCACCCTGAAAACTCAGCTTCTGAGCTTGCTGACATAGTTCTCTAAAGATCTTCCCAGGACAGTAACTGTAAACATAGATATGTATACATTCTTTCTGATACACGTCTTGTGATGGACATCTCTCATGGCCAGTGTGGTTGGGAAAGTGTTATCCTGACCATCCAATCCCTGGCCATGGTCAGAAACCTATAAATTCTGGGAGAAGAAATAAAGCTCTCTCTTCCTTTCACCACACCTCGAGCTGTGTTCATGTGACCTGTTCATCTCCAGCAGCAACAAGAGGGACACCAGAGATGCTCTCATATGAGAATTCCAGCAGTCTGGTAGAAGGGATTTTAATTGCTTTTTATTTCCATCCCTGCATTGTTCAGCCATCTGCTGGTTCCCAAGGCCAAAGAAGCAGCTTAATATCTCTCTTTAGGAAAGGAAAATTCAGCCTGCTTTCTGTGTTCTGCCAGATGAGGCTATTGCTTTAGCTCTTACAAATCTGAGCAAAGTATTCCTCCTTGGCAAAAGATTTGGCTGGTTTTCAGTTAATCATCTTGACAACACCCATAACTTCAGTATTTTCATAGAAAAGCCAAAGCTATAAAATAATTACACCTACCTGAAGCTGGAAAGTAAATACTTAGGTGCTAGTGATTCTTTAAGGGATTTACAGAGGAGACTGGCCTTGTCTTGGTGCCATTTTGCATTCAGTATTTACCCTCATTCAGAAGAGCTCAGCTTCACTTCCTGCTTGTCACTGAGATCAGCATTGATGGTTCCCCAGGAGGCACGTTGCATTATCCCTTCTTCCAGAAGAAGTGAATGTGGCAGAGGAATGGTTTGCCATCTGTCCCAGGGAGAAAAACTTGTAACCAATCTCTTAGGCCTTCATTCTGTGGCCACCTTCTCCTGCCTAGGGATGATAATGTTAACCCCATGGACCATCTTCATCCCAAGAATGCAAAAGATTTCATTAAGACTGCCTCAGCAACCCAATACCCCAAGGAGGCAGGTGGGTGAAAAGCATCCCCATTTGGACCTGAAAAATTAACATGTGAATTAAGCAGCCTGTGTTAGCACAAAATGTAAATGCTTGAAACATCCCTGCAGGGCCTGTAAGGCACAATTATTGCCCCTTGAGCAGCTAAGAGCATTGCAATACATCAACCAGGCAACCCTCCAGCTGCCTACTTCCCTTTGCTACACCTGTTCAGAGCATGCTGCCAGAGCCAGCCACTGTGCAGAACACAGCCAGGGGAAACTCTGCTGCTGCTCTGCCTGCAATGCTTTAGCTCAGCTCAGCTCAGCAGGTACAGGCACAGCCAATACATGGCAAGCCCATGTCTGGCTTCTTCTTCTTCTCTCCCTGAAGGGAGAGAAGGCCTGGGGAATGATCTATTGCCACCAGCCTTAGTGCTCAGCCAGGCAGCTCCTATTGGGATTTGGGCATGATCATCCCAAGCACACCACTAGGAACTGAACCCATTTCCGTTTCAGGTCAAGGACTCTAAGAAACATCCTGAAACTGTCTCAGTCCCACCAAAGCCTATCTAGCCACCAGGAAGCCTATCCAATTTTTTCCTGAATGTAAGTATAGTTTAAGTATACACAACACCCCCTGGCAAGGACTTCTACTGCTTAGCTACATGATGTGCAAAGAATACATGGTGCCTCTTTTGAGCCTCCTACTTGTCAGCACAGCTTGATGAGCTCCTGGATCTTGCACTGAACAAGTGATAAATTAAAAGCTGGTGAGAGGAGAAGCTGTGTTTCAGGCAGTGTTTCCTGCCCTCAAGGGAGGACTACAGAGGCTGAAGTGGATGCAGGAGTCCTAAAAGAAGGCTTGGTTAGCTGTGATCTCTCCCTATCAGAAAGCCAAGGTGCCTAATCCAGGGCTCTGTGGGTCCAGGTGAGGTACCAGTCAACTTGTCCTTGCAGATCCAGGTGAGTGGCAGATGCTTGCTCACTCTCATGCACCATGCACAACCACACTCAGTAGCCCTTGCTCCCAGGTATTTTTGGGGGTGTCCTGGGGTGACTCTACCTTTAAGATAGCTTCGGGAGCTAGGGGGAAGTTGAAGCTGCGAGAGGCTGATGGGAGTTTTTTTCTCTTGACCAATTACTAGCCATTTCTGAGAACTGACAGTAATTCTGACCATTGAAAAGTTAGATCAACTTGTGAATGCCTACCTTAAGACTCAAGGCCGGGAATTTCTCTCTCTCTTTGGTTTCCGGCTTCTGATGAGGTAACAGTGCTCTGTCTCAGCCTCCTCCCCCCCCACCAGGCCGGACAAGGCCGCGGAGGGTGGCTGGGGGGAGATAAACAGCCGGCCTGACTTGGTTTGCAGTTTCTGCTGCTGAACTGAAACCTGACACCATGAACACCTGCAGCTTTCCAAGACTTTAACTCTTTTACTACCTGGATGAGATTTACAGATTACTCCTTTTTTCCCAGAGAGAGGGGAAGCGAGAGAGAGAAAGGGATAATCAACATGAAGAAGATACCATAAAACCATCAAAGACAGTGAAGAAAAGAATTAAGTTTCAGATGGGGAAGAGAGAATAAGGAGATGCTTTAATAAGCTGAAATATTTTTCTGTTAAAGTCATGGAGATGGACAATAGTGTTCTGAAAAAAAACCTCCTTTAATTCATGACAGAGTATATTGGGAGGAATGGAGTGTTCAAAGTGTGGATTTTGAGCAAAAAGTGGAGTAATTGTAATACAGTGAGGTGCTGGAACAGAGGAGGGAGAAGTAATAGTTGAAGATTTGGGGCCGTTAAGAGGAAAAGAGAAAACTTCTGTTTCCAGGGAGGCTCACAGAGACAGATGAAGTGAACTTTTGCCTTTGAATAACTCATCCTTAAAAATGACATCCCTAGACTCATTTGATCCATAACACACCTCAGAGTGATGTGAAATGGGAGGAGAGAACTGATGGCAGATTTTTTCCGGGCAGCTGGCATCAGAGAAAGAGAAAGCTATAATAGAAATAGTTTTATTGTGAGAAACTCCATAGATTAGCAGAAGAAGACTTCTGTTTCTCTACAAAGACTGATGAAGAGACTCTAGCAGGAACTGGGACTGTTTTAAACACCAAAGTTCCAAAGTTTGTTGTCTCTATGTTGTCATGTAAACAAGGGAATGGTTGGGTAGTGGGGGAGAAAAGGGTTTTCTGGAGGTTTTATTCTGGTTATCTTATTCTTGTAGTTTTGTTAATAAACTTTCTTTATTACTTTTAAGTTTTAAACCTGTTTGGCTCTTGTTCTAATCCATATCTCATAGCAAGAAATAAGTAAGTTTTCTAGTGATTTTTTAGTTACTGCTTTAAAACCACGACATTTATTTGGTGCATTGGCCAGGAAACGAAATTAGCAAATCTAAACCACTACAGGGGGATACACCAAGCCACATCCCACAGCCACCTCCAGGGAATAAATCAAATCTATGTGATACTAGAGGGAAAAAATAGGAAAGAATTGAGAGCAGAATGCACAGCAAATAGTAAACTGTTTGTGATGGAGTGCTACTAAAATACTGGAAGCAATGCTGAACTTAGCATCAAAGAACAGTACAGTCTATATCAGGCATGAGGAATAGTCTGGCACCCATGGGGGTTGTGATAAACCCAGGAAATAATTAATCTGTCTAAACAAAAAGGAAGAAAGAGAGAAAAAAGTTCTTCCTATGGAGGATAAAGTAGATTTTTATTACCCATGCACAAGGTTATCATGACTGTTTTTGTGAATTACTTCAGGTGATTATATACACGGTTAAGTAGGATGAAGTTAGAAGATGGTTGATCATCTTCTGGGAAGACATGAATTAAAGGGATTTTAGAAGATGAAAAAAGAATTCCAGATAAGGCTCTAATGGATCAGAGCATACTGCAGCCATGCTGTTGCTACATTAGAGTAAGAGCTACCTGGGGGATGCTTTTCAGCAGCAATTAACCCATAATCAGTCAACCTTTCTAAAACTGTAGCAAAGGCATAGTGTCAGTGAACTGCTTACAGATTGTGCCTATCAGGCTTTGAAATGTCTGTTCTTCATCTTCTTGTGTAGCCAGACAAAGGCAGGCAGCTGAAGCCCCCAGAAAGTCTGTGACTTGTCTGCAGAGATGCTGAGAAAGAACACTGCCTGCTTCTCTCCCTCTGCCTTGCCTTGCAATTGATTTGGCAGTTCTTAAGGTCCCAGATACAAAAGGCTGTTGGATTCCTCAGTGGCCACAGCCAGGCAAGAGACAGCTCCTGGTTTCTGACACCTATACTTTACAGTCTAGGATGTGAAATAAGCTTGCCAAACTCATTTCACACAGTAGCTGCCATGCATTCACCAGGCCTTAATAACAGTTGACAAATACTTTTCTAAGTAGAAAATACACTCTTCCAAGAGAATCTCTTCTCACTTGAATGAAGTAGAGGACAGCTAACCTTTTCCCTGGATGAAAAGTCACCTTTACTGAACTTAGATAAGACTGCAAAAAAGTGAAACAAATAACTTCTCATCTTCCTCCTGTGTTCAAATTCCCACTGCCCTTCATAGCAAGGTTTATGCTACATTTTGAGTGTACCTGAGCAGAACCCGTGGAGAACAGGTCCTGCAGAAGCAGTGGTCATTAAAAGGGCAGGAGGGAAACACCAAGCCTTTCACTGGAGAGGCAAGAAAACCAAGAATGAAGTGTTGGGAATATTTCTGCAGGAGACACAAAATCCCAACTGGCAGTGAGGAACAGAGCTTAGTGGAGAGGAGTGGTGTAGTGGACTTCAATAGCTAATGTGTGTGACTGTTTCCACAGCTGGACACAAAACAAGGGACCAGCATGAAGTTCTACAGCCTGTTTTATGCAGGTAGGATGAACTACTGGCTTGCCGGGCCTAAAAATTACTGGCTGTGTCTGTAAAGCTCTGAAAGACCAATCTCCACAAAAGTGTGGCCACAGAAGAGTCTTTGCCTGTGACCCATTCACACATCCCTCACACAATGAGGCTGAAGCACAGGCTGAGTCAAACTCAAGCATACCCAATGCCACCTAAAGAGCAATGCCTGGTTACCTGGAGAGTGAAGTCCTTCTCCCAGAACTCTTCCAATTAAAAGCACTCCCTTTGATGTCTTTGCTGGGTAGAACTTGACTGTTGCTTGTCTGCTGTTGAATGTGCTGTGTTTGCAGCCCAGCAAATAGAAACATGTTGGCAAGTCATGATCTTCTGATGTGAAAAGGTTGCTCAAACAAACTCTGGAGAGGCATCACCCACCCAGTGACAGGGGGGTATCTTCCTCACTCCTCTTTTCTTCTTTGACCCTCGGCAGAGAAGCTTCCAAAGCATTCTGGAAGATACTCAGTTCAGCCTGTCTTTCAACAGACAAAACAGTTTAATAATTTCTGCTTCCATCTTTCTGCCAGGGCAGGGCAGACAGAGCTGCTGCAGTTCAAGCTGAGAGGCAGATGGCAAGGGTCAGGACTTCCTACGGTCCTGAAAGCTGCTCCTGTAAACCTTGGGACAGCTGTCTCAGGTGATGGCTGAAGATTGCCCTGTGCTGTCTGTCCTGTGTTCCCACATTGGCCTGCTCTCAGCAAACAGGGCTGGTTGTTTTACACACACACAGATACAGACCCCACACCTCCTGCCCCTCCACTGTGTCTCCTACCTAGTTACCTGCTGCTTTGTGTTCTGCTGTGCTTGTGTAGGAAATGCCTTGTCCTTCTTCCTCGGTTTCCCCAGATATAAAAGATTACCTTTTTGCTGTGTTTTCCAAAGGAGTTGGAGCCCATTACTAATTAGTGCCTGCAAAATGTTTTCAAGCTCTCAAAGGGAAGGTGCAAAAGAAGCACTAAATATCATTAACAGCTTTATTTTACACACAGCACAAAATTAATGACAGGTTGGCTCCTTTTTTCTCTCATAGCAGGTATTGTGCACACTGTGGTCCTGGAGCACTCCCGTATGGAATATCAACCTCTGCACCAAACTGCTACTATCTCCTGGTGTCAGCTCTCTTACCAAGCCTATCGATCTGCCATGCACAGATTTTCCATTCACTTTCCTGGAGGTGCCTGGGCTGCTGGTGACAGGAGATGGAGACTAGAGAGAGTCAGGACACACTTCAAAGGGGCAAGGTAATTGCTTCCAGGCTCCTAATAAAGGGCACAGGAAAGCAGAATTTAGCTAATACCAGTCTCTGAACTGAATTGCTCTGAGGGTTTCTCCAAAAAGCTCATCCAGAGTGTTTCTGTTACCACTTTGCCATTGTCGGGGCTTTCAAATGACAGCCTGGGGTCCCTGCTGCTTTCAAGGCTGGCAGCCACTCAGGGACTGTGAGAGAAGTCATAAAAACACTGTTCTTGCTAATTTAAAAGTCAGGTCTCCTGCTGAGCATTTTTGAAGTTGGAAGGAGCATTGCCTCAGTGCAGTTCATGGAATGGGTCTTAGCTGGTGTACCTGCTGCCTTCATACACCAAACGTATGTGTGCTGGGGAAAAAGCATTTCCCTCAGCAGAGACAAGGACACAGAAGGTCCCAACCAAACCCTAGGCTCCTCCAGGTACCTGGCACTAGGTGTTAGGGACTCCTGCAACAAGGCTCCACAGCATCCTCTGTTCCACAGGGATCCTCTGCCCCCATGGTAGGGAAGCACAGAGCCAAGGGGTTCACAGCCACTGCTGCCCCTGGCCCTCTCTTTCACCCTGACATGAGGTCACCCACATTCTCCACTACTCCCCACAGTCCCTCAGGACAGTCAGGGAAAGGCAGCCAGGCTCAACACAGTTAGGGCTGCCAAAAGCTGGATTTTCTCTCACACTGTCTCTTGCCCACACACTGGGTTACCAGGGACACAGAGCTCTAGAATAAAGCTGTCAGCTGCCAGGGCTGCCCAAGACACCTGCACAGGAAAGTGTTACCTTCAGCACACTCCCAGGGGAAGTGTAGGAAATGCATGTGGGAAATTTCAGGAGAAATGGGATCTCTTCCCAGGCTCTTTGTCTCTAGTCCTCTAAAACCTCTGCTGCTGGCAGAGAGACCTTCAGAGTTCAAAATGTGAAGCAGGGGAACAGCATATTTTTTTCAGTGAGGGAATCACATGACCTCCATATTCAAATTTCCCCGCATGGGAAGCAACTCACATCACAGAAGCAAATTGGCAAGAGTGCTCTGGGATGCCACATTTTCATGGTACTTCAACACTTTCAGTTCCAGCATGGGTCCTTCTTTAAAGGAATTTACATCAGTCTTACTACATCAGAGACTGGTGTTCCAGGCCAAGATCTCAATGTATTCCAGTAAGATAAAAGGTCAGTTTATCCATAAAGCCTTCAAAAGAGCATCTACCAGTGCAAGTGAGGTCAGTAAGACATGGTGTTTGCTGGGCTGCATGTCAGCGGAGAGAAAGGACTCCTTCTTGAGTTAAACTGCAGGGATGAACATGTGTGGAAAACACCTCAGTTCTCTCTACCTGGGAGCAAAATGTGGCAAAGCCATGTTTGTCAGTCTTAGCAGCAGCTGGTACACAAACCAGCTTTGTCTACATGTTTCCCCTATAGATGTCTCACTGTGTTTCATGACCCTTCTTCATCCTCTTCCAAACCCTGACAGTATCTGAAGCAACATGCTTCATGTCATTTTAAGGACTGGACATTGGAAGCTGGACCTAAGTAGTTTGGCTAATTTCCTTCTCTTTCCTGGTTGTGAAATCTAGGAACAGTGGAGTCCTTTTGTAAAGTTATCAAAAAGCATTCAAATGCCACCTGCATGTGCCACACACAGTTCAAATTCCAAATTAGAAAAGAAAACGGAAGCCTTGAGCTGTGGCCTCTTCCTCCACACCGTGGTCTCCCTCCTGTCTGACAATTCCTCATTCACAGCCAAGGCAATGGCTGTGAGACACAACCTGGAGAAGCAAAGATAGCTGTATCTGGCCTCATCTCAATGTGCAGGCTGCCCAGGTTCAGAGCCATTAGAAGAGCATGAAGGGGCCATATTTTTCCTGGGAGAGGAATCAGCCCACTGAATCAGCCCACTTTATACCTAATAAGTGAGGCTGGAGAATCAGTTTTCCGGCTGCTCTAATTGGAAAAGACAATGGAGCTTTTGGACACTTAAAGCTCGTCTCACAAGACTGAGACACAAGCAGATAATGTCAGATGAAGAATGGGATGGAGTGCTGATGTTTCACTTCTTTACATTCATCAGACAGACAGTCTGAGAGCAGAAGGTAATAAGGTTATTAGTCTGCTTCACACAGCCACAGCCACAGCCTCAGCTGTGCCCAGAAGGAAAACGTCATGGCAAAGGGAATTCCCTTTTCACACCAGCATCCTGTAGTGTCACCTTTGAAACAAGGCAGGAACACATCAAACTGTTCCTGAACCACCTCCCAGCTGAGCTAAAAGGTCTCTTGGACTAGATCTACATTGCTCTGCCAGAGCAGCATCCATAACCAGCAACAAAAAAGATGCACCTCCATTCCTCCAGCACAGCTTGTAGATAGGACCCCATCCAAACTTCAAACTGTGTTTAACCTGTATGCACAGGTTCACCTGGTCTCCTAGGAGTTCCAATAATTGAACACACTTTGACTGGGCTAAAATATACACTGTCAACCGGGAACAAATGCTGAGAGGCTGGCTGGAATGGACTCTCAGCAAGGGAGCTGTAAGTGTCTCATCCAAGTGTGGGTTCAATTCCTGTTCCCATTGCCAGAACTGTTCAGGCCCAAGCGAGGGCAACATTGCCCAGCACAGCCCACAGTTGGTGGCCTGAGCCCAGCTCCCCACAAGGGACAGGAAGACAATTGAAGCTTTGTGCTTTGGAAACAGCCTTTGGGGTTCACCCAGGACTGGTTTATCTCAGCAGGGAAAGGGAAAACACTCGGTTCTCAGCACTGATTTCAGGAAGATGCCTATCTAGGATGCCCCAGCCTGCAGTCTTGCTTGTTGAAGGGAGAAGGCTGGGGACATTCCTCCATGGGTTGCTTTGATGCTCCCACTTCAGGAGCCTCCAAAAGCAGAAGGGGTTGCAAAGCATCTCTAAAATAGGGACAGTATTGCATTGCCAGGAAAAGGAAGGAAGTGGGAGCCTGAGCCTCAGGGAAACACAGGCATCTCTTGCTAGCAATTTCACAAGTGTCTTCATGCTGTGTAGAAACCATCCCTGCAGCAATTGACAGGGAAGAACTTCAATCAGAAATACATCTCCTGTAAGGACTGCTTTGGGAGCAAAACAGAGAAAGCAACCTGCAATCTACTTTGTATTGCTGAGCAATAATGGGACCAGGTGAGATGGAAAGCAGATAGAAAGAAAGTGAATAAGGCTCCAATCACTAGGGAGAGTGGAAGCAATCAGAACAGTGACTGCCACAATACAGGATGATGCTGTTTCAACCAACTCTGCAGTAATCAGAGCCCCAACTCTTGCTTCCAAATCTGCCTCAAGACATTCAAACAGTAGGCAAACTCTTGACCACAGACTAGATTTAAAACCACGTGGACTGTAGCTTATCTCAACAACTAAAAGACCAGGAGCTGGTCTGAGTGCATGACTCCACTCAGTTCTTCCTTCAGGTGGCTTGTTCAGAGCTGTTTTCACTCTCCCTGCAGTACACCCAATATACTCACAACCTGATGGATAAGGTGATGTCTGACCATTGCTATGTGTAGTGCCTAAACCAGAGACACAGCAAGCTGGTCAGGCTGTTGCTGCCAGCTGTTGAGGGAGAAATGAAGGGAACATCTGCAGGGAAGAAGAGAAACAATTGGATCACCATGCACATACCACCTCTTCTCACCAGGTGGAAACAGCAAACCCTCATATCCCCAGGCTGGCTCTTTCTGGGCTGGCCTTGACTCCTGCCTTCCTGCCAGGATTTGGCTGGCTCTGCCTTGTCACCTCCACCAGCTGTTTACACTACAGGGAAGCCTGGAGCTGCCTTTCAGCAGGTCAGCCAGGGGCAGCATCACCCAGACAGCTCCACCCAGGCACGTTCCAAAGCTGCCTGGCAGACAGACTCTTGCCCTGGAATGAAGCCCAAAGGACACAGCAGCCAATGCAGGGCAGCAAAGCCTGATATTCTCAGGCTGTCAAAGTAGAGGAAGCACTTTTTTGATAATCTCTGCACTATATGGAAATCTTCTGAAACTGATTTTATTCCCCAGATCCCTGCACCAGTAGGTTCAAGGTTCAAAGGGACAACCTGGAGGGAATACAAACCATGGCTAGGTTGATGAAAGGCTGGAACATATCAACTGAAGTAACATAGGAATGACTTCTTAGTGCCCAGAAGGATTTCTGACCAAAACAGAAGAAACACAGGGCAACTGATGAGCCTGGAGTATCCCATGAAGAGAGGAACAGCAACCTTCTCTCCTCACTATGTGTTTACTATGTGCTGTGCCTGATTCTTCCCCATCAGGCACAGCACTTGCCATGGGGTCCTCCTGAAGCCAGGGCGCTGGCCAGACTGGACTTCCCATCTGCCGCAGAACCTCTGTTCTTCCTAAAGAACTTTGGGAGGCCACAGACACCTCTGTGAAGGGAGCAAAAGGCACAGCAATATTTCAGAAAGTTTTACATAGCTGTGAAACCATTTCCCAGGAAGCTGTATTTGTGCCACCTTTTTATATTTCAAGCCTGCTCCTGTTCTCTTTTTTTTTTTTTTTCTTTCTTTCCTCAGTAGCAGCAGCAGTGTACTTAGCCTGGTAAATAATGCATACTTCTCTCGCTGTTATGCAGACAGACAAAGGCAGGTAGTGTATCAAAGAATAAAATTGTACAGTGAATTGCAGTGTAATAGCTGTAATTTAGTGCCCTGTGGGTGATCTGGAGATTCAGAAAGTATCAGAGACCCAAGCTCAGTGCTGACTGACAAGGTGACTGGAGATACAGCACAGTTTGACCTTTGGATTATTTCCAACCTAAGCAGAGCCATAAAAAATTCAGGAGACCATACTGTCTCCCAGCAAAATGGTTTCTGGGGTAGATAAATAGATGGATTTTGTGTGAACACACACACAGTATATTTATCTGGGTGCATAGAGACAATTAAAGAAACACCGATCAAGACCCAGATTTACATAACAGAAATAACTTACATAACAGAAATGGCTGGGGAAGCTGGGGGTGTATGAGGGTTGGTTTTTATTGTCTGCTTGCAAGAACAAGAAGTCTTCATTAGGGTGCCAGCTGGATCCCAGCTCAGGAAATCTCAATTGATTTCACATGCAGGCTAGCAGCTAATGATGTGTGTGTGTGTCTGTCTGACTTCATCCCTTCAGTCATCTCAGATTTGGGGGCATTCAGATTTCTTGCAAGTTTCCCATTTCTGGAGCATTTGTCTCCACCAATCACCAGTCATTTGAGAAAGCAGAAATGATAGCATGAGAAATAATGCTATTTTCAGAATCCCTACTAGCCTTTTGATCAGAGGCAGTAAGCCACATATTCCCTTGGATTTCAGCAAAGACCTGGAAGGATCTAATCACTCTCATCCTACCTAAACAAGACAAGAGCATGCAGGGATGCACAGGGCTGTCACCTCCCATTTGTAGACATCTTCATGTAGGAGCAAACTCCTTTCCTTCCTCAGGGAGCCCAAAGCACCCCCTGCCCCTACAAGCCTCTCTCCCATTACCTCAGGGAAAAAGAAAAGCAAAGGGTCAACCCATGTTCTCCTAGGAGAACAGGGGCCTGATGACCACCAGGACAAACAAGAGGGGCTTTGAAGCAGGAGCGTGCCTAGGAAGGACAGTGCTTATCATAAATAGTAGGCACTTTCTTTTCAAAAAACATCTCACTGTTCAGAAAATCACAGGGCACATTAGAGGACAAGTCCCTCACTGTCCCTGCAGATGAGGATGGACTCAGTCTGACTGCACAGCAAGGTACATGAACCAGGGAATACATTTACATGGCTGTCCTCTCTCATAACAACTGACAGCTCTGTTAGGATCGGCCATGGCACTCAGCAGCCTCTGCCACATGACAGGCCTGCAGAAGAGATGATGTGGAAAGAGGTACAGATCTGGTTTCTCCTGCCTCTGTCAGCAAGACTACAGAATCCTTGAACACTTCACTAACAGCACCTGGAATCTTGTAGGGCAAGCTCCCCAGGGGATCTATATAGAGAATATGGTGCTTTTGACCAGCAGCAGATGTGATTTAGCTTCCTCATGCCTTTTAAAGCACTGTCATCTGAAACTGGAGCTCTTAATGCCCCTGGGACAAGGAGATGGGGGAATGGCATACATTAATTGAGTAAAAAAGTCAAGATGGGAACAGAAGATAATTTGCCACCCACCCATTATCTCCTAACAGACAGGCAAGGAAGTAGAGCAGGTGAGAATGGGATGACAAGAGCAGGAATGGAGACACTGTGCACCAGATGACTGAGCTAGAAACCAGACACCTAGCACAGGACCACAAATGCAGTGTATGAGCTCTGCACCACCAGGCTAATCTTGCCACCCTACAGCCTACTTGCCAAGTAAGGACTTTCTAGTTCCCTGGAGCCTATTCAAGGGTATAAAACTCCAAGAAAGGGCTCAGGTTCTGAACATAGCTGAGGGACTCCAAGTTAAAAACATTGCTATAAAGCCAAGTCACCCAATTTTGAACTGGCAGGGGAGCCCAGGGGGTTCTCCTCAAGAGACTCTTCAAGATCTGTTAAGCACATCAGAAGCAAACTTGTCTGGGGACACTGTGATGATCATGTTTTCCCTCCCTCGATACTTGGCAAATGTTAAAAGCAGGGCAAGCTGTTCTAGTCAGCCATGCCCTGATTCAGAAATACACAGCTCCCCATGACTTCCCAGGCAATCAGTAGGACACTGTACTGCCTCTGCATCATGCTCCCTGTCTCTGTGATGAATGCACTTCTGCTGGCTGCAGAATGAACTCAGGCACAGGGTTGTGACCCCAATAACACAGCACTTCACGAAGCTGCTTAGGTCTCTCTTCTGTTCTCCGATATTTATAAGGGACCCATCCCCACAATATATCTAACCACTTCACACGCAAACAGATATTTTTTTCTTGTAACTGCGCTCTTATCCTTGCTCAATAGATAGAAACTATGCCCACACAATTTCTTAGATCCTCAAGATGATGCAGTGTGGTTTAGGGAGGACAGCAGTACTTTCATAAAGCATAGAACAAAAATAACTAGGACAGGCCCAAAACAATGCCTCCAAACTTGTACCTGGCGTAAGAACACTTGGGCTGACGTGCTGGGGGAATGGGCAGAGACTAGAGCAGAAGGGAATCTCCAATTTCAGTAATCCATTTGGTCAAATCTGTACTTCTGTTTCCAAGTCTGCAGGGTGGGACACATCCACTGGAGCTGTGGAACCATCTTACATTACATCTCTAAAAGCCATTGCTCCAGTTTTCCTGTTTCCTCCACATTAGCACAGCACGATTTGGAGTTCAGCTTAATTCAGCATGAAAGCAAGCTCTGTGAAAAGCAGGAATACATCTGTTCCCACCACAATAACTGCACTGCATGGACAGATGTGATCTTGCATGAGGCACACAACTCCTCAGAGCCCCTTATATTTTACTGAGGTGTAGAAGACACAGGCTTTCATCCAAACAGAATCCACTGATGAGGACAGGCATTAGCCTGAACTACAAAATCCCTTCTTGGTCCAATTCTACATTTCACCAATGCCAGTTTTGTCTCCGGTAGGTTGTTTTGATTAATTTCATTTAATTAAATCTATCATTTCAAGCTGTTCCCAGAATCTGTGTAAAGCCCATCAAGGTGGAAGCAGAGAACATGATACACACAAACTGAAGATGCAGTCCATTGGATTCTCAGTATTTATCTTCCCAGAGGAAAAAAAACAGCCCACACAACAGGAACATCTTTCAGACAGCTGAAATCTGACAGTGCTTTTTATTCCTCTTCTGCTCCCTGGTGGCATTTAATTCTACTGTCTTTGCTGGTAGGGGCAGGCATGTCTGCACTGGAACTTTTGTCCCACGGTCATCATTGCAAAAAGACAATTTCATCCCTGTTTACAGAGCTTGGGGAAAAGGTCGGGAATTTATATGTTGGTCCTATAAGAGGGAAGGGGGGAATAATTAAGCTCCATAGCCCAGTTCTAGCTCATGTCACCTCTCAGCTTGTTGTCTGCCTCATCTGCACTTAGTTTTTGTTTCCCCCAAGAGGTCAACAGACAACTTCTGCCCCAGAGAAATATTCTACTTATTCCAATGTGTTAGGAGTCATCATGTCCCAGGGATTTCCCATTCCTGGCTGCCTTCAGCATCCAGAGGGTTCCCTCCATCTCTTCACTGGAGCAAGTATATGGCTAGAGGCCAGCTCATTCTGCCTGCTCTTACCTCTGCTTTTCCCTGCAGAGAGGTTTCTCCATTGATACAACACAGTGATTTCCTTTCTTCTGTGCTCCCAGCTATGGCCAGCTGCATGTGGTACAGCAGGGCTGGCAGGGGAGAGGAGACATAGGATTGGGCTAGAGCTGGACACTCAACTATGTTGGGGGACACCTGTTCTCAGAAGGTTCCTGGAAGGTCCTCTCCTGTCTCATGGTCCATTGAGACATTGCCTAACAAGCTGGGGAAGCATGGGCTTGGGACACAAAGGGCTGCTCCCCATGGTATGGCCAAGCATAAGAAGTCCGGCCCCCAATTCAGTGCTAGCTCAACTACTTCATTGCTGTGAAGACTAGGTCAGATACTGCCTAACATCAATAAAGTGAGACATCTGGCCTCAGCTTTCTCTCAGACTTGTCAGAGGACTGATTAATTTGTCCTTACAAAGCGCAGTGAATCTTGCAGATGGAGAATGCAAAAAGAGAAGGTAATAAATCAGGAGGGCCCAGGAACATTGTCCTAGATACATCCTGTAAACTAGCAACAATGGCTCACATCTATATTATAAAACTCTCTTCACCTTTGAAACCATGACATCATTGAACAGCCTATTGGGAATCATCCTTTGCCTACAACTCCCAAATCATTCCTAGAAATTGTCTGGGACAGTCCTAGTGGGACCAAATAAAATCATGCCAGGGGTATGCCGACACTTAAATCTGATGATTAAGTTTGTATTCTTGGAACATTTCCTGATGTTGCTTAATTTACTAGTGAAAACTTAATTACTAGTGAAGACTTAACGTCTGTTCTATTAAATTACCCTCAAAGTCAGCACTGCCCTGATAAAAATCAGTAAGTGTCCCTAAACCTTCCTGAAAACTTTGATTCCTCAGTCATTACCTTCCCATCTCCTCTATGAATGCAGAGAAAATTATTAAATAATCTATTTGTTATCACTGAAAGATAATCTGGTAATACAAAAAAGCCAGTAGAGAGAAACCAAGAACAAATCACGTCAACTACTTAGCTTTCTTTGTCACAGTAACTGAAATAGTAGAGAGAACAAGCCCAGAAGTGCAGGCTATCCTGATGAGTAGTAAGGCTTTTTGAAACAATATTTGTCACAGGTATGCACTCTGAAACTAGTTATCAGTAGGTTGTCATCAGATCAAGAGGACTTACAAAGAATAGATCTCTCAACTGGTTTCCCCAGTGACTTGGATAATCAAATAAAGTATGTTTATAAAATGCATAGTTGGCCTCAAGTCTGGAAGATCATGTATGACAGAAGGCACAATAGGGAAAAAAGGATTTTGGAAAATTGGAGAAATAGCTCACATTCAGCCAGCTAAAATTTCATAAAGCTGGTGCAAAATACTGAACTGAAAAGGGGAAGAAATTAAAGGCACCAGTAAAGAAAGGGGTAACACCTACCTAGACTTCAGCACTAAGGAAACATGGAGGAGTTACAGGGGTGTGAACCAAATATGAACTGCCATTGTGAAAGTATTGCGTTAAAAGACAATTTTCATTCTTGGCTGCATTGGTAGGGCCTATAAGACAAAGGGGTTAATTTTTTGCTTTCTCAATACACCCAAATTAGATAGGATTAGTCTGGTTTGGACTGGAGAAAGGTAACAAACAGTATAAGAGCTGCAAAATGCATAGGATTGAAAGAAGAAGACTGAGTCTAACAGGAAGAAAACAGAAGAGGGCATATGATAATGAACCTTAAATACATAAGGCTGTTAGAAGATGCTGATTAGTTGCTCCCCATATGTGCTGCTAAGAGGTCAGCAAGAAACAAGATTAATTAGGTTACAAAGAGGCAAACCTTCCCTGCTACCAGTCGATGAGCAGTGTAACAGGAGCTGAGGAGGTGGCAGCATTCCTGCTGTGTTAAGCACAGGTACTGAAAACATCTGCTTGGGTGGCATCAGTATATGTGATCCTGCCTCTGGGCACGTAGGTGCAGTGTCTCCTGAATGTTCCGTTAAGGCTAACAGTTGTGTATTTTTAGTTTCTAACACCACTTTGTGACTCATTTTGGATGCAAGGATGCAGTAGAGACAGCATAATGAGAGACACTGAGCAGGGTCTCACCAGGACCATATCCGATCTCGTTACTGGATATATTATCCTGCACCTTCCTCTTACAGGCTGTCTGTTAGACCATCCCATTCCAGAGCCTACTAAAAACAATTTCAATTCTTTTCCTCCTACCTTTCTGGCAGGAGGTGTGTTCCATAATGTGATTGCTCTCAAAGCTAAAAACCTTTGATTTCCAGCTTAGAAAATGTTGCATTGTTAGAATGCATGTTGACAGTAGCAGCTACTTGATATGGAGTAGCTCAAATTCATACTCATGAATACAAAAAAATTCATACTCATGTCCGTGAATATTCTAAAACATGTAAGCTGATGTCATCGCATGTGGAAAACTTTCAGATCTGTTCTTCAGGTTTCAAGAATACCACAAATTAGCAGAGGAAAAGGAAGTTTTTCTTTCTTGTTTTAGCATGTAGATGACATGAATGATGTTACATAGGAAATGAAGACATAACAGGGATGGATGAAGAAAAGATGTCAGCTGAGGGCAGAACCGGAGACACAAGATCAGTTAACAGGGATGATGAGGTTATCAGCTTGATGGATTCAGGAGTGCCAGGAGGAGTAATACACTAATTGAAAACTGCTGCTTGCAGTGGTGGGAATGGTGGCTTGCTTGTGAGGAAGGAATCAGTTCCCCTTTTCTGTCTTCCCAAAAGATGTGACAACAAAGGTAAAAGTCATCTGCCCATAAAATGGTGTATGTTTGTCTCTCTGTGGAGAAGTGTACATGAGAATTGACAGTCCTCCCTGAGTCAATACTCATCTTTGTGAAGGAGAAAATGCTTTCTGTTGAACTAAAGGTTATTTCAGCCCATTGTAAACCATAACAGATGGATTTCTTCAAACCTCTATGCATTTTTAGATTGTATTTACACTGACTAATCAAGTCTTCTGTCTAAGAGGGGGAAAAATAACATTCTCCCACTTTATCATTTTTTTCCCTCCCCCTGACGCTGTGCTTCCCCAGAGCTGCTGGCTGGGTCCTATTCAGCTTCTTAACTGCCTTCTGTCTAGCTGTTTATGCTTGGAAAGCACTTATCTCAGTGTCTCAGGTTGGAGGTGGGAGTTCTGGCTCCTTTGGGTTCAGAAGTATAGACTCTGTTGCACAGAGTCAAGTACCACATTGGGAAGCAGAAAACAGTACAGCTGTTCCTAATTTTTCTCCAGATATAAAAGGAGAGTGATACTGTTACCAACACATGCTATCTCACACAGTAAAAATGAAGGAAGTGGGGGGGTGTGTTTGAAAGAAAAATGGAACACACTAATGAGGTATCAGTATTATCATGGCTTATGTGACATGCATCTGCACACCCACCATTCTAGCAAAATTTCAGTCAGCAGAGAGTATTTAGTCAAAATGAAAATTCAGTCTGTATGTCTAATAAATGTTGCTGCTGCACAGCCTTCCTTTTTTGCCAGCAAATAGCGCTGCTGCTCTCCATCATGTAGGAGCCATGTCCTACCCTGAAGATAGATGCATTTTAGTGGTGGTGCTTTTTTTTTGCTTTTTTTTTTCTTTTTTTGCTTTTTTTTTTTTTTTAATACAATATAGCAGTGTTTCATAAAATGTTTTCTTAGTCAGAACAGGTGTTGTCATGCATATATAACATCATGATTAGCATCTTGCACTGAACTGCCTGGCATGCACAAACTGCTATCTCCAGGAAGATCACAGAGCCCACTTTTCCTCAGCTGCTTTAGCACAACACTAGCGTTTGAGTAGGAAGCCCCAAGGACAATCTGAATAAGACAATCACAGAATCTATCAGGTTGGAAAAGACCTCTGAGTCCAACCTGTGATGAAATACCACCATGTCAACTAGACCATGACACTGCGTTCCACATCATCTTTTCCTAAACACCTCCAGAGATGGTGACTTCACTACCTCCCTGGGCAGCTTGTTCCAATGTTTGACAACATTCAGTGAAAAAATTCCTCCTGATGTCCAAAAAATTTACCATTTATCACAAAGCAGTCGTTCTAGGTTTGTCTTGTGTTTCCGAGGTTGGCTCCTTCCCGAGTGATTCCCGAGCCCCAGCGCAACAAGACCTGGTCTGGAGTGGCCAGGAATGCGCTGGCTCCACTTGCGGGAAGACCGACTGATCATTTCGGATCTGCCCAGACAGCACCCGAGGGAGCCGGGGTCTCTGAGCGGCGGAGAGGCAGGACCAGCATGACCAAGAAGTTCCACCTCAGCTTCCCAGCCATGCCTCATCCGCTACCACTAGAGAGGGCAGAACAGGATGCAGGCAGCACTGGAACAACGCGAGAGGCACCGCTCTGGCTGCCGCTCGCCCTCGGCTGTGTCGGAACCACGCCGAGAGGGCCCACAGGGCCCGATCTAGGGCCAGACCCAAGCCAGCCCTCAGCGGCCCCACGAGCGCGGGCAGACAGCGCCGCCCGCCCCTTCCCCGCCCAACATGGCCCCCGCCCAGCCCAGCGCGGCCCCGCACCGAGGCGGTGGCGCACGGTGCGTCCCTGCGCATGCGCAGCCGGGCGGGGCCGGACCATGGGCAGGCGGCGAGCGGGGCCAAGCGTGGCCCGGGAGGTGAGGGGGGTGCGGTGGCTGGGCTGGGGGGCGGCTTGGAGCCATGTCCTTACTCCCGGCCTTGAGCGACGGCGTGTGGTGTCCTTGCTTCTGCCGAGCCCTTGAGCCAGTGCCGTGAGGGGCGGTGGGTGTGTGTGCGTGCCCGTGGGGGTGCTGCGGCGGGCCGTGACCACAAGCCCTGTTGTGTGCGTGCGACGCCGGAAGTCAGCAGTGTGCTTCTGCTTCTTGAGAGGAGCCCAGTGGTAAACCGGCATGTGGGGGGCCTGTAAATCACTACGAGGAGAAAGGGGAAAGCCTGGGGTTTAAGAGTACCTCACTTCCAAAGCTGCCTTTTTATTGTGGCTGGGTGTTCTATATCTCTCCCCCTCACTGGAGATTCCACCTGTGCCATGTGCTTGAGGATGACTGTTCTTGAGGCTGGAGCAGATGACCCACTGTGGTCCCTTCAAACCTTACCCATTGTGTGATTCTGTGATCTCGTGGGTGGCAGGAGGGCTGCTGGTGAGCTCTGTTGAAGCTTTGTATTTCTGTTAAAGAACCGAGTTGTGTTAGTTAAGGTCTCTCTGAAGCACATGTCTTTCTGGCGTTTGCACTGAACAGTGCTGTGTGGACTCAAGTCTTTTCAAGTCTGTGGGTTTGGATACTGTGGGGACAGCAAATCCTGAACGTTCCTCACTGAATGGCTGAAATGGGGCAGAATGAGTGAATCTCACTGGTCACTTCTCTGCCCTGAAGTCCTTTCAGGTGAGAACATGCACAACAGACCAAGGTAACAAGAATGGAAAGGCCAGGGAGATGGCAGGGCATGTCATATATGTGTCATCAGCTAGTAACATAAAACTGAGAGTCACAGAATCCTTAGGGCTGGAAGAGACCTCTGGATATCATCTTGTTTTAAAGGAAATTAGAATTTTGACAACTAGGTCCTTTGAGTTAATAACAATTTAATTAAAAATGAATACAATTTAGTAAATTGAATAGTAATTTGGTATAAAAGAATACAGTACAGTAAAATAATACAATTTGGAAAAAAAATTACAATTTATATATATAATTTGACAGTAATTAAGTATGGTTAAAGCATAAGCAACACCGACCAGGGTACGGGGAGGGCTTGTTACCCTACCTCATGTACAAAACCGACCAGGGTACGGAGGCTTCCCACCCTACCTCATGTACAAAACAAAGCACTTCAAACTAAACTTATATACTGTATGCTTATACGTATTCATAAATGTTTCCCATAAGTTTCCTCCTATTTCAAATTTTTCTGACTTTACGTCACTTTTCTTCATGGCGCATGCCTCACTTGTTGTTAGGGGGTCTTCAGTCTTCTTTTGGTGGTCTTTTGGCAAAGGCTTCTCCTCTTCCTCTTTGTCCTTTGGATAACCTTACAGGTTTGCGTGTGCGTACTAAGCATTGTGTTATGTAAGTGTACTAATTAGTCTTATATTTACTGATCTTTAGGCCCAATGCCTAAAGTCGTTTTAATTTTGTCCATCTCAAGGCCGTTTTTGTCTTGGAACATCACCTATCTTCCAAACTACATCCTGTACCTCAATTTTAACACGTAATATCTGTAGAGGGGTGCATCTGCCTTGTAACACTGATTCTTTTGATTGCTTCTAATAATGACTTTAATAACAGTTACAATTTAGTTAGCACAAATCAATTCCATTTATTACAATCTCATTCAACCCCCTTGCCAGGACAGAGTCACCTAGAGCAGATCACACAGGAACATGACCAGGTAGATTTTAAATATTTTCGGAGACGGAAACCCTACAACCTGCCTGTTCCAGTGTTCTGCCACCTCCAGTACAAAAAAGTTTTTCCTCACATTGAGGTGGAACTTCTGTGTTTGGCACTGCACCTCATCCTGTCACTGGGCACCACTGAAAAGAGTTTTGCACCAACCTCTTCACACCCAGCTCTAGATATTTATATGTATTAATGAGATTCCCTCTCAACCTGCTGTGTGGAATGGGAGTTTGATTTATGATTTTCTGGTGTGTTTCATTGGTTAGGTTTTCATTAGAGAAACACAGTTCTGGGCAGTCTAAACCACGTGTAACCATCAAAGGGAGTACAGAGGGGTGTGCTGACTGTCCACGCTTCCTATGATGAACCTACCAGAGAGAACTGAACAGTGATGGGGGGTTTTTTTTGGTTGTATTGTTTTGTTTGTTTGTTTGTTTTGTTGGGGTTTTTTGGGGGTTTTTTTGTGGTTGTAGTTTGAGAGGTGGCAGACAGTAAGAGCTGAGATGGTAGGGCCTACTTTACAAAAATAGAGGTGGCAAAATGGCTCAGCCTGTTAGGGACCTGCTGCTTACAGAATGAGAAGGGACTGATTTTACCTGCCACAGAAAATTCTTGCAAAGTGTTTGAGGACTTGTAGTAGCTTTAGATTAGGTTTTGGGATTTTTTTAGAAGTTTTCATGTGTCTTGGTTCTAGAAGACAGGTGTCTGCTAGGGAGAGCAGGAGCCTCCCTTGGGATGAAAGAATGTAGACCTCCTCTTTCCGAATTATTATAATTTTGAAATCAAGGGGCTCTCAGGCAGAGATCTGGGGATAGGAATAACAGTTCTTTACTAGTATAACCAGGCAAACAAACAACAATAACAAGAAAACAGAACCAGGGACCCCGGGACAGCCTTTTCGGCTGAGACGGGATGGAGGAGAGGCTTTGTTTCACAAAGCCCCTCGGGCGGGCAGTCCCAGTGCTCCTGCAGGGCTCTGAGGAACAGTCGGCTGGAACAGCAGGAATGAGCTGGGATCCTGGGCCGGTGGATGAGGTGGATCAGCATCTCCGCGGCGGTGCCTGGCACTGCCACACGTCCTGGCAGGACGGGGGGTGAGAGGCCAACCAGCAAAGATGGAAGAAGGAGAAGAAGCAGCAGCTCCATCTGGGTGATGGCGAAATTCCCTTCTCTCAGCAGCTCCATGACCCAGAAAACGAATGTCTTCCACTGAGGCCGAAGAAAGCCAGCCAAAAACTGTCCCCACCCTCCTTTCCTGCCCCCTTCCCCCCCCCCCCCCCCCCCCCCCCCCCCCCGCCCGGGCCCGGCTACTCTTTGCCTTTTGTTGAGCACCCACTAAGTACCCACAGTCTCGGCAACTAATGGGTACAAATTCCACGGGCAGGCCAGAACAACAAAGCAAAAAAACAAACAACAAAAAAAAGGACACCTAACTCTCAACATCATGATAGAACATACTAGTTTTGAAAGGATTGTAGAATTACTAGTTTTTGTGTGTTAGAGGTGAAAATCTCTGTGCAAAGACACTACTACAAGATTAAATTCTTTCCATTTGCAGTGATGAGAACACTCCTGAAGAGAGGTTAGCAAGGAAGAAAAAACCATCCCTTTATGCCAGAGGAAGAGAGGGCTGTGTTTGTTTGCATGACAACTATGATACTTGATTCATAATTTAAAATTATTCTGTTCAGTATTACCTTCTGAGCTGTTATGATTGTAGAGAAAACTTTTCAAATGAGTCTTAATATGACATGATGCATGACTGGCTTTGAAAGGCCTCATCTAGGCAGTCATGCTTGTTTAACTGAAGTCATGATGCTAAATGAATGCAATTTTTGATATGGGCACTTATCAGATTTGCTTGCACTTACAAATTGCAGATGTAATTGATATGATCTGTTTTAAATAGATATAAATGGGTCTCCATAATGTTGTGGTGGTTTAAATTCATGCCACTTCTTTCATAGAGCTCTAGTATTTTGACAGGCAGCCCTGTTGACAATGCTGAGCTGCATAGGACTTGCTTGAGGAAACTCATCAGGAAAATGAAACTGGCAAGACCAGTCCATTCGGTAACAAAATACTGAAAATGGAATTAGCTGAAGAGAGTGACATGAATGACCAAAGGTGTGGAGAACTTCTATGCAAGAACCTACCAAGCACTCCAGGTCCTTTCAAGCTGGAAAACATGACTGCAAGGGACCCAATATAGTTCTGTATCTTCTGCATGCTATTTGTAGCTTTAAACAAAGAATAACTGTAATAAAGAATTAGATGAATAAAAATTCGAAAGAAAAGGTTTAAATAAAGTATATGTAATTGTAAATGATGAAAATATGGAATGAGAAATCCTCCTCCAGGTCGAGGCAGGATTTCTCTTCCAAAGCAACAGATTGCAGCCAAGCACCCAGATAACAATCGCAAGCAGGCACATCAGCCCCGAAAGAATGAACAGGACACGGGCCATCGAACAAACAAAAGAACAGGCCCGGGCGAGATATCGCCGAGCCTGAGCACCTCTGCCCTGCCCACCTGTGCTGGAGAAATGGAGAAACTAGACAAAGGAAGAGGAGCCAGCCGAGATAGCCATCAGCTCCAGGATGGGTGCCACCACTCCACCCTAATGGCCCGGACCAAAATGATATCAAAAAGACATCCTGGACCTCTTTACATATGAGGAGCCTCTGCCCAACGTCTATTGACCCTATTCTCCGGTGCCAGGAAATCTATTCTTCGAACAATTAAGAACCTCTTAGCAAAGGGTGCCTGCTTGGAATTTGGCCTTGGGACACAAACTTCCTATAAAAACCCAGGCCAAAGGACTCTCAAGTGTGGATTTGGGAGCATCTATACCTTGCGTATAGACCCTGTCCACCCAGCGCTGCGCTGCTTATTTTATTGTGGTTTTTTCTCTTTGTTCGAATTTATTATTGTTTGATAATAAATTTTCTCTTTTATATAACCCGAAATTGCCTTTGCATTTATAACAATAACCATACACTGTCAATAGAAAGTTAGGGCTATCGAAAGCAGCAGCTGACCAGCTCAGAACAAACAGGAGGTTCTTCCCATAACCTGCTGTGAAACTTCTTGCAAAGGATATTGTAACCATTAAGAATATACTTGCAGGTCAGGCAGCAACAGAAAAAAAACCAAATCAGATAAGCAGAAAAGTGCTTAAAGGCAGTGCATGGGCAGCAAAATGTCAGGTGTGTTTCTAGAAAGCATTGTTACATGTGTTGCTGCTTCTGACAGGGTAATGGCTGAGCAGTGTGTATAGAAGAGCATAAAGAATAGGGAAAAGACCGACACAGTTTATACTTAGTTAAGCTGTTCTTGCAGAAGTTTTCAAAAATCTGGCTCACATGTTCTGTGGTCACATCTGTGTGTGGGCCTGCAAAGCCACTGGTCTGGATTGAGGCAGGATGCGCTGACTAGTGAAATGGTCCCTGCAAAGCTGAAGGAGGAGGTGTAGGTAGGATTCAGCCTTTCCTCCTTTAGTAACACGCAGGGTTTTTCTTTAGGAGTCATCTTGCTGGTGGATCATCCTCTGCTGTGAATAGTTTGTCTGGTGAATATTTCCAAGCATGCTGTGGGTCGAATGTCTGTGAAATGATTTTCTAGTGTGCAAAATGATTCCAAGAACATGGAGAAAAAGGAAGTGTGTCCATGAACAGCAAGTTAGCACTTGAATTTAAACAAAATTTGTCTCTGCTGGACTGATTTTAATAATCCAGCCAAATTTGTGGATGCAGGAGCCATTAATTCTTCTCTGAAAGAATGGCTCAAAAGTGCTGGCAGGTGACAAGGCACGTAAAGACTGCTCAGGGGAGGGTTTTCGGCTTTGCCCCCACCTTTTCAGTTCGCTTTGATCTGTTTTATGAGGGTCAGAAGATGAAAACCTCATTACCTAATGCTGTTGGATGTCAGCTTATGTGTGATATGGCTCTTTGCCAGTATCTTAATTAGGGAATTCATAAAAGCAGAAGGTGGTTGCCGGTTCTTGAAAAGCACTTTTAGCGTTTCTGCAGAAAAGAAAGCTTTCATTAATTCACTGCAAAATGTATTAAATGGGATCCAGCTCAATTCTATAAGCAAAGCTGCTTCTTTTTCACTTTTCTGTTAGCCTTTATGTGAGCCATTTCAGGCTCCCTGCCCAAGATGGTCCAAACAAATGGAATTTGAAATAAGCATGTAAGTCAGTTTGGATTGAAATCCATTCCAGGTCTCTCTGGTTTAAAAGGGTTTCCAGATCATGAGCAAGTCTTACCAGAATTCAGCAAAAATAGCTGAATGCCTTGTCATAACTGTGGAGCAAAGGAAGCACGTGGTCTTATATCCCTGTATGCATCCAAAGCTACTGGGACTTGACTTTCTGGAGTGTCTTCTGAGGAGCTTCAGAAGGGCAGCTGTGTGTGCCCAGATCTGTGGCCTGGATGTGAAGCACATGTTTCACTCCCCCTTTTTAACTGGAACTACTTAAAGATGTTGCTGTGAAGAAACCCCTGTGACTGCTACCATCTGTGTGAACCTGAGGGGCTGTCATGTGAGCTTTCAGCTTCCTGCATTTCAACTCTGTCCCACAGAGGAAAGGAGAGCTAAAAGGAGGAAGGGTTCATCTATGCAACTTAGGAGGTACTGTGCTGAGATTCCCACTGAAGATATAAGGCAGTGTGAAGTTCAGGGGGTAGTTCAGCAAAGCAGGCTTGGCTCTTTGTTTTCCTGTGGGCTTCCAGCATGCCCAGGTATGTACCCTAACTAACGTCATGTATTATTTAGTAGGAGGGAAAGCTTTCCATCCACAGCAAGCTCAGGGCACCTGCTTCTAGGATTGGTCTCCTGGAGAACTAGCTGCAGCAGGGAATTAAGGCAAAGCTCTGCAGATTTTCTTGTGCTACAATTTTACAGACTATGGCCCCCCTCTAGGAGTTTTCTCAGCAACCCAGAGAGTAATCAGTAGTTCCCAGGCATTACTCTTGTTTTCCCCCGTGTTTATTTTCTGTTTCTGTTTTTGTTTTGTCCTGCAGTTAAAGAGTTACCAGGATGGCTGAGTTGCTGAGAGACTCCTGGCTTGCAGGAGCAGATCCTAAATGCCAAGCAAGGCAGTGGCACTGACATATCAAGATAGTGCTCTGCCCATAGTTTGGGTTGGTGTCTGAGGCTTCTTACTCTAATGAGCTGCCTTCAGGAGGCAATTATATTGTCTTAATTTATAAGTGGGGAAGCTGAGGCACAGTGAATGTGTAACATCTGTGAATCCTCACTCTTGTCCTTCCTTATAACTCCACAAAATCCAGGCTAGCCAGAAGAAAAGAAGTAGTGAGGTTCTGAAAGAAAAGTATATTTCATTCAGCAGTGAATTCAGCATGTTCTTCCTGTTCCTCCTTTCCTTGCTTTTTTTTTTTTTTCCCTGGTTATTTTTTATCCCTTGTTCCCCCAGGTCAGCACAGCTGATGGTGCAGTTCTGGGGCATGTGGTTTATTAACAAATTATTGCTCTCCAGCAGGGGACCCTAACTTGGGTTTTGATTTA
Source organism: Cyanistes caeruleus (assembly GCF_971803275.1). Lineage (NCBI taxonomy): Eukaryota > Metazoa > Chordata > Aves > Passeriformes > Paridae > Cyanistes > Cyanistes caeruleus. The sequence continues at coordinate 83,014,312 of NC_141702.1, read as the reverse complement.
AGAGCAGTAAAACCAGTTGAAATTTTAAAGTATTATGTGGAATCTGGAAATTTTTAGTCAGCAGAAAGTAAAAGCACTGACAAAGATGGGCAGAATATACTCTCTTGAAGTCTCTTAGGTATGGGTAGAGAACATACTAGTGAGAGCAACTGCCAGCTGAGGAGGAGGAGCAGGCATGGAGGAGAGAATTGGAGTGCAGTAGCATGGATAATTTAGTGGTGAGGTTGACAGCTGACTAACTAAAGCTCTCATTAATTCATTAAGGTATTATTTAACATTATTTTTAAATGTATTTCCAGAGAAGCCATGGTTCACTGTAATAATTTAACAGGCTAAAGAGGAGCCAGGTAACACATGCTGAAGCATCTTTTCCTGTGTGTGCACATAAGGGTTTCCAACAGCTAAGGGAGCAGAAACAGCCATTTGCAAATGGTAGGAACTGGTGAGGGAGATGGTAATTCTTAAATTTGACTGGACCAACACCCCACCTCTGCTGTACCACACCCTGCTATTAACTTGCTGATAAGTGTGGTCAGAGCTGGCCTGAGTGAAGTCCTTTCTTGGCCCTGAAGCAGACTGGGGCAATGCATCATGCTGACTGAGTTGTAGTGGATGAACAGCTGGTTAACAGCTGGAGGAGGACAGGCAAACCCAAGTATTGCCAAACACAAAAGTGTTATTCCCTGAGCTTTGGGATCAGGTGATATGCCTTGGTGCTTCCCTTGGGCTCAGGAAGCTGTGCACGTCCCTCTGGGGAGTTTGGCATTTTGAGCACTGGCAGAATTGCCTAATAACCCATGACTTTGAAATTGCTAGCTGATAAATCAAAGATTTATTTGAGTCTTGTTTTATGTGTCCCTCTCCCCAGCTCTGCTGTGCTCCTTCCAGACTATTTAACTGACTGGTTAAACTTCTTTTCATGGTCTGGTTTATGTCAAGCTTCTTCTCTCCCATCCCTCTTAGTTATAATGCCTGCCTGCCTTTCTTGAGCAGAAGGTGTGAGATTGTTAACGAACTCATTAACATTAACTGATTAAGCTGATCAGAACAGAGCTGATCCCAAAGCAGCAATAATTAATCACTACCTTTGATTTTGTTTCCCTTATTACGCCTTATGAGTGTGTTTGTGCTCTAGGCTGCCTCTGAGGCTGGTGTCCAGGCAGCTCATTCCACCTTTACCTGGGACTGTGCTGCCTCTTAGCATGTGGTGTGTGAAGGCTCCCACCACAGGGAGGCCATGCTGCCAGCCTTAGCGTTTCCCAGAAAGCCAGGCACAGCGGAAGTGTTGCAATAAGTAACTCAAAAGAGGGGTCATTGCCACCTTAGTGCACCGAGGCCGTTTTCTTTTAGGCTAGGTTGTTGTGTTCATATTGTCTGATTAATCTCAGTGTTTCCCTGCTGGAAGCAAGCTTGAAAGACAAAAGTTTTTCTTGAGATGTCTACACTGTGGTTGCCAGGCAGAAGAGAGGAATGACTCCCAGAACCGTTGCCCATGGTAGGATTCCCTCCTGGGCAGTCTGCAAACAAGGAAATCAACCCTCCTGTGCTTAGCTGTGGCACTCCCCTCCACAGGAAGACATAGGGGTGGCTGTCAGGATGCTTGATGAAGACACAAGGAGACCACCAGTGTTTTTGTGCAGGGAAACATGTTGCTGCCAACACTTGCTACGGGTTGAAGGAGGCAGTGGCAAATGCTGTCTTGAGCATACTGTGCAGTCTCCTGTTGCTGTTATAGATACAGTTGGGTAAAATAGACTGGAGGTATGCCTTTTTTCCCTCTTCATCCAATCAGACAGCTGAGGGTGCTTTGTAGATTTCTGCATCTATTCACAGTGCTAAATCAAGACCCTGTCCTTCAGGCTTGGTTTAGGCCAGTGTCTCTCTTTTTATCCTCTAATTGCATAAAGATACCTTAGATCAGACCTTTGCTTGTGGACCCACATGCAAAGAAACTAGAACAGGGTGGAACAGGATCAGATCCTAGCAAAAGGTTGCTGGCCAGCCACACAATAGGCAGTATCAATTAGCTGTGTCTAGGATGATGATGTTAGTTGTCTGGGCTAGAGTACTGGCTGAGCTGCCACCATCTGAATGGGAATGAGTCCTTGTAAGCTGGGAGAAGAAATTATGGTGACTGGTGTGGTGTTTTTCAGATTGATGGATTGGAGGAGAAGCTAGCACGCTGCAGACAGAGCATGGAAGAGGTGGATCTTAAACTGCGCAGGGAGAAGCTCAGCCCCGAAGGAAGGTATTGCTGACCATCTCCTTACACAGCTGTGTATAGGCACTTCAGCTTAGCTGTCATCCTGCTGTTGGACCAAGCAAGGGCTCTTGAAGGGCTGGAAATGTGTGGTTTCCCCATGATAAGACTCTCTTCCCACAGCTTGGAGCTTTCTTGGGGAACTTTTATCTGTGAGAAGTGCAGTGATTATATGTATCTAGAGAGCTGTATCTTATTAACAGCCTGACTCTAATCTGTGCCACAACCAGACAAGGAGCACCTGAAACTTGCCAGTTTATTTGCAGACCTGGCTCCTGGCCTGTCATGAACCTACTCTGAGTCTGGCAAAGGTTTTCTGCACACTGCTGCTGAAGCCACCTTCAGCTGAAGGTTCAATCAGGGAGTTGTGCAGTGACTGCTACTGGGGGCCAAACCAGGCTGGGATCCAGCTGCAAAAGGCACTGAAGGAAAATACCTGTGTCTGTGTTGCTTATGTGTCTGGATGTAGATGCATTGACACACTAGCTTTTCTTGGGAAAGCTAAGAGGGACAATTCCCCTGAAATCTGTGGCTGTTGTAGAGGCAGCAACTGTTGGCTTCTAGAGCTGGGACTCAAGCAAGGACTTTGGCCTGGATTCTCATCATCATAGTAACAGCAATGTCTCCCTCCCCCGATACTTATCAGACTCAGTTTAACTTCTTTGTTAAACTCTCCTTTGCACTCCCCCTTCTTCCTTTAATGGAGTTTTATATCCCCATCCATATTTAGGCGGGGTCCTGTCTCTTCCTGTCCCTTATTTCTTTAGCTCCTCATCTCACCAATCCTTTTCTGACCCAAATTCTCCTTGTTTACTGTCTGTATTCTTTATCTGGTACTTAGGTGGCCAACAACCAAACCTACAGTTGTGTTAACTTGACAGGATGGGTTATATGATGGTTTCTGTCCGAAATATAGGACCTAGAGCAAAGAATTATGAATTAGGGTCCTTGGGGCCTTCTATGAATTTTACAGCTTTTATGGAAATAGAAACAGAACTTCCATTGTCCTATTCCAGACCCTTTGAACAACCCTGGAGGGAAGGTGCCGTGATCAAAATTATTGATTCAGTGCATAGCACACAAAGAGGAGCTCTGCTTTTCTACTTTGAAGTTCATTTGTCATGGTTTCTTCATGTCTCATTCTCAAAAATTCTTCCCTTGACTCTTTTCACAATTCTGCAAATTCGTAAGTAGCAGCTCAGTCATGTTGGTAAATCTGTTTTCTCACTTCCTCCTCCACCTTGCCTTTCCCCAGTTTTCTTTAAGAGCCCTTTCTTCCCCTGCTGCTCCTGACATAACCTGCTTTCTTGCACTCCCTTACACTTAATTATCTGTACACATACATTTGGATCTTTTTCCTCTTACAGGCTGTTCTTGCTGTGCCCCAAGGGGAACAACAAACTCCGTTACACTTCCTGCCTTCTCTGAACCAGGACATAATTTGTTAGTGCATATTTATTTATGTGCATAGTCTGAAAGGACTGACCATGTCCTTACTGCCATACTGGAAACACTGCTGCTTTCAGGATTTTTATTTTGGGTTTATTTTTTAAGATCTATATTAATTAATCATGTTATGCAGTTTAAGACAAGGGCTGGGTTGGCCTTAGTCTTTACTGTTATTAGTCTTTACTATATATTATGATCTATAACTATTACTGTTATAGATCTTCAGTCTAATGACAGGTAGTTTAAGTTGTTAGTACTGGGCTTGGATTAGCTTGTTTTCTTGAGTTCACCAATTTCTGTAAATTGGATACCTCTGACAAAGGGATCCCAGCTTCAAATGGTGAGAAGAATTACTGTTCTAGCACTAACCTTGATGTGGTGGAGGGGCAGGATCCTCCAGAGAGCATGTAAGGACCCTTCCCCATCCCATAGCAGTGTCAGAAATTCCTGCCTAACCTAGGGAGAACTAGAGTAGGGGACTGACCCAAGAGCCCTTTCTAGGTGTTTGCCTACACTACACTGAAAGGAGAGATAAGAAGGGAAAAATAACCTAAAATGCTGCATCTCTTTCCTTGCACAACTGAGTGTTTCTAAACTGTCATGCTTCCAACAGGAAGGAGGGGCTTATCCTCTTAGCAGATATCCCCAGCAGTGGGGACAGTCTCTCTTCCATCATGTAAGCAAAGAAATAGGCTGTGTTGTGCCTCGCAGGTAATGAACTCCTCTTCTCATTACAGAAAGTCCCTGGAGAGAGAGCGAAACTTACTAATGACCAAAGCTGACGACTATGGTAAGAGCTTCATTAAAAATGGTCCCTCTGGGCAGGATGGGATCAGTGCTGCAGCTTAGCTTTGTCTTCAAGCTCCTGCCACCTCTGACTTCTGCCTTTGAATTTAGCTTCATTCAAAGGGAGATAGACTAATGGAAATGTAGTCAGCATATTATAATAGGAGTCTGCATCCTCTTGCTTGAGCTGTACTTCCATAGGGAAAAACAAGGATCATCTAACAAAGGAGAGAAAATGTCCCCTCCACATACCCCAAATTACCAGTCTTCAGATAATCATAGCTAACAGATTGGCTTGAGTAGCTTTTAACATCCCACCCCCCAATCATTTTTTTGTTTTCCTAGAAGCAGCAAGAAGGCAAGTGCTATCAGAGGTGAAGCAAAGTATACCTTCCTTGGGGAAGGTTCTTACTGCATCAATTTATGAGGCCACTCAGCACAAGAGCATAGCAAATCACACTGATGTGCTTCTTGCCCTTCTAGAGCCACAGTCTTTCCTTGGTGCAAGTCCTGCTGTAGACAGTGAGAATGAAAGTCTGAGATACCACATCTGACAGCTCTTCCACTAGAGGTGCTGCTTTGCACATCTTCAGGCTCCTGGTATTGATCAGTGTGTTACCTGCTTGGCAGTACTCTGCAGCTGTGCAAGCAGCAGAGCTCATGGAAGGGAAAGAGGCACAAGTATTCTTTTAGGTCTAGAGTGTTGAAAGCTGGGGTATGGCCAGCAAATGTTAGATGACTGTTTCCAGAAGACTAACCGTTACTTTAAACAGACTGAAAGCTGTTCCCTAAGGGCCTACCACTAGAGACAGCAGAAGACTGAAAATTGCTGCCACCCCTTTACCAGCCAGCAGTCAGCCAACCCTGCTGGCATCAGCAGAGGAGTCTGACAGCAGCTCAGACAGCAGCAACAGCCTCACCTAACAGTGATATCACTGCTGTGGCCTCTGATTAAATCTTTCCTTATTCCAGCTGATGCACTTGAGGCCATGGACTGCAACTGCTGACAATGGCATTGTCAGCATCAGTTTAAGCTGGCAGTGCTGTGCATGAGATTATGTGACCCTGTCACCTCTTCTGTGGCCTCACAGATTCAAGCAGATTGCTCTGTGGTTTGCATGCAAATGCTTGTATTAGGTGAAGAATGGTGCAGAAAGAACAGCTAAAAGTCTCTTTTGATTACCAACACCATTGGGGGAACTGCTGGAGGCTGCTTGTTCAAACTGTAGAGGCAGTAACCTGTGAAGTCTCTGCAGATGAACTCGGCAACAAAAGCAGTGTCTCTGGAGACAGTCCACACCCAACCTTGCCTGCCAAACAGTGCTGTTTGGCCATGCAATGTCCAAGGCTGGAGGCCTCACTACTTGCCTGTACCAGCCAGCAAAGTTTTGTGGAACAGAACTAGCAGGAGTGGGGTTCTCATCTTTGTAAAGGGAACCAGACAGAAATGGAGATCAGCAAGACTCCATACTTGAAGTAGCCAGTGTCTTCCTTTCCCTGCATCTGTGGTTCTTTGGTTGCTTACCTTTACCCTGGTTTACCTATCTCCAAAGAGCTTCAGACTCCAACAGAATAAGTGTCCAGGCTCAGACCTTTTCCACACTGATCCTTCTGAGCTGTAATGAAACACAGATTCTGCAATTCAAAGGTGGCCACAGTTGTATTTAAGTTTTAGCACTAGAAAGAAGCTACCAGGGCTGTTACATTTAGAAGATAGTAGAAATAGCTCTCTGCCCTCCTGTCTCCTTCGTTCTCTTAGGGAACAAGCAGTTATTCTAATGACACAGTCCATCCTTAGTAGAGGCCTATAGCAGTGTCATTTGTTAACAGGAACTGGTCTGGCAGTAAAGTATTCCCAAGCACAGCTACCACAAGTGTCAGGATGAGAACAAATGAAAAGGTTCCTGCTAGTTTGGCCAGTTACTTCCCATTCAGCACATTCCATAATTGGCGGCTTTGTGTACTGCTCCCAAAATTTTTGCCTGTGGCCAAGGTAGCTTTGTGCTTGTAGGAGGGTTTTGAAATGAGGTGTAGCTGCAACATGAAGAACCTTCACAGTCTTTTGTTTGTTTCCTAGAGAAAGAACTGAGTGTGCTTCATAAGAAAAATCGCAAGAATGCTGCCCTTGCTGTGGCCATGGCATTGCTGATTGCTCTTATTTACGCCTGCTGGACGATGTGATTGCACTCAAGAATTCCCCCTGCTCAACAAATGACTCCTGCAAGGAGCTCTTCCTCTGCTCAGCATTGTGCCTCCCCCAAGGGTGAGGATCAGCATTTCAAATTACTGTTCTTGTTTATTGTCTTCAAGCCTTTTTGTAGGGAAGATTTTTCTCTGCAAATTGAGGAGGACAGGAAACAAACCAGAAATCACAGCACACTTGCTCTTGGAAATCAGGTCAAGCAGAGCTCAGGGTAGTGCCATCTTAGCCAAAACACAGTCAGGACCATCCAGCCTGATCCAGGAAGGCAATACATTCTCCCTTTTGAAGAGGACCTTTGTGATTGCAGACAGGTGCTTTCTGCCCAGCCCAGGTGGAATATACACCTTGGCTCCTGTGACACAGTCATAAACTGAGGGGACCAAGCTATTGATTCAAAGGGTAATCTGTAGGTACCGTGATTTTATATGTTCCCAGAGCTGAGCTAAAGATGCTTCCTCCTCCACGCTGACTTCCAGGACCAAAGGAAGCCTACCTCCACAAAAACAGATGGGATGTCAGTATCTCTGCAAGTGGGTAGCATCCACATTGAGATTGGGGTGCTTGGGCTGTGAGATGATCTGCCTACCTCTCCAGTGCATCAGAGCTTAATAACCATTTTGTGCCTTTGAGAATCAGCATTTGCAGAAGACAATTTACTATCAACCCCCAGAGATGTAAGTGCTTCTATAGAGCTTTAAATAAAATAATTTGACCCTTTAATTACCTGTTTTGTTTATTTGGTTGGGGTTTTTTCCCCCTGTTCTGTCCTGTTTCTCAGCCACTGCTTTATTCTCATCCTACTATCTCCCCACTGCCACACATTGCACCATGGTAAGCCTAGACTAGGTTAGGCACTTAACCCCCTGGTCAGTGAGCTCTCAACAGTGGGTTACTGATCTGTTTGCGGCCTGGAATGTACTTTGAGTGGAACAAGAGCCTACCCATCCATCAGAGTGCCAGAGACTGTCCCCTGTAATGCCCTCTTGTTCCACTGCTCTAAACTTGCCACAAAAACCTTTAAAAGGGACTGCCTTGAAAATTTAACTCTGATGGTACTTCTCTGCTGCCACACTGACAGATACTGCTGGCCCAAATTTTGTGGGAAGCAAAGGAAAGAAGCACTGCTGTGAACTAAAGGGGCTGTATTGGTTATAGAACATGAAAGCATAGAAGTCAACACAAAATAATACAAAGCCTAGTAACAATACATTGTGCAATTAACATATATATACACTCCCTTCAGCAAGACCTTCCTCACCCACCGTTCCCAACAAAATCCCTCAGCAGGGAAGCAAGTAGCTTGGTGGCTCATGCTTGCAGACTTGAAGGGAGATTTAGAATCAAGTTTGAGTGCATCAAAAATAAAAATAAAAGCAAATTAAAATGAGGAACTAGAGACAACTGAGTAAACAAAGTATCCATTCATGAAAGCTAGCCTGCAGACTGATCAGGTTTTTTTGTACCCTCCAAGGTCTACACTGATCCTACTTCCTAGTCACTCTTCTAGCCCACAGTAGTCAAAGTTCTGAGCTGAGGACAAAACACTCTGTGAAGGAGCCTGGCAGAGGGAGCAGCATGCTTTACTGGCACTGAAACAGCCTCAGTGCAATCCACCGAGGTCTTTAGAACTCAAACTGATGGTTGGTTTAAAAAGCCAACTGTATACAGGCCTGGACACCAGGGGTTGAGGTACTTTATTGCCCCCTGGGAGAGATTCCACCCCCCATTCCTCATGGAAGTGCCTTTGCCAAGACAAAGCTACCAATGACACACCTCTTTTTAGGGGGAAAGAGCCACTGTTTCTTTCATACATGTCTTACCAAAGTTTGAGAGTGGAGAGAGTCTGCAGATCAGCCAAGAGGATTGCAGTCCTTCAACTACTTTGACAGACCTGTGTCTAAATCAAAATTTCTGTTTTGCTGCACAGGCTTGTTCAAATCATTCATATGGATGTGGAGAAAAAGACACAGTCTAAACAACTGCTATAGATTCTAGAACTATAGCTTTCCTTAAGGCACAGTTCAGACAAACCCCTAAATCACTTTTCTCCCTACTTCCAATCTGTGTTTAAAAACAAGCCAAGAACAAAAAACAAACAAACAAACAAAAAAAAAAAAAAACTAACAAAAAAACCCCCAAAAACCCAAAATTAAAAAAGGGGACTATCTTGCTGCTTGTCCAAAAGCATTCAACTACGTGTTACCTTCTGACCTATGTGGAAGACTTGGCAAAGTACCATGGAAGTCAGAAGTAAAGGTAAAAGATGCAACAGAAGCCAACTTTGAGCCTGGCACAGAAGCGCATGGAGAAGTCTTGACACAAATGCCAAACTGAAAGTTTCTCAGCTCTGTGCCTTCACTTCAGATGCAGTTCCAGAGCCAAATGAGATACAGAGGATTTCAAAGCCACTCTGGTATTTTAAAGGGAAAGTCTAGTAACCTTTCCATTGCCACAGGGGACAAGGATTGCTTCTGATTAACCTGCATGGGTAAAGTCAAGATATCTTTCTATTGAAGTCCTAGGTCTTTTTAAAGTTAGAAATTCCCATCATTTCTTCCAGACACTTCAGCATCTTAGCTTTTCTGTGTCTTCCCTCCCACATCTATTCCTCCCTGAAGGTTTAGGTAATAATATTAAGTACCAAGAATCAAAACACCTTGGTCTCAGAAGTACCATGAAGCACATACACCAACCATGGTACATTTTCACAAATTAGTCCCAGACTTCTGGCTTGGCATCAGTCACTAACCTGGAGAGGGGAAATCCCTATCAAAGCAGCTTGCAGAGGTGTAAGCATATCAGATCTGTGCCACACCTGCATTGGCCTTTGTTCAACAGGGAACCATAGATAAGAATTGCCAGTGGCTAGCTGAGTGCCTTGATAAACAGAAGTGTTAGAGACACCAACAAGAATATATAACTTTTGCCCACAGCTCACCAAAGACTTAACACCCTCCACTGTAGTCAAAGCCTTTGACAAGGCCAAGGAGACAGCTGCCGGGAGCAATGCAGGGCTGCTTCAATGTGCAATTGCTCAGCTCTGCCATCAAAACATCTCTACTCCTTCCCACATTGCAAGAGAAGCAGAAACCTGAGGAGTTCTGGCATACACAGAGCTCCACAAACCCTGCAGAATGTTTGAACAGGAGCAAAGAAAGCTGTCAGCCCTTTGGCCTCATGCATGCAGTACGTCAGGACAAAAGGACATTAGGCCTCAGCTCCAGGAGTCACCTTGGGTACTCTGGCACCAGGTGCTATCTGGGCTGTACTTATATACACTACCAGGGTAAAGCCTCATCCTGTGCCTTCTGCATACCACCCTCTGGTTCCTTCATCTCCAGGAAATCAACTCTGGAGAATACCAGGATAGAAGATGTGGAGCCTTCCCAGTCCCATCAGTTCCTGAAGAGTCCAAGCTGGGCTCAGCCCCTCCCTGCACCCTCAAGAGAGCAGGGTTAGGGGTAGTGGGCTTGGATGAAAGACAGGACAGTCTCCTTTGATAGCTTCTCTGGATCTTGTCTTTTTTGAGAGTCGTGCACTTTGACACCTTCCCCCCATTCCCAGAAGAGGCGGCTGTAATGGCAGACACTGTGGGCAGAGAAGAGAGCAAGATTAGTTTGGCAGGGAAGGGAGAATACTTCCAGCAGTGTGAGACAGCTGCTCTTGCTATGGGAGTCACACAGAAATACTCAGAACGGGTGCCTTAGAAAAGACCAGTGCATTCATTTGTTCACCTTACAAACTCTTAGAGCCCTCAAAGTACAGCAACAGCCAAGTCGAAGAGATTTCCATGGAAACAAACTTGTTAATTCTAGCATCACTCAAATTCAGTTCAGTATTTGCTGGAAGGAATCAGGTCACTAGGGAAAAACCCCACCTCCCCACAAGCTTCTCAGAGGATGAAATTGTCATTGCAGGCAATGGAAACACCTCAATGACAAATTTAGAAAGTTGCTGCCAGAAGTAGCAACCTAATCTCTCACCACCTACTATAATCAGTAACAGCTGTTCTATGGAGCTTTGCAAACAAACAGCACTTCCCACTGCACAAAAGCAGCTAGGATCATTCCCTCTTTCCCCTCATGTGAAATAACTGAGCCCTGCTTGGCTGCTGAGAGTTCATCTCCCATTCCATCCATTTCCATCCATCAAGCACAGCCCTCCCTCATTGCATCAACACAGTCCCAGCCATAACGAAATCAGAGCTGCTAATTACTGACAACACAGCAGCCTTTAGTTTTGTACAATTACTGACGCTTAATATTCATAGCTTATTTAGTGCTTCTGTTCTAGCAAAGCAGTACTAGCACAGTGACAAGAGCACATGTCAGTGGCTAATTACAGACATATTAGTACACAGTAACTACAATACATCCCTTCTGGAGTCCCACACAACCACTCCCTCCACCTCTTCAGTCATTCCTGTAGGTTCATGCTGGCCTATTTTAGAGTACATAGGCAGAACTGAACCCATCCTGACACACGGAGGGGGAAAAGCATCATGTGCCTCTCCTTTTAAGCCTGTTCCGCCATTCACCACATGAAGAAAGGATTAAAAATTCTTGGAAGTGCTGCTCTAAGACAGGTAAGGAGGTTCAAAGTGAGAAAATCAGTAGTGCTATTTCATATCAAGTTCTCACTCAGAGGCACGGTCCTGGGTAATAGTGGTAGTGCAGAACATCTCTACCCCGTACCCTTGAGGCATCAGACTCAGGATTTGGTGTCAGCTTAGTACTGACAGCAATGACAGGTTTGTCTTTACAAACTGTGGGTCTGCTGATAAGATGGAACTATCACTGAGAGATAACAGAAACAATGGGATGGATACCACTGAAGGATGAAAGGAACACTGATGAAACACCATGAATTCTACAAGAGTTAAGAATTAAGAGGGGGGTTATGCACTGGGGGAGATCTCAGCTATCAGGCATTCTGGGAAGTCTGTACCTCTCAAGTAGGATAAAAAGGAGGCTGCGCCCTCCAAAAATTTGAGACCCCAATGGAATGCCCCATGGCCTCTCCTTTTATTCGAACAAAGAAAAAGGACTCCTCTCTGTCTCCTTTTAGACATAAACCTCTGGTGTCTGTGGATTAATTTTCCTGTACTCAGTAGATACAGATGGTTTTCAGCCACAATGTTAATGACTGTCCAGTGACAAGCCACTCCATCCTTTTCCAAAGAGCCACTGTTTTTCTCTCTCACACTCTTTAGAAAAAGCTCCCATCTTCCCACAGATTATTCCAGAGCATGGGCTAAATGAATTTGGATTCACTTTTAAATCAGCAACTTCCAACCAAACACGTTGAATACAGAGATGCAACAAACTACAGTTGCTGGGCTCAATTTCTACTTCCCCGCCTGTAGGAGGTTCAGTAACTTGTAGTCTGCTGCAGATAGCAGAACAAAGTTGTGAGATATTTGTTATTCATAGCCATTAATTGCAAAATCCGTGATTCCACACCAGCAGTTTCCTGAAAGCCTGAGAAGATTGCCGGCTCCTGCAGCTCGCCCTGCTGGTGACCAGCTGCACTTGCACTGCAAACCACTGCAAGGGTACAGCATTGTTGAGCTCCCTTCCAAACACCCAGGCACACACACATCTGCAGACATCTGTCCATAGCCTCCCCTCTAGCTCATACTCACTGAAAGGGTGCAATGGCTTCAGGAAGGAGGTTGTATGTTGCTACATTGGTCATTTTGTTGAAGAAGAATTTCTTCTTGAAGTTTTTGCTGTATGCCATTGTCCAGGGATCTAGCAAAAGGGTTGCAGGGATCAGGTAGAAAATAAAAGGGGGGAAATAATCACAGAAGAAATACACATACAGTGCAAGTAGAGAGGAGGAATCTATAAGAATAATTGTGATCCTCCCTCCCTCCCTCTTCACTGAGAACAATCCCTTCTCCCTGCATTTAGAACTTTACATTTAAAACAGGGTATTTCCATGTCCTATTATTCTGGAAAACATCTTGATGATAAATTATTATCTCATGAAAAAAGAAGGTAATCAGTCATGTAAATAAATGAAATTACCCACATGATAGCTAATCAACCAACAACAGAAAAACCTATATTAACACATTAAACCTCATCCAAATCCAAGCTACCCTCATTACATGCAAACACTTAATCTCTAGACATTGGAATATTGCCATTAATTTTTCACCAAGTTAAGATAAGATGAGCAAGCCTGGTCAATACTTTTTACTAGGAGAGACCAAGAAAAGTTGAGAGGGAGTGGGGACTCTCTCTTCCTACCATTCATAGTCCGTACGATGTAGAGTCCTGTGGGCACAAAATGCCGGTCATCTCGGCCAGTGTAGGACAGCCGGGGCATTCCCCCTGAACTCTTGATGACTTTCATCTCTAACCTAAATTTTGAGAGAATCACAGAATGACCAGGTTGCAAGAGACCTTCAAGATCATCGAGTCCAGCCCATGCCCTAACACCTCAACTAAACCATGACACTGAGCGCCACATCCAGTCTTTTTTTAAACACATCCAGGGATGGTGACTCCACCACCTCCCCAGGCAGACCATTCCAGTATTTTATAATTTTTTCCATGAAGAACTTTTTCCTAATGTCCAACCTACATTTTCCTTGGTACATCTTAAGGCTGTGTCCTCTCATTATGTCAGTTGCTGTCTGGTGAAGGAGACCGACACCCACCTGACAACAGCCACCTTTCAGGAAGTTGTAGAGAGTGATAAGGTCACCTCTGAGTCTCCTTTTCTCCAGACTAAACAACCCCAGCTCCCACAGCTGTTCCTCACAGGGCTTGTGTTCCAAGCCCCTCACCAGCCTTGTTGCCCTCCTCTGGACACACTCAAACGTCTCAGTGTCCTTCCTAAACTGAGGGGCCCAGAACTGGACACAGTTCTGTGTCTGAGGGGCCCAGACACTGCCACAGTTGCGGCCTCACCAGTGCCAGGTACAGGGGAAGAATGACCTTCCTGCTCCTGCTGGCCACACTATTCCTGACACAGCCCAGGATGCCGTTGGCCTTCTTGGCCACCAGGGAACACTGATGGCTCATGTTCAGCTGGCTGTCAACCAGTATCTTCAGGTCCCTTTCCACCTGGGCACTGTCCAGCCACACCACACCATCCTCAGCCTATAATGTTGCAAGTGATAGTTGAAGTTGAGAAGGTAGTGGTAGAGTGTTTCTTCCTTTACTGTGCTTGTACCCATATCATACCACCTGCATCCCTTCTCCAGAGTGTCACAGTGAGAACTGAGAGCACTGCACAGGACTGCATCAAATAATCACATCCCGAAGAGTTGGGGTTTTTGCCTTCCCACACAGAACAAGAGAAATCAGTCTGACTTGTCTAGATCAGGCTGGAAATTGAGTGTTGTGGTAAAAAATCTATGATGAGCAACCACAATTAATCCAAATTTCAAGTGTGAATTCTTGTCCTTTCAAGCCACTAAGAAGCCACTAATATTTCTGCAACCAAACTCAGGCACTGCTGCTACTCCAGCTGTTATGAAGTGCATTGGCCACATCTGTGGCATTAGAATGCAGCAGAATGATGCTCTGAGTGAGTAGCATCTCAGGAACAGCAGCCACCACGAGGTCTAACAGCTCTTTCTCCATAACTCCACTAGCACAGATCAGAACATCCCTCCCACTCCTGCACACCAGTGACTGATAATCTCAGTGGGCCCTGACTTTTTATTTGCACCAATCACTTACCTCACAAAAATCTTGTCCATTTCTTCCAATCTGTACACTTCCTTCACTCTGGGAAGAAAGGACAAAAACATTATTTCAAAAAAGTTTAAACTGTTCTCTTTTTTTCTGCCCAGCTACAGGGAGCAGCCAAATGGTTGATTTTATACAGCATGAGGTAGTCAGGCTCAGCTGAGGTTCATCCTTCTCCTCTATCTTATGCTAAAGTGACTAGTTTTTCCTGGCTTGAGAAAACCTGACACATGCATGCTCATGGCTGGATTGCTGTAAGCAGCAGATAAATATCCTTGCTGCTAAGGAACCTGTGCATTTTTACCTCAGGTTGACTATACAGGAAAGTGATAAACAGTAAAAGTCAAGTGCTTTTGTTTTCCCATCAGATAAATTGACCAAGGTCAGTCCCAGGCAAGTTCTGGCCTCAGCACACTGACCTCACAGTAAAATTAAACAACCGGATCTTCACCATTATTATCCTCAGATATAAAACAAACTTGTTAGTTATCCTGAGATAAACAGAGCTTTCTTTAAAATCAGTAAAGATTATTTTGAGTCCTTATTCTGTCATTACATCAAACTGGTTTTGTTGTTTTGAGACACAGAAAAACAATCAGTAAGTTAAAAAAGCACTGTCTCTGATTGGACACCCCAACACCTCATTTCCCACATACTGGCTACAAGCATCAGGCCTCAAAGAGCACAACACCAACATTTTAACACCTTTCCACGAAAGCAGCAAATGATCCCTCTACAATCCATTTTCTCAGCTCTCCTTCTCACTTCACCTGCAGCCTTCCCCAGCATTTTGGGCTCCTCCAATTATTACAACTGTTTGTCATTAGGCATGGATTCCACTCATTACCTTTCATTAAACCATCGAGGAGAAGATCCTCCTTCCCTTCCTCCAGATTCTTTCATGATATTGCTGCACTTCAGCTTGTGAATGAGAAGCTGTTTTGTCCATAATACATATCTGATGCCTTCACAGTGGTAGCTCTTATGCTACGCTGCAGTAGAATTAATGAAATGGAAGGCCAGGAGACAACTGAAGCTGAAGCCCCTTGTCAGGAATTTTCCTGGGGATTGTAACTAAAGCCTTGTCCTCATAGATGCTGGTCAGTCCTGCATTTACTAACAGTCAGCATCACTGTACCGCTGCTGACCCTTCAGGGCAGATAAGGACAGAATTCTTTGCAATGATTAAGCTCACTGGGTACTAGACCTACAATCACACATTTGGAATCAACACCAGCCAATCCACCTGTGATGAAAATGTGACTGTTTGACATGTGAAAGGAGGGCTCAACTTCTCCATTAACAATATTTACCTTAAATATACGAACAGCTTTTAGCCTCTTTCCAAAGAACATAACAGAACCATGAATTTCAGCCTGAAATCTTTCAGGTTTCAACACAGTGACAGCAAAACAAGTGAGGCTGAGGGAAGGAGGCATCACTCACCGGATGGGGTTCATATCTGGCCGGCTGGGTTTAGAAACAGCTTTGACAAACTTCTCTGCCAGCCGAATCCTGAATGAATATAGAAACAGAGCCTAGCAATTTAATGAGGCCTTTGACACAGCAGGTAGGTAACAGCTTCAACAGAGTAGGTGATAAGACAACTCAGGACATGCACACTCCCTCCACTGCTAGCCAAATGGGTCTAGCAAGACTTCTTTTCACCCCACCCTCTGAATTCAAAGCCCAGTGATACTGCCTGCTATCCATTAGGAACGAGTGTCCATAGTTACTCCGTAAGTCCACATGCTGTTGAACACTTACGTATTTATCAGGCTAGGAGGGACACTGTGTCCCTGAGGAAGGAAACAGAGGGGCTTGTTCCTTCTCTCTCAGCTCATTTATACTCCCACAATGGTCAGTTTACCCCCGGCTCACCCTACACTAAGGAAGAAGCTACAGCTACCCTCATACACAGAGAAGATACAGTTGGAAAAGCCTATATGTACTTCACAGCAGCTTCATTCACAGTTCATCTTTATAGTAATGTTTCAGCTGAATGCTTTTTTGTCTAAACACCGATTCCCAGTCACTCCTACATATGTACAGAAAAAAGCTTCTCCAGACCCCTACATACCTCTGGTTGAAATGCTGCATTCGAACATCATTGCCATTCAGTACCAAGACATCAAGGATGTGGATGGCACTGATTTTTCGCTGGGCTTTCCCCTAAGGAGGGCAATACAGAGATTTATTATTCAGACTGCTGATATTTCAGCTTTAATTTATAGCCTGTTTTTTGACAGGACATCTCTTCTAGCAAGAAGGCACCTTTCCAGATACTAGAAACACACAAATTCCCTGCTGCCCATTATACAAGAACATGGCATCCTCCAAGAACTGGTGCATTTCAAATACCCACTTCTGTCTTAGGGGAGGGAGAGAGGGTGGGACCACGGCTGCCATCACCAGCTATCTGTGCCTTATCAGGTATCACAAAGTCCAGCACACTACAGTATCCTTGTCTAAGGTGCTAGAGGACAGGGAAACTCCCAGGCAGCTGGGATTTTTCACCCTACACTTTAAATACACCATGAGGATCTTCTCCCCATAGCCTGCAGTCACTACTGAGCAGTTATGTACCCAGAGAGCCACAGACACATGAAGTCATGGCGGCAATGTCATATGCAGCTCTACTTAGAAAAGCAACACATCAGTCCAGAGTGTTTTCAAAACAATGTTGAAAGTTCATATTTCTAGCACTGGACAGAAAGAAGGAACTTAATCCAAAATAGTTACTCTAAAGATCGTATGCAAAAAAAAAACCTTGGACCTGACACAGATGGAACATTTTTTCTGCAGTATCTTACAGAGATTAGGTGAAACGGCTCTTCATATTTACAGCAACATGGTAAGATAAGAGAGTAGGCTCCTACCTCTCCTTTCAGCTCATGAACAATCTCCACAGAGAGAAGAGTATCTCGTGGCAGCTCAGTTTTCAAATCCAGCTTTGTCCAGCGGTCTGACTGGCGACCACCCCAAGTGTAGATCTGTGATTTCTGTACGTAAAGACAGAATCAGATTCAGCCAAGACCTTCTGAGTGCAGGGGTAGAAAAGAGACCTCTAACTGTAGAGCAACCCTCCAAGAATCTTTTTGTCCTAGGCTGTCACAGGCAGTTTCTTTGTCATAAGTTTTAAGGAAGAACATTAACCTCTACAGCAAAGGAACAAAAACACCTATTCTAATCTACCAGTGACTTTTTACACCCACACAAAGAACCAGAAATAGAACACCTTTAAAAGGGCAGTGAAGATAATTAGAGACACTAGCAGGAGTGCAGGTCTCTGTGTAGGCTGAGGTTACAGAAGCAGGGTTAATTAGTGTGAAAAGCAGTGACATCAGGAGAATGAAACATAAATAACTAGCAGTCTCCAGTACTGCTGATGAGGATTCTTTTGGGCCTTCAGGGACAGGAAAGGATGGGATGAAACTGCAAGGCAGAATAGTACACTAAAATGAATCAGCAAAACTTCTGGACTGTTCTTAGCACTTACCCCTAATCCCAAGAGGAACTTCTGTTCACTTCCAGACACCATACACCGGTAATCTAACACTTGGCGGATTTTCTCCAGTGTGCTGGAATTCAGAGGAGTGGGTTTGTAACTGAAGATATCAATGTCTGTGCCCTAAAGAGGAAAGTATGGGAAAGGCAAGACAGACACAATACATCATCAGACAGGTAAACACAACTTCTACATGAAACAATAACCCGGGTTAGCTTCTTCATCTCCTAATTCCAATAAGAAAAAGTTATATTTGTATGAAAGGACTCTAGTCAACGTCTCACCTGAATCAGCTCGAAGAACTTGGACTTGGGATCTGAAGATGAAGGAGCAATACGAGCCTGATCAGGAATCTGAAAACAAATTCATGTTATTCTTTGGCACATTCAGAGGATCATTTCTGGTTTCAAGATATGACAGAACATCCTGCCCCTGAAACTCCTGCTCTTGAGATTTGAGATGAAGAAGAGATGTCATGTGGCAAATAAAGTATCTCACATGTTTTGCAGATTTAATGTAGGCATACCACACCTCACAGAAACCAACTGCAATTCCACAAAGATTTAGTCTAAACCTTTGATATCATGTATGTTTTGATGAAATACCGTTTCATCAAAGACATACCATCAGCCTGTGAAGCTAACTGCCATATCTATGGCCCCACTGCAGTCAAAAGCTTAGGAAACAGAAACTGCAAACAAAAACAAGACCGTTTAGAGAGCTCTGCTGCTTGGGATCCAGGTGCTGAGTTCACTCTGTGTACAATAAAATATTCTCAACTGCACAGAGGCCTGCTCAGTTAAACCATATCAGAGACATCCTGTTTGATTACTTAAGAGCTTGAAACAGTTTCTGACTTTCCCACAAGACAAGATATTAAACCTCTGTCTAGAAAGTCCTGTCTTTACCGCAGCTCCACTCTTGTTTCACTGCAACAAGGACACCTTCACAATTTGCCTGCTTGACACCTTACTTACCCCCCATAGCTGGAGACACTCCTTCCGGATTTCAGCCTGCCGTGGCTCAACCAGTGTCCTAAAGACAGAAGACTAAGACAGTGAAACCTCCTTGATCTTACAGCATTATATATCCCAGCCTTATAAAATTTGGAACTTTCAGCATTTGGCTTGGGAACAACAAACATGAACTGCTCCACAAAGGGTTGTATGAAAGAGGATTCTGCCTTCCCTCCCCACCATCCAGTTCCTGTATTTAGATTTGTTTCATGGTCTGTACTACTGACTATCAGCTATCTCTTCATTCCATGAAAGTACCACTGGATATAAATATTTTCAGTAAGTTATGTATTCATACAAACTTATGCTAATCTTCAAGAGCTGGGTACACAGCCCTATTTAAGAATAATAGTGAAGTCCTGTTGAAGGCCATACAAAAAACAGTGTCAAGCTAGAATCAGCTCTAAGAGAATTTCTAACTACCATATTCACTCAACTTTCTACCACATATTACACATATTCACATAGGTGAATGACACCTGAACAGAAAAGCTGTGGGGAAACAATGCAATGGCTTTAGTTTTATGCAAGAAATTAATGTCAAGCTTTAGGTAATTCTAGGTCTGTAACATAGATGTTTTGAATTGCCCCTGGAAAAATGAACAACTATGAACCACACTCAATTTGGATGGTTACTGCTGAATTGAACACGCCAGCTGCGAGTTACTTTTCTGTTTACATTCCCGCTAAGAAGTGGGCTCATTTATGGTAACTGGAAATCATTCAATGCATGGAAGCCTTCTCAACAAGGGTGATAATAGACCATCAATTTTCAGGACTTCTCCAGCCACCCACACATCTCTGCAAATAATTCAGGCAGAGACACAAACTGAGCTACCTAAAAGCACTTTTCACTTTCCTGCCTCCAAAGGCCAAGAAAAATACTAACTCAAATCAACAACTTATTAAACAAGGGAAAAGCAATTCATTAATAGCAGGTTAATTCAGTCTTCACTAAAAGCCAGAAGAATATACTCACGTGTCTTGAACAAAGGCACGAATTTTGGCTAGTGCCTTTATCTGAACTCTGCAGTGGCTAAAATAGAAGAAAAGTTTTAGTCAGGGAGCAAATTAATCGCCACCAACATTGTTCTACCATTCAAAACAAGAAAGAGTGACAGGAAAATAGGGGGAAGCTAGTCTGATTCACAGAGCAATGAGGGATCTTAGCCAACATGATTCAAACTGACAGGAAGATCACTGGAACAAATAAGGCAGTACTTCCTTTTCTACACAGTACTCAGTGGCCAAACGGTCACTAAGAGTAATACAGCATTTCTGTTTGCACAGAGTCCCCCTGCTCTGCTCAACCACTTAAGAGAGCAAAAGCAGAGCAGTATGGCAGCATCAATAAGTACCTCCACGAGTACAGGAAGTTACACCTGAAAGCCATGCTAAATTAATCTGTCTACAGCCAGCAGCCCTCATCACCCATAGTAACTCACTTTTCATTGGATCGGACAATGTAATTGTAGAAATCCTGGTTGGTTTTGATCACATTCAGTGGGACAATAAGATTCACATCCAAGTCAGAATTGCGCAGCTGGTTGAGTCTGATGTTCACTGTGAAGAGGTAACTCCGCACATCTTCAATCCCTGACTTCAGGCCTTTGCATACCACATACCTGCAGAGCAAGGCAGAGAGATCAGGTAGGCTCAGTCCTTTCACAGACAACTTTCCAGCCACACTCCCATTATAAGGATAGTTTCCTAAATCTCAGGAACTCTTTCATCCTGGATATCCTTAAGAAGATGCAAACTCACTTATCATTGAGTCATCATACATTTTCTCAGCTCTGGAAAGACAGGGAAATGCAATCCTATGTAAACCTCCCACAGATCTCCCTCAGGTAGTAAATCAATTCTGCTAAACTTGACAGGTACAATGAAAACACAGGTAATATCACAGAATCATAAAATGGCTTGGGTTGAAGATCATCCAGTACCTTCAAGTACTGGAAGGCCCCAATTAGATCACCCATAAACGTTCTCTTTTCCAGGCTGAAGAATCCAAATTCTCAGCCTTTCCTCATAGGAAATGTGCTCCATCATTAAAATCATGTTGGTGTTCCTCCTCTGGACTTGCTCCAACAGGTCCATGTCCTTGTGCTTGGGACCCCAGAGCTGGATGCAGCACTGCAGGTAGGGTCTCACCAGAGCAGAGTAGCAGGGCACAGTCCCCTCCCCTCATCCTGCTGGCCACGTTGCTTTGCATGCAGCACAGGATGCAATTGGCTTTCTGGGCTCTGAGCACACAGTGCCAGCTCATGTCCAACCTCTCATATATCCTCTGGCTTCACTGAAACCATAGTTGTTCCATGCAAAACAAGATTTGTTACATATCCAGTTCCAGTTTCCTTCCCATAAGAAAAATTTTGCAAACACCATCTTTACCTTGTCCATAATTTGCCAAACATCTAAAATGTTTCCTCTTCCAAGACAGCTTCTAATTGAGGCAGGTCACAAAGCTTTCATTAGGATTACCCAAATCCATCTATCACTGTATTTGGAGAATTGTTTTCTTTAGTAGACCCTCATGCTCAAGCATCTCACCTCTCCGAGTTAGCAGGGCGGCTTGTCACAGGTTTAAAGATGCAAACTCTCTCAAAGCAGCAATACAGCAGATAAACAAGACCCACACTGAATGGTGTAAACAAGTCAAAGGTTTTGCAGACAAAATGTCCTCCTGGAAAAAAAAAGTAAGTACACCAATGCCAGCAGATTATAAGAAAACAAGAAGCTACCGAGCACCGCAATCTTTCCACAGAACTAGTAACAGGGTTTTTGTGCAATTAAACAGTGTCCAGAACACAGTATGAAGTGGGCCAGCAAGGCAGCAAGGCCAGCAAGAAACATCTTCCCTAACTCTCTGAAGCAAAGAGAGAAAAGCATTTCCTTGCCAAGATTCTAGTCTCTATGTAGGCTATCTCACAAGCAAACCTTTCATTTCCACCCCATCCTTCCCTTCCATGCCCAGACTGTGCCCTACGGCATGGCAGCATGCTATCCCAAATCCTCCAGGGAAGAGGAGCCTTGATATATGCAACGAGGAACCTCAGACTAGAGAAGACTAATAGATGTTACCTAAACAGAACAACTTGCCATCCAGAGAGAAAAGTCTTTGTTGCCCCTTTCCTTCAAACAAGATTTCAGATTTCCCCAAGCAAAAAGCTGGTGTTTTTACAGAATTATCATCTACCCATGTAGAAAAGACTTAAAGAAGGCTGCCCCTTTTATCACACCACATTTGAGACTACTCCTTAGTAGATCATTGCCTCAGGTTCTCCTAAATATAGGGCACAAGATAAAAACAATCATTTTGTTACCATTTGTCTTCTAAATCAGTGCCAATGCCTAACTAAACTCAGTGGAAGACAGAAGCCATCAGAATCAGACACAGTGTAAGGACAATCATTTAGCAATAATGAGGTCCAGCTAAGACAGGGTAAGGCATCATGTGTTCTTATCACACAGATGGCAGATTTAGAGGAGAAAAGCCTTCAGAAGCTAGAGGAAAGGAAGAACTGGATAAACACCACTCTGTTCCAAACAGCTGGGATATTGAGGAAGATGGTCTAGCTAGTGCCATAAAACTCAGATAGACTGTCCAGTTATCACACTGCATGACCTTACCCCAAGACAGCTACATAACCTAACAAATTAAGTGCTTTAAATTAATGCATTTTAGCTCATGCTTTTAATTAAAAGCAAAATAGACATAGATTAGCTTATTTTTCTGACCAGATCTCTTAGCTTTGTGACAACCATCCCAGGACTTAGGTGTTCAGATTCAATTCTGTTCAACTCATGGCAGAGCAGACTTCAAGGAACCAATAAAAACTATACAGAACATTTCCTCAGTACCACCCACATCTTAGAGAAGGAGGAAGATTAATGGACAAAATGTACCTGTTCGCACAATGGACAGTGCTGTAAGGAATTGGCAAAGCATGAGTTGTTTGCTTAGGATTTCTTGCAGATTCTCCTGCCCCTCCACTGAGAAACCCTGCAAAGTGCATAGCATATGACTAGTATCTCCACAAATCTGTTGGTCAGGCAAAGGATTCTGAAAACTAAATCATGGAATCATGATCATTTCTGTTTCTTTAAGATAAAAAAATCAACACCAGGAATTTTAATGGCAAGGCTTGTACAATTTCACATTATAGTTACAGATACATGTCAAACACCCTATTGTATGCAGACAAGGTGTCAGTTTTGCCAGTATTTTTTTAGTGCAGGAAGAAAAAGAAATTAACCAACCCCATCAGCCATTAAGAAATGCACTCCCTTGTGATCAGTATTGTCCAACACAAAATTCTGAAAAGCAGTAATATTCTCTGATCGAGTGATGTCTCCGTCTCCATCAATCCCACCCTCTCCTAAGGAAAAAAAGGAGACAATCAATAACACATTTGCAAGTACAAACAAAAGATCAGTATGTACAGATGATTTATTGTATTCAATCACCATTTAGTCAGAAATTACAAAGACCTTGATAGGCAAATAAACATTAACAAACTCCCTTGCTCACCACCAAAGATGCTTTTTAATTCAGAAAAATTATTCATATTGAGTGACTGGGCTGAAACAAAACCATGCAATAACCATGCTCAAAAGACGATGTACATTAGCCTCAGCAAAAGACAAATGAAGTCTATGCGACAACATAATATTCTTATCCAAGCAGGAATGGCACATAGCTGAACCTGCTGAAAATGTAAAATTCAACCTCACTGCACAACTCACCTGTTAAAAACATGTTATTACAGACAGGGCAAAATTCTTTATATTGTACATTTGTAACCTTCTACTAAGAATTCAAAGAAACATAATAGTATATTTTCAAACACAGTGTAATCTGGGCTTTAAAAAAGCAACCCCCCAAAAAATTGTGAAGAAATTTAGAAAGAGTGTAGGGAAAGAGACAGAGCAGGTTTGTGCACAAATACTCTTACAGTTTTTTTTTTTATGTCTCTTTTAAAAGAGAGCTACATTTTCCCCCAGCAGGTGTTTTAAAAAGCTGACCTAAGGTGTATTCCACACCTCACTAGCTATGCCTTAAGGAAGCCTGAACTTCTGCATGGTATTAGTCCCTGTCAATCTTCTACTACAGATTCTATTACCTCAACTGGAGGACTAGAAAGCAGAAGAGATCAGGATGCATGACATGGTTTTGATAACTGAACTCCTCACCAACCATCCTGTCAACAAGTGAAGTTATACTGGAATTTGTTACCATTCCTCACAACAGAAATATGGCAGGCTACTTCCTTCCCATCAGTGGAAGAGAGTCTATGCAAACCTCACTAGATTTTATAGCATAACAGAAAGGGATCAAGAAAATTAATCAAAATCATTGGGCTATTAATCTCCTCCTCTCTGTAATACCAGTTTGCCGTGAACTATGAAGATCCAAACACTGTAACCAGTAGAGCAATGTGTTTATCTACCTTGCTGCCTTTACCATGAATCTTCACTTTAACTAAGATGTAATCCTTAAGTGCTACTAACCATTCCCTAAGAGCTCATAGTCAGGTGTCAAGAGTGGCAGTCAACAAGAGTCAGTGGTGGAGATAAGAAAAAACACACAAGGCACAACAACAGAAATGCAAATCCTCTGCTCTGTAAGACAGTCACCTTCCAGTTTCTTTTATTCAGTCTGAAATAAGAAACACAAATACTAGCAGTCCTTGGATTTACCCTCCTAGTCCTAAAGGCAAGGCAGATAGAGGGCTCAAACACATCATCAAGATTAACAAGTTACAATGCATAAAATGAGACACAGCAATTGTCTGTGTACACCTGTTCAGTCTTGTCTCAAAGCAAGGTAAAACATGTTAACAAACCTCCTTGGATTAAGTAGCTCATTTAGTCACAATGATTCAGATACAGCCTCCAGCCCAAATCTGTTTTATTTTGCCTTAAGAGCCCACAATCACTTATCAGAGCACAGCTAGGAAGGTCTGATACAGAAACATGCTGACAGTCAGGCAAATGAGGCTTCTATCTCTAGCTCTGCTAATAGACACATTTGGGAGGCTGGAGCACCCCTCCCATGAGGATAGACTGAGAACACTGAGGCTGTTTAGCCTGAAGAAAAGAAGGCTTTAGGGAGCCTAGGCACTCTTCAAAGTGGGCTACAGGAAAGATGGGAAGGGACTTTTTATCAGGGAGTATAGTGATAGAATAATACATAATGGCTTTAAACTGAAAGAGGGTATGTTTAAAATAGACATTAACAAGAAATTCTTTACTGAGAGTGATGACTCACTGGGATGCATTGCCCAGACAAGTTATGGATGCCCAGTCTCTGTTCATGGCCAGCCTGGAAGGGGCTTTGAGCAATCTGGTCTCATGGAAGGTGTCCCTGTTCACAGCAGGGGGTTGGCGCTAGATGATGTTTAAAGTGCCTTCCAAACCACACAATTCTGTAAGTCATCTCATTCACAGTGTTTCATGCTGAGATCAGTGATGTGAGAAAAACATTGCCAAGCAATCTTTAAGCACTGTATAATGTTCAGATAAGTACTCAAGTATCAACTGCTACAATGAAATATGTTCCCAGGCCAGAATGGTAATAAATGCAAATGACTTGAAAAAATGAAAATAACTTATCAGAAAAATGATTTTACATGCAAGCTCACCAATATCAACCCTTTTCTCCAATGACAGCCCCCTTCTCCCTTGTAAAATAGTTCCCTAGGCTTCTCCTAGATCCCCCTGCTGGTATCAATACCAGCCCTGCCACTAATACAGAGACTGTAGCATAAGCAAAAATATGCTACATGGGTGCACTACATACCATAATAAGGTTCAAAGAGCTCACTGGAACCAGAATAGAAGTCCTCCAGTTTAAAATCATTTGGTCCTTTCAAGGTCATGCCAAATCCTTTTGCATGCCACTTCCGCCTCCACAAGACATATTCAGAGAAGCCTCCGGGACCAGCACACACATCAGCAAAGTAGAGCAGTTCTGCATCATACTCTTTTATCAAAGGCACCTGCAAAAGGAAACTGAGGGAGTTCTACTGACCTGTAACGGCTCCCATTTGTCAAACCACATGCACCATAAACTACACCACTCAGAGGAAACTTTCAAGGACCTGTTTTCTCAGCTAGTATCCTAAAAATTCTCCTTTCTTCCCACCTTCCACATTCTCTGAGAAAGCACTGCTGCTGGAAAGTTAGAGGCACTCACCCCTTGGTAGTCCTTAGGGTTTGTAAACATGTAGTCGAAGACATGGTCCATATTTGCCATCTTCATTGCAGCCCTGTGAACACATAAATGGGGCATTGTGAAGTTTCATCCTTGGCTCCCACAGCTGAAAATGGACATACATGGGAAATGGGCTACACTACCAAACATTCTACAAACCTGTTGAGAAAGAAAGCTCCGCGGATCATCTCATAGGGGTTAGACCTTGTTCGGGCTCTACGCATTTCTTCTCCATCCAGCTCATCAAATACACTCTGCACAAACAGAAGCAAAGTTCAGCTGGATCTGGCACAGGCTGAAGGAATAGGTAGGCATCATTTCCCATCTCCTTGTTTCTCTCTCCTTAGACAGCAAAATCCATGCAGGATTTGGTTCACCAATAAATGTTTTTCTGTCTCATAATGATATTTGCTCTTCTTCTAAACCACCTCAGCTCTTAAGCAAATTTAATAATAATGACAAATTCTGTACTGACAGTTCCAGAGCCTCAAAAGCAGTCCCAGCCTACAGTATTTCTTTCACATATATACACACACACACACACACTACTGCAGTATACAAGGGCATGATAAGATCTAGGAGGGAAGACTGAACAGACAAGAAAAGAAAGGGAGCTCATTTCCTTTGCTCGTTCAAGCCTTTAGCCTTTCAGTCAGACTAAAGGTGGGGTGACTGCTTTCTATCATCTCCCCACTGGTTTTGGCTGGGGTAGGGTTAGTTTGTTTCATAGTAGCTAGTTCTGAGATACATTCTGGATTTGTGATGGAAACAGTGTTGATAACATAGAGCTGTTTTCGTTACTTCTGAGCAGTGTTTGAACAGCATGAGGTCCTTCTCCGCTTCTAATACCACCCTGCCAGCAAATAGGCTGGGAATGCACTCTTGCGGAGGCTGGAAGAGGTACAGCGGGACAGATAACCCCAGCTGTCCAAACAGATTTCCATACCATACCCCATCATGCTCAGCATATAAAACTGGGGGAAGAAGGAGGAAGCCAAGGACATTCAGAGTTATAGTTCTTGTCTTCCCAAGTAACCCTTGCATGTGATGGAGCCCTGCTCTCCTGGAGATAGATGGCTGAACACCTGCTTGCCCACGGCAAGTAGTGAATGAATTCCTTGTTTTGCTTTCCTTCCATTGAGCGGCTTTTGCTTTACTTATTAAATTGCCTTTATCTCAACCTACAATTTTTCTTCACTTTTACCATGCTCTCCCCAGTCCACTCCTTGAGGGAGTGGGCAAGCAGCTGCAGAGAGTTTAGTTGCCAGGTGGAGTTAAACCAAGACAATCTCTTAGAAGGCTGAGGTTCAAAACAGGCTGCTGAACAGATAGTAAAAAACAGGATGCTAGGTCATCCCAGTGACATCGAGGTGATAAAGGACATTCTGAGCTCTTGTCAATTACCTAACTACTCAAGCCTCTATAATTATTTATTTCACTTGCTTCCCCCAAATTTTAGTTCCTCTCTAAAAAGGGGACTCACCTTGCACTTCAGGACACTATGTAAAAGCTCTTCATTACAGAACTCTGTTTCATCTTCAATCATCAACTTCCGCTGCAACAGGACAAGAGCACAGAGAGCAATTAGCAAGCATGATATCATCATTTCAGAATGCAGCCAATAATGAACCAATAACAGATGAAGGCTGCCAATCACATACTAGGCTGTTTCAGCAAAAGCATGGCAATTAAGCTGAGGAATTTTCTCCCCTGTTAGGCATCTTGAGACCACATATGAAATACTGTATCCAGTTTAGCACTCTCTAGTACAGGAACAGACATACTACAACAAAAGCAGCAAAAGGGTCACCAAAATGACAAAGGGTGAAAAAGCACCTGATGTACAAGAAAAAGCTGAGAACAGTCAGAAGACAAAAAGGGAGATCCTGTGGCTGTACCTAACAATGGGACAAGTCCCTAACAGGAGACAGAAAAGATTGAGCTAGGCTCCTAGAGATGTACAGTGACATGACAAGAAACAATGGACTAAAGCTACATAAAAAATGCCAATTAGCCATAAGTAAATTTTCTTTTGTCAACTGGGTTGTCAAACACTGAAAAGATGTCCAAACAGGCTGTAAAGTTTCCATATTTGAAAATACTCAAAACTCCATTAAACAAGACCTGAAGCAACCTGATCAGATCTAGCTGAGTCTGCTTTAAACAGGAAGCTAAACTAGCAACCTCAAGAGGCTGCTCACAGTCTATGCTATTCTACAGCTATTTGACACGGCAACTGTCCCAGGCTGAGTACTCCTGTTTAGTCTTAGGCTGATAAGTACAGAGATATAAAAAATTACCTTCCCCACAGTCATCCACTCCTTCAGCTCCTGGGCATCTGGGATCTCCATGGTAAACTCAGGGCACCAGTCCACCTTCTCATAGGCACTAGGCTGCAAACACAAGTCATGGGAAGAGCCAAATAAAAACTAATTGCTTCCCAAAAGTTTGACTCCCAATGCTAGCATAAGGGGTTATGCCATGACTTTAGTGCCAAGTGTAGAGTTTTTTCTTCCTGTACTAAAACACATCTTAAAACACAACCCCAAATACCTCCACCACAAGAAACACCTTCACCGCATTCCCCTTTACTAGATTCTGATAATCAAGTCAAAACAAAAGTCTAGTACTCAAAGTACAGTTTAGAGGCACCAAAAAAGAGACAGCTGCCAAGAAAAACCACACTTGTTTTACACATTCTTTCTCCCAGTTGTTGCTGAACACAACAAGAGAAATAGGACTTAAAACAGAAAGTACTTACCTCTGGCTCATCCTGCCAATCAATATTAAGCTCCCCTTCAAATCCTTTGAGGGTCAGGCCAAAGCCTCTCCTTCCTTTTTGATTGGAGGCCTCAACAATATCCTTCCTGCCTTGGCCGTATTTTCCCAGACCTTCTCCTTCCCGGAAGCCCATCTTGGCCTATAAAGGGAGCACAGGGAGCACTCTGAGGCAAGTGGACTTGAGTTTATGTACTACTGCTAAGGTCAAAGAGTAGTGGGGAAAATGGCAGATCACCCTTAAGGCAGTGAGCATTTATAATCTCAATTGTAGCTTTCAGGACTTTCAAGTGAGTTCACTGAGACAGGACACAAAAAAACTAGATCTGAAGAATGATGTTTGAGATGACAACAAATTACAAAACGTTCAGTAATACAGGAACAGCCTGCCCAGAGAGAAAAGTAGTGAGGAGCCTGGAGCCATTCATCACAGGGTTCAGTAAGCATAGATGGTTCATTAAAAAAAAAAAAAGCTGGTGTAGGAAATAATTCATGTTGTGATGACATTCTTTGTTGTGAACATGCATTCACATGCATTTCAAGCATCAGTTAAAACTTCACATAAAACTCAGAGGAGGAATGCAAGACACTGGTCCTGAAACACATACACATCCCTTAGGTTAAAAGAACTTCCCTTAGGTTAAAAGAACTATGTTCATTATCTTCTAGTTTTTCAGTTTCTCTCAGTAAATTTTAGCAGAAAGAAAACAATAACAAAAAGCGGGGATGCAGTCAATTTCATGTGTGTACAAGACAGTAAGGAAATAAAAGACAGAGAACCCTGCTACAAAGAGGATCAGAATAAAAGTATTTTTAATAATAAACTGGTTATAATAATTTCCACTTCATCAGTTCGTAATATTTTGGTCGAAAACTATTTTGACCTACCATAAGCCTTTGGGAGACACTGTTATACATTGAGTAACGAGATGAAGTACCCTCCACAAGAGAGTCTTGTTTGAACTCATTGCTGAAGACTGGTCTTTTTTCATCACTCTCACTGTCAGACCCACTGGTGCTACTGGAAGACTCTGAAACCAAATGAAAAAGTGAGAATGAAAATAAAAAAAGAATAGGAGAAAGACATCTCAGTAATCACGAGAACATATTAAATTCATTAAATCCTCTGAACACACACATACACAGAGGACACTTCAACATCTCAAATGTGTTACAGGAAGCATGCAGGTGTAATGTAACTAAGTGTTGGTTGCACAGGGCGTGTTATCTTCCCTGTTGCCTCAGGGACACATACAGCCTCTCTGATCCCATGGATTCCAGGCCCTACAAAGGGCTGGGCAAATCCCATCATGCCAGCAGAGCACCACAGCACAACCACAATAGTACTGTGGTATTCCTGACCTTTGCAATGATCCCGAGGAACTGAGAAGGTCCAAAGGGATTCTTTCCTGAGAACAGTGACAATAACACCTTTGTCTTGGTTCTAGAAGACAGGTGTCTGCTAGGGAGGGCAGGAGCCCCACTTGGGATGAAAGAATGTAGGCCCCCCTCCCTCCAAATTATTATAACTTTGAAATCAAGGGGCTTTCAGGCAGAGATCTGGGGATAGGAGTAACAGTTCTTTACCAGTATAGCCAGGCAAACAAACAACAATAACTACAGCAATAACAAGAAAACAGAACCAGGGACCCCGGGACAGCTTTCTTGGCCGAGACGGGATGGAGGAGAGGCTTTGTTTTCACAACCCCCTCGGGCGGGCAGTCCCAGTGCTCCTGCGGGGCTCTGAGGAACAGTCGGCTGGAACAGCAGGAATGAGCTGAGATCCTGGGCTGGTGGATGAGGTGGATCAGGAGCTCCGTGGCGGTGCCTGGCACTGCCACACGTCCCGGCAGGGCAGGGGGTGCGAGGCCACCAACAAAGAAGGGAGAAGGAGAAGAAGCAGCAGCTCCATCTGGGTGATGGCGAAATTCCCTTCTCTCTCCCACAGCAGCTCCATGACCCAGAAAACGAATGTCTTTCCCCCGAAGCCAAAGAAAGCCAGCCAAAAACTATCCCCACCCTATTTTCCTGCCCCCTTCCCCCCCTGGGCCTGCCCACTCTTTGTCCTTTGTCGAGCACCCACTAAATATCCACAGCTAGGTTATCTAATGGGTACAAATTCCACGGGCCTGCCAGAACAACAACAACAACAAAAAAAAAACAAAAAAAAAAAAAAAAGGAGGACACCTAACTCTCAACACTATCCACCCCGAATTTTTTCCCATACCAAAATGTTACATTAAATATTAAACCTTCAAATTATACACAAACACACACTACTTTAACTATATACATATGTACATGGAGATACAGATACAAGCACAGTGTCATGGGTAGTTCACCCTAAAACCAGGTCCCCTTGGGGTATGCACCGGGTCTCTCCATCTTTTTGCATCACACACCAAGTGCAACCCGGTCCTTGAGCAAAGACAACCCCACGGATTGGATTGTCTTTGCTGGAGGCAGAATTAACCCAGTTTTTCCCAGCATACCTCTCATATGTACCACTGGAACCTTATCTCCGTCTGTCGTTCTAAAGAGCTCAGATTGGGCAGGGCCTGCTCGGTTAGTGGAACCTCGGGTGTTCACTAACCATGTGGCCTTTGCTAAATTAATCTCCCAGTTCTTGAAAGTTCCCCCACCCAGTGCCTTCAAGCTGGTTTTAAGCAGGCCATTGCACCGTTCAACTTTTCCAGCAGTGGGTGCATGGTAGGGGATATGGTACACCCACTTGATGCCATGTTCCCTAGCCCAGGTGTTTATAAGGCTGTTCTGGAAGTGAGTCCCATTGTCTGACTCAATCCTCTCAGGGGTACCATGCCTCCAAAGGACCTGCTTTTCAAGTCCCAGGATGGTGTTCCGGGCAGTGGCATGAGGCACAGGGTAGGCTTCCAACCATCCAGTGGTGGCTTCTACCATCGTGAGCACGTAGCGCTTGCCTTGGCGGGTTTGGGGCAGTGTGATGTAGTCAATCTGCCAGGCTTCCCCATACTTATATTTCGACCAACGCCCAACGTACAATAGCGGCTTCAACCACTCGGCCTGTTTGATCGTGGCACATGTCTCACAGTCATGAATAACCTGAGAAATGCTGTCCATGGTTAAATCCACCCCTCGGTCTTGTGCCCACTTATAGGTGGCATCTCTACCCTGATGACCTGAGGCATCATAGGCCCATCGAGCTAGGAACAACTCTCCCTTGTGTTGCCAATCTAAGTCTGTCTTTGACACCTCTATCTTTGCAGCCTGATCCACCTGCTCATTGTTTCGGTGCTCTTCATTAGCCCTACTCTTTGGAACATGGGCATCTACATGACAGACCCTCACAGACAGTTTCTCTACCCTGGTGGCGATGTCTTTCCACTCAGCAGCAGCCCAGATTTGCTTTCCTCTGCGTTGCCAATTGGCCCTTTTCCACCTTTCCAGCCATCGCCACAGAGCATTAGCTACCATCCATGAATCAGTGTAGAGGTAGAGCTTTGGCCACTTCTCTCTTTCAGCAATGTCCAGGGCTAGTTGAACAGCTTTGAGTTCAGCAAGTTGGCTTGATCCACCTTCTCCTTCAGTGGCCTCTGCGACTTGTTGTGTGGGGCTCCATACGGCTGCTTTCCACTTCCGGTTCATCCCTACGATGCGACAGGAACCATCAGTGAACAGAACATAGCATGTTTCTTCTGCTGGCAGTTGGTTGTACGGTGGAGCTTCTTCAGCCCGTGTCCCTTCTTCCTGCTCTTCTTCATCAGTGAGACCAAAGTTTTCACCTTCTGGCCAGTTTGTAATTATCTCCAAAATCCCAGGGCGATTTGGGTTTCCAATATGGGCGTGCTGCGTGATGAGGGCGATCCACTTGCTCTGTGTAGCGTCAGTGGCGTGGTGGGTAGCAGGAACCTTTCCTTTAAACATCTACCCCAGCACTGGTAGTTGGGGTGCCAGGAGGAGTTGTGCTTCTGTGCCAATCACTTCTGAGGCGGCTTGAACTCCTTCATAGACAGCTAAGATTTCCTTCTCTGTGGGAGTGTAGTTGGCTTCGGACCCTCTGTAGCTTTGGCTCCAGAATCCCAGTGGTCGGCCTTGAGTCTCCCCAGGCACTTTCTGCCAAAGGCTCCAGGACAAGCCATTGTTCCCGGCTGCAGAGTAGAGCACGTTCTTCATGTCTGGTCCTGTTCTGACTGGGCCAAGGGCTACTGCATGAGCGATCTCTTGTTTGATCTGAGCAAAGGCTTGTTGTTGTTCAGGGCCCCAGTGGAAATCATTCTTTTTTCGGGTAACCAGGTAGAGGGCTCACGATCTGGCTGTACTCAGGAATGTGCATCCTCCAAAAACCTATGGCACCTAGGAAAGCTTGCGTTTCCTTCTTGCTGGTGGGTGGAGACATTGCAGTGATCTTACTGATGACTTCAGTGGGAATCTGACGCCGTCCATCTTGCCACTTTACTCCCAGGAACTGGATCTCTCGAGCAGGTCCTTTGACTTTGTTCTTCTTGATGGCAAAGCCGGCTTCTAGCAGAATCTGGATGATCTTTTCTCCTTTCTCAAATACTTCCACTGCTGTGTTCCCCCACACAATGATGCCATCAATGTACTGCAGATGTTCTGGAGCCTCACCCTTTTCCAGGGCAGCCTGGATCAGTCCATGGCAGATGGTGGGGCTGTGCTTCCACCCCTGGGGCAGTCGGTTCCAGGTGTACTGCACTCCCCTCCACGTGAAGGCAAACTGAGGCCTGCATTCTGCTGCCAGGGGAATGGAGAAAAATGCATTAGCAATGTCAGTAGTGGCATACCACTTCGCTGCTTTGGACTCCAGCTCGTACTGGAGCTCCAGCATGTCCGGCATGGCAGCACTCAGAGGTGGACTCACTTCATTCAATGCACAATAGTCGACAGTCAGTCTCCATTCTCTGTCAGACTTGTGCACAGGCCAGATGGGGCTGTTGAAGGGTGAGTGGGTTTTGCTGACCACCCCTTGGCTCTCCAGCTCTCGGATCATCTTGTGGATGGGGATCACAGCATCTCGATTTGTCCTATACTGCCAGTGGTGCACTGTCGAGGTGGCAATTGGTACTTGCTGTTCTTCCACTTTCAAGAGTCCTACTGCAGATGGGTTCTCTGATAGTCCAGGTAAGGTATTCAATTGCTTAATGTCCTCCGCCTCCACAGCAGCTAATCCAAAAGCCCACCTGAGTCCCTTTGGGTCTTTGTAATAGCCATTCTGAAGGAAGCCCATGCCCAGAATACACAGGGCCTCTGGGCCAGTCACAATGGGATGTTTCTGCCACTCCTTCCCAGTCAGGCTCACCTCGGCTTCCAACAGAGTCAATTGCTGCGATCCCCCCATCACCCCAGCAATGGAAACAGGTTCTTCCCCCACATGTCCTGATGGCATTAGGGTACACTGTGCACCAGTATCAACTAAAGCTTCGTATTTTTGTGGCTCTGATGTGCCAGGCCATCGGATCCACACCGTCCAAAAGACCCGGTTTTCCCATGCCTCTTCCTGGCTAGAGGCAGGGCCCCTCTAGCACTGGTCATCCTCTCCTCCTTGGGCAAACATGCTAGAGGTTCCTTCAAGGGGATCATCCTCTTTTCTGTAATATCTGGCAGTTTGGTCATGGGAGGTCGAGGCTACCTTCACTTTAGTGGAACCTTTCTGGTTACTGGTTCCCTGCCTGAGTTGACGCACTTGTGCTGCCAGGGCAGAAGTGGGTTTCTCATCCCATTTTCCCATGTCTTCTCCATGGTCACGTAGAAACAACCACAGCTCAGCTCGTGGGGTGTACCCTATCTCTCTAGCTGGGGGACACTGGGCTTGGAGTTTCAGGCTTGTGACTCGCACTGGTGCCATATGGAAACTGCTCTTCCTCATCTCTTCCCTTATTTCCCTCATCTTCTCTTTGAGTTCCTTAATC
Organism: Cyanistes caeruleus; assembly: GCF_971803275.1. Lineage (NCBI taxonomy): Eukaryota > Metazoa > Chordata > Aves > Passeriformes > Paridae > Cyanistes > Cyanistes caeruleus. Next base: position 82,979,478 of record NC_141702.1, on the reverse strand, counting down.
ACAACAGAAACCCAAGCCTGCAGCGGGCCATGGACCATACTGTTGAAATTTCTAAGCCTGGTGGCAACAGAACCCACCATCTCTCGGTTGTTATCAGCATTAATCGTTGCAATGAAGCTGGTGTATTCATGTGGCCCTAGATTTGCCAGACTCCACAACATCTGCCCAGTGCACCTGACTTTGTCGAGGTCATTATCATGCTGTCCACCCCTCCCAAAAAGGACCTCTAATATCGCCACTTCTCTCAGCTGTTGGATCCCTTCCTCAATGGTTTTCCAGTCCCTTCTATGATAGTGCTCTTCCATTCTCTCTCTGTGGACAAACCTCTCTCTTACACTCATCAAAAGCCGCTCCCAGAGGGAAAGGGGCCCTGGCTCCCTGACGAATACCTGATTCACACATGAGTCCTGGGTCAAGGGTCCCACATTCCTTGCCTCATCACCATCCAGCTGCACGCCTGTACCCACAAGGTCCCAGACCCAAAGTAACTAGGCTGTATAAGCCTCACGCCCCCGCCTCACAATGTCTTTTTGCAAACTACGGAGACAGTCATATGTCAGAGACTCAGTGATGATTTCAACTTCTGGCTCCCCTGTGGGTTGTGAGGGCCCTCCTTTCTTATCCTTATCAACAGGGTGCTGTGATTTCATCTTAGACTTCCTCGTTTCCACAGGGGCAACTGCTGCTGGCTGTGACTGCCCTTGTGGTTCAGCTGGAACCTGGACGGTTGTAACATCTGTGGGTTCCACTGCTGCACCATCAGACTCTCCCTCTTTGAGGCAGGGGGAGGGTTTCCCAGCAGCTGAGGAAATGCACTCTATCTTCTGGCTCATCTCACATATCTCCTTCACCAGAACCCCCACCCACTCTGGGTGGTTCATTTCTGAGGTGGTGTCATGGAGTTACTTTACCTTTAAGGGAGTTGGAGTTGCTGGGAACTACCTGGAGTCTTTTCTCCTGACCAATTATCGGTCATTGCTGAGAATTGACAACAGTTTAGGCCATTGAAAAGTAGGATCAACTTGTGAACCCTACCTTAAAGTGTAAAAGCAGAGCTCTCTGGGTTCTTTTTGATTCCTGGCTTGAAGGGTGGCGGAGCTCCAGGTCTCCCGTTCCCTGCCCAGGCCATGCGGCCGGGCGGGGATGGGGCCGGGCCTGCCCCGTCTCCCGGCCGGGAGATGGGGGGGGGGCCTGTGAAAAGTTTCCTTGGGCCTGGGCCGGGCCGAGCCGATCTCTGGCTCGGCTGCAGGTTTTGCTGTAACTAATTCACTAGAAACTGCCCAGTGAAGAAAGAGAGAGGCCCTGGACTTGCAGAGGGCTGGAGCAGCGACTACACTCTCCAGAGCAGCTATGAAGGACTTTCTATCGCAGACGGCTCCAGCTCCTGTTCGGCAGAGATCTCCGAACCATCTACAAAAAGCCTGGGCAAGATTTTAACTCTTTCATTACCCAGATGAGACTTGCGGATTAATCTTTTTATCCAGAGAGAGAGAGAGAGAGAGAGAGATCAACATGAAAAGAGACTTTATAAACTACCAGTGACAGGAAAGAAAAGAAGCTTCAGGAAAGGTAGAGAATTAAGAAGATGCTTTAATTAAGCTGAAATATCTTTCTGTTAAAACTATGGAGATGGACAAAGAAGTCCTGAAAATAACTCCTTTAATTCATGATACAGGATCTAGAGAGGAATAAAGTGTTCAAAGCGTAAATCTGAATAAAAAGTAGAGTAATTATGGTATAGTGAAGTGCTGGGAGATTTGAAGCCTTGAGAGGCAATGAGAAAACTGTTTTCTGGTGAAGCTCACAGAAACAGATGAAGAAGACTTTTTTTGCCTTTGAATAACTTAAAAATGCTATCTCTAGACTCATAGCCCATACACACTTCAGAGTGATGTGAAAATGGGAGGAGTGAACTCTAATAATAGCAGCTCTTGGCAGCTAACATTAGGGCAATAGAAAACTGTAACAAAAATAGTTTTCTTGTGAGAAACTCCATAAATTAACAGGAAGAAATTTCTGTTTCTCTATAGAGACTGGTGAAAAGACTGTAGCAAGAATTGGGACTGTTTTAACCATCAAATTTCCAAAGTTTTTGTCTCTGTTGTCATGTGAACAAGGGAATAGTGGGTAGACAGGGGATGAAAAGGTTTTTTCTGGAAGTTTATTCTGGTGTTCTTATTATTGTAGTTTGTCAATAAACTTTCTTTTTTTTTCCTTTTAAGTTTTATGCCTGTTTTGCTCTTGTTCTAATCCATATCTCACAGCAAGAAATAAGTAATTTTCTTAGTTATTGGTTTAAAACCACGACAGGTGGGCTGTGGGGCAGGGGCAGGCTCCGGAGCAGCACCCCCATCTCTGGGGCTGTGCCAGGTTCTGGAGTAGCATCCCCAGTCTCTTTCCTTTTGTCTCTGAAGGCTAAGTAGAACAGGCCTATCAGCAACACCAGACACTATATGATGTCATTAGCATCCAGAGAAGATTTTAACCCTTTAAAAACTGGCAGGGTAGGCCCAAGGAACTGGGTGAAAGGTTGGGAGAAAATTTCCCCAGCTGTCTTTTTCTCCCAGTAGGTACCATTATTAAAGTAACCCAAAAACCATCCAGTTAGTGACAGCTCTGAATCCATGAGCCTGCTGTTCAGAGGACATTAAACATCCATGAATTCCTCACCTTATCAATCCACAAAACAAACTGGATAATAGCCACAGTAGCCTTAGTTATAGGACCCATATTTAGGTAATGTACAGCAAATAGGAGAAATACAGCTGTGACCACATGCCCCCGGAACCTGGGTAAGCTAAACAACATGGTTCTACCTAACAAGGTTTCTAAATCCAGCACACAAAACTTAGGTTATTTAAGAACTGTTATTCCTTTTATGCCCTTTTTCTTTCAGTGTTCCATGGGTGGGCGCCAAAATCTGTCTTGGTTCTAGAAGACAGGTGTCTGCTAGGGAGGGCAGGAGCCTCCCTTGGGATGAAAGAATGTAGGCCCCCCTCCCTCCAAATTATTATAATTTTGAAATCAAGGGGCTTTCAGGCAGAGATCTGGGGATAGGAATAACAGTTCTTTACTAGTATAACCAGGCAAACAAACAACAATAACTACAGCATTATCAAGAAAACAGAAATGGGGACCCCGGGACAGCCTTTTCGGCTGAGACGGGATGGAGGAGAGGCTTTGTTTCACAAAGCCCCTCGGGCGGGCAGTCCCAGTGCTCCTGCAGGGCTCTGAGGAACAGTCGGCTGGAACAGCAGGAATGAGCTGGGATCCTGGGTTGGTGGATGAGGTGTATCAGCAGCTCCGCGGCAGTGCCTGGCACTGCCACACGTCCTGGCAGGACGGGGGTGTGAGGCCAACCAACAAAGAGGGAAGAAGACGCAGAAGAAGCAGCAGCTCCATCTGGGTGATGGCGAAATTCCCTTCTCTCTCCCGCAGCAGCTCCACGACCCAGAAAACGAATGCCTTTCCCCCGAAGCCAAAGAAAGCCAGCCAAAAACTGTCCCCACCCTCCTTTCCTGCCCCCTTCCCCCCGGGCCTGGCCACTCTTTGTTCTTTGTTGAGCACCTACTAAATATCCACAGTTAGGTTGTCTTGGCAACTAATGGGTAAAAATTACTAACTAACGGGCAGGCCAGAACAACAACAAAAAAATAAAAAAGGACACCTAACTCTCAACAACCTTGATGAATGTATGAATTTTCTTCCATATCGTACTTAACTACAAGTGTAAATCCATCCCTGACTTAGCCAAAAACTGACATCAAGTACACAGGCATCTACCAAATAGCCAATACTGCAGAAAGGAGAGAAAGTTAAATTTATTTTACTTCAGTTTTATCCCCACTAACCAATTAAAAAGCAAGGATCCTCAAGTTTACTACAGCAAATAAGAGTGTTTTTCACCTCTAGCATTCACTGATACATACAAACTGAAGTGAAAGATAAGGTCAGAAGACACCAATCTTTTTAAAAATACCTTGAGAGAGGTTTGAGGAAGAACTTAATCAAGTCAGTGGTTCATTTAAGGTAGTAAGTATCAACATATACAGCAAGCACTCAAAATAAACCTTTCTCACCAGAACCTAGTGCACCAGAACCTTCATGGGCACCACATAAAGAAGCTCTGTCTATGCCTAGTTCCACCTTGCGATCTACTAGTTGGTAAGAACCTAGGCCTGTAAGAGCTGTATAGTCCCCACTGCTGCTCTCCAGCTGGGAGATGCCCAAACCTACTCACTTCAGACAGGATGTAACTGGGATCTGGGCAGGAATCATGGTAGTCTCACTTTTCTCAGCCTGCTCTGTATCAGCTGGGTGCCAAGGGAGGCCCTACAACCCAATGAGTCCTTCTGTTTTTCCTGGGGTAATATCACTATGAGGATGAAGTAGTGGCACAAGTTTCTTACTATAGCTAATTCATACAACCTACAGAAGCAGCAGTCCACAGCAAGCACAGCCATGCTCTCTGTTGGCCCTCTGTCTCCTGAGCTCCCTTGTTTGCTGAGTGCTAGAAATCATTTTGTGCTGCTTTGTACAACTAGAGGAAGCTGAACTACAAAAGTTGCCCTGACATGAAACAGAAGATTGCTTGCAGAGTTGATCTTTTTCTGTTTATCTCTTAAGAAGGAATAATTTAGCTCCACAGAAGTGTTAAGAAAACCCCCAAAGATATTATAGTACTTGAAAAGAAGGACTGAACTTTTCTTACATTTGTCTAATTTAAGAAAAAACACAGACTATTTCTCTCAACTCACAGATCTCTGTATTTTCCTGTTCTGGGAAACTGAGCATCAGTGAAGTAACAGGAAACAACTGAAAAATCAGCAAAAAAAGGCCATTACAAGAAAGTGAAGTAAAAATGAAAGTCACCACAGTAAAATATACAACTGTAGTTAAAACCCTTTCCATGTGTCCTCAGTGTTTGTTGCTGAGCAATCAGCTTTTAAGATTCAGGACTTGTGTCCCCACATAACAACTACACTAGAGTTCTACAGTATCAACATTTGAGGCTTCCAGCTCCAGACAATAAAGACTGCTTCAACTTGTGTTGCAACATTCTATACCCATCTTGATTTTCAAATATCTATCACACAAGATACATTTGTCTCTTTCACAGAGCTTTTAGATAAGAACACACAAAGGATTTTTGCTTTAGGGTCAGCTACTGCTTTCTGCTTCTTTGGTACACAGCTTCAGTTAACTCTGCTAACTGCTTTTGAGCTGTGTCTTTTCTAGAGACTCATAAAGTGCCTTAAACACAATTACCAACTGCATACATTTCAATGGAGTCCCTTTACAACTCTTCTAGTTTTTAAGATTTGCTAAGCCATGCTCAGCTGAGATTAAATTTCACACCACTTCTTTCCTCAACCTCCCTTCTTTCATTAGAAACCACAATGAGTGTAATAAGACTACAACACAATTATCTCTACCCAAAATATTGTCCTTGAACTATATAAATTTGTTACTTAAACACTAAGGCTCACAGCCTATTTTGACTCATATGAATTCAATAATCAAAAGGGGGGAAACATGAAAAAATCATCAGTTTGAATTTTTTAGCTCAGCTCTGAGTGCACAGAGCATTCCCTACCCCAGCTCTCATATTCTGCACCTCTGGCCTCCTCACTCACCTTGAGCCTTGTCAGACAGATATACACAGACAGGTATACCCTGCAACTACAACTGTTCCCAAACCAGCCCACTCATCTTCCATACACACCCCCTTCCATTTTCACAAGGGAAGGCTCCTTTATGTGTTCAGGCACTTGAACACTTCATGACCAGGAGAAATCCTAAGACTGATGTAGCAGGCATGACAGTCAGGCAACCTGAAGTACCATCCTGAGAGAGTTTAAAGTGTCCCACATGAGCAATACCAATTATGTAGGTCATGTGCCTCATCTGTGGTATATCCCAACTCCAGCCTAGAAAGCACACTCCAAGAAAAAGCAGGCAATTATTCAACTCTGAAATAGATCTTTCTGAAAAGAAACACCTGTGAGGTCCCACAACTCTGCTCTCTCCTGGAAAAATCACACTGAGCCAGCATAAGAGACGGTCCTGCAAAGTAGAGATCCCAACCAACTGGCCCCTTTGTATTCATCTCAATTTCTCCCATCCGCAGAAATGTGATAAGACTACTGATTTTTTTCTTCCTTTTTAAACAAAAATATGATTATGATGCTTTTTTATGGCGTAACACCCACAACACCTCAGTACTGAGAGCTTCCAAACCAGAAATAACTGCTGAGACTGAAAAGATCAATATGACAACAATGTTTAGAGCTTTGGATCATGCACATGTCATCTACCTCAAATTCAATTTTCTACATCTGAATTCATACATCTGAATTCCCAGATGAAAAGGTTTACCTAACATTTTAAAAAAAACTTAAATGAATTCACACCAATCCAAGGTTGTGAAAAGAAATAATGTAGCTTTTTTCCCTAAAGAGAGAGCATACCCTTGAAATTCAGGCTATCAATTAGGACTTAGGAGATGTGGTTCAATTCCTGGTAATTATTTTATATCCCCTGCAGCAGCACATTCCAGATCTCCAACCTTACCTTGAGTAGTATGATTACTAAATTGATTTTCATCATCTGAAGTAGAACTCAGGGTTAATCCCAAGTCTTCCAGCCTCTTCTTCTGCTTATTTTGGGGGCTGCTAAATTCGGGTTCTGTCCTTCTCTTCATGTTTTCCCAAAATGCTAAAAGAAGAAGATCACACCTGGAAAACATTAAGCAAGTTAACTTTCTGTAATGCACATCAGTATGGTGGCATAGATCATGTTAAGCTGTTAACTCATGGTAAGTACTAGGCTTCTCAACATAAATGTCTTTAGGTAACAGTCTTAGCTTCTTTTGAACCGCCTTTTTAAACACCTAGTCTAACTAATCAAACAGGAAACTGATATGGAAATTTCCCTATAACTGATGAATTTCAAATCACTTCTACAACCTACTTATCCCCAAATGCAAGTAGATTAAGTCAACCCAGATATAGACACTTAGATAACTTAAATATATGGCAGTTCATTACTACTACTGATTCAAAGGTTCATTTTATCCAACCAGACTGAAAAAATGTCAGTTCAATCTAATGGAGAATATGCAAGGCAGAAGCAATTTCTCATGAGACTCCAAATGACTCCGACCTCACCTCTGCAAATCTTAATTCATTTGACAAAATTCATGTGTGTGTGGTTGTATTTTTCACCAGGAATCACTGGCAAGATATCCTTGCCACAGCTTCTGCATGTGGCTGATAATTTTGCATAAACCCAGAGAAAGGTCTACTGCCTAAGATAGAATTAATAAAAGCCAGCTTGGAAGGCTTGCAGAAGACAAGAAGCAAGGAAAGGGAAAGCAGGTAAAAATGTAAAGGGAAAAATGCTTAACACACCAGTTAAAACCTCCCTGCTACTGGAAAGGAAAAAAAAAAAAAAAGAAACTGAACCTTGATTAGTGCTTATTATTCCATATAGGATTGTTGGGTTATAAAAGATGTCCCAGGTCACCAATTCAAACCTTTAGTTATGAAACTTATTTTCACAAACACATACAAGGCAGCTTAAGGCCAAATCCTTTCTTTATGCCCACAACTGCAAAATGATCCCACAGGCTCACTGCACTATGGCTAAAAAATCTTCTCCCTTCCACCGGAAATTCTATTACAGACAACTCACCTTTATCTGCTCTTGCTTCAATTGGGGGTTTTGGGGTTTTTTTTTCCCTTGTTTATCTCTAACAAACCAGCCATTTTCTATTTTTTCTGAGAGAGCTTAATGAGGGACCAACACACTCTCAGCTCCCCCCTACCAGCTCCCTATTGAGACCCACACCATCCAAACCCCACTAAGGGTGCCTCAGCATGCCTGCCTTCCTGACAAATTTCAAACTATGCAAAATTAGGTGCAAGTTAGGGACACCCAATCCCTCAGGAGCCCCGCAGCTGCAAGGGAAAGCCCTTCCACATCCCCACAGCCCCCTTGCACCGAACCACCGGTCTCTCACAGAATCATTCCAATCTCAAGTTAGAAAAGACCTCTGAAGTTATCAAGTCCAACCCGTGACTGAACACCACCATGGGCACTAGACCGTGGCACTGAGTGCCATGTCCAGTCTTTCCTTGAACACCTCCAGGGATGGTGACTCCACCATCTCTCCGGGTAGCACATTCCAATGTCGAAATACCCTTGCTGTAGAGGAATTTCTCCAGCTGTCCAGCCTACACCTCCCCGCGCGCAGCCTGAGGCTGTCTCCTCTTGTCCTGGTTACCCGGGAGAAGGGGCCGATCCCCTCCTGGCTACACCCTCCTTTCAGGTGGTTGTAGAGAACGATATGATCTCCCCTGAACCTCATCTTCTCCAGGCTAAACACCCCCAGCTCCCTCAGCCGATCCTCACAGAACTTACCCTCCAGATCCTTGACCAGCTTCGCTGCCCTTCTCTGCCTCTCACCCCTGTCGCACCGCCCGCCGCACAGTCCTCGGTCCCAGAGGCCGAGCCGAGACCCCCCCGCAGGCGGAGGGCGGGCGGAGGGCAGACGGCGGGAGCAGACGGCGGCCGCACCCCGCCCTGACCCACACACGACCAGGGTCGCCGGACAGCGCCGTGCTGGAGCGGGCAGCACTCACGGCGTAAGCGGGGCAGGTGGGTGGCCACGTCCGGCTCCGAAAGGCTCCGGCTCCGAAGGGCTCCGGCTCCCAGGGCGCGGCGAGGGCAGGACGCGAGCCCACGGCCGCCGCTTTCGTTTCCCCGCTCCGACGCGGCGGCGTCACCGCCCCCGGCCCGCCCCTCGCGCGGGGCCTCCCTGGCCGCCGGCGCGCGGCTGTGACGCACAGAGCACGCGCACCCCACGGGCCGGTTCTAGCAGGCGGGTGCTGGGCACCCCCGGCCCCGGCTGAAAACACCGGAATTCTACGTAAAGCGCTACACAGACTTCATAGTTGTTTATATATGGATCTAAAAATCTTTATCGATCGTGTAGCGTAGCGGAAGGTGGAAGTGTTCAGACTGAAGAAGAGGAGGCTCAGGGAAGGCCTTATCGCTCTCTACAACTCCCAACAGGAGGCTGTAGCCAGGCAGGGATCGACCTCTTCTCCCTGGCAACCAGTGCCAGGACAAGAGGACACAGCCTCAGGTTGCGCAAGGGGAGGTTCAGGTTGGATAGCTGGAGAAATTTCTCTACAGAAAGGGTGATAAGACACTGGGAACCTGGGGGGAGGGGGGGGCGGGGCGTGGGTTGAGAATTTTTTCCCCTGAAAAAGGTCTGCCATTCATGTCCAGGGGCAAGCGTCACTACAGGACACAAAATGATTCACACAAACACCTCAGTATCAGAACAGAAAAAACAGTGCCTTTATTCTCTGACTCCAGTATTTATAGATTCTCAACACTGACCAGGGATTGGATAATTAAGTTACCACCTTCCCAAGCACACCGGTCATGAGAAACATCCATCAAAAGACGTTTCTTAGAAGGAATGTGACAAACAACTTATAGGACTTTCATGGTGTCAGGAAAATTAATCCACGAACACCAGAGGTTTATATCCAAAAAGAAGACAGAAGAGTCCTTTTACTTTATTCGAATAAAGGGAGAGGCCATGGGGCATTCCCCTGGGGTCTCTCAAATTTTTGGAGGGCGCAGCCTCCGTTTTATCCTAATTCCCGGCCGCTTGTCCCTTCTCTCTTTCCCCATAGGCTGAGGTACTTGAGAGGTACAGGCTTCCCGGGATGCCTGATACCTGGGATACCTTCCCCCTCCCCCCCCCCCCCCCCCCCCCCCCCCGCATAATCCCTTCTTAATTCTTAACTTTTGTGGAATTCATGATACTCTTTCAGTGCCTCTTTGATCTTTTAGTGGAATCCATCCCATTGTTTCTGTTGTCTTTCACTGATAGCTGCATCTTATCAGCAGACCCACAGCTTGTTTTTAAAGACAAACCCATCATTCCTCTCAATGGGAAAATAAAACTATGAAAATATTATCAGAGGGCTTAATTTTCAGGGTGACAGGCCCATTCTTGCATGAGATTGTCAGATTGGTTTTGGACTCCACAGATCTCTATGAGTTAAATATCTCTCTGTGATAGTCCCCTGTCACAATGTATTAGGAACAGCAAAATGACAACACAGACTCTCTAGCCTTAGTTGCAAAAGAGAGCACTTTTTATTTTTCCAGATCTTGCAGATCTTTTATAGACAGTTCTGAGAAGGTCCAGAAAGGTAAAGCTTTCATTGGTCATGAAACTAACACATCACCAGCATTGATCTGGAACAACATTGTTAGGAACAACACCCCTTGACCATTTCTTAGAAGTAAACAACAAGGTAACAAACAACACCTGCAAAGGTTGTTTTCCTTCTCTAAGGACTGTCTGGAGTCCTCATCATTTTTCAGGCCATACTTTCTCGGGCCAGTGTGAGAAAGTTAAGTGACTTAGTTTCATACAGACACTCTGCTTACTGCCTGATTTCTCACATCAAGCATCCATAGTCCCCCCTTTCACTAGCACCCCTTCCCAACTCTTCCCCTGATGCTGACAGTGGATTGCTTTGAAAGTGATTATCACACTACCTGACAGCTGTCTTCCACAGGAAAACAGCAAGTCTTGAACCCGCCCTGCATCATCTCTTTTGGGAAACAAATCAGCTGGAATAGATCATACCTTGGACTGGGTTTCTGACACAGAGAGAATAAACCTGAGGCCCTGGGAGACAGGATACTGAAAGGATGGAAATTAGGATGCTACTGGGATCATTCCGTAATAGGTCATGTCCCTGGTTCGCATTTGCAATTGGACCCCTGCCTTCAGGTATGTCCTTGGGTGACTTTATGATACTGGTATCCCCAGTCATCTGGTTTATGTTATATATTAAGTTCTGCACCTTTAAGACTGGCTTTGAGAGCAAGAGAGGGGGAAGAAGAAGCGCGCAGTGTGTTGAGGAAAAACATCACTCCCACACATCCTGCTCCTGGACTGTGGTGTCTGCAGCACGGACAGACAGCGGGACAGAGCTTCTCTCTGGTTTTTAGTTAGTTTTAGCTAGCTGAGGTAGAGAAGTTTCCTGGACCTTTGTTTTTTTCCTTTTTTCTTCCCTCTTAGATCTGTGCAAGCCTGCTCTGCACTGAACACCCAGCCAAACCCCGGGAGCTCACGCCTGTGGCCCACCGGGGCCTGGGCCTCGGCACTTTTCCAGCGCTGGAGGGACTGATAAGAACCTGAGCGAGCCGAGCTACACCACATGAAAAGGACTTTTCTTCCTAGACTTGCCATCCCATCGAACAGCGAGAAGTTTTATTATTTAATATTATTAAATTTCTGTTAAATAAACAGCTTTTTCCACTTCTCTCCAAGGAATTTTTTTTTCCCCTGTTTTTTTCCTCTTTCCCGGACCAGGGGTGGAGGGGGGCATTTCCCTGAGGAAATCCTCATTTGGAGTTTTCCTCCCTAATTTGCCCTAAACTAAGACAAATACAGCTTTTGGTGCTTAACGTGGGGTCATGCATGGTATCTGCATATGTTCGGAGCTTCTTCGCCATATCCAGCACAAGGTACCCCTATGAATTGTTAAGCTCACCACGCCCCTGGGTCTTTGGAGCTTTACCCCAGAACATGCAGTTCCTGTTGTAATAAAGAATTGGGTAAATAAAAATTCGGAATAAGAAATTTAAATAAAGTATGTATAATTATAACTAAATGAAAGTATGGAATAAGGAATTCTCCTCCAGGTCGAGGTAGAATTCCTTTTCCAAAAATCACGAATTGCAAAAGAACCCCCCCCAGATAACAGGCTTCAGCAGACTCATCAACTCGGAGGAAAGGACAGGACACAGGCCATCATAGAAACAAAAGAACCAGCCTGAAAGTCTACCTCCAGAGAAAGGCAACGCCCGGCCGATTTCGGCCGGAGACCATCAAGCAAGACAAAAGGGACGAGCCCCAGGAAGATGGTCGTTGCCAGAATCGAACACCACACCCGCCAAACCCATACTACAGAAACTCAATCAAGAAATACAAAGAAGAGACTACTCCTCCGAGATATCCATCGGCGCTAGCCCGGATCTCTCGATTCTGCTGTGATGAAATATGTTAAAATACATACAGACTCACTTTGCATTTGAGGAGACTCTGCCCAGATACTTACTGACTCAATGTTCTAGGCCAGGAAATCCATTCACCAGACAATCAGGGACACTTGGTGAATGGAAACTGGTTGGAATTCTAGCCTGAGGACATAAAATCCCTATAAAAACCCAGGCTAGAGAACCCTCAGACGTGGATTTGGGAACACCTATACCTTGCGTATAGACCCTGTCCACCCAGCGCTGCGCTATCCATTTATTGTGGTTTTTTTCCTCGCTGTTTGTTGCTTTATTAATTTATAATAAATTAATCTTTGTTAATCTTTAATCTGCCGTTGCATTTATAACAGATTGGTGCCGTGACTCGGATCGGAAGAAACTGTGGGATAATCTCGCTGTCCAGGGGGGTACCCCCGCTGATTTCAGCGGCCTGGGGAGCAGAGACCCTCCGCAGTTCGCTCCGATTGCCGAACCAAATTTAGGCTGAGGAAAAACCATAATAAAAAGGGAAACGGATCCAGAGAGCTCGGGAAGGCGGGAGCCTTCGGGAAAGCCGCGGCTTGGTAGCTCATAAAAAGTCATACGTGCACAAAGACGCCCTCGCAGGAAATTGCTGTAAGTACTGTGAGGTTGAGCGGGTGATCGGGCGAGTTTGTGAGAGACGTGACCTGGTCACGAAGCGAGTGTGGACTTCAAGGCCGCGTTTCCATCCTCCCGCGAGGGAATTGGCCGGCCGCGAAGGAAGCGATTCTGTGTGAAAGGGTCTCTCTTTCCTTACTCGTAAAGCCTGAGGCTAAAGGGAGTCTCAGGGGACCGATCAAAGGGGGCTGAGAGAGGAAGGGACGTCCAGTCGAGCTCTGGAACTGGTAAACTCTCTCAGCCAAAAGATTTAGAAAGTCGGAACATCAAGAAAACCCCGGTACAGCTAACCGAGAGGTAAGTATTGGTGCGATCTAGGACTTTCAGACGAAGAAAAAGAAAGACGAACACAACGCAGAGCAGGTAAGAATCGTAAGAAAATGGGACAGAGAAAAAGTAGAATGCAGAAACTAGATAACGAGAAAAGCCCATCAGAGGAATCAAAACAAATGTTAGACATCCCACCAGAGAGTCCTTTAGGATGGATGTTGAGAAATTGGGAAATTTGTCCCGAGAAACGAGGAAAATCCAAGGCAAAAATGATTTATTACTGTGCCGAGATCTGGGGAGGACAGGAATTGAGAAACTGCCTCACTTGGCCAGTATTGGGGACATTTGATAAATGGACGTGCAGAGAATTACTCGCACACGTAGAGAAAAAGGTCTCGTCAGACGCCGAGGAGAAAGAATATGCCAAACTCTGGTTAAATACCAAAGTACGGCTGTTTCCAGTGAAACAGAAAAACGAACATAAGACAGAGACCTGGGAACCCCTGGATCACTTACCCCCTCCATACCGCGGGCCAGTAGAGCCTCCGGTGATGGACCAAGTAGTACCATCAGCACCCGAGGGTTCCATGGGGCAACTGGCAGAAGCACGCTCCCCTCAACCACCGGGAGTAGTGCTGGAAACCCTCACTACCCCCCCACCTGCAGAAAACCCAGTCACCACACCCTCTTTGGAGTCGGTGTTGGCGCAAGGATGGGGCTTACCCCCTCCACAAATCCCGGTCCGGCCACCACAGCTGGGACCACCGAAAGTATCAGAAGGGAACCCTCTGAGTCACGTAGCTGCGGCAGACATCCCGCCAGCAATGAGGGGAAACCCTCCCGCAAACTCCAGTTCCCCTCCTGCAAGCAGGACTCGGTGGAAATCAAAAATAGGGAATGGAGAATGGGGAGAGACAGAAAATGGGCATCGAATGTTCCCTCTCAGGGAAGTGCCAACCGCCCCCGGAGTAATTGGATTTGTAAACGTGCCCCTTAACTCAGGGGATGTACGAGCATTCAAAAAAGAAATGGGGCGACTGCTAGATGACCCATTTGGAGTGGCCGAAAGATTAGACGATTTTCTAGGAAGTAGTATTTACACCTACGAAGATCTCATGGCCATCCTGAGATCCCTGTTTAGCCAGGAGGAGAGAGAGATGATTAAACAGGCGGGCATCAGGGATTGGGAAAGGCGGCACCCGCAGGGAACACCCGGTGACCAAAAGTGGCCGAGCGTGAGCCCGAGTTGGAGCGCCCAGACCGAAGAAGGGAGAAGAAGCATGATGGATTTGAGGAATATCATCGTGCAAGGAATAAGAGAGGCGGTCCCCAGAGGACAGAACATTAGCAAAGTATTTGGGGAATGTCAGGGAAAAGAGGAATCCCCTACCGAATGGGTAGAAAGGTTGCGGAGAAGTCTGCAGATTTACTCCGGGACTGATCCCAGTTCTCCGGTGGGGGAGGTCCTGCTTAAAACGCAGTTTGTGGCTAAATCATGGGAGGACATTAGGAAGAAACTTGAGAAAATTGATGGATGGCAGGAGAAGAGTCTCCAAGAGCTTCTAAGGGAAGCTCAGAAGGTTTATATGAGGAGAGAAGACGAAAAACAGAAACTTCAAGCCAAAATATTAGTGGCTGCAGTAAAAGAAGTTCAAAAACACGAACAGAAACAGGGTAAACCGATACCTAAAAAAACAAAAAGGATCTCAAAAGGAGGAAACTCCTCCTCGAAAGGATCTTCCTGAGTGTTTCTACTGTAAGAAAGTAGGACACATGAAAAAGGATTGCAGGAAACGAATAAAAGATGAACAAATATTTAAAGAAGATTAGGGAAGTCTTGGGCTCTTTCAAATGGGGACAGTAACAGCAAAAGAGCCCTTGATAAAATTGAAGGTAGGTCCCCACCGCCAGGAAATGAGCTTCCTGGTTGATACCGGGGCTGAGAGAAGCACCCTGCAGAAGTTGCCTATAGGGTGTGAAACGAGTAAAGAAAAAGTAATTGTAATTGGCGCAAAAGGAGATCCATTTAAAGTCTCGGTAATCAAGGAGGTGGAAATCGAGTCAGAAAATAAGATATGTTTAGGAAATTTGTTGCTTGTAGAAGAAGCAGACTACAATCTATTGGGAAGAGATATGATCATAGCTTTAGGAATAAATATCATTGTGAAAAATTCAGAATTAGTAGTGAAGGTGTTGCATTTAACTTCAAAAGATGAAAAGGAAATTGACCCCCGAGTATGGCACTCAAAGGGGGAAGTGGGAAAATTAGATATTGCTCCCATCAAAATTGAAATTGAAAATCCAGAGAATCCGATAAGGATCCGACAATACCCCATCCCAGCCGAAGGGAGGAAGGGTTTGAAATTAATAATTGACGAGCTGCTTAAAGGAGGCACGCTCGAGCCCTGCATGTCCCCACATAACACCCCCATCCTGGCAGTAAAGAAAGCCGATGGGAACTTCCGATTGGTTCAGGACTTGAGAGCTGTAAATGCTAGAACCCGAACCAGGTTTCCGGTGGTAGCAAATCCTTACACTTTACTAAACAGACTCTCACCAGAGGATGTATGGTATAGTGTAATTGATTTAAAAGATGCATTCTGGACATGTCCTCTGGATGAAGGGAGTAGGAATTTTTTCGCTTTCCAGTGGGAGGACCCAGATACCAATCGAAATCAGCAATTGCGGTGGACGGTCCTTCCACAAGGATTCGTTGAATCTCCGAACTTGTTCGGACAAGCCTTAGAGCAGCTACTCACTCAATTCACTCCAGAGGAGGGGACAAAACTATTACAATATGTAGACGATTTGCTAATCGCTGGAATCACGGAAGAGCAGGTGAAGAAATGTACCATTTCCCTGCTGAATTTTCTGGGACAAAAGGGGTTGAAAGTATCTAAATCCAAGTTGCAATTCACCGAGCCCGAAGTAAAATATCTTGGACATTGGATATCACAAGGGAAAAAGAAATTAGATCCCGAGAGGGTGGTGGGAATTCTTGAACTTCCTGCCCCACAAACCAAGAGACAAATTAGGCAATTTTTAGGGCTCATGGGATATTGCAGACAGTGGATTGAGGGATACAGTGAAAAGGTGAAATTTCTGTATGAAAGGCTAAATACAGATCGATTAAAATGGACAGGGCAGGACGAAATTAAATTTCAAGAACTAAAGAATGCCCTTGTCACTGCTCCAGTTCTAACATTACCAGACATCAGAAAAGAGTTTCAACTGTTTGTCGACATAAGTGGACAAACAGCACAGGGAGTTTTAACCCAGGAATGGGCAGAAAAGAAGAAACCCATAGGGTTTTTGTCCAAAATCCTAGATCCAGTCAGTCGGGGCTGGCCTACGTGTCTGCAAGCAATTGTGGCAGTAGCACTGTTGGTTGGGGAAGCCAAAAAGGTAACGTTTGGAGCTCCCCTGATAGTTTATACTCCACATGATGTAAGAAATATCTTACAACAAAAAGCAGAGAAATGGTTGACCGATTCAAGGTTTCTGAAATATGAAGCCATGTTAATCAGTTCGCCAGGATTGGAATTAAGGACAACCTCTGCACAAAACCCTGCGCAATTTTTGTACGGGGAACCAACGGGAAAGCTACTACATAATTGTATTGAAGCAGTGGAATTACAGACTAAAGTAAGACCCGATCTGGAGGATCAGGAATTGGAAGGAGGAGAAAAATGGTTTATCGATGGTTCCTCGAGAATGATGGAGGGAAAACGTAAATCGGGTTATGCCATCATAAATGGTATAACAGGACAGACTGTAGAATCGGGTCCCCTAAAAGCAAATTGGTCAGCACAGGCTTGTGAACTCTTTGCTCTCCTAAAAGCCCTAAAAGGCTTGAAGGGAAAAAGGGGAACCATCTATACCGATTCAAGATATGCATTTGGGATAGTGCATACCTTCGGGAAAATTTGGGAAGAAAGGGGTCTGATCAACACTAAAGGAAAAGGATTGGTACATGAGGAAATAATTAGACAAATTTTAGAAGCGGTCAGGGAGCCACTGGAGATATCTGTGGTTCATGTAAAAGGACACCAGACCGGACGACAATTCCATACAAGGGGAAACAATTTAGCGGATAAAGAGGCGAAAAGAGCGGCATTGTTGACCGTAAGTATTTCTGAGCTAGTCCCAAGGGAACCCCCAGAGGTTTCAGTGCTTCCTTCAGAAAAGGAGCAGGAAGACTTCAAAAAGGTAGGGGGACATTTCAAAGAGGGTAAATGGTGGTTACCCGACGGGAGGGAGTTGGTCCCGAAGGGGATAGCAAAAGGAATACTCAAAAGACTACATGCACAAACCCATTGGGGAACCAGGGCATTAGCTGAACAATTTTTAAAATTCTTCGGGTGTAAGGGAATCTTCGAGCTTGCAAAACAAGAGGTACAGGGATGTGTGATATGCCAAAAGGTAAACAGAGCGAATTTTCGGCAAACCAATTGGGGAGGTCGGCCAATCTCATACCGACCATTTGAAAGAATCCAAGTGGATTTCACAGAATTACCGAAAATTGGCAGAAATAAATATTTGTTAGTCATAGTAGATAAATTGACACATTGGGTAGAAGCTTTTCCCAGAGCTAAGGCCACGGCTCAAACAGTGTCTAAAATTCTGCTGGAGGAAATAATTCCTAGATATGGTATTGTAGACCATATTGATTCGGACCAGGGTACACATTTCACCTCAAAAATTATCAAACAGTTGTCCGATGCGTTAGGGATCAGATGGCAATATCATACTCCTTGGCACCCTCAGAGCTCGGGGCAAGTGGAAAGGATGAATCAGACATTAAAGTCACAAATATCCAAATTGACGATTGAAACAAAAATGTCCTGGGTCAAATGTCTCCCCTTGGCATTATTGAATATAAGAACCATGCCGAACTCAGAAACAGGGCTGTCCCCCTTTGAAATGTTGTATGGAATGCCGTACAAGCATGGTATGCCGGTTGAACATCCTCAAACAGAGGATGTTCAACTCCAACCTTATCTCATTTCTATAAATAAAAACTTACAGGAGTTAAGGAGAAGAGGATTGATTCCTCAAAGCAGCACATTGGGATTTCCGATCCACCAAATTCAACCAGGGGACAAGGTACTGATCAAAGTGTGGAAAGAGCAACCCCTCAGTCCTCACTGGGAAGGACCATTCCTCGTCCTCCTGACTACAGACACCGCGGTTCGTACGGCTGAAAAGGGCTGGACACACTCTTCCCGAGTGAAGAAAGTTTCGGTTCGCGACTCCCCCGAGTGGAAAATTGCAACCCCTCCGGGAGAATTGAAAATCAGGCTTCAGCGGAACAACAAATGAGCAACGAAGACAGGATAAGTTGCACCAATTTTGAATGTTATTGTTTTCCTTTTGTACATTTTAAGTGTGCATATTGTAAACAAACGTGGGTGACTTATTGTTTGGGAGGGCAAAAACCGGGAGGGTTGTGTGCCGCGTGTTACAAAGAGGAATTAGAACAGACCAACCTTTTTCTAGCACTTGCTACCCGGGTGGGTATCTTGGAACTCGACTCTCCTGAGTGGTTCCGATTTTTTCAAAAAGGATTACGAGGCCATTTGGACTGTAAAGCGGAACCTCTAATAATAGAGTGCCGCCGAAACATAAAGGTACCGTGCAGGAGCGGCACGATCAAGGCATCTCGGTGGGCAACCTTTAAAAGGAGGTTTGCCATCAGAACGTCAAGGGCCCCTGAAGACAGTCCTTGCTGCCGAGAAGATGGTTATCCCCGCCGTATGTTCTTGTACGGGCGGAGGGAATGGCAGAGGGATGCGATTGTGGGGAATCCTGACGATCCTGAACCTAGCCATGTGCTGGACCGAGAGAATGGGCCCCGAGGCGCCTCCAGGGACGACCTCCCTGGGGAAGTGTGAGCAGTGCCAAACTACCACGCGAACCGAGCCATGGATCGCCTGCCCTCCGGAATTGCACGCAGGAGAATGTTGGGCAAACGGTACCCAAATGGACCTGTGTAAGCTGGAAGGAAAAATTTGGTGCTCCATCCCGGGGATAGGTACTAGAAAAAGGCAACCCCATAACACAGGGGAAAAAGAAGTCCAAGCGACCCATCTACGAAATAAGAGAGATATAGGAGGGGTTTCCCCAATCTCGGTCTGCGGGCAGTGTAATAAAACTGTCTGGATTGGAGGAAAGAAACAGTCGACGTTCATTGCGTACCACAGAGTCAACCCCTTGTGTTACAATAAAGCAAACTTAAAATATTGTGCCATGGGGGGGAAATTGTACTGGGAAGGGAAGAACCTGAAACATGAAACGAAAGTGTCATTCAGTAATGAACCGATAGTTTTGGATTTACTGAAAAATGACGATGATAGAGTGTGTCTGCAGTTTGATCAGGTGATCTGTTTCGCAAAAGACGAGGATGGTTCAGACCCTGAAAATAAAATAAAACAATTAACTCTTGAACTAAAAAGGCAGGAAATGGAAAATAAGAAAAAAAGACTCGAACAAGAGAGGTTAAACTCTCTCAGTGAGCAATACGAACAATTAGAAAAACAATACGATAATTGGAAGCTACCTAGCCCTAATCAGAATCTATTCATAGATCTGATGCAGGAAATAGCTACCGAATTGGGATTGACTAATTGTTGGATATGTGGAGGCCTGAAATCAGCCGAAAGATGGCCATGGAAGGGAGAAGGATTAACCCCAGAACAATTACTTAAGTGGACAGGATTAAAATTATCCAAAACAACCCGGCGACCAGAGGGGTGGGTGATTGATAAAAGAATCATTGGAACTTTTTGTGTCAGTCGGGAAGGAAGGGAATTCACCGAGCTAGTTGGTTACACCCCGTGTGTAAAAACTCTCTCGGTAAATTCAGATAAAAAGACAAAAATTTGGCAGCCGGAATCACCCGAGGGCTATTGGAGCCAATCTCGGGAAAATAATTGCGAATGGATAGATCTAATTGGTTTATGTTGGAACAAACAGGACGGGGCGAATCCCTTCCATGCATTTCTCGGCCTGAGGGAATATTGGGAGGACCCGGCAAAACTTAACAGAGATTGGAAGGCACCGGATGGGATTTACTGGATATGCGGAAAGAAAGCATACAGTGAATTGCCCAGAAATTGGAAAGGGTCATGCACACTCGGAATAATTCGGCCTTTCTTCTTTACATTACCTAAAGATGAAAGCAGGTCTTTAGGTGCTCCCCTCTTTGAAACCCTAGCCCGACAAAAGAGGGAATTGAAACGGGAACTACCAATAGCCGGAGGTAACCACCAGTGGAAGGGGGAGGAATGGCCCGCCGAAAGAATCATACAATATTATGGACCGGCAACATGGGCAAATGATGGCAGTTGGGGATACAGGACCCCAATCTACCTCCTCAATCGGCTCATTAGGTTACAGGCTGTGGTAGAAGTTGTTTCAAACCACACTTCAGAAGCCCTGGAACTCCTAGCAAAACAACATTCTCAGATGAGAGCCTTTGTCTACCAAAACAGACTCGCTCTCGACTATTTGCTAGCTGAGGAGGGAGGAGTGTGTGGCAGATATAACGAGTCAGAGTGTTGCATGGAGATAGATGACTTCGGAGAAACTATAAAGGGTCTAGCCGCTGAAATAAAGAAAGTAGCCCATGTACCCGTCCAGAAGTGGAATTCGATTTTACAAGCCTCTTGGTGGGATCAAATTTTTGGGCAAGGGGCATGGTGGAAAAAGCTAGTATTCTTTATAGGATGTTCTATTGCCGGAGTCATCTTCCTACCCTGCCTGATTCCTTGTCTGATCAGACTGATACATTTTGTCGTTCAAGGAATGCAGATTGCCTCTCTCCCAACAGACCCAGAAAAGGCACAAGGAAACACTACCCTTCTTTCAAAAATCATGAAGTTAGAAGAAGAAAAAGAGAATAGAAATGCGGTTAAGGCATTGAGGGAATTTGAAAATAAACATATGTTGTCCACAGAAAATATAGAAGAGTTAGACCAAGAGGAAAACGACATTATTTAACCTGATATTCCTCTGAAAAAGTACGAAAACACGAATTTTTAATGTGTTCAAATTATTAGGTGGGGGACTGTAATAAAGAATTGGGTAAATAAAAATTCAGAATAAGAAGTTTAAATAAAGTATGTATAATTATAACTAAATGAAAGTATGGAATAAGGAATTCTCCTCCAGGTCGAGGTAGAATTCCTTTTCCAAAAATCACGAATTGCAAAAGAACCCCCCCAGATAACAGGTTTCAGCAGACTCATCAACTCGGAGGAAAGGACAGGACACAGGCCATCATAGAAACAAAAGAACCAGCCTGAAAGTCTACCTCCAGAGAAAGGCAACGCCCGGCCGATTTCGGCCGGAGACCATCAAGCAAGACAAAAGGGACGAGCCCCAGGAAGATGGTCGTTGCCAGAATCGAACACCACACCCGCCAAACCCATACTACAGAAACTCAATCAAGAAATACAAAGAAGAGACTACTCCTCCGAGATATCCATCGGCGCTAGCCCGGATCTCTCGATCCTGCTGTGATGAAATATGTTAAAATACATACAGACTCACTTTGCATTTGAGGAGACTCTGCCCGGATACTTACTGACTCAATGTTCTAGGCCAGGAAATCCATTCACCAGACAATCAGGGACATTTGGTGAATGGAAACTGGCTGGAATTCTAGCCTGGGGACATAAAATCCCTATAAAAACCCAGGCCAGAGAACCCTCAGATGTGGATTTGGGAACACCTATACCTTGCGTATAGACCCTGTCCACCCAGCACTGCGCTGTCCATTTATTGTGGTTTTTTCCTCGCTGTTTGTTGCTTTATTAATTTATAATAAATTAATCTTTGTTAATCTTTAATCTGCCGTTGCATTTATAACAAGAGTGACTGGTTCAATGGACTATTCAGAAAATGGAACTTACCTAGTTGGACTCTATCTTTAGTCAAAATAGTTTTACTGATTTTTGTAGTTGTGCTTATGTTGGTACCCTGTTTTTTAAGTTGTCAGTTAAGGGCTTTTCAGAAATCTTTACTGAAGGTCTTTGCAATTCAAAGAGTAGGGGCAGATGTGGGAAGTGAATCAGCTGGGATATATCATACCTTGGACCAGGTTCCTGATACGGAGGGAATAAAACGTGAGGCCCTGGGAGGCAGGATACTGAAAGGATGGAAATTAGGATGCTACTGGAATCATTCCATAACAGGTCATGTCCCTGGTTTGCATTCGCAATTGGACCCCTATGAATTGTTAAGTTCAGCACTCCAGTGGGTCTTTGGAGCTTTACACGAGAATGTGCAGCTTTTATAGTTTGTTATTTTACCACCAGTAAAGCTTTTTGGGCATCTCCATCATTCCCATCCATCCCTCTATTTTACCACACCTGCCTGTCCTAACTGGTCACAGAGTCATAGCAAGCTGACTGTGACAATCTGTGACTAGCTCAGTTGTAACCTGACATCTGGAAGCGCTTGATGCCACCCCAAGACAGGTAACAGTTCAGGGCATAACATTTCTAAGGGCACATCCAAGTAGAACCAAGTAGAAAATGAAGATACAATCAAGTAGAATAAAGGATCCAGATCTTAAAGCATAGGTGAGCATGCTGCAGGTATAACAGATCTGCTTTTGTCAGTGAAAAGCTTTTTTAAGTGGACAGTTGTCTTAGGCTGCAATGGAAGATGTAACCAAAAGTATGTATTCTATTACCATCTGTTAAAACCAGGTAGGGCAGTCTTCTTTATCTCTTCCACAACCCATCATCCCTCCAGGGTGATATCTTCTGTTAATGGGCCATCAAGTCTCACTGCATGACTGATTAAATTACATCATCCCATTGTGAGAAGCTCCATCCAGGGGGAGGAGCCAAGCATTCCTACCTAATCTAAGATCTAGAACACCACAAACAGCTTTTTTCCACTATTCTCAGAAGACCAGACTCATCTACACCACCAGAGGAAAAGTACACCCTTCTATAGGATCACTGCTTCAACAGAACCACGTGTCACTCCAAAAGGACTGCAGCCACCATTTAATTGGACTGCTATCAACACCCTGAGCAACAGGGCATCAGCTTGTATCCTGTCATTGGGTTTTTTGTACTACTGCATTTTTATTTTAATTTTCCTAGTAAAGACCTGTTATTCCTATTCCCATGTCTTTGCTTGAGAGCCCCTTAATTTCAAAATTATAGTAATTCGGGGGGGGGGGGGAGTGTTTACATTTTCCATTTGAAGAGAAGCTTCTACCTTCCTTAGCAAACACCTGTCTTTCAAACCAAGACAACAGTATTAATACGTAACCTCTCTCAGTGGATATTTACACACTGTGCATCCACCAGTAAGAGCAAAAATAATCTGGAATATACCACTTACATTCTTCGTGTTCTAGTGAAGAGAGGACAGACCCAGAAATCAAACCAAAGATTACCACTCTATTACCAGGGGAAGCATTATCTTTCTCTGCAATATACATAATTACCAATATAATAAAATAAATACATATTTTGCAAAATGAAATGAGAAAAAAACACAGCAGTATGGAAGAGATAAAGAGTAAAAGAATTTGCAGTCCTACTTAACCAGCATATTTTTCTTCTAGTCCTCTTCATTGGAATTGCCTGTTCCACATCAACCTATTTCATGAACATTTTGAGGAATGCTCTTCTCTTGCACATTCTAGAAAGAATCTACTCACAAAAGAAATTCTCAAGAGCACAAACAGAAAGTGAACATTAAAACAGCAAGAAGTTTGGCATTCTCTGAGAGAGGCTGCTGAGAGTTTCTTCTCTGCTTGAGATTAGGCCAATAGCTAGCCAGTTTTGAGAACTGACAGCATTTTAGACCACTGAAAGGTAAGATCACTTTGTGAATACCACCTTCTAAACCCAAGGCTGGGAAATGCTCGTCTCTTTGTTTCTTGAAAGGTATTGAAGCTGTGTTGTGGCTGGCCCCAGTCCCCCACAGCCTGTGTGGCCTGGTGGGAGGCTGGGCCAGACCCCAGTGGCTGCTGGGGGGGTGTGGGGGATGGAGACTGAGGGGGTTCCCCTGGCCCCAGGCCAGTCTGGGCTCTGCTGCGGCCCTCCCGGGAAACCTTCTGGGTCCCATTCTATCAGGGTGGCTGAAGCCCTTTCCAGGGGGGCCCTCGGCCCTAGGCTGGGCCGGGCCAGGCTGCTGACATCTTGATGATACCCTCTTGTTGCCCCCTCCGTGGCCCGAAGAGAGGGCTCCAAGATGACAACCATCTGCTCCTTCCCTTTGGCTGCTGGGCTGAGAAAGACACCTGAAATCCAACACCTAAAGGCTGGCTTGGGCCAGATTTAACCCTTTCACTACACAGACTTAATCCCCTCTCCAGACAGAGGGAAGTGGGAGCTCGACACATAAAAGACAACATGAAACATCAAGGTCAATAAAAGAATAAATCAAGCCTCAGGAGAATGAGGAGATGCTTTAATAAGCTGAAATATTCTTCTGGTAGGACCATAGAGATGGACAATAATGTTCTGAAAAACTCCTTTAATTCAAGTAAGAGTATTAGGGGGAATGAAGTATTTCAAACTGTAGATCTGAGCAACAGTATCCATTGATGAAGCTGAGCAGATGGTGGAGTAGCTGTGATCCCATGAGATGCTTGAACAGAGAGGGAGAAGTGAGAGTTGATGAAGATATTTTTCCCCAAGGGAAAGAAGAAGCAAACCTCGCTTCCCAGAGATGATCACAGAGACAGATGAAGAGAACCTTTGCCTTTGAACAACTCATCCTTAAAATAATACACCTCTAAGTGGTTTGAAAATGGGAAGAATGCATGATGACAGTTTTTTCCCAGGTGGTTGCCAGTCATGGAAATGAAAAGCCACGAGAAAACTGCTTTTTGTGGATAACCCTCCACGGAATGACAAAATTCTTCTCCCTACAGAGAGTGATGAAAAGACTGTTGAATAGTTGGTACTGCTTTAACATCCCAGGTTTAGTCTCTAGAGTGTCAGTTGGGAAAGGAAAAAGGTTGGGTGGGGGAAGAAAAGTTTCTGGAGGTTTTATTCTGGTTTCTTATTCTTGTAGTCTTGTTTTGCCATTCTCCTAATCTGTATCTCACAGCAAGAAATGAGTAAGTATTCTGGTGATTTTAGCTAGAGCTAAAACCACCACAATACAGAAGATGTAATGTCTCCTTCACAAAAGAAACCTTATACTAAAGTTTTAAGCAAGCTGTCTGGCCCACAGATCAGGCCTCCCTTGTTTAAATCCTACCAACCAAATTTGTCAGTATACACTACTTCCTTAGGACACCCATGCACCTTTTTAATGGGATCTTTCTTGGAGGAAGAAGGTAAGAGGTATGATTGTAGCTATTAAATCAACATTAGGGTAGTCACAGTCTTGAAGGATTGGGTTGTCTTTTATCAGTTCCTGAATACAAAACTCTTTCAAATAACTTTAGTCACACTGCATACAGCAATCAAAACATGAAGCAAAGTAATTAAATGAGATAGCCTGTTTTCTCAAAAAAATCTAAAGACTACTAGAAGACATTCATCTCAGTGGCTGCACCAAAGACTAATGCAGAAATGGATTTATATTTTCATTCTTAAACAAAATAAACATACAAACCATAAAGTACTTAAAAAGAGCAAAAGAAATATTACAGATGAGAAGGGTTTCCCCATTCTGTTCTCACAGTGTAAGAGTCCTTTCCATGTAACAGCTAAGCCATAAGCCTAAGTCACCAGAAATGGAACTCAATAGACAAATACATGATACAATGAGGCATGACTTGATCAGTTTCTTATGAACGAGTGATTTGCCGTGAGGGTAGTACAACTCACAGCTCAGCAGTTATGTCTTGTAAACAATAAAGCAAAGTGCTTCATCCTGTACCTTGTGGTTGTCTACGGATGCTGCTTTACTACCCTGCAAATGGGATATTTCAATAATTTGGAGAGCAGAACACTTGACGAGGCAGAGGTTCCTCTCTTGCTGCTGATTATATGTTTTTAAAGTCATTGCTAAAAACTTCTGGATGTACTGCTTCCCAGTTCTAAAACCCTTTATGCAAAAGCCTGAAGAAGGAACAAACCAAAAACACTACATGAAAAGAACACTACCTGAAGACTTCTGGAAGATTTAATCTCCTCTGTCCCTATCTAATGGAAAATGGGCTACATAAACAGCAAGCCAAAGACCAGCAGCTAGCTTAAAATGCATTTGCAGCCAACAGTGTCCATATCCCACCCTTTATTACCTTTAATGCCAAAGGCCTGGGATGATTCTAGTTGGCATATGAAATTCAAGAGGAAAACCCACACTGGCACTTTTTCCTGATATACCTGTCTCCCGCCTGCTGGTGGGGATGGCCAAAAGGCTTGGGACATTCCCTCTGCTGCCTGAAATAAGGGATGCTTATGTAAACATGTAATTCACTAAGGGAAGAACAATGATGCAATACAAACTATTTCATTACACCAAGCAGGTCACAACCTAACATAGAAGTTTAGGGTTTGTATGTCAATTATCCAGCATAATGGCAGTCTGTTCTCTCACAAACCCAGTTTTGTTTTAGAGATCAAGCTTCTGTGTGTTCATTTCGGAAACAAGACCCTTCTTCCAAATGCTCCTAGTTTACAGCTCTAGCCTCTTCACAGGTCCTTCCAGGTGCCCAGTCTACTCTTCCAGCAGCAGTCAACCAAACACCATTAGGCTGGTTCTAGGCAGCACAGGAGCAACAAGTCTTCAGTAACAATGTTCAGATAACATAGTAGCTTTCACTATAGGAAGAATCTTCCTCAGAGTCCTCATTGTCACAACTGCTCATTGACAAGATGGAGTTGGTGAAAGAAGGGACACTGCTGTCATTGTCTATGGCTGGTTTCGCCATCACGTTCTGTTTCTCTGCATTCAAAACACACAGATAAAAAAGTTAGCAGTGACCACTGTACCTACAAGTGCTAAATTACTACTTGTCTTTGAAACTATATTTTAGCTTCTGTCAGTTTGCAATAGGTCTTTCAAGCTGCAGGACATAGGCCTTTTTCTTTCCTGCTTTCAGCGTAAAAGAACAAAGGTATGGGAGTTATTTGCTTCTTAAGTGCTCTAAAGTGTTCTGTGTGCCTTCTCCTATTAAGTTGAAACAGATGAGGAAGAGACATTCTCCACCCCTTCACAGGCACACAACTGGCAATGGAAGTGGCTAACTTATTTCAGTGTCTTGCTAGGTAAGAAAAGGAAAGGAAAAAAATGTGATAAGGGGCTCTCAAACAAGTAGTGCTTGTTCAGGTCATTTATAGCCTCATCAAAAGCTTCATCTGTTTAAGACTGCAAGCTGTCCTTCTAGTGCAGGGGCTACTAAGACTCTTAGAAAAGTTTCTTGGAAAGCCCTGACAGCTTCTCAAGTGTCACTTGCAACATCATTCTTCTTTCAACAGGTGTATTTCTTAAGAATTAATTTTAAATAGACAAATGGTTATCTTCATTTCAATCAAAATGTTTCTATCACTGCACCAAAAGAGGCAGAGAAACCATTTCACCTTCCAGCTGAAGCATGTCACAGTAAATTTAAATGATTTCCTACTGGTAGTTATTTCTGATGGTAGGCTATGAACTCATTTGCTTTTTGTTCAAACAAGGATGAAGACCACTAGTGTAGCACACAGTGGGCTCCAATGAAGGCACCACTTCAGCTAGTGCCCATTAGCTACCTGACAAAACACTTCAGGAACACTGTGGCACTCTGCAGATGCATGCATTGCACAAGGGCTGCCTCAGTTCTGCAGAGGTAAAAGCAATTCTTGTAGCTGAGCCGGGCAGGCTCTCAGCAATGCAGCATTTCCTGAGGGAATCAGACCAAAAGGGTTATCATAGGTTATAATTTCAGGCTTGAACCAGCACTGCTTAGTGACGTCATTCTATGTCACCATGGCCCATCTGAAAGGTTTCAAAAGCACCTTTCTTTTGGTAAAAGGCTTGATACATTGCAAAATTAAGGATCATGCACTGATGTCTATGAAGGGAAAACAAGACAATTTCTTAGAGAACACAGCAATCGATATTTAAGGGTAACAGGAACAGATATCTACATTTCAGCACCTAGATACCAGTGTCAAGTGCTCTAGAAAGAAATTTAGAAGGAAGCAGACACAGAGTAACCTATACTGGGGTTTTTATTAAAGCAATCTCCATCAGTTGTTTAGCAACAATTAGGCAAGACGTTATGCCTGTAAGCCATAGTGGTTTTAATTCCACAAAAATAAACATGTCAGAGCAACTGTCAGTTCAGTCATACACTTCCATGATATACCAGTGTCTCCTTCAGAGATTTTCTACATAAATCTAGCACAGAGAAAATAATTCAGAGCTTCTAGTCAGGTCTGCTGAATTTCTGTAATTATGTAATCCACAGTTTAATCAAAGGTGCCTGGCAAAATTTTCAAGGACCATTCTATATTTTTGCTTTTATTAAGTGGTCTCTTTGAAAGAGTGAAACTTTTAGCATGGTTAGATTAAGTTGTCCCACCAGACCGTGGTGGTCTTCATACCACCAGTATGAAAGACTTCATACTGAAGTCTTTTTCCAAACTTTGTACTAATTTCAGTTTACTGTGCAGTAAAGCTAGCTAGTCAAGAGATGTCATTATTATTTTTTTTAATGTTTCTGCAGCATTCCCTGAGCATCTCCTTAGTATATAGGTGTCAAAGAAAGTTGTACAAAATAGGTGGAATAAAAGATTGCACTCATCATGCCACATCCACCCACCTCTCACCTTTCCGCTCTCTGATAAGGTTCAGGCGATGCTCTTTCATTTCCACATTGAGTTTTTCTACCATCCTGTTAATGCAGTTATCCAGCACCAGAGAGCGTGTCTTTGATTTGATCTCCTGCCTGCAGATAGGGCACTCCACTTTACGTCTCATCCACTCATTGATACAGTGGGAGCAGAAGCTGTGTGCACAGTTCAGAGTGACTGCCTGTGAAATTCAGCAGAAGGATACTGGTCACAACATGCTTGCAAAGGCACTGTCAAGCAAAAACATACTGAATACAGGGAAATATTAGATGAATATTTTGTATAGGGAAAGGGACTGAAGAGCCCAAAGCCTTCAGGGCCTTTGCAGGAGTCAAACAAACTCTCCCATGCCAGAGGTCAGGCCAGCTTTACAAGTGTCCTGGGGTGACTTTATGATACTGGTATCCCAAATTGTCTGGTCTATGTTACATATTAAGTTCTGCACCTTTAAGACTGGCTCTGAGAGTGAAGGAGGGGGAAGAAGTGCACAGTTTGTGTTGAAGAAAAACACTCACTCCCCTGCATCCTGCTCCTGGACTGTGGTGTCTGTAGCATGGACAGACAGCGGGACATAGCTTCTCTTTTACAGTTAGTTAGTTTTAGCTAGCTGAGGCAGAGGAGTTCCCTGGACTGTTTTTTTCCTTTTTCTTTGGATCTGTTCAAACCTGCTCTGGACTGAAAAACACCCAGCCAAACCCCAGGAGCTCACACCTGTGGTCTACCAGGGCCTGGGCCTCGGCATTTTCCGGTGCCAGAGGGACTGCTAAGAGATTGAGCAAGCTGAGCTACACCACATGAAAAGGACTTTTCTGGATTTGTCATCTCATCAAACAGCAAGAGGTTTTATTGTTTAATATTATTCAATTTCTGTTAAATAAATAGTTTTTTGCACTTCTCTCCAAGGAAATCTCTTTTTCCCAAACCAGTTGGGGGGGGCTGTTTGAATTTTGCTTTTTCTGGAGAACCCCATTTGGAGGTTCTCTCCCAAATTTGCCCTAGACTAGGACAATGAGTCAGTTAATGGAGTTAATGAAAGTGATATATAGCAAGTCAGAAACAGACAAAATTCACTCATTTTATTACAAGTTATCCCAATTCGAAAAGAATAAATTATGGAAAAAACTCAAGATACTGAAAAATAGCATCTTAATATACTGAGAAACCAGAAATTAAAATTTCAGCTAGCTCTTAAGCCATTATAATAAGGCTAATACATCAGGTTTCCCATAGTAAAAAAGAATGTAATAAAACTGACCTTCTAGCAAAACATGAACAAAAATAATGGTCTACGTGACAAGCATAGCCTATTACTTGGAGAATCAAATGAAAATAGACCAATTTCTCAAAGAAAGAGTTTATCTGGACAATATAAATATCCCAGGACTTGTTTGAATACTGTACCTCCCTTCCTTTACTAACCTCTCCATATATCTAAATCTCAAACAGTCCAACTTTAGTCAGCTTAAAGCAAGGTCCACCACAAAATAATTCTTCCTCAAGCAGCTGTTAGCAGCAATTCGGAACACCAGTTCAAAAACCTACACAAGTGCACCAAACTTATGTGCGTTTTAGGATTAAGCACCCATGTCTATGCAGATAAAGACATTAAAGCTGAATTTGCCATCAAAGAGTCAGGGCAGACAGAATGAATTTATGGATCAACTCTTTCCCATAAGGACTCACTGTGGGTCTGTTGGGACTGTTAAACAAATGAAACAAAGAAAAGGGCTTAAATATTGCATAACTAGAACTATGGAAAGCTTCTCAAATCTCATTTTTACTAGCAAACCCATACAGGTTTAAACATACCTCGATAAAGTGCTCAGAACAGATTGTGCACTGCAACTCATTCTCCAACACGTCATTCATCTGATTCAATACCTCTTCTTTTTGGGCTCTCACCTTTTCCTTTTCCTCCTATTGGAAAAGTACATGTGCTTATGCATCAACAAAGAACAAGTTTTTTCTCAGTTGGCAGGAAGTGTGTGTGCAGGGGAAGAAAATCATACTGCAAAGCTCCACATGACAGGTGAAGTGGGTATCTATCATATACCCAGATCTGTGACCTCCTTCCTCTTTGTAGTCTCAGCAGTATTGAGAATACTCCCACCCACTAAAGAGAACTTGAAGAACAGCAGCCACTACCAAAATTCCCTTCAGCCTAAAAAAATGACCAGGTGATCATCTCCAGAATCTTTCAACCTGTTCCTGGCAAGAGTTTGCTTTTAATCAGTATTTTTTTTTGGTTTCTGATATAAAAAGTAAAATACCCAACAGATTAAACACCTCAAATGTTAAAAAAAGGAAGCAATAGAGTTTAAAACATTTACTTGCATTTAACAACCTAATAATCTTTTTGATTGCTTGTTAAGAGTTAAATTAGGCTGATTAGGCTGGGTACCTGCTCTATCTTCTAAAAATAACAGGAAAATTCTTCTAATTGAAGCTGTAGTTGAAACAGCAACAAATTTCCAAAGATGACATTAAAAAAACAAAGAAAACTGTCAATGTTGGATAATGTGATAGTTTCCAAAAGTAAGTCACAGGAAAGGATCTCCTTAATTATTTTCCACGCATCACTTTGTGTCAAGGGCAGGAAGAACTGCGGTTTATCTCAATCATTATTCAAATTCCATGTTGCTTCAGTCCTACACTCCATTACAGAACTGCTGTCACAATGGAGTTTTACTTGAATGCCCTTTAACTGAAAATGAAGCACCTCATTTTTCAAACATTTTTAGTTTGTCAGTGGATTTTTTTACTGTTATTTCTGGTTTGACTTTTTGTTTGCTTGTGTTTTTTTTTTTAAAGAAAGGGTGCAATGGGCCCATTGCTCTTCATGAACAATGCACTGTTCAGGTGCTTTGGGCTTTCTTTACAATCGAGAAAGATCTAGTAACAACTGTTTGACACTAATTTACCGAAAGGGCAAGGTGCCTTCTCCCCCAGTACTTGAAACCAGAGTCAGCTGCCATCTCAAAACACAGAAATTTTGCACTATAGGAGGCCAGGCAGAGCCAAGACAACAGTTAAACAAACCATTTCCTCTGCTGCAGCGTGTCATGTTTCACTTACAAATAAAACTAAGAATGCAGTTATCCCTTACCTTGGTTTCTTCCAGTTCTTTATTCTTGGCTCGAATTATCTCCTCAAAATCTTTTTTATTACGATTCAGTTCTTCCATTAAAGCACGATGCTGTAACAATACCATTACAGAAGTTATAAGAGTACCATTATAAGCAATCCTATTAAAGATACATGGTCATAGTCATAAGGTTCAGCATTAAAGTTCACTCATTTCTCCTATTCTCCTCCTAGAAGCGCAACACATATGAGTCGATGTGTTAAGGCATTTTATCCTTAACTTAAAACTGCAATGCAATTCCAGTTATTTATTACATTCCCAGTGCCATCACACTTTGCATTCCCTCTTCCAGGTTACTCTTTCACTTCAGAAGGTTTTACAGTCACCTAAGGCAAAGTCCTTGTCTTCTACCAAGAAACCACAGCACTCTGAAAGATTTAAATATCCGACTTACAGTTAGACCAAACCTAGACTCATAATCACTTGCCTCTTGCAGGACCTGGGCCAGTTGCTCCTTCAGGTTCTCTTCTCCTTGCTGACATTTTTCTCCCTGGGTGGGTTAAGAAGTGGGACAAAAAAAAAAGACTTGAAGAACATAAGAGACAGAAAATTACTACTCTGCACACTCTCTTTAGAGGATATGCTTAAAGAAACAACACTGATTTTCAACGAACAACAAGATGTTCCACTCTAGGGTTTGCAACAGAAATTAGAGCTATCATTTACTGTGAAGAGTTAAAATGAATGTATCATTTACAGTTCCGTATTTGAAATACCGCCACATCATTCTAGCTCAAAAGGCACCAGCATATTCACACAAGCAAAAAGATCAGTAACAGCTTAAAAGCTGCAACTCTGTCTTTGAGCACATTCAAAGATGTCAGAGATACCTAAAGCTCCAGGTAAACACCTTGCTGTTTCTAAGGACACAACTCCAGACTTGCTATACTTCTGATACTGGTATATTGCCTTTAGCAGAAGACTTTAAGGAAGTAACTAATAAATTATTCATTAAATTATTATTATTTAGTATTATAGATAACATTATTATATTAAGATTGAATCCTCATTTTCTTTAAATCATATTTTGAGCAGTCTCAAGTTTGAACAGATTTCAGTCTCTTACCAAAAAAGCAACTTATCACATATACTTCCTGCTTACAGATTACAAGATTGCAAAAAGGGTTTTTTGAAAGTAGGAAAAGAATCTCCTTCCCTCCAAGGATAAAGGCACGCAGTATTTCATTGATTTTAAAGACAGTGCATTTGCCATGCAAACTGAGCATTATTTCAGCCATGTGATGAGAGAAATTCACACTTAAAGTGATTACTTTTCAACTTGTCCTCTCTATAAGCATGAGAGATCAGGCAAAGACTTCCATTCTTTTATTTAAAAACATGCTTCCTTCCCAACTGAAATGCTTTATTTTGCACCTTTTTCTGACTTCTCCATGCAGACAAATCTCTTCTGTCTCTGCCCTTTCTTTCCGTACATGCACTGTTTTACGTGCCAAGTTAAATACTTCCATGAAAATTTTAGCAGGGGTAATTCACACAAACACTATTTGTGTTACTGTATAGTTCAAGAGCTATTTTGGATCAAAGCCTTATATGAGGCACTCCTTAAAGTGAAGACACAGGCCGAAATTGTTATCACCATTATACCTCTAGCTTCTGCTGCTCTTTACAGAATGTCCTCTCCAGCTCTTCCACCTGCTGCTGCTGATGCTCTTGTTCCATGCAGAGTTGGTTCTGCAACTCCTGCAGCTCCTGTTCCATCAGAAGGATTTCCTTCTGATCACACTTCCCGTGCTTCTGCTTCACATTCAGAACTTCAGATTGCTTCTCCTGCACTTTGACCTTTAATTTCATTGTATCTACTAACGATTTCCTCAGCATTTTCAAGCCAGTCCATGACTCTGCAAGGCCAGAGCCTTTCTGGTCCTTCTGGGGGACAGTCACAGCTTTCTTGGAGTCAACAGGGCTACCATGCACTGGACCACTATCCCCCTCACTGGGTCCAGGAGAAGACAGCTTGGCATCCATCTTCTCTGTTAGCCGTCTGGCCTCTTCCGCCTCTGCCCATGGTTTATCTAAAGGCTCATTGTCAAAGGACATTCTGTCTCTTTTGCATCTGGAGTTTGAAGGGCCTTCTGATCCAGATGTCTCCAATTCCTCCAAACTACATTTACGTTTAGTTCTTGAACTCTTAGCTTTCCCTAGGTCACTTCTTTGGGCTAAAAAGGGTCTAATTTTCTCCCATTCATCTTTAATTACTTCATACTCATATTCAGCGGTCTCTCTGTTTTCCAAAGGCACTCCTAACTGTATACGGTCTCCTTCAGCAATAGGATAGACTTTCGATGGATCCAGGCGCTGTTTGTTAAGCCAGACTCCATTTAGACTCTGCCAATAAACACAGAATCACCAAAATTTAATATGTAGTTACAGAGTCCTCTGTAAGTTATTTCTGGCAACTGTAAATAAACACAGCCAACCTCTCCAGTGCTTCAGAACAAACCACCTCTTTAAATAAAGCTTGTAATATCCAGCTTATTTGCTCAGTGTTGAATTTATTACTGCACTGTATTATTTACTAAACATTATTCTTGCATTACAGATTTTCTGTACGATCACCAAGAACAACATTTTGACATACGTGCTTGTGCAGAAGGAAAACAATGATCTCTGAGGGGAAAAACTTGCATAAAAGCTTCTGAAATAAGAATTAACTAATAAAAAGACTCCACAATAGATCATTGTCAGGAACATTAAGTACTACAGTAATTATTCTGTTACCTGAAATTCCAGAAAAAAAAAAAAAAAGGAAATAAGAAGCAGCTTTGGTTATATTCCTTGAAGAAAAACAAAGTTTTCCATAAATACAAGGAAACTATAAAGAAGGAAAATGTTCTTCTAGAGATAATGCTCAAAGCACAAAAAAGATTTTGAAATTAGCTCAATAAATAGTTTTCAAAACCAGCAAAACTGGTTTGTGCTCATGATGAACTGCAGAAACACTAGGAACTGACATATCTAAATGAGATTCAATGAAACAAGCTGACCAACAGTGAAAATAGACAGGAAGTGTTCATAGGATCTATGGTAGATGTTCCCTATCATGCAGTAACATTAAGTTTTCAAGTTTATACATGTACTACAAGAGGGTTTTGTTTAAGATCAGTGTAATTTTAATAGTAGCCACTCCATTCCTTTCTGACTAATCTGCTGTTGACCCAAATATCCTTCAAATCTGCATGATGTGTTGAACATTTTTGTTCTACCAGTGCTGCTTTAAACCAAATTACTCATTTTACTGTTTTCAGACCAAATGAGAAAGTGGAGACATCATTATATAAAAAACAGATTACTGAAGTCAGTGAGACCCAGGTGATGACTCTGATACCAACATTTTATCCTAATCAGCTGAGAAGAACTTTCAGGAGAAATTCGTTTGTATACAACATGAAGCATGGTTTTTCTGACACTAGATTCTCATGGAAGTTGATAACCATTAAAGCAATTGTGTCACTACAATAAGGAGTTGCACTTTATTTTTTCATTAGTACTACAAGAATGTTATCCTTTTGAAAGGATAAAATCCTATGTCAAAATTCATCTAGGATATTTTTTTAAGAAAGTGACACCAAACAGGTTCACAGAATGCAAAGTGCACTTGGCTTGGCCACACTGGTCTTGAAAATGTTAAACCAAGAGGTGGATCTACATACAGAAAGTAATATAGCTTGCATGCCAACTGCAGCAGACTAAAGTTTCCTGCTGGAAGCGCACATTAGGCAAGACACATTCCCATGGACCTTCTATCACACTTACACTGTATCATAGCCCATACATTGCTAGATCCAAATTGATCTAGCAATCAATGAATCTAAGAGCACAAGGTCTTCAATTGGTCTCTGTACCTTGTTATCCTTGACAGTCCACTGCCCTTCTGCATTCTGCTGGAAGACACAGTGCTTACGAGAGATCATCAAGGGACAGGTTTTTGACACCAGCTGGTATGTGATATCTAATCCTCGGCCTACAGTCACCTAAAAATAAAGTAGTTTAGTTACTGCAATCAGCAATGACATGGTAAATTCAGTTTACATCATTTTAATTTAAGTACAGCAAAACTCTAGATCAACATCTTATGGTTATTTCCAGAAAGTCTGTCATAATATGATTATTTTTCATTTAAATTTAAGAGAAGATAGAAAATGGAAGCTTACAAAGTTTGAAGTATTATCTTTCTCCCCCACTGAGGAAAATTTTACTTCTCTGAAGCACATTACAACCTTGGTTTCATGGAAATTTCCTTCAGCAGCAAAGCTACTCAAAGCCACTCACAAAACATCTGTGTCCCACCTCAGTCATTACCTAAACAAATGTGATTTCTTCAAACCAGCACTACTGTGTGTGGGTCTCAAGATTACTTCTTACCCTTTCCTTTTGCTAGTTGCATCTGTTCAACCATTTGTGAACAGGAAAGATACAGGAAAAAATAGCCCAGAAAACTGCCATCAAAAAAAGTGCACACCCCACATTGCCCTAAATACACAATACTTTTGTAAATCACAGCACTGATCCTATGGCTCAGAATCTAAGCTACACGTGGGTGATGCTGTGTAGTGAAAGTGATCTAAATAACTGAGTCTAAATCAGACTCTAATAGTATCTTCTGGAAAAAGGGACATAATTTAATTGTACTATTGCACCATATTTTATTAAATCGCATCTAATTTCAGATTGCCATTTAAAGCACATCCCTTAAAGCACTGAAGTGGTCACAGCACCAAGCCTGACAGGGTTCAAGAAGTGTTTAGACAACACTCTCAGGCATGTGGTGTGATTCTTAGGGCTGTCCTGTGCAGAGTCAGGAGTTGCACTCAATGATCTTGGTGGGTCCCTCCCTGCCAACTCAGGGTGTTCTATGAATTACGACTTAAATCTCCAGCAAAAGCAGTTTGTGCTCTGTGGCCTGGCACACCTAAAGCACCAGAATGCCATTAGCCTCCCTGCTGCCTATGACAACCACTGTGCAGACAATCAGAGCAGTAACATCCCAAACCGGATTCTCTGCACAATTATCAGCACTCTGGCTGCAAGTTGTATTACCTCCATTCCTTTGCTGAGGTGGTCTGCACATCTCAGGGCTTCAAATCCACGATGGGACAGAAACAAAATCGTACGTTTGGATAGGTGCTTTTTGCAGTGTGTGAGCACAGGGCCTTGGCCACAGCATCATCCACACCATCTAACTACCTGCCTGATTTTGGCCACTAGAACAGCAGTCCTTTAACAATACCCCAACCTCACCACAAGTCTTTGCCTGCTGGGTTTTAGGGAGGAGTAGCAGGACCCATTTTTCTATTAAAAAACATGATCGCTGAGAAAACGGCTATTCCTGTACCGCACCAAAACATAACTAAAACAATTTAAACACGACCTCATTTACACCCGAATAACTTATGTCTTACGTACTATTAACCTCAGCAAAGCATTGCCTTGTTAATTAGGCCACGGACTACCTCGTCCTCATTTACGTCCCCGTCACACGAACAACTCTATCTAAATATGACATAAGAATTTAAAGAGATAAACAAGCAAAGGCTTGGCCAAGTCGACTCCAGCGCCTGGGTCCGCCCTCCCCGCCCTCGGGCGTTACCGGGGCTGAACGGCATCCGCTGGTGCCGCCCGGCGGGGAGGCCGGGCGAGGGCTGGGGTGAGCCCTCCGAACGGCCACGAATGGCGGCTGCTCCTTAAGCGGGACGAGGCTTTCCTCCTGGGAAGCACTGTCAGAAACGAGTTCCGCCCAAACTACGCCCCAAGAGCCGTGCCCACCCGCCCGCTCCGGGGGGCCGGAGCCCGGCGCGGCTCACCTGCGTGCCGGCCTCCAGCAGGAGCCAGTCGCAGCTAGCCCCAACTCGGCGGAGGCACCAGGCCAGGCACGACACCCCGCGCACCGCCATGGCGCCCGCCCGGCGCGATCGCTGCGGCGGCGGGGACGGAACGGGACGGGGCGGGGCGGCCACGCCCGACCGAGCCCGGGCCGTGATCGGGGCCCGCGCGTGCGCCGCAGGACCCGTGGGGCCGATGGAGCGGCCTTTTCCCGCAGTCTCGCCGCTCTCCTCCGCGTCCCGCCTCCCCCTCGCACCGCCCCTTCCGGGCGCCCCGGAGCCGCCGTCCGCCGTGGGGCGCCATGGCTGCGGCCGCCCGGCTGCGGCGGCGGCTGCTGCTGGCGGTGCCGTGCCGCTGGCGCTGTAGCTTCCGCCGCGGTGGTGCCGCCTGCCCGTCGGCGGGGCAGGTCCGCGCCGCCTTCCTGCGTTTCTTCGAAGAGCGCCACGGCCACCGCCGCCTGCCCTCGGCCCCCGTGCGGCCCCGCGGCGACCCGCGCCTCCTCTTCGTCAACGCGGGCATGAACCAGGTGCTCTCCCCGCCCCCGCATCTCACCTCCTCCGGCTCACCGGCGCTTCCGCGTCTCCAGAGGAGCGCGGCCGGCTTGGGGTGTCCCCTACTAAGGAGATACCCGGCGTTGCTTTGGGCTGCCTCCTGGATGCCTCTCGTAGTGCCCGCTGTTGGGAGTCTCTCGCTGGCGATAGTTAAGAACTGTCTGAATACAGTCCTGTGCCGTGTGTTCTAAAACGAACTTGCTTAAGCAGTGACCCACTGTGGCCCCAGCCTGACCCTTTCTGTGTTCCAGGAGCCCGAGGCGCAGGCCCCTGCGCTGGGTGGCATCTGTCCATAGCGGGTGTCTCTCATTTCCAGTTCAAGCCCGTTTTCCTGGGCACGGTGCACCCCCGGAGCGAGCTGGCCCAGCACAGGCGGGTGGTGAACAGCCAGAAGTGTGTGCGTGCAGGAGGGAAGCACAACGATCTGGAGGATGTGGGCCGAGATACTTACCATCACACGTTCTTCGAGATGCTGGGCAATTGGTCCTTCGGGGATTACTTTAAGGTGAGGTGATAGGAGTGAACCCTTCCTAGGGGAAAACATAGCCTTTCTTTCAGAGCTGTGCTGTAGTGCCATGGGACCATGTGCAGAAGGCGTTTTGGTAAGATCCAGATTCATTTCTGGGAGCTCTGTGGCCTGGAACAGAGGTGGTCAGCTCATGGGCTCTGTCGCTGAATGTGTCCTGCAAACTCTTTATGTACTCAGCCTGTCAAAGCTGTGGCCAAGATATAAAAATCAAAGTTCTCTGTGAGAATGCCAGTGTTGACCTCTTAATATGGTGAAAAGAGGTTAGCAGTTCATTCAATGATTATTACTAGAAAGTTTGAAAAGGGAGGAGGAATACAGGGAGGTTTTTTAGGTGGTGAATACATTTTTTTGTTTGGGAAGAAAATAATTCATGTAACTCTGCCGGTAAGCACATAGATGCACGTCATGCTGAAGGTCTCACATTTTAGGAATATCAATTTTCCACTGGCAGAAGTTAGCTGTCTCACTCTTCTGACCTTCATCCTGCTCTTTGCAATGCATGTGAAAATTAGAAAGGGAGAGAAACAGCTGAAATTAACTTCTTTGTTGTTTGACTCCAGTTCTAAAGACCCTTCCTGAATTACTGTGCTTCATTTATTTCCCTACCTGCTCAGGAGGAGGCATGTAGCATGGCATGGGAGCTCTTGACAGAGGTCTATGAGATCCCCAGAGATCATCTCTACGTCACCTATTTTGGTGGAGACCCCTCCCTGGGGCTGAGCGCAGATGAGGAGTGCAGGGATGTGTGGCTCCGCCTGGGGTAAGTGTGTTAGACAAGAGGTTCTGAGCAGCAGGTGCTGGCATTTCACTTTCCACAGTTCTGCATTTGCTCTTTAGTTGGTCAGCTGTAGGGACCAGAGATTACGTTTTAAACTCATTTTGTTTCTGGTTTCTTTGGGCTGTTAAAGGTCAGCTGAGCTCTGAGCTTACTGGGTCTCTTGAACTTCTGGTTCATTCTCAGATAGCATCAGTGATGGTTGGCCTGGATGAAGTGTGTACAGGATCTTTAGTCCTTTGCTTCCTCTCCATCTTGAGATTACGTTCTCTGAAAGTGAGTGATGGCTGCTTCAGTGAGAGGGTGCAGCCATTGCAGAGAGCACTGCTGTGCTTTGAGAGCTTGTTCCAGGCTGTATGTAGGCTTTGAACCCAAGTCAGCAAACTCTATGCCACTCATGGTGTTCAGGTCTTGTCTCTGCTCCAAAGAGCAAGTGCTCCACAGCACTGCCACCTCTGTTGTTTGCCTTTCCAGGGTTCCTGCCAGTCACGTGCTTCCTTTCCCACTGAAGGATAACTTCTGGGAGATGGGGGACACAGGTCCCTGTGGTCCCTGCACAGAGATCCACTACGACCATGTGGGTGGTGGCAGAAATGCTGCAGCACTGGTGAACCAGGGCAGCCCTGATGTAGTGGAGATCTGGAACTTGGTCTTCATGCAGTACAGCAGGTACCAAGCATCTCATCTGAATTCCAGAGCCTTTCCCCCTAGCCTGACTTCAAAATCGTGTATATTCTCAGACATACCACTGTTTTGCAGAAGGTGGCAATACCAGGAGAAAGAGAGAAGCTATGGAGATTTGTCCAGCATGGCTCTTGGTCCCTTTTGCTTTATTTCCCTGTCTTCTTCAACCCTCACTGCCAATTCTCCCTTAATGCTGCCTTCCAGAGATCTCTTGAGGTCAGCAGCAGCCTGGAGAAGGAGGAGAAGGCCTTTGGCCCTTTTAGGGAAGGCCTTTTTCCTTACATTGCAGCCTATCTTTACTATGTGATGGTCAGATCCTGGCTGCCTGACAGGGCCAAGGCAGGCTGCTGTCACTCTTGTCCCTGAGCTTCCTTGTGCTGAGTCACCTGCTGTTTCTATCCCCTGTCACTTTCCCATTCTCTTTGAGTCACCTGTTCCTTGTTTTTGCATGTGAACTGATCCTTGCTTTTCTTTTGCCTTTTATTTTTCCTGCCTGGCTGACAGAGAGGTTGAGGGGAATCTCCTTCCCTTGCCACAGCACCACGTGGATACAGGAATGGGTCTGGAAAGGCTGGTGACAGTTCTGCAGAACAAACGCTCCAACTATGACACAGATCTCTTCACTCCCATCTTGGATGCCATTCACAAGGTGATGGTGCTTCTGCTCAGAGTCACAGTTCAACAAAAGCTCCATGGACAAAGACTGCTTGCTGGGTAGCATAGTACAGCCTTCTCTGAATGCTGATGAGCAGACTCTTGAGACAGGAGGTTATGTCCTGCCAGGTCCAATGCAGTGCTCTAGAAAAAAGAGGGAATTCCAGGTTGGAAATCTGCTGGAATATCAGCACTGCTGATTTATTTTTCCTTCAAAGTGTCTTAAGCTACTCAGTGCCAGGGCATTGGCTGACCTGTATTAGTCTTGGTCTGTAGTGCTGTGGAAGGATTTAATGAGTACATCTTAGGTGCATGAGGTTCAGAGGTAGTTGAAAAACATTATGTCAGGCTGGCTGCCTTTTGCATTGGAACTTCTTCTGCAGCCTTTACTTTCTGCTGATTTTTCTCTCTGCTTTCTCTTTTAGGGCTGCAGGGCACCCAGATACCAGGGTTTGATCGGGGATGCTGATTTTGGGCGTGTGAACATGGCCTACCGCGTGGTGGCAGATCACGTACGCACCTTGTGCGTCTGCATCACTGATGGCATTTACCCAGGCTTCTCTGGAGCAGAGTAAGGACATAAGGAAATGGTATGGGGTGGAGGAAATTAGGTCTAGAAAGGAATATGAACAGCCAGGGAAGAGGTTCTGATGTGGGCCCCAGATAGGGTGTTCATGAGCTTTTGGGTAGGCAGAAAGAGGAGAGCTGGGAAGTGCTTCCAATCTGCAGACTTTCCCTTGGATGGGTGTAGAATGTTGGGAGCAGCTGGCCTGTGCTGATGAATCAGACCAGAGGAGCTGGGGGATGTTGAAGCTGGGCAGGGATGCTCAAAAGGCTGCCTGAGGAGTCCTGCCCTGTTTTCAGATTGGTGCTGCGTCGGATCCTGCGCAGGGCTGTACGCTTTTGCTCTGAAATTCTACAGGCTCCACCTGGGCTCCTGGCCTCCCTGGTGCCTACTGTAGTGGAAGTGCTGGTGAGTAAAACTGCTGTCTTGGGCAAAAAAGATCATCACACATGTCCCTTTTCCACACACTGTCAGAAATCTCCAGGAGCTCCAGGAAATTGTACCTGATGCTGTACATTCCAGCATTAAAAACCTCTTGTCCCCTTATCACTTGCGATGGGAGGGAGGGGACCTCGTGGCATCAATGGTAAAGTTAGCACATAAGTGTATGCAAGTAACCTCTGTAATGTTTGTGGCATGCTCTGAGACCCCCTGCATCTTCCTGAGGATGTTTTCACTAACTGATGGTCACTTCCACAGGGAGATGCTTATCCAGAGCTGACAAGGAATGCTAACCAGGTGAGCAATGTGGAATCCTCCTGCCTCATTATCTTTGTGAGGCACTGCTCTCAGGGCCAGAAATCAGCCTGCCCTTGGGACTTAGCTGAAGGAATTTGCATAGCCTCCCCTAAAACCATGTTCTTGTGGGTGGGCTGAGATGTGCCGGGCACAAGAAGTATCTGGCAGATTTCCATGTGGGAGCTCCACCAGGTCCTTAGCAGGGACTGCATGTCCTGTGTAAGGTGGCTGTTGCTCTAAAAAAGCTACAGTAGCTTTTTTGGTTGAGTGCAAGTACAGCCTGTCCTCACCCAGGTACCCTTTGTCTGAAGTGGAGTGATGATTTAAGACTAGTCCCAGCTTGCTTCCACTGACAGCAACTTCTCTGGCTGCTCCAGACGTACAGTTGTAATTGGGTCACAGATATTAATACCCAATAGGGAACATTTGTCAGCCTAAAGCTTTCCCCATGTGGATGGTCAATATTTCCTTGACAGGAACGGTGACAGGAGGCACAATGACTTTGGCACTGTTCTATAGTGCATCGGAGCCATGTTGTGATGGATACGTGCAGAACAAAAAGGCTGGTTGATATGCTTTGAGCTGGCTGAGCAGGGCTGAGCTGGGCTGGGGAACACCCTGAAATGTTGTGGCTAACCCTTCTGATCCTTGGGCAGATCAAGGATATCATCAATGAGAACGAGGCTGCGTTTCTGTCCTCCCTGGAGCGTGGGAGGCGCATCATTGAGCGGACAGTGCAGCAGATGGAGCCCTCCACAAATTTCCCAGGTGAGCGTCCCTCCTCTGACAAGCTGCACTTAGAGACATTCTGCTTTAGGTCCTCATAAGCATTGCAGTCAAAACTGGTGGATGGTTGCCTCCCCTGCATTTCCTGTGACTGTCTAGCCCCAGACAGAGGAGCAGATGTTCCTTTCTCCAGATTGCAGTTGTTTTCTAGTACTTCATCCTCACAACAAAGTAGGCACCAGGCAAGCTGTTTTATTGACTTATCAACAAGGTCCTTATAAGACACAGCTGCGAGGAGTAGCACAGGATCCAACCACTGCACTGCCTGTCTAGATGTGCTGCACTGAATTTTAGCAGGAATGGGGCTGTGTAGAAATACTAATACTCAGTCTCATACAAGAAGAACTCCACGGCTTCTCTTCCCCATTAACATACAGTTGCACACAATACAGGTGGATCCAGTTACCAAAGCACACCAGATTGGTCCCATCCAGACAAATCTTGAGATGCCTTTGCTTTCTGTGTTCTTGTCCTTTTTTTTGTCTTACAGCTGAAGTAGCCTGGTCTCTCTATGGGAGTTTGGGATTCCCTCTGGATCTGATTGACTTGATGCTTGAAGAGAAGGGAATCAGTTTGGATTCCACTGCTTTTAACGAACTTGCTCTGGAAGATGCGAAGGTAAAAGGGGACCTGCTTTGTCAGAATAATTCAAAGCCTTAACTGTCTCTTGCGAACATGGAAGCAGGATCCCTTTCACTGCTGAGACTCTTCAGAGCACCACAGGGCTACATGCCCCCTCGCTGAGGGGGAAGTGAGTCTGAGATAGCAGAGTCATCACAATCCCCTTGTTTCTGAATGTGGAACTGAAGTATTGGTTGGTGATTTTTCTTCAGGTATTTTATGATGCTGACTGTTGCTGGAGTGAAGGTTATAAAATATTTATATAGCTAAGGACAGTCCTCTGTTAGTCATGTAGTCTAACTTCTCACACAAAGTAGAACCAGCTTAGACAGCTCAAGCAGCAAATTATTTATGAAGAGTTTACAAAATCTCCTTGATCTCTGTAGTGCTGAAATATTTGCAATGCCCACCCACCAGTTTGCAATTACCACACCCCTGAGTGCGGTAATTGGTTTGAGGCCTTGCTCTCATTAGCTTTAATGGCCTGGAAGCTTCACAGCTACACAGCAAGCTGTGCCAGGAGGGATGTGCTAACAACTGGTATGGCCTGACTCAAGGCTAGCACAGAGTGATACTCAGTACTTGTAAGGTTTGAAGGGATGGGGTTAGTTAGCAGTAGCCTACATCAGCCTGGATCTGAACAACCCTTTTCCATGAAGGTGGAAGAAATCATTCCTAGCCTTATAGCTCCAGTTACCTGTTCGCTTGCCCCCAAGGATCTCCAGTCTAACTGTGCCTTTGCTCTGCTGCAGCGGAAGGCTGGTGGCGCACAGGCAGAACAGCCAGGGAACACAAACACCCACCTGGATGTGCATTCGCTGGCTTGGCTGCAGAGCAGGAACGTGCCT
Organism: Cyanistes caeruleus; assembly: GCF_971803275.1. Taxonomy (NCBI): domain Eukaryota; kingdom Metazoa; phylum Chordata; class Aves; order Passeriformes; family Paridae; genus Cyanistes; species Cyanistes caeruleus. The sequence continues at coordinate 82,934,963 of NC_141702.1, read as the reverse complement.
GCTACTGATGACTCTCCGAAGTACGCCTACACAGTGGGGCAGCACGGGCAGTATGGTGAGTGGCTGGCCCACCTGCAAAGCAAGCTCACTGGAGTCCCTCACATTGGCTGCTTTTGCTGCCTAACCCCATGCATGCACGATGGGTACTCCATGGTCTAAACCTGTCCACCTTGCTGCCACATCTTTTTCCCCTACCCCTGTACTTCATCCCAAACTGGGTGCTTTCCTTAGTTCCTAGGAAGGCTCTGGGCTGGTAAAGAGCTCTGGGTTGGCACCACTGGGTGACTGTTGATTTCTTCTAGAGGTAAGTCTGTCTCAAACAATTAGGCTTCTGGGTGTGTGCACTTGGGAGAAAGAAGCATAATTACACAAAGGTTTTAGGTAGTTGTGTGAAACCATGCCCCTGCTATCTCCGTGGCAGACCACTAGGTGCCAGCGCAGGCCTTTTGTCATCTGCGGTAACTGAGGTTGCTGATGCTCTATGGAAGGCATGAAGATGAGCCACAGAGAGCAAGAGGTGGTATGGCTGTCACAGACAATTAGAGATGGCTGTGTACAGCAATTCCCTTTTACCCAGTGTGCTGGTGGCAGCCCATGCTAAGCAGAAAGTGAGGCAGTCCAAGCTATATATACTACAGCAAGAGCACAACAGAGGAAAAAAGGCTAGCAGTGACATGGGCTGAAATCTCCAAGCTAGAACTGTCTCACCTTCTCAGCTTCTGAATCATGGAATAATTTGCGTTGAAGGGGATCTCTGGATGTCCAATTTCCTGTTAAAATTAACACCAGTTTCACAGTTGGATCATTTTTCTCAGAACCATGTCCATTTAAGTTTTCAGTATCTTCAGGGACAAAAATCTCACAGCCTATTTGTTTTGTGTTCTTTATCACTCTGAATGTGTAAAGGTTTTTTTCTTTACATACAGCCAGAATTTGCTGTACTCTAGTCTAGATGTACTCTCCCAAATGCTAAATAGAGATGAATAACCTCTTTCTTTGATCTGCTGGCTATATTTGTGTTCACACAGCTCAGCAGGCAGGCAGTCTTCCTTGCTGCAAGGGCACCCTGCTGGCTTGTGTTCAGCTTGCTCCCGAAAACCTAAGATTTTTGTCAGTTCATTTCTGTGGACTGTACAGATGCCTTCAAAAAACAGTCCAGTTCTTCAGTGTATCAGCCAGTCCCTGCCAATTAAGTGGGATATGGGTACATCCCATTTTGTCATGGATAGTCATTAATGAAGATGTTAAGTGGTGTTGTCCCTTACATCAGCTACCAAGTAGCTGAATATCAGTTGAACGTTGAACTACTGAACAATTCTTCCTGGGGCCCTCTGCCCAGCCAATTACATTCACACCTTGTGGTCCACTTGTCCATAGTGCCCAGGTTTGGGTACAAGGAGCCTACTGGAGAGCATGTTAGAAGGTTGCTGCATCCAGGAAGGTGACATCCCTGCTGTCCCCTATCCACAACATCTTCGTAAGATAACACCTTCAGTCAGGTTTGCCAGGCTTGCAGTGTAGCAAGATGCAGATGTGTCTGTGCCACTTTTTCTTGTACCAGGCTCATGGGGAGCCAGATTGGGTGTCCCTGCCTGCTTAGCTGCTACTCAGCAGTTCTGTCATTAGGTGAGAAGTGACTTAGTTCCGGTTCTTTGTCCTTTCTGCCAGTAGCTGTTCCTTTCCTACCAAGGCAAAGTGCCAGCTTTCAGTATAGCCCAGGTGTCGGCAGGGTTGGCATGGGGAATTGATCCCTCCTTTCCTGTTGTAATCTGACAGGCTATATGCACTAACTGCTGCTGTCTTCTTCCCCCTGACAGAATTCAGTCCGTGCCAGGCCACTGTCCTGATGCTGTACAGAGATCAGTCTCTCCATAAGGAAGTTGGGGCAGGGCAGCGCTGTGGTGTCATTTTGGACAGGACTAACTTCTATGCAGAGCAGGGAGGGCAAGACTCTGACCAAGGCTACATGATACCTTTAGGACAGCAGGTAAGGTTGCTGCCTAACCCAAGGCTGCCATGGGTTCTGAGTTGAATTCCCCAAGTGATGGGTTGTTCTACTGTGTTAATTTGCAAGCTGATGACTCTTGACAATTCCCTTGGCTTAGCATCAGAGTTGGTGGGGTAAAGCAGAATCAGCAGTAACTTCACAAGGGTATTCTTGCTACTCTGGTTGCCTCTCACAGCCCTTTGCAATTTCATCTTGCTGAGGAAGATTTTAGTCAGGTCTTCCTTCAGTATGCTGTGTTCTTGCCAGCTGGGGTTGTAATGCTGAGAGAAGTAAGTCACTGATCAGAGAGTCTGTGAACTGAGTAACTTCTCTCTGGTCAATACTGGACAGCTGCAAGTGCTGCCCAACCTGAGACCCAGTGCAAAAACTCTTATTCCTCCTAAGAGCATCAGGGAGGACCTCTAATTCTGTAGCATGTCCCCTCAGCCTTGCCAAAGGGAGAGGTTTGACCCTGTCCTGGGAAGTTACACAGGGTGCAGCCTTTTCTCCTTTCCCCATTTCCAGCTCTTGCCACCCCTGGGCCTTTTTAGTCTTTCAGAGCATTACAGTGCCTTGCTCAGCACTTCTCCCCAAGCTAAAGTGGTGTTCCAGTTTTGTTGCCATCCCAGGCATAAATGGTACTTTGGATGCCAGAGACAAGTACCTTGGGAGATGCTGTTCATTTTCTCTTGGATGAGCGTACTTGTTAAGAAAATTTGTCAGCATGGATGGTGTTACTGCCCCTCCACTGCAAGCTGGCAGCCTCAACATACATGTTGAGTGGCTGGGTACAGGCGAGGTCTAAGACACTTTGTTTGCAGTAAGCTTCTCTCTGCTTTTCCCACCCCATCCCTGTGTTTTAGGGATTGATGGGATATGTGTTTCCCAGTTGGGTCAAGCAGGTACTTAGCACAGGAATTTGGATCTTCCCTGTGTCCTAACTCATTTTTCTATCTCTTTGCTCAGGATGTACTCTTCCCTGTAGAGTCAGTTCATCTCTGTGGTGGCTATGTGATCCATGAGGTCACTGCTGTGGAAACCCTGCGTGCTGGCGACCAGCTGCAGCTCTTTGTGGATGAGGTGATAACTTAGTGCTCTTAATCTTTTCCTTGTGATGTCCTCAGTAACTTGGGCACAGCAGATCTTTGTCCCTTGTATTCTTGAGACCATTCTTCATCATAGTGTGCAGTGGGAAGGAAATACCAGAACTGACTCTGTAATTTTTGTGAGTTGTTGGTCTGTCCAAAAGTATCCAGCCTGCCCTTTACTGTTTTACAAAGATTATCCCGTGAAAAAAGAAGTTAGATCTGCCCTGTCACATAATTCATCTGACAGTTGTACTACCCATTGTTTTTCCTCCATCTTCTCCTGTCACCTCACACACAGCCTTTTCCTTATCTCTTCATGCTACCCCCTGCTCCCCTGAGCTGTGGAGAACTAGCACTCCCTGCTAACTGGTGTATGCTTTCAGGCGCAGCGCCTGGCCTGCATGACAAACCACACCGCCACTCACCTGCTGAACTTTGCACTCCGACGTGTCCTGGGTGACAGCACTGAGCAGCGGGGTTCCCATGTGACAGCAGAGCGGCTGCGCTTTGACTTTGATACCAAGGTGACTCTGAAATCCAGTTCTCAGCAGTACCAACTTACCAGTACAGCTCTTCTCTCCAGGGATTTTTCCCCTCTCCCCATAATCACTCCTTCAAAGACAAGCCACATTTTATCTGAGTAATGAAGCTTGGTCCTTTTGCATTAACCTGACCCTGAGCAGGGCTTCCTGAGGGATGAATGGGGGTCAGAAGGGAAAGGACCCTTAGCAAGGCCAGTGGTCATGAGACTGATACAAAATAGTGTAAAGGAGTCTTTGAGAGATAGTGCTTGGCTGTGGCACATATCTGATATCAGTACTGGACATTCAGGTGAGAGCATTTGTGAAGCTTTGGGTCAGGCTGAGTGCTGGCCCTGGTAATCTGTCACTCATTCCAGTATCTCCTTTGAAGACTTTGGCTGATGCTCTTGCATCAAAAATCCTTCTCTCTCATGGGAAGAGAAGGTGGGAGTGCCATGATGTTCACAGTTCCCTTTTACAAGCAGAGAAGATGAGATGCAGGGGAAGAGTGGTATGCCCAAGCTGAGTCATCTGGTGGCTGTGCCCGCATTCTCCCTCCTTCGTTTTGTACTTCTCAGGAGGTTTTTCCTGAACATGGCTGATTTGCTTTCTCAGGGCCATGTGACTGTGGAGCAGCTGCAGCAAGTGGAGCAAGTGGTCCAGGATCTGATCCAAAAAAATGAGGTGGTGTATATGGCTGAAGTCCCCCTCACACTGGCAAGAAGAGTTCAGGGACTTCGTGCAGTGGATGAGGTATGATAGGATGGCAGCACACACCTTCATGAGCCTTCTCCTTCAGCAGGAATCATCTGGGACACAAGATGTTGACACAACATGTTTCTGCAAGGGAATTGTCTCCCAGAACTCGGAAGGGAAAGTAGGACAGAGATGAGATCTCAGGAAACTTGTAAAACATGGAGCCTGGTGATGCACAGGCTTTCTACTTATGCCTGTGCACCAAAAGCCTGTCGTGTTACCAATTATTTCTTTCTCCCCATTGGTGGCTGGTTGTGGGGGAGAAGTAGTGCCACCCCCGACTCAGCGGCTGCTCTAGAACAGGGGGAAAATGAGGCAGACACCTGAAGCCATGGAATTAGTCTGTAAGCACCCCTGAATAACCATGTTGTTAGCTGCTGATCCCTGTCTCCTCTGTCAGGGGTATCCTGATCCAGTGAGGATAGTGTCCCTGGGTGTCCCTGTGGAGAATGTGCTGACCTGTGACTCTAAGGCTGCAGTGCAGACCTCTGTGGAGCTCTGCTGTGGGACGTAAGTGACTTTTACTTGCAGCTAGAAGGTATGTTTGTGGGCACTGGTGGCTGAGATAGAAGCATCATGACATGCTCACCTCCCTGTCCCTGTGAAGTTAAGTTTCCTTACTGGAAAAATATTGTGAGGACAAGATGGACTAGTTACAAAGCTTTTGAAGTTCCAGGCTGAGCAAACTTTAATGAAATGCACAGCATCTTTCCTTATTTCATAGTCTGAAACCAACCTGGAAGCCACAGAGCACCAGCAGAGTATGGGAAAGGTGTGTATGACCTGTAACATCAGGGTTGTGGTGCTTTGCCTTTGGGGTTGCAGAAGGGCTGGAGACTCCAATTCAGCTGTGAGAACTTGAGACTGCTCTGATTATTTTAATTATCTTCACCCTCATCTGCTTTTAGTAGTAATGAGAGTAGAAGAAAAGTTAATCAATCTTAGGACAGTGCTGACACGAAAAAAAAAACCAAAAAACTGGAACAAACTGGCCTTAGAGCAGATAGAGCTGAAAATGAGTAATTTTCTAGCCATGAGATCTTCTTGTGGGAGTAGTGGGACAAGAGACTGCATGGGAGAAGAGATGATGAATTCTTATGACGATGTCTGGAATGATTACTTGCGGTAACAGAACTGTGATAACAAGACACCATAGTTTTTCCTATCCAGCCTTGAATAAACAAGAAGGAAAAGGGAGGTTGTCAGTGTCCTGAGACTGCACAACTATCCTTTCTCTGGAGTCTACTGGTCAGGCAGTGAGCTGGCCTGACAAGAGAGTGGTGGAGTAGCAGATGAGTAAAAGCGAAAAATTCCAATTCATCTCACTGCTGAAGGAGAGCAAAGAAGGACACAACTTTGCTGCACTTTTTGACTGGAGCCTGCTGGGCAGGTAGCACAGAAGTTCCTCTGGAGTAGCCCCAACTCTGCTGTCTCTTGCCTTACAGGGTACTGTCACTGTCAGAGCAGACATGACACAAAGCAGATCCTTAATAAACTTTATCCAAGTTTTTTACTGTGCTCATACATAGTGTTTTTATACCCTTCTGACCCCAAAGTGAACCCCCTCCCATTGGCCATTATCACAGCCCTCAAGTCCATTGGTGGAAGCACTATTTTGAGAAAGCATACCCAAAAATAAAAAATGCAGATAAATCCTGTTTTTCCATGGTGTTTTTTGCAGCACAGATGTTTTTTGTTTTCTTTTACCTTTATCTTCTTTCTCTTCTTGTAATGGACACACAGGAGTCCTGCTGGCTTCTTTCTGTTGACTCTTTTGTCTGACTGCCAGCCTGCTGTGCACCCTCTCCATAGGGTACCATCAGGATTTTAGGGATGGGAAAGGATTCAAGGTATTGGGATTAGGATTAGGAAATGGCTACTGGATTTTGGAGTTTTCGAAAAAGAAAGCAGGGTTCCTGATTTCTGTTTGCAAAGAGCAACTCGCTTTCTTTCCTGTTCTCTGCTGACATTTTAGGCACCTTCTCCAAACAGGATCTGTGGAAGATCTGGCCATCATCAGTGAACGTCAGCTCGTCAAAGGGATTAGCCGTGTCATTGCAGTGACAGGGGGACGAGCCAAAGAGGTAAGAAAGAGGGAACTGAGATTTCTGCCATGTCGAGGCAATGCCAGAAGGACCAAACTTTATAGGCTCCTCATAGACAATTAGATCCCCACTGCTTTGGTTGGAGCCTCCCTGCTGTGCCTCATCTGGCATCTTGCTTCAGCCTTGGACTCAGCTCTGCTACTGTACCTCGCTATTCACCTCCTTTTCCTCTCATCCTACTTCTCTGTCTCCTTGACCTTATTTTCTCCCTTCAGACATCCGTTTCCAAGATAAAAACTTGCACAAAATATCAGGTAGCCCCTGGTCTATGAATTTCAATCCCCCAGTAGATATTTTAAGATGTAATTCTTTGTACATTGATTTTGGCTCCTGCATATTACAGCTGGATTTGCACTTTATGATTAAAGGGTTTTGGCCTCATTCTTACAGCCCTTTTGCTTTCTTTATTTAGTCTTTTTCCTGCTAAACTGTGATTCTGGTCTAGCTGGTTCTGTGTAAGTAAGTAACCTACTATTGTGTTCATGAGATCACTCTGTCCTTTGAGTATTTGGAAGTGTCAGGTGCCCCATAAGCCTTCCCTCTTCCTTTAAGGCTGATGTCAGAGGAGGATGACTCATAGTCACTGGAATTGGAAAGACTAAAGGCAAAGCCCACCCGTGCAAATCTGTTAGTTTTTGGTTGGCCATTCCCTGTGCATCTATGTCCCAGAGAGGCTTTTCTTCATGCAGAAGAACAAAAAGCTGCAGGGCAGAACTGCATGCTTTGCTGGAATTGCTGACCTGGAGAGCTCCTGAGAGGAGCTCTGTGCAAGTGTTAATGAGACAAAGGAGACTGCAGGTCTCAGAGAATTACTTGAAATGAGGGTTGTGTGTCCTAGCTAGGCAGAGCAGTCCTCTGCTGTCCTGCAGATGGTCTTGCAGGACCATCCTGGGCACAGAGATCTGGCAGGGAGGAAATACTCCAAACCATAAGGATTGGCACTGGTGAAAAAAGCTTGTAATAGCTTTTTAAAAAATAATTAATAGTAATTGTTGGTGAAAACAGTAAGAAATATATCAGGATAAACTCAGGAAATATGCTTGAACAGCTGATGAGGTTTCTTTTAATGTTAGTGTTTCTCTTGTTTCTTCAGTCAGCAGTTTCAAGATTGCATTTGCTAATGGAAAAAGATTTCTAAGATGTTCCACAGAGCTCCCCAGTTTTTCCTCCATGAAATCCTGATGATTTTGGTGCAAATTTTTGAGTAAACATGAATTTCAACCATAAATACCACTTAAAGCTCGACAGCTTGGTCTGCCTAAATGTGACCATCTAGTGTTGATTGCAAATCTGGAGAGGAATCTTGTATTTCAGAGTCTTGCAGTAACAGTCATTCCTAAACCATCTGTGTCTTCTTACTGGATTCTGAGGAGCATTTCCATGTTCATGACCCTGCTTTCTCCCCACTTTCTTCATCCCTGTGGATAGTTTCTGTTGCTGCATATGAAGCATGCATTCCTTCCATCTCTGCAGGCCCGGGAAGTAGGCCAGTGCTTGGCTATGGAAGTGGACTCTGTCTCCCTGCGAATGAAGCAGAGGATCACCTCTATTCCTAAGATGCAGGACCTCTCCAAAGAAGTGGGCCAGTTGACTAAAGTAAGGATTACACTCCTGTACAGAAAGAGCCCAGCATGGGCACGTGAGACACATGACTTTTTCCCTATCAGGTTCACATCTTACCATGGTCAGTAGCAAGGGCAAGTTGCTACCTGCTATTGCTTCCTTGGTCATAAGGATTTTTGCCAGCGTTCAGGTGGCTGTGTTGCAGATGGCAGCTGAAAAGAGAAAGCTGCTCAGCACAGTAACTGACTGCCCTGATCACGTGGGTTAAAGCAGGGTCTGGGAAGAGGCCATGCTCTAGCCTGACCTTCCAGAGAACTAGCACTTTGTCTAGGGGTAGTTTAATGTTCTTACAGAGCAAATTGTCTTGCAGGTGGTGGCCAGTGCTGCAATGCCCCAGTGGCAGAGAAAAGAACTGCAGACCATCCTGAAAGTACTACAGCGAACAGCCAACACAGCTGTCAAGAAACTGGAGCTGCAGCAGGTACAGAGGCAGCAGCACAGACTTGCAGCCAGCTGTAGCACACACCAGTGGACCTGGTTTCTCTGTCACACTTCATAGCCACTCAGTCACTAGGGTGTCAGAAGGCAGAAGAAAGCCCGTACAATCATGCACAGTGCAGCACAAGCATTGTGTTGGGTTAATTTCACTGGCCATTGTTTAAAATGCAGAGCATGACTGGCTGGGCTCTTAGCACTTGCAGAATTTCCATGGCTCCCTACCTGTGAGAACAGAGAGCCCTGTACCAGCATTTCTGGCCAACACCAATAGGCACTGGGCATCACTTTTTTTATGCATGGAGAAGATGAGATGGTTCTCACAGTGGGCTTAACAAAGTTGTACAGTCAGACAGTGACAGGATAGTCTTTCTTCCAGCTACATGGATCTTGCTGAGCTTCCCACACATATTTGTGTTCTGACAATTTACATTGAAAGCAGATTAGAAATACTTACTGGTAACTCAGAGATCTCAGGAAGAGCTATCCTTTCCTTAGAGTAGGAGCATCTTGCCACAGAACCCTTCCTGAAAAATGTGGCACTTTATAAGTCTAGGAGAGAGTCTGGAGACTGAATGAGTCACTCTATTCCACTTTTGACAGGGGTTCATCTCTGCTTGCATTTGAGGAAGGAGGGCTGTCTCCACATGGAGATTTCAGCCTGCTAGTCTTAATTTGACTTCTGCTATCAAACATCTCCTGTCTGTCCCACAGAGCAGCGCTTGCATTCCCTTTATGTATATACTACATGGATATATCCCCATCCAACCCACCCTGTGCCACCTGTAGCCCTTCAAAGTGCTGTGTTTTTCTCTCTCCAGGCTGAGAAAGTGGCACAAATCTTGCTAGCAAAATACTGCAACCAGCCTGTCATCATTGATACTGTCCCAGTTGATTCCCTCTCTGTGAGTAATCCACATTGTTTCTTGGCCCAATGGTACCTCAGGTGCTGCAAACAGTAAGAAGGAGTTGCTCATCTCCTTTGCTGTTGACTGACCTCTCTTCTCCCTGCCTCTCCTAGATCCTAATGAAAGTAGTGAACAAGCTGTGTGACAAGTCTCCTGGCACATCAGTCTTGCTGCTCAGCCCTCAAGCTTCGGGTGAGGTGCTCTGTGCCTGTCAGGTGTCCAAGGTAAACAGAACCCTGATAGAGACAAGGGGACCCTGCCTGCCAAGGGGGATTGGACCCACTGCTCAGCAGGTCCTGCTTCAGGCTTTTCCTGGAGTTGTGCCCAGTGTTGGTAGTTAATCACACAGGGGCAGGACCTGAGAGGACTGTACTGGCACCAGATGTGCTTTCAGTCTCTGCTGGGCACAGATATCCCTGGATCCTCCAGGCTGTGTTTGCCCAGGGGCAAGACACAGCGTTAACATGTAAGCTCAGCCTTTGTGATCTTCACAGTCATGACTACCTCAGGCTGAGTGAGGAGAGGATGCTGTTACCTTTCTTTATTCATAGACTTCAGGCTGCCCCACGGTAAAAATAACTTGCCTGTGTCTCTTCCCCAGAACTGCCTTCCTGTGTTCTCTGCTGCTGACTGGGCTGTGGCTGTCTGTACAAAGATGGAAGGGAAAGCAGGAGGCTCTCCCATCGTAGCTAAGGGCAGTGGAAATGCCAAAGGCATGCAGGGAGCCCTGACTACTGCACTGGAGTTTGCTCAGAGCAAACTGTGATGCTTAGTGCCAGAACAGCTGTATGCACCCAGCTGGACACTTGATACCAAGCATATACTCTGCTCATCTGAAAGGATTAGCAGCTGAACATTGCTGCAACCACTGCCTTGGAGCACTTGAAGCACTTGACTTCTGACCATCCAGGATCAGCAGAGACCCTGCTGACAGAATGATGCTGCCTGTATACAGGACGAGTATATGGGGATGGAGCCTTGGAAAGCAACAGCAGATCCTGCTTCTCATGGAACAGTGCAGATCTTGCCACAAGACCAGCACTGAGATTTTGTGAGAATCTGGGGAGTTGGCACTGTTATCTTAAAGCCATTAAAGGGTAGAGAGTGTCCAATAACCTTATGTTTCTTGTTACCTGCGTCTTTTTGTTTCTTCTCTGGCAGAGGGGTTCGTTCTGCCCCTGCAGCTCCAGAAGTCAGCACGTACTCATGTCTAAGCAGTTCTTTACTACTTCAGACCTCAGGACACCCCTCTGATTAAATATGCTACTCTAATTTAGAAATTAGAGAAATCTCACCTTGCTTGTGGGCTCAGGCTTGTTAGGCTATGCGGTGGGTAGTGCAGAAGCCAGTCCTCAGCACTGAGGGAATAAAATTGTCCCCCTCTCCGCTTCTTTGCTTTGGGCAAATGTTCTTAGCTCTGTTTCTTCCTGCCAGTCCCTTGCAAGTCCTTCCTTCTGGCTTCTTACTGGCTCATACCTGAAAACCAGCATTGATATAATGAGTTGTGAGAATGGAAGCTGTTGCTGTGTTGCAGCATGGAAGTCCCTGCAGCAGGACTGTGCTGTGCTTTGTCCTGAGGTGAGCAGGTCTCATAAACTGGTTATTTTTCACAAGCAGTGCTGGACCCAGCAAATTCAATTTATAAAGACATTTCAGATTTCAGTGTTAGAGTGATGTTGAGAGCTCCTGGCCAAAGCATAGCTATTTTAGATACAGTATTGACCTAAATGGAAATCATAAATGGTAGCTGAGGCAAAAGTGCAACAGGACAGTGATACAAGCAGGTTCTCACCCTGTGAGCAGCAAGAGCAGCCTGACATGGATGAATTTCACCAGCAGGTAGGGTTGCCTGCTGAAGCAAGGCAGATGTTAAGGGAGATGGAGAACCAGTAGCTGCCTGCTTTTGGGGAGAGAGAGAGGAGGGGTAAGAAGCACAGTGATGCTGATGGATGGGTAACAGGTTCTGGCTGTCACATAGATACAGATTAGTGAAGAGGATGTAGTGGGGAATGGCTGTGTCTGAATGAGAGGCTTCCCACTTAACTGTGCCTGAGGGAGGGGGAATAGCTGCTGTGAGCAGAGCTTCATTTGCCTTCTCTTCAGTGAACAGCATATCTCAGGAGAAAAGGGTATGTGGACTTTGGAGGGCATCATTAGCAGAAAAGGGGTTTTCTTCCATATCCCAATGGTTGTCCAAGCCAAAATCTCATATGTGGTCCCTATGGTGTAATGTGGCTCCTACTCATCTTTGCAAAGTGCCAGCAACTGGTTTTCCATTGGAAAGTGCCAGGACTCAGAGGCAGAAATAATAGGGAGCCTTTAGAGGCTGGTGGTGTTCCTAGACTCTAAAGTGGTCCTCCTATTCTCACCTAAATCACTGACAGCTACACAAAGATTGCAGACCTTAAGCCTTTGGTTCAATAAATGCTGCTTCCAGCCAGGAAGTTTAAAGCAGGGTTTATTGCAAAGGGATCTGTGAGCCAAGGTCTCGTGCATCTGCCCCTGCTGCCCAGAGTTCAGCCATCAGAGATGTACATGGGCCCTGTTCTTTCATCACTTCCAGTAGGGCAGGTTGCTGCTCATCCCAGGCCCATTCCGCATTCCACAGTAGCACAGCAGCTTGGTGCCTTCTCAAAATTCTTTCTGTTTCTGGGTGCAGAGGTGCTACTGGTGCTCCTAACATCCCTACATCTGAGCACTGGGGAGAGCTGGCACACCTAGCCCAGTGCTTCAGGGCCCTTGTGACAAGGCTGGTAGGGTGCTAGAGAGGGTGTGTGGAGTCCCAGGGGGTGGTTCATGCCATCAGCTGAAAGCAGCATCAGTGCCCAGATTTGCACAATTCCTGTGTTTCACTTAGACCCCCAGCAGCACCAGGTGGGGATGGGAAGGGGTGTTCTGTGTTACTGGGAAAGTACTTTCCTGGGGTGCTGCTGTGTTTCTTTATTGATAGCTGCTACAGGACATGATGTCTCCTCTTGGTGTTGGAGAGTAGGTGTGAGGAGGAGGAAAGGAATGCTGGCTTGAGCTGCTCCTGAGCATCTGCATGATGCTCCAAAAGCAGAGCCTGAGCTTGCCAGCAGCAGCCTTATAGAATTAACCTGCTTTGGCTTGATTATTAGCTTAAAAGCCACTGACCTCATACACTTTTGCCCAGCTTCTTAAAAGGCAGAGGTCTAGGTGCTGCCCTTCCAGGTAATGCCTTTATTGAGCCTGATACCACTCCTGTGGAAAATTAAGTGCTGCTGCTAGAGGTACCACAGAGCGGTGGCTCTTAGAGCTCTTGGAAGCAAATCCATCTCCCCTGCAGGAGCTGTTGGACTCAGCACTGTGAGGTGAGTGAGCAGCAAAGACCTGATGCCTTGGCACTTCCTGTGTTCCATGGGAAAATGACTCTCTGTTCCCAGGGCAGCAGCCCCTGCACCCACCACACCCAGGGCTGCTGCATCTCCTGCACCACCTTCCTATAAACCTTAAGATCCACCTGGTCTGTAAGCAGGGCTGCAGCTGCTGCAGTGGTGCTCTTCTGTTTCATCTGGGGCTGTTTGGGAACCCTGTTCTGTTCCTCCTTTCCTGCTCTTGGCTTTTATAGTCATGAAATTCAGTATTTCTCATATCCTTTCTGAGCTTAGAAGAATCAATGATGTCACAGCATAACCAAATCCTGATCTTGTAAGTGCAGTAGCACTGAAAGTGTTCTGGAATTGAAGGAGAAAACGGATCTTATCCTACTAAAGAGTGATTCTGTGGAGTCATCCATGGTGCCCATATCACCTCAGGCTGGTAAAGTGGGTCACTGCAGTAGAAATGCTGGAGTTTGTGCTGCAGCCATGCCAGGCTGCTGATTCTAGGAGAGCGCATTTCCTGTCATTATCCTGGTGAAGTCCTAGTGTGCAGACTTACATCCCATCCTCCTCTTTCCCTGCTGCAGGAGGACAAGACATTCACATACTGTGCTGCAGCTACAGCAGGTGCAACATTTGTGCCTGGCATGCCTTGCATGTCAGCAGCAGGTCAGGCAATGCTTACCTGGGAAGGCTTTGGGAAATGAAACACAAGTTTGAAATAGAGTTCTCTGGCCAAAATTGCAGCCTACATTCCCTTACAAAGATCAAAGATCTAAGGTGTGATCAATATCCTGGGCATATATTTGCACCTCCAAACACATGCACACAGAAGGGATGGCAGGAAGTGGGAAACTAATTAAAAGATGATGGGGTTTTTGCTGTGAGCTGGTGCTGTCAGGTTGGCAATACCTTCATAAGGCCAGATGGACCCTGAGGTCCCTTAAGGAACCTGCAATGCAAGGTCTTGCCAGCATCAACCCCAAGCAACTACCTGATATTGGCAAAAGGGGAGCAGAAAGTACTTGCGTGTCTCTTCTCACACACTTGGCTCCAGGAGCTTCACTCCCTGTAGCCTGGGCTGCAGATTGCAGGCTGGCACAGAGTGTCTGGGAGAAGCCCAGGTCTCCCTAGGCACCCCTGCCACCCCAAGCCTTGGGACAGGCTGCTGCAGGGCCTTGACATGCTGCACCTTGGGTGTCATAGGACTCACTTCAGGAAGGTCCTGGGATTTTTGTGGTAGTAGCAGACCTGAGCCATGTAGAGGATGTTAAAAGCATGCTGAGACATAGGCTCAAAAGCTGTGGGGCTTGGTCCATCAGATCTGATGCTGAGCCATCTCCCAGAGACACTGAACATAATATAGCATGTCCAAGCTGAGCCCCACAGGAAGGGAGAGCACCTCAGGGGCAGGGAAGCAGAGGTGACCTTTAAGGGTTCTTCACAACCCCAACTGTTACAATTCTATGATTCTACATGCATAGTGACAGTGCGCACTGAACTGGTCACATCACACATGTACCCGTGTAATCCAGGAATCCAAGCATCCACATGTCCAGGATTCTGGGTTACAGTTGCAGGCTCCCACCCTCACTTTGCCTTCACCACAGGCTCCCTGTTTCTGCAGTAGCTGACACCCATTTGTGGGCAGCTGCTGCACAGCACACACAAGGCTGTGGAGGGGAACCATGGGCTCAGCTGCCATGGTGAGGAGACTTCCCATCCCTCAGGAGCAGCTCAGGGCTATGTCAAGCTGGTGCTGCTGCTCACCTACATCCCAGATGCTTGGGAAAGGAGAGAAATGGTTCTGTGCTAGAGGTTCTGTGCTGGTTCAGCTGTGGGACAGGCAGCATGGGCTGGGTAGGAACCATAGCTGGATCAGCCCTCCAGCTCTGGGTCCCCAGCTTCTGGGGACCATTTTTGGGGAAGAGAAGTTTCCAGTGCAGGAGAATATTATCCACAGCAGCATGCCAAGCGCCCAAGGAGGCAGGAGAGACATTTCCTGGGGAATCCCAGCAGTCCACCTTTGCTGAGTGCCCTTCACAGCCAGCTGGTTCCTTGTGTGAGAGCACTTGCACTTTGCATTCAGCTCCTCAGCCTGGATTGCAGCTGGCATTTCCACACCGCTTGCAGAGGCGTGACTTCCTCAGCTGCAACCCAAAGCTCCTCTCTCCTCCAGAAAGCACCTGGTGAACCCACAGGGCTGGAAGAATGCTTCTGCTTCCCCTTATATCTCCTCCCCATCACCATCCCAACTGT
This sequence comes from Cyanistes caeruleus, assembly GCF_971803275.1. NCBI lineage: Eukaryota > Metazoa > Chordata > Aves > Passeriformes > Paridae > Cyanistes > Cyanistes caeruleus. The sequence continues at coordinate 82,919,940 of NC_141702.1, read as the reverse complement.
CGTCAGGAGCACCCTGCTACTGAGCCCACCCTCCTGACTGGGAGCAGCAGTCCATTGAGAGCTGAATTTTGATTGATTGATTGATTGATTTATGTCATTCTGGGTTCCTGGAAGGTGGCTGTGGGGTCCAGGGTGTCAGCGCAGAGGGAATGCAGCGAGGCTGTCATGGTGTTACCTAGTCTGCTTCCAGAGAGCCATGTATTACTGCATCCCCCATGCACTCCAGAGCTGCTCATCCTGCAGGTGTGTAACCATGGCTCCAGTGGAAAGACGAGCAAAGCTGTGACCAAAGCTATACCCATGACCAGCCCCAGGCACTGGTGTGCTGCTCCCCACCACATGTAGTGGCTCCCTTGAGACTGGGAGGGGATGGAAGATTGACCCTGTAGAGTCTGCTATAGTGTAGACTAGAAGGAGCTCCATTGTGCCCGAGTCTGTATTGCACCCAGTGCCTGTGTGTTCACTTTTTGTAAGCAGGAGGGCTTCAGACCAAGTTGTGAAGTCCTACCATGCACAATCACTTAAGACTCCTGTGGGGGCTGTCAGTCTCAAAGTACTGGTGTAATTCCAGTCCAAAATCCCAACCCAAAACGTTTCCTATGTTTTCAGCTGGCTGTGGGATCCCTATCCCAGAATAATTGCCATCAGATAGTCTGGTTTTTCTGGAACACGCCACCCTGAGCCTGCTACAAAAGTCCCTGAGGCTAAGCAGACACTGGCTTACTACTGCAGTCCCCAACCAAGATCCTTGCATCTCCCAATCCTTGCCCAGCCTCATGTCACGCACTTTCCTCTTGCTTTGCATCAGAGGTTGCTTGGGCTTGAGCTCCAGGAACAGGAAGATGAATCTGAGCCTACGTAGACCTTCTTTTCACATGGTGAAACATTATTTACACTCGGGTTGGGATTTGCTGCTCTACTAATTTCGTTGTCTCCTCGTTTGCCTGTTTGTCCCACATTCCACACAGTGTTTTCTCCCTCTTCCTCCCTCCCTCCCCCTTCATTCTCTCACTACCCTCACGGGCACTCCTCCTCCTGGCTGGCCAGGTTAGGCAGGTACAAGAAGACACACAGGGAAGATAACCACCAACTCAAATATCACCAAGTTTTACAGAAAAAAGGGGAAACAGGCAAAACTAAATGACCTTTAAAACAAACAAGTTCTCAGGTTCCCTCTCCCACACGGAAGTGGCTCCTCTGCTCTCTTATAACTGTCTCCCTGCCCTAGCATTTATTTATAAGCATCATCAATAATTAAGAAGCTGCCTGCCTGCTTGCCTCAGCTGCAGTGTTGACAGAGGCATTTCTGATGTTTCCTGGCTCAGCCTGGCTCCTTTACTCATTTAGGCTTTTAATTTTCTTCCCCTGCCTCATTAGAAACACAGGAATGACCCACCTAGAACAAAATGGACATCCAGAGAGCCAGGAGAGCTTCCTGCTGGAGCTGGTTGCCCCAAGGGTGACCCAAGAATTGCTGGATTCACAGCACTGCAGCAGCAGGATGAGCTGGGGTGTCTGGAGTGTCCCCACTACAGGCACCACTCCTCCCTAACAGAGGCAGTATATGGGAGAAGAGACCTCCCTGTACACATCTGAGGGCCATGGAGCTCGCACACAGGCATTTCTTCATAGAAAAGACAGCAAGTGAGGGCTCTGCAGCTGGGGTTCCCAGCCCTGGGGGAGCAGCATCACCCTGGGCACCCAGCCAGGGAGATGGAAGATGGAGAGACCCACCAAGCAGTACAGCCAAAAATCTCAGCTGAGCAGGATGAACTGGCCCTAGCAGGCAGAGCCAGAGGCCTTACAGTAGAGGGGGACAGCTGGATTTAGAATCAGGGATGGAAAGCTTTACACGGGTCCAGAGGAAGCACCACAGGGCATAACCCAGGGACAGACCAGGCACAGAGGTAGCAGCTGGGCTTGGCAAATTGCTGGCACTGTAGCAGTCCTTGGGAACACTCCAGGTTGCTCCTTGCAGGTTCAAAAGCACCCTGCAGGCATCAGGCAATCTCTGACCCTTGAACAAATCCTCAAGTGTAGGGTTTCCAGACAGCTTGGCTCAGCATCTGCAGGCAGAGCCTGCAGCATGCCAGCCCAGCTCCCCTTGCCAGTGTAATATGGATGCAGCAGTGGGGCACAAGAGGGAAGCCCAGTGTTCTCCTTGAGCTGACCTGTGATGCTGCCGGACACAGCAGAGACTTTCAGGGGGGCAGTGGCACAGAGCTGCAGAGGGGGGCATCTGCCAGCCTGCACCCAGCTCCCCCCAGCACACAGCATAATGCTTTCACCAGCTGAGCTCTGAGAGGGAGCACTAAGGGGACTCTGCCATAGCCCCCATCCCCTGCGGTGAGGCCAGGGAGTGCCCGGGAGCTGGAAGCAGCAGCAGGAAGCAGATCTGTCACAGAGCATGGCACAGTAGGGACAGTGATGGCAGCTGGCAGCTCCTCAGCTCCACGGTGCTGGGCTCCACTGGGTTGGGAAGAGGGCACCAAAGGACAGTGTCAACTCAGCAGCCCTTGGCACACAAACTCCCAGGCTGTCCTATCCCATCAGTGTCCAACTCCCACCACAGTGACTGCCCCGACATTGTTCTTGCTTTGATGGGGTGAACACGGCCCCCTTCTGCTCCTGCAAGTTGCCCTACACCAGGCCCTGCAGCTCTTGACAGAGATATATGGAGCTGCTCCTGGGAAACACCAAGGGTCTGAGAGATGGAAAATGTGCTTCCTTACCCATGTGCCCCCACATCCCCAGCCCAGCTGACCCCACTCCCACTCAGCTCCATCTGTGGGTCAGGCTCCAGGGAGTGACATAGCAAGGAACATGGACCTCTGAACTGCTATCTGGTGGCCACATAAGGGAAGCGTGAATCCCAGCCTCCTCTGGGATTTTCAAAATCTCACAGTGCACTGCCTGTGCTGTAGGACCTGATCCTGCTTCACATCCCTCTAGAGCACCTGCACTGTTGCAAGCACTTGGATTTATGTAAATACAGCACAACAAGGAGAGGTGGAAATAGGGGCAGGGAAGGGAATGACACAGAGTCACAAGCTAAAATGAAAATCATGGACCATCCTGTGGAAAAAAAAAGAGACCATGCAAAACCAATGGATCATCTCCATGAGAGTGCTGGAAAACAGCCTCCCACTAACTCTCATCCCCAGCCTGGTAAGGGAAAAGCTTCACACCTGCTCTGAATGTCATGAAGTCTGCAACAAGCGCAGACAGGAATAGAAGTCACTAACTAGAAGCTTTCCCTCCCCCAGCCAAATATGCAGCCAGCTCTCTTCTCCCACATGGCATCCCAACTTGGCTCACATGCATACTGCCAGGTTGGTCAAGTGGAGATGCCATATCTCCCTGTCACAGAGCCCTGCAGCCAGGTGGACAGGGCAAGGCAGGGCAGAATGTTACCAGCATGGCCAAGGGAAGCTGGCCACATCTGGCATCCTTGGCAAGGACACAACAGCACTCCATTCACCAAGAATTTAGGAGGATCTTGGTGATCAGCGTTTCTATATCAACTACCTCCCTCGTGACCTGGCCTCTTGCAGCAGGATGCATCTCTTATCTTTTGTGCATGTCTCCTCCCAGACTCTACTAAGGGGCATGTCTTCCTTATCTCCTCCAAGGACGAGTGGCAGCAACCTGTCAGTGAGGAGACTACATGCTCCAGGGACAGGACCTGTGGGGATTGCTGTGACACAGTAGTGACAGCAGAGACCTTGGAGCTGAGGCAGTACTAATGGAGATGCCCATCCCCGAGTATCAAGAAGTGCCAGCAGAAAGTGCCAAGAGTCCCTCCAGGAAAGGAGGCATTACTCAAGGGCCCAGCCAGTTCTGAGCCAAAAGCAGCAGGCACTGTGCTAACGCAGCTATCTGAAGCAGAAAAGCTGGGAAAATCTGATCACATCCTCCCCAAGTTCCTTTTGCTGTCCAAACACAACCCCATGCTCCCAGCAGGACTGACAAAGAGATGTTTTTGCTGCCCACAACCTTTGTGACCCACTTTCTGGTAGGGAAGTTGCTCTGCTTTTCCCCTCCTCCTCCTCATTTCGATATAGGGTGCCTGGGCACTTGTTCTGCCCAAGAGGAGCTTGCTAAACCTTCAGACCTGTAGACCTGTAACTACTTTTGCAGGCAGTTACCCAGTGCTGGTGAGCAACCCTGGACAAGCAAGAAATTTTCCAATAAGAAAACAAGGAAACAGGGCCAGGGGAGCATGGAGGAAGCAGTGGCTGTGTCCTCGGTATTGGTTGTTAATTACAACACAAGGCTGGTCACAGAGAGGAACTTCAGAGTAGGTCCTCTCTTCCCTGTCACCCCTTGCTCCAGGGTTGTGCCAATACCTCCCACGTCAATCCCACCGCAACTGGGGCTGAAGACCACAGAAGCTGGTACAAACACGGCAGCCTGAAATCTGGCAGTGCTGGTTCTCTGTCTCTTTTCCGTAGATTGAAGGGTGGAGAGAAAGGGAGGGGAGCCTGGCACAGCTCCTTCTCGAGCCTAGAGTGCCATCTGGCACTTGGAATGCAACACAAGGGGCTGAGTGGGAGTCAGTAGAGGGACTTGAAACTTCTGGTCTGACATTGAAGGGATCTTGAAAAGAGGGAAAAAGAGGGCTCCAGATGAAAGGAGGCAGGGATTTGCAAATGGGAACCAGTAGGTCCACAGGCACAGATCCTGCCTGCAGGAAGATTTTTTTTTTATTCAGTCAAGAAAATTTATGATCTGGAAAAAAATAATTAAAAATTAAGAGGCAAATAAACTGTTTTGCCTGGGAAGTTTCAGCTTGGCAAGATGGGGCAGCCTTTTTCCTCTTGCCCTGCTGCAAGCAGCAAGGGTCAGTGAAGGAAAGGGGTTCTCATGGTGGAAAGAGTTACCAACTGCTAAGCTGAACCAAGAAAGGAAAAATCTAAGTTTTCAGGGAGCAGTAAAGATTCATTGAGGCACTGTGGCTATTCAGGTGGACAGGACAGCACAGAGGTGGGGTTGTGAAATGCAGCCTTAGCAAGCATCTTGGGCAAACACTAATGCAGAGGATATCCTGCCCCAGAGCCAGAGTCTGGGATGTACAAGAAAGATTTAACAGCCATCTACATTTGCTTCCATCCACTTGGAGGTGATTCCTAGGAGGCACAGCCTCCTGGTGGATGAAGGAAACCTCCTGTACTATTTTTGCAGTATTTTTTAAATAACCTGAATGAAGGAAACCTTCCTGCTTCAGAGTTCAGGCCAGAGGTGCAGTGGTGTGACAAGAACAAAACCATCCCCCTTGTGCAGGTCATATCCTGATCAACCCTATGACAGCTAGACTGTGCCCTGTGGAAGACATTGGGGAAGTCTAGGAATATTCTGGGACTGGTTTTGTACCAGCAAGAAAGGAAGGGTACCCTGTTTCACAAACCTTGGTGTGATGCATGATGATGGGGACACCAATCACAACAATGGGTCAGATTCCCTGATTATTTGTTCCCCTGTTTTGTTTCTTTAATTAATCTCAAGGAGAGAGCATCCAAGCCACCTGCACTCTCATACTGTGGTGGGATCATTTATCTCATACCCCATGGGGCTCCTGTGTGCCACTGGAAAGGCCAGGCTGAGGGGAGCTGCAGCCTGTCAGCTGGCAGGCTCTGCCTCCTGCCTTGTGCCCAGTATCCATGAACAAGGCCTGTGGGATGTCCTGAGGAGATGAGCCTCCACTCTTGCTGTCAAGCTCTGATCCCCACAAAGCCAGTGCAGGAAGCAGATGGGTTGGTCTCTCCCTGCCAGCACAGGCAAGGGGGCTGGAAGGTAGGAGGTAGAACCAAATCCAGTCTCATTAAGGGTAATTACCATTCATCCCAGGAAGCAGTAGGAAAAAGAGCCCACGTTCTCCCATCTATTAATAGCTGTCAGCAGCTGCATGGTTCTTGCTGGGACCCAGGGAGAGCAGAAAGCTTTGGGAGAGCAGCAGCACAGAGAGCATCCTGCTACCCCATCTTTCAGCACTGGCTGTACAGGGGCAGTTTTCCTCCTTCCAGGATGTCATTTGTTTTGCTGCTTCCCTCAGGACTCCAGTAACTGCTGGCTGCTTGTAAGCCATGTTTTCCAGCAAGAGCTGCAGGGAGCTAGCCAGAGGAAGGTCTGTAAATAGAGCTTTGGAGCCAGTCCCTGCTCCTCAGCATCCTCAGTTTTCTGAGTCCTGCCCGGTTTTGGCAACTTTTTGTGCTCCTCATTGAAAGTGTAGAAGCCATTAATGAAAGAGGACTCCACCTCCACCAGTGCTGAGGACAAACCTCGCTGGCTCCTACCTAATGAATCCTTTTGGTGTCAGGCAGACATCAAACACCAATGGGCTCCTCTCAAACCTGACCTTCAGCTGTGCCCATGGTTCTTCCCCATGGACAGATGAACCACATCTGACAGACAGAGATTGCCTTGCTGCAGGCGTCAGCTAGAGAGGCTGCCCCACATGGAGTACAGGACTCAAATGATATCCTGGACTGGTGTGGTGACTTCTGGCCATCATGGTGTGATGTGAGGACATGGGGGCTGCAGGAGATGCACTAACAAAGCTGACCAGGAGGACACATGCACAGAGAGAGGTTTTTTTTTTTCACTCTTTCTACCTCCAGCTGCCACTGCAAACAGCCTGCTACTTTTGTGGACAGAAAGCTCACCAGATGTATTTATGCAGTGCCTGAAAAGACAGCTGGTGCTGGTGTAACTGGAGAGAAGAAGAGAGGGAGAAGAAGATGAAGAAGCAGAGGGAGAGGAGAAATGCTTGGCTGCAGGATGTGTTCGTGGCTGGGCAAAACCAGGGAGGATAATGTTTCTAGTCCATCATGCTGTGACACTAAAAACGGTTGTCACCCTACAGCTATAGCTGTTTCCAGAATATCACCTGAATCTTGACATTAGCAGCAGCAGATGGCCCATGGGATGTGTTTCTCCCACACAAGGCACTGCAGGCCCTGGCTCCTGTCCAATTTATTTGTTGTGATATGAGGTTTGACTGGTACACTGTCCTCCAACTCCAGGCAAAGCTGGCAGAGCTGATAATGCACAACGCCATCACAGGTGATGTCTGGGGGAAATCTGAGACCTGGTAGCTGGAGGGATACAGAGGGCACATGGGGTCTGCTGGCAGGACAGTGCTTTAGTCACTAGGGCCAGGAAGCAGCACCTTCCCTCATCCTCCCTTTCAGATGTCAACAGTGGGGATGGGAATGGGAATGGATGCAATGCTTTACCCTGCTTCCCTACTCCACAGCATTTAAGGAGCACCTGCCACTGCACACCCCACTGGGAAGAACACTAATGTCTACACTTGCGGAAATAAATGCTACGGTAGAGAAAGAGTTAACATAGCTATTTTTTGACTACCACTATTTCTTTTCAGCATATGATTCAATACCTAATTGCATCCATTTTGACAACTGACTGCAATATTAGGCACTGTTGTCTCTGGGAATCAATGACTGGGTAGACACAGCTGGATTCCGTTGGACTGTGAAGTCTCCAAAACATGACATTTACATTATATTGGCCATGAAGTGGGCTAAAAACCTCAGTGTTGATGGCTTGCTGAAGACTCAGCTCAGAAATTGATCACTATTATGCAGGGAGCTCAGGGGTGCTATTCCTGTGGATCTGGTTTGGCTATCTCCTTTGCAATTCAGGAGTCTGAATGTGTGCATAGAAATCAGTGCAAGAGAAAATATCTTGTTTTATGTTGCTCTAATTTCTGCTTTTCAAGGTCTCAAAAGCCCTGGAGATGTGTTCCCAGGAGTAACATGGTCAGTGCGAGGCCAGCATTTGTGAAGGGCTTTGCAGGGCTTCTGACTACCCCACTGTGTTAAACACAGGCAGTATCACTGTCTTCTGGGGAGCTGAGTGACAGAATCAGGCCACACCTAAAAAAGAAGCACATTGCTGCCAAGGTCTAACTTTCCATCTTTGAAATTCACAAAGGAAGCCTGAGAGTCTTGATATTTTTTTTTTTTTAAATCTATGCATCTTTGCATTTATTGTTCTCTTGCTGAGCCTTTAGGGTGATCTAGCATCATGCTTTTAACATCTTCATGACCAGGAGGTAAATTTTATATGAAAGTCAGGACAGCTTCCTAAGACTGCCAACTATTATCAGACTTGCAGGACTATCACGAGAGCTAGCACCAGTGTTACGTATCTTACCACAGGGCAGAGGCTGGCTGCACCCCTCTTGTGCCTACTACATCAGCATTCCAAAGGAGTGAAAGAAAAACCTGTTTCAGGCTGGAAATGCCCTGACAGGTACTGCAATGCCTAGGTCTGAGAAATGGGAAAAAGGAGATGCATTGTTTACTCTTTATATTCCACAGCATGATATGCAGCTTGATGAGGATTATGGTCTTTCCCCACCTCTGTAGAGGATGCTTAATGAAAAACAGAATGCAAAACAAACAGGTCAAGAAGAAGAGATGAACATGCAGCAGATGGACCAAGATCATCTTGCCATCAGAGGAGCTCTCAGATTTGCGCTCCTCCCCCTCAGACCTGTCTGTGATGTAGTTCTGCCCCAAATATGAGGCCTTGAAACAAGCCCATTTGGGGCACAGACGGTATACCTTTAGCCATACAAACATGCAACAAAACGGGTATCTTGAGGACAGCAACGTCTTCACCTTTTGAATACTGGCTGGTACCGAACCATTCGCATTGCACACCTCTCTCCGTTCTCTCCATGATGCCGCAGCAGCTGCCGCTGCTGCAGGAGTGTCCGGGACTTCGGCAAATGCCCGTCCTCCCTCCCCCGCTACCCAGCACTCGTGGAGCACGATGGCGAGCTTGCACATCTCTGTGCTGGAAGAGGAGGCTCCTACTCACCACGGCACTAACTCTCAGCAGCTGCAGCCAGGCGGGGTGGCGGGGGAGAACCGTCCCAAACCCCGTTCCTCTGCCTTTCTGCTGCTTCTTGCCGCTCCGCACGCCGTGGCAGCGGGCAGGCCCCGTGACAGCGGCCGCGGGGCGCCATCGCTCTGCGTGGGCTTGGCTCGGGGCCGGCCGCGAACCCGCAGCGCGACGGGGACCGGCTCTCCACGAGCCCCACGCGTGGCGGGCCGGGGGTCGCAGCGCGCGGCAGCCCCGCCCCGCAACGGCCGCGTCCGTGGAGACAGCGGCGGTGGCGAGCTCGGGGCCAGGGCTGCTCCTCGTTCCTGCCCCGCAGCAGCAGGACACAGCCGGCAGCCGAATCGCACGGTCCTGGGAGGGACCTCGGGCGTTTCACGGCCCGGTGCTCCCGCGGCGTTGTCGGGGCTGGGGACACCCAGCGCCCCTGACCGGGCTCTTCCCCCGGCGGTTCGCAGGTCTGACTCGTAACTCGTAACCAAGCGGCCGCGCTAAATTCCTTCCCTCTCGGGGTCTCTGGAGAGGAGTTTGGCCGGCAGGGGGGAGCGCAGGGCCAGCATCCCATGGAGCTGGGCTGGTGGAGCTGGCGGGGGCCGCCGCGTTCAGCAGCATCCAGGCGTTTTCCTTGCCCCACTGGGGAAGGGACCCTTCTCCGAGCCTCCGGGGGCTGGCACGGCAGAGCCAGCTGCACGCAGTGGCTGGGGCTGCGGTGGCCAGTGCTCAGGTCCGAAAGGGCTTTTGTTTTTCTGACATCCCCTGGGGCGGTGGCCCTCCCCAGGTCATGCTCACAGAGATCCAGGACCACAGTTTTGGCCCTTCACACTGCCAGGATTACAGCGGTGACATTAACCGTATTCCCAAACGGACAGCTAGCCTCACTCTGCCCAATCTCCCATTACAGGCAAATTTCATTATACCTGAAGCTAAATAGATTCCTCGTTTGGAAGTTTTGGGGGTTTTTTGTTTGTTTGTTTTGTTTGTCTTGTTTTTTTTGGGTTTTGTTTTGTTTTAACTCAATTAAAGCCCACTGCAGTGTCTCAGGCCCTGGGTTAGCCTACAACACAGTGTCCTAATGCACACTTAGCATTAGCCTTTGGGAGTGCCACAGAGCATTGCAAGTCCCCACAGATGTCAGTGGGATCAGTGGTGTTAAGCTAGACTCAGGATCACTTGCTGGACTACAGGTAAGAGCATTAAGGTCAGTGTACCTGTAGAACTGCTGCAGTGGTATAAGAGCTTCCTCAATTAATGGGCAACAGAGCTTCAGTGCAAATGCAGTCTTGGCTGGGGCATAACCATCTCAGAAATAATTTATCCTGCTCTTACAAACACTCTAGTTAGCACGGTGATTACAGTTGTTCCATTTCTTGGATTTCTGTAATGCTGGTAGGTGCCTCAGCAAAAGGTCACCAGTTTCCATGCAGTTCTTTTTTTGGTCTCTCTGGGATTTGGTGTGAATGAAAAGAGCAAGATCTTTTATTTCCAGATCAGAACAGGTTCAGCTGAAGAAGGTTTGCTAGGCACGTTAGTAGTAGCATAATTTGGTTGTGAGAGAAGGTTTCTGTCAGTTCCTCCTGGGGAAGGGAAATGTGATTTCCTTAATTTTTTAAGAAGTTCTAGCATTATTTACTTTCCAGTCTGATCTGGGTGTTAAATGACAAAAACTGGGAATTCACTACATGGCTCTGTTTATTGTATATTGTCTAAAAAAGCCTTTTTAGGATAGGTGACTGATGTATATGTAGAGTGGGTGGGAAGGAGCATGCATTAACAGTGTTGACTTGGTTTATTGATAGTGAATTACAGCGCTACCCCTGTGTTTAAATAGGTGCTTAGCAAACCCAGCTCTGGAAAGTGGATTAGAGTCTTAGCTCTGGCTGGGTGAGACTCCCACAGCTGAGGCAGAGAGGGTGAGCAATGAAGGAGGCCCCTTCCCTGGTGTAAGGGCACCTGTTGGCATGTTCACCATACTGGCATGGTGGGAATGGATGTATTTGGAGCAGTGGCTCACCGTCAGACTTGGCACCACAGGCATGGGGTTGATTTGGATGCTTTGCAGCCTTGCTCCTATTGGCTTTGTAGTGAATGACAAGTGGGCATGGTGGAAACAGCTGAGCTGACTTGCTTTGGGGCTCAGATCAAGGAAAAGCTTCTCAGCAGCCTGGGCACCTCTGCCTCAAGGCAGCTGGGTCTCCTGCCTCAACTCTTGGAGCCCACTCAGCAGCTCTGCATGTGCCATGGGTTACCTACCCTCTGAAAATCAATCTGCCATCGGTAAACAGGCAAGGCAATCAGATCATCTGCTGGAACAGACAGAAAATAATCCAGGCCACCAACGCTGCACTGTCTCTCCCCAACAGCTGGCCTTCAATGATTATTTCCGAAAGGTTGGGAAAGCCATCAGAAGCTCCAATCAGCTGTAATTGGCCTGGGGGACAAAATGATATGCATGCTTTTTGAATAGGACAAAGGACTGAGCAAAGATAAAACAATTTTCCCAGTCACTTCAATTAATGACACCTCACTGCCTTCCAGCTGTGTTTTGCCCTTCAACTGAAGTCCACTGAGCACCAGGAGTTTGGTCTCAGCTGGGTTAGTGTGCTGTAGAGAATCATGTCTCTTCTCTTCCCCCTGAAAGGTGGCCCATCATCATAGCACCTTCTTTAGTGCACAAGGACCTTTGCAGGGAAAGGACTCCCTGTACATCCTCACAGCTCCCCACCACTCATTCCTTCTCCTTCCACATCCACCCTTCATCAGATCAGGCTCCCTTTTTCTACAGCCTTTATCTTTGTCATCTGTACACTACTGCCTCCCAGGAAATACAGCTTCCCTGTCTTTGGCACCCTTCATCCTCCTCCTTTGGGCCAGAGAATGCCTTTCCACTGCCATCTCCACCCTTTCCTGATGGTCACTCTCAGGCCTGCCTCAAATGCATTTGAAGAAGCCTTTGCTGACATATTTGCAGCATGAATAATTTGCTCCTCTGTTCTAGACCTCAACATTTCACGGATCTCCTCCCTTTCCCTCTTTTGCAACCCTTCCTCAGTTGCCTTTTGGCAGGGGAAGAAGTGGAGGGGGAAGGAGCAGAGTGGGTAACACTGGCAAAGCCAGCTCCAAAGCTTTTAGGGAGAGGGCAGTGCTGACAGAAGCAGCACCAGCTGGGAAGGCAGAGGTGAATGGAGCAACCTTGTGCAGGGGAAAGAAGGACTAAGATGGTTCATCTAGGGACCACTGTCTGGGTCATATCCCTTACAAAGGAGGAGCTGATTGGGATGAAACCACTCTTCAGGTGAGGGATATGGTGGCCAAAGATACAGATGCTTTTTGAATATGGCAGTTATCCTTCCACAGGATCCTTTGACCCTATGGTGATGCAAGGCCACCACTGGCCTGAGATATCCTCTTGGTCTTGCAGGAAGGTGTTCTCTCCTCTGACGTTGCCATCCACCTCTGCCTCATGCTTCTTTCAGGTGTCCTGCAGCCTGTAACTGCCCAGCCCTGTGCTGCAGCCCTGTTAAGTCCAGTTAGCCCTAGTAAGGATCAACATGGGTCTGTATGCCCTGGGGGATGCTCACCAGACGTAGATGCTCTTGTGAAACTTGGAACTCAAGTGGATGATTCCTCCCTGGTGTCTTTTCTGCCTCTTTCAGACTGGCTGGTTAGAGAACCATTAGGACTTCCAGGCAATAACCATACATGTGGAATTCTGAGAGTGTTGGCCTTGAGGTTGGAATAGGAAACAGCAAATAGAAAACTTCAGTCGGGAAAGCTCTGCAATGTTGATACGACCAGGCATCCTTCCTTCTGCTCTGGGCTGGTTCTTTTAGCTCATATCTGCTTAGGCTCAGTGAGGTCTGAACAGGTCTGACCCATCTCATCAGTTAATGGATATTTGGAAGGACTTCAGTGGGAAAATAATGGAGCAAAGCAGGAAAAGAATACACTTATAATGTATTCATTGGTAAAGCATCTGTCTTTATAGAGTCATAAGAACAGGTGTACTGGATCAAAACAGGGGATAGCTGGCCCAGAAACCCATCTTTAACAGTGGCTAGAAGGAGACACCTGGAGAAGAGTAGAAAAACAAGGCAAGTGTGTGTTCTTTCTTCCAGCACTCTCCCCACCTCCAGCTGTGTTCAGCTACTCACACTGAGCCACATGCCTTCTGTGTATTTCATCATTCTTAAAGGGTTTCTCTTCATGGACTTTTCTTAGAGTCTGCACAGACTCCTAGCATACACAGCATCCTGTGGCAAGGAATTCCCCAGTTCACCTGCAGTCTGTATGAAGAACCCTTTGCTTTAAGCCCAGCTCCTGCCAGCTTTCCCTATTACTTTTATTGGAAAAGACAATAAACAATGAATTCCTGTCTATCCTCTTCATCAGCACTCTGAATTAACACCACCTTATTATCTCCTTATTGCATATTGTACCTAGAGATCTCTTTGCACAGGGCAGGATATAAAGATGAGGCTGAGTTATAGTTGTTTGGCTACAGTGCTTCCAGTCCAAAGCAGAGGAGGCAGGCAAAGAGTATTGAGAGACCACCAGCTTATTCACCAGTCTTCACAGAAGTAAGAGTGAACGCCGTTTATTTCTATCTTTAGCACACCTTTTATAGGGTTCTACAGGGTCCACGGGCTAAGCAAATTATCATTGGCTAATACACACAGGTTTACATTTTTTCTCCTGTACACAAGAATATTGTTTTGCTTTACTCTCTCTTCTGCAGGAAGGTTTCAAGGACTTTAGCCTTTAATATCACGACTTATTTCAAAGGCTGGTTTGTGCAGACAGGCCTTTACTAATATATAAAATGTAGCAACCAAAGAGCAAGTGCATTACAGGAGAGCTGACCATTAATATTGCTGGCTTCCTTCTAAAGCTGCTGTTTTCTTTTGCAGGTAACCACTTAGTGGTGACTCTCAAGGAGTTTTCCTCTTGCTTCTCCTGAAGGAGAAGTAGGTCTTGAGCAAGGATGCAGCAGCCAGCAGCTGGTGACAAGAGCAGAGCCATTCCCTCACCATGTCCACCTCAGGCCAACCTTGCTGATGGCTCATTCTACACACGCCGCTGCATCACTGAGGATCCCAGTTGGTCCCTGGTCACTGTCCCCCACCTCACTGAGCTTTGCCTCCAGCACATCGTTCATAATTTTGAAAGTAAGTGGGAGCACATTTAGTCTAGGACACATGTAGAGAGGGTCAGTCCCAGAGAGCAGAGGGTCAACAAGGCAGGCAGATGCATCTGAAAGACAGTGTGGCACCCAGCCCTGCCAAAGGAACAGATGGGGAGAAATATCCCCTTGGGCAGCCAGTTAAACAAACTGTTCGGTTACTAAAGTGTGTATTATATATACACTCCAGGGATGGCTGCAGTCTTCTGAGCTGCACTGTGACTCTGTACTGACTGTGTTCTATCATACCTTCTTCCATCCATGCTCTTCTGGACTCATCTCAACCATGACCGGGGCTGTGCAGTTGCTGTTTCCTGCTCTTGATTCATACAGATATTAGAGTATGGAGGATTGGTTTGAGGAGGAAGTCCTGTTGTACTGAGTGCTGTACAAAGAGATTGAGAATTTCTCCCTGCCCAGAGGAACTATCATCTCAGTATTGTACTCATAGGCTCAGCCCTTCTCCATGGCTTTTGGTGGTGATGTGACAAGTTACATCCTCAGGCAGGGAATGTACTTTTGAAGCAGGTGGACTGATGAAACACAGCAAAATAGAAGAAGGGTTTCTCATCTGACAGCTGACTGGGAGGAGGAAAAGAAGGGGGTCTACCTGTCTTTTTGGCTGACTCAATGAAGTGGTAGCAAAGACCAATGATAGTTTTAAGGCTATGTCCACACTGGGACTGTAAGACAGTACAGAGGAGCTCAGTGCTGCCTTATGCCAGGAGCTGATGGTACTTGAGGGTCTGAGCTGGGACAACTTTGCAGTCCTAGCAGCCTGATCAATCAGTTTGATGACAAATGCATTGGACCTGCATTGTGCACGCATAAAAGCAGTGTGCTCATTTTCATGGGGACCCTATGCTGTTACCTGAGCTGTAAGGCTGCACCTTGCCCACAGTGGGGCCTTGAGTGAGCCTGAGTGAAGTTATCCCAGCCCTGCCCATATGTGTCCCACCTCTGCTTGTGTCATGGGACTTTGCAGAGAAGATCATTGCAGTGTTAGCTGTGGGACACTGGCAAATGGGCTCCAGGAAGAGGCTGTGCCAAAACTGTCAATATCCTTAGGAAGGGAATGCCCCAGAAATAGGGGAAATATAAGCTAACCCCACTTAGTGTTTGATAATCTGGTTTCCCATGCACAGATAGGTTTCTCCACTGATGATTTACGTTACTCAATACAACTGTGTACATGTAACCAAATATTTATGGTGTGAGTATACTTGGCTTTCCTCTGGCATTTCTTGCCACAAAGAACTTCCACCAGAGAAGACAGCTGAGACTTAGGGCAAGCATTGGGAAAGAGACTCAGGGAAGAGTACCTGGGAAAGCAGAACTTTTATTTAAATAAGGTGGACCTAAAAGCTAGGAGTGTGCTTCAGCAAAAAGGAACAGAGGTAAGACCAATGCTTGGATTAAGATAAATAGGCATGAGGACCTGCATGAAAACTACACATGTTCTCTAATACTGTTCTTCAATATGCTTAGGAACCAAAAGGGAGAAAGTTCAGCAAATGGCAGGCCAAGCTCTCCCATCATTGTAAGACTGAATTAGCTGTCTTGGGAGCAGAATTCCTGCTCTGAATATAAACTGCATTCAAACTAAGTTTAAATGGGGAGCTCAGTTTCTGGTGCAGTTCCCAACTATTATGAGGGCAAACCCAATTACGCTGATGTTTCATTGTAAAAGTTAGAAATTGTATATGGAAATATATAAATGAATCCTACATGTCTTCTGCCAGCTTAGCTCTCTGCTCCAGCTTCTGGCAGCTGAGGAGAGAGCCAGTATCAGCAGATGGGAGGGCATGGACACACAGCTAGGGGCTCAGGCAGAACCACAGTGCCAGCAATTGTTCCTATGCCCAGACCAACCTCTCATTCTTTTTATCTCTTCCAGAGAACCCTATTTTGAACTATCTTCTGCCTGAGCACCAAAAGAAGGTGGTGGACAGGCTCTCGACCAGCCTTCCACTCACTGTGACTGCCAACATAGTAAGCCATGAGGACTACTGGAAGAGGTGCTGTATGGAGCGCTGGCAAGTGTATGACATCTCCAACTATGGAGACAGCTGGAAACGGATGTTCTTTGAACGTCACCTGGAGAATATTCTGAAGATTTTCATCCCTAACACCACAGACCCCAAACAGGTCCTAGAGCTCATCCCGCTCTGCAAAGGCTACGTGCGGAAACTGGAGATTGATCAGTTCCTGCCACCTTTGCGGGTGGATCAAAAGGAGGAGAGCAATGACCTCTCTGACACAGAGGATGATGCCGAACTTGGTGAGGTCTACACACATCACTATGACCTGAAAGATCTCATTACTGGTCT
This sequence comes from Cyanistes caeruleus, assembly GCF_971803275.1. Lineage (NCBI taxonomy): Eukaryota > Metazoa > Chordata > Aves > Passeriformes > Paridae > Cyanistes > Cyanistes caeruleus. Next base: position 82,903,560 of record NC_141702.1, on the reverse strand, counting down.
CCCTTACCTTGAAGAGCTTCATCTCACTTATGGTGTGAAGAACTGTGGTATGAACTTTGAGTGGAGCCTCTTTAACTTCACTGAGCTGGACTGTTCCAACTTGGCTGCTGCTGTGAAGATGTGCCGTAACTTGAAAGTAATATACCCAAACTGAACCTTACTCCCTCAGCTAGATCTTAAAATCGTTTGTGGATAGAAATACAGGGACCAGTTTTTCTTGCTGGTAGCACCCTTTTGCAAGTTATAGACTGTCAGAATGCAGAGATGTTAACTTGCAGGCCTAGTGCTGAGTATCTTGTTCTGCCACGTCCTTGTTAGAATGGGTTGTCAAAGGATCAGTGAGAAAAATACTTGCTCCCACAAAACTTGTTACCTGTAGTGTAAGGGGCAGAAGCACTCCAAAGTTTTAACTCCTCATATGTTGCACTATATTAGGAACGATGAAGCAGTACGACATGACTCTCTTAGCTGCATTGTCCAAGAGAGCAAAGTTTATTATTCTTTATCTTCATTTGTAGATATGTTCGAGAAGGTCCGAGAGATAAAACTCTCATTGGTCATTAAAGCAACACATCACTATCATTGGTTAAGTGGAACACCACCCCTTGACTAAACAACACCTGCAAAGATTGTTGTCCTTTACCAAGGACTGTTTGGATTCATTCTCATGCTTTCCCAGGCCAGAGTGAGAAGCCTGTGTGACATAGTTTCACACAGGCTCTGTTCCCTGCTTGCATTTTGCATTCAGTATCCACACTCATATAGTTCCGGGAGGGAGGAGAGGAAAAGTCTAGAGGGAGCTTTTCATAAGGAATTTTTGATAGTTTTGCTCAGTAAATGCATGCCAGCCTCTCCCAGAGGAGCAAAAAACCCCAAGAACAGTGTGGGGAAACACTCACTTGCCTTAGAGCAATGAGGGATTTTCCTCCCAAGCACTAACAGTATCTTCAGCTCTGTGGCAACTGCAGCGCAGATACTCAGCCCCTCCAAAACACCAGTGGGCATTGCTATTCAAAGTGGAGCCAGAGTAAGCTGGATGAACTCCTCAGATTGGCATACTTTGGGAAATATGGCTTCCAGAAGATAAATTACCTCTCTTGTGGCTATTAAGATGCCCTTGCCACACAAGACATTGTGCTGTGGTTACCACTGGTGCATGTGTTCATTAAGACATGTTTGACTGTGATCAGGGGCAGGTTCCACTGCTTGTTGCTGCAGACATTTGGACAGCATTATCTTGCTTTAATTTAGCCCCCAGTTAGACACCTTGTGCAGTCAGAGGAGAGGAACAGGCATTTCCAGGACATAAACCCTTTTTCCCTAGAATAGGCATGGGACATCAGTGGCATGCCCTGCTTGGTGGAAGTATCAGCCCACTAGGAAAACAACTACTTGAGCCTGCTAGCTAAACGTGTCTGAAGTGAAGGGAGATAAATCCTGTCTGGTGGAACACAGGTTTAGCTCCATGATGATCTTGTACAAAGTTCAGTCCAAAGCACTGGCTGTTTTAGTGACCCTGATTTTTATGCCCACAGGTTTTCAAGCTGACACGAAGCAAAGTGGATGATGACAAAATCAAGCTCCTGGCCCGTAACTTGCAGGATCACCCTCACTTGTTGGAGCTGGACGTGTCCCACAATCTTATCCGGGACAATGGGGCACAAGCTCTCGGAAAGCTGATCAGCCACAGCCGATTAGAAACCCTCAATCTGTGTAACAACCAGATCTGTTACCTGGGGGCTCAGGCTCTTGCTCAAGGCCTAGCTGAGAGCTCCACCCTGACCACCCTGAACCTGCGCCTCAACTTCATAGAGGACAAAGGTGGGGAGGCGATTGGCCGTGCCCTGCTGACCAACACCAGCCTGAAGTCCCTCCATCTGGGAAGTAATAACCTGTCAGAGCCAACTGCGGCAGTGTTCTCCCAGGTCCTGGCTCAGAACACCACTCTGACAAGCATCAACTTCTCATGCAACCACCTGGGGTTGGTAAGAGAAGCCTCTTCTCCCTGCAGTCTGTGAGCCTGTGTGGTGGCCTTGCACAGCAGATGCATCCCTCACTTTGCATTCTTGCTATGATAGCAATCAGTTGTGAGCAGGGAAGAGACTGTAGCAGATGTCAGGAAAGAGAAGGACACCTTCTCTGCATGAACACGCATTTACCTCACTTGTTACATCTAGCTCTGTTCATAGGGATGAATCTGTCTTTGAGGCTTTGGGGTTTTGGGCAGAGAGGGATTTCCCCCAGGAAACTGAAAACAAGGAAGCATGTCTGGGAAGAATCACAGACGTTTTGCACACATGAGTGTAGTTAATGATAGGAAACATGAGATGAGGGTCTCATGCATATCCTCTGTACTTCGGATCTGCTGTGCTATCTGCCACTCAGCAACACACAGAGAGTGTCACCCTTCCCAGAATTTCTCCTGTCCATCACACGCTCAGAGGAGACTATTAGAAAATTGGCTTGGTTGTTGAGCTTTAACTCACCCTGCAGCCCTGGAGCAGTGTGGTGGGTCAGGAATGTCATGTCTGTGTGCTTGTAAGTGGCTCCTAAAACACAGGCGTACATTTTCTAGACAGAAGAACATCCACAGATCTTACTACATCCCTAAGAGCTGCAGTATGCAACATGCCCACAAACCAGACTGCTTCTCTTCTGCTGATTAAAAAGAGCTTTAGAAATCTGAAACTAGACAGCCAAAAGCAATCATGCTGGCTTTTAAACTTTCTGCACTGCCTCAATTATTCTCACTGTCAAATAAAGAGGCAGCAAGACCAGCTGTCCCTGCTGGCAGGAATATTGGCATCAATGTGTTTGACAAGGGTTTTAAAAGGATTTGATGGCAGAAAACCTTTTCTGAGTTCTGAGTTTCATGGTCCTTGATGTGAAAAACCATTTGAGTTTAATGATAGAAGGGAGCAAAGGCTGGAAAGGATAGAAGGATTTTTGTTTAGTAAATAACAATCTCTGTGCTTAGCATCTTCCTTCTGATGAGTTCTCCTGTCACCCATTTGTGAAGTTCCATGGCAGCCCAAAAGGTGGCTGGTAGCATTATCTTTGGGAAAATCTGGTGTTTTGCTAGAAATGCATTCAACTCTGACCTCTGTACCCTATTAAAAAGAGACCTCTGCCCAGTCCTTTTTGCTCTGCCCTTTTAGGCGAAAGGGCTAAGAGGCAGGGTGTTGGGATGAGGGGACCATCTGGATGGAGGAGAAGGGGCAGAAGGCATATTTGGTACCTGAAAGGGAATAGCAACCGCAGAAAAGAAGTTCAGATGGTCACAACCCTAAATACAGTGCTTCATGTATGGAGGGAAATTCCTCAGAGTGGGTTGCCTCCCTAAGGCTACATCACATTTTCTGTCTCATGCAGGCTGGTCTTCAGTTTCATGAGATATTTCCCTCAAGAAAGCCAACCCAGCCTGGGAAATGGCATCCAGACAGAAAACCGCCAGTTCAGGGGCTCTCATCACTGCCAAGATGAGGAACAGCCCTCTAATCCATTTGTCCCCAGCCAGCAGTGAGCTGGGAACCAGGGGACAGGAGGGAGCAGACTCCTCTCAGGTTACAATTGCCAGATGTGCTATTAACCAGCATGAGCTTGAGGACTCCTGACATGGTACCCAGAGGGAGTCATTAGCATGTGTCATATCACAGAAAGCTGCATAAGGTTACACTCCTCCTCTGCACTTCTCCTGTAAGCAACATTTTAGACCTGGGTGGAGGCTTTTATCGCTTTTGGAACCATCTCATGGACCTCCCACTGACAGCAGCAGAAGTTGCCCTGGGGAGGAGGGAAAAGGAGCAATACACTTCTGTTTTGGATGTCCTCCTTTAACCATCCCCTCTCATGCTTTTGCAGGATGGTGGGAAGCAGCTGCTTGAAGGGCTGGCAAACAACAAGACTTTGACTGAGCTTGATCTCCGCCATGCAGAGGTGGAACAGGAGACTGATTTCCTCATTCACGAAATTGTGTGGGCCAATCGGGAAGTGGTGAGGCTGGGATCTTTGCAGCACCCCACTACTGAACCCCTCTGAATAAAGTGCTCCAGTGAGCAATGAGCTTTGCGTGTGCAGTCCTGGAAACACTTTACTTCAGGTTCTTGGTTTTATTTGCTCTTCTGAAAAATACACTTAACTTGTGGCTGCCACCACAGCCTTTCCCAGACCCCCATCATCCAACCTGTGACTTAACTGGAGACAGACATCACATCTCAAGGCACTGTAGAGGCACCACAGAGAAATCTGCCTCTTAAGCCCTCTCTCTCACTGCTCGCCCCCTGTGATGCTTTTTTATGCTTCACCAGCAAGCTTAGTTCAGGCAACTGAATATTGTTTCACCTGTAAAGCAGCTAAGATGAAGTCTCTGCCATCTAAATGATCTAGTCCAGACCTAACTAAGGTTTTGCTGAGGAGGATGTGAGAGGCATGAAGGATTGAGGGAATGTTGTTTCTAGTTCCTTAGCAGCTTTTTCTGGCTAGTGCTCTGCTCAATAATCCATTTGTATTTATACTAAAATCTGCCTGCAGTTGGATATGGGTGGTGAAAAGTAAATAGAAATAAATCCAATAAGTCAAGACATCTCACCACCATGGTTGCCTGCTTTGGGTTGCTCTGCTTTTGATCAGTGCTAGCCTGCTTTGCAACAGGTGAATTCTTTGCAACCAGATGCTTACCTTACCTAGTAGCGCTCTTCCATGCAAATCTATCCGAAGCAACCTGTGTTCTGCATAACTTCAAGCTAGAGGAGTCCCTTCAGGACTGCTGGCCCACATAGCTCACAAGTTTGGAAACTGTGCAGCTTCCTTGGGCTTGGAGCAAAATGGAGCAGCTTCTTTTTGCTCTACAGGCTGTAGTCACCTGAGGATGGGATAAGGCACATACTTGAATTAGTTGGTCCGTTGACCACCTTGCTCAGGAGGTGTTAGGGAATTAAGCAAGTGGGTTGAGTTTCATCCCCTCCCACCCTCAGCAATGCAGGAGCCTCCCATACCCCCCAGCCCTGCCCAACACCAGTGCTCACAGACACACTGCTGGCAACCACCTCAGTGAATCATCTGAAACTTTTATTACACTGATTTGGTTTACAATCTTTGATATTTCCAACAAAAAAGGCAACATTGTGATATACTGTTTGTACATATATAGAGAGACAGACAGAGCTAGATCATATTGACAGAGTTGAAAAGTAAAAACCGTTTCCCAGTGTTCACAAAAGAATTTATTCACCATGTACCTGCTTCTGCCTTGCCCTGTCTGATGGATACAGACACTGATGGTGCCACTGGCCCCTGGCCGACAGGACCTTTACCTGCACCATGTCATGCCCATATAGATCAGAAAGGATGGAGTGTGAGGCTGCCCTGACAGCAGGGGCCACACAAGGGATGCTGACAGGGTTCAGCCCTCACAGGTTTGTGTAGCTCCCTTCCCAAATATTGATGGATGCTACAGGGGCTACGTCCAGAACAATTCCTAACCAGCAGTAGCAGCTGTGAAACCTCCCTTCCAGGGCATCTCCCACTACTTGTTTCCCATCCTCAGACCGAGGTATTGAATATACTTATTTATTTTTATTTGCATTTACAAAATATTTTCACTGGATGACACACCTCAATGAGATGAGAACTCATGTTCAGAAACAGCAGAAAAGACCCAGATCAGCATCAGGCTGATGAAGCAACAGCTCCAGCAGCAAGGGTGGGGGTTTAATGGAGATGGCCTGGTCCTAGGCAAGCCTGCCTGTAGCTCCAAGGACAGGGCTGCAGCTGATCAGCCACTTGTGCAATGAAAGCTCATGCTTGGTGGGCAGTGATGAGAACCTGCAGACATGCTAGCAGACACATGAGGAATTGGCCACCAGAGCCAGTGAGGACAAGGGATGGAAAGAAAAGGGCTTGGGAAAACGTCATCATCAGAAAAACTTCTGACTTGCTTTCCAAGATATTCACTGCTCATTTTCCTGCTAACTGTTGAGATTGTTAACATCACTTAAGCACCCTTCAAACCCAGTCCTGAGCTGCCATGCGCAGCAATGCCTGGACATGTAGCTGTTGCCTGGAGGACTCTTTGCCCTCTCTCCTATCAATCTCTTGGCCAAAAGGCAAAGTCCAAACCAAGAAGCCTGCACCACTTGCCAACACCCAAAACCAACAGTCAACTCTCTGCCAGTCTGCAAGGGTTGAAACCATTTCAAATGCCACGCACTCAGGCCAGACAGCAACAGCAGACTGTTGGAGTGTGAACATTCCTGCTGTTGGTGGGTTACTTGTCAGCTCCAGGTCCAGCTACCACAGGGTAGGTAACTAGCTGATCACTCTGTACTGAGTGCAGGGCTAGCATAGATACCTTAACTCTCACATGAGATCTATCTCCAAGATACTGGCAGGCTTTGAGGGGGCGGGGATCGTTTGTGGGCCTCTCTCTGGAGGAGGGAATGAGCTTGGGCACTGCCACCACCCACCAACACAGCATCAGCAGCATTCAGCAGAATCAAGCCGGGAGCATCCCCTCACCCATGGGTCTGTGCCAGAGAGATGGTGAGAGAAAAGGGGTGGCTGGCAGGTAAACAAGGGGGAATGACACGAGGGGGAATGCACTTGGGCTGTGCTGGCAGGTATCCCATCAGGCTGGAGCAGGGGCACCCAGCTGGCTCCCTCCCACAGCAGATGGCGAGCCCAGCTTCCACTGCTCTGAGCAGAGCACACACGGCAGCAGGAGACAGTGGCCAGCTTCCCAAGCCTGGCGGTTTCTGTTCACAGAGACCCAGGCATCGATTTGCAAGGTGTCACACTGGCATATGCCACAAACAGGATGGCAGGTTAATTTTGAGCAGCGAATTGGGGAGGAGGAACAGGCTGCCGCAAGGATGGAGCGGAGGGCTGTGCACAGAAATGGTTGCTGTGTTCTGCCTCCCTTTGCTCCCATGGAGCTGGATTTGTCTAGGCTGAGCTAGGCTGCCCATTTGGTGTCTGCTGGCCCTCTGCACAGTCAGCCAAGGTGCTGGTGGCTGGGGTTCAACAGCACGGGGGGTCCTGAAAATGGGGGTCCTGTGCACTACCTCTGGGACAGCACAGTGGACTGTGGAGGAGGAAACAGCACACTTCTAAAACATAGTGCCAAGCACTCCTGGCCTGAAACACACCCCAACAGCTAACACAAGCTCTCCCAATCACTGGGCACCCACCACTGCATTCCATCACCCCTACAGCATTTGTGCCATGTGTCCATCAGCTTCCCTCCAAACTCAATCAGCAGCTAGCGCCATGTACCACCCCACTGACAGGGCACTTTTGGCTAATCTAGATCCTTCCGTGCTTCTTCAGTTGCAGTGAAGAGGGATGAAGCCTGAGCTCATGTGGTTGGGAAGATGGGAAGTGGCATAGAGCCAAGCCCTGCATCAGCTTCCCTAGGTGGAGGGGATAGCTCAGAAATGAAGCATTCCTCCTCCCTACAGGGTATGCCTGAAATAGCCAGGCTTGTCAGATCCCTGTCTCTGGCTGTGATGGATTAGCCTCTCCAAGGCACAAGGCAATTTATTCATTAGTGACATTTACACCTTGTGGCTGCATTAGCCGTTGTGGTTGATGACACGTGCTCAAGCTGTCAGTGCTGGGCTTGGAGGCGACATTGCTGCTCCAACAATGCAGTGAGACGTGGCCTGGGCACCTCAGCTTAGGAATGCCTCCTGCCTTTCTCCTCAGCCAGAGCATGCACAGATTGCTTTGAAAGCCCACTCTACTCCCAAGCCTCTCTATCAAATGCCCTTCTCCATTTCTCCCCCACTCTCCCTGCCTTGCAGCACCGTAGCTCCAGCACTGCATCCTCCTGCCCCATTTTGCCTTGTCTCCTGTAAAAACCACCACCTTTGCAAAGCCTTTTACAGCTATTCTCAACCAGCTCTCTTCCTCCCATGTCCTGCTTGAGCATTCACATCCTATTCTGTCCTCTGTCAGCTGCCCTCAGCCTCAGCTGAGAAGCAGAGCCCATATTTTGAGACTTCTCCAGCAAGATATGCTGCTTTCACCATGATGCTGTCCCCTGGTCTTGCACTGCCACAACAGCTGACCTCTCCTCTCCTCCCTAGTCTGGACACCAGGACAAGCAAAACACCAAGGCCGTCTGTTTTCTAACTTAGGACAAGTGCTGTGAAATTCTCTGGGAAAGCACAAAGTGATGCCAAAGTGATGCCAGGATGTGCTGAGGTTGCTCTGCAGCAAGCAAGCAGTGGACATGCCAGGGCAGGGAGCACTGCTGGAAGGCTGTGCACAGACAAGATATGGTGAGGTCTGGCCACCAGTATGCCTGTGGTCATCATGCATCTGCTGGTATTTCATAGTTGGCCCATGGCGCCCAGAAGGGAGGGGACCAAAATGATGTAAATGTATGGCCTCTGCTGAGTTCAGGGGAGGGGAATGCTTTGGCTAACTAAGAGGAATGACAGTTTGCACACTGGGTTTGGGAAGAGTGAGAAGAGCTGGAAAGCGTTGTCCAGGGAGCAGATCTGGCAGCTCTCCAGTTTATGGATTAGCTTGTTCTCAAACACAGCTTGCTTCATGCTTTTATCCCTGCTCCCTGCCACTCACTGCAGCAAATGTGACACTTCACACCATCTCCTCACAGAAACCAGGTCAGGAGTTTCCTCTCATGAGGAAAAAGCAATGCTCTGTCACCCTGAAAAGCCCTTGCTGCAAGGGTGGATGGGTGTCACCACATCAAAAGCCACAAACACATCAACCCTCCACAAGGCCACACATTCCAGCTGTGCATGAGCATGCAGAACCCCATCCTGCCACATCTGTGTGGATGGCCATGTCACACCTCCAGGGGCAGAGAAAGATTTTAAACTTGGCCTCTATTCCTGATCAACCTACCCCACACTGCAAAGCCACAGGGCAACCATCCTGATCTGCCTTGGGCATTCCTTCTCCACCAGCATGGCACATTAACAACAGAGATGGAAGGAGTGGAGAGTTTAAACCCACATCTTTGTCAATTTTTTATTTTTTTTTAAGCAAGGCAGAGCAATGTGAAATACTTCTCACAGCTGTTAAGGCCTTCTAGTTGCATTTCAGTTTGAAAAAGCCATTGGCATTTCCAAAGTGAAATCCTGTTTTTTTGGGGTCTAGTTGTCACCGCTGTTTCCCCAGTCAGCTGAGCAGTGCTGCTCCATCAGACACAGTGCTACTCTCACTCCCCTCTGCTCAGCCCCTGGGGACAGGCTCTTCCTGGGGGTCAGGTGCAGCACAAACAGAGCCCACTGGCTTCTGCCAGGACCAAGCAGGAGGTGATGCCTGCTTTCAGCTGATCCTCCCTCTGCATCTGCTTCTGGAAATGTGCATAGACTCAGGCTTGGGATTTTTCAAACTTTCACCCTGACTGGTTCATGGGCTGCCATCCAAAGTCTGAATTCATGTCACAGCAGCTGACAGTGCTGCTAATGGGCATTGGGACCATGGGACTGATACAAAGTACTACATCATCTCACCACATTCTAGCTAGGCTTTTTCTTTCACTAATGTGAGTAGCTCAGATTGCAGAAGCAGCTTGTGCTGATGGAGAGTGAAAGAACCTCATGCATCTGTGGGTGAAGTTATTTTGTTCTACAAAATCCACTAAATTATAATCACAGTAGGTGATCCATCCATTCACAGAGTTCCAAGGACTGGGGAAGATGGTTCAGGATGGGCACCAATTTCTCACAAGCTTCATTTCCCCCAAACAAAGTTTACAAAAAACAAACAAACGAACAAACAAAATGGCCCAACAAAAAGAGTCTTCCTGGGGAATGGGGGAGGAATAAAACCCACTAAGCTTTCCAGCAGCCACTGTGCTTATTCTCAGTGCTGGATGGCCATGCTGCACATTGTAATGGGCTCCTGAAAATCTGGCAGCTTCTGGAAGAGTTGCATAGGTGGATGATATACCTGTTAGTAGAGCCTGTTTACGAGCTGCAGAAGAGGAGCTTGTTGAACTCCACAGGGAAACTGTCCCTCCCCCAAGACAGACATGAGGTAAGGAGGGAAGGAGGAAGGGCAGGCCATGAGGCCATGGGTCTTGCAGGTTCAGTTCTGTCCTTGAGACCTCTTTTATCTTAGAGGCAGAAAGGCTATTGTCCTGTGGGAGAAGGCTCCACTCCCAGTGCTGTGGAGGTGCTGTGGAGGTCAGTTTGCTTGTTAGCTTGCTTTTGAGAGAGTTGACGAGATCACATCCATGGCCATAATGTTCCCCTTGGCAGAGCAGCTGTGATAGAGGCAGTAGAGCAGAACAATTCAACCCACTGCTTGTAGAAACTACAGATATTCAACATTCATTCCTGTTGGCCAAGTCCCAACACAAAATCTATGCATGAAAGCAACACTGTGACAGATCAGTTTTTCTGGACTCAAGGACAGACCCCTCTGAGGAGCTGCTAAGTCAACCTCACATTAGTATAGTACCAGTGGCTTCAAAATAAAATTACACTAGAAATTAACATAGCCCATTAATTTCTACCTGAAGTGTGACTATAACCCCTTCCCACTTTTTCCAGAATTTCCACAGGGAAAATAGCCCTAGGCAGGCTCAGCCCCAAGTCCCCCCTAGGGTCCCAGGTCCAATGAACCAACTTTTGGTCCCCATGCATACCTGGCTCAGTGGAGAGTGTAGGCCCAAGTGCATCACAGGAGGCAGCAGCACCAGATAGAGCTATCACTGTGTTTCATTTCTGACATTACCTGGATCCAGATCATATTCCTATAGACTCTATTCTAACCACTCAATATGAATGAAACATGATCAGTAGGACATATCCCAACTTGAGACTTACTGCTCTTTGGTAACACACCGTCTTGGTGGTGGTGTAGCATTTCAGACCCAGCCCCTACGGTGACTGCAGCAGAGTAGGAGCGCACTGCAGCCAAGTCTGTACCCCAATAATGGCAGCACCCTGGTGACATGAGATAGCAGTACCGAAGCTGTAGTTGGAAAGGCTGGAAGGAGAGCTTAAAAGGCGTTATTCATCCCACCTGCAAATCAGCAGGTGCTGTTTTACTGGCATTGGATGCTACCTAACTTTCTTAAACTTCCACTTAATAAATCTTTTCCTGCATGGGCATCCATCAGTTGTTAAACAACTCTGCAGCCTCTTGAGTGAAGAGACAACAAAGAAGGCAGGGACCAGCTGGATCTCTAATGTGCAATTTATGGGAGAAAGGAAGGGGGGGGTTCATTTGTTCGACAATAGATGAACAGCTACTTCCCCAGCCTTAATAATGTATATTTGCCTGGAAGGCCTGGCCTTGGCCACAGGCTCAGATTCCATCTCCCCATCCTAATGAAAGCCCCTACAGCTGTTTACCCTGACAGCCCTCTTTGAAACCTCTCTCCTTGGTGTGGAGTGAGACATGACACACAGAGGGCTCAAAGAAATACCACTTGGCTCGTTGATGTCATCGATTGGTTCTGCACAAGCAAGGTGCTAGACACTATGTGGGAAGCTTACACTGTGCTGAAAGATAGATAAATGTCTGGTGATGTGTCTTGATGATCAGCTAATCCAGAGCTTCTCACACACTTCTCTCTCTCTTTTTCTCCAGTTCAGAAAAGGTGGAGAGCTTTTAAATATCTGACAAGTACATTGACAGCAATGGGAAACAACAAATAGCTCAAACTAATTCTCCAGCCTTGCAGCAATAACGACTAGCCCTCTTCTGGGTTGCATTAGCACCATGAAGGGCCACAAAGAGGAGCTGGTAGCATTCCTGCCTCCCTCCTGGTGTATGAGGAAAGTCTGCTGCTAAGTGCAATGCTGAGCCTGACTCTCAGCCCATGGAAAACTGCAATGTTTGAATCATGTATGATTAAAACCAGAGCCATCTGACTGCAGAGATCCTCCAAGTTACTGCCCCCATCACACTGACAAGAACCAAGCTTTGATCTTCCCAGAGGGTGATGCGTACTGTACTGCTTTCCTTGTGTAAGTGGCCAGCTGTATACGCTGCTCACTTTGAAGAGATCTGCACCAGAAACGGGGACACAGCCACCCTGACAGATCAAGGCACTGTTTGCATCTTTGGCCCTCTTTCCCAGGCTAGGCTTAGAGCAAGAGTGACATACTTGCTACACAGTGAAAACTTGTGCACCACCACTCAAGCCAGGGTCTGGCAAGTGAGGTCAAGACTTTGGGATTGGTGGAAGAGAAGGCTACAGAAAACAGACCTACTTGTGTCAGGAAGGCTGTGAGAAAAAAGAACACAACCAATTAGACTCACCAGTCAACAGAGGAGAAGTAATGGGATTAAGACACAGCAGGGAGAACTCAGGTATAAGGGAGAAGGTTATCCTGAGAGGAGCAGATTGGGCCATCAAATGACCTGCCAAAGGAATCGTCATCACCAACACGGATAGGCAGAGAGCAGACACCGGACTGCTGCTCAGCACAGAGCTGTGGTGGGTGATGTGTATGTGCCAGGAGATGGGACCACTCCACCATGTTCTGGCCATGTGCCAGAACAGGGACAGGGCATCTCTGGGTATCTGTGCTCGTAATCTGAGATATAAGGAGAGTTACAGCAGTTGTCCTTGGCCCAGGGCACTGCGGTCCCTCACCAACACTCAGGAGGAAACCCTCTTTGCCGACAGTGTCCTATACCAGGAGATGGAAGAAAGAGCCCAGTTTTCTGCTCTGAACTTTCCTGCCTGACTAGACATGCCAGGATGAAACCCAGTTCCAATTTCTCATCTTCAGCTCCACCATACTTCTCTGTCAAGCCACCAGGCAGCTCCTGTCCCTGTTGCCCAGTCCTGCTCCCCTACCATGTCCAAGTGCATCCCCCTTTCCTGAACCTGAGGCATGTCTCCACCCCTGGGAGAATGGAATAGGATGAACCAGGGGGGCAGTTCTACCAGGTGCATTTGGGTAGCAGTGCCAAGAATATGAGGGATGGGATCTGTGAGAAATCCTGGCATGCAGTGGGGAACATTGACTAGAGAGGTCCCACTTCTAGGGTACTGTGGGTCTAGACCAGCCACAGACAGTAGCACTGGGACTACAGCTGGGACCTGGCTGCAGCTGGCACCATGTACATGGGGAAGGTGTTCAACAACAGAAAGACTGTATGGATCCTGTGGGTCAGAAGAGCAGCCATGCCTCGAAGATCATCTGGATAGAAGATCACCTGTTCACCTGGATAGACCATCTCCAGAGTAAGATTTCATAGGTGAAAATGGGGCTAGAGGAAGAATGCAAGGCATTCTCAAGGAAAGCTCCTGAAAGAGCTGAGGACAGGTGCCTGAAACTCTGCTGCAGGTGCTAAAAGCTGGGGGGCACAGAGACCCTACTAATCTGCCCCTGTTGTGAAGACTGTCTGTGCCCCAGGAAGCTAAAAGGCCTGCCAAAACTTAGATAAATCCATCTGTCCAAGGCACCTTGGAGGCTGGAGATAGAAATATGAGCCATTGCAGCCTAATTTAAGCAATGTGCAGGAGATTTCAAAGAGAACATGTCAGGAAGGACAAGCAGGGATCTCATTCCTCACTAATGACCCATTGCAGCTCCACTGTCTCAATTCACTGCGACATATAAGCACACACCATTATCTCCCTGGAGTCAGGAGGACACTCCACATTGGCCTTGGCTTACATTAGGCCCTTGAAGAGAGAAGCACTAGTGCACAGCAAGCCAAATGTCATTACTAAGCAAGGAAATCCCAAGGCTGCTTTTGCCCAGTCTGAATCTATGCCAAAAACAATAGAACAAAATGCAGAGGGATGTGCCTATACCAGAGACCTTATGCTTCTCTGTCCTCCAACGTACTCTCTTCCTTAAGCCAGCATCTAGCTCTGGTAGTGAAAGTAAGGGCAGATGCTAAGACAGAATCATAAAGAGAGTGAGATTTAAAGAAATTTCCTGTTCAAAGCACTGTTGTTTGTAGTTTAGCACCCAAAACACAGGATGACAAGCTGACTCAAAGGGCAAGAGACACTAAACAAGATATGCAGGGCATAAAGAGCAGAACAGATTGCTCTGGGGGAAATGAAATGTCAACAGGTGCTGACCACTCCAGGCTTGCCAGCAGGAGATGACTTTCAAAAGAGGATCAATGCAGTACATGGGTGCATTTGCAGCCTCCTCAAGACCTGGGAGGCAAAGCAGTACAGCAGCACAATGAGAGAGACAGACAGACCCCTCATTTATACCTGGCAGAAAGAAGATGGCTGGACTAAATACAATACCTCACTGTTTGACCTTCTGCAGCAGATGGGGAGTCAGACACCAAGCACAAATGCCCAGGTGCCAGTGGATTTGCCCTTGTCACCCAAGATGTGCTGTTCTTAGATTTTTTTCACCACAGCTGATGAGGGAAGGAGGGTGAAACTGAGAAGTAGTGCTGTCTGGACTCAAGTGGACTCATGAAGCCAGAAATCACTGGCTGATTTGGCATGTACTCCCCAAAGGGCTGACTGAAAAGGGGACAGCTTTTCTGAGAAGAGACACAAGAGATCTGGGGATGTGTTGCTGGAAGCGGAAAAGATGGGCGTCTGCATGCTGCAAACACTGTTGCAGCTTCAGTGACATGAAGGATGTTTGCCCAGTATCACTGAGATCCTTTCCAGCAGGGTAGAAGGGGCAGCACAAAACTCAGTGCGACCTGCCCTGACAAGAAGCAAGGCAGAAGAACCCAGTAGCTAATGAGCTACATAGAAGTCACCTCACTTCTCACAGCCTGATACCTCCCTCCAAACACTTCTGACATTGAAAACATTTAGTTTTAATCAGGTTCTCCTCTAACGTATCCCTGGTCTCTGTTCTGCAGAGCATCCCTCCAGGCAGATGCCTCCTGCACTGGTCCGGCACCAATAGTGGGGCCCCATAGAAACAGAATCCTTTTGATCCTCCTTTCCCCAGCCAAAGTTCCTAATGCTCCAGCATGTTTTTGCATTTGTCCCTCCTATCCCCTCAGAGCTCTGTGCCTAAATGAGGCTTCCAGGAGCCTGCAGCTCAGAGTCCACAGCCAGAGCCCAGCTGAATCTCATGCAAAATTCACTCGTGCAGACATGCACCAACCTGCTGCTCCATTATCAATAGGTGAACTGCAGCTGAACCTATGAGAGATTTCCTTGATGCTTGGCTGAACCAATTAGGACTCACTTCAAAGCCGAGTCACTTCAAAGCCAGGAAGGGTCCCCAGCCACTTGACGTGCCACCCACGTGCACGTGCCACCATGATGTCTGTCCCAGTGCCATCCTCTTCCCCTTCCCCAGCTCACCAGGGGCCTCCCATTTTCTCTTTCCAGCGGAGCCCTCCTCCAGCAAACACATCAGTAGCGCTGCAGATCTCTGCTCCATCTGGATTTGCACATTCATCCCTTCCCTGGTGCTGCATGCCCAAACAGAAAACTTTACCAAGCAGATGCTGACTCACAGCTGGCACACTGAAGCTTCCTAAGGAGCTGAGCCTGGGATCCTCTGGAGGCAATGCCATTCCCAGCAGTGAGAACAAAGTAACAGTCGGAGCATGGTCTAAAAAAAAAGTGGGGAGGGTGGGGAATGGTCAAGGGGGAAGGGGAAGAGGTGGGCTCGTGGCTTTCAGCCTTTGCTCTAACCTGACACTCAGCACTATGTGCCTGGGTACCCGTAGCCTTCTGTCACAGGCAGCAACACCCTGCTCCCAGGGGCTTGTTCTCCTCCACCCTGTGAGCAGTCTCACTCCAGTGTGGGAAGCAGGGTGGGCAGAGGTGCAGCAGGGTGGTTTTTGGTGGCTGCTGGCTCCTTGGAGCACATGCCAGCCTGGAGCTACTTTGGCTGGGAGCCAAAGCCACCCCCTTCCTGAATCAGGCCTGTCATTTTATTCCCCTCTCTGGGTCTCAATACCGTGAATTATGGTTTTGCTGTTGGTTTGGTTGAAATTTTTTTTTTTTTTTTGCATGTGGTGATCGGTCTAGAGTTCTGTGCCATGTCAGGGGGAGCATCAGTATTCACCCCTCTGGGAGGTCAGAACCACAGCGGGGGAAGATTTTGCTGGCTGCCAGAGCAGGATGCCATGCCCACTCCATCCTGATGTCCTCCTAGTCTTTCCCCCTTGTGCTCCTCTCCCCAAATCCTGTGCTGGCTTGGGCCAGGCAACAGACAATGAGATCTCACCGCCTTCTGCTTTCACAGTGAGGTTTCCACGCAGGACCCATTGCGATGGAGGTGACGGTGGTCGTGGTTCAGGCAGCCTTCATTGCGGTGTACAATGAGGACAGGAAAGTAGAGGGCATCCTGATAAGGAGGGGGGTCTTCCTCCTCCACAGTCACCTGGCTGGAGAGGCGTGTCTGCTCAGTAGGGCAGCTCTGCTCGTTCAGGCTGCCACTCCGGCTCTGCCAGAGGCAGCTGCGTCGCGAGCCGTACAAGCGGCCCAAGGAGAAGCGGCTGCTGCTGAAGGGAATCCTGGGACTGCCATTGCAGATGCTCAGAGCACTGCGGGAGAAGATGGAGGAGCTGCTCATAGTCCTGTGGCACCGCTCGCAGTTCTGCCGGTAGCCCCCGTAGCGGCAAGCAGAGTAGTTGGTGCAGCCGGAGAGCCCCACCAAGTCCATCAGGACTGCTTCTGAGTAGCTGGGCACCAGCTGCTGGTTGGATCGTATGTGCCACTCCAGCTCGGTGCTGTCCACTGTGTTGACACGGGGCATCCTCCGGCAGAAGGAGCGCTCCTCAGCCGGTGTCACTGCCACATAGTCGAACCCAAAGAGTTTTTCCACATGGTAATGGACATAGGAGGTGCGGTACTCATTTAGTACCCGCAGAGGCCAGGATAGGGTCAGCAAAGCTGCCACCCAGAAGACATAGTGAGATACGTACCAAGGCAGGTTGTCTGGGTCGGAAAAGGCCACCATGTATTCCTTGAAGTCCACGTTTTTGAGATGCATCCCCTCCCTGGCCTCCATGTAGTCGTCTAGGCCCTCGTTCTCTGTGAAGAAGCGGGCTCGCTGGGTCAGATAGGAGTTCTCGGACTCCACATTTGCAAAGCTGAAACACTTGGTGAAGCGGAGCCGTGTGGCTGGGTAGCTCTCCAGGTCAATGAGGTCCTTGGAGATGTCCTTAACTCCACAGTTGGAATAATCAAACTCAGCCTCTGCCACGTGGGTGTTGACCCGCTCATGGTACACTTGGGTGGTGGTGTATGCGTCCCCGTTGCGGTAGCGGGTAACCTGCCGGGTCCTGCGGACGTAGTGGTAGCTGATGGCCTTCCACCAGATGCAGGGGGTCGCCTGCTGCATCCGCTGCACACGTTCATGCACGCTCTCCACATCTACTTTGTACTGCAGCTCATTGCGTGTGTAGCAGTGCCAGCACTCCACCAGGTACACCACGTAGAGCATCACTAGGAAAGCCAAGGGGATGTAGACATAGCCATTGGAACAGGGGCTGTCATGGTACATCATGGATTTGCCCTTGTAAGCGCTGTCGAAGGTCAGCCGGGTCACCTTGGTGACGTGGCACCAGGTCATGGCTCCCATGCAGCCATACATGAGAAGGGACAGCAGCAGACATTTCCAGTGGGACTCTCGGCACAGGGACTTGCTGAGAGACTGCTTCACTGGCCGCTGCTGCTCCGGGGGACCAGGGAGAAGGAGAGACAAAACAAGAGAGGAATCAGTAGGCTGCAGTGGCAGGGGAAGGGGAACAGGTACCTATAGCTCTGCAAACAGAGACAAAACAGCAGATGCCATGGGGCTCCTGGCCTCAGCAGGCAGAGCAGAGGCTGGGATCTCTTACAGGATGGCAGTCATGCAGCGCAGGCAACTGTCACCCTCACCTCCCTTTGTTATGCTCTGCCCCTCCCTGGGAGACAGACAGAGCCCAGCTGGACATGGGGGAGAGTGGCAAAGGACAACTGTCAGCCAAGCATTCCACTTTTTCAACAGGGAGCAACCCCTACCATTGCCACTTCCCAGGGAGTGCTATTGGAGCACAAAGTAAGAGTCTGGGTGACTTTCTCCACATTCCTCAGCTTTTGCACCCACCCCATCAGCACAGGCAGCTCTGATATCATCCCACCTGAACCCCTCACCACCGCTCATCCCACTGCACACAAGTCTCTCCCCTCTTCCCAGTAACAACCAACAGCAACATTCCAATTTTTCAACCAGGGTGACACAAGCTGCCTGATGTGCCTGTAAGATGGAGAAACAGACCTTCTGCAGCTGGGAAGGTCTGTGTTGGGTAATGACAATTCCCGCTACAACACTTGCCAGCCTAAGGAGCTCTGAAGTGCTTCTCAAGTGCTTTATAAACCACACCAATGAGAAAGTACTTTTCCACGATTGAAATGTGGCCACCTCTAGTAGGAGAGAAAGCAAATATGGAGTAACATCCTAAAAAGTGGTCAGGCTGGAAGGGAGGAGCATCCTAGCAATCTGCAGCAGTAAGGAGGGCAAGAGGCCACTCACAGCTGCTGGCAAACATGCCTGCTTGCACTCAGATTCAGCTGTGACAGCCCATATTTCTGAAAAAACTGCCCTTAGGTCTTTCATGGTGAGGAGAAGGCAGAACTTCAGCAACAGAACTTTTTAAAAGGATTGCACTGGTGCCTTTACCATAGAACAGTGCAGGGTTTCACACAAACCCATGAAAAATTTCGGTTACAGAAACCTCTGTCACTCTGCAACATTCTGAAGTCTCACGTATTGATCGAGCTTTGTCATCTGACATCATTCCACCCAAAGAAAGAACAGGCAAAGTAACTATTTGCTTTTTTATACAGAAGACTTCAACCAACAATCTCCAAAGGTGCAACCTGAGAGAAGGGGCCAAGAACCCCAGCCTTGTGCAGATGCCACAAAACTCACTCAGGCTTCAAGCTTTGCTCTCCCTCTGCACCTGCAGGCAGCAGCGAGCTCCTGAGCTCACCTCTACCATGGCAGGGGCCAACGCCAGCTGTAATGACACTGCTCACAGCACTGCTGCCGCTGGTGCTGAATAGATCACACGGACACAGCTCGAGGTGTGGTGAAAGGAAACACAAGTTTATTTTTCCTCACAGGATTTATAGGTTTCTGACCATGGCCAGGGATTGGATGGTCAGGATAACACTTTCCCACTGCACTGGTCATGAGAGATGTCCATCACAAGACGTGTAACAGAAGGAATGTATACATATCTCTATATTTACAGTTACTGTCCTGGGAAAGTCTTAGAAAACTATGTCAGCAAGCTCAGAAGCTGAGTTTTCAGGGTGACACAGCACTGCAGTCCAAGCTTGGTTTCATTATTTTCCACTCCTGAGCATGCTGGGCTGGAGAGGCCTCTCATCCAGGAATCCCAAAAACTTGAATGGGTTCACACTGTTGGAAAGCAAGAGGGGCACTTTCACTCTGGCATGAAAAGGAAAATTAAAGCAAGAACCAGAGGTCACAAGGCCACTAGGGTCTAGGGACAGATCTGGGCTTCTTCTTTCATTTAAGAAATTAATCTTGCTCTACTGAAGAACCCCTCATTCCTGGCTTGGTGCTCTAGAGTCCCACAGGCCAATCTTTCCTACCCGTCCTTGTCACAATCGCCAGGGGGACGTCTGTCTTCATCAGGGGGACTTCAGCAGGGCTGGATCCTGCCCAAATCTCCAACAGCGGTTTTTCTCCTAGAGGCACGGAGCTCCCCTGTCTGCCCACCCTAACACCCAGCCCATGATGACCAGAGCAGGTGGCACATTCAGAGAAACCACTGTTGGCAAGGGGAATGGTGGTACATCCCACTGGCAGTCCCGGGTAATAATGCTGAGCTCCCCTCTTTGAAGCCACTAGCTGAGAGAAAGACAGAACCCAGGGCTGTCAGGTGGGGTGGTGCTGGTCTGCAGGCAACTCAGAGAGGTGCAGGGTGGCTCTGCTAACAGTGGACATGTGGACAGTGCATGGACACACGTGCAGCCCAGTCTTCCCAGTGCAACTGATCACTGCAGCAGCCTCACAGTCATGAGGCAAGAAGGCAACCCCAGGTAAGAGAAAAAGGAGTGAGGAGAAGAAGGGGCTTTTCAGAAGGCAGAGCCACCTGAACTGTGCTCTGCCTCCTGAGGTCAGTGCTACAGCTACAAGAGCCTGCTCAGACCCCTCTGTCTTCGCTTAGTTGCAACACAGCTCTCCCCTGCTGGAATACTCTATCACTACCCAGGCAGCTAAAGGCTTCCTCTCTCACTGCTGCCTTCTGTGTTGCAGACTTTCCCTGGCAGTGGCAGCTCTAACTGTGAGGATCTAAAGAAGCTGCTAAGCCAAAGGAGGAGCATGGGAGGGTCTGAAAAGGGCCTTTGGAGTGGTATATGCCAGACATGGGATGTCTGTGGGGTGTGAATGCTGAGAAACAACACCTTGTTTAGGAGGCAGATCTGCAAGTGGAACACAAGGAATAAAGCAAAGCATCCAGCTCATTCATTTGCCAGCTGGGGAAGGGGCACCAGAATGACAGGTCTTTGGACACATCTGTCTCAGAAAAGCAAATTCCACCTCATAGTCACTCCCCAGCCCTTCACATTCTGCACTGCCTGTGTCACAGGAGAAGGGAGATGCTGGTTGTCAACCTGCAGAGATGTAGGTAAGCCCCACTGCGGTTACCCACCCAGGGCAGGGAGCACGATGCAGCCCGGGCTTGGTTCCAGGAACTGTGTTAGCAGGGCTCTAGTCCATGCATTAGTCTCCTCCTAGGACTACGCAGTATTTAGATACTGCAGCGCTTTTACAGGGTCACACTAACCCCTGCTGTAAACTGTTTACAACCCAGCTTTGTCCTAGGCTTTTGAGGTAAAACACATACACCTCAGCTGCACTGGTGGGGTTTCTGAAAGCTGATCAAGTGCCAGTGACAGGATACAACCACAGCAGAGTCAGAGGAGGAGCCAGATGCAGAGTCTAATCCCAGTAGGAACTGCAGCATCCCTGCTCCTCTCCCAGGCTGCAAAGGGCTCACAGGAGCAAACAACCAGCTCCACAGATTCCCCTACAGAAGCAGCTGAATAAGGTTGTCTCCTTGAGCTCTTAACCAGCCTTAGGTAAGTCCAGCATAGCAGACAAGCAGATGAAAAAGCTGGGGAAAGAGAAATCTGTCTCAGAACAGTGTCATTAGGAGGAGAGCAGACACTGATATAAATGCCATCGTCATCTGCCTGCTGCAGTCTGATGGAATGAGGCAAAAGACTTGCCCTACTTCAGTGCAAACAGGGTTTCCCTCCACCACCAGGAACCTCCCTCAGTGCTCAGGCTCCAGCACTGGAGAGCGGTAAGCAAATCTGCTATTGCAGGTGCACTGAAACATCTCTGCAGTGCTAGGGGGCAAGGCTGGCCATAGCTCAGCCGAACCTGCTGTGGGATCCAGCTCCCCTTTCTGTACTTCAGTTCACCTTGTAGAACGCATGGGGCAACCCTCGGCAGGCGCTAACTGAGACACATCTTGGGAAAGGCATGGGGTAGGCTGCTGCTTGGGCCTCGCCACCCTCCTGCATGGCTCTGGCCTCTGACATTGCCCCTGAAGTGGGCCCACACTTGCAGTTGCTACTCGGGATGCATGGGGAGGGAGGCGATGACTCACAAGCAGCCGTGAAGGGAAAGGAGATGCCTGTTGCCCTGAGAATCAGACCTTTTGATATTGTTTTCATAATTTCTAGCCACTTTCCCAGGAAAGTAACTATAAACATAGGTGTTTATACATTCCGTTAAAGATATGCCTTTTGATGGACGTCTCTCACGGCCAGCATGGTTGGGAAGGTGTTAACCTGACTATCCAATCCCTGGTCGTGGTCGAAAATCTATAAATACTGAAAGGACAGAATAAACATGCTTCTTCTTTCATCACATTATGAGCTGAGTCTGTGTGAATCATTTCATGTCCGACAGTGACAGATGCCACAATGCATAGGGCAGAGGCAGTAGAAGAGGGGACCCACATCACTGCTTGCTCTAAACTCCTTTGAGATCTGAGGGGGATCCTCTTCTAAAAAAACAGCCTCAAGGGGACAAACATGCCCAGCACCTCAGTGGCCGAGAACATGGGTCAAAATCCCTTAATCACCCCTGCAACCTTGACCCTGCAGCTTTGAATACTAAAAACCTTCAAGTTCTTCAAGCTACTCCCTCTAACAGCCTGGCCCTGGTCCCATACATTGTCCCCTTCTTTAGTGAGTGTTTCCATGTCATTACCTCCCATACCTCTCACCCGCCTCTCCCTGCAGAGACCTCTGTGAAATCTCCAGTTTTCCTCCAGAACACTAAACCTCTATTTTTCAAGACGACCTGGGATTCAGAGAGTTAGGTGTCCTAGAGACAGCCCTCTAGAGGGCTAAAAAAAACAATCAAAAAAAAGCCCCAGAGAAGCAGCCTGAAGACCCAGGTAGCTCCCGAGTGCCAGGTGGTGGCAGCAGCTTGCAGGGGATTCCAGAGGGACTCCTGAGCATCAGTTTCCATGGCTCTGCCCCAGGATTCACTTACATCATGCAAGAAATTAATAAGCCATGATCCCTTTAACCTCAAATCCCCAGAAAAAGGGGAGGTAGGGAGGATCCAGTCATTTCTAGGAATTACCACTGTCTTCCAAGGCTTTGGACAAACATTGGCAACTCCTGGCCAGGATGGTCCCAGCAAATACCCACACCACACACCCCATGCCTACAGCCCAGGAACTATCTGCCTACAAGAAAGAGGTGGCTCAGTCCCAGGCTGGCAGTGTTGCCAACTGCAGAGGACAGAGGAAGGCTGAGCATTCACAAGCCAGGGAATCCTGCCAGCAGTCAGCTCCTGCAGTGGTACCAAGGTCTCCATTTTACACAACCTCTTGGAAGAGGACTGGTTCCTTCCATCAGATCCCACCGGAGCATCAGGACAAGGACATGTTTTTGCATGTTCCCAGGCTAAAGAGATTGTCCCTTGGAGTCTCCCATCCTCCAAGCATGCACTGAGTGAAATTCAATTCACCACCACTGAATGTGGGTGTAGGCATGTGATGCCAAGATGGAACAAGGGCTCAGTCAGCTCTGGTTAGTAGCTCTTGCTACTTGCCTTGCTGGGACAAGCTGAGAAGCACATGAAGCCCTGCCTGGCTCCCAGGTACAGCAACCTGAGATATCAAGATGATGCACCTTCAAACAGAACAGGGCACATTTCCCACCTTCCAGACATCTCCTCTGGCTTCCCACTCACCCTGGCCAATGGACCCTGACATGTGGGATTCAGCCACACTGCAGGGGCACTCAGCAATGCTGGCACCAGCAGTTGGTTCTGATGGAAATGAGGACATTGCACAGCCTGTATGGTATTATATAGGCACTAGAGGGGAGGAGGAACATTCTTCCCTGCTGATAGTTCTGAAGACAAGAGGATTGCACTAGGTAGGTTAGATGAATCCAAGCTCACCACTAAAGTCTCTCCTCATTGCATCAGATGAGATGCAAGCAAGCATGGCACCATCACAAGAGGCTGCAGATTTTCTCTCCTCCACCAGTTGTTTCATTCAACTGATAGCTTCTGGCCACAAGGAGGATGCCCTTAGCCTAAACAGAGCAGATCATGAACTACAGCCTTTCTGCTTGCTCCCATTACTGAGTATTATATTGACACCCTAATTGCTAGCTACTACAGACAATCTTATCCACCCGGACAATCTTAAAATTTTATAATCCCTGCAAGCCAGGGGGCACTGTAGGTGAGGGAAACTCATCTGGGCACTGCCCCTGCTACACTTCTTTCACCCAAACTGGCTCTTGCTCTGGGACCTCTGAAGATTCTGTGCTGTTTTGGAAGTACAACCAGCACTGCCAGAGCACGGGCAGTAAGAGACCACATCACAGCATGGCACAAGCATATCCTCATGCTAAAAAAGTGCCTCACAGTTTAGCTGCCCTCATCAGGATCTCCTCGAAGAGCTGGGCTCAGGTCATCAGGAGCTGTCAAATGCAGGCAGTAGGAGAGGAACAGACAAAGGGCAGAGTATACAGTATTTGTACAGCTTCCCAGTCCTTGAACTTCAGCATTCCTCTCCTGCAATTATTTATATCTAAATATAAGTCTGTATACAGAGAATAACTGTGCATGGGCACTCATGTTCTGCCCAAGCCAAGGAGACAGAGAATACCAGGATTATGCAGCACTCACAAACTACAGCTCCAAAACAGCAGCAGGGGAAGTGATGCACCAGCTTCTGAGTACCCCTCCAAGCGGCCCTTTGAGCTGTGGTCTCACCAGACAGGACAGCCCATCACAGCAGGAGAACGCTGCCCTTCCTACACTGCCTGGTTGCTCTCCATGGGACAGCAGCCCCATGGCATAAAGCGAGTCTCACCAGTCGGTGCAGTTGCCTTTGCTCTTCTTAGGAAGCCCAAAGTGGCAAGCAGGATCTGTGGAGGCAGACAATGGCACACTTGCCTCCCGGTGGTGCTCCTGAGGCACAGGGCACTTCACTCTTGACCCTTTCTGGCATCTGCTGCCTGGACTCCAGTAAAGTCATCTGCTGAGGGAGACTGCAGCACACCTGGAGGCAAGGCTGTGCTGGTACCTGGCCTGCCCCAGTCTGCATCTTCCACTTTCCCCAGCCAGCCTCTAGCTGGGAGCAGCCACCAGCAACAGACCCTGGCTTTGCCATGTCCCCAAGCCCTCTACACTGCTGCCCACCGCGTCTTCCCTCACAGTGACCCAGGCAGCTGTGCCACATCCTGGATGCCCCCAGAAGCCAGCGAACAGCAAGGAGGGGGTCTCCACGTCCACTTCTCGCAAGCATAACAAGCTCAGCCCGTGGCAGTAAGCCCAAACGGTGCCCCGCGCTTCTCGTTCGTGATTTTTTTTCCCTTCCTCCTCCACCCCGGCCGCTCCAGCCCCGGCCCCCGCTCCGGACGGCGCTGGCTGCTGCTTCCCCTCCAGCCCCGGAGGCTCCGCGGCGATCCCCAGGTGACGGACGAGCGCTGGAGAAGAGGTGCGCTGGGGCAGCCTATCGGTGACGGGGACCGACCAGGGTGGGCATCCTCGCCTCCCCCCTTCCCCCCCCCCCCCCGCCCCGCATCGCATCCCCGGGGCCGGAGGGGGGCGAGAGGGGCTCCCAGCGAGCGGGTCCGTGCCTGTGCGGGCAAAGCCCGGCCCGGCCCGGCCCGCGGCGAGGCGGTCAGTGAACGCGCCATGCAAAGCGGGCGGGGAGGGAAGGGGGGTAAGGGGCCGCCGGGGGCGGCCGCTCTCCTCACCTCCTCTCTGGCCCCCTCCGCCTCCTCCTCCGGAGGCACCGGCGTGCTGCTGCCTCCCTCGCTGGCGGCGGCCGCCGAGGCCGGGGGGGACATGTCGGCGGGGGCGCCCCGCTGGCGGTGCCTGCGGGCCGGGCAGCTGCATTATCCCGCCCGCCGCCGGGCGCTGCCTCGCCGGTGGCCGGGCGGGCGGCGGGGCGGCGCGGCGGGCGGGCGGCGCGGAGGCATCGCCCCCAGCCGCGGCTCGGCGGCAGCGCTGGCCGCCCGCCGGCCCCGGCCCCGGCCCCGCCGCAGCGCAGCGCCGCTACACGCGGCGGAGGGCGGGCAGAGCCGCTGTGGGAGGGCCGCGGCGGAGGCGGGGGGAACGGCACCGTGATGGGATGGGGATGGGGGCACGGCGGGATCCGCGGCCGTCCGAGCGGAGCGGTAGGTGACCTTGAGGCGCCGGCCGGCAGTAGAGAGGGAGAGAAGGAGCCCGGTGCAGCCACCCCTCCCGAGCCCCACTGGGAGCGGAGCGGCCGCCCGGCGCTGTCGGGGAAAGCTACAGCTCTCAGCCTCGCCGAGGGGTCGTCAGGCTGGCTTCGGTCCCAGCTGGACAGCTGATGGCCAGGTGAGGGATTCCGTGGGTTTTCCTATCCTCGGGATGAAGCGGAAGAACCAGGAGCACTTTGCATGCGTCCTGTCTGTTTTTCCTAATCTGTGGGCACCCGGCTGGTCCGGAGAAGTGGGGTAGTAGTAGACAAGCAGTGCTAATGCTGGCACTCAGGGGGATACTTTAGGTTGGCCAGGATCTTCCCTGCTGTGATCTGCCCCGAGCCCAAAGGTTCTCAGCTAGCTGTTGCAGGGCAAACTGTAGTTTATTTCTCCACAGAGCTAACCTGCTTGGTTACAGGGATGAGTGGAAAAGTCACTTCAGACCCTCGATCTAAACTCACAGTGGGGACACACACAGAGTTTGGGAAGGGTACATACTTGTCAAGGTCTGGATATTGCAGGTACAGCCCAGCTTCCTTGATAGTCAGGAAATCAGGTATTTCTGCAGGTAGTTCCCCAGACCCAAAGTGGAGAGAAGCATAAGCTGGAGAATTTGCTGGAAACTTCTCTTTTCCTGAGCTCTGAGGCTCAGCCTTGGCAATGGTTGGCATGCTGTTGTCCACTATTGCCTGGGATGAGGAAGGAACAATGTGTAGGCCTGATGGTCTCACACAAGGAGATGCATCCGAGGGGAATTGCCAACCCCTGCTTCTTATGGGAATAGATGTGATGGCTGGAGGTGCTGCTGAAGAAGCTCATCTTCAAAAGAGGATGGGGATGTGTTTCCTCTCGCCTTTCCCCTGTTTCCATGGAAACAGCAGCAAGCAGGAGCAGCCTGCTTGGAATTTCACTGCCTACCTCTCAGCCACCCCCTGCCCAATCATGCCGGCAGATTTTGGCTCTTGAGGGTTTCAGATCCACCCTCACGTGGTTGATCCCATGCCTCCAAGGAGGGCTCACCCATGCATGTATGTCATGGCAGAGCAAGGCAGACAGGCACAAGCCCAGAGCTGCCACAATTCCTGTAGCAGCACTGAATGTTATACCATGCACGCTAATAGACAGTTGGAAATAAATTGCATTCCTATATGGATTTCTGCTTTTTATAGGATGTAAGAAGATAGACGAAAAGGTGCCTGAGGGATGATTGCCCTCCAGAAACAGCACTGGTTTTATCTCAAATATGTGAATATCACACAAAAAGAGCAAAGCAGAAGGGTGAAGAAGGGTGAAAGGTAGTACAAGTTTATGTCTTTGCATTTAATAGCCAATGGTGTCTTTTTCTCCAAGGAATTTGTCCATTCACTTCTGAATTTGTTTTGATTTTGGACTTGTAGATGCTTCATGCATTCTGTGACAAGGAGTTTCACAGCACACCCACAGACTCAAGGAGCTTCTTTTGATATGCCCATTCTGGGCTTTTTATCCACCAGGACTAACCCTTGAGAACCAGGCTGCTGCCACCCTTATGGAGCTACCCACAATGTCATTTATCCTCCACAGGTGGAGTTGGTGGCTACTGGTGAGCCAGAGGTAGAGTTTTTTTGTGTCAAGCATCCTTGATATTGGTCCTGGCAACATATCTTGGAGACAACACTGTCAAACACATCACCAGCTGTGCTATTTTTGAGATGAGGTGGCACAAAAGAGGTTGTGTGCCCTGCTTTGTCTGAACCAAAGCTGTATAAGTTCTCAGCCACTTTCTGAGGAAAATGGTCACGTGTTTTTGACCTTCGGGCAGGAACCCAAAGGCATGGCTGATAATGTATAACAAAGGACACAGGACTCCCAGGAATGGGAGAAATAAGACTGTGTGATGCTTAGGCCTTTCAGAAACTAAAGCAAGATAGACAGCATCCTAGATTGTGTTCTGTGTCATCAGAGGGAGAGCTCAGATGTTGTAATTAAAACACACTACCTGATCCACTCAACCCTCCTTCTCTTGGGGGCGAGAGTAAAAAAAATATGTGAGATTTCCCTCCAGTTATTCCTGTAAGTTTCAGGATGCTCTACTGGAAAATCATCTTGGAGAGCAGGACATTTCTGTGATGGAGGCCTTTCTTTTGTCTGATGTGACAAAATGTGAAAGAAGCAGGGAGGATTTTAAGAAGACACAGCAAATGCAGTAGAGGTGGTGCCCTTACCAATAGGTTTCTTCTCCTGTATCTGCCACCCTGCAGAGACATTCATATCTGTTCCAAGCAAGCATAAAGCATGACATCATATTAGGAGGATTTGTTTACTTTCCATAATGCATCAAACTGCAAAAGGTCTCACTCTTCTGTCTCTGGTAGTTACAGAAAATAGCCTTTTAGATCCTTATGTTATTAGCTCTTATTCATGCAGCAAATTTGCGTTCAATTTCTAGAAAAAAATTTTGACAGAGGCTGCATTTTAAACCAGATGGCCATAGATAACCTATCCTTGTACTGGTATTTGTAGCCTAAATATAAAAATGGATTTTACAGCATCATATATAAATATATCATTGTGTTTAGCTTTTTTTCCCCAATGGACCAAGTGTGATCAAAACTCAGTCTTTTGTTCCAAAGCAATCAGTGATTCCTAGCAGTGTGCTGCTTTTTGTCTCTTAAGAACATGTGTGGCAGAGAATCCCCTCGTGTTAGGATGCAGGATTTTCTGTGCTCAGAAATTAATGCCTGCTCAATTTAGAAATTTCAAGGATACTTTGTGCTGGCTGCCTGAGACTTCCAGAATGTGTCACTCCAATTAAATTACTCCTTATTAATGCAACAAGGGGAGTGTGGATGAAGGAACGTGCCTCTTGCTCCAGTTAAACAACATCCCTTTGCCCCTGCTGGTCAGTGGTGTTGACTGTCTGGGTGCCATCTATCTCTGCAAGCTTTGTCCTCAAGGAAATGTGTGCCATTAGTTATGTTTTTGTCTGCTACACTCAGACTTCATGTCTGCTGGGAAGAAATCCAGGTGTGCCTTTTTTTATTGTGGGAAGGAAACCCCCAAGGGTCATTAATTTGTGACTGGGGAGCTCATTTCTGTTTAGCATCCCTAACAGGGGTACACATCACGACTGCAGTCCCCAAACATTCAAAATCTTAAACCTCATGAAGTAGATGGGTTTGTAGCTGCCGCTCTGGGGCACATTTCACTGAATAGAATTGCTGTCATTGAAAAGTCTTTGATCCCCACTCTGATCCTTTTCCAACAGGCTGCCTGTATAGGGTTTGTTTATTTTCCATCCAGCCTCATGAGAGTTTGTCATCATCACAGTTTTGTGAGGCTCCACAGAGGTTTCTGGGTCAGGTTAAATCACTTTCCTCTCTGCAGTAGCCCAGCAGGATACCCAGGGCCCTCCCTCATATCCCCGTTAGAAATGAAAAGTAGATTCAGCACTGCCCAGATGCTGTTTGACAGTCCTCAGGACATTTTGTCCGATATAACTCCAGAGCAGCAGCAACTGCCCCATGTGCCTGGAAACTGAGCCAAATCCTCCCTTGCTAAATGCTTTGTTCTCACTTAAATTTTTGGCCCATCACACCCAGAAAGGAATAAACTACGGAAACTAATGGCTCAGAGAATTTAGTGTATCTCTAGCTATGGTCCTAGGAGTCACCTCCCTAAAAGCAGAAAATATGTTTCTGTTGCAGTTTGCCTTCCCCATACTGAAGGGTTGGAGTTGACATACCCTGATCTGGAGAAGCATTCCTGCCCCACCAAGCTCTCCCCATGGACCTGGCAGGCAGAAAAATCACTCTTCTAGGGAAGGGGCTAAAACCCACTGCATGCTTAGGGGTCATTGTATAGGCCAGGTCTGTCAGTCTGGCCAAGGTCCTGGGGAATGGCTGCAACCCTACTTTCTGTGTGCCCCATCACCTGGGCAACACAGACTTGGTCATCACTTTTTCATGGTGTCAGAACTGCTCTGTCCAGTGGGATGGCCACCTGTTCCTGCTCAGCACCTGAATATTTCAAACACCTCACTCACCCCCACCTCCCCACCCTGCCACCCTGCTCACCCTTCTCTCCCAGCCCCTGCCTGGGCTCCTCACTTGTTTTCAGCAGTGTGACTCCACCAGGCCTGTTCCCAACTCACTCTGATGCAAAACAAGCCCTAATTCAGTCTGGGAGGCAGCTGGGAGGTTTAATTGTCCCAGAGTAGAGTGTGGAGCCAAGGTTGCATGAGCAATACCTTGCCACTCAGAGCACTGCTAGGAGACAAGGACTGGGCTAGTGGGGGTGCAAGGCTGCAGTGAGGGGCTGAGGTGACACAGAAAGCAACTCAAGCAGAATAAACTGAAAAATGGAAGTTAACCCATTCTCCCTTCTACTAGCCATCAGGCCCAGTGCAGCAATGCTGAAGCCCAGAACCAGCACTGGCAGCATCTGTCTTGCACTCTCTGGCAAGGTGAGCTGAGGGATGATTAGGTAGATTGAGGATTTTGTTTTGTCTTGGGTAGTCTCTGCCAGATGAACTGTACTCAGAGAGTCATGAATAAATGATAGTCCAGCAATGGAGCACTGTCTTCCACAGCTAATCCTTGGGGAGGGAGGAGTATTCTTCATTATAGTGATGTGGCCTGACAGAGGTTATCAGAGCCACCCTCTGAAGTGAGTCTGTCTCATCACTAGCTATAAAGAGAGCCCCGGGTGACAAGATTTCAAGGGCACAGTTTCACCATCTATTTAAGCATGGTTTTATTATCAGTTCTCCAAGACCATCTGCCACTCCCTCCCCATTCATAACCATGTCTGCTATCTCCTTTGGGAGAGCTCTGAGCACACACACGTAAATACATACCAGCCATTCATTTGCCTAGACTCGAGCAGAGAGCATTGCTGCTGCAGCCACCAGTCTGACAGGAATTACACAAGAGGGATATTATTTAGAATAAAGTTTTGTTAAAATATCTAGGGGTTTTGCTCATTCACTTTGTAAGGCCAAGGATTTTTATTGCATCTTTATACCAATCATGTTCTGTTTGTGGGAATGAAAGCCGTGGCTGAGAGTGGAGTGAGTTAGGTGTGATCCCCATTCAAAGAATTAACTAATCCTCTTGTCCAACTTCCTACACATCACACACACACATACACACAGTGAACAACAGAAGGAGGTAGAAACTTCCCTGCTCACTGTGAGACTCTGAGCAACAGTGGCAATCTTCTCAGGAAGGGCGTTAACTGGGCAACTTGCCGACCACCTACCACATGTAGACAAACCTGATCTGCTCTGGGTTGTGTCACCAAATGGCACAATGGCTCCCATATATTACAGGAGTGTACAGTGGAAGTATGAGAGGCATCCAGCACAGACTGCAAGGAGAAAAATTCTGGCTGGAAATAATCCCTTACTGAAAAAGCAAGCAGATGCCCAAAGCAAGCAGATGCCCAGAGCAGCATCCCTGGAGAGATTCAAAGTGACCCTGCAACTTCAGCCAGACTTACCAGGAGAGGGCAGCCAGTGCTTTCTGGGCTGACTACCCCAGAAAATGGGTACCCAAGTAGGACCTGCTTTGCATTGCTCTGTTGGAAAGCTTGGCCTTGCTTCTGGGCATATAATCTTGAAAAGTCATGTTCCTTGTTTCCTTTATTGGGGCAGAAAGTGAAGTGACCCAGTTTGGTGCACTACAGAACCAGATTTGCTGTCAGATATATAGAACCAGTCAGAGCAGAGAGTCTGTTGTCTTTCCTGCAACTTTCATCACTCTTCCAAGGCTTCTGCTTCCCTTGAACACCCAGCTCGCAGGCTGAAGCTGGAGCTCCAGACAGAGGTTTAGATTGTTGCTTGGGGTGCCCAGCAACATCTCTGGCAGGGAGAATGCAGAAGGAGCTTCCTCAAATGGCAATCTAGCACCTTTCTTATATACTCAGCACTTTTGATTCTGGAGATGAGGGAAATGGGCTGCATCCCCAGGGGATGGGGCAGCTCAGTGCTAATGTGAGATGAAAGCTGTGCAGTGGACAGTCTGCATGGGGAGAAGGTAGAACCAACCATGTTGCCTGGTGTGAATTATTGTGATAACTGCTTATCCCAATTTCAGGTAACCCATGTTGCTTACAAATTACAGCTGGTAATTAAAGAACCATTATTTTTTCCCAGACCAGACACAGACTGGGTATAATTTCCCTTTCTTCATCTCTCTCAGCTTCATTTCACCTTTTTTACCCATTTAACAGCTCAAAGAACTGAGAAGATGCTGGTGCCAGGCCAGGCCTTCATTTCAGTGAGTCAGTCAGAGGGCTGTGCTTGGGGATAGGACATTATCAGGGACAATACCCGGAGTCTGAGTAGCCTAGGGATTCCTTCCCATGTCCGCGCTCTGACCTGTTGCTCCTGGCAGCGCAGTGTGGTGGCAGAGCCCTGGTCCCTTGGAGAGTGTGTGCTGACACTGACCTCTAGTGGGAATAGATCCCTTCCTCTTTTGATTTTCCCTGCAGTTCTAACCATTTAAAGTGACACATATTAAAGGGGACTGGAGAGAGCCAAGAATCAGAGCTTCATTTTTAAAACCTTCAAAATTAAATCAGAACATCAAGATTTGCCTCATATTATATTTAATCATTTTTAACCCCTCTACCATTGCCTTTAATACATTACATACAGATATTTATGCATATGTATAGCTCTCTGTTTAAAGCCTCTGAAAAAAATGGAAGTCAAAAACTTGCACGGCCAGGCAGAAAAGTTCTATTTTAGGAAGACAGCATGAGAGGGAGCCCAAGCCTTGAAGAATAATTAACAGAAGACAAATAATGGGGCAAAGTGGCCAAATTCCTCTTTCAGACTTTCCATAAAATTGTCCGAAAGGTTAATAGAAGCACACCAAGTCAGAAGAGAGGTGGCAGGAGATGGTGCCTGAGCTGGGTGTTAGTTGAAAGGTCAGAGCAGAGAGTGGCTGGCCATGGATGCCTGGAGGGCATCATAGCTGATGTTAATGGGGTGTGCCTGGTCTCTCCACTCAGCTGCAACATACCATGCCACATCACTAGCCAGCTCAAAAGAGTTCAAGACTCACCTCAACGAAGCTACAAGGTCACAAAGTCCAGCTAAAGTCACATCAGCAGCAGAGGAAGGCTACTTCCAGGGGCTACTTGATAGCCAGAGGTGTAGAGAGCTTGCAGTGGACTGGACTGTAGAGCCTCTTTGCTAGAGCTGGTCCAGGGCTTACTGCTCCAGGTTCTGTGCTTTGGCTGAACTGTTCCTGGACATGTGCTAGTCCTGGAATCAGGATCCAACTGATCCTATTCACCTATTTACCTTCACCTATTTCCCAACTGTAACAGCAGATCGCAGTATAATCAAGGTGTGACTGATAGTTTATGCAAAGATCAGCTGCAACTAGTTTGCCGCGGCAGTGTCGATGACAGGGGTGCCGCGACTACCCTGAAGAAGCTGTCTTGAAAAGGACTGCCCAGGGGCACAGGCACATCCTCTGCCCGGCGAGTGACTTCAGCTCAGCGGCAGCGTGCAGGTAACACAGAGAGAGAGACTGGAGCCCTGTATGGAATTCCACTGAGAAACAGCCTTTATTATAGCAG
Organism: Cyanistes caeruleus; assembly: GCF_971803275.1. Classification (NCBI taxonomy): domain Eukaryota; kingdom Metazoa; phylum Chordata; class Aves; order Passeriformes; family Paridae; genus Cyanistes; species Cyanistes caeruleus. The sequence goes on along the minus strand of NC_141702.1, from coordinate 82,870,346 downwards.
GGCCCTCAGTGAAGGGAGCCAGTGACAGCAGCTTCCTGAACAAAGGAAAAACTGGGATATTTATAGGGAGAGGGGTGGGGGAAACTTGGATACATGTATCGGGGTGGATTGATAGGGAGGGAAACCAATGGGGTGTAAAGAATTAACACGTTCAACTCAAAGGCCTCTGGGAGTGACACTTGTTCTCTGCATGACATAAAAGTGTCTCGCCTAGGGAGTTCACCAGGGGAGAGTGACAAACTCTGAACTGACAGGTTGCCCGACCTCCACGCTAGTTCACAAAAAAAATTCAATCGTTGTTATGAGCACGCAAGTTTGTGTTGATTTGACCATTTTTTCCATAAGAAGGTGTACAAAGAACCATTCCACGATTGGAGCTGCATCTAGTATGGTACTAGAGAAAATGGCAAAAGCGTTTAGGAAGGCAATTGATGGATAACCTAGTAGTAGTTGGGTATGGACAGCTGAAAGAATAGAAATTCTGTGTAGGAAGCAGGAACAGCTACAGGTGAAGCTGGGATGCAGCCGCCAGCAGGGTGTGAGAGGGACTGACATAGATATGTGGCCCAGATCCCCACACTTCACTGGACAGAGTTGACAGACATGGGAGAAGCTGCTTTCCCTTAATAATTGTAATCTTGCAGTGACACAGTGCCAGAGATGCAACTGGAGAGACTGAACCAGATCCTGAGCATGGGAGGAAAACTTGTGACTGGAAGTCATTGATGCCAAAAGAGACTTTTCTGTCTTCCGGCCGCTGCCCTCACACCCCAAAACCTTTCTTCCTACAAACCCAAAGCAACAGCTGCAGTGTGGGATAGGGAAATATTTGTCACTCTGCATGTGGTTCCTGTGAGTCCATCACCACTATCCATCACCAAGCTCTTCCCAAGTAAGCTATCTTGCAGGAGAATGTTCCCCTCCTGCTCAGATGAACTGGAAGAATGGGCATCCTGCAAACAGAAAGTCATCTCAAGCAACAAAAGCAAGAAGTGAAACTCATTTTAAATTGTCAGCTGTGTTCAGAGCTATCTAGTTTGTCTTTTGAAGAAAGCCCACTGCTTGGGACACTGGAAAGTAATTACATGATGTCTATGCAGATCCGTAAGTGTTTTGGCATTGGGAGGAGAGCACTGAAATACAGTCTTGTCAATCATTCACAGGCAGTGATCTGGGCCTTCTATTTTCAGCTTTGATCTCTGTGGCTTGGCTGCTCTTGTGTGAGCCCTGGTAGCCACTCTGGGCTTTGAAAGGATTTCTATTTGCAACACAGAAGGGTGGTGGGAAGCAGCTGGACCAAGAGGCTTGTGCAGCCAGCTACAGTGACCTCCTAGCATTTTCTATAAAGGCAGAACGGATGAGAAGGTGTTTTAGTGGGTGGAACAGTTTAATGCATGCACATGGGAAAAGCAAGCGCCTTGTTTGCACCTCTGCTACAAGTGACATCCACCATATTGTTTCCCACAGAGCCTGTGTCTTCCTTCAGCACCTGCACACGCATCAGCATCCTCACCCACACACTGCCTGCTTGGACAGAGTCCCTCTCCCTCCCCTGGCAGACCTGCGTGCTATTTAAAGAACCCAAACCAACCGGGCAGGAGACAAGGCAAGCCCAGGACAGACCGGCATGTCTTGCTCGGCCGAGGGAAGTAGAGTGTAGCCACCTCCCTCCCCTCAGCACCCCGGGTGCCGGCCCTCGTCCACGCTGCCGTGGCCACCGGAACTTTCCTCCCTCTCGGTGCTTCCGTGGTTTCCCCAGACAGAGGGCGGGGAGAGGCAGCCCGTGGTAGTGCCGGGGCGGGGCGGCGGCCGGGGAATCCCGGGCAGGCGGGCCGGGCGCGGCTGAGTCAGGCCCGGCGGGGGCAGCAGGAGGAGGTGGCGGCGGCGGAGGCGGAGCCGTGGCGCCTTAGACTCTGCGCCGGCCGCCTCTCGGTGGCTTTCCGGCCATGAGCCCTCCGGCAGCGGGGCCGGGAGCGGGACCCGGGCCGGGGCCGGCGGACGGCGGGCGCTGAGCCATGTCGCGGGCGGCGGGCGGCGACTGCCGCAAGGAAGCGGCGGGCTGGGAGGGCGAGGACGGGCAGTGCGACTCGGGCATCGAGTCGCTGCGCTCGCTGCCGGGCGGCAGGGAGACCCCCGCCGCGCCCGAGGGCCCTCCTGCCGCCCCCGAGGCCCTCGAGGAGACCCTCGCCGAGGCTGCCGCCGCCGAGGAGCGGCTGGATTCCAGCTACGGCTCCGGCGCCCTGCCCGAGGCTCTGCCCGAGCTGCCGGGGGCTCCGGTGGGCCGCCCCGAGGAGCCGCCGCCCCGGCCCGAGGGGCTCAGCCGGCAGCAGCTGGAGGCCCTCACCTACCTTTCGGAGGACGGAGACACGTGAGTGATCCCCGGGGAGCTGCGAGCGATTGCTCCCGCAGCCCCGGGCTGCTCCCCTTGCAGCCGGCCGGCGGTGGGGAGCCGGTGCCTAGAGATAAGCCAGGCTGTGTTTGCCGTGGTCCCCAGCCCTCTCCCGAGGAGCATCCGTTCAGCTGTGTTGTTAAGGACTCCCCGGGCCCCTGTCCTAAGGGCCTCCCGCCTTGCTTTGGTGCGCGTCGATGCTTTGCATCCAGGTTTGGGTGGATGACCCCCTCACCCTGCCTGAGAGGTACCTGAGCCAGGTCCAGTGGAGTGAGCAGGAGGAGATGCACCACAGCCTACATGGCACAGAATGAACCCACCGTAGGAAGCCAGCTTCTGCTTGCCATAGGACTGCTAACAACTAGAAGAAAGGGGGGAGCAAATCAAGCCCCCCCTTCCTCCCCACTGTCTCTTCCCCAGAGAACACATTTCCTCCACAATGGGGAAGGCTTGGCTTCATGAGATGGCACATAAGCAAGTCCTGAAACAAGATTGGCCATGCAGGGCAAGACCTTGTGTTGGCTGTGTTAGACACTGCTCAACCGAGCAGACCAAGAGCTATTTGTTCTCAGGTGGGAATAGCCTTACTTTGCCAACTTGCCTGCAGAGCCCTGGCTTTTGGCAGAGTTGTGCCAATATAGGGCTACCCTCCTGAGCTTCTGTGACAGAGACAAGTTCTTCTGTTAATGAGGGGGGCTTCCCACATCTGTAATGCACTCTCGAGGGCAGAGGCATCACGCCAGAGTTATTTGGTTTGACTTCTGGTAATTACCTTCAGCTAATCACAGCGTTTTTTCCTGTTGTACATTCCCTCGATGGAAGGTTTTCATCATGAGTGTACACACAGAGCATGAGCGAAGCATTCTCACAGCTGAGTGCAAAGCTTTTCCCCAAAACCAGGCTAGAGTTTAATTCTGAGTAATGGTGCAAGAGGAAGAGAAACTTAGAGGCACTGACATGATCAAGCAAATGTCTTCAGTAGCAAGAGCTGCAAGAAAGCTGTGTCCTTGCCTGGCAGAGCATATCTGGATTGAAGCTGAAGATGAGCTGGGAGACAGCCTGAATGTTTACTTCCCTGTTAGGAGTCTGTGCATCTGCTAATTAGCTCATTAAGGCTGACTGTGGGATCTGTTCTGAGGATTGGCTGGAAGTCTCATGGCAAGCAAAGTTAGACTAAACCCAGCCTCCCACACTCCCCACACAGGCTTTCCAGTCCTATCCTATCTACAGGTTGATTCTGTGACTCCTCAGAGAGGAGCTTTGGCAGTTTTCCCAGCTGTAACACTAGAGTCAAGGTGTCCATGGAGAAAGAGCCAGGCATCTTTTAATCAGAGCTGTGGAAGTAATGCTTCCCCCCAGGTTTGTCTGTCATGGCATGCCCAGGGCTCCTGGCTTATTGTTTTATTACTGAGCCCCATAGATGCAGCTGTTTGGAGATGCTTTTGGTGCTTGAGGCTGTCTTGTTTGGTGGTTGAAGCCCTTTGCCTGTCAGACTTGCTTGGAGAGACCTAACACAAACATCTTATTAACAAGGAAAACATTAATCAGTGGCGCCTTGGTTACTGTAGGCAGGAGAGGCTCTCAGAGAGCTCTCTAAACGGTTGCCTTTGCTCTTCTGTTTTCTCTCACAGTGCATTTCAGAACAGGAAATTGGTAAAGAGTGAGAGAGGGAGCGATAGGTCTCCTGCTTGTACAGCTCTGGGCTCACCATAGTCACATAGGTGCCAGGCGTTCCTGGAATCTACTCCCATTGCTGGAAAAAAACCCTATTCTTGTGGTTAGAGTGGTGAGGCTGTGGATTTTTGCCTTTGCTATTCTTGTCTCTCCTCCTGACCCTGTGGCAGAGGTAGGTGGCATTTATATTTAGAAGTGCTGAACATCCACCACTCAGGTCGGTGCAAATGTGGACTGTGACCACTAAGCGACTCATTGAATTGCCACCGGTTTTGTATGTGAAAACAGGTCAGGGCTGATAGTAATGCTAAAGTCTATGGTGCAATTTCTCATCCAGTGGCAGAAGGTCCCCAGAGAGAAGGGATCAGATGGCCACAGGCTACATCCCTTTCATATGGCCAGACAAACCCATCTTCTTTTCATCTCTGTCAGCAGCACCTTTCCTCACGTGCCTTTTTTAAATGTCCACTACAAAACAGCTCCAGGCAGAGAATTAAAATCATAGTATCATTATATTTCAGAAGACATGGGCAACTACACTTTCCTGTAATTGCAATTTTGAAAATACAGAAAGTTCAGGAGTTTTGGCCGAGTAGTTCCTGTTTCCCCAGATGCCCTGGCTGGTACTGAGCTGAGAGGAGCAAGCTGGGCTTGCACTAAAGGAACTGGCAAAAGTCTTAACTCTACATCTGAAAAAAATCTTCACTGTCCATAGCTCCCTCAGGCTCACCCACCTGTGCCATCTCAAGGTGTGCCTGTGTTTGTCAGCCTGGCATTTGTGAGGTAAGAACAGTAGGTTAAGGCAGAGATGAAGAGCACATGCTTGGGCGGTTAGAGCATCAGGAGGATCCTCCTTGGATACCTCCCTGCCTGACTCCACAGGAGAGGAGTGTCAGAGCAGGCAGGATGAAGCAATGGGGCTAAAACTGTCTCTCCCTGTGCCCAAAGTTAGAAGGAGTCTCACTTTGGTAGGAAGGAAATTGGCCAACAGGAAGGATGGGGGTATGATGGCCAGTGAAATGCATTTGTGCTGTCTTCCAAGAACTATTTGCCCAAATGTCATCCTCTCCATGGCTCCCTAGTGCCACTGGCAGCTCCTCTGCCTCAGAAAAGTCAGAGCCACAGTAATCAGGCACATTAGTCCCAAAGAGAGTGTGGCTTAGCTGCGAGGGCAGAAGTCAAGCATGAGGAGTAGGGTGGCAAGCAGAAGATGGTGGGTGCACTTTGGGCAGCGATCTGTGTCCTGCTTATTGTGTAGGCAGGTAGAGAACAAACCCTGTGCAATCAAGCTCAAATAGTCTCCTCCAAGCATTTGTCCTTTCCTTGTGACCCAAAACTCCACATATCTGTCTCTTCCATGTAAACAAGCTTCTTTTCTGCTGACTTGGGTCCTGATGGGACTGCTGTGTGTGGAAGTGAAGAGAGGGGCTTTCCAGTTGTAGGCCTGGCCGCCTCTGAGCAGACTGCAGGCAGATTTATTGTTGTGTCCCAGCCTCTAGACCACCTCAGCCTTTGTGAAGATTCATCTAGGAAACCCCATCCTTCTCAGCCACACCTGGCAGATGCACAATGCCAGTATTCTGCATGTGGGACCAGCTCCTTTGATGTGAAATGGGGTGTGAAAGGACCACCTGTTTTTGTTCCAGCACAAGAGAAAACCTTCCTATTTCCTTTGGCTGATGTTAGACTGCCAGCTCTGGAGAGGCAGAGTTGATTCATCAGTGTGTGAAGTTATGTGGAGTTTCCTCTTTCTAGGACTGTATAGTCTATCTTAAAAACATGTTTTCCTTTCTGCCCGTGCTGGTCCTTGGGCCACATACCAGTTTCTGCCACTGCACCTAATGCCGTGGTGATGGAAAGGCTGGGGGCTCCGCCTCTGCAGGAGAGTGACTGTCTTCTGCATGGGGCTCCATATGCAAAGCAGTGCAGCACCTCTGCAGGGGTGAAGGCTGAGGGACCCCAGCTCAATCACAGAAGGAAGACCTAGACCTCCTTCAGATGGAAAATGGGACTGTGTGGTTTTGGTTGGGTGTGTGTTTCAGGGAGGGAGGGGAGCAGAGGAAGCCTGACTTCCTCCTTCGACCAGAGACAAGTGGTGCCCCATCTGCTGATAAGAAATCACGTGCCAGTGACTTGTGGGCTGAAATGTCATAACAAGGGCTTGGGGGACAGTTAATCTAGTAAAATCAGGGCCCCATGGGAGCTGATGTTCAGAACTCTTCACATGATGGTAGTGAAGGGGCTTCCCTTGCCAGCATGGGTTGTCGCTAAGCATGAAGGCTCATCTTGAAGGGGTCAAGAGCCACTTCTAACCATTCATTGGCATGGGCCAATCATAACCCTCTTGAGTCATGTAGTCCTGGGCTGGAGATCTTCCCTGAGTAGGGGAATAGAGGTTGTCCCCATTCAGGCTGTCTGCTCCAGTGCAGCTGCATTCTCACTGCTTGCCCTGCTGTACCAGGGTATTGCTGAACCCCTGTGTACCTGAGGGAGTGCTCAGAGTGTGACAGCAAAGATAAAAGAAAGGGAAAGAAGGAAAAAGAAGCAGAGGACTGGAGAGACTTAGTTTTAGAAGGATTAATGAAGTCTGATGCAGAGAGCACACCTTGTTGCTTTTCAGGCTGGGAGTCCCCCTGCTTTGCTGGGCTGGGCTGTTGCCAGCTGCTCAGCAGTGGGATGGCCGTAGTTAAATGGGAGATGCTCTTGGTTTTATCAAAGGGTCTTCAGAAACCTTGCTTGATTGCCAGGATTCAAGTTCATCCCAAGTTACTCCCTAGCATGCTGCCAATTGTGGGACATTAGAGAAAGTGAGTCCTAACATGGGTCTGCCAGGGGGAAGATTTTCCCGTGTCTAGCTCCCTGTCCCTGAACTCTCAGCTGTGCCTCTATGTGTGCTCAGGAGTTTGGTAAACAGGAGCTTGGTGTCCCTCTAAGCAAGGCTAGTCACTTTGCACAAGTTGCTTTGGAATGCCCCAGAAGTTGTTGGCTGCTGCAGGGTCACACACACACAGCCTTGGTGTAAAGTGGGTAAGTCCTGGCAGCCTTCTGAGATCGCGCATGCAAGAAGTTTTTTTCCATTTGGATGACTTCAGCCTGGCCTGAAGGAAGTTTCTTCAGACTTTCCGCCTGCCTAGGTTTCCTTTGGAGCTGGGGACAAACACAGGGAACTTTAGCACAGAGGAAGGGAAAGAATGGCTTTTCCATTTCCTGGGATGCAGAAGCTTGGCTGTAACAGATCAGCCAAGGTGCGTAGGGCTTCAGGTCCTTGCACTCTGCAGGCAGGCTTGACTGCTGCTGGAAATAGGTTGAGCTCAGATAATTTAACAAAAAAAATCTTATTTTTTTATTGGTTTGGGTTTGGGTTTTTTTAGTATAATGTGAAAAAATGAGGAGTCAGACATGACTGTGTAGGAAGAGGTGGTGGGGTCTGAGCTGTGAGTGGTTACTGTGTGCCTCCCAATGAGCTATGTGGGATGCTCTCTGTGTCACAGAGTTGGGAAGCCCCTCTGACTGGGGCAGATCCAGAGCTGAAGAGGGGCCCTGAAGTATCTTAGACTCACGGCTTGGGCCTCATTAAAAGAAAATCCTGAGACAGTGAGGATACCTCACTGGTAGGCAGGAACACAGAACATGGAATATGGAATAAGGCAGCTGAGATCCGCTGCTCCCTTGGAGCTGCCAGAGGGCATCTGGAACAGCTTTAAGGACCAGGACAGCATTGCATTGGTATGTGGGGAGGAAGGAAGGGAGCCAGGCTGGCCTGGTTCAGGGGTGCAGGGCAGGATTGAGCTGTGCTTGCTAAGCCTGCTGGCAGAGGTTTGTGCTGTTGGCTGAGGAAGCGGTTAGCAGTGCAGGTTACAGGGCTGGAACAGGAGAGTAGGGTAAGTATGGAATTCCCCTGCTGTTTTCCTCTTCCCTTGCTCTCCTTTCTATTGCTGCTGGGGCCATTTCCTCCCCTGAACAAGTTTCTCTTGTGTGAATCGTTTGCGTGATCTTGTACTCCTCCACTCTGCCAAAACAAGAAGCTGGGAATGAGCTGTTCCTGCTGCAGACAGGCACCTTATCTAGAGAGGGAGAAAAATTTGTCAAAGCAAATTCAATTGAATGCTGGATCACCTGATTAAGGTGCTTCTAGGGTAAGACAGTGAAGGGAGAGGCTGCTTCATGGACAACGTGCCTTGCTCTACAGATGGGGAGATCTGCATGGTCAGCTCCTTTTCTAGAGAGCTGGAACAGGATAGCCAGAGAACTGGTGGGACTTCATCAGTTCTGCTTGTGTGTGAGAGCTGGGTGTCACCCCTTACCCTGTTCTCCTGCCTCCAGTCCTCATGTGTGGAAACTTTTCCTACTAGACACTTGAAGTCACTCAGAAGTTGGAGATGGGCAGCACTGTGGAAATGGATGCACTCCTGTGCCTAAGCTGGGACCACTTTGGGCATGGCATGATCATTCCCAGGGATAGCCCCAGACTCCCTATTCTGGGGTTGTTATCTCTCTGATGATGGGGATGATGGGTAGATCACTTTATGCAGGGGATGTCCTGTGCCTTTGTGATTCAGAGTGCTGAGTCCCCTTTTATGCTGGGGCAGAGCTGGTGAGCAAGTGGAAAAGCTGAGAATGAACCCAGCAGTCCCTACTCCTGCTGTGTTTTCCTTTGTTATAAATGCATATTATATTATTGGCTTTTCGCAAATACTATAATGGATGTTTTATGTATAAGGTTAGAAAGCGTTGTTGTACTAATATAGTTTCTTTTATTTCTGTTATTGATGAAATTTAGAAATAGTGGTATAATACATATATATGTTAGACTATAACATGATATTATTAACAAAAAGTAGTTTGTGCTTTATAGCCCAGAGACTGAAAAGATAGTCAGAGACCTCCCTCTACATTTAAGATAATCTTGTTCTCCAAGACCTCCAGGAGAAGGATTTATTGCATCCTTATCAGAGGATAGAAAACCCAGTGGCGCCAAGAAGATTGATCTATTGGGAAGGGAGCAAGGTAAAAACTAAACAAAGGAACATCAAAAAACATAAGAAGAATATATGAATATGTATGAGAATTTATGGATATGTAGTAGGATTCTGTTTTTAAGGGACAGTCCTTTGTCAGTAAGGTGTGCTCTCTTAGATGAATGCAGAGACACCCGGCCGTATCTGTATACTTTATTTTTATCTCCTAATTGTCTTTCTATTAAACTTTTAAATTCTATAAAAAATATGTGAACCTCGTTTTTCAGACCTTGCTCACAGCTCCTCCATCCCTTGCCCTTTCCAAAACTCCCTGTTGCACTTTCTGACAGTTCCTGCTGGACACGCACCCTGTGGCTGCAGGCAAGAGCATGGGGGAGGGAGGGAGCAGGCAAGTAGAGGAAAGCAGAGGAGAGATGTGCAGGCAGCCCGGGATGGGCAAGGATCTGGGCATAGCAGGGTGGAGGACTTGTTCTGGCAAGGGCACACTGCTGTGGCTAGGCAAGGAGAGGTTCTGTCAGAGATCGGGTGTCTCTCCGTTGCCATGCCCTGGCTGCGGCACACGATGTGCCAGCACACAGCAGCCCATCAGCAGCTGGACCACGTGGCTGCTCTGACACAGAGAGAGGTGTGCTTGTAGCCTTGGTGGAAAAAAGTGGAGACTGGCACGATGCCTGCACCTCAGGTCCTTGGTGTAAGAGGTTTCCTGAGTTAAGAGAAAATCCCAGCTCCTGGTTGGCAGCACTGCCAGTAGCACAGAATGCCTCGGTGCACATGTGCTCGTGTAGGGCTCCTCCCAGCCCACTGGCCTTGTGATGATTCCCCCAAGTAGCTCAGGTTCTTGGCAGCCATTTCAGGAAGTTGAGGGCTGGTAATGAGGAAAGGCGAGAATGAATGCAGAAATGAAAGCCCAGGAGGGGGCTGCACCCAGTTGGAGAAGGAAGGGGGAGGAGGGGGGAAGCAATCCTTCAAAGCAGGCACATCTCAGTTGCAAGGTGAAAACCAGAGCTCTGGCCAGGGCAATGCTCACCCCCATTGCCTTTGCAGCATGGATGCCCAAACTAGCTCAGTGTCAGCCCAGCCCAAAGCGGCTCCACTGTCTTGTTGAGCTGCAAAGGCAACCAAGCCAGGAAAGATGAGGTGCTGGTAGTGGCAGAGGGCTGCTTGGGGGTTTCCATCTCCCCTGGGTGACTGGCACGCTTGTCCCCACATGATAGTGTAGTGTAATGTGGGTAGTGACAGAGGGGCCTGGGGGATTCCTGGGCCACAAGGGCTGTCTGCTATGGGACACAACCCTGAGCACTCCTCTCCCCTGGGAGCCCAATGTGGCTCTGGAAAGTGAAAGCACCAGCAGTTTAAAGTTCAAGCTGAATTGCCGTGGAAACTCCCTTATTTGAGCAGTCTTAACTTTGCTGTACCTGAAAAAGGCAGATCCTGGAGCCCCTTCCTGCAAGTGGTTCCTTGGAGCAAGTTTGGAGAAACAGGGGCTGTCCCTGCAAGCGTGCAAGAGACCTCAGTAGAGGTGCTATCACAGGGGTTAGGGGCCTGATGCAAAACCTAGCAGAGAATTTCCCTGCTCAGATCATACCTAGGCTAGGGTTAGCAAAAGCCTGATGAGAGGAGGGCTATTCTTACAGCTGGTTGCCTTGTTCCTGGGCTGGGCCCCTTGGCTGTGCCTCTGCCCCATGGTCCACTGAGGTGGCCAGACCCTGCCCATGGGGCTGCATGGCTCCTGCTTGCAGCCCCCTGCCCTGGGAGTGCTGGCAGTGAGGGGGCACCCCATGGCTGTGCAGAGGCAAGCAAATGTGGGTGGCTTCCTCTTCCAGTGGGGAATTCCTTGCTGCAACATAACCTGGGGCTTCCCTGCAGACAAAGCCTCTCCTGTTGGGTACAGCCTCTCCCCTGGCAGCAGGGTGGAGAGGAACTGGCCGTGTTTTGCCTTCAAAATCAGGTTTCAGCTGAAGATGCCTGGGGTCCCAGATGCTGCCTTGATCTTCAAGCAGAACTTGGGAGGAGGTCAATAAAGGACATTCTTGGGAACTGGCCTCTGAGCTTCTCAGCACATTCATGTCCCAATGCATTGGCAAAAAGGCAGCCTCAGCCCCATTTCTTGTCTGCAATGCTTTAGGGACAGGTGCTGTTCTTCTGCTTGTGGAGTGATGCTCTCTATCCCCCACATTGCAGGTGGCATCCCAAAGCTGGGCTGTCTGGAGAGTGGGGTGTCTTGCCAGGGCTGGCACAACTCTCACCCTCCATCTCTTGGCCCTGTCAGTCTCCATCAAAGCAGCATGGGTGGCAGAGTCCAGCCTTCAGTTTGGAGCTGGTTCCTTCCAGAGACAGAGGCCACCCAGGGCCTCTAGTGCAGTGGTGAGGTACCGGGAAGCTGAGCTCATGCCTGCCTTGCTGTGCAGAGTAGGAGCTGCTACCTGCTGCTCGCTGCTGACCATTGTGGCCAGGTTTGGCCTGAGTGGGCTGCCCTGTGGTGGGAGGGTGAGGCTTTCAGTGCAGGGAGCCTGGGAGACAGGAGGTTGGCAGGTGGGACTGGAAATTCTCTCTCAGCTCTGCCTCTGTTGTGCTCTTGCTTCTCTTCTGACTGTATAGGGGTCGTCTGGAAATTAAGCCTGTCCTTGGGCTGGGGCACTCTGGGGTGCCTGGCCACCCCATAGGTGTGGGGACCACAGTCCTGAGGACCAGAGCTCCCTGCTTGCCATCAAGCTCTGACAGCTACACCTCTGTGCTAGCGGGCTGTGTGCCAGCCCTGCCATGACAGTGCTAAAATGGAAGGGTGTGGGGGAGAGAAGAGATAATCAGTGTGGACTGGCAGAACGGCTGGCATAGGGATTGTGTCATGCAGGTGATCTTGGACCAGCCCTGGGCTCCTACCCAGCTTTGACTGTTTGCCTTCATGGAGGGGAAAGCAGAAGTAGAGCGTGCTGTTGGAAGTAGGGAACCAGAATTTCCCAGGCAGCTGTCAGAGCTCAGAACTCTCTCCACAGCCATCAAACTCAGGACTCTGGGAAAGATGTCCCAGGCTCTTTGGACTTAGATCAGTTGGAGGACTGACTTTGGGCAGTGCCAGATTGAAATGCTACACATGCTGTGAGGTCTGAGGGAGGACCCTGTGTTCCTTAGCAGGAACAGGAGGGTCTGCTCCCCGTGGGGATCAGAGTAAAGGACTTTCTGTGAAGCCTCAGACCACGTTCCTGCCTTGGCCTTCTGCTGAACTTCCCCAGGGAGAGGGCAAGATGGAGGACCTCTAAGCTGGAGGGAAGGAGACTGGAGGAGGCAGGGAGATTATTCCTTCATGCAGCAGGGAAGGATCTCTGCTCCTAAGCATGGCACTTGGGACTTATTTTTCTTTTTTTTTCTCCCCTGTCACAGGTTGGTTCATCTGGCCATTATCCACTGTGTCCCAGCTGTAGCACTCTGCTGCATTGCTCAGCTACCCAGGGAGGTGCTGGAGATCCAAAATGATCTTTTCCAGGTATGCTGTTGTGATTAGGCAGGAGATGGGAGGAAGAGGAATGCCACAGGCTGTTCCCTGGATAGCTGCTCAATCTGTCTGCCTTTTGCCCAAGACCCCACACCTGCTTCCCCCAGAGAGTGGTGAAGGTCCCATGTGTGCAGCCTCTTTTCAGGGAGGGGAAGAATGGAGGTGGAGATACCCTGAGAGAGAAGTGTGGCAGCTCCCAGCACTGGGGGGTGAAGAGTTTCTTTGCAAGGCCCCAGGACATTGCAGACACCCATGGAAGAGGCATGGCTTGAATGAGGCAGGGTATATAACTTGGGAGAATGTCTCCATGGGTGATCAGTAAGCTGAGGTGCAGGGGAACAGCATGGCAGTGTCCTGCATGGCAGTCAGACTGTGCTGCCAGGCTAGCTTCTGGAGACTGGTGGGGCTCATCACACCTGCAGTGTCCTGCGGGGCAACTTCCCCTTTCCTAATTTCTCTCCAGACCCCGCTCCACCTTGCTGTGTACCTGGAGCAGCCCAGTGTCATCCAGGCACTGATCCACAAAGGAGTGAACCCTGGGCTGCAGGACCGCAATGGCAACACCCCGCTGCACTTGGCCTGTGAGCAGCAGCACCTGCAATGTGCCCAGCAGCTGCTGGGGGGCCCAGCCACACCGGATGGCACGACTCAGCCCCATGGGCACCACCAGGACCTGCAGCTCCAGAACTGGCAAGGTGAGACATGGGGGCAGTGCAGTGGCAAAGCTAGTGGCCAGATTAGGGCAGAGACCATGATATGTGTATGCAGGGATTCAGAAGCACAGCAGAATGGGAATGCAGCTGGGATTGGTGTGCCTCAGAGTGGACTGGACTGACTGTGGCTCTCTCTTCTGCCTCCCCATCACAGGCTTGGCCTGTCTGCACATCAGTACTTTGAAAGGGAACATCCCAATGATGTCTCTGCTGTTGGAGAGTGGCGCCAACATTGATGTTCGGGTAAGACTGGCAATGGTGCGATGTTTTGTAAAGGCTGGGATGATGGGTTTTTCTTTTGGGCACTCCCTTCAGCCCTGGGGCAGGTGCTTCTGTGAGGCTTGGGAGCACTGAATTTTGAGGGAGCAAAGAGTAAAGGTCCTTGAGAGATAGTTGAATGCTGTGACAGCAGTCAGGATGGGGACTGCCCTCTGTACCCAGTCAACGGGGTGTGGGTGGGTGCTGCAGGACCCAGCTGAGGGGACCCCCTACCCATACCCTTATGATCTGTGGGTTGCAGGAAGGCACGAGTGGGAAGACCCCATTGCACCTGGCTGTGGAGTGCCACAACCGTAGGGCTGTCCAGTTCCTGCTGCGCAATGGGGCGTATGTGGATGCCCAGATGTACAATGGGTGCACTCCGCTGCACCTGGCTGTGGGTCGCAAGGATGCTGCCATTGCTGCCATCCTCTCACACTCTGGGGCTGACACCCTGCTGAGGAACATGGAGAATGAGACAGCTCAGGACCTGGCTGATGGCAACGATGATGTGAGTCTCTGTGTGGGGAAGCCTGTGGCCCTGCAAGTGTGTCAGGGGGTGCAGGAGCTGGATGATAGAGGGACCCTCCTAGGAGAAGTTTCTAGCTGTTCCTGTCCTTGGCTCTGTGGTGTGTGGGATAACTGCCTTTTGCCTCGAGCCCTAGGAAAAGCCCAGACAGGGTTTCTTGGCACTTCTCAGGGGATGTGGGAGGCTGGAGGACTGCGTGGAGGGAGGATTTGGGCCCCTAACCCAGCTTGCTGAAGACACAACTCTGGATGCTTACATGTCCATACTCTTGATAATTGCAGCTCCTTGCCTTGCTGCCGTTCGATGACCTGAAGATCTCAGGGAAGCCTGTTGTGTGCTCTGAATGAGTGGATGGACTCCTTTGGCCTATTAGGCTGCCTCCTTCCTCTGTGCTGCTGTCTTGCTGCCCACTAGGATCTTGCCTGCCAGCAGTTCAGTGGGAGCAGAGACATTTTGGGAGACTTATCCCACTGCCCCTCCCCTCTTTGGAAAAGTTTTGTTTGCCTCAGGCTGCCTTCCCAGATGGAAGAAGGTGGCATTATGAGCACTACACGGAGGAGGTTTTTCTTTTAGAATCTGTGCGCTGCAGCAGGACTGAATTTCCCCTCCCTGCAATGGGTCTTACTTGTGGGGATCTCCAGCATACACAGAGAAGGAGCAGGAGAGGACTCATTCTCACACTGTAGGCACCCCATCAGAATAAGTGTAGGGTGAGGTGAGTCAACACTCACTCTAATAAATGTTTGTTGTTACTGTGGACACCAGAGCATGAGGTCTCATGATCTAACCCACCCCACACTCCAGTGTCAGGAGGCTGCGTGTCAGCATGGGTGCTTGGGGACATGAGGGCTACAGGGGTTTCCCCAGTCTGCCTGTTCCCTTGGGTCCTTCACACAGCAGAAGGTGAGTGGGAGCACAGGGCCTTCCACACTTGCAGAGCCTTTCTACTGTTCAGGGCTGAGGCTGGGGGATCCCAGCAAGGTGCCCTATTTCCATGCTGTCTTGCCAAGCATCTGGCTGCAGGGCTGGAGAAAGAGCACAGGAGATACTGAAGACCAGGTTGTGGATTCCTGCTTCTGCCATTGTGCCTGACATCCTGCTGCTTTACTGCGCTGTGGTTTCCTCTCTCAGAGGACAGGAAGATCCTGCCCCCTCTCCTGACTTGGAAGAGGGTTAAAAAACTTAGGGTATTGATCTTTCCTGGGTTTTAGATTCTCCCAGGCTAAAAGTGGAAGAGGTGGCAGCATTATCTTCCCATCCCTTCTGTTGTTCAGCTCACCACCCTTCCCTGCCACTTACTTCTCCAGCCAGAGGCGCACATGCAATGCATTAGGAAATCAGCCAAAGGTGCTGTGGGAATGGAGGCATAGAGCTGACTTACCCCATCTTAGCCAAGAAAATTTTGCTCTTGTTGCCTGGGAGTAGCTGCTATTGTTTGGGACATATACTGGATAGTGCAATCAACCAGGATGCTCTGGAGTGAGCTCTTGTCTTCTTCCTCTCTTCTTGTAAGGGAATGCTGCCAGGAAAGCAGTATAAGGACCCTACAGCCTCTGGACTTTGCCTGGTTTTGTCAGCAGCCCTGGGCTGGTTTGCTCTGTTTCTTTTGAATATTTGCCTCTCACCTTCTGGCAGGGCCTGAGCCCTGCTGCAAACCTACGGGGCTGTTTCAAGGATACCTTTCACAAGGGACATCAGGCACTTCCAGGCTGCCCAAAGAAGCAATGATAGATGCTGCAGGGCAGTGTGGGATGGTGTGGCCAGCGCTGTAGCTGGGAGAAAAGTGATCTAATTTTTTTTTGTTTTGCTATTTTAAAATAAAACTATTTGTTTTAAAAAGATGTCTTGTAAAACATTACTGGGTGGCTATATGCTGGTTCCAGCCAGCCCTGAGACCTGGGGCTGGGTTAGGGGATTCAGGACTGGGGCTGGAATAGGTGCCATACTGACCTGCAGCCCCCAGGCAACACGTGCCCCGGGGATCAGCTGTGGCTGTTCCCAGTGCTCAGAGGGGGCTACCCTGAGACAGGGGGACAGGGAGGGGGGATATCAGGGGTCAGCTTTGAGGGCTTTTAGCTTGAATGAAGAATAGCATGGCCATCAGGACTAGGGAAGTCATCATTCCTCTGCACTTGTGAGGCCTCCCATCGTGTCCTGTGTCCAGTTCTGGGCCCCTCACTTCAAGAAGCTGCTGGAGCATGCCTAGAGAAGAGCAACAGAGCTGGCAGAGGGTTTGGAGCAAAAGCCCTAGGATGAGCTGCTGAGGGAGCTGGGGGTGTTTAGCCTGAGGAAAAGGAGGCTCATGTGGGACCTTGTCACTCTCTACAACTTCCTGAAAGGTGAATGTAACCAGGTGAGTATCGGCCTCTTTTCCCAGCCAACCAGCAACATGACAAGAGGATGTAACCTCAAGCTGTGCCAGGGGAGATTTAGGTTGGGTGGTAGGAAGATTTACTCTACAGAAAGGGTGATTAGACACTGTAATAGACAGGCCAAGGAAGGTGGTGGAGACACCTTCCCTGGGAGTGTTAAGGAAAGATTGGTTGTAGCGCTCAGTGCCATGGTCTAGTTGACCTGGTGGTGTTCGGTGATAGATCGGTCTCGATGATCTCAGGTCTATTCCGACCGGGTTGATTCTGTGGTCCTGTGATCGCGGGCCCGCCCGCCGCGGTCCCTCCGGAGCGGCAGGGGCGCTGTGGGGCGCGGAGCGCGCCCGCCGGGCGGGAGTTCCGCCAGCGCCGCTGCCGCCTCCGGGAGCGGAGCCGAGGGGAGCCGGCCGACACCGGGCCGGGGCCGGGCCGCAGGTGGGTAACGAGGACAGGGCGGCAGCGGAGGGCGGGCCAGACCGCGGGCGGCAGCTGCCCTGCTTGCCGAGGGCGGGCGAAGGCTGCCGCCGCTCTGCCGGCCTGTTCGCTGCGAACGTGGCCGCCGGGCAGGGAGGCGGCGCCGGTGCCGCGCTCGCCCTGCACCCGGCCGGGCGCTGTCTGTCCCTCGGGGCCACTGGAGCCTCTGGCGTAGAAGCCCTGGAGCTGCAAGCGGAGGGCTCTCCTCTCCCGGGAGCCCCGCGCCGTGCCCGCGGCGGAGGGCGCCCCACGGCCGCAGGAAGCGGCAGCCGGGTGCCTCTACTCGTGGCCTCTGGGCAGAGGCGGCGGTCGGCGCTGGGGGGACAATGGCAGGCACCCCCTGTGACCCGTCTGCGTGCAGGGACGGGGACAGGGTCCAGAGATCCGGAGATGTTAGTATGGACTTGTCAGCTCAAAGCTTGCGTTTGACCTCAGCCCTTCCAGGTGCTGGAGGCGCGCTCAAGAGTATCAGGGCTGTAGGCAGGGATTTTTTTCAGACGCGGGACGCAAATGGTGCAACCCAGGCGGAGGGCTGGGTGCCAGGCCGGCTCTGAAGCGGTGCGTTTGAGAGCTGCCCTTGCAGTGCCCAGGGGAGCAGCGGCCGACTCTGTTGTCTCGGCTCCTGGGCTGCTCCGCAGACTAAGGCTCCTTTCATGCCTCAGCATGTTGCCTGCTCAGCTCCCCCGCTTTCTACCTGTAACACTGGCGTCCCTGTTCCTTCCCAGTCTCGGCAGGGAGGGCAGGGCCTGCCGCACTGAGTCAGCTCTCGGGGCCTGGGAATTTCTAGCTCAGGCATAGAGAGCCATTGTCCCTCCGTAGACTCCTCTTCACGGTCGCTGTGGGAGAGCGGAGCTGATTCTCCTCCCATGGCAGCGCTGCAGGAGCTGGCGGGGTAACAGCAGGCGCAGTCGTGCTGAACAGAGCTTGCAGTCCCTGTCAAGTTGCAAATGTGGCAACAGACCCTGTCATTTATATCTGATTTCTGCAAAAGTGAACGGCGTTTCTGCACCCCACCATTAGCCAGGGTTACTTAATACAAACAAACCCAGGAGCACATGGGCAGCTTCAGCCCCAGGTGTGAGCACCAATCCCTGTTTTTGGATCCCACAGCACCTGTACAGCCTGCGATGATGCCCCAGCAGCAAAAGAGATTGAGTGGAGGTGTCCGACTGTCTTTTCTAGGGGAGAGAGGAGACAGAGGAGTAGGAAGCAGGCAAAGAAATCCTCTCCCCCCCCCCCCCCGCCATTTTCACCTGTCCCTGGGCTGGGAATTTCTATGTCCTTTAAGTCACAGGAGAGAGATTTTTGGGTGAAACACAGCCTCAGCTTTGGTCGAGTTATTGAACTCCAAGGGCCTGGCCACAGTAGCTGCAGAAAAGTCCCTGAGATCTTTGCCAAGGGGATAAGAGGTTGATGGGAGTGCTTGCTCATGAAATGGCAGGGGACTCTCTTACCTTTAAAGCCCTTAACTTTGTAAATCTCTGAGTTTTGTGTGGGGGCTACTAGAGGTCACAGCCATACAATGTTGCTATACAATGTTGGGGCCAGGTGCACCCCCAAACAGGGCCTAATTTCCTTTGATTAATTTGTTTCTGGGGGAGGAGGAATTAACATCTCTATCCCTTTCAATCACAGGAGCTTTTCTGGTGTGTGTTTATGTAGCCAGCCCACAGCACTCTGACCAGGCTCCCCAAGGCAACTGAGAGGCTTTTTCCATTGAGGAAACAGGAGCAGGGATGTAGCATGGACCAGGGAAACCTTCTACCCTGATGCAGGAAGCTGCAGCTTGCTTTGTGAGGGAAGAATGCCAGTGGCCTTGGGTGTAGGAAGTTCTTGCCTGGTTGCTCATTCTGTTGAGTACCTGGTGCCCCTGAATATTGCAGGTTTGCCTCTGTGAGAGAGGACAGTGAAGGGAAGAACTCCTTCAAGGACTATTACAGCTGTTTTCAAGCTCGCTAGATCACTTCCTATAGCTATGGCTGAAGAATATCAGCTATACCTCATTGCATAGTCCTTGTAAAATCCCAACCAGACAGCTGGTAGGAGAGTTCTTTTCCAGTCTTGCTTTCTGGATGTTTTGCTGAGCAGGTAAACCCTAGTAATTTCCTCTGAGCTGTGAGGAATGCCTTGACACACTTCCAGGGCTGCAGGTGGGGAGGCTGGCAGCCCCAAACCCTGCCTCTCCTCCACTCGCCTGGTGTAGTTGGAGGGGAAAGCTGTGAAGTGTTTGCTTCCAGAGGAAAGTTGCTCATTGCCACAGGCTTGAAACATGAGCTTCAAGGTAGGAGTCAATTTTTCTGTTCAGTGACCTTTTCCTTTTCCACCCAAAAGCCATGTTGAAGTTTAACTTACAAAGATGAGGTGTGAGGACTGAGGTGCTCCTTGCATTTGGAATAAGAGTGTAGTCAAAACCAGATGGTTACAGCAGTGTTCTCTCTCATACTGGGAATCCAAGGTTCTAAGTCAACATGTTCTAGAGCAACCACTTTTAACAGAAGCAAACAGATGTCTGGCCTGTGCTTTTCAGCTCTAGAGGATTTTTTGTACTCTGTGTGCTGCCAGCATCACATGTTGCTGCAGTGAGGGCTGGGTGGCCATATTACAGGTGATGAGGATCAGGCTGGATGGTGGGTATTACAGGCATGTGGAGTGGAGCTGCCCATGTACCAGTAGCCCACTACCTGTCTCTTTCTCCACAGATTTTGCCTTCCCTTCGTGCTGGCTTCCCTCCCTACGATGGCTACAGGTGAAGAGATAGCCCCTGCCCTGCAGGACTCATGGGGGGACTTCTGGCTCTTCCGTTTCTTTGTTAATGCTGCTGGCTACGCGAGTATTGTGGTACCGGGCTTCCTCCTCATCCAGTACTTCAAGAGAAGGAACTACTTGGAGACAGGTAGGAGTGGGGACTTCCCTTCCACATCCTGCATCCCTTGGAGCTCTCTACCCTGCCTCTCTCTGCTCACTCATATTGTTTCCCCAACCTGCATTGTCAGGCTTGAGCCACTCACAGAGCTGTGTCCCAGTGGTGTTGAGCTGCTATCCTGAAACAGATTTTTCTGAGGCACCTGTGCCAGGAGATCTGGGGACTAGTGAGAAGGGAGACTTCACCTCTCAAGCTAGTGCAGCATGTGGTGCCCAGGCTTTGGTTACTTGTGTCTCCATCTTCTCTTACCCTGTTCAGGCCGAGGCATATGCTTCCCTGTCATCAAATCATGTGTGTTTGGCTCTGAGGTGAAGTCTGTACATCAGGACGATGGCTCCCTGCCACCCCGAGCAGAGCCCACAGAATCCTCCACAGCCCGACAGGTCTTCAAGCTGTTCTGCTGTGCTGCTGGTCTACAGGTAGGGGTCCTGTGCATGTGTGGCTGTCCCATTATGGAAGGAGAAAGTGGCCAGTGGGCTAGTGGCTGTCAGTTCCTTGAAGACCAAGGATGCAGTGCTGTCCTTGATCAAGGTAGGGTTGGAGGCTGGGACAGGATAGTCTGTGGAGGTCCATTTAGCTCTTGTCATTTGGGTTGGAGTACCCTGTCTGTCTGATCAAATTCCTTCAGAGCCTTTGAAAATTCTGTGATTCAGTAGATTGTTAAGGCTGCTTTTGTTCTGGCCCTGATGTCAGATCAGCAGATAGTTTGAGCCATCTTTTTTTCCAGGCTCTCTCATGGGTCACTGTCTGGGGGTGATGCATTCTGCCTTGATGGATTGAATTTGAGTACGGGAGAGAAAATACTTAAATTCAGCTACAGATAAACAGGAATTTAAAATCTTAGATTCCCCAAGTCTCAGCTACATCCTGAGTATCATTAGGAAGGGCAACCTTTTTGGTCTGTGAGGGTAAAAAATAGCAATGTGCGCACTGAGATAGAAAAATCCAGATGTCCTGCAGCCAGGAAACAACACTCTCTGGCCTACTCCCCCAGCCATTCAGACTTGTGGTGGGCCACTGAACTCTTCCATCTCTCTGTGTCTTAGTTTCCTGGGAGATGTGTGATGAGAGGAAGTCTGTGTTACTTCTGTGAGGGGCTTGGTGTTGTTGCACCAAAATGAGTGGAGATGACAACCAGGACAGTGATCATCCCTTATGAACAATTTTGTCTGCTGGGTTTGAAACTAGAATTGATTTGGATGTAAAAACCAGGCCTAGGGAGCTGGAAGTGAAAACTAATGCAGAGGCCGCTGGGAAAACTGCCAGGACTTGCCGTAGGTAGCTGGCACCAAAACCACAGCTGTGTATTGGTAATGTTCCCTGATTCGGTCAGTCTGGTTTCACAGGCTTAAAGTAGTTCAAAGCCTAATTGCTCACTCTCACCAGGATGTTTGCATTGTGGGCTTTTCTCCCCTGTACACTGAACAGGTGTGGTTTGGGACAGGATGTTCCTGGGTGTAACCACATGGGACAGCGGGTTCCTTCATGTGTGGAGTGGGGGTGTTCTTGTCTCCCAGTGTCTCAGGGAAGCATTGTCATGCAGAGGATGAGGCAACAGTGGGGAAAGGAAGGATCTCCTGGGGTCTGTTCTTCCTGGCAACTGCTGTTGTGGGTCTTGACTCTCCCTGTGCTCCTGCTGCTTTGCAGGCTTCCTACCTCACATGGGGTGTCCTCCAAGAGCGTGTAATGACGAGAACGTATGGTGCCACTGAAACAGACCCTGGTGAGAAGTTCAAGGACTCCCAGTTCCTCGTATTCATGAACCGCATCCTGGCCTTCACAGTGGCTGGTCTGTACTGTGCCCTGACCAAGCAGCCACGCCATGGGGCTCCTATGTACAAATACTCCTTTGCCTCCCTCTCCAACATCCTCAGCAGCTGGTGTCAGTATGAGGCACTCAAATACATCAGCTTCCCCACCCAAGTGCTGGCCAAGGCCTCCAAAGTGATCCCAGTGATGATGATGGGCAAGTTGGTGTCACGCAAGAGTTATGAGTACTGGGAGTACCTGACTGCTGCCCTTATCTCCGTGGGGGTCAGCATGTTCCTGCTCTCCAGTGCTCCTAACAGGACGGTGTCCACTGTCACCACTTTCTCTGGCATAGTGCTCCTAGCTGGCTACATAATCTTCGACAGCTTCACCTCCAACTGGCAGGATGCTCTCTTCACCTACAAGATGTCTCCCGTGCAGATGATGTTTGGCGTTAATGTCTTCTCCTGCCTTTTCACTGTGGGCTCACTCTTGGAGCAGGGTGCCTTGCTGGAGTCAATGCGCTTCATGGCCCGCCACTCGGAATTCACTGCCCATGCTGTGCTGCTCTCTGTGTGCTCTGCCTGCGGCCAGCTCTTCATTTTTTACACCATCAACCAGTTTGGGGCAGCTGTCTTCACCATCATCATGACACTCCGACAGGCCTTTGCCATCCTCCTCTCCTGCCTCATCTATGGGCACACTGTCACTGTTGTGGGTGGGCTGGGCATAGCTGTTGTCTTCATGGCCCTCTTTCTCCGTGTCTATGCCCGCAGCCGCATGAAGAAGCGCAGTAAGAAGCTCCCGCTGGGTGAGACCCCTGTACAAAAGGTCTAAGGAAGCTGAGGCCATGGCATTTAAGCCATGCCCACTGTCCTGCCACAACTTGAGGGTATTTGCTTGATTTCTCAGAACTCACTGAGAAGAGTGGGGTATGGATCGGCAGGACCAGTGACTCAGTTTTCCTGGGAAAGGGGCTGGAACAAGCCCAGGAAATGCTCTGGGCTGACACAGCTCCAAACCTTTCCATTTGCCTTAATAGGTCAAAGACTTAGAGCCAAGGCACAGGCCTGGGGGCACACCAGCATGGGGCTGCTGGTATTCCTGCCCCACCTCTGTCCTGTGGCTTCTCCCCCAAAGTCACTGATGAACAAGGGAATTCTTCCCTGTCACTGTATTGCCTCTGGCTAATGCTCCTCCATTTCTGTTAGTACTACAGAGCTTGGCAGGAGGAAAGGGCAAGCAAAACACTAGGTTTCTTTCTGAAACACCCCTGAGTGAGGCATCCCAAGCTGGGCCCATCAAAGGGTGGAGAATGCTCTTCCTGCATTCCAGGAGAGGCTCTGAGTGGTACAGGTATAGCCAAGGGAAGGACTCCCAGCCTGTCTTATCCCAGGCCTGGGATCTGCTCTGGGAGAACACTGCAATGAAAGCCAGTGTCTCCCAGTTTGGTTTTATCAATTCTTTGCCCCTGCTCCAAGACACTTTTCTTTGCTCCCCTCAGCCCAGACTGATTTCTATGCAGCACCTGAGCTGGACAGTTCCAAGGCTTGCCAAGTCCTTTGAGGTTGCTTTATGGCTACATCTGCTGCTGTTACAGGCCAAAAGCTGCACTGCCCAGAAGCCCCAGCACCACCTTGGGGTCTCTCAGTGCCATGGTTTCTGGGCTTTGTAGATGTGATTCAGACAAGCACAAAGAACCCTTTATTTTTCCTGTCACCTGGAGACACCGGCCCTCGTTTTCCCAGGGGCTGGCCAGAGTCTGTGCCTGGAGGGTTGGGACATGGGGCAGAGCCTGCTTGCAGTGCCTTGTTCCTGCTCCACAGACAGCAGGGGATGGAGCAGTGAAAGCTGTTCTTCCCCAGAAGCCTGGGTTTTATTGGTCAATCCTTTTCTCATCAACACAACCTGACTGACAAAGCCCAGCAAGTTTTGGTACTTTCACAAGGCAACTTTTTTCTCTTTTTATTTTATTAAATTAAAAATATGCTGCATATAGTGCCATGGGCATAAATGTGGGTTTTTTTCAGTTGGTTGGGGATTTTTTTTCACGTACCTGGAAGGAGGGAAGAGATTTCCAACTCCTCCTGTGTCTCTAGTCTCTCTGGGACAGCAACGTTGTCTTTCCAAATACAGGTGCCTCTTTCTGTCTTTGCCAAGGCTGGTATCAACCAGGCTTGCACTCAAAGCTGCAAGGGCTGATAGGAGATCCTTGCGGAAACAACTGGGGAAGCACAGCCAGGTTTGGAAGACTGCTTATGCTGGTGGGCAGGTGAAGAAACCATTAGCCTGAGCCTAGTTTGGCTCCTAGGTTCCCTGTATGGTGCAACTTAAGGAATTCCCAGTGGGTGTAGCTACCAAGAGGTGATACAGAAGCCTACTGTGCACCTGCCAGCTAGGGCCTCTGGTGCTGTAGCACTTTGTAGGATGTACTGCAGCAGCTAGAGCCAGGAAAGGCTTGAGGTGTGCATGGTCTGTCCTCCTGGTACATGTGGGAAGCCTGGTGAAAAGCCCTGTAGGCAAGGGTGGGTCTGGCATCAGAGACAGGACTGGGGCATAACACAGCTAGGGAAAGAAAGGGGATACTTGGGTGAGGGTTACAAGAGAAACAGAGGAGAAGAGGGACAGTGGATATTTGGAGGGGATACCAGAGCTGGTGCTGAGCACATCCCAGCCTTCAGAGCACTTTGCACTCCAGCAGTTTTATCTGTGCTCCTTTTCTAGCTCTGAGCTTTTGGAGGTGCCTGTGCAACCTCACAGCTTTTCATCCTGCCCTACAAATTCGCCCAAATGTCTGCACCCACCATCTGCTGACAAACTGAAAATAGAATCCTTTGATTAAAAACAAACCACAAAAACCCACATTGCCAGGTTAGGAATAGGATACAGTAGGATAACCTAATTTAAATGAAGATTTAAGCAAAACATTAGTGGAAAAAAAAACCCCAAGACATTAACTTGAAAAGTTAATTTTTATTAATTCCATATTTGGAAACACCTTCCTATCCAGAGAGAAATCCTAGTTATTAACTAATTGCTAGCTTAGCTCCACCACTGCCCTAGCTGCACCCACATAGCTGCCATAGTGGCAGCACAGTCAGTGTCAGTTGGAGATGGATACTGGCTAAAGCCCATTCGATTTTGCGCCTGTGACAGCTGGCATGTGGGCAGCAAGAGAATGTAATGCTGGTTTCACTTTTCTCTGACAAACCCCAAGGGCCATTGTGGCCAGGGGTGACAAACCTCACAGAGTGTGAGCTCAGTGCAAGGGGCAGCTCAGTGAGAAGTGATGGCCCAGGCTTGTCATCTAGGACACAGATGGAAAAAAGCCAGATACTGCCCAACACCCAATGGCTGCAGAAGAAAAGGCAGATTGGAGGTGGGAGGAAAGGAGTTGAGTCTTTGGCCCAACAGCTGAAGAGAGTTAGCTTGACTACAGTCCTGAGCTGTCACTCCACACCCTGCTCCACACTGCAGTGGAACAGGCAGATGGCTCCTGCCACTGTCCTGCTCCAGAGGTGCTCAAATCAAACCAGCCAGCAGCAGCCCAGGCTCAGACCCTGGCACAGCTCACCCAGCTGACCCACACAGATTGGAAGTTAGCTCCCAGGCTGGGGGGCATGCAGTGCTCCAGGTGGAGAACTACTGCTCCATTGGAGAGGATCCCACCTGTACAGCAGGTCATGTGTTCCTTCCACCCACTTCATCTTGCCAGGGCATGGAAGAGATAAAGATCACCTAAACCAGGGCTCAGAAAAGCAGTCAGGGCACAGGGGAGAGCAACACAGGAGAGTCCAATACCCTCAAGGCACAGGCTGAGACATTTTCCTCAGCAGAGCAGGCATGAAACACAAGGGACCCTGCCATGTAAATCATCAGTTCTTTAATTCCAGTAGAACAAAAAAAAAAAACCAAAAAAAAACCCCAAAAAATGCAGAAAAATAATCAAACAAAACTCATCCAAAATACATTGTGCTATTCTGGGGCTTCAGGGAGGCAGAGGTTCAGAGGAAGGGCTCTCCCACCCCAATGGCATAAGGACAGTATTTGATGCCTTCTGGTAACATGGGACACTCCGTGAGGGGGTGAGAGGAAGCCTAATGCTTCCTCACACCTCCAGTCCCCATCAGCTGTTCCTACACAAGTAGAAAGATACAGAACAGACAGACCTCAGGCTACCTGAATTATTACTAACAAAAAGGGAATCATGCCCTCCTGCACCCTGACAAAAACAACCCCAACCAAACACAGCCAAAAGAACAGACACCACCAAGAAGTCAGTAGCAGCTGGTGGACACAGACCATCTTCTAAGCAGACATGACAGAGCAGAGGTCTGGCAGGTGAAGGAAGAACCTCCTTCAGTCTACCTCTTCCATGCGGGATGTATCTTCATCTCCCTCCAGGGGGGGGATTTCCTCAGGGACAGCTGTACTCGGCTCCTCTGCAGTCATCTCATCTTCATCAATGCCTGGGAGAGGGGAGAAAAGAAGAGATAAGGCCTCCAAATGACACCTGATCTCAGATATACAGCCTCTCCCAGAGTAAACCTGGCTCCTGCCTCCAGCCTGAGGAATGGGGCTATTAGCATCCAGTAGTTCACAGAATCATAAAATATTGATTTGGAAGGGACCCACAAGGATCACTGAAGTCCAGCTGCTGGCTCTACACAGGACAGCCCCAAGAATCACACCATGTGCCTCAGAGTGTTGTCCAAACACTTTTTGAATGCTGGCAGGCTCGGTCCTGTGACCACTTCCCTGGGGAGTCTGTTCCTTGGCCAACCACTCTCTGAGTGAAGAACCTTTTCCTAATATCCAACCTAAACGTCTCCTGACAAAGCTTCATGATGTTCTCTCAGGTGCTGTCACTTGTCACCAGAGAAAAGATATCAATGCAGGCCTCTCTGCTTCCCCTGGCAAGGAAGCTGAACACTGCAGTGAGGTCACCCCTCAGTCTCTTTTCCTCCAGGCTGAAAACTAATAAATGCAAGTCAACATTATTACAAGTTATTGTGAACTCCAGCACTAATCCTGAATCAGTAGCATCCTTCCAGTAGCATCTACACTAGTATATGGATACTACCTATGGCATTAGAGTGCACTCTGTAAGCGGCAGAGATTAACTACAAAAGATTGTCACCCAGCACCACAAAACCTGTAGTTTAAGCCAGGAGAATGTGGTTTAAGCCATGAACATTTCTCTAGAGAAAAATGCAGTAAATCCAGTCAAGTCACAACTAAAGCAATTGCAGGATTCTAGAGCTCATCAGTTTCTAACACTGCAGGTTGCTGTTTCAATAGACTCTGAACAGAAAATTGTACTACCATACAGTCCCTTTACCTGCAACTTGACTAACAGAACACTCTAGTCCTACTGTGACTAGGCAGCACAGAGTTACTAACTTAGTTGTGCTAAGCCACAACACCTCCTGATTTACATTTTTAGCTAAATAGTGAATTTGGAGGAAAAGGCTGTGTGCAGGCATAAGCTGTTTCACCAGATGGGTCACATCATCCATGACAGACTTTTCACATTTACTCTGAAGGAATAAAAAGCCTCAGTTTGTCATCTGAACATCCTAGTGGTGGCTCCTGGTGTTGTGGAGGACAGGGCAGTCCACCCAGAGTCCTGAGCCTTCCTGAAGTACCTTGTTCCAGGTTTATACTTTCTTGTGGCCATCTTATGTACAGAGCCACTTCAGCACATCATAGCAGCATGGCTCCCTTACTGGCCACCCCCTGCCCCAGGACACTAGCCTGCTTTCAGGCCTTGCTGCAGGCTTGACAAGTTGCATGGATACTCACCAAGCCCAAGTTTAATCATCCTGTAGATGCGGTTGGAGTGGGTCTGGGGATCTTCCAGGGAGAAACCAGAGGACAGCAGAGCAGTCTCAAAGAGTAGCACCACCAGATCTTTAACAGCTTTGTCATTCTTGTCAGCATCAGCCTTCTGGCGAAGGGTTTCCACAATTGGGTGATCAGGGTTGATCTCCAGGTGCTTCTTGGCCATCATATAGCCCATGGTAGAGTTGTCCCGCAGTGCCTGAGCCTTCATGATGCGTTCCATGTTGGCTGTCCAACCATAGGTGCTGGTGACAATGCAGCAGGGAGATGAGACCAACCGGCTCGAGACAGTGACCTGCCAACATAGCCAAGGGTTAGCTGTGCAAGGCCCCCATAAGCCCTGGACCGGGCCCAGCCAGAGCACACTACAGCCCAAGTCTTTGCCTCTCGTTCACCTGGGAACACCCCCCAAAGCAAGCAGAAATGCTCCAAGCAGCCCCAGGACTGCTGCACAGACTAATGTGGCCAGCTGCACTGCACATTTCTCACACCTACCCTCTCCCATCAATATACATATTTGGGTCAGTGCCCCTTGCCTGCAGCCTGTCTGCTTAGAGCAAGATAGTGCATGCTGAGACCTCCAGCCTCCTTTAGGAGCTCCTGTAAAGGAGATGAGAGGCATGCATTGAGCTGGGGCCTTCACCTGCACCATGGAGGACCCAGCCCTCCTCCCTCCAGCCCGTGGCTAAACTCCCTGCCCACCCATCTCACCTTCTCCACCTTCTTGTCCAAGATTTCCTTCATAAGTTTGCAGAGGTTCTCAAACTTGGCCTTGCTCTCCTCCATCTTTGTTTTCTCTTCCTCATCTTCAGGCAGCTCTAGCCCCTCTTTGGTGACTGATACCAGAGTCTTGCCATCAAACTCCTTGAGCTGCTGCACGCAATACTCATCGATGGGCTCTGTCATGTATACCACCTCAAAGCCACGCTTCCGCACACGCTCCACAAAGGCTGAGTTAGCAACCTGCTCCTTACTCTCCCCTGTGTTTGTGGACGTTAGAAATGAAACATCACCAAGAGGTAATAGATAAACAGTACCAGTCACTTGGGACCCCTAACAAAAAACTGATAGCAGTCAGGGTTCTAGGCCTGGTGGCCTTTCCCAAGCCCCCAGGAATGAGGTGTAATTCAGCAGGGATGATCTGCTGAAGGCAGCAGGAGGTGTTTTAAATTAGGGTTTGTATGCAAGCTACCTGCCTCTACCTTGCTAGGCTCAGAGGACCTCTGGCTCACCTGTGATGTAGTAGATACTCTTCTGGTTCTCCTTCATACGGGACACATACTCAGAAAGTGAAGTCACCTCATTGCCTGAGTGGGATGTGTGGTACCGCAGAAGCTCCGAAAGGCGCTTTCGGTTGGTGGAGTCCTCATGGATGCCCAACTGGGGGCAGAAGAAATGCATAAAGTATCCAGGATAGGACTTGGATGCACTTGGCCATCCCTGAGGCACAGGCATCTGCCCAGCTCCTGATCATTTGAGTGTTTGGCCTAGGGCAGCCAGATGCCCACAAAGGCACTCTAAGACATTTGCAAGACCCACTCCTTTTATCCTAACATCCATGCAGAGGAGACACAACATAGGAACAAGATTGCTCCTCAGGCAGATGGGCCCTTCCCTCCTCCAGGTACAGGGTGTCCAACTCACCTTTAGATTCTTGGAAAAAGCCTCATAAAATTTCTTGTAGCTCTCTTTGTCTTCTGCCAGCTCTGAAAAGAGCTCCAAGCATTTCTTCACAATGTTTTTGCGGATCACTTTGAGGATCTTGCTCTGCTGGAGCATCTCACGAGAAATATTCAGAGGAAGGTCCTCTGAGTCCACAACACCCCTGATAAAGTCTGCATAGGAGGAATGAAAACAGGTGTCAGGTTAAGGATTCTGAGCTTCAACACAGAAAGAAAAGAGCTAAAACACTGACTGCTATGCACCCACACCAGCTAGCGCCTCATCCAGTCCCTTTGTACTAGAAGCAATACCACAGGCTGTGGGGATCCCAGCTCTGCACAAGGATAGTGAGGCAGGGGGCTCTTACTTAGGTATTCAGGGATGAGCTCGTCACAGCTGTCCATGATGAAGACCCGCCTCACATACAGCTTAATGTTGTTCTTCTTCTTCTTGTTCTCAAAGAGGTCAAAAGGGGCACGGCGTGGGATGAAAAGCAGGGCCCTGAACTCCAGCTGCCCTTCCACAGAGAAGTGCTGTGGAACCAGGAAAAAAAAACCAGCTTCTGGGGTGCTTAACTTCTCCTTTCCCCAGCTCCCACAGTAGCAAGGCTGAACTGCCACTCCTCAGCACTGGGACTGACAAGGGGGCACACACAGCATCATCTCTAGCATCCAAGCAACCTGCATTTCCTCCTGCTCAGGCCCACTATCCCCTGTGTGTCAAGGTTTTCTGGCATACAGCAGGCTTGGACAGAGAAGTCAGTCTTCTCTGAGACCCTACATCCTCCTGTCTTCCTTATGGACTGGCACTGCCAATCCTTCCATCTGCATAGGAGTCACAGTGCAGGTTGCTCCATCACCAAGTGGTCTAAGAGTGCTCAGTCCCACAGAGGCATAACCATGTGGTGACTCTGGATAAGGGCTGGAAAGGGGCCCTCAACCTCTCCCTGCAAGGCACGGTAGCCCAGCACTCACCTTGACAGCCAAGTGGTCCTCCCAGTCGTTGGTGAGGCTCTTGTAGAACTCGCCATATTCTTCCTGGGTGATGTCATCAGGGTTGCGGGTCCAAATTGGTTTGGTCTTGTTCAGCTCCTCCTGGTCAATATATTTCTCCTTGATTTTCTTGGTCTTTTTCTTCTTGCCTTTGTCTCCCTCCTCCTCATCAGAGCCCACATCCTCAATTTTGGGTTTCTCTTCATCTTTGGACACTGACTCTTCCTCCTTCTCATCTTTCTCCTCCTCTACTTCATCATCACTGATCTCTTTCTCACGTTCTTTCTCCAGCTGTGGAGAAACAAACACACAGTAGTCAGGTTTAGCCCCAAGTTACCAAGAATGCTTCTGCTCCAGATGAGAAAAATGGTGTCCTCCAAGGCCAAACAAATGCTTCATCTGGAATCAAAAGTCTCAGAACCAGTCCTCAAAAGCCCTTCATCATGCAACCAAAAACTGTGTCTGAGAAGAGACAAGTGGCAGGAAACCCCTCTTTTTCTATGGCTGATTTAAGATGATCTTCAGCTGCAGAGACCAAAGGCCTTTAGTGTGGCTGGATAACCACCTCCTTTCACCTCCAGTAAGCTCCCAGCCTCAAATCCCCTTTGGCCACAGAAGCTGAGAGCACCACTGACCAGTACCCAGCAGCCAGGAACTACAGAAGGGACCAGAAGAGATTGTACACTGAGCCTTTTCTGTACTCCTGTTTCTAACACCAGCCACCCCTGCCTCCAGCTTTCCAGTTGGTCCCCAGAGTCCTTTCCTTACATACATAGAGTGTGATGGGGTAGCCAATGAACTGGGAGTGCTTCTTCACCACCTCTTTCACACGACGCTCCTCCAAGTACTCAGTCTGGTCCTCCTTCAAGTACAGGATCACTTTGGTGCCACGTCCAATGGGTTCATCTGCAGCATAGGGAAAGAAACATTAGTATTTCAGGACAGAAAGCAAGCGTGACCAGCTCCTCAAACATAAACCTCAAACATAAAAAATATGATACCCAGCATTAACCAGTGTGAGTAACAGTGCAGCATGGCTCTAGGGAGCACCAGCAAAAGGAATGCTTCTGCCAGGAAAATATGCTTGGTTTTTTGTACAATACGCACCACGGTCAGTTCGGACAGTGAATGAGCCCCCAGCTGATGACTCCCAAGCATACTGCTCATCATCATTGTGCTTGGAAATGACAATCACCTTCTCAGCCACCAGATAGGCAGAATAGAAACCCACACCAAACTGCCCAATCATGGAGATGTCTGCACCAGCCTGTGAAAGCAGAGAGCAACTGCTAAGACCAGTGTGGAGACAGAAAATGTCTGATTCACAGCAGCAAAGAACTGGGTCAAGCACACAGAGAAAAACATTCAAGTGCCAACAGGCTACCAGCTACCCTCAGCTCCTCCCTGGTGTCAGAAAGGTGGGGGAAGCATACTTGGGTAGGCCAACAGTTCCCATGCCAAACAAGTCACTGTTTATTATAATTTGTACATTCAGTGCCAGCCTGTGACCCAGGCCCCAGGGAACCCATGCAGCCAAAGCCAACCCACCTGCAGGGCTTCCATGAAGGCTTTAGTCCCAGATTTGGCAATGGTGCCCAGGTTGTTGATGAGATCTGCTTTTGTCATCCCAATGCCAGTGTCCACCAGAGTCAGTGTGCGGTCCCGGGGGTTGGGGATGATGTCAATTTTCAGGTCTTTCCCACTGTCCAGCTTTGAGGGGTCGGTCAGGCTCTCATAGCGGATCTTATCCAGGGCCTGGGGAGAGAGAGATGCTCGACACAGCCTCCCTGCTCGACAACCTCTTCCATCCCTCCCCTGCACAAGCCTTACCGGAGAGCCAGGAATCAGCACCCCCTGAAGGACACCAGCCCAACCCTGAGCCCCCCAGCAGAGGAAGGAGCCCACTCCCGCCCCCGCTCACGTCGGAGGCGTTGGAGATGAGCTCCCGCAGGAAAATCTCCTTATTGGAATAGAAGGTGTTAATAATGAGCGACATGAGCTGGGCGATCTCCGCCTGGAAGGCGAAGGTCTCCGCATTCTCCTCCTCGTGCTGCACCTTCTCGGGCATCTACAAGGCAAGCACAGACCTGTTTTCAGAGTATTTTCAGTCCATGAGAACTAGGGAGGGGGTGGTGAGGGCATCAGGCCCAGCCCCATCTCCCATGCTGTCCCTACCGTCTCGGATGTGAGGGACCGGCGAAAGAGCTGCACTCCCCCCCCCGCCCCCAGCTGGCTTTTATCGGCACGGAACGGGGAGGGAGCCTCACGGAACGGGAGGGAGCCTCACGGAATGTTGTATCCTTCCGCCTTAAAGGGGTCTTGATTAGCGAACCACAGCTGGACGGTGTATGGGATGCTTCGGACTTGCCGTTTAGTGGCGGCCATGACAGGGGCTGGCGTGCAATGAGTTCTCGGCTTTCTACTGCTGTGCGGTCGCCAGCCGCAGCTCCCCGCCGCCCTTTGACGCGACGCTCGGAGGGCCGCAGGACCGAGACCTCCGAGCGTCGCGACGAGGGGCGGCGGGGAGCCCTGGCGAGGAACTCTTTTCCGCGCCTCGTCGCGGAGGAATACAGCTAAACGCAGAACCACACTTCCAGAGTATTCCATAGTGGTTATGGTGGCTTCTTCGACTCCGTGGCTGGGGCAGGGAACCGGGAATCCGCGCTGTCCCAGCTACATCCTACAGCTCTCCCGGAGGCCGGGAGCCGCGTAGCTGTGCCGGCCTGAGGCTGCATGTGCCGCGGTTCATCGGTGAGGGGCGGGGACAGAAGGTGTCAGGGCCAGAGTGTATGGCAGGTCTCTGTCGCCGTTGCAAAACAGTGTTTGGAGACGTTGTCTTCTCAGTGTCCAAGGGAATAATAATATAAATCGATCTTAAGCCTTACTATTCCAGTCTCTGCAGTACGCTTTCCAGTTCTGAGCTCCTGAGTAGAAGAGAGAAATGAAGCCTGGAGCTGGTCCAGCAGAGAGTAAAAAAGATGATTAAGGGACAGGAGCATCTCTCCTAAGAAGAAAGGATGAGGGAGCTGGGCCTATTCAGCCTCGAGATAACTGAGAACGGAGTTCATCAATGTCTGGAAATATCTCAGGGGAGGGTGTTGAGGATACAGCCAGGCTCTGCTTGGTGCTGCCAAGCAGGACAGGAGGCAGAGGCCAGAAACTGATGCACAGGAAATTCCACCTGAGTATGAGGAAGAACTTTACTCCCAGCACTGGAATAGATTGCCCACAGAGATTGTGGAGACACTGTCACTGGAGATGCTCAAGAATTGTCTGGTCACAGTCCTGTGAGATGTGCTCTAGGATGACCCTGCTTAAGCAGAGAAGTTGGACCAGGTGATCCACTCTGGTCCCTTCCAACCTGACCCATTCTGTGATTCTGTGTTGAAGCTGTGGGTACAAAAGCCCTGATCAACAAAGGCACCTGGAAGTGGGATGAGGGGACCTGAGTTCCCACATGGGTTTTGGTGCCTGATGGTGCAAGGAGATGATGGCTGTGAATGATGTGGGACAGGGGGATTCCCGCTGGCAGGCTGGTGTAGTTCACACCAGGAGCAGGAGGTGGCACTACGGCTGTTCCCAGGCACAAAGTTAGTTCCCGGGTGCTGTGCTGCAGGTCAGTACTGCTCAAAATGTGAAGCTGCATCTGCTCTTTATCAGAGGTGTGGGTGGTCCCTTGGTGTATCTCGAGGGCAGCATCCCTGGGGTGCTGGTGGATGAGAGGCTGGCCATGAGTTCATCATGTGCACTCACAGCTTGGAAAGACAATGGTGTCCTGGGTTGCATCCAAAGCAGAACAGCCATCAGAGTAAGGGACAGTTTTCTGTCCCTGTGCTCTGCCCTGGTGAGAGCCCAGCTGCAGTGATGTATCCAGCACTGGGGTCCTCAGCACAGGAAGGACATGCACCCGGTGGAGATAGTCCATAGGAGGAGCACCAACATGATCAGAGGGATGGAGCACCTCTCCCACAAGGGCAATCTGAGAGAACTGGGATTGTTCAGCCTGGAGAACTCTTTGGTGTGACCTAATTGTGGCCTTCCAGTACCAGAAAGGGACCTATAATAAAGATGGACAGGGACAAAGAGTATGTAGTTACAGGACAAGGAATAATGGTTTCAAACAGGGAAGGTTTAGATATGGGGCAAGGAATTTATTACTCTGAGGGTGGTGAGGCACTGGAAAAGTTTCCCAGAGAAGCTGTGGATGCCCCATCCCTCAAAGTCCTCAAGTCAAGCAGAATGTTGCTGCAGGTAACCTGATGTAGTGGAAGTTGTTACAGCCCATGGCAGGGGGTTTGGAACTGGACGATCTTCAAGGTCCCTTGCAACCTGAACCATTCTGATTTTATGGTTCTACGATCCCCTTCCCACACTGGCTGTGTCCTCATAGCTGGGCCTGACTGTGCAGGGGATGTACGCACATTTCCACATCTGACATTGGTTGCAGGGGACCACAGGATACCAAAGAAATGGCAGTCTCTTCTCACTTCAACCCTTGACCCTCCACAGCCCCTCTCCCCTGTGGTGACAGAGACAAAAACACATAACCAAAGGAGCATTTTGTTCTTTTTATAGAAAATGGCAACTGTATAGACACATTTACACGACAAGGGATAGGAAAGCCAAGGGAGAGGTAAGGCCTTCCCTTGTAGGTGGGTAGGGAAGGCAGCTTTGTTGGGAAGGGAGTTGCTGCCTCTCATCTTGTAGCCCACAGTGGAACCTCCTGTCACACAACTAGGAGGCTGAAAAAACAATATCAGAATCAACAAAAAAAGGAAGGGAATAGAAGCAAGAGGGGGAGAAGGTGGGGTGTGGAGACCTCCTCCTTCCTCAGCCTAGCCATGGTGTTGGCCCTTTCTGTGACTGTCTACACTCTTGGGATACACCACTGGGCAGGGGGATGTGCGTCTAGCAGAGAGCAGGGATGGCAAGGCTGGCTGGGGCTCTCCTCCCCATTCACAAGTCTTACCAGCAGGAGGAGGGGTGGGATATTTCCAGGCCCCCTAAGAGAGGAGAGAATCTCCTAGGTGCTTTGGAGACAAGGGCAAGAGAAGGAGTAACACTGGTTACCAGCCTTTCACTCTGTCAAAGAGGCTGAAAATGGCTTTTGGCCTTAAGCCAGGGAAGTTATGCTGCATGGGAGGCAGATGGACCTCTTGGAGATCCCAGGGGTCTTACAACACACACAACATGGGGAAGGAGAAGGCACATAGGCCTGAAGGCATCACACAGCCAAGCGTGGCAGGAACCAGGCCAACCCTGCAGGAGTGGAACCGTCCCTGGGTGTAATGTCTGCTGTGGCAGTGTGATTTGGCAGGGACAGGTGTGATCTGTTATTTCCCCACAGTGCTGAGGTGTCCAGGGCCTCAGTGGAAGATGCAGAGCCATCTCTTGGTGTCCCTGCACCCTGTGTGCCTCTGCTAGATGAGAATTCGGACCAGAAAGGAGACAGCAGCTCCTAGGGCCAAACCCAGTGACAAGAAAAATGCCATGACGGCTCCAGCTGTCTCCGCTTCGTGCGCAAGCACTTTCCTAGGGGAAAAACAGGTGTCAGATGCATCTTTGGGATGTGTGTTCAGTACCCTGCTGTTCAATGAGCTGGGAGGTTTGTCTGCAGCAGATGAACAGCAAGAAGTAATACCCGTTGGCTCCCAGAGCCGCAAGAACTCCAAGTTCATAAAATACATCAGGCAGTCCACCCTGAGGCTCCCGGCAGCAGGGACATCCCCATCCTACACCTGTGGGGCTCCTCGTACTGCCTGTGCTGGGCAAGGCTGCTCACCCTGCTGTGGGTGCTATGCCATGCTTTGTTCCGCTCCAGATCCCTCCTGCATCCAGCCCCTTCCCCTGTGGGGTAGCTGGGAAAAATGGAGAGCCCAAATAGCTTCCTTATCCTGAGGATATGGAGGCACAAACCTGGGAGACGGGACACCGGGGTAGTGACAATTCCCTTGTGTGCCTGCGGCCTCTTCTCCAGATGCCAGAGCTGGGCAGGGCCAGACTCCAGAAGTTATGCCAAGCTTAACTTCTGGGGGCACAACATATGCCACCAGGCATCTCGGGGCATAACCAATCCTTCCCTTGTCCCCAGCTCACACTCACTTTGGCCCGAAGCACATGCAAAGGCTGGCCAGGTAGCCATTGGAGATGGAGAAGAAGATCATGAAGACGATGTACCAGGCATCATGAGAGAAAAAAACAGGCAGGTAGTAACGGGGTTTCACATTGCACAGCATGAAGAGAGGGACAAAGATGACACGGAGGACCACCATCACTGGCAGGAGGCAGCTGTCCTTCCCGGGCTGGGAGAAAAAACACACATTGCTGAGAAGCTGAGAACTGGACATTCCCCATCCCACCGCATGCTGGTAGGGGCTCTACAGAGGCTGTCCCTACTGTGCTACGTCTGTGGAGGAGCCACAGAGATGGCAAAGCTGCTGAGAGGCTTTCTTGGCTGCCTTATGACCACCTGCAGTCATAAGTAGGTTCTAGGTTTGAAAGCCCTGTCACAGGGGACTTGAAGCAGCACTAGAGCCAAAATACTGAGCTGGGCTTGTGGGCAACTGTTAAGCCCTTGCTGGCAACAGGCGGGCAGGCAA
Source organism: Cyanistes caeruleus (assembly GCF_971803275.1). Classification (NCBI taxonomy): domain Eukaryota; kingdom Metazoa; phylum Chordata; class Aves; order Passeriformes; family Paridae; genus Cyanistes; species Cyanistes caeruleus. The sequence goes on along the minus strand of NC_141702.1, from coordinate 82,833,702 downwards.
GAGAGCTTTGTGCATGCTCATACAGTGAGCCAGTGCAGAACAAGGGTGGCTGAGGTAAATTCCCTCTGGCACCTCAGTGCCTGCAAACTGGGCTTAATCCACCTCTTCAGTGTGCTACGCCATCCCGCAGCCAAGCAGGGCAAGAACCAGCAATCTGGGAAAGGGATTATGCTGGGGTTGTTTTGGAATGTGCTGGGAAAGGCATGGACCGAGTTACAGTCTCCTTGGATCCCACCAGAATTCCTGAGCAACTAAGGCTGGGACAAAGAAGGAGGCACCATCCTTGTGTTGTCCCTGCATCTAGGACAAAGGCAGTCCCTGGAACGAGACAGGCCTTGTCCCCTCAGTGAGGTGCCAGGTTCACAGATGACAGGGCTCGCTGGTCTGAGGTGAGGAGAGACCCACAGCTACCTTGGGAGCTGCTGGGCTGGCATGGCCACAGGAAACGCCATGAACACAAGAGGAAACTGAGGTTAGGCCAGCTGCCATGTCTATGGGGCAAACTGAAGACAGCAGCTGCCTCTCCTTCTTGAGGAGAAAAAGAGTGAGTGAGGCCCCAACCAGGGAAATGTGGCCCAAACCACATGGAGTCAGATTTTCCACACAGCTTTGTTTTGGAAACACCTCCTGCTGGGTCATCCCACTATGGAGGCTGTGGCCTGGACACCAAGCAGGGCGGCTCATGGCCAAGACTGAAGGCAACAAGCAGTGATGGCCAGGGGAGAGGCAGCTCCAGGCCATGGGGAAGGCAGGCCCAGACAGACCCCTGTGGCATGTGGTCCTGAGGAGCTTCTCTAAAGAGCCTGAACAATACAGGGGGAAACAGTGTTTGTGGGGTGGATGAAGGGGCAGGAAGAGACCCAGACAGGACAGCCCCTTTCCTTGCCCATCCTAGGGAGACAAAAGCAAGGGGATGTGGCAGGGGACAGTTCTTTGACCTATATGTCATGGCCCTGCCCTGCTTTCAGGACAAGGGTTTTTGAAGCAGCTGTGTCCTGTGCCGAGGCCAAAGGTTTTATTTTGGGCTGCCCTGTCTTTCACCCTCTTTCCCTGTCGCCATCCTGTCTCATCGTTTGCATAGCTGGAGTGAAGGTTTGTTTACAGAGAGGCTGAAATGGAGAAGGCAGCTTCATCCAAGCCACGTTGAAAGAGAGGTAGGAGGACAGAATAATACTGTGGTTCTCGGCTCTGACCCATAAATCTCTGCTTAGAACTTAAAGCAGGAGTTAGCTCTGCATCTCCTCCCTGCTCCAAGCCATGGATGGCAACCCCAGTGAGAGGTGTGGCTGAGGACATGGATGAGGGATGGACACTGCCTGGCATTTTCTCCCTGCTTCATACTTACCCATGTGAAGAGGGCAGTGAGACTCCGTCCTGTCCAGTCAAAGACGTTAAAGAGCAGGAAGCAGGAGACAGGAATGAAGTAGAGACCTGAAGAAGGGGATGGTCAGTGAGAAGCCCAGTGTGCCCCAGCCTCTCATACCCATTGCATGGAGACTGTCTTTCAGGTCTAGGTCCCACCAGTTTCCCACTAAGGCCTGGAATGGTCTCCCAGCCAGGCTGGTGTCCACATACAAACCATCGTGCACAGTGGTTCCCTCTTCCCTTCCAGCATTCTGGATTGGGTTTGTGTGGCAATGTTTTGATAGTGTGGTGGGCTACAGGGGTGGCCTCTGAGAGAAGCTGCTAGAAGCACCCCCAAGTCTGACAGAGCCAATGTCAGATGGCTCAAAGAAGGACCCACCACTGGCCAAGACCATCAATGACATTGGTAAGGCCTATGGAATGACATATTAAAAAGGGGAAAAAAATCTCAACATGTGCAATTGCACCAGAGAAGTGAGAACATGTGACAGAAACAACTCTGCAGACACCAAGGCCAGTGGAAACGGAGGGAGAGAAGGCACTCCAGATGTCAGAGCAAAAAATCCCCCTGCAGCCTGTGGTGAAGACCATGGTGAGGCAGGCTGTCCCCCTGCAGCCCAAGGAAGTCCACAGTGACTCAATATCTACCTGCTACCTGTGGAAGACCACCCTACTTTGAAGCAGGTTTTCTGGCAGGACTTGTGACCCTGCAGGGGACCCACACTGGAACAGTCTGTTCTTGAAGGACTGTCCCGTGGAAGGGACCCAGGCTGAAGCAGAAGAACTGCCACCCATGGGAAGCACTCACATTGGACTTCAAGGAGTACTACCTCCCATGGGAGGGTCCCCATGCTGGAGGAGGGGGAAGAGTGGGAGGTGTCCTCTCCCTGAGAAGGAAGCAGTGTCAGAGGAAATGCGTGATGAACTGACTGCAACCATCAATCCCTGTCCCCCTGCACTGCTGCAGAGGGAGGAGATAAAAGAAATTGTAAATAAACTTAAGCCTGGGAAGAAAGGAGGGGTGGGTGGAAAGTGTTTCAAGATTTAGTTTTTATTTCTCATTATACTACTCTGATTTGATTGGTAAATAAATTAAATTAATTTTCCCCAAGTTGAATCTATTTTGCCAGTGACAGTAATTGGTGAGTAATCTCTCACTGTCCTTATCTCTACCCAAAAGCCTTTTGTCATATTTTCTCTCCCTTGTCCAGCTGGAGTAGCTTTGGTGCACACCTGGCATCCAGACAGGGTTAGCCCACCACACATACCTTCAAGCCCCACCTTGTTTTCGCCCATTTACCTTGTTCTTATTTTTTTCCCCACCTCACCCCCATCCGTGGCACACTTACCCCATTTGTTTCCTTCTCCAAGGACAGTGGACACTTTAGCTGTGATGGCAGGAAAGACGCCGATGGTGACAGTGAAGACGAAGCAGACAGACAGAGCCAAGACCCAGAGCTAGGCAGATGAAAGAAAAATGCTGGTACCAAACAGAGGGCATGAGACCAGTGCACGGCTGGTCTCCTCTCCTATGCTCTCCTATAAATGTGCCCATCCTGAAAGGAAGGGCAGGACAAGGCTTGCTGGCAACTCACAGACCTTCTTAAAAATAGCAATGACAGAGGGCTGCTCATCAGGGTTGTGGATAGGGATGATCTTTGAATTATTCTGCTCCATCCCATTCTCATCTGCAGAGAGAGACACAAGTAGGGCATAGAAGACCCCAGAAAGCTGAGATCTAATTCAGTCCTTCTATCTCGTTCTTTCTTTAAGCTCTTTCCCTTTTCTCTTCATTCTCTCAGCCCCTCACCTTTCTTAATTAGGTCTCTCTTGGTCTCCAGCTCTGCATTGTACACGTGGTACTCTGTCTTGTCCTTCATGGAGTAGTATCGGAAGAAATCCTGCAGAGAGACAGCAGGGAGGACTCATTCATGCATGCAAAAAGAAGGCTGCCAGGAGCTGCGTGACAACAGCAGATATGGCCAATATGGCCAAAGTATTCCTTCCAATTATGTCCTGTTTACCCAGGGACTCAGATACCCCAAGTACACTGGGGTATCTGTGGTGGGAAGTATCCCAGAGTGCTCCCTTGGGACACAGGAGCCTGCCCTGACACAAGAGGTGGAGGCTGGTAGGAGCCAAGGCTGGGCTGCTAGCGGGTCACGGTTCTTGTGCTGGGATGCGCAAAGCTCCCATGTCCCCAAGCCCTTCCCTACCAGGACAACAGTCTCACCATGTGAGGCAGAACTACGTAGGAAACAATTGCCAGCACAATCGTCACACAGGCCGTGGTGAAGTAACCGATGAAGCTTTCGGGTTGCTGGGCACCAACTGAGAGCACAGGAAGGGAGAGGAAAGGAAGATGATGACAGCTGAGAGGAGAAGGGACCTGCTGCCATCTCCCACACAGCATGACCTTGGCAGATGCTGTGACAGTGGTCTGGGAAGGCCCTGTCACCTGCAAGGCAGGGATTACTCACTGGCAATACTGAAGATCATCGCCAAAGCAGCAAAGGTGCCTGCCAAACCCTGCCCGCTCATGATGGGGGCTGTGTAGCTGGCAGGCAGGAGCCCTGCCAGCCCAAACAGGCTGCTCTGGAGAATGGCGCCAAAGGCTGCAAAGGGGAAAGATGAGCAGAAATGAGAAACCAAAGGCAAGGATGGACTGCACCTCTGCAGGGAGCCAAGGCCCCTGCCCTGCAAGGGAAGTCAAGTTCCCCTCCCACTTAGCTCTCCCATAGTGAGGTTCATGCTTTTCTCCCAGAGGGATCAGCCCTAGCCATGGGACTGTGTCCCTCTCCTTCCTCCACTGCTTCACTCACAGTTGATGAAGATAATGCTGATCATGGTAAAGATGAAGAAGGGAAGAGGCTCCATATGGATTTTCACCATGATTGCAGTGACTAAAAACACCAGCCCAATGGCCACCAGGCTGCCTGAGATGCGGATCTGCTGGGGAATCCTACAAAAGAGGGTCTCAGTTAGGAAAACCCAACCCCCTAAAATCCTGGGGCTGGGACCGAGCTATAACTGTGGGAATCCCAGCCAAACCCTGAGACAGGAGACTGGTGGTTTGCCTTTGACTTGACCAAACAGGATGTAGCTTGGCTGAGTGCTGGGACAGAATAGGCCAGGGCTGGGCGGCCCTACGGGGGCTGATAGGGGCATGGACAAAGCAAGGCTCACCACTGGTGGATGAAGGAGTTGAGGCAGGTGAAGATAAGGAGGGGCACCATGGCGCAGAGAGTCATGAAGTTGTCAAACACAGACTGCAGGTAGGAGGGTGTCGAGGTGGCCTCACCAGTCTGGTTCCTGATGTGGCTCTTCTCCTCCGGGTCCTCAAGGCGATTGATGAAATACTGCAAAGGAAGGAGCCTGGTGGGGCTGAGATTCTGAGATTCTTCCAATGCCACCCTTATTCTTTGTCCAGATCCATGCCCATCCCTCCTGCTGCCTCAGTGCCACTTGTAACACCCAGGTCACACATGCCTGTGGTCCTCTGCATGCTGTGCCATGCTGCCACATCCACACCATGGTCCCTGGACATGACAGGGGACAATTACTGTCATGGACAACAGCAGGAGGGAAGCCCTCACCTCCCTGGCAGTCATGAAGAAATTCCATGGCAGCAGTGTTCCCAGGCCAAGGATGAAGAAGATCAGCCAGACAGCCTTGTACCTGTGAAGGGGACAGAGCGGTTTGGAGGGGAAGCTGGGTATTGCTTCTGACTGTCCTTGACCCTGCAGTGGGAGGCATCAGACAATATTTATTGCCTGCTCCACAGCCCTTGCTAGCCTAGGCTGCCAGAGACGTGGCACTACAGAGTAGCTGTGGGAGGCCCTCCCCAGGAGGCTATGAAGGCAGGGAGAGGCTGGCTGCTCCTCAGCATGTGGCACCCAGATACACAGCATCCATCACCAGATTTGGGAGGGAGTTAGGCTCCCCAGGAGTGTTTACAGGGGACTGTTTACAGTTTACAGCCCATTTGCTATGGAAAATCTGAGAAAGAAGGGATAGCTTGGTAGCCCAGTTATCATGCAAGAGAGGGGGTCCCCCAGATGCTGGGTCCCCCTGTCCTCCCTCACCTCCTGGTATTCTGGATGTGCCCCCACAGCTACATCAGAACTTGTCATTACCTATCTTGGGGCCCATCTCTTGCTGTCATCTTGTGTGGCAACAGTCAGAACAGGTCCCAGCAAGTCTTATGGCTGCTCTCCGTCTGGAAAGCAAACAGAGGATTTTATGGGAGAGTGAGAGACACAAGACAAGCAGGGTGAGCACTGGTTTTAACCCCAACCTATGCTGCCAGTGTTCCAGCGTACTGAGAGTCAAACACCAACCCAGAAAATGACAAGACAGTGCAGAAGCTTTGGAAACCTGCAGCTCAGAGTCTTTAAGCCAAGGGGGTGTGACACAGGCTTTCTGCTGGCCAGGCACAGCAAGCCCTCCCTCCGAAAGGAAACTGCTTTCCCAGATACCCAGGCTGCTTGTGCTGGCTACCCAGCTGCTCGCAGCAGGCTCTGAAGGGATTTGAGAGCCTGCAGCTCTCTGTCCCCAATCCTGGGGGTGCATGTGCGCAGTGGGCTGTGTCTGCTTCCCCTGCCCGCCCCAGCTCCCTCCAACGCCCGGGGCTCGGTGGCATAAAAGACACATTTAATTCAGCAGCCTCTCTGGCCGGAACCAGCAAATTCACAGTTTTCAATTCCACTTCCCTGGGGCTCTCACAGCCCTTTCCTGGGTCACCCTGAAAAGCCAAGGGCGTCCCTGGCACTGCTGTCCCCTCCCGGGCACGCACCGCTCCTTTCTTCCCGTCACCACCTGCCCGGGCGCTGCACCGCTCCGGCATCGCCCTGAGAGCCCCAGAGACATGACCGCCAGAGCTCCGAGAAGGGACTTTCCCTCCCCGGTCACCCCCTCTTCCCGGGGCAGAGTGGGATCAGCCACCAGGAGGAAACGCAGGCCTGCCTTATCCTTTTCCAGTCCGGGCGGCGCAGCATGGGGTGCTCCGGCACTTCTCCCAGGGCTTCACCTGCAGCGGAACTGCCGGCGCCGTGTCCCTGGCCCCGCTGGGACATGCCCCACGGACGCCTGCTCCAATGCCTCCTGCAGCATCCCTGCCTGCGCCCTGCCAGGTAGGGCGGAGGAGGAGGAGGAGGAGGAACAGGCAGGCAGCGGCATGCTGGGATCTGTAGTCCCTGTCAGCCCCGGCACGCACTGAAGGTGGTGCAGCCCGTCCCTGCCGCAGGTGCCCGTGGGGTTGTGGGCACAGCTCGCCTCCTCCTCCGGTGGGATCCTGCAGGCTGGGGAGCCTGAGCTACAATGGAGCTGAAACATAGCCGGTAGGACGTGGAGATGGGTTTTGGAAACCCCTTGGGCCGCTTGGGAAAGACAGAGCAGGACAACAGGATGTCTGCAAAAAATCGAGGGCTCTGCCAGCCCTGCAGGTGCCACCCTGTTGATGTCAGACCATCTGCAGCACCGCTCCCCTGCCTTCCCACACAGAGAGCTGGGGGAAAGAAATCTGCTTTGCCTTTGTGAGCTATCCGGGCTTCCAGAGAAAGCATCCCAAAATCCCCTCCTGGCAGCCTGCCGGTATCTCTGTAGGGAGGAGACATCCTCACCCGGGATTAGCAGAGGGATCTGCAAACAACAACACCACAAAGGGGGACAACAACAAACAAGGGGACAACTGCTGTCCCCTTGCACACAGCAGCCCCACCGGGGCCACTGCTTGTCTCCAACCAAACAGATCTCAACCTAAAATAGGCAAGAGAACCTCATCTTCCCCCATGGGTCCCCAGCAAGCCCTCAACATGCTTCCCCTTGCCAGCCAAGCTGCTGGTCGCCCTTGCAGGCCCCACCAGGTCATACTGCTGTCCCTGGAAACAGAGGCAGGGACTGACCCCATAGACATACCTGGGAGAGAGGACAGAGCTGGGGTGAGCCCTGTGTTCAGAGTAACTGTCCCCTTGCTTCCACACACCACGCCCTTGGGGGTGAGTAGCAGGCCCTGGCTCAAGTCACTGGGGCTGGAGCCCTGTGGGTCTAGCGGCACACACAGAAGAGAAGAGGTATCGGATACCAGAACTGGCACACAGCCCAGGTCCTGCTGCCCAACCATCCAGGGAAGGGAAGAACAGAAAGGTGCTGAGAAGGAGATGGCAGGAGCCGAGGATGTTGGGGAGAAGGCGGGGGGGTCGGGAGTAGGAATCTGGGGGTGCTGGGGCAGGGCGCTCCGCCATGCTGCTTTCCCACTGCCTCCTGCTTCCATCTGGAGAATGCACGCATCCCTGTGTCAGGAGCCCAGCCTCCTTGGCAGGCACTGCCTGGCCGCAGTCTCCTGCCTGCTCTGTTTGTTTTCTGTCTCACTTCGCTAAATGCCTCCTAATTTTTTCCAAAGAGACAGTGCCTGCCAAGGGCAGCAGACATTACAGCAGGAAACACTTCCAGCTGCTGGCTGTTACAGAGAACTCTACAACAAACAGAAAAGGTTACATGAACCAACACCAGCAACAGGTGGCAACCCTGCTCCCACTTGGGGAGAGCTGCCCTACCCGATGGGACATGGAACAGATGCCACTCTTCCAGCAGGCACAGCACAGCTCCAACCACTCCCCCCACCACAGCAGTCTGCTGGTGTTTAGCCCAGCCACCAGGTTGGTGGCTGCACATCCTGACGGACACAGAAAAGGAGGAGCGATGTGGGACCCTGGCCCAAGGATATCCATTGGGCATATATCTGGGCACAGAACAGTCTGTCTTAACCCCATGGAAATGATGTGTAAGCAGAAGAAACAAGATCACAAAGAGTGGGCTTAACAAACCATAAGCTAGAATATTTGAGCAGGTACAAACAAGAGATGGCAAAATTTTAATTGCTCATTCATGACACACAAAGGCTGTGGCAGATGCTAAGTGACACCCTTGGTGGTCATGTGCAGCCCCATTGCCAGCCAAGCCCTGGGAAGTGACAGCAGGGCCAGCTGTCACCAGCTGCCTAACCTCTGTGGAAAAACCCGCACTGCAGGACAGCCACACCTGCAGGCAGCTGTTTGTCACCTGGCTTTGGACACTTCCTTATTCCCTTTCCCCACATCACCTTTTCCTCTGCTCCTGTTGCCTTCGCCAAGGGTGAGCACTTAGTTTCTCATTTGAGAAATTCCCTGGTGCTATGTAGGCATGCTATGGCACCATGGAATTACACCCAGAAACACCAGCTTTTTAAAGAAAAGCCGTTTACACCACACCAAGTGTAGAAGTGTCCTGGCAGTCCATAGACAAGGGATTGACAGCAGATTACTGGCAAGCACCTCATGTCCTCCTGACACTACTTGTCAGGGGATCTCTTTGCAGGGATGTCAGTACTTCCTCCAAGCATGGCCAAGATGGGACAGGACCAGGTGCCTCACCAGCCTTTCACCCCATTCCCCTAGGTCCTCTTGCCCACTGGGTGACACCAGAGTTCTCCAGTCAGGAAGGCTGATCCAGGGGCCCCTCAAGGTTTATCTGCAGGTATGGAACAAGCCTAGCACAGGTATGGAAGTCACATGAAACCTTGGTGGCCATGACTCAGCTGGAAGATAGGAAACACTTAAGAGACTGCCTGTTTCATGATATTTCATATGCGTGCCTGAACTCTGACCATGCTGCTTGCGGATCATCCTACCTTGTGCCGGGTGCAGGGAATTCCATCTCCACCTTCAGTCACCAGCTTGAGGACACATGCTTGTATTTCACAAGATGGATGAGAGCGCACAGTTGTGCACCACTGCTGCAGTGCTGAGACAAAAACAAGTCCTCCCAAAACAAAGGTAGGCAGGTGCCTTGAGTCAAAGCAGAGGCTGGTCCAGCTCAAAGGCTGGTCTCCATCAGAGGACAAAAGCAGATGCTAGGAAAGAGTAAATGTGGCACAGTAAATGGGCACTAACTGCCCAACTGTTCCCTCAGCCTCCAAGCTGGAAGGGACATGATGTTTGTGTTTTGTAGCCATGGTGGGTTTCACTTCTGTGAAATCCTGCTTCCCCCTTCAACTCAGAAACTCCTGAAAGGGGGCAGCAGCTCTCCCCACATGCAGGGCCTCACCAGGGTTCCTTTGCCTTCAACGTCAAAGGGTAGATGAACATTGGAGTGGCTGCTTTACAGCCCTAGATTGTATCCACCCAACAGCACATTTTCCAAACAGAAATTCTAGCTCACTTAGTCATTCAGGCATGGCTCCATGCCTTCAGTCCTCCTTGTTGCTTTTCTCCAAATCTTCCCTGGCTCCTCTTGATCCTTCCAGAGATGCTGGTGCTGGGGGCACACAGGGACTTGTGTGGGGGTGAGACAATAATTTGAAGAGTGGCACAAGGCTTTCCTGCTTTCTTTCTGCTTTGTAACTGGGAAAGATTACAGTGTGTGTTTTCATATCTGAAATAGCCCCAGGCCTTTCTGTGAGTGGCTGGCTTATGGCTGTCTCAGTGCATAATCTTGTTTGTGGATCTGGGGCTTCTTCCCTTCCCCCGTTGTCTGTGACTTGATATTTATCTAAACTGAATTTCAGTTGCCTGATGTTGTAATGATTGTCAGCACTCCTCCTAGCTGGCACTTGTCCCCATGAACCTGAGTAATCCAATCACCTCAGCAAAGCCCTGTCATCTCATTCTCTTTTCCAGGTCACTCATGAATGTGAAAAAACATGTGACAGATACAAAGATCTCTTTTCACAGCAAAAACTGACTGCTGACTCCTACACCCTCTTTCCTGTTTTCATACTAATTATGGAGCCAAGTAAGGACTTTCCCTCTTGACCAGCAAGTTCCTTTAAAAACTGGTCTGAAAGCTGACTGGAATTTTTTAGGGGAAGCAGTGTGGACACTCTGAGCCCAGACTCTCTAGGAAGTGCTGCTTCAATGGTGGGGGCCCCTCCACAGGAGCCTCCCCACATGCCCACAGGCCCTGTCCCTGCACAGACAACAGCATATTCAGCAGTCGGCTTTTCCCTGAAGTTCCTTCAGCCCTTCTTAGAAAAGGTGGTATCTTTCCCTCCTCCCAGTCCCTGGGGGCTGGAGCAGCTGCAAATGACCGTAGAGGCCAAACGTCACAACCAGCTGCTTCACCCTCCCTTTCCTTCTGGGGAACCCAAGACATTTGTTGCTGTTTACCTTTGCTTTCTAACAGATGCTTTGAGGAGCTCCCCAAAGGAAGGTGGAAGAAATTGCTCAGGTTTTGGTAGAGCTAACAGAGAGGTAAAAGCTTCATCTGTCTTTTCTGCTATGGTGTCTCTTCCTCTGATCCTTAATCCCTTCAACATCCTGCAGCAGGGTTTCCTAGTCTGGGGTGCTTTGTGAGTAGTTTCCGTCAGCAAGCTGATAGCACTTTCTATTCTTCTTCTTCTCCTCTCTGCCTCTCAGTAAACAGCCTAGTGATGCCATCTGCTCTTCCAGCCCTGCTCCATGCCTGCATCCTGAGGAGAGAGCTTAGCAGGGGAGCAGGAGGGAGCAGGTATTTCTGCCTGTTCCCTTGACTTGCTGCCTGCAGACAAAGTTCTCTGCTTTGCCAGGGCTTGGCCAGCAGAAAAAAAAAAGATTACAACGTGCTCTGTGAAGCATCCTTACCCCCTAAAATGAGGGTCCCTGGGCAATGTTTCTGATCTGTTTTACCTCACTCCCTCCACTCCTCCATAGACAAAAGAAGAGGCACCTCTAAAGCCCTAGCTTTAAAGCACTACCAGCCAGCACAAATTCCTCAAATCCACAAAGCAGCAGCTGTGAATACTGACCCTGCTCCCAGCACTTGACGTTATCTCTGATGCCGGGTGGTGCAGGGGGAGCATTCAGCCCTGGCGTGTTTTGAACTGCGTAGACCAACTGGCTACGAAGTCCCTTATCTGGAGAGTTCAAGGAGCCCTGAGAGGCACCAAGGGGGCCCTTGCCTCAGGCAGGTGAAGCGATCCAGCTGGGCACCAAATTCCCCAGGGCCTGGTGGGACTTCAGCACTGTACCTGAAGGGCTTCCCACCAGGTAGAGGGCAGAGGACAGTGACAGGGCAGAGCCAGCCTTAAAACTACCCAAGATGGCAAAGCTGGGACTATCCCACCCGTTACTGAGTCCCAGGAAGCCCTGGATATCCACCTCTTCAGTGGGTCAGCTAAGTGGGTTCCCAGCCCTGACTGTTACTGGTCAAATGCCATCAATGGCACCCCCACAATGAACCCTCACAGCTCTCTCCTCAGCACATGGCAAGTGCCCAAGCCCAGGTACAATCTGGTCCCTGGCCAGAGAAAAACCCCCAGGAGCAGAGATGTGTGCTCCTGCCCAGCATCCTATTAAACGCTGCAGAGGGACATTGCAGTGTCACAGCAACAAGCTTACCAGAAAGGCAGGGTGGTCCCAGTTCCCTTGCTCCTTGTCACTTCAGGCCACAGGACGATGCAGGGACAATGCAGTCTTCGGAGAGGTAGGAAAAGCCCCACAAATATTTGAGCTGTTGTCTGCTCCAGGGCTGGTGGTTTGGGGATGCAGGAGGAGATACAAGTGCCTGGTGGAGGGCAGGAGCAGGGGGGGAACAGGGAACGTCATTTATGAGCAGGCGTCAGAGGAGGAGAGATAAGCTGATCTCAGGAGACTGTTTGCAGAAACAGGATTCTTCCAAGAATCTGGTTTCTCTGATGGCACCCGCTTAAGGTGCTCTACCCAGGGAAAAGACTGTCCCCTCCAAGCCACAACCCTAACCTGCTTCTTGGGAGGCTGTGGAAGGAGACTTGTTTTTCCAGGGCTAGCTTCAGTCTCCATTTGTTGGAAATTTAGAAAAATAAATACCCTTTCTCCCAGGGGCAGAGGGAGGGATTTGCTCAGGGCTTCACTCAGTGCAGCTGCAGAAGCCTCCAAGCTAAGGCAGAAACCATCTCCAGGACCTGGATGGTGCTTCCAGACAGCTTTTGGCACCTCCAGGAGCTGCAAGGAGGTGGGGAGGGGCATGGGCACATGGGCATGTGCAGCTCATGACACCTGACCATGGCTTCTTGAGGGCCCACCATGGGTTTGGGGAGAGCCTGGGGATGCCTTGCCCCAGACATTCATCCTTGTCCAGCAGTCCTCTGCAGCCAGCAGACCCTTACAGCCCATGTCTGCAGGGCTGGTCCAAGTCCTCAGGGGTGCCAGGATGGCCAATGGAGGTGCTGCCCGGAGGTAACAGTGAGGGGAAATGCTGCAGGAAGGGGTACTTCCCTGGAATCGTTCTAGGGGCTGCAGCAGGAAGAAGCACAATGGCAGGAAACCATGTTTCTGCTTCCAAATGGAGAAAACCTTACAGGACACCTTGGGAGAACACCCAGAAATAATTAATGGAAAATTCAGCTGGGAGCACAAGGAGCAGCCAGAGGCAGCCCCGAGCTGGAAGCAGGTCCTCTTTGCATGGAGGAGCCTGGGTCTTGATGCAGTAGTGGCACAGGCCACCACATGACGGGGCAGCCATGCACAGAGGACAAAGGCAATCCCAACCATACACAACACAAGGCATAGTTATGGCTGTTGCCTGCCTACTGTCTGGCTATCCCACAGGCAGGTCCTTATTTCCATCCAATCAGGTGGGAGGAGGGATGCTCCTTGGTGGCCTGGGACAGCGCTAAGATAAGACCCCTTGGGATGTGGCTCTTTTGCATTAGTATAATGTGCTCTTTTGCATTAGCAGCATTCCCTGTCCCTGCATTCATGTTTGCTCAAGGGGAATCCCTGTCTTTGTCTGCACCATGGTATCTTGTTTGGCTACACCTTGGGCAGCAGCTAAAGCAGGGCAGAGGGATGGGCTGAGCCTATAGGACCATGTCCCACTTTCCCCTCCTGTCTGCAGCTGAGGGGAGCAAAGGTGAGAGCCCACAGCAAAACAAGATGAGAGCAAAACAGTTCTTAGCCAGACAAGTCTGAAGATAAGGACTCACTGAATGTGTGGGAGGAAACCCAGGGGACAGGATCCCACAGCTGAGGAATGAAAGAGGGGTAAAATTAATTTTTCCATAGCCTTCCATCTCCTGGGCTTGGTAGGGCTATATTTACCAACAACACATGGCTACCCCAAGGTCACTGCTTTGGGAGCAGTACCAGAGGGGAAAAGCAGGACTGCAGGAGGCCATCTGCCACTGGCACCCCCAGGGTGCTGGGATGTAGAGTAGAGATGATTCCTCCTTCATTGCTTCATGTTCCTGGCTCCAGGACTGAGCTCAGAGCTGGCAGACCCAGGAAGAAGTCAGGCCAGGAACAACATAAGGGACCTGAGCATGGAGAAACCTGCAGTGAAGGTTTGGAGAAGAAGGATGAGGACAGCTTACATTCCATTTAAGAGGTCCTCAAAACAGTCCTGATGTGAGGGGCAAGGCAGAAGGGGCTTGGAGGGCTCAGCTCAACCACTCTCCTACCCCAAATGCCACCCTGCACTTATACAGGAACTCCTTTCCCCGAGGAGAGTCTGAGCCCTCACTCACTTGTCCTGAAAACAGGGATGCTTCTAGAAGAGCAGGAAAAGCTGGCAGCTAAACAACAGTCGTGCAGCAATCCCCTGCCCACTGCCACCTCCTGCATCCCATGGCACCTCCACCGCCCAGGAGAGAGGCTGTCCCTGTGGAGCCAGATTCAAAGGTGCAGAGCTGGCAGGACCCTCAGGAGGCAAGAGCTGCACAAACCCAGTGGGAGCTGCTGAACTGCTGTCCCCCAAGAAGGGTGGAAGAGCATCCCCAGGGCTGGACAAAGTGAGCCTTGCCATTGCACCTGGATAGCCCAGTAGAAGGCTGCAAGTCCTGTTTGGGGTACTGGCCCAGAAGCAGAGATCATTTAGCTCCCTCTCAGCAGTTTTTTGGAGGCTGATCTGGGCTGCGCAGCTGTTTCCAATTTAGTGGAGGACAGAGAAATGAAACCAGAGCCAGAACAACACAATCTTCCCTTGGTGTCACCATTTCTCCACCTTCCAAAATTTGGACAGGAAATTCCTCCCCACTGAGCAGCAGCCCCCTTGGCAGAGGATGGGACAGACATGCAGGAGCCAGCCACCACTGGCCTGTGGTGAGTCAAGGTTGGCTCTGTCTTCTGCATGTCCCACTGGCCAGGACAGAAATACATGGGCTATTTTTGGTCCACACAGACCAAAGACCAGCTACCAAAGTAGACCAGCTCAGAATAGGGGCTGCTTTTGGCATTAAATGTCTCAGCCCTACTGAGAAAGGGGATGGTGAGCACAGAAGCAGGTTCCTCAGGGTCCTGTGCAGTCTGTCTGTCAGACACCTGTCCTGCCAATATCCTGCTCACTGCCTGGACAGCCATAGCATTTTGCACATCCCAGACTGGCTTCAGATGCTAAATGCAGCTATTTCACAGTAGGTCTGCTACAAGAGACAGGGAGTGTCTATCACCCCTTCACCTCAAAAACCCACTTTGTCCCAGCCAAGAGGCACTCCACAATCCCAAGAAACAAAAAGAAGTAGAAGGGATGGATGCCCTGTCTGTGTCGGCTTGTGCCAAATCCGCTCACTTCCAAAGCTGCAGCCATTTCCGAAGAGTGGAATAAAGCCGTCCCCAGAAGTCCCAGGAGTTGAAGAGACTCGAGGAGCTACCTACGCCTCCACATTTCCCAGGAGGGAAGATCTGCCTGCCGAGAGGTGAGTTTGCCATATCCCTGCTCTGTGTCAGACAGAGAAGAGTTGTGTGGGCAACACATGATCTGTGGGCCGAGAGGAAAGCCAAGGAGGCAGCGTGCTGTTAGTGATGTGGTGCAAGCAAAGGAGCTGGAGCAAATACACAGGGCACCATCTCTGGCATCCTCTACCCTGAATCACTCAGCTTCCCCAAACAGCCTGGCAGGACTGAGATCTTGCAGGAGGAGCCAAAGCAAGACTTGAGGCAGACACCTCCTTCGGAGCAAATAAGTCACAGCCCAAACCTCCCACTCTTGGCACTGGCCTTGGCTAAACAGTGGCAAACAGGAAAATCTTTATGCAAGTAGGATCAGGCAGGGAGAGCAAACAGGAGGTGGGGAACACTGTATCTGCCCAAATGTCATCAAAACAGAATCTCACACACAGCCAACAATAATAGGACCAGCCACAAGCTGGGAAAGAGCAATCCTCTCCACATCCCATCCAAATCCCAGCCTGTGCTGCTACATCCATGCAAAAAGCCATGATATTGCAGCTTCTCTGGCACTCTGAGCATCCTCTGGATGTCTCAGGGAAGCACATAAAACTCTGGATGAGAGCCACCAAGTGCTCCACTCTTGTGGAAATGGCACTTTGCAGCCATTGGCTGGCAGGCTCCAGCAGCCTTTCAGACTCCCAGATTAATGTAGGGAGCAGAGGAGATGAAGGCATCTCTAGACACCCTACTGGGAGACCCAAGGTTACAGCAGCCTCCTCCTGAGGTGAGCTGGCCATCTGGCAAGGTGTCCTGTCAGGGCTTGCCTAGGTAGATGCTGATGTACTTCAACAGTGATGCCAGGTGATAGGGAGCCCAGGGCCTGAGCCTTGCTGAAGCAGTCCCTTCTGACACACTGCATCCACACAGCCACAGGGAAGGAAGGGAGGGACATCAGATTTGTATGTTGAGTATTGATTACCAGGCTACTTGCTGATGCTAGGTTTTGCTTCTGATCAAAGCTCCACTTTTGGAGCAAGCCCAGCTGCAGAGCCCAGGCAGGGGAGTGCAATGTTCTTCAGCACCTTCCTCATCCCCCTGCAAGGCATGGATTCTGACACATATTATGTGGGCACCCCGTAGCCACTGCCTCCAGCCCTATTCAGGGCCATGCTGGCAGATCAATGTCCTGATGTGGTTCACCACACAGACACGACAGCCTTGTGTTGCCACAAGGAGTGGGTGTAAAGACGGGAAGGAGAAGCTGCAGGGTAGGGTGGATCATTCCATAATAGCTTGGCTGTGTTGCCGTTGGTCTGTCTCCTCCTGTGGTTAATGGATAACACTCCTGCTCTTGCCGGGAAGCCATGAAGACCCACCCAACCCTACCATCCTCAGCCACAGCCCAGCACCTACAAACCCTGATGGGAAGAAAGCACCATGCACTGTGTGCATCCTGAAGCAGTGGGCTCCCTGTGGGGGCTAAAGTCCAGTCCAGAGCAAATACCATCAGGGAGCTGAGAGTATAGCACTGAGGGAAGATAAAAAAATGGAACTGCCTCCAACTTAGTCCTAAGGCCAGGAAATTACAATGCCTGTCACGGGCAGAGCAGGCAAGGCAGATGAGGCTGGCACCTCCTTCAACTCTGAGCCTTGGGCAGGACCGAGAAGACACATTTGTCATCAGTCCCTCCTGCCTCCCTGGCTATTCTCCAAGGGTTATCCCCAAGCTTAAAACAGGGGAGTTTCTCTAATGAGGGTTTACCATGACCGTGAACAAAAAGTCTAGCAAAACTCCAAAGCTCTCACAGGTTTGAGCCAGGTGAACAAGCCCTCAGCCACGGGTGTAAACTGTGTCTGTGGTTGGATGTGCTGGGCAAAATGAACCAGGCAGGGATGAGGACCTTGTTTGAAGCCACAGCTTGGGCAGCAGAAGAGACACCAAGCAGGGCAACCCAGGCAGGACACCCTTCTCCCCAGCAGCTTTTCAGGTGGCTGGAGCCACTTCAGTGTCAGTCTGGGGACACAGATACACTTTCAGGTTGATGGCTTGGCCTTGGCACAGCACGGCTGATGACACAACCCTCTAGCCACATCCCTCCCAGCCCTGCTCTTCACCTCCAGCCCCTGCCCACTTCCTCCCTCTGCATCTTCCTGTCTGCTCACTCATGAATTTCCAGCTGGAAATTTCACAGCAAGGTGCCTTCCTACCAGTCTAGTCCTAAAGGAAATGAAGTAAAGCAAGTCTCACTGGCAGTCGTGTGGTGGGAAGAAGCAAGAAGGCTCTGCGGAAATCTGCCTGACTTCCTGCTGACAGCTTCTGCACGAGCCACCAGGCAGGCAATAGGTCTCTGCTCCCTTTTGGCCCCAAGAAAAGTTGGTCTCCTGGAGATGAAGCCTGACTGTGCTCACCTACGGCTTTACCAAGAGGTTGAAAGAGTACCTTGAGCACCAATTTGTGTCGCAGTTAGTGCATGACAACTACACAGAGAGAGCTTTGAGCTTCCCCTTCCTTGGAGACTGGTGAGACCAGGAAGAAGCCTGCTCCAAGCCAGTGCAGGACCAAAAGGTTTCAACAGTGATGTTTTTCAGACCACTGCCATCAGCAATGAAATGACAAAGGACTTATTAGGGTTATTCCTACACAACAGCTTCCCTTGTCTCATGGGAACAACAATCCTCAGACGCATTCCTCTTGCAGCATCACAGCTCCTCTCCCACATGGGGACCCCAGAGCCCATGTGCAACCCCCCCAGCTAGGTCCTAGGTCCACAGAATCTGGAGTGGGAGATGGGGTGCAGTACTGTACTGCAGCCTCAGCTGGGGCACTGAGACCCTCCAGACCACACATCCCAATGTAACCAAACCTACCCAGCCTCTGCCCCTAATCTGCACACTTCTTTCCCCATCCCACATCTTGCACACTCTTAACCTAAGAAGTAATTAGTCTTTATAGGACTGCTCAATCAAATAAAAATAGCTGTGTGGCTGGTAAAACTCTGACTCCTTCCCAGTTGCAAATGCTTGTAGCTCCTTTTGTGTAGTGCTTTGGGCCTCATCTTGTTAGCAGCTGTATGAGTTAGCATGGAGATTAGCATGGAGATGAGTTAGCATGGAGAGCTGACAGTCCTGCAGCCCCAAGCAGTGTGGTGCGGGGCTGGCAGGGGTCTCAGGGCAGAGCTCTCGATGTTGGGAAGGCTCATGAAGGCACAGGGAGGTAAGCAAGGTTTACACTGTGTGGTCAGTAAGGTGCTGGCAAACAAACAGAATTCGGTGGATGAGAGCAGGCGTTGCAGCTTCCGTAACACTTGCCAAGGTCCTGAACATTACACTGAACAAAAACAACCAAGATTTACATGTATCCCATGGAAACCACCAGAAGCAGTTTGCTGGCTTCCTAAAGTCAGTGGCTGGTGCCTTCCCATTTGGACAGGGCACAGGTGATCCTGGGCTCCCTCTATCTCAATGGGCTGGTCCCTAAGCCCTGCCTGCCTCTGCCAGGAGAACGGGGAATGAAGCTGGGCAGTGAAGAAGGTGCAGCACGGGAGTGGGTGAATGGGTGCCTTGTCCTCTGCAACCTGGCTTACACCCATACCACAACAAGGAATAACACAGGTCAGGCCAGGGCAACAACAAAGCCCATGGCTCATCTTCAAAGAGGAAGAGGCTCATTAACACCTCCCAGCCCAAGATAATGAGAGCAGGGATGCCATGCTGGGGAATTGATGCCAGTAGTTAATTATGCAGCTTGGGGAGGAATGGAGCAGAGGGACAACTACAGGATGGAGGTGCCATACTGCCCTGTGTGCTGGTGACACATCTGCTGATTTAAGGTGAAATGAATTTCTTCAGCCTTCTCACTCCAGGTATCTGGTACAGCCTCCACCTCTTGTCTGCACTAATTGTGGAGGGACAAGTCATCCTGCAAAGCATCTTCTGGGGCTGATGTTACAGCCCTTGGTCCCAAAAAGAAAGTGCCTTTGTTCTGTGAAAATCTTTTTGGTGAGCCAAAGAGTGAGCCTACCTGTCTTTTCCAGGAGCAAAAAACAATGGCAGGAGCAGGAGTGCTTTGGAGGGCATATATGTGGTGCCAGCACTGGACTGACACTATCAATGGCCCATGAGCTGCATGAAGACAACCAGTGAACTGAAGGAAAAACATCCCTGCACAGTCACATCCTGAGATAGCTTTGTAGAGAAGGTAGGCTCGAGGGAGCCTGAGGCTGTCCAGCAGCTTGCAGGTGCTGGTGAAGGGAAACAATGCCACCAAGGTGGGATGCAGTGCAGAAGGAGAGTGGGATTTCTCATGTCAGCACTCACAGAATTCCCTCAACTCTGTCTGCTCACAACAGGCAACTGAGGGGCCATTGGGCTGTTTTCTGTTTCAGAGCAGCCGGGAAATGCATCCAGCTGTGGCAAACAGCTGCACAAATTCCTCCTGCAGCCCCTAGCCCTGGGATCAAGGACACAGGCTTTACTTGTGTGTGATCCCACAGCTCAAGGGCTTAGCCGGCACTGCCTTCCCACACAGTCTGCAATTCCACAGCCCATTCCTGAGAGGCGGATGGGAGTGCTGGAGAGTACAGGCAAGGACTGTGTTGGTCTGGCAGTATTAGCATCTAGCAGGGGTGCGAGGCTCAGATTTAACTAGAGGGGTAAGGAGGACAGCACAAAAGGGATCTACAGGAGCTCCTGGCACTTCTGCCTGGACCAGGCTGTCCATTAACGCTGACGGTTTACTCAGGAATGGAAAGAAACACTCATTGAAATCATCAACATCCCACAGCCAGCTGGGAACATTTTCTTAAGCAGGACCTGGAGCAACCCCGACCCAGCTGTTTTTCTGCCAGCCAAGGGGGCTCTGCCGCACTTCTCGCAGAGCAGCACATGGCACTCTGCCCACGCACCTGCCAGCGGGTCCCCACCACACCCGCCAGCTGAGGCATGCCGGCAGACACTGCCGTACACACGCGCCACTGCTCGGCAGGGATGTGCACCTCTGCAGCCGGAGGACCGCGGCACAAACCCCTCGGTGAAGTCCTGCATCCCAGGCAGCAGAGCATCACTGAGCTTTGCATCCCCAGAGCCACGTGCTGGCCGCTCCGTTTCGCATCCCCAAAACCACACGCTCTCCCCCCGGCAGTAACTACGAAAGTGGAATTATAGTTGCCGTGCAGGTAGTAAGGAAGACCACTCCCCACCCCCCCGCCCCCGAAAAGCAGCATCTATGCATCACACCCCCGCCGCCCGGTCCCCCAAGCCGCGACTCGCACGCCGCCCCTCCCGGCGCTGCGGCGCTGAATTCTGAGCTTGGGGTATCCCACGGCTCCCTCTGGGGGTTCCCCACGCTCCCGGCAGCTTTGAAACGCCGCGCGGAACTTCGGAAGGAGCCGGGGTGGCCAAAAGCTCGGCGACTTTGAGCCAGTACCTCGAACGCGAGCGCCCACCGCTGCGTGCCGGCTCGGGCTCCTTCTCTCCCCGGTGCGGATGGGAACCCGCCGCCTCCGTCCCGCTCTCTAAACTCCGCCTCTTGCCGCCTTCAGTGCCACGCGGTTCCCGCGTGGGAGAGGCGGCGGGTTTTCCCGCTTCCCGCCCGTTTCGCGTCCCCCCGGCAGAAAAGGGGTAAGAGGAGCTGCCACCCCTCCGCGGGCAGCCCTGCGCACCTCGGGGCGAACCCACCTGCGCCGCGCTCCCCGCGCCGCCCCGCGTCCTGCCGCCCTCCCCTCCCCGGGTCCGCCTGCCCCTGGCTCCCCCCATTTCCGCGCCTACCGCATCTCCACGCCCCGCATCTGGCGGGAAACCCCCCCGGCCCCCGGGCCGCCTACTTCTTGGGGGAAGGAAAGCAAAGCAAGCCCTAAGGCCGGAGCCGCACCCAGCGCCGGGTTTCCGTTTATGTCCATGCATTAGTAGATATTATAGCTCTAAAGGGAGCTATGCATTAAATTATGGCTCTAAATGGAGTGTGAACTGGCCCCTTGTTTGATAGGTTCCTCACTTGTCCCCCATGCTGCATTCTAATTCAGGCAAAAACACTCTGCTGGCAGTCACCACGTAAGGGTGTAATATATATATACATGGATGTACACACAAATATGCATATGTATATATGTATATATATAAATATATATCTATAACTTTCTTGAGTTAGTGAACTACTGGCTGTCATCCCTGCCTATGTCATCCCTTAATGATCCTTAAGGTCCCTTTTAACCCAAACTATCATGATTCTGTAAGTCACAGAGGGGATTAAAGACAGCTTTTTGCACTGTGTATTCGTGGTGGTGCTACCCAGGATGGCAGGCAATGTGCAGAGCCCTGTGAAGCTTAGCGATTCCCCTGTATTCGGAGGATACAAGTACAGTCTGTATTCAGTATCCAAAGGGCAGGCACAAACTCTAAGACTAGTTTTTTCCAGCTGCCACCTCCAGGTTCCTATCTCTCCAGAATTGATATCTGTTCCACTGTGATAAAAGCCTGTTGCTCAGCTGAAGTGCAAACGTGGAGGAATCCTCAGGTACTTTGTCCCCCAGCAAGGGGGAGTGCACCTGAATTTAACCTTATATCCCTGTGGTTAAACAGTCACAGAAATATTTTTTTTATGTAGCTAGGTGTTTAAAGGAAAACAGGGCCCTCCTGGCTTTCTCCATACACTGTACTCTGCAGGCACAGGCAGTGGCACCAGAAACTCCCTGCAGCAGCTTTGACCATTAAAACATTTGTTCCATTAATAAACAGCCTCAGAAAATTCTCTGCAGATGGTGATCAGTTTGGGTTAGAAATTAAAACCAGAAGTTAAAACACCCCCAAAAGCTCTGGCAGATTCTCATTCTCACGCTCTCTCAGCAAGATGATCTCTAACACACATCTTCCTGCAGAATCCAAGCACCAAGCTTGTGTTTCAAGACAGACCTACAAAATATTGCCACGTAAGCAAAAGTCCTCAAAGCCCAAGAAAAAGGCAGTGGTAACAGGGCTGGGACAGCTACAGGTGCTTTCTAATCTGCAACAATGACACTGCAGAGTGTCACCCTGAGGAAAAGACCTCTTCAGTGATCTCCTCACTAGCAGCCTCCTAGAATGCAGCATGGGGGACAAGTGAGGAACCTATCAAACTAGGGGCCAGCTCACACTCCATTTAGAGCCATAATTTAGAGCTACATCTCTCCCTCTGCACTGGTCCTAGATATTCGTCATGGTTATGGGCTTCTGGGGTCAGATAGTAGGGTACACTAACAACATGAGGAGAGCAGCAGACAATGCTGCCAGATAGTAAGACAGGAGGCTCTTTTCTTAAATTTAAGATCTATATCAGATCAAATTAAATTTAAAAGCTCTCATCTCCAATTAAAGCTCTCAGGCAATGACAGATCCAAGCCTTTGGCCTGCCTTTCCTCAGCCCCCTTTCTGTAAGCCATTCTGATCTGGAAGGTCTTCTGGGTGAGCTGCAACACAGACAATACCTTCCCTCTCCCTCTCCCTCTTTGAGATGTGCCATTTTGTCACCCACAGAGCCCCACAAGCCCCTTTGGTAGTCCCTGGAACACGGATGCCACAGCAGCTTGGATGCCGTGTTTCTCCTTGTGATACCCACACTTGCTGCTCAGCAGCATGAGCTAAAATTTGAGCATCTTTACAATTTCATTTTTCTAAAAAAGCTCCAACTTTAGCACAGACTAAAAGTTCCCCCAGGAACTTGAGCACAGGGTCCAGACTGGTGCTGCCCACTCAAACTGACACTTTTAGAAGCCAAGACAAGGCTCTCAGCCACAACTATTATAACCTCAGACCCCATCAGGAGGAGAAACACCATAGAATTTACCTTTGAATGGATATTCCAGAAAGTTTCTCCTTCAGGACAAGGCAGGTGTAGCCCCTGCCTCACCCCAGGCTTTCAGCAGCAGGGTGCATAGCACTTACCATCACCAAAGTACAGGATTAAATGTTCTCTAATTTGCAGCTCTGGTCCTGTCTGCACAGCCACACCTCCAGTTGCTGGAATCAAACATCTCTCAGTAGAGATGCCTGTCACTGGAGATGGGGGATTTGAAATCCATTAGCGCTGAACAGCGTCCCAGCCACTGGTGACCGCAGGCAGACAGGAGGCCAGCAGATAGACCCAAGGGGAGACACAGGGAAAGGCAGCTTCCAGCTCCTCAGCACAGCACTGGCTGCTGGCTGCCTCCTTGCACAGACCTGTGCACCCACCCATCACCAGCTTGCAGGACAGCACACAACGATGTCTTTTCTTGTGCAGGCAGAAGACATGGAGCGAGCAAGACACCATGGGGTGAAGAAGGCTAAGTCTGGGACAGAGTGAGTGTCCTTTAAAATCCAGCCCTGGCTGCTGCAGGACAGGAGACATTTAGCTCAAAGTTCTGTTCTCTGTAGAGGCACTTCAGCCCCTCAGGGAACACGGCTGCTCCCAAGAGCGATGCAGTTCCTTGGGTTGTGTAATGTCAATGGCAGCATGCAGTTTCAGAGGGGTGACACCTCCTCTATGGTGCATGGGAAGGTAACAAATTGCACAGCCAATAACAACTCATTTATTGCCCCAAACATTAACTTGTATTATTCACAAACACGAACCCTTGCTGCAGGACCAAGTGGCCTTGCTTCATCTTGGCAAAGGTGTTGTGTTCAAAGAACTCTCTGCTCCCAAGTGACTCTCACGTTATCATCTTCATCTCTGCGTGTACAATAACAAACCCTCTAGAAAAAGCAAACAGCTATGAAAACAGTCTCTGCCTGAAATGGAAACAGCTGTGCTTTGCCCAGCACTGGTATTGGGCCCACCACTGTATGACCCACAGAGCTAGATGTTTCTCCCCTATGTAACTTGGGCAAAGAGAAAACACAGCCTTGAGTGGGCCCCGGGGGCTTGCTGCGTTCCCACCCTCTCCATCCCCGAAGCAGCAGCACAGTGCCAAAACACGCTGCTGCTGTTGGCAGATTGCTGCACTCCCCAGAGCAAAAGGGAGAAGGCAAGGGAGGAAGCCAGCAAAGCCTCTGCCTTACATAAGGCTGGGAGTTCCATGGACATGCTTCCCAGAAAATGCTGGTGGAGCTGAAGCTGCCCAGCCCTTTGAGTTTTCTTTCTGAAAACTAGAACATGCACTGCAGGCATGCCGTCACCTGGAGCCCAATTTGTACACTCTGCTCATAGCTAGTTTGTAACTAGGCAGAGCAGGCAGAACAAACAGGCAAAGTGCTCTCCGTTCAGTGACACTTGCTGCCAAACCTTTCACAAAAGCAGCTTTTTTTCTCCCCCTCCTCCCTTGTAGCAATTCCCTGCTTTAACTAAAGCTGTGAAATCCAAAAGGGGAAAGCTGTTTGTTAACAGCTGGTTTGGAAAGCAAGAGCAAAATGGGAGATTTATTCCAGGCAGTGGGTAATGCACCATAGGAGCTAAAGGAATATTTTTGGTGCCTTTTGGGCAATATATGAGTTTTAGGGCCTGAGGAGCTAGGCAGCATCTACAGGCAGTTAATGCTTCCAGAATCCTTTACTCTTGGCACCCACATCAATCGTTTTCCTTGGAGATTTGCAAGCACTTTGCATCCATACATTAATTAACCAACCAGCCCTCCTCTGCAATGAGATTTCCCTTTCCCTGTAATGTGCCTGTCCTAGGGACAGGGTAAACTGAGGCATGGCAAGGCCATCAACCTGCAGCAGAGCTGAGGCCAGGGGTCTGCATGCCATCCAGTTCTCCTTTTCACTGCAAAACCACTCTTCCCTTTACAATCATGACCCACACTGACTGCGTTTCCCTCCATTGGCTGCTGCCTGCTCCATTCCAGAGGAAGGTATGGGCAGGTCAGCTCATAAAGCCTCTGTGCTGGTCCTTTGGCTCTCCACAGAGCAGAGAAACAGAGAGCCAGTATGTCCAAAAGGCAGAGCAGGCAGGCAGGAATAGAATGGCAAGCAGATTAGCAGCTGTATCCAACTGCCTGCAAGTGCGACAAGGCAAGTATGGGGAAAGAGGGAAAAGGCAACTTTTAATCAGTTGCATGGAGGGAAACACAGAAAATGCTGAACCTCTGTCAAGTGCCAGCAGGTTATTAATCTATTAGTCAGTAGGGGCAAAAAAATCTACTACAGGCTCCTGGGAATCCAGTTATTACAAGACTACAGTGATTGTGGATGCTTTGATAGTCAACAAAGCATCTCAGCCTGTTGCTGAGGTCAGCAAATGGCTGGGGGACTGATCATTTTAGTTTTGCTATTCCCTTGCTGATCCTCACTGACCCTGGAGCAGGGTCCTGGCTGAAGAGCTGCTGGCAGACTCTTTTTGGGGTGGTAGATCTCCAGTCATTGCTTGCAGGACTCCTGATGGTGATCCCTGGGCTCTTGATGCCCTGCCCTGTATTTTGGGATGAGATGGTAGGGCAGAGATCTTGCTCACCTGATGGCTTGAGCCTTCCTGGGACGAAGTGGGGAAGGAGTGAGCTGCAATATCCTCCTGAATGCCACCTGTGGCACAGAGATCCAGCTGGCACATCACTGCTTGCAGGGAGCTACACAGATCGCCAGCATCCTGCTGTCCCTCTGCTTCCTTGCACAACTCGACCTGCAAGGATAAAGTCAGGCCTTGTGACTTCTTCGCTAGTGGGCTGAGGGCAGCAGAGCAGCCCTGGGTGAAACCCTGCAAGGAAAGGCAGGGTGAGGGATGCCCTTGCTGCCAATCAGCCCCACCACTTCCCCATGCTAAGCATCCCCCTTGGCTGGTAGCACTGACATGCAATGTGGTGATACCACTACCCCTGAAGCACTCAAAGCCCTGGTGAGCAAATGGCTTAGAGACATGACAGGGAAGGGCCTCCACACGCCTCCAGCCCAGTGGCAGTGGCAGGGTGTTTTCCAGCTGGGCAAGCAGAAACAAATCCCATTGTCCACAGATTGGTCACAGCTCAGCAAGGGGGTCTATGGTGCCCACAGGGCTCATGGGACCTGGGATGGACAGTGGGGTCCAGTCAAGCTCCAGCCCCCTTTCAGGCTGCTGGAGGTGGGGACAGCCTGCCCCAGTGGAACAGCAGCATCTTTGGGACACAGGGCATGTCCCTGCTGTCAGGCTGGGGGACACAAGCCCCTCTGCCCAAAGCACTTCTGAGGGTCTTTCATCTTCACCATCTCCTGGGTAACAATCCTTCCACGAGCAATCCCTCCCTCATCCATCCCTATCCCTCTGCCTCCCTCCCTGCAGTGCTGCTGCCCTCTCCTGAGCTCCAGCTGCCCATTTGCTTTCTCCTACAAGCATTAAGGGAGTAAATATTGACTAATGGCACAAATTAGCAGCTGAGCTGCTGGGTGCTGGTTACTGAGTGACAGCTGTGCTGCCACCAGCCAAGGGTGAAATGTCACTTCACTGTAGGCAGTCAGGTACCTGCCAGGGCCCAAGCTGAGGCTTGGATAAACTCAAGACACACAGTTCAGGTCCCACTTGTACCAGAGGAGACAGGGTTAACCCCTGGCTCAGTGGCATGCAGGAACACCCTGTGGCATTCAGAAAAGGTAGCCCTGGGGCACAGACCACTCCAAGCACCCGAATGGTGTCACTCCAGGTCTCCTTGGCTGAAGCTGGAGCTGGTGCTGGCAGAGGGAGCCACACTATAGCCAAGGTCACTTGGCCCATTGAAGCAGTGCCCGAGGCACATCCTCCTCCTTAGCTGGCATCACCAGTCTCCAGGATGGAGCACAGCCATTAAGGAAGAAGTTGGCTGGCACTCAGCCACACTTGTAAAACACCACAGGGGAGCTGTGGGCTACTGGGAACCAGGGAACCTGGCAAGAGGAAGAGGGTGGTAGCTGCTATGAGGTCCCGTTCCCCCTTCGACAAAGTCCATCCACACCCCAGTGGAGCAAGGTGCCCAGCAACTCCCAGGGTCTCCAAGAACCATCTAAAAGATAGAAGGTGGCTTTCTGTAGGATGAGTGAATGCCAGCTCTGGAGAATAGCCTGAAGCAATGGCTCCCCATCAGCCTTCCCAAGGCACCTTGGTGGCAGCAGACAGGGCCGTGGTCTAGCTCTCCAGCTCTCTGGGAGTCTGCTGCAGCCAGAGTCTGCCCTTCCTGCAGGGCAGGGCCAAGATGCCTAACAGCATGCCAACCCAGCCTGCTCCCTGGGCAGTCCCTGTGGTCACTGGCACCACGGGGACCATGGCATGAGACCATGCAGAGACAAGGGCTCCAAACACAGGTCCAGGAGCTCTCACAGCCATGCCAGTCCTGGTCTGTGCCTGGCCCAACAGTTTCTGGCTGGTGTGAAGGAATTCCACTCTGTGTAAATATCTGGCACAGCTGACTAAATCCTGTCTGGAAACTAAGTCCATCCAGTCATGCTTTCCCCTTTGGGCAAATCAGTAGCGGAGCTGTGGCTGAATGCTCCTAAACATCCCCCAGGAAGGTCTCCAGGAGAGCCCTTTCCCACAGCTTCCAACAGTACAAGCCGTTCATAATTTCTTCTCCTTGCCAGTCATGCTTCCGCAGGTTCCCAAGCTGAAACGAGGCCCCCGGGCCACCCAGTGGAGCACAACCATGGGACATCAAAAGAAGGGCAGGCCAAACCCATGACCAGCCCAGCTGCCAGGGCATTACTAGGACGGCCCTCCACCCCTTCCTCAGCCCCCCTGCAAAGCCGAGTGTCCACCGGTGGGCAGAGGATGCTCTAACACACACCAGGGAGAAGGGAACTCTCGGGGGGTCCTACACCCCTCACAAGAGGGGCGCTGGGAGCCCACAGTGCCCCGCGGCCACGCTGCCGGGGGTGCGCGGCGGAGTTCGCCAGTCCCCGGC
Source organism: Cyanistes caeruleus (assembly GCF_971803275.1). Classification (NCBI taxonomy): domain Eukaryota; kingdom Metazoa; phylum Chordata; class Aves; order Passeriformes; family Paridae; genus Cyanistes; species Cyanistes caeruleus. The sequence continues at coordinate 82,805,951 of NC_141702.1, read as the reverse complement.
GGGGCGGCAGTGGCCCGTAGTCGCCTGCCACCCCCTCTGCAGAGCAGCCCGGCCCCGAGGGGCTCCGGGGACGGCCCGGCCCGGCGCCCCCAGCTCCTGGGCGGGGCACGGGCCGGCGCTGCCCCCTGGCGGCCGCGAGGGGCGCAGCGGCAGCCGCGGGCCCGGCCCGGCGTCACCGCCGGCACGGGGAGCGCCCGGGGAAGGAATGAGCCGGGCGCGGGGTTAAGCGGCTCCGCGGAATGCGGGAGCCGGGGTGGGGAAGCAGCGTGGCGAGCTGGTGGATGGTGGGAGAGGGTCTGGAATTGCAGGGTGGAGAGACATCCCAAGCCACCCCTCGGTAAGGGGGTTTAGGGAAGGGTAGGCGAGGCCCCGGGCACTGGGGTCACCGTGAGGATGAGGAGGCAGTGAGCGGCAGCAGGGAGAGCGGGGAATAAACGGCACCGGGAGCCAAGTGCACAAAGTGGGACAGGGCACCCCGAAGCGTGGTCTTGTGCTTGCTGTGTGTTAACCCATTGGAGGACTGGGGATGAGCGGGAGCCAGGAAATCTGGGAGTAAGCAGGGAAATCTGATGGCAGAAGCAGGAGCTTTTTGTTTGAAGGTGGTTTAAAGAAACAGAATCTGCCTGTAGGTAACATTGCACAAAAGGGCAGGGATAGTGTTAGGAAGAGGATTTCAGGGTCAGGATGGATCACATGAGGACAGAAGACTGAGACAGTCACCCTTATCACGGTAACTGTCTTGTAGGGCTGTGCTTGGTGCTCAGCTGCACGCCACAGAGGAAGGAGTCTCTGAGAACCCCAAGGTACACAGGGATGGGATGGGATGGGAAAAGGCTTGAAGTGCACCTCCTCAACATAGGTTACTTCTCAAAAGGCAGCTTGCCTGCTTCTCTCCTTAGTCCTGGGCTGTGAGGCAACCAGAAGCACCCTTATGCCATACACACAATGTCTCAGGGACAAGAGGGGCTCCTGGCACCACCCTCCCAGGGACTCAGACTTATTCTGTACATGTATGTACTCAGCTGATAGGGACCCAATCTCTGGGGAAGCATCCTGCTCTTCTAATACTGCTGTCCAGTGTAGTGGTTTAGGTTTACCAGCACACCCAGACACAGTAAATCTCTTTTTCTGGCAAGCCAGATGACAAAAGCAGGCCAGACAACAGTGGTGCCTGGCTTCCCACAATGGGAAGATCCCAAAACAAAAATCCCTCTTCTGGGGAGGAGCTGCAGACATCAAAAACCCTGTCTTCTCCACTCTCCACACAGGATCTGCCATCTCCAGAGGATGCAAGCAGCTGGGAAAGTCTCACCTGACTTTTGCTAGTGCTGTGTCCTAGGATAGTAGAGTTGGGAAGCTTCACAGCAGAGCTGAGCTGCTATGCAGTGCCCAGCAGTGCTGGTGCTGGCCCTGCTTTGCATCTACAGTCATGAAGGTGCTGGGTTCCCAGCAAAAAAGCAGGCTTCTCAAGAAGGAAAAGAGCTCCACAAAAATCTAGCTTTCTGGAGAGACCCGGAGGGTCTTGTTGCTGGTTGCTCAGGAGAGGACTGCCTGCTCTGATGGAGCCATTGCTGCCCAGTATCTCCTATCCTGCTGGTCTCAGTGACCTCCAGCTTGCCTTCAGGGATGCTCTGGACATTCCTGGTAGGGAATGGCAGGACCTCTTGCAGAAAACAGGGCAGCACAGCTGGTGGTCCTCCACCACATCCTCCATCACCTTCCCTGCACAAGCCTGAGGACCATGACAGATAAATTTCACTGTTTCTTACCACACAGCTGTGCCAGCTTCCGTCACTCCCTACATTTTCTGTCCATTTCAGCCCCTACAGCACCCGCTCCCTTCTCAGGACAGCACCAGGACACTGGAGGGATAAGGACAAAAAGCAGCAGTGGGGACCCTGTTTTCTCACCTCTTGTACTAAGACCTTTACTGGGGCAGCAGAGCAGTGCCCTGACCTTGAGAGGCACCACTGACTTGGACTTATTTGGGTCAAGGGCCACGCTACAAACCCCGCTCTGCCTGTACCTTCACCTCTCTTCCGCCTGCACGCGAGGTCAGGCTGGTGCAAACAAGCCTCGGGCCATGCCTTAGACTCAGAATGCAGCCAGGACCTCTGCGCTGGGCCAAATCACACCGAGGGCAGCCAGGGAATGGCGCCTGGGGAAAAAGGACCTGCATGGGGAATGGTGCAAGTGGGGAGGGCAAGCTCCCAGTGGTCAGTCTACAAATAGAAAGGGTCATGGGAGAGTGCCCAGCTACCGGGACAAAGGGCCTGCGAGAGGCGAATGGGGTTGTAGAAGAATTTCTGTCAGGGAAGCGAGTGGTGGCAGAGCCCCAGGAACCCCCAGAACTTGGAGGGCTGGCTGGAGGTGTTCCCTGTGGTGCAGGCATCGCCGGGGCCGTACAGGAACACGTGACTGGCGGGGCAGGGAGGGAGGCAGCACTCGGAGAAGGCTGTGACTAACGCAGGAAGGGGACGGAGCCAGTAAGCGGCGGCCGTGCCAGTGCTCGGGTGACATTCCCACGGGCTGGGTAACCAAACACGGTTCGCAGCTGTCTGTTCGGGGGGATGGCGAAAGGGGAAGCGTTTCTTGCCCCGTGGTCCCGTGTGCCGGGGACAGGCTCCCTGGCCGACCCCAGGGCGGTCGCGTAGAGGGAGGGGAAGGAAAGGCAGCAGCACCCAGCAGGCAGGAGGGGGGCCGAGCGAGCCGGGCTCGGAGCTCCGGTCGGACAGCCGGCGCTCTCCGCGGGACGGCTGCCGGACTCCCCCGAGCGCTGCCGGCCCCGCTCCGCCCCAGAGCCCACCCGCATCCGAGGCAGCCGGGGCACCGCCGCGTCGCTTACACGTTTTCCCGGGGGCTGCCGGCTCCTTCCCGTGGCGCTGCCGCCTGCAGGGCACGGTCCCGTCCCGGAGCGCCCGGTGCCAGCACTGCCGGCCGCGGCAGGCCGGGTCCTAGCGCTTCCCGCCGCGCCAAGGGCACCGAGCGGGCGGGCTGGGACAGCCCTCGGCTCCGGGGCCGCCGGACTGCAGCCCGGTGCTCCCACCCCTCGCACCCCGTTTTGACCCGGCCCCCCCCTCCCCAGCTGCATCGGCCGCACCTGATGAGCGGGAGGCTGCTGGGGTCTCCCCGCTACCGTAGCTCTGGCACAGGACTGTCCAGTGCTCCGGCTTTTCCCCAGTGTCTCTCCTCTTCCTGGAACAGACAGCTGGCCCTACTGTCCTGGGAGGGGGGGCATAGCCGTGCTGTCCTGTTGCCTAGGCAAGGAGGACAGGGTGCCGGCAGCCAGCCCCTCCGCTGCTGCTCCCCGCTTTCACTCCCCCCTGCGCCAGGGTCAGGCTCCTAACTCTCCTTGCAGCTCTGCACCCTGGTTTGGGGTCCCTCAGTGTGTGACGGCCCCAGAGCTCGGCACAGGCTCCCGGCTGCAGGGTGACCTTGCAGCAGGACTGCCGAGCCGCCAAAATGGGGGAGGCTGGAACCAGACCCTCTCCTTGGTGCCCGGCAGAACAAGGCACAGCAGGGACGGTGCTTACTCTGGTCACCTCCCTGCCAGCACCCTACCCTTACCTTGATAGCTCAGCTCTCCTGGTGCCAGATGATGCTGCCTGGAGACTCCTCGCTGCCTGGTGCCAAACAGGGTTGGGATTTCCCACGGCAGCAGGACCAAGGTGCAAAGGCTTTGCCACCTTACAGGCTCTGCAGCCAGAGTGGGTTTCAGAACCCTGGCGCTGGCTGGGGCTGGCTGAGCACGGCTTCCGCTGGCTCAGCAGGTGGAGGCTGCATGCACGGGCAGATTAGTGGCGGGGGGGGGGAAGGAATTGGCTTCTGCCATAGGAGCTACAGGCGGGATTTGTCAGCGGGTTGCAGTGGGGCCAAGTGCCAGCACAGGGGAGGAGAGAGGGGAGGCTGTGGGTGGGCAGCCGCCTCAAGGGGACAGTGAAGCCTGTACAAGGGGGATACTGAAAGCAGGTGCCAGCATCATCCCTGGGATAGTGTTATCTCTGTAGTGGCACATGTCACCCTGTGGTCCTGTGCTGGACTTGGGCCATGGTGGGACTCTTGTTGAGCTCCCACCCTACCGTGGGTCAGCACTGAGCCCTAGGGCCAGCAGCGAGGACCTTAGTAAAGCACCCTGCACCCACTGCCCCTCTGCCGGGCCCCACAGCTGCTCAGGAATGAACTGGCACCAGCTCACCAGCTGCTCTCCTGGTATGTGCAGCCAGAGCTGGAATGCTGCGCCTTGGCCTCTTCACTGGCCTGGACAGGCCTGGCTGCTGCCCAGGGCATCTCCCCTCCCAGTCTTACCATCCTGCTCGTCTTTTCCCATTAAGGAAGTGCAGGCAGCTGAGCTTTGGTGCTGGAGGAAAACAGGTGACAGCCAAGAGTGATGAAGCCAAGCGGAGGGTGGTAAGACACAGGGAAAGCTCAGAAAGCACACCCCCACCCACACAGCAGCACCTTGCACTGGCATTCCCTCCACTCCTTGCCGGGAATGTGGAGAAAGTCCCTCTGCTGGTGACCCTCATGTGCCCACCTCCACCTCCCTGGTTGTCTCCAGCCCCAGAAACACTGCAGGAGGGAGATGGGGTGGCGGGAGCATTTCTGCTCTCCTAGCCCTTACTGCAGAGCTGGGCTGCAGCCAGCACTTCTATTTTAAGCCTCACAATGTGTTTGAGGAGGCGAGTGGTGTGCACAGCTGAGCCTCACAGCCCGACAAGGAGAGGCCCTTCTACCCATATCCCTGGAAACTTCCCCTTCTCCCTCTACTACTGGTACAAGCTCAGGACAAGTTGGTCCAGCTGCCTTTTCCTCTTGCCAGTACAGGCAGCAATTGGGGCAGTTGAAACTGGCATGGTCTGGTGAAGTTACTGCAAAAATATCTGGGCTGCAGGAATGGGGGTCTAGCCACACACCCCTGCCCCCATCTGTGTCATGCAGCACTCACCTGCTGTGACCCAGGCTAGCAGCAACCATGTGAAAGAGCAAGGCTGGGCAGAGCTATGCATGCAGGACTGTTTACTCTGTAGGTAGTGACTTCCCTGCTAAGCTCCCAGGGCAGGGAAAAGGGGCCCAGATAGCTTGTGGGATTAGCCGGGCTGAGTGCAGGCAGAGAGGAAGTGCAGGACAAAGCATCCTTGTAAAAGGCAAAATGGCTCAGGCTTCCCCCCAAGCAGGACTGAACCTCACTTGCAGGGCCCTCCTCATCTCAAGCTGCCCTTACTCCTCAGCCAGGACCACCTTGCAAAGAGCTCCTTTCCACCTGTGCCAACAGGTGCTGCAGGACAAAAAAGCTCCCACACTAAGTGTCTATTCATGTTTTAATAAAAACCATCATCCACCACCCTCAGTTTGTGCTGTGTGTCATTAGGATGCCTGGGGAGCCAGCAGCACCCAGGGATAGCACTGGACAGGGGGGATGCTCAGTGCCAGGCTGAGGCTGGGGACTGCAGTGGCTGGAGCACAGGGCAGCCCTGGGGCTGGCTGAAGCAGAGCCAGGCACATCCTCTTGCCCCTGGGGAGGCAGTGAGCCATGAACTGGTGCTGTGAGTAGAGACCATGCCAGAATGGTCAAAGAGGAGGATAAGAGTCTGGTTAGGGCATTTTATCCCTTTGTCTGGGGTTCACTCTTTCTTCCCAAAGAACTTCTTGAAGACAGATTTGTTCCTGGTGCGAGGGGGGCTGGTGGTCTTCTCCCTTCGTGTGTCCCGAAGGCTCCCTGTTTGGGCCACAAAGGAGTGACAGCGTGCTCGGGGCACGGCTGACACCTGCTCCCCTATGTACAGTGTGACAGAATAACTGCTCCCGGCCTCCGCTGGCTCCTTGTGCACTGTCAGTGGGGTGATCTTCTGGTAGGTGGCTGCAAGAAGGAGCAGTCAGTGCAAGGGGAAGGGTGCCAGCAGGTCCTGGCAGCCCTCTAGAACCCTCCCCAAATGGGGGCTGCAGCCAAGGGCACAGGTATGTAGGACAGGTGCATGCTAGAGCAGCATCCTATCTGTCCTCGGCTGTGTGTGGGAACAGAGGCAGTGGTGCCACCCCCTGGCGGTGACAGCTATCAGGACTATACCTGAGGTGAAGGAGTAGGACCTCCTCTTGCTGGCCACCAGCCCGCAGTTGTCTTCTGGGCGGATGTTGTCCCACAGCCCGGGGGACACTCTGGGTGACCTCTGCTGCTCCTCGTGCCCAATCCCCTGAGCATTCTCTGAAGCAGAATGGAGACATGTCACAAGACAAGACTGTCACAGGACACCCTTGTGTCAGCCCCAAAGAGAAGAGGGAAATATATGACTATCTCAGTATCCTAGGAAGTGAAGTAAATGTTCTTTTCCCCAAGTCCCAGCACCTGGGACTCCTAGCCTGGATACCACCAAGTTCAAGGCTGACAGAGAGCCATCAGCCTCCCACAGCTGTCTCACATGTACCTCTCTCTGGGCTGGGGAGAGAAGCTGGGGGACAGTGGCAACCCAGACAGACAGGAAAGTCACCTGCTGCTGCCACAGTCCCATCAACTGGGCCATCCTGGCTGCCCAGAGGCCGCTGCAGTACTGTGCTTGCACAGGGTAATACCACAGTCTCCTGGCTCTTGGTGGTCATGACCTGATGATGTCCCTGGAGGTGGGAGATCCCAAGGCTGGAGACCTTGCTGAAACTGAAAATAGCAGAGATTTAGCAAACCAGACTGGCCCACCAATGTCCTGCTGGAGCAGCAGTCACTGGCAAATGTGGGAGAGAGTCGTAATAGGTCAGTTCAGCTGGCCCTCTCCTGGCTACTTACCTGCCAGTACCACCAATGCCCTCGACACGCTGTGCTGCTGCCTGGAAGTAATCCACTTTGGGGTAACCTGGGGGCACAACAAACATCCTGCTGGATGTTGGATGCTGGCAGAGCACAGGACTGTGACATGACTGCACAGGACTTGTCCCTGTTCCAAGTGCCCATGCTGTATGGCTGGCTCCTCTAACCTCCTCTAGTGCCTGCTCTTGGTCCTGACAACCAGCCTAGGATTTCATAGCAGGGCTTGAACCTCTCAGGTATGGGTACAGCAACAGGAAAACCTCAGTATTACAGGTCTCCTTGCCTCAAGGGCAAGCAAGACATTTCCAGGCCCAGAGGATATGGAGGAATACCAAGGCACAATTATAATTTTCCTGACACAGGCTTTTTGCTGCCGAGGCACCTCTGACGTCAATTGTGCTATTCCTGATTTATAGCTGTGTATGTGGTGTGAAAACAAAGCCTCCAAATCCTGCCTGGCAGAGAACTGTTGTTCCCAAGGCAGGCTAGGAGGATGCATAAATCAGAGTAAAATGTTGTGCTGCTTCTCTTCTGACCCCCCATGTATCAAAGGGCTCAGCAGAGGCTGAGCAAATATGGTAACCACATAGAGCTGGGCCTCTGCTCTGCCTGCAAGGACTGCTCACCTGAGTTTTGCTGCAGCTTTGAGACCCATTCATTCATGAGGGGCTGGGTGGGGGCCCTCAGGAGGTATTCAGAGCCATCCTGCAGCCTGAAGGGAGAGGGGAAGAACAGTGATGTAGGGTGCAGATATGACAACCCCCACCAGACCAGAAAAGAAGAGAAGGAGGTAAGAAAGAAAGGAAATCCTCATCTAAGCATTGAGCTGGTCCTGCCTGGTGGTGTTGGTATGTGTCTGCCCCAGCAGGCACACACTGGGGAGGGCTGTGGTTACTGCCCTGGACTGGGGACTCACTGAAGCCTGAAGCAGTTGGTCTTCTTGGTGTACTCGGCATCTGGAGTGCAGACTGCCCCAGAGAGGTTCAAGGGAAGGGCCACCACAGAGCTCTGCAGCACAAAGGAAAGCAAGAGCAACAGTGGGGTTGGATGGCTCTGTCTTCCCTGGCCGTGGGGCCCAGAGCCATCACCCTGCTGCCAGCCCTCTCCCATGTCACCCCAATCTCCCTCACCGCACCTTGAGGCTGTCTCTGCGGTCCTGGTAGAAACACAGTGTCTGCCTCATCAACACAGCATGGAAGAGGCCCCAGGCCCGGCAGCTGGCCTGTGGGACACAAGCAGGGGACAGCTGTGATACCAACAGCTTTGGAAGAAAACAGATGGTCTCATGCCACTCAAAATGAAGCCCAGCCCCTCTGAGGCCCTTCCAGAATGGCCAGCAGCACTGCCATGGTGGTTCCAGGAACATCCCTGGCTTTCCTCCATCCCCTGCTGTGTCCCAGCACCCCTGTCCCAAAGGAGCCCCACAGCCATGTCTGTACCTTTCTCCCTCCTGTTTGCAATATGTGCTTCCTTTCCAGTGTCCCCTCCATCATCTGAAACTCCATTTTACCAGGAAGGACCTGCAAAGGCACAGAGGGTGAGCAAAAACTTCTCTGGGGCTGGTGGTGCCAGCTTAGCATCCATGCACATGAGGTCTATATGACCTGTCCCTGGTGAGCAATGCCAAAGTGGCAGTGGGATGACAATGAGGAACAACTTTCTCACCCGGGCAGGGGCTGGGGCTGTGTGTCAACTTTAGGGGTGAAGTGCCACCTTGCTGAGGCTATGGGTTGGTGGGTGGGTGTGTGCTGCAAGGACCCCAAATACCACACCTGGCCCTTCTCCACCAGTTGAAGGGGCCACTGGATTCAGGAAGTCCCCAAATATTTGCTGGAGTGGGTAACCCAGCTGCTGCCTTGGGTGTTCCCTAGCCCCTTATCTGACCCTGAAGGAGAGCCCCTGGCCTGTGGATCTCACCTTGCTGCTCTCTCTCTCCTCTTGCCCGTGCCGCCGCTGACCCCAGGTGCTGAAGTTATCCAAGGGGGCTGCAGACACCAGTTCCTCCACGTGGGGGGAATCCCTGTTGGGACTGCCACTGCCACTGTGCACCACCCCGGGGCTCTTCTCTCCCGATGGGCTGTGGAGCAGCTGGGCAATGGTGGGGAGGGTGAATTTGGCCACTAGCACATTGTTGGCTGATGAGAGGATAAGGGGCCCGCCAGCAGTAGTGCTCAGGCTGGGCAAGCTGCCTTCCCTGCTGCCTGTCCGATGGCTGGCACAGCTGCCTCTAGGTGGGCTCTGTGCCCGTCGCTCGTGTGCACCATCCCAGATGGCCTGCAGCTCCTCCTCCTCTTCCTCAAACTGCCTGTGGGCAGGGTGGCAAACTTCCTTAGTGCCCAGTGCAGGGCTCTGGGGCTGTGGAGACCCCAGTGCCCACTCAAAGATAGAGAGCTGGGTGGGGGCAGCAGGGGAAGCTGGGGACCTTCTGGGCTGGCTGTTGCTGGCTGGCTGGTGTTTGCAGGCAGGGCTAGGGATGGCTCCAGTCCTGCCTGGGATGCTGGCAGGAGATGATCCAAGCTCTAGCCAAGCGGCTCTGTGAAGCCTGGCCCTGCCAGTGGCAGTGGGGCTGTTGTCCTGGCCAAAGTGGGTGGCCAGCTCATCCCCCATACTGACAAAGGATGGCTGGCTCGGCCTCAAGTCCAAAAGGTCTTTACTGGTGCTGCTGGGGTGCTGCAGGTTCCCGTGTTCCTCAGCACAGCGTGCCCTTTGCTGGCTGTAGCTGGGGTCGAAGCTCACCTCCTCGAACAACGTTCCTCCCTCACTCTTGGTGGACATCCCCAGCCTCTTGCTGGGCCCCTGGGGACTGTGCCCATCTTCCTGCCATCCAACTCTGTATGTGCCTATGGGTTTCCAAGGCCTCACCCCTTGATCCTGCCTCTGCTCCTGCCTCTCTGCCTCCTGCTGCTGTGCTGCAGCCCCTCGGTGGCACCCCAGGACCACTGCATCCCGTGGCAGCTCCAGGCTGAGCACAGAGCCCAGGGAAACACGAGGGCATGTGATTTTTGGGTTAGGGAGGCAAGGGTTCTGAGGGGCTGCCTCGCACTCAGCATCAATGTCCTGCACCAGTGGGTTCCTGACATAGAGGAGCAGCTCCCCAAGCTGAGGTCCAGCAGCAGCTGTCCCTGGCCTCCCCTTCCTCCAGCCACACTTCTGAGGCCACGTGTTGCTGGGGCCATGGCATTCCTCCAGTGTGGGCTGCAGGGAGCTGTCGCCCATGATGCCCTGGAGAGTCAGCAGCCGGGCCTGCTCTGCTCTGGCCTGCTCCCGCCGCTGCAAGCTGTTGAAGAGACAGCCAGCCCCGGCCTTAGGCAGGGTGTGGGAGACAGCTGGCATCCCACCGCTGGATGCTGGAGGGCGGCGGACGACAACAGGTGTCCACTTTGTGGCACAGGTTTTCCTGGCCTCCACCTGCACCTGAGGAAACAGAGAAGGAGAGAGGTGTCATCCCCATCGCTGGAGCTTCCATCATCCTGTAACAACTACCCCCTTTCCATGCTGCATCTGGGAAAGCAGGGAGCTGCAAGGGCCAGCAGACAAAAATGCTCGCCAGGAGCACATGCAGTGCTGGGAGTGACAGAGCTTCACCTCAGTCCCCTGAGGGCTGCTCCCACACTGGTGCAGGCAGGGTAGAGACAGACAAGGGAATCTGCCCATGATGGAGTCCCCCAGGTGTGGTACAGCTGGGGCTGACTCTGCCATACAGCTTTTCCCTGGCATTGCTGACCTCCAAGCCATCACTTTTGGGTGGCTACTGAGTCACTGTTGTCCCTGCCCGCCAGCCCTGTATGCTCCAGGCAGTAAAGCAATGAATGCAAGGGTAGGGATTGAGTCCAGACCCTTCCCCTCCTGTTCCTTGCAGACCCTCTCCTGGGTTTCCACAGCTGCAAGAGTCTGCAGGAGCTGGAGCAGTGTCCCCCTGTATCCATTAGGCTGGATGGTGTCCATGACCAAAACCCTCTTGGCAGCCCAGCAGCCCCTCACCCTGCCTCATTGCCCTCCAGCCTCACTGCCCTCCTGCACTCTCCCTTGGGCTACTGAGCCTGGCTGTCCTTGGGGCTCCTCACACACAGACCTTTTTGTACAGGCTTTGGAGCAATGAACAGATCTGAGCCCCAACAAATTCCCAGACTCCCAACCCCAGGGTTACAAGCCAAGCAGTCTGCAGTGAGACCCCCATCCCTGCAAAATGTGCACCTCAAACAGCCCCAACCACCCTTGTACCCCTTCAGCTGGCTACACAAGTAACTGCTGACACCCCCCAGCAATAGACTCTTCGCTAGCCATACCTCCTCTCATGGTCACTGAAACTACTTGAATGGGGAGCCAAACTGCAGCAAGCCCTGCCTGAGCCCCCTCCTCACATATCCCAGAACCCACACGCTGGACCCCACAGCACCAGAAGGGTTTTTCCTCTCTCAACGGACCACTGCCAAGAGGGCACAATGGCATGGCAGGGATGGTTGGTGGCAGGCAGGTTCACGCCATGCAGCCACTATGCCCAGCATGCAGCCTTCCCCAGGACATTACCTCTTCCACCAGCTGGCGAGGTGGCTTTCTTTTTCGCTTTAAGCTACCCCAAGTGTTTCCTAAAAGCCCCTGGCAACGCTTCCAAAAGGTTTTACAGCCTGAGTGTTTAGTGGTGAGGAGCTGAGCAAGGGGAGAGAAAGAGACACACAGAGAGGACAGAGTGGGCAAGGAGCTGCAGCAGGAGAGCACAGGCAAAGTGGGCGGCGCAAGCCAGCCTTAGTCCTAAGGCATCACGTGGCATCAGCATGGCCGAAGGCCCCTCTCCTGAGACTGACACAGTCCCAGCAGCCCACTTAGAAATGGCCTAGAGGGGTCTCAGCTCAGGGGTTACCCTGCAGCCCTTGCAGCCTCCCAGTCTGCATGGGGCACAGCTCCAGAGAGATGCCCTGGCTGTGTGGCCGCTCGCCCATGGTTCTGCCAGAGCCTCCCACAATCCACCCCATACCGTTGGCAGTGCCTCCTCCCCTGGCCTCTCACTGCTGGCCAGCGGCTGTGCCTTCTTCTCGCCCTTCTTGCCAATGCTGAGGATGAGGTTGACTGTCCCCCCGAGACCACAGGGGACCCGTGGTGGCAGCAGCAGCATGGAGGTCTCAGCAGGATCCGAGGTGGCAGCCTCCTTGGGGGGTTCCACATCATGGGGTGTTTCGCTGCTGGACTCCCCAGGGCTCTGCTCCACTCCTGATGGGGCATCTGAGAGGGGTGATGAGGGTGGGGAGATGGCTGTTTTCTCTGGAAACTTTGGCTCTAATCTTTGCACAGGCTTGAGGAGGGAGCAGAGCATGAACTTCCCTGGGCTGTGGATGCTTTCCAGGTGGGGTGAAGCATGTGAGGCATGCTGCTCCTGGGGAGCAAGGCAAGAGAGGGAACATGAAGGAAGGGCTGCTGGAGCCAGGAATTTTCTTGGGACAGCCTTCCCTTTGCCCTGCCTGAACCCCAGAGACTCCCAGAGGTATGGGCACACATCCCTCCCCTACTTCTGCACCACCCATTCCATCCAGCGCCTCTGCTACCCTCAGCCTCCAGGCTGATCACACTCCCTGACCATCTCAGCATGGCTGAGTACTTACTTGATCAGTGGGGGATGTGCTTGAGAGGCTCTCCAGGTCCCTCCTGTCCTCCTGTCTGCTCCCCAGATCCTGCTGATGCTTCTGTGCTCGCCAGCGCACCAGCACCCAGCCCAGCATGCTCTGCAGCTCTTCCAAGCGCTCCTTTATCTGAGAGGAGGAGAGATGCTGGGCAGCTTGCAAGGACTCCTGGCCCAGGGACACTGTCCCTACCAGGATATCTCAAAAAGAGCAGTTGGGAGGTTTTTGGGAGTGGGATACAGTGACAGTCACATCAGCTCAGATCTCAGGATCCAGTGGATTAAACTTCCTCCTGCCCTGAGCAGCCCCAGGGTTGTGTATCTGTCCCCATCCCACTTACTGGGGCTCTGCACCCACACCTTGCTCTTTCTTTCATGGTCTGTCCCCAGAGGACTTCAGGGAGTGCTGAGAATTTCCCCCCGACCCTGTTTCCCCTGTCCTTACTGTTGCACTCAGGTAGTGCTCCTCAGACACCAGCTGCTGCCCTGCTGCTGCTAGTGCCTCAAACTCCTTGAGTTTCTCTTCAATTCTCCTCTCCAGTTCCTCACATGGAGTCTCTGGGAGACTGGAGCTGCTTGGGCTTTCAGAGAAGATCTGAGCCCGTGTGTCCTCTGTCCAGGAGCTGTGAGCACGTGAAAGACAGGCTGAGGAATGACCCAACCCTTTTTTCAGCCCTGCAGGCCCCAGGGAAGTTATTCCCATGCTCAGGGATAGCTGGAAGCAGCTCAGTGGGGTTGTGGCAAGGCTGTTGTGGCAGGACAAGATATTGCAGGGCTGCCTCACAGCAGACAGCTGTGGTGCAACCCTGCATTCCAGGCTCACCATGGTCACGCCTAGCTGCAGCTTCAGCACTGCCCACATACCTGCCAATGCCTTGTTCTCACCAGCTCCCACTCAACCACCACAGAAGCAACCCCATAAGCTCACTACCACTTACATCATGGCTAGATAATCCTTGAAGAAGTGCCGGAGCTGGCTGGCCTGCTGCACACGGAGCCGAGTCTCCCGCAGCAGCTCTCGCAGCCCTGCCCAGGCCCACAGAGTCTCCTGCAGCTCCTGGCTGATGGGGCACTGCTGAGCAGGGCACAGCTCTTGCAAGTGGGCAGCCGCCCTCTCCAGCTCCTCCAGCTGCCCTTGCAGGGTCTGTGACACTGCATGCTAAAGATCACAAGGCAGGAAATGTTCGAGATGCATCCAACCCTTCTGAACCCAGGCTGGACTCCCCTATATTCTGGGATGCAGAGGCAGAGGAGAGGATGCTGGTACATGGGCTGCAAAGAGTGGGCAGAGATAACCTCTGTGGGGACGACAGGAAGAGCACAGAACTGCCTGGCTTCCCTGCCCTGTGTGCATGAGTTGCTTCCCCGCCAGTGGGAAGATGAGTGAGGTGCTGGCAGGTGGGTGCTGGCACATGGGAGCTGACGCAGGCTCTGTCCCCTTGCCTGGCCCATGCTATCAGAGGGGAGCAGAGCAGGCAGGTCTCACCTCCACTGGAAAATTCCAGCCTGCCCTGCCACAGTGTGCCAAGGCTAACAACACCTGGGCCCCTGGAGGGGGAACAGTGCCTCATTGGGACAGCCCCAGCCAGCCGGATAACCTCCCTGGCAGTGCTCCTCTGACTCACCTCCATCTCCTGCTGGCAGTTTAGCAAGCCCTGCAGCTCTTGCAGGTCCTTCTCACTCTTCACCGTGGTGAAGCCATTCTCTGCTAGGGCAATGTCTTGAGATAGTGCCTCGGCTCTGCACTGAAGTGCCTCCAGCTGTGGGGATACCTTTGCCACCTGAATGGACAGGAGGGAACACAGAGGAAGATTAACCCTGGGGTGGAGGCTCCTGTGCTACCACCTGCCACACAGCCTCAGCCCACCCCAGCCACGCAGCTGCAAAAGGGCAGGTGCCAGCCATGGGAGAGACAAGGATACCAGCCTCGCACAGAGTGATGCCCATGAATCCAAATAGCCTTGTGTCCCACTGAGGACAGCTGAAGTGCATGCCCTGTCCCAATTAGCTAGCATGTCCAGCTGCAGATGAGCCACCCAGTTGCATCCTCAGGCCCCCTGCCTCCATTCCCTACCAGACGCTCCAGGTTCTCCGTCTCCGCTGCCACCTCCATGACCCGCTCCCGCTCTTTTGCCACGTCATTCAGCATCTCCACTGCCTCTTGCAGCTCTCCCAAGGGGCGACTCATGTCTTCACTGCTTGGAGATGTCTCAGCCTGGGCTGAGAGCAGGGGAAAACACCCCTTCGAACTGCAGTGCCCACTTCCTGGCTGAAGCCAGCAGAAACACCAGACATGAGAGATGGGGAGTGACACCTCAGGCAGCTGGGCTAGAAGGGAGCACCCCATAGGGTCCCCTTGCCAACCACAGGTCAGCCCTTGGTCCAGTCCCAGGTGCTGTATGATCCCAGGGGATGCCTGGCCACACTGCTTACCACTGCAGATCCCTGCTGGCTCTGTGCCTCCTCCTCTTGCAGGTCCTGCAGGAATTCAGACAGCACAAGGGAGTCCTGCAGATCTGCTGCCCGGTGCCGCAGGGTTGCCTGCACCTGTGCCAACCTGTGGGGAGAGGTGCTCATCAGAGGTGCTGGCAGCTTCTGCACCTCCTCAGGGACAGCATCCTCCTCCCCACGCAACCTGGGGACAAGAGAAGAGGCACCTTCCTCCAGGACTCACTTCTCCTCCACCATCCTCACTTTCCTCTGCATCTTCCTTGCTCCCTCATGCTCAGAGGGCGACTCGCCTGCTGCTTCTTCCCGCAGTGCCTGCAGTTTGAGGCCACACAGCAGGAGCTGCTTCTCCAGCTGGCTCATTTCTTCCAGGTCCTGGCGCAGCTCCGCCGGGCTTCTCATGGTGGCTGGTTCCACGAGCGACCCAGCCACGGCTTGCAGCCACTGCTCAGTCTGGTCCAGCTCCCCCACCAGCCTCAGTGCCTTCAGGGAGAGCAGGGAAACTATCAGCCTGGCTCTGAGCCACTCAGAGGAGGCAGGAGCCATGCTGGCATCCCACTAGGGGTACGTGGGGCGCAGGCAGCACAGTGAGAGAAGTGTGCCATCTGCAAAGCCAACTAGAGATATGGGTGCCAGTGTTGCAGCTCCAGGCCCCACAGGTGCCAGCCTCACTTGGTGATCCCCAGAAAGCTGCTACAATTGGAGTACACCCTGTGCCCACCCTAGCCCTGACTCTACGTGCCTTATCGATTTCTTGCAGCACTACACCATTCTCCTGGTGCTTCTTCTGCAGGTCCTCCCACAATTCCCCCAGCTCCTGCAGCATGGCCTCCACCTGAGGGCTCCTGGGAGGCCTCCCTCGTGCTGGCCCCTCCTGGGAGGCAGAGAGGGCAGTTAGGATGGGCTCCACCTGGTGTCCTCCTGCCACCTCACATCCAAGCAGGCTCACCAGGAGCATAGCCCTGGCACTGGAGCTGGGGGCCAGGGGCTCCTGCTGCATCCGTGCTGCCTCCAGGCTCACCACTGGACATGGGGGCACTCCCACACGTACACTCTCCTTGTATGGGGACAGAGTCTGCTGAGGAGCAGGAGATATGCTGAGTTAGACACACACCAGAGCAGGTGTGTGTGCACAAACATACAAGCCCACAAGCAGCAGGAGGGGGTCAGGGAAGTGAGTCTTTCCCCAACACCGACTCCTCTTGGATGGGCAGGGAGAAAAGGGGACTCTTGGGGAGACATTACCACATTCACCACCTGGCAGACATCCTGCACTTGGGTTTCCAGCTGCCGCATGCCCCAATCAGCCTCTGCCTCTCTCCTCCTCCAGCAGTGAGAAGAGAGGGACAGTTAGGAATACAAGGTTCCCCCTTGCACAGGGGAACCCCATCCCTGTCCCCTCTGACTCTGTCCCGCTCCCACAGCCACCTCCCCAAAGCTGGTACCTATTGTTGTCCCCTCCATGAGGGGGCTGTCCCACTGCTGGGGAGCCAGGGTTGCTCTCCTCTCCTTTCTTGTGCTCTGCTATCTTCTCCAGCACATCTTTTGGTACCTGTGACACAAAGGTTCCCATTCTTCCTTGGCCAGCACAGAGCATACACCTGCTTTGCCCAGGGCCTGGCACTTATCACATCCCCTAACTGGTGGGACCAAATCCAGAAGTGCTCATCTTGGATTCTGCTCAACACCTGAACCCTTTTCCCATAGGTTCCCTTGTCTTCTTGAAGCAGAGAAGCTGAAGATACCTGGAGGAAGACAGTGCTTACCGTGCTACTGAGTCCTCCTGTCCATTTGGCTGCTGCTTCCTTACCCACAGCCGCACGACTGACATCATCTCCTCGAGGCTCAACATTTGGAGCTGCAGCTTTGCCTCCTGGGGAACTGCTTGCCTGTGCTGGAGCCTTCCCTGTCCTGGGAAAGGAAGGCAAGGAAAGCCCAGGGGAGCAGAGGGTGAAGAGAGACCTTGAGTGGAGCTGGTGCCCTAGAGACAGTCTGCTAGGGGCTAACCCAGGTCTTTCCCAAGCCTCTGGCTCCAGTGTTGGGAGGTCAGGGTTGGGACCCTGGTACTCCTGCCCAGCTATGCTCTACCTTAGTGCTTGCTGGAGCTGCACCCAGCTCTCCTTTACATCTCGGTGCTTTGAGGTGACTTGGGCTGCCAGGCTGGGCTGCAAGTTTAGGAGCTGGGACACTGTCACATCCAGCATCTGGAGAAGAGAGAGCAGCTGGGAAGTGATGGAGACAGGGTTCATGAGGGATGAACCACCATGGTCATGGGGAGGGTGTGTGATGATAAGCAGCCATCTGGGGGCAGAAGAGGCATTGAGTGCCTATCGAATCCTTGGCTGCCCTCAGGGAGACTCCCCCATCCATCACACAGCTTCAGCCACCCACACACCTGTGGGGTGCCCACAGCGCCCACAGCACTGCTCGTGGCAGAGTTGGCCTGGGAAGGCTCACGAACCCCCTCTGTCAGGATGCTCCCCAGGGCTCAGAGGACGAGGCAGTCTTGAACTCACCATCACCTGGCTGGCTATGTCCCTGACATCCCGATCCTGGCATGGCTTGCTCTCCCCTGGCTTCCCTGTACTGCAGATGCTGCTCTGCTGTAAGAAGAGGCCACAGTCAGCAGTGGGAGGAGGACAGGGCTCTGCTCCCAGCTCCAGCAGAAAGAAACAGTGCAAAGCTGCACTTGCCAACCTGGCTCCCTTTCTCCATCCCCTGGTTCTCTCCCCAAACCCCAGGCTGAGAGTGCTGGGACCACAAGAGCCTCCACACAGGGGACAAGAGCAAGGTGCTGCCCACTGTTTCATTCAGGCCATGCAACAGCCCTGCATACCAGGGTGAACCTGGCTTCAGTGCCAGATACCTTTGCATGGATAGCCCCGAGCAGGATATCTGCTTGCTGGAGGAAGGAGGCCACCTCCAAGGCCAGTTGCAGAGCCTCGTGGTGCTCCTTCAGGGTCCCCTGCAGCCGCAGCCACCTGAGCAGGTGGAAGGGTAAAGGTGAATGGCAGTCCGTGCCTGTCTGGAGAGCTGCACAGAGCTAGGCCAGGAAGTCTGGGGGGTCCTGCTTCCCAGTCAATCAGCTCCTGGTGCCTGGCTCAGCCCGGCTCAGCCCGTGTGTCCTCCACTCACATTTTGTTGAGGTGCTTGCGCCGGGCTGAGATGTTTCTGCTCTCACTTTTGCTTTGTTTCTCCAGCTTCTGGGCCAGGCTGTTCAGCTCCTTATGCAGACTCTGGAACTGCTGCTCCTCCTGGCTCAAGCAGAGAGGAAAGACATCAGCATCCCTCCTCAGAGACCTGTGCCAAGCCCCAGCCTCAAGGTACTTGGGGTCCCTGACAGGCCGGCAGCTCCCTGGCAGCCTCTCACCTGCTTCAAGTCAAGGATGCGGCGGGTGAGCTGGATCTTGTCTGGGCTTTCCTGCAGGAGGGCTGCCAGAGAGGGCTTCTCCTCCTGGACCAGGCAAGGGTGTGAGAAGGTGGGGGGACAGCCAGGCTGTCCCCTTCCCCAAACCATACTTCCCATCCTCCAAACCTTGTGCTTGATCCACGCCTCCAGCCGCTCGGCTTTCCTGTTGAAGTCCTGCAGACTCCGCAGGCCCCCCAGGGCTTTGCTCTGGCTGGCAGCTGTCTGCTTCAGGAGCTGCCACTGGTCCTGCAGGGCCAGCAGCTGCCTCCGTACGGCCTCAGCACTGGGGCTTGCCCTCCACATCAGCTGCTCGCCCATCTGTGGGGCCAAGGGACCCAGTCAGCATTAGGGCTTCCCGGGGACTCTCTGCTGCAGAGAACCCAGGAGCACTAGTGCTGTGGGTAACAGGAACCATGCCACGCCCTCCCTGGCCTCACCTGATTGAGCTTTATCAGTGTGTTCTCAAAATCCTTCATGTCCCGCTGTAAGGTCTGAGCAACCTCCTCCCAGTCCTGGAGGTCACAGCCATCCTTCAGGTCCCACAGCTTACCTCGCACCCAGCTCTCTGCCTGCAACATACCATGTGGCTGGGGGCCTCCACCAGAGCCTCAAGGACATGTTTTTTTGGACCCAAGCCCAAACCTTTCTGAAGCTGTGACAGGGACTGGAGTGCACCCTTTCAGTTGACAACCCATTTGCTCTGGGAATCAACAGGCCAGCACAGGCACTTAGGACAGCATCTGTGGCAAGTGGGCTCACTTCTTTCCAGCATCTGCCTCAGCCCAGCAGGAGAAGCCGGGCTTGTCCAAGCAGACCAGTCTGCACAGAACATCCCTGCACTCTGCTCGCTGCACCCTGCTCCCCAGCTCAAACACCCATGCATTCTTCCCACCATGGCATGGAAGCAGCCCTCCCACCATCTCGGTTCCCACGCTGCTGGGGAGAGACAGGGTCTGGGAGGAGGAGGAGGAGGAGAACGGGGGACGGGAGGAGCATGCGCACAGGGAGAGGAAGCAGGGCCCTGGTGTGGGCTGACCCCCTCTCCCTGGGGCTGACAGCCAGAGAGAGGCAGCCAAACATGATCTCATGCCACAACCATGGCCTCACTCAGGCTGGGAGTTCAGCCCTCACTACTGCACACCCCACCCCACAGCCCACATGTAAGGCTGCCGGTGGCCCTCCATCCCGCTTCCTGTGCAGCCCCTTGGGTGAGTGCCCCAGCTGGCCTTACCTGCAGCATCTCCCGGTTGAAGTGGGCCATCAGAGGACTCAGGTCAAGGAGAGGGGCTGCTCCCACACTGCTTCGCCCACTGCATCTTGGTGCTGCAGCAGACTCCTTGCCCTTAGGGCTCTCTTTCTGGGGTGATGACACTGGGGATCCTGCCAGCTAGGGGGAGCAGAGGCAGGGTGTCAGTGTGCTGCCCCAGGAAGCTCTCCTCAACACCTCCCAGGAGCATTTCAGAAACCCAAATGAAGTAGGTCAGCATGCCTTATTCTTGATTCCACTCCTTCACTGACATATTTGGGGTTATCCTTCAGGGCACTGAGGTACCACCTTCCCTCTACCAAGGCCACTCTGGTGGCTTTTGCAATGTCAGCAATGGGTTGCTGGGCTGTCCCTCAGGTAAGTCACTCCCTGGGTCATTCCAGGCTGTTGGGATGGCACCCAGCACCTGGACTGGTCCCAGCACCCACACTGGAGATGGAATGCTTGCTGCCTCTTCAGCCTGAGGCAGCGCATCCCTGGGAGGAGCATTCATGTCTGTAACATCTGTTTGGTGTCACACAGGGAGATGCTACCAGGGCATGGGATGGGATGGCCATGGGGTAGGTTCCTGGTAAGCCCCACTACTCTTTTGGTGGCACCCAAGACCCCCCATCCCTGGTGAGTGGTTGGAGGGGGCAGAGAACACAGCATCTCCCTTGGGATTTGGCCTTGTGGGCAGCCGATGCTGACAAAACTCTCTGTCAGGGTTCCAGCTCTGCCAGGGGTGACAGCAAAGGTCAGCCAATGAAAGTGCTGGCCCTTCTCCAAACTCAGCCCTGGGCCCTGCTGCACGCAGCCCAGGGAACAGTACCATCACTTGGGCACCTCCCACCCCTCTGCCCAGGGATGGGGATCTGACTGCATACTAGCTGGTGGCAAACAGGAAACTAAGGATTTTCAGGAGGAACCCAAAGGTGCAGGGCTTGCTGCCTCCTGTCAGCAGGCAGAAATTGCTCCTGGGGACAGCCCAGGACAGCCCTTCCTCCTTGAGAGGGCAGGGTGCGAGCTGCCCCACGGGGTCTTAGCTACCCCCGAGCCCATCAGGGAGAAGCCTGAAGCCTGTGGAGCAGTGGGGCTCAGGCAACTGTTTCAGGCTCTGTAAGCACTCTGGCATGTGCTGCCCTGCTGACAGCACTGGACTCACTTTCCAATGCCTGTTCTACTTAACCACAAGAACTACAGAAATTCTCTGGGTTTTTTTTTTATTTTGTTTTGTTTTTGGTTTTTCTGGGGGTGTTGTTTTTGTTTTTGGGGTTTTTTGGGGTTGTTTTGTTTTGTTTTGTTTCTAGCAACATAGATTCTCAGGCCCTCCTGTGACTCTGTGACCTTCAGTCACTTGACTCAGCCAGGGCTGGAGGAGCCCATAATCTGGTTCCCTTGGAAGCAATAAAACTTCTGGGTGCTGCCTGGGGAGCTGATTCCTTGCCCCATCATGCCCAGCTTGTTCCTGCACTCACTGAAAGAGGCAAGGCTCCATCCACACCTGGGCACACCACCAGCTACCAGCCGCATTGCTCAGCTCCAAGCTGCACGTCATGCCCCCTTAATGTTGAGAGCAGGGGGACATACCGCATAGAAGGGAGAACATCTGTCCATCGGAGAGCAGTGAACACTGGCCTGAACACTCCCGGGCTTCTGCTGTTGGTCCTCTGTATCCACATCCTTCCTGAGGAAGACCTAGAGGCAGGAAGGCACAGCTGTCGGCCTGGTAGTGCTTAACTGTCCGGATGGCCAAGGGGACAGAGGAGCATTCACCCACCTCCCCCTGCCCTAAGCCAGAGGCTCTGCTGGCAGTACCAAACGCTGCTTGGCTGTGCTCCTGCCCATTCCTCCTTATGTATCTAGGCCAGGCTCCTCCCGAACAGCATCCACAGCTCCCACCATGTGTTTAGCAAGTGGCAAGAACTCCTAAGCCCACTTTGCTCAGTGCCTTTTCCATTTTAGCTCCAAGTAACCCCAGCACCCTTTTCTCTCCTTGAATTGACTCCAAAGCCAGCAGAAACCCATTTAGTGATCACCACTGGTCCCTGGTCATCTAAGGATGTTCAGAGTGAGACTCCCCTGCCCTATTCCAGGACAGTAAGGCACAGGCATGAGGGCACAGGATGGCACTAAATCCAACATCATGAACTTGAATCCTCTCAGCTGCTGATCCCTGATCTCAGCCTAGCTGGGAGACAAGTTAAGGGGGCAGCTGGCTTGCAGGGAAGAGCTTCCAAAGGACAGGGGTGAGGGTAGAAGCAGGAGAGGCAGAAGGAAGGAAGTCCAGGAACTGCAGCCAGGCACAGAGAGGATGTCCAGGATGAACTCCACATTACCTTATCCTCAGTGCAGCACAGCCCTAGGAGGAGACGTGTGTGGGTTTGTTTGGATCATGCCCAAGGGCATAAAGCTTCATCCTCTACAGATGGATCTTTTCTTGGGATGTTGGATATAACAGGCTAATTTAGGGACCTCCTTCCACTTCCTTCCTGGGGCCACCTTGTTGTCTCTGTAACAGCCATCCAAGCAGGCACAGGGCAACAGAAACAGGGTGGTGGACAATGTGTGCTGCCCTGACAATCCCTCCTCTGAGACTGCCACAAATGAGATGTCGGATCAGCCAGAGCCAGTATACTGCTGCTCGGGCTGCTCCAGACTGAGGACACTGTCCAAGGGAAACAAACCTAGGCAAATCAGAACACCCTCCCTGCACAGAACATGGCTTCCCACCATCTGTCCAGGACTGAAGAAGAGTCCTGACATGAATGGCAGCCCCCACCATAGAGCTGCTGCCACCGAAAAGGCTCAGAGCCCTACAAACAGCCCAACAGCTCTATAACCCTTTCCAAGGGCCTGAAAAGCTTGGCCCTTTGCTGCAGAGAACAGACCACTGCCACAGGCCACAGCATCCCATCCCAAGCAGGAAGAACAGTCAGGGTACAAGGCTGAATCACAGACCAGCAGGCACAGTGAGAACTCATTAGGATGGTATCAGAAGGGGAAGGCACCCCCTTGCCTGACCACGGGGCTGAGAGATTTGGATGCATATCTAGGGAATGATAGGGAGCTAAATGTGAAGTGCCTGTGAGGCATAAGACCCTAGAAAGTTCTTGCAGTAATGTCTCACACTGGCCCCCAGAGCTCAGCCGTGGGAGACAACCCGGCAGGTGACACGGGAGCTTTATTTAAAGTCCCTGTCTCACGATCCGTCAGCCACAGGAAAACAGGGCTGCCAGCACAACGATGACTTCATCCTTCCCGCAGAGCTGCTCCACCGGGACTACCCTCCCTCCTCGGTCCCTCTGGCTGGAGCTGGGTCCTTGATCCGGGAAAACAAAAAACTCTCAGAAACCGAAGTCTGTGAGAACGAGCTGTGCCTGCCTCAGCATCCATGAGGTGCTGTGCTAAATGCTCCCCAGCAGGACCCCAGGCTTCACGACACGAGCAAAGCCACACGTGAAATGAGTGCAGCAGCCTCAGGTGCCGCTTCTGATAACACTTCTTTCCCCTTCTAAAAGCAAAATTAATACGGCACATATGCTTGCCGCATTCCCATAGAATAGGCACCAGTGACTTCCCACTAACAAGATGAGCAGGGCCAGACCCTCCTAGGCAGCATTGTGCTCACCCCGGAGGAGCCCCTCATTCCTACAGGACAGGAGTGAAGGGCAAATCTCAGGGCTGTGGGGCACGTTTGGGAAAGCACTACCGTGCTCTGTGTGGGAGATAGTGTCCCTCCTCTCCTCCAGCTGCCATCCCACATGTTTTCCCCTGCCTCTCAACTCCCTCTTTCTCTCCCAAAGCTCCATCTTGCAGCCTGCCCACCTCTTTCAGCTCCACACGCTCATGCTGGACAGGGAGGAGGGGCCGATCCTGGCAGTCTCCCGGGAGTCCCACACCACCGTGCCCAGCCCTACCTTATATGAAAGAGGGGAGCCCTCATGCCGATGTCCTTTGGGCTGCGCAGACTCCGGCCGCTCAGCGAAGCTTGCGTGCCGGAGGAAGCGGCACCTCTTGCGAGGCTGTGCCTGGCCTTTATTGGCAATGAAGATGAGAGTTTTGGCAGTGGGCTGCGCGGATCTCCCTAGCACTGTCTTGCCGGGAAACCAGCTGTTGCAGGTCAGGGTTAAATCCCGAGGGGCTCCTGCCTGCTCTTGCCAGAAACTGCGACGTCTCCGAGATGCCTTCCGCCCCATCCCACCCACAGAGGGGGTCTCCCTGGCTCTGGCACTGTTGAATTCATACATCCGCGCCTGCTAGCGCTCAGACTTGGAGAGCAGGGTGCCGAGAGTCCTGGGTCCTGATCCTAGCCTTGTCCCAGCTTTGCCTGGCTGTGTGGCCCATCATGAGTCACTTCCCTTCTCCCAGCCTCCGTTTCCCCTCTGGTAAACGAGAGAGTAGGTTCCCAGCTCCCCGCACTCAACTGCATCATCACAGGCATCTCGAAAGCTAAGATCCCCATAGCCAGGCTCTGGGGCAGGGCTTTTCCGGCTCATCCCAGCCCCGGAGAGAGCTCATCTCCGCTCACCCGCAGACTTCCTGCCCTCCAGCCTGATGAGACAGAGCGTGGGGAGCGCATAGGAGGAAAACCAACTACCCCAGGAGCCCTGCAACGACTGCTACCTGGACGGCATGGGGATAAGGCAACAGGGATGGGCGCAGCCTCCCCAGCACCTATCCGTCCCTTGACAGCGAGGAAAGGGAAACTGCAGGAAGGACGGGGCGACAGCAGGGCACAGGGTAGCGGGATCGCATACCTTGAACTGAGCTTTCCCTGTCCTGCTGTTGTTGTTGTTGTGGTTTCTCTCGTCGCCGGCGCGGGCAGGGTCCCCAGGTCCCCCTGCCTCTCCCGTGCCAGCGTCCCCGTACCAATTGGACAGCGTGATCTTCTTAATGGAACGGGCTAGCGAGCTGCGGTTCAGCCGGTCCTCGTCGGTGGCCCCGTCCTCACCGGGGCTGGGGTTGCGGGGCTGCCCCGCGGGGGCGGCGGGGCCGGCCCGGGCGTGGGCCAGGTAGAGGGAGATGCGCTCGTTGATGCTGCGACGGAGGCCGCGGTGGCTGTCCAGCGCGGAGGCGAGGGCGATGCCGGGGCAGGCGTCTCCGGGGAAGTCCGCGGCACACTTAGGCAGCGAGAGCCTGGTGCTGATGGTGAAGGGTTGCATCTTCCTCGCCGTGCTGCCCGACATCCTCGCCCTCCCCGCTGCCCGCTGCGGGCAGCGGGGGTTTCGGTCCGGGCACCGTGGGGAGAAGCAGCAGTGTGGGGCCCCCACCGCTTGGGAGAGCGGGTGATGAAGATCGCCCGTGCAGCGCCGGCTCCTTCCCCGGGGCGGGCGGGGGCGCTCAGCCGCGGGGCGGCTCCGCGCCGGGGGGCAGCGGGGCGGGGGGCGGCCCAGCAACCATGACCGGAGCGGCGAGACGCGGGCGGCCGTCCGGCCTCGGCTGCCTGGGCGGGCCCTCCGCCCCCGCCGGGCGCGTCCCCTCCCCTGCCCGCTCCCTCCTCCCTCGGCGGGCCGGGCAGGCGGGAGGAGCCGTCGAGCTCTGCCGGGTCCGTCCCGTGCCTGCCCGTGGCCGGTCGGCTTCAGTCGTCCGCCTTCTTGCGCAGGTTGAGGAGGCAGAGCAGGCAGGTGAGCAGGGCCTGGCGGCTCTCCCGGGAGCGCAGCCGGCGCCCCAGGCGGCGGAGCGGCGGCAGCAGGCGCCGGCGGGCCAGCGGCAGCAGGCGGACGAGCAGGGCGCGCAGCAGCGGGGCGGCCAGCGGCGGGGCGGGCATGCTGCCCCCGAGCCTGCGGGCACAGCCTCGCACCCCCGGCTGGCCTGCAGTAGCGGGGGTGCTCGGCAGCTCCTCACGCTTTGGAACGTCTGAGCTAAGCGGGATGTCGGGGTGTCCGCACCCTCCTGAGAGCGGGGGGCTGCTTGGGGCAGGCTCGACGAAGCACTGGAAGGGGCTCCTTCCCGCCTCTTTCCCGACTCACTCTTACCCTCTTTGGGATCCTTCCTGCTCCGGGACACCACTCAGCTCTTTCCCTTTCACTCTTTCTCTTTCCCGAAGTGGCCTGGACCGCTCAGCTTCCCCAGTGTGAGCCTGCCACCAGCGCAAATGGCAGGAACAGCTCCAGAGCAAGGGACCACAAAAAAACCCCCAGCTGTTCATTTAAATGCCCCCTCCTCCCAGACCCGACACACACTCCCTGAAAGTGATACTGCTTCGCAGCCGAGGCCCGATTTGTCGGGGTGGCAGCGTAGAGGAGAGAAGGGGGGCAAGGGAGGATCAACATCTCTCCACCACAGAAATGTGGGCTGGCAGGGTGGAGTTTTGTTTTAGCACAAGGCTTTGCCATAGCCCTTGAGCAGGCAGCTGAGTCCAAACTTGTCTGTCATTCCCTGGCAGTGCCAGCAATTGTCACCCTGCTCCCATAAGGGCCAGGAATGCAGACCAGGTGAGCCAACAAGGAGAGCGGGCAAGGGATGGCCCAAGGTGTAATACACTGAGGAACAGTTGGGTACTCCCCTGAGAAAGAGCTTTGATTTGGCTCCATGAATGGCTCAAGAGCAGGATGGTAAGGAGCGTCCTGCATTTTTCAGCTGTGCTCCAATGTTCCCAAGCTGAGTTAGCTTGGGGCAAGCAACCAGGGGAGCACAAGCTAGCCAGAGTGAGGGTACAGGCAGGAAGATCCGTGGTCACGTCTGTGTCCTTCCGCTTCCCTCCTGTGCCGAACCTTTGTTTTGTTCTTGGTGGATGTCTGTCTTCATTTCCTCCCCTTGTTCCCTTCCAAAACCCTGCCAAGGCCCTACTTTTGGCTCTTGCTCAAGAAGAATTTAGGAGAATGAACAGATCCAAGGGACCAAAAGCTACTGCTCCATTTCCCTGCCTGCCTGCTGTAAGCTGTCCCTTGCCCACTAAGTCCCATCCAAAGGTGGTTAGTCCAGCCAGGGTGACCTTTTCCACCCTCATGGATTCTTCCCAGGGAGCCAGCCATGGATGAGGAAAGCAGGCTGGCCATGCCTCAGCACAGGGACACCATGTGCTGAAAGCAGAGACAGCTCCCTGATGGCCTTGGAGCTTCAAGGATGGTGCTTGACGTCAGCCCCTTGGGACTGGCCTCCTGGAGGCTCCCGAGCTCAGGTCTGCTGTGGTCAGAGGCTGCGGTGCAGGCGCGGGGCTCTGCTGTGCACTGCTGCCAGCTCCGTGCTGGCAGCCTTGCTGGGAGCAGGAAGAGCTCAGATGAAGGAAGACGGAGCAAAGCTTTGCTGCAGCTATCTCAGGGTTTATGTTTTCCCTAGGAGGAAGCATCTCCCCTTCAATCAGGGAGGTCCAGTGTTGAGACTGTTCTTGAGACTCCTGGGTTCACTGTGCTGCAGCTGATCCCACACAAGCCTTGCTTAGAGCCTCAATTTCCCCAGCAGTACAGCTCCACTGGGAATATCCTCTCCTTGTGCAGAAGGCACTTACAGCATTCTACCTCTGAGCAGGCTGGGGACTGCTGGAATGAAAATGCAGCATCCCAGGTCAGTGTCAGTGATGACAGTAATGGAGAAGAGTGAACATCTTATTCCTCAGGGAGCCCTTTCCTAGGAAAAACCCTGCCTGATCATCCTGCCATCCCTACTGGGGGAATCCTGTCCTCCAGTCCCACAGGGAAAGGGAGGTGCAGAGACGCTGCAGCACATTCCAGGGAGCATTGCTTCTGAGTGTTACATTTTATCTGAGTGTAATGTTGCCGAGATACACAAGGGAGTGGATGGAAAATTCTTTGGGAACAAAGGGGCTGTAGTGTGTGACCTCTGCAGAAACCTGTTCCTTCCCAGGGAGGGAGTGAAGGAGGCTCTCACCCTGCTTTGAGAGCCAGATGCTTGCAACATCCCAGCACTGGGAAGAGGGTGTGGCAGGGCTTAATTGCCAAGCTCTTGGGACTCACAGAAAGGCAGATTTTTGTCTCTTGCCAAAAATGCAGAGATCTTGCCGAGTTGCTTTCCCCATCTGGAAGGTCAGGGTCTTTAGCCTCCAACTGGGCAAAAGTAAAGCCCAGGGAGATGAATGGATGTAAACTTGTTCCTGTGTTGAGTAATGCCCAGATCTGGGAAGAGAATGCAGTCTTGAAAGAAAACAAAATCACACCAATATCTACTTCAAAATGCAAGTTTTAGGGCAGCAGAATCCTGCCCATATGTTTCCTAGGCCAAGTCTCATAGATCATTGCTGTAACTTCTCTGATCCATGGAGGACTTTCTGATCCTGCAATCACTGCTTTGTCTCAATAATTTTTACTTGTCTATGTTTCATCCCTCTCTACCAGGAGACTTAAAATACCTCACCACATGGTTGGCTTATGTTTTGCTGGGTATGTATCAAGACCCCTTCCTTTCAGGCATCCGTTTTCTCTATTGTATCAACTGCACAACCACGTATCACCTATTAATTGATGGGAATGGCTGAGATCCACTTCTTGAGCCTAAACAGGGACTGTATACCCCTCCACAGTACTTATTTCTCTCAGATGATCAGTTATCAGCTGAACATCAGCAAACAAGGAGCAGGAGATGCCCCCAGGCAGCACGAGGATGATGTGGGCTTCTGGTAAGCCAGTGAGTGGAGCAGTGATGATGAGATAGCAGGGCTGGAAGCAGCCCCCACAGGGGTCTATACGCAGGGTGGTGGCAGGACCGTGCAGAACTGTCCTCTTTTCTTCTCCTCCCTGCCATCCCAAAGCCCTGAGAATTCAGCTTGTCCAAAGCCCAGCCCCTTCCTTCTTGCTGCTGAGCACGGGTGAGCTCACAGCCCCCCACATCCTCTGGGCAGATCCTGGGGTTGGAACCAGCCAGAACCTCCAACTCCCCTGGGAGAGGCCACCTCAGAGGAGGCACAGCTGGTCATGGGTGTGTGACATGCCAGCCTCTGGGCAGGAGATGGCTGTGCTACCTCCTGATACAGCTCCTCTTGGTTGCTGCCACCCTTCTGTGGAGGGAATGTCTTCTGAGCAGAGCCGTGCCCCATCACACAACAGGCAAATCTGGCACCGGCCTTACCAGCACTCAGCCTGCTCCCGGAACAGCATCTCTGCTCCGTGGGAGGGCAAGACCCTCATGCCATCTCAGAGGCAGGCACAGGGGACAGAGCAACCATTGGCACCTGCCAATGTCTAAATAGGCTGTTGTATGATAAAATCTCCATACAATCCAGCAGGGATCCTGGGAAGAAGAGCATTTTCAAAGAGATATGAGATTTACTGAAAATTTTGTTCTGGGCAGCACTGGGAGCTCTCAGAAATGGCAGGGGAGGAAGATGAGTTAGGAAGACCATGAGTATTTTGTCTTAGGAAACGTCACCCTTCTGGCAGGGATCCTAGAGGGTGCTGGTGGTGGGGACAGTGGTGGCACCCAAGCACCCAGCCCCGTGCAGGAGGAGCACAGGCCATTCCTACTGAGGAGGATACAAGTGCTATAAATAGGTTGTTTAATGCACTGTGGCCAGGCCTTGGAAAGCCCCAGCCCATGCACGTTCCCTCCTGCTGGCGCTGAGACAACAGCTGTTGAAAAAGGCTGAATCCAGCAGCTGCTGGCTGGTGCTCCTGGCCCCTGTCCCAAGTCCCAGCCCTCCTGCTCCCCTTGTTGGGGGGCCAAGACCTTAGCATCCTTTGGCACAGGTGCTGAAGTTTACTAGTGTGGTGATGCCAGCTCTGTACTGGTGTTGGTGCTGCTTCCTGAGCCAGCAGTGTCTGCAGGATGTTGCTGGTGACAGAGGGACAAGGATGAGGAGAGGGCTTTCCTCCCTGATATCCCTTGCAGTACTGGGGAGATGGCTGTGCCTGGGTGGGAGCTGTGGGGCCATGCTGGAGTCAGCTGCTGCCCACCCACGAGCCCTCAGCTATGGCTCTCCCCAGCCACAGCTTAAGATGCTGGGCTGGGCCTCCACACCCCAGCTCTGCTCGCACAAAGGCCCCTTGTGCCCACGGGAATGACATTTGTGCAGGCGTGGGCCCCCGCGAAGCATAGCCAAGGGGGAGATGCCAGAGCCCAGCTGCTGGGGCAGCTGCTGGGGCCAGGTGGGGATGGGCTGCAGTCCTGCCCCACTTCCTTTGCCTGGGGGATGGACATGAGCAGGTGGTGGGAGAGGGGGAACCCCCAGGAAGAGCAGGCAGCTCTGAGCTGCAGGAGACAGGGCCATATGAGGTGCAGGAAATTCTGGGATGTTGTGGGGCAGGAGCAGTGGTGCTGTGCATCCATGGGCACTGCTGGCCGACCCAACACAGACCTTTGGGATAGGTGTGGGAAGTGGGCTGGGCCGGATTTTGCTGGCTAGTGCCTGTCCCAAGACAAACCCAAAGCTAAGAGCAGTTTTGGTCACATCTGGCCCCCTTGCTACTCACCTCTCCTCAGCATTTAAGGCCTCTGCTAGGCATCTTCCTTGTCCCCTTTGCAATGAAGGGGATAAGCCAGGCTACTTTTAGTGGCATTTATCTGGCAGCTGGGGAAGCTGACCTGCTGACCCCCTGCTGATACTGGCCTGCCAGCTGCCAGGGCTGGCAAGGGAAGGGATCTGCCAGCTGGCACCCGAAGGGAGGGAGGGGGCTTCTGGTAAGGCTATGGCAGGGGCACCTGTCATCCTAAAGCTAGGGTGTCACCATGGCCCATAATTGGGCCTCTGTGTGTGTGTGATGAGGCCCTGCAGCTGGGACAGCTCTGCCTGCCTGCACCCCTGTTCTGTCCCACCTGAGCCTTATTTTGTAGGGGATTTGGGATTGCATGGAGAAGCAATCCCAAGTACCCTAGGGCTGGTAAGCCCTAAGGTACTCCCACCCCACAGGCAGTCAAGAGACAAGCACAAGTAATCTACCTCCATCCAGCCCTGGGGAGCCTCTGTAGGAGAGGGCAGCCTTGTGAGGCAGCTGGGAAGCTGCTTCCTCCTGGCAGCACACCTCAGCTCCTGTCCGTGCTGTGAGCTAGGCTGGCTTGCCCCAGAACTGGGTGCTGCCCCACTGTGGGGACGCTGGTCCCAGAGAGCTAGGCTGGTACAAAGGGCACCAATATAAGGGATATTGAGATTCTGGGATGCATAAAGTATGCAAGGTCACTCTTACAAATGCTGAGCACCTCTGAGCCATCCAGGCTGGAATGTCCTTCTGGAGTGTAATCAGGGAGCAGGATGCAAGTCTCATAGCCATGCTATGAAAAGCCCCACCATCCAGCAGTCCACTGTAATTTTCGTGGAAGGATTCTGCTCTTGGCTGTAACTGGCATGACCTCAAAGGAAGCAGGGGGAAACATTCACTTTCCACAGGCTGTACCCAGGGAAGAAATCAACCTCTTTTAGTCCCCTTCCAGGGTCCAGAGTTCCAGGCTGCTTTCCACTTCCACCAGCTCTTATAGTTAACTCCATCCTATCCTCTTTCCCCTCCCCAGCCTCCACAAGACACCTTTCTTTAAGAGCAGTGCTCCCTTCCCTCTCTTACATGGTGCCGCCCCATTGTGTCAGCATTGAGACACCCATGCAAAGGAAGAGGTGTGTTTTTTAAAGTCCGAGGGAATGTGGGTATCTCCAGCCCCACAACAAGACCTGCCTTGATGGTGTTGCTCTGCCTGTGTCCCAGGCTGGGCAAGCAGCATAACCTGGGCTTGGCTCTGCACCAGACCATGGTGAGCAGAGGGAAGACACAGACCCCACAACACTTCCCAGACCACACATCTAACAGATCTGTTTATTCCTGGAGAGCACAGTGAGCAGGGTAAGGAAGCAGAGCTGTGGGGCAGGCAGCAATGGTTATTGCTGCAGGTGCATCCTCCAGTGACAACAGGGGTCTGGGGGAAGCAAACTGCCTGCCTGTCTCTGCAGGGCAGGGGATGGGCCCTTGCCCACTTCCAGGCTGGAGCCACCCCGTTACCCCAGAAGAAGGTGAGGGGAATGGAGTAGCACAGAGAAGTGCAAATATATTGGCACTGGAGTCCATCTGCACTGGGCAAAGGAGCCCAAGACAAAAGGACAGTGTTACAGTGTGGGAGGATGAGGGACCGGTAGAAAAACCCCAACTTTGTGCCAAAGACCCCTCCTAAACCACCACCCCCTGCTCTCTGTAGGAAGGCACTGCCTCTCGGGTGCTGTACCCCTAGCCCTGCTGTGGGTCATGGCCAAGGGCAGCAGATGTCACAGGAGCTCCCAGGGATGGGAGGGGAGGCCAGGCTGCTGTGACAGTGATGGCATAGCTGTGCCTATGTGGACAAGAGGAGCTTTAGCTGCTGCTCTACAGGGTTGTATGTGTTCACATAATGGAGGAGCCCTGAAACATTCACTGCTTGAGTTGTAGGGCTTGACCCAGTGGTGGGCAAAGGCAGGGGCATGGAGGTGGAAGGGATGTGTTAAAGGCCACACAGAAAACAGCCAGCAGGCTCCATGCTTTGGTTGCGCTTAGTGGTGGTAAGTACAGTGCAAGGGCTTCATGATATCGAGTATGACCATTCCTCCTCCCAGAAGGCCACTCTGGCACCCTCAGGAACCTGTTGCCTGAGCAAGGCAATACATGCTGATGCTCCCAGGTGCAGAGATAAGCAATGTGTGCTGGAGAGGATAGGTCAGCACTAGAGCGAGTGATACGAATGTCCTCCTCCCCTTCATGCCCCAGCAGCTGCTCCTCCCTGCTTTTCAGCTGTCCCCCAGCCTGCCACCATGCAGGGATTCAAATGTACCCCATGCTGCTTGCCCTCCTCTTGTTCTGGGGTGAAAGAGAGCAAGGGGGAGTGGAAAGAAGCCCAGCCCAGAAGAAGAGAATCCCCTGCCTGCCTTGACCCCTGGTCCACTGGAGAAGATGGTGTGAGGCTTGCTGGGAGGCAGGGCCGGTGGCTCAGCATGATATGGAGCAAGAGAGGGGAAGAGTATCCTGTATCCATGGATCCAAGGGGAGGCACTTGGAGTGGGCCTGGCCCATTGGGATGTCCCAGCTACAGCAGATCTGGTGTAACTCCTAGCCACACATCGTCAGCAGCAGCCACTGGGAAGGAGAGGGAGAAGGGATGAGCAGGGTGCATTTCTGGCATGCCTTCCAAGAAACATAGAGCCTGCAGCAGTCCTGTTTACTCATCTTGATCTTTTATGGGTTCTTTTCATACCCAGGGAGCTGGAGGGCTTTCTACCACCCACCCCAGGTGCCCCATTCACCCTAATGCTGTGTTCCCTTGTCTCCCACCCCAACTTTCACTGGGCTGAACTCTCACCTCAGAAAGGTTCATGACAGCAGTGCCAGTGCTTTCAGGGTCCATGCTACGGAAGAACCCTGCAGGGACACAAGCAAAGTGAGCAACATATCTCTCTGTTCCTGCCCTCCCTGCCCCAGGGCCATCACTCACTGAACATGGTCTCCAGCTTCAGAAGGCAACACACAAAGTTGTCAAAGTCCACGCCCATGTCATTGTCTGCATAGCGGGCCACCACCACCTGATGCAGCTTGTTGTTCAGCTTGAAACCTGCAAGGCAGAGTCAAGACAGTCAGCCCCCCAGGGAGGCAGGAGAGTAGGGTGTAGTTGTGAAAGTCCATGCACCCACACAAAAGGTCCACCAACCCACCCAAGGAAGGGCACTGTGTCCAGCCTCAACAAGAAGAGGGGATGCTCTCCCTGCAGCCATATATGACTAGTTAGCTCACTGATCCAGCCCAGGCCTCTGCTTTGCCAGGATGGGATTCTGCAGGTCAGAGGAGGACAAGAGGCTGGGACCATCTTGCTTTTCTAACTCTGAGGCTCCCACATTTGGCACAGCTGTGATGCAAAAAGCCTGGTGCGTACATGGGCCACATCTCACTGCAACAGGTTGACTTCAAACATGCAATATAGGCCACTCTTCTGCTATTTGGGGCAGGACTCTGATAGCAGGAGCCCCTTCCCCAGCCTCCAGCCCAGTCCCATCCTTCTCCAGACCTACCGGCTGACTCTAAAGCCATGCGCATCTCATAGGAGCTCATGGTGCCTGACTTATCCAAGTCGTACTGGCGAAAGATCGTCTGCAAAAACATCACAGAGGACATGAAGGGAAGGCTCCCCTGTGGCCTCCAGGCTGGCTGTTCCCCCTCCTTGCTGCCCCAGGAGGGGTGCTACCCTTGTGCAGTGCACCATGCCCCCTCTCCTCCTCACCAGCCAGCTCCGGATCTTGTTCCACAGGATCTGGAACTCCACCAGCCCAAGGCGGGCACTGCCATCTTTCTGAGGAGCAGAGAGTCAAGGAGGTCAAAGCAGCGAGGAAAGGGCAGTGGGGGTACAAAGGCAAAGCTATCAGATTCCAGCCACAGGAGGTGAAAAAAGCCTGGATACATTTGGCCTGCCCAATTTTTCTCCTAACCTTCCCCTCTAGCCTGCAGCACCAGCAAAGTAAGAGCCTGCAACCCAGCAAGGAAAGGATAACACTTGAACTAAGAGCCATGACGCTCCCTGGGAGCAGCTGTGCTGCTGTTGTAGGAAGCACATTGCTCTGCTGTCCTTGGACCAAAGCTGGGCTGGCTTGCAGCAAAAAGGAATGCTGTAGGGCCAGGCTGGAGAAGGGCTCAGAGGTGCTCCTTGCATGGCCCTCCAGCTGTTTGTCATTGTACAAGCAGGACACTGGCCATGGCTCCTATTACTTGACTCATCCACAACAGCTGGACAGGATGGTTTGGAGGAAAGAAGCCAAATAGTCTGTGTTCCCTTTGAGTAAACCCTCGAAGGCTGGGTGGCACAACAGCACATCAGGCTAGGGAGCCTGTGGGAAGTGAAACACAAGAACTTCCTCCTGGAGGTGAAAAGTAGAAGGCATGGGGTGGGACCATGCTGGGCTTTTGGTGGCAGAGCCGGGGCCCAAGCAAGCAGGGGAAGTGATGGCCCTTGCAAAAAAACTGCTGCTAAAGTCAAAGAGTGTAGGGCAAGTGGCCCTGAAGCCATAAGGACCCCTTCCTTTCTTCCCCCAGTTAAACAGCTTCAGCACTGCTGGAGAGTCAAGCCCCAGCTCCAAGAGACAAATCTTGTTTCTTGCAGGCTGAGCACTACGAAAACTGGCCCCGGCCCACTGCACCAAGAGGATACATCCATCAGGTTGACCATGTTGCGGCAGGAGTCCAGGCTGAACCCATCTGTTTTCAGATCTTTGTCTGAGGAGAAAGAAGGAGGTTGAGCACATGCATTAAGACCCAACCCGCTGAGCAAGCCTGGGCTGCAGAGAGCAAGGGGCAGGAAGAGTAGGGCTTACGTCTAGAGATGACTCTGTTCAGAATAGTCCGAAGCTCAAAGACGCTGATTTCCATGTCCTGCAGCAGAAGCAGAGTTAGCATCACCCCTTGCCTCCTCTCCATCCCACTTGTGGCCATTGTCCCCTTCCCGTCTAAACATCTCTGCCTTAGTCACAAAACATGAGGATGCCATTACATTTCTTATACACCCAGAAGAGTTTTGGTCGCAGCTGGATGCTCTTCCCCAAATCTGCCCCTGTCACACCATCCCCTGAACTGAGCCACAGCAAAGATGGACTTGTCTGAAGGATGGAACTGAGCGAGCATGAGGCGGGATGGAACTCCCACAGCCAGGGGTTCAGTCCTGTCCCCTCCCTGCCCCAGAGGGCCTTCCAGAGCTTGGCACAGCTGTACCCACCTCCCCTGCCAGCTGCTGGAACATGCTCTTGAAGCTGTCCTCTATGTCATCCTCAGTTATTTCTTCCTGGGGTGATGCAAACCAGAAAGAAGAGGTTAGGTCAAAGCAAGGCTCTGTCCTTCCTTCCAGGCTCAGTAAACACCAACTGGAAAGGAAGCTCTTCTTTGTTCTTCTCATATTTGTTAATGCCCACATCCCCATCACCCCAACCTTGCCAGCCCCTCTCCAGCCACAGCGACATCCCAGACTCAGAGAGCCACCCTCTGCCTGTAGCTCCCCCTCCCAGGTGCCAGAACCTCAGCCTATCTGAAGTGGCAGCTCCTACCTCATCTGCCAGATCTGCTGAGATCTCCTCATCCAGCTCCCTTTGAGCAGAAAGGGGAAAAAAAAAGTGATGAGCAGGGTCCCCAGCCAGCAGGCTGCCTGCAGTGGAGAACATTCCATTGCTCACTGACACGGGGTGTCCCTCCCAGGCCAGGACTCACTCTGTGTCTGACTGCTTCTCAGTGAAGACCCGCAGGACGAAGTCGGCCTCCTTGTGTGGTTCAAAGGTGGAGGGCACAATGATGTACTCGCCAGGGGGCAGCCGGATCTGGTTGCTCACCTCCCGCAGGTTGATGAAGGTCTCAGACCGTGCCCGGGACTGGTTTCGCAGGAAGAAGTCCTTCTTCAAGTGCACATTTTGCATGCCCTGGGCCTGGGGAAAGGAATGTGCACGTGGACCACAATGGGAAGCACCCACAGGGAGTGGCAGGACCAGCACCAGCTCCATCAGGTAGGACAGCCCTGCCCATCCAGTAGGAGCCATCCCTCCCTCCCACATGGAGGTGCCCAGCACCCACTAGCACCCTAGCCATGGCCAGGGCTGTGGGAGCTCCCATGCCACTGGATGCATCAACCCATTTTTGCCCAGTCTTGTGCTTCCCTCCAAGGCAAGGTAGGCTCTGACAGCTCAGGACGTACCTCCTCAGGAACCTGCAGATAGGAGGGAAAAGGCGGAAAAAAATCAGAATCCCAGTACCTGCCCCATCCCTTACAGCTGCAGGGAGCACAGGATAGGGGACATTAGCCCACAGCTGGCTAAAGCTGATGGAAAAGATTTTCCTGCGGACTGGGGTTGGAGTGGGACTGGTAGAGCTGAACCTGTCCCAAGGATGAAGCTTTAGGGTGGGCAGGGTTTACCTCATAGACAGCAAAGCCGATGGTGTGCATGTCACCTCCCACCCGCCGCTCCCGCCGCCGGTGCTTCTGCATCAGAGCCACCAGGAAGCTGCAGGCCACCTCATCATCCCCAGGGTCATCATCTTCTTCCAGCAACTTGATCTTAAACTGGGGGTTGATCCAGAATGTGGCTGGGAGGAAGAGGATATGTGGATGAGACACCTGGTTCCATCAAGCTACCAAGAGCATAGATGTGGAGGCCAGAGGTACCTGGGTGATTCCTGCAGCCCCCAGCAGTGCTCCCCCGGCGCCACGTGCCCTCAAACACCTGTGTGTGCCATCTGCTGAGCTCATCCTTGGTGAGGGCATCAGGGGTCAGGTTGCAGATCTCGAGCCTGGAGAACTCTCTCATGAAGTCCCGGAAAGACATCCTGTGGGAGGCAAGTAGGGACTGAAGCCAGGGCACTGGTTGTTGTGGAGAGGGAGGAGAGTGCAAGAAGCTCTGGACCCAGATAACATTTTAGGAGAATTAAGTGACAGTAAAACCTTTTATCCTAAACAGTTATCGCTTATTTAAAGCTTTGTGCTGGGTTTGGGTAAGAAGGGATGTTTACTCTTCCTAGATGTTTATTTTGCATTGAGTTGGCCTGAATTTCCTTCAGGGGAGGAAAATTATTAACTAGATCAGATGAGAAAATGCTGGCAAGCTCTCCAGTTCTGGAAAGCCAGCTCATAAAGGTAGGTCATCTGCTTCAGGTGAACCATGACTGAAGGATCCCTCCCCAGCTCCTCTGCTCCTTCCTGGAATGGCTGCTGAAACAGAGCAGCACTTTGCTCCAGCACTCACCAGAACTCTCCATCCTCCATCTTCAGCTGCAGCTCTTCCCTCTCATCAGGGTCAACGTTGTTCCACTCAGAGGAACTGGAATAGCAGGAGCAAGACAATTAGATAGGGACTCCTGTCTTTCTGATGCGAAGAGCTCTGCACACTGTGAGCTTCCGCTCAGCACTGCCCCATGCTTGACTGCTGTGTGGTGCAGCACTTGCTGGCCTGACAGAGCGAGACTGCTATCCCTTCTGTCCTGCTTACCCATCACTCCAGGCTCCAGTCCATTCCACCTGACCCCAGGGGTTCCTGATGCGGATGAGTTGTTCTTGCTGACCCCGGTAGTTCACCTACCAGAAACCAGACAGGAGATGGAACCCATGCCACTGGCCAGGCTGCTATTGCTATTAAAGTGTAATCTAGGTGACTCACATCTCTGAAGGCTGTGACAGAATAGGCATGGCCCTTCACCAGCTTCTTGAAGGTCACTGCTTCCATATCAAAGGCGCTTGTGATCTGAGGAGAACATGTAATGGTCAAGTCAATAGGACTGAATTCATGTAGTCTTATCCCTACCCTCTCCCTCGACTGTGTGGAGAATTCTCCTTGCTTTGCACTGCTCCAAGCCAAGAGAAATAGCAGGTAGCAGCTCTCTGTGCTCAAAGGCTGCTGGTTGTGCACAATTCAAAGACAGTTTCCTTAGCAGAAGACCTTGAAGATCCATCAAGGAACCACTCACACTTCAGAATTTAAAGACCCTGCTCCAGGTAATTTCCTGATGCAAAACACGGCCAGAGTTATAGGCAGTCCCTTGTCCTGCATTTGAGATGAACAATCCCACTCCATCCAAAGGAGCCCATTCACAGCAACTGGGCTGCAGCACCACGTGTTGTGCCGCAGGGCTGCCACACTGGCTCTGGAAAGGGTGCTGTGGTATGAGAGTGAAGAAGTAACCTCCCACCTGATGCCCCAGTGAGGGGACTGCTGATACAGCCTTGGTCTGTGAGGCCCCACTTTGGCCAGCACTGTGGCAGAGCCCTGGCTCATCCCAGCACATCACTTACATCGATGGAGCAGCCCAGCAGGGACCCCCTCTCCAGCGCCTTGCGGATGATGTGGCCCATGTTACGTGGTGGCCGCTTCAGGTCGTACATCTCTGCCACGCCACCTGTGAAGTCCTCGAAGCCCTCGGTGGTGCTGCCCCCCGACAGCGACTCGTAGCAGCCATTCAGCCTGAGGGCCACGTGAGGAGACAAGGAGGTAACACGCTGCAACTGCCCAGCTACCCAGCACAAGCAGGGCCAGCAACAGAAGAGACTCCCTTCCCTCCAACCCGCACAGTGAGGTGCCCTACCCCATACATGCCCGTCCGCCTGCCCACATGCCCACCACAGGGATACCCACTTGGCATAGGCCTTCTCTAGCAGAGCACTCCAGAACTCTGTGCACTCTGCCGAGTGGACAAACAGAAGTTCCCCATCCTTGGTGGGCAGCTGGTCATCCACCACCACATCCACCCACTCACCGAACTGCCAGATCTGGGGGGTGAGGAGAGAGTGGAGTGAGCTCAGAGCATTACATGGCTTGCTCATCCCTACCCCAGAGGGATGGCCTCAACCCACCACCCTCGCTTCCAACACTGCCCACCAGCTGTGGAGGGCCAAAAGCTCTCAGCCCACCTGGAAGTGAAAGATGCCAGCATAGTCCTCCTGGAAGCTCTGTCCATGGGGCACCACGCGGTGCAGGAGCTCCTCGTTGAGCGTGAGGGAGCCAATGGCAGCCAGCAGCCAGCAGTCGCCTGGGGAAGGAGAGGAAGCTGGTATGAGTACCCATAACCTCCCTAGCTGGGAGGGTACCTGATGGATGTTTAGAAGCCCATGGTGTGCTCTCCTTGCCAATGTTTGGGGCTACTCAGCTAAAAAAGTTCATGGGACAAACAGAGAAGGTCCAGCAAGCAGAACTCAGGGATTCAGGCCTGCTCAGCCTGCCCACAGAGAGAAGTATTAGCTCAAAGTAACAGGGAATGTTGCTCCCTACCTAGAGCCTGTTTCCAGACCACCACACACAGTCAGCACCAAAAGCCCCCTCCTGCAGCCATTTATCTGGACCCTCCTGGAACTCATTCATATGACTGCTGTCCATATTTCAGACAGCAAGTTCTGCAGCAGAATTACACTTTGCATGTAAAAAGCCATTTTAGCAAGCAAGCGGTTTCATGCTGCTGCCCCAGCTTCTCAAATTGCAAGCAATACCACCACACTTTTCCTTCTGAGTGATCTTAACCACAAATGCTACCGTGGGCCAGAACTGTGCTTTAAATTCTTTGCCTTGATTGTCTTTTCTCTTTTGCATTTTAAAGCCTTTCACACCTTAGTCTTGAGCCTGGATAACCTGTAACTGGGCTGTGGCTTGACAAAATGCCATTTCTGAGTTTTTAATCACCAAGTGAACACTACCACAGTGCTTTGGGCTGTTATGCACTCCAGCTGCCATCTCAAGCTTGTCCTAATTACTGGACATATTAAATGTAGTCAGCACTGAAAACAGCATGCTAAATGTGCTAAGGCATACAGTACTCCTAACCAAGTGCCCTATTTGCTCCCAATCAGGACAACACTGTCTGTGGTACCAAGATCTGCTTCTGATGACCACAAAATCCCAGTTGTGGTTCTACTCTGCTAGCCTACCCATTAACACTTCTCTCCTTGCCTCAGTGCCTTCACCTTGGGAGACACCCCTGGCGAAAAGACAAATCATCACTTGTACACCTCTCCATCCCCTTCTGCCACACCACATTGCTTCACAAGCATTTTGTCACCACCACCACCTCAGTTTGTTACTGTCATGCAGCTGCCATCCCTCACCATTTAGCAAAGCAGGGAGCTCTTTGGAGTAGCTCCTGGCGTTGTTGTCAGCATGTGTCAGGCATGGATGCACCCAGAATCTCCACTGATCTCAGCATGGTCAAGCTGTGCATGCATCAACTTGTTTCTCTGGAGCTTTAACCTAGAGCTAGGATGCCTCCGACTTGCAGTTTCCACCTCACCAAATGGAAAGGGCCACCCAATCCACTTCAGTCACTGCTGTCTGGACCAAGGTCCAGGGACAAAGCTTCAACACTCACCTAGAGCCCCCTGGCAGATGTCCGTCCGGGTTGCACCACCAATGATGAACTGAGGGTCATCCACTAATTCCTGCAGAAGGACAGAATCAGATGCTGGTGCTGGAACTTGGCAGAGCCTGGGCTTTAGCAGGGCTGGCACCCACTGCATCTCTGACTCGAGAGAAATGGTATATGGTCCCTGTGAGAGGTACCCCACCTGCCCTCTGCTAGGGAAGGCTGCTTGACTGCAACCCCAAGGCCATCATGGTAAGGCAAGGCAAGATTTGCTGTGTCCGTAGGAGGACAAGGCTGGAGGACATTCCCCTTGCCCTCATGGCTTCAGGGGATATGCACTCTCAAAAGCCCCAGCTACTGAGGATAACACATCCATGCCGTAACACCTAGAGACAACAATGCAACCCATCTGTTTTGGAGCCCACGGTCTGCTGCCCAGAGGAAGCAGTGCCTGCTAGACACAATGCTTTTCTGAGCAGACACTCGTGAGGAAAGGCCCTGGGCCCTTGGAAAAGTGGCTCTGCAGCACTCCAGGGACTTTGAGCCCTGCGAGGTGCCAGCAAGGGCCGGTCTGCAGCTCAGCACACCACATCAGTGCAGACATGCAGGGTAAGGATGCCAGCCCAGCCTGAGAAAAAGCAAGCCCAGCACTTACCGACGGACGCTTCCACTCCACTCCCCGCGTCTTGCTGGAGTGTGGTCCCAGCTCCTTGAATCCAAGGGCAGATGGGCCAGCTGGGAATTGGGGATCCCTGAAGAGGGTGCCACTCTCAATGCACTGCTGCTTGAGGGTCTCATAATCCTGGTTGAGGTACTTGATGGCGTTGTTGTGCTGGCCAAGCCCCTCGGCT
Source organism: Cyanistes caeruleus (assembly GCF_971803275.1). Lineage (NCBI taxonomy): Eukaryota > Metazoa > Chordata > Aves > Passeriformes > Paridae > Cyanistes > Cyanistes caeruleus. The sequence goes on along the minus strand of NC_141702.1, from coordinate 82,764,894 downwards.
CTCAGGCGGTCTCTCTGCACACGAGCAGCCATCCCGCCAAAGGGCATCATAGCTTGGCACCAGCACTGCTACCTTCCGCTCCACTCCCTGCAACAGAACAGGCAGGGCCACGCTCAGGCAGGGCCCACTGCACAGAGCCAGGCTTGGAGGCTGAATCCCCAACTCCCCACTACTCCCACAGCAGGGACCTTCTCCAGCAGCACTGGCTTGGTGCAGCGAGCCCAGTGACACGCAGAGCACCCCAGGGTGGGCACACACACCAGGAGAACCTCCCAGACCCCATCCCCTGCAGCAGCCCCGTTCTGATCCCTGTCCTCCAACCTGGCCATTGCAGCCCTGCTGTCTTTAGGGGACACCAGGGGGGCAAAGCAGCATGGAGGACTGGCTGGGAGGAGGCAGCCCCCCAGCAGCTACGTCATGGGTCCAGTCCTGTCCCTGCTACACCAAAAGGCTGAGCCCGGAGGAATTTCAAATGCTTTCCAACCTCGTCAGCCTCTCCTCCCGGCGCTCCGGGTTCTTCCTTTGTCCCGGCTCCTCCTCGGCCGGGAGGGCGTCAGCCGTCGCCCGCAGCTTCTCCCACCCCCAGGGGCCTCTCTCTCTCCTTTTCCCTCTTCTCCGAAAGCCTGCCCGGCTGCCTGAGCACTGAGTCAATAGGGCCGGGTAGGGAGGAGTCCAGCGAGGCGCAGATAGCTCTAGCTACGGGGCCAGAGAAGGACAAGGGAAGGAAGAGGCGGGACGGCACACACACACAGACACACACACAGACACACACACACAGACACACACACGGATACACACGGATACAGACACACACACACAGATACACACACACAGACACACACACGGATACAGACACAGACACACACAGATACACACAGACACACACAGAGAGGGAGGATGACTCATGGCTCGTCGACCGCCAGTGGAGCAGCCTGCTGGGAGATACCGGGAAGGGATTACGGAGTTCAGCGGGGCACTCCGGCTCCAGGAGAGTGGGTCAGGACAGACCGCAGAGCCCCCAGCCCGTACCTATCCCTGCCTTGGACATCCTCCCGCGGCTTTGACCAGCTGTTCACGGCCAGGAGCTTCGAACCAGCTTGACACAGCTGCCAGGCATGTCTGGCCCCGCAGCCCTGCTCCACCGCGCCCGCTGCAGTGGGCAAGTCCCAGCTCCCCTCCCGGCGTCCAGCTGCCCTCAGCCCTCTCCAGGCACCATGGCAGCATGGTGCCGAATACTTCAGAGGTTTCTCCATGTGAGAAAGTGGCGTAGTCCTTGGGTAAATAAGCCAAGAACCAGCAACCCACTCAGAACACCAAACTCAAATGGCAGTGCTGGCCCGCTCCCTCCCCAGCACCCTATCCCAGGGGAGCAGGGTGCGGCCTGGCTCCAAAGAGGCAGCTTTCCTTGTCCTAAAGTGCTGTGATAGCTAAAGGGAAGGCAGGCAACAGCGAATAGGGTGCAATCTCCTGGCACATGCATAGGGCATAAACTCGGCTGCTAACCCATGTGGCTTTCCTAGCCAGAAGCTCTTCAGAAGAAAAATTCTACTCTTCCCCATCACTCTGCCTGCTCTGGGATGCTCTAAACCCACTACCCTTCTCCAGGGCAGCTCCTGCCCTTCTCTCCTCTATGAAGGTCCCAAATCTATGGAGCTCCTCCTATTACTCCTGCCTCGCACCCAGCACCCTGGCAGTCTCTCCCAGTGGCAAGGCATTCGGTGCCTGCAGAGCTGGCAGGATGGTTTCTCCAGTCCCAGACACTGCCCAGAACACAGGGGGCCTGAGGGAGGAGGGATCCCAAGTACAGCTGCCCACACTGCCTCCAGATCCCACCTCACTATCTCCCCAGCACTCACACCACAACCTGCCACTGGCCAGGAAACTCCCCCTACACAGGTTGTGTAAAACCTGACACAGGTTCCCTACGCCCTTCCCCACCCTACCTACCAGCACAGGACATGGCTGCGGACATGGGGAGCTCTGTGCAGACACAGGCACCGTATGAGTTATTCTTAGCTGTGTGGCTCAAAATACTCAGGAAGGCTGTGCTCAGTGGCAGACGGAGGTCACGCAAGCGCAGAGCAAAGAAAAGGATTTCAGACCCCAGAATGGGAGAGGAACCACCTTGAAAGCAATGGTCTTGAAAGCAATGGGGTCAGTTGCTGACAACTCCCTAGGCTTATGCTGACTGACACTGCAGGTCCTCCACGAGGAGGAAGGGGTGTGATGAGACAAGCCAAGCCCGCAGGGCAGTTTTCCACCACAGGTGACATCTAACTACAGTATGATGCTTTCCAGTACTCAAGGCACCTCTGATCCGTCCCAGGTGGGAGCAAAAAGACACACTGGTTCCTGCAGGGTCCCTGACACCTTGTGCACTTTAGCGCATACTGCAAAACCCTTGGGCAGCATCATTGTTGAAGTCCAGCCAAAAATCTTTGCAGATCTCTGGTTTGCCAGCTGCTCTTGCAAATCAGCGGAAGTGGGGAGTTCCCTTCCTCAAAACCAGCCCTGAAATACGGTATCCTGCCGCATACTCAGCTCGGGGCAAGGCGCCCATGGCATCCCACAGTGCTCAAGCAGCTCTCAGGCCCTTTCCAGCCCTCCGGATGGCAAAGATACTCGTTTCCCAGAGGCTCCGCTTTATGTTACCGCGTTTTGACGGGATGCGGGCTTGGCTTCGGGGTCGGCAGCGCATCGTGGGGGGCTGCCGGTATTCAGTTTAGTCGCCGCCCCGACTGGGAAGCCTCTGGGTCTCTGTGGATGCGTTACCTAGTGCAAAAATCCCCGCAGATAGAAAGGGGATGGAAGGGGTAGGCATACCTAGATAAGCTTAGAAAACAGAGGAAGCAGCCGGGGAGGGGGAGACGGACGGTCCCGCAGCCTTGCTCGCCCGGCGGCGGGCTGCCTTCGGTGCTTAACCCCATTTTGGTGATGGGATAAGGGTGAGGATGGGGGAGATGGACTTACGGAAGCTGCTGCCGCCACCGCCCTGCCCGCTTCAGTTCGGCCCGGCCCGGCCCAGCCCAGCCCGGCTCCGTACAGCCCCGCGGAAGGTGGAGTTTCGGCGGGCAGGATGTACGAGCAAAGCCGGGAGGGCAGTGGGAGGGGGAATTAAAGGAGCAGTGACAGTTTACAGACACTGGGAGGGGATTATGGATCGAGACTGATGGTTAGGTTCTGTCTGCTATCACCATCTCCCAGCTCCCGGGGATGGAGGGGTACTACCGAGATGGGCGTGCTCCTTCCACCATTGTTCTGAGGAAAGGGTTGGGTGTACACGGAAACCGGACCTGGAAGGAAAAGAGGAAGCAACTTTGCCCTAGGAATAAATTTGTGGGTTACTGCTCCACACTGTCGGCACCCCAGCGTAGCTGGGTGAAGCTCTGTACTGCACCTTGTCCTCAGGACTTATTTACCTTCTGGTGCCGTGGCTGAGTACGGTGGTTCCACTGGATATCGCAGACTGTTGTGTCCCTTTTTCCTTCCCTCATGTCTGGAGGGACTGTGCCCGCACCTCCTCAATCGCTAAGCCCAGGTGGTCACGGTCAACAACGCCACCACCAGCTGCCACGGCCTCCCTAAGTGTCCCGGCTGGCAACACCCCCCCCCCCGCACCAGCTGCTTCTCGCTGCTGGGTGCCAGCAGGGCCCTCTCTGGGCAGGTCCCACTGCCCTGGGGTTTTCCGCAGACACATCGGGGCTGCCCCTGCGTGCCCTCCATGACTCACGGCACAGCTATGCTGGGTGGTGCTGTTACCAGCGGGCATGGCCAAACAGGGCTTGGCACTGTACTGTGGAGCCCTGTGTGGCTCAACATGGCTTTGCCTGGCACAGCATGGATTGGCACAGCTTGGCCTGGTGTGGTTTAGCTCAGTATATCTCACATGGCCTGGCATGAGCAGCTCAGCCCAGCCCCACTCCAGGAAAGAAACCCTGTATTGCCATTCTTTTGGTGCCAGGGCCAAACGGTGATCCTAACGGGTGTCACCAACCCTGGAGCTACCTCTCCTTCTCTGGTGCCTGTTTGCAGCTGGGGAGGCTGTGCCCATACAGACTCACTGCAGCAGCTGGCATCGAGCCTGCGAGAGCCCAGGCCTCACAGGGCACCTGCTTTCTACCGCACCCCAACTTCCCCCAGGGGGTAAATCCTTCCTAAGCAGGGAGCAGGTTGCATATGGGGCCAGGAGCTATGTCCCTTACCTGAGGGAAGGGCAACCAAAATATTTAAAACCAGTTGTAGCGTGGTCCTGCTGCTGCACGCACAAGGGAGCAGTCCGGTCCTGGCTGGAACCCACTAGAGCTGCCCTATCCCTACACAGGGGACTCCGTTACATTCAGCTTGTTCTGCCCATCCTGGTGCAGAGGGGGCCTTGTAACCCTGCTCTGGGTTGTTGCAAGGGCTGCTCCATCTTTTTCCTAGCCAGGCTTGCCACAGGCTGGAAGCCTAAGGCGGTCCCAACTGGAGACATTATTTAGCTCTGCATGGTGTTGCAGGTAGCACTGTAATGTCAAAGAGCAAGAGGCCTGTAGTATCAGGGCTTGTTCCTCTTTTGGGTTTGTGCCCATCCTTGCGACCCTGTTGTCCTGTTCCGCTCCTGCCTTATTACCCTTCAGTGACCCCAAAGCTGCTTTCACAGATCCCTCTCCTGGAGACAGCACCTCAACAGTCCTGTCACAAATGCAAGTGACATGTCCTTCCTATGCTTGGAAATAAACTAAGAACTCTAAAACACCTGCAAAATCCCTGTGCAATTTCCTTGTTTCCTTCCCTCAAGCTTTCCTTTGGAGTGATGGCTGCACTTGACAGCAGGCATGGTTCCTTCTGTCTTCAGTTCTTTGTTCTCTGGCATTGTCTTTTCCCTTGTCCTTTGGGCTGTGGGCAGCAGGGTCTTTTGGCCCCTGCTGGTGCTGCAGTGCTGGCACAGGAAGCCATGAGGCCTGATCACAATGAAGCAGGGATGGAGTTGGGATCACTTGTTCGTCTCTCAGCAACAGACACCAGGCCTTGCCTTTCCATTGCTCCCTCCTACAAGCAACAGTCACCATGCACAATGTAAGGAGCATAGCATGCAGCAGGCTCCTGGGAAGCATGCCAGATCCAGCCTGCACAGAGAGCATCCTGGGGCTGGCTGCTTGCTGTCTGCCCCAGCACTCAGGGGATGGCTGACATACGTGCAGCATGTTTCAAGAAAGTGCTCCTCTGTGCTACAGGAGTTGAGCACCTCTCACGCTTTCCCAAAGGCTTTAGCTATCCACCCAAACCAGGTGTCCAGAGTTTGGATGGATATGGCAGGAGTGGCTATGTAACTTCCTATTACAACAGTAGAGGTGTGCTGACGTGTGGCATGAGGCTACCACTGAAACTCCCCTACCACATCATTCTCAAACCTCAGTGCACACAGCAGCCTATCTACTTAGTTTTAGCAGCAAAGTCTCTAATGCCTCTGCAAGTCAGAGGGAACATTCATACTGTGAGAGAGAGCCTGTGAGCCATGGCTGAGTTCCTGGCAGCAGGGCAGGGCTTGTGTTCACACTACTCCCCACTCCTCCTTTTGTACCACGGATGCTCCTGCAGCCCTGCAGCAGCTGGGGTACTCTCCTCCCAGGTCCCAGCCCCCAACCCACTCCACAAAGAAAAGACTGCACAAACAATAGCTAATTTTTTTCTTTTTTCTTTTGTACACAAATATATACAGGGTATTATACACATCTCTACACAGACAGTGCCACTCAGAACACACAGCTCTCTGTGGGCAGGGCCCTGACAGCTGCAGTGGCAGCCCCAGAGCATGGCCATACCTACAGAGACCACAGCATCCCAGCCCACCTGCTGGACCAGAAGCAAGGGCAGTAGGTAGGTGCAAGAATAGGGAAACAGGATCACCATCGCTCCTGTCCCAGCCTGCAAGCGGACTGGAAACTCTCAGCTCACATGCTCATTTCATTCCTAGCCACTACCTGGAGGGGATGGGCAACTCTCCGCATGCCCCTTCAGACCCATTTCTCCAGCCCAAACCAAGCCCTGGAAGCTGGTGTGGCCTGCCCTCCCCATGCACTGAAGACCCACATCTCTTCTGTTCCATCCACCCTTTTCTCCAGGCCTGGGATTCCTATAGAGGTCTCGTACAGGAAAGGCAGCTATGTCCTCTCTGAAGCAGCCCCCATCTGCTCTCTGTGGGTCTGACTCCTTTCTTCTAGTGGGAGGCACAGGGGAGAAAAGACATGTAACCACCATTCCTGGCAGCTGAGGTGGGCAGGGCTGACACTTCACTTCTGGTTGATTAAAGTGCTTGGAGCTCTAGGGCCAGCACGGGTGATTCCCCTTTCACCTGGCCTCTCAGGCCCTGGAGGGCACAGCCCCAGGGAGCTGGTGCAGTGCCCACAGATGACAGGCAAAGGGAGGGTGATCGTGTCCGTAATGAGCACCAAACAGGATGGTGGCAGGGCTTAAGGGAAATAAATATAGCTAAATAGTAGAGGGATTTATTATTTTCCTTTATATTTTACACAAGGGGAGGGGGGAAGCAATTGAGGGCAACTGATACTGACCAGAAACCTCCTCACAAAGTGTCTTTAAACAGGGTCAGTCCTTCTTCCATGTGCCAGGGGCTCCAGTCCACCTCTCCCACCCATCCTGTTCCCTGCCTGCCACTGGGACAGAGCTATCAACAGGGAGGAGGGCAAGGGCAAGAGGTAGGGGAGGAACAACCCCCCTCTCAGGCAGGGGAGCCTACATCAGTCAGGGCAGGTGAAGAAAAGCAGCACAGCCCCATGAGGTGTTTGTGCTCCTGAAGATGGTGGTCTTGGCTGGAGACAGCTCCTAGGGGCTGCTCTCCCAAGGGCTTCCTCCTTCTCTGACCACCTCAGCTGGGGAAGACCCTGCAACAGCTTGGGGAAGGAAGCCCATGGGGCCTCACTGCAACCAAGCAGTGCTGATCTTGCAGGGTGTTGAGGACCTGTAGCCTAAGACCCTTTCTTCCATCTCCCTGGCACCCAGGAGACCCCCATACAACACCCCCCCCACCCCCAAGCCTGACCCTGCTTGATTTGTTTGAAAGTGGAGTAAAATGTGCAAAGTAAAATGCCACTTTAAACGATGCTGCAAACCCCTGCCTGTGCCCCTGGTGGAGAGGCTGCCTGCGCCGCCTCCTGCTCATGAGAAATGCCCTCAGCACCCCTCACCCTGCAAGGGCCTGTCTGGCTCATGCCAACCCAGTGCCCCTTCCCCAGCATGATGCCACCCTTGATCGCAAAGCCAGGCTGTCACTGTCACCATCCCTGTGGTGAGGGGGAAGGCTGTCACCACCCCTGCACCTGGACAGGCCCCTGGGATGCCACACCAACTGGATGCTGGAAGCAGTTGAGAAAGGGCACACACAGGAACAGAAGGTGCAACAAAAGCCAACCCGTCCCTGGGTGGGGTTTCCAATGGACTGACTGAAGTTTTTAATTTATCACCTTCTTGTAAATCTAATAAATTATTAGTGTTTCCCACCAGCAAGACAGGGGATACAGTTGCCTGCTCAGAAGACCCCAAATGTTCCCCTTCTGCCCCTTCCCAAAAAGCACTCAGCTTTCCTCCTCCCTGCAGGTCCAGGGCAGCACCGCAGGGGGTTATGGTCCCCCTCCTCCCCAGCCTCTGGGAGTCTGGGGTCCAGAGATGTGTTGAAGAAGGTAGCTAGTAAAGAGCATGCCTGCCGAGCAGCCAGGCTGGCGCAGGGGTGGAGGGGCAGGGAGATGGAGAGCTTGCAGCAGGGCCCCTGCCCTCACTGAAGGCAGCGGCCCTGGGGGCGGGAGGGTGAGGGCAGTAGCCAGCACCCTCAGGTACCTCTTCCCAGGTCTCTGTGCACACAGCCTGCCCTGCTGCTGGGCCTCCTTCCCCTCCCACCCTTTGAGGTCCCTACTGGTGGATCTCATTCTCTATCAGGCTGTCCTCACACGACTGGAAATCTGTGTCATTCATGCCATCTGCATTGATGAGCTCCTCATCCTGTGATCCCTGCTCCTCTGACTCTGTTGCTTCGCCCTCTGGTGAGGAGTCCTGCAGCACTTGGGCGATGTACTTCTGTCAGGGCCAGGCATGGGAGAGAGTAGAAACACACATGAGTCTGAGAAACTTCTCCAGGAAGCAGAGCACAACACACTAAGCACCATGCATGAGGCTGAGCGTGGGGATATGCTGGGAGGGAAAGGAAGCAACCAGACTCCATGGAATATACCAGGAAAGGTGTAAGAGTGGGGCTTGGCCCTGAAACACTAGATGTGTTTCAAACCCCAGCATTCTGGGACAGGGCACCTGGGGTGGGAAAGAATGTGGCTTCTCAGGCTCTTTGGAGCCCCTGTGAACTGGAAGACTGCATTCCCTTTTTTGCTAGTAGATGTGTCCTTGAAGCACTGCCTGCCTCTTATAGGGATTCTCCTTTTGGCAAAGTGTTGCTGCACTTAGGTGTCTGGAGACTAGGAAGGAGCCTGGATTATGCACACCCCAGCCCTGCTCTCTTGTGGAAACAGGAGGCTCTGCTTTACCCCATCTCTGCAGCCCTGCGTAGATTCCCAATACAAAAACCTTATGGAAGGAAGCAGTTGGAGTGAGCCAGTTGAGCCAAGGTGAAGTTCTGAGAACTGCCTCTGGGGGTCTCAGAGTGTTGGACAGGGGAGAGAAGAGTCCCCAAAGCACTTCCACGGCCTTCAAGGCAATGTCCATGGAGACACCTTTGTGTTGGCACTAGGACAAGCCTGGTGGGTGACAGCCTCTGCTGACGTGCAAGCGCGCAAAGATGTAGAATGAGAAGGGAGACTGACCCAGCTGGATTCACTGTCCCAGCAGAAAGAGAGACGGAAAGTAAATGCACAGCATCTGAGGAGCAGCGGGAAAGAGGTGTGTGTGTGGGGGTTACACTTCATCACCCAGAGCAGGTGAGGGGCGCAGTGCCCAAGAGTTGCCTCTCACCCTCACTGGGAGGATCCACGTGCTGACTCAGAAAAATGAGAAGTGAGGAGTGAGGTACGCAGGGAGTTACCTCCCCCTTTCCAGACTCAGGTAAGGAGTGTGCCAGGGCACAGAGGTGGGGATAGTGACTCACAGCTGATTTGGGAGCAGGCAGATTGGTAGCAGGTCTCCCGTTCTGCCTGTTGTCCATGGCATCCACTTCTGTGTGGTCAATCTGGAGAGAAAAGGAGAAATTGAGAGAGCCAGGGCAATGTACTTGTTGTCCCACCTCAGAAGCAGTAGAGACAGCCTCAGGACTATCCCCTCCATGAAGTCAGGGCTGACAGGCTATGCTGAAGAGCAGGCTGGGACCTCCCCTAGAGCCCCTGCTGTTTTGTGGTTGAGCTGTGCTACCAAGGAGAAGGGTCCCCCACCCAACCCATTCTGCCTCACCTTGTAGTTGTGAGCACTGAGGTATTTGAAATGCCCAAAGCAGACGTGACACAGGCAGATCACAATGGTGATTACGAGGACCACAAAGGTGAACATGGAAGTGGGTGCCAGGAACCCTGGGGCGAAGGAAAACCAAAGTGGCAGTGTCAAAAGGACTGTGACTGTGCTTTGTGGCTGGAGGCTGCCAGGATCAGAGCCTGGGCAGGGAAGTGGCTCAGCAGGAGGTTAAGGACTGGCATCCGAGTGCAGTGCTCACCTGTGCGCACTGTGGAGAAGAAGAGAAGCCAGAAGAGGCAGAGGATGGGGGCTGCCACTACCTGATTCACAGCCCCTGAATGGATCTTCTTGTCCAGCTTGGCAGGCAAGTAAGCATAATACAGGTTGTATCGGTCCACCAGGTGCTTAAGCAGCATGTACATGAGCCCTGGGAGAAGGGGAAGAAAGCCAGATGAGTGGGGCATCAGCCTCTTTGCTAGACTGATAGGGAGTACCTCTCCCACATCAGCCTTCTTGCCTCCCCTCCACTTCTGGCACAGGGAGGCAGAGGGGTATTGCTTACCAAAAGGGACGATGATGGGGCAGGTGATGCTGTATGTCATGACTACAGTGAAGACACACATCATCCAAGCGTAAGCAGCCCCAAACTGGAACTCATAGGCCTGGTGCTGCAGGAGGGAATGGAGACCCATCAGCAGAAAGACCCTGAAAGCTGAGTGGGTATGTGCAACATACCCAGCTCTATACACAGAACTGGGCAAGCCCCATTGGGGTCCCATCACAGCAGTCCCCTCCCTCAGCCCCGCTACATACTCGTTTGACGTTCCTCCGCTCGGCCGCCGAGCGGGCCAGGCAGAGGCGTATCATGTACATGAGCAAACCAGGGATGCGCAGCAGGTCCATGGCATTCCCGATGAAGGCAGAGGCGATAACATAGTTGACAAAGAAAGCCCCATTGTCTGGCAGGAACACACACCTGGGGAGATGCAGCAAGAGCAGCCTGCACAGGGTGCTCCCTCCTTGCAGGGCAGTAGCTGGGAGCCCCCACAACCTTTGGATGCCGACAAGAACCACCTCCCATTGTAAAACAACGCCTTTTTTGCTCAACTCCACTTACTCAAATCGCACAGCAGCTTCAGCAAGGAACTTTTTGTCAAACAACCAGCGGAAAAATACATCCAAGCTGTGGGGGAAGAAGGCAAGAAGATGAACCATCAGAAGCAGCAGCAGACAAAAATGCACATATGTTGTAGCTGCTCTAGAAGGATCCAAAGCTCTGACCATAGACCGTTTTGTTCCCTGCTGGAGTGTGTCACCAGCAAGTATGTAAACTGGATATAGGAAAAAACCAGAACAAAACAATGCAATACCCAAAAAGGGACGTAAAGCTTCCCTTTCATGTGTGTTCTTATCCCTTTACCCTGATCCTATCAATATTTTTCCTCTCTCCTCTATTTGGGCACAACATCCACGTAAGGAACAGATGACTGATTCTGCAGAAGAAACTGGTTAGGTACAAGGTACCCTCCAACAAGAGATATAAAAAATCCCTTAGAAGAAACAAATCCCATTTTCCTCAATTTTGATTTTTTTATATAAAACCATCCAATCCTCTGGCACTGGTGGAATACAGAGTTCAACAGGCAACAGCAGGGGGATCAGCTCCTCAGAAGGAAGTGCGGTCTGTTTTGTGGTCAAAATACAAATCTTCTGAGAGCATTTACCTGCCCAAGATGAAATTTTACATGCAACAAGGCTTTTTAAATTTGTGTTGCAAGCATGTAGTCACCCAATGGGATGAAGGACTATTCTTCTGTCACTATCAGAGGGTTTGTCTATTCTCAGGAGCTGCCTGACATCACCACTGAGGGGCTGGATATCTCAAATACAGAATTTAGGTGGGGTGTAGAATTATTGTCTACAATAATATCACAGAATGGCTTGGGTTGGAAGAGATCTTAAAGATCCCTGGCCCCAAAATGTGTAAAGAATGAACTAGCACAATTAGAGTTCCTTGTCCCCCACCCACTCCTCAGTTTTTTCCTCGTCACACTCTTCCCCTACTTGGCCCCTGTTCAGTGCTAGAGCCCACACCAATGGCTGGCAGGTGATGGATGCATCAATGTTTCCCACAGGGGAATTCTATAAACTGAGGAAGATTTGAGGCATACACCCAAACAGATGAGCATTTCTGTACCCACACTATCCCACCCAGCCAAGCAGCGCAACCTATTCAAGTTCTGGCTTATAGCGGGAATTCACTAGTTTTGTGCAAAATTTTGACTGCACACTGAGCACAGAGCTGGAGAATGCCTCCTTTGTATCAAGCAGACTTTTCACATATACTCATCTACCATCTAGCCAACCTTTGCTGCATTATTTCTAATACCATGGCACATGTCAATGTATTTGCAGATTGAATCAATAAAGTCCTAGAGATCCAGTCATGTATGGTCTGGCCTGTTCCCCCTCAACTAAAATTAAACACCGGTCTCCCAAGGGGATGGTGACCTGGGCAACAGTGCAGTGAGGAAAGAATGCTGTAAAAAAAACAATAAGGGGTGCAACTCAACCCTCCCTGTGCTCCACATCTCTGTATTTGCCTTTCCTTTCCACAACCCCTACCTGCTCAGGCCCAGTGACGGCAGCAGCAAGACCATGAAGATTAGGAAGGTATAACACTTGTGCATGGTTGTCCTATTCTCTCCAGACCTGAGGACAGAGAGGCTGTTAACCTTTCACCCCACCAGCCATGCAAGCTGTGCCCCCAATGGCTTTCCATCACTAAGAACTTTGCAATATCTAATCTAAATCCCACCCTGTCTGTTCCTAGTACATGAATACATCCCCTTTCCCTCCAGCGTATTTCAAATCCATTATAGAGTCTCCGTTCTTTTCCTCTTGTCTCACAGGCTCTGCAATCATCTTCCCTGACCTGCAATCCTGAGAGCTGATGACACTCTACCCCACCAGTCTCTGCCACACAGACCAGAAAACAAAGTTTACATTGTGTGTCCTGTGGGGAATGTGCCTCACAAGCAGCATGCTTCTAGTGCTCTGCACTTGAAGTGCTTTCCCTGTGGTCAGGAGCCAGAGCAGCTAAAACAATTTTCCCTTGGAACTGCTCTATCTTACATATGGTACAGGCACACCATACCCATGCCTGCTCACCTGAGCCAAGACTTCCCTCACTACTAGCATTTCTCATGGTGACCAGTCCCAACACCTCCCAGCTTTTTTCTTATTGTACACCTGTCAAGTTCTACTCAGATAACCATGCTGCACAACAGAAGCTAAAGACTGGCAGAACAACTGTCCACAGCAGTCTCCAGGTGCCCAAGATGTGCAACATAACATAATGCTTGGAGTGGAAGACAGAAGTTCAAGATCCAGCCTGTAGCTTTATGTCAGTGAGAAGTGTCTGGTGGCCAATCAGCTCACTGAGAAGGTAAGAACAGGTGCTGGCTGTCCTTACCTGGTCCAGTGTGCTTCGAAAAAGGCAGAGTAGTATACAATGGTGGGCAGAAGAGCAGAGAAGCACCACAGCAGCAGGGTGGGGAAGAACTGCGTGATGATTGGGTTCTGAAACAAGGCAGAGAAGAAATCACATTACATGGTGCACCAGCTCTTGTACCAGCCACAGGTACAGTTGCCTTTGCTGATGCCAAGGCCCCAGCACTGTGACTGCCACTGCATCCTGTCCAGGCTCAGCACCTCCCTCATGGTCAGGCCTCATGACAGGACCTGAAGAACAATCTCTCTCCCTATCCCTAGCCTTGCAGGGGATGTTGTGCCTTGGTGTGGTTCCTGTGTTACCCACCCTGCACCCATCTCCAAAATCCTTACATTGAGGTACTCCACAGGCTTGGTGACATTGAACTTGTCCATAGTGGTGATGATGATAGCAGGAGTGGTGAGAAAGAAGAGAAGGATGAAGAGGACCACATTAATCACAAAGCAGCGGATCCACCATACAAAGCCCCGGATGGAGAGGTGTTCCCTGGGAGGGAGAAAGAGGGCATCAGGATGGCTGCACAGGGTGGAATACCAGGTGTGGGCTTTGCATGCACACTACAGCCCAGCCTGGTGAGCAGCACTTAGGGTGTCAGCCCAAGGCTTTCCCCCTCCCAGTCAGATCAGACCTCTAGCTCAGCCAGGCTGGACTTCAGCAAGAACAACTCCCTGAGTTACTGGAGGAGCAGATGGAGACAGAGAAAGGGAGGGTGCACCCCCTTCCCACTGGCAGGGCCACTGAACCCTACAGAGCTGCTCACCAGTAGATGTTTTGTGGGTCAGGAGCATAACTGACAGTCCAGTTGGAGACATGGAGGGACTCACTGCAGGAGGACGCTCTGGGCTCCCCACGGCATGCACAGCCCTGGCACTTACAAGCGTTGAAATCTTTGAGAATTCTGGACAAGAAGAAAGAGGGACATGCTGACACAAAAGGCTAGCAGGCACAAGCCAAGGGGATGCCTTAGTGCTGCTGTTCTTCTGATTTAAGGCAAAGGCTGGGACAAGTCACCTTTTTTGGGAGGGCAGGACCATCTGCACTCACATGGCTGTGATGGTCTCATTGTGGAAGGTGACAAAGGCCATCCCCAGAGGCTTTTCATTAACCTTCTCCTTCTCCCGCTTGTAATCATCTTTGAGCTTCTCCTCCAGCTTGGTATAATACTCAATAGCCTCCACCTGAGCAGAAGGACAGAAGTCAGAGGAGAGATGATCTGGGGACCCAAGCCATGAGACACCCAACTGCTGCCCAACACCTCCAGCTCTCCCTTACCTCCTCACAGCCCCTGATGACACAGCAGCACAGGTGGCCACAGGGCTTGGGGTTGATCATGGATGGGGTGTTGTCCTTGCTCTGCAGGTTGGTAAAATAGATTCGCCCACGCTCAGCTTTCTTCCTGAAACATGAGAGTGGAAAAGAAGGAAGAAAGGAAAGAAAGAGGGTGACTCATAAAAGCTCTGTGGCACCAGACTTGAGGGGGTACCAGCAACATCAGCCCACTCTGTCTTTTCTCCCAAAATAGAGGTTACCTCTCTGCATCAAGAAACATCAGTCGAGCAACATCATAGCAGGGACGGGCCTCCAGGACAGTGCAATTGGCATAGGCCTCCCTGTGGATGAGAAGCATCAGTTCACCACAACTGGGACCAAAGGTACCCCTCAAGCAAACTACAAGTGTTCAGGACTTCTCCCTGGACCTGAGAAGAGTCTCCTGGGCTGAGTACAGTGATGCATACCAAGAATTTGCAGGGGAACCTACAGGCTCTGTCCCTTGCAGCAGACACAAAATACAGGGAAAATGCTACATCCTTTAGGTGTTGGCACAAGAACTTTTGCCCTATAGCAGCCAGGAGCCTCTCTAACCCCACACTCCCCTCTCTGCCTTCACAGACTTGTGGTCAGAAAGAGGCACAAAGGGTACCTCTTTGTACCAAAGGGTACAAAACCATTTCTTTTCCACCCATGGTACTTCTAGACATGATTCTCCTGACAGTGAGGTTCTGAGAGAAGAGGAATTTCATTTTCTCGTTAAAGAGATATACTTTCTACAAGAACTGTGATCAGGGCAGCAGCACAACATCCCAGTCACTGCTTGATCACCTCCTGCCTGTATCTCATCTGTCAACTTAACTACATTTCAAGACATGCCCTGATAAGCAGGGGCACTGCTTACCACACTGACCTCCTATAGCTCTGCAAGAGATAGCTGGGCATATCCAAAGGCACAAAACAAAGGATACTTCAAATTTAGATAAAAAGCAGAAAAATAACAGTGAGAGGCACAAGATAGAAGTACTCACCAATTTTGCCTAGCTCTCTGTTCTCAATGTATTATTGCCATTCCAGGTAACACTAGTACTACCCTAATAAAAACACCCCTGTTACAGGGAAGTCTTTAGGGACACAGTGAGACTTACTCAAAATGCTTCTTGATCTTCTCTGGCTCAGCATATTTCGAGATCCCATTGATGAATAGAGTTCGCTTAACCTGGGAAGAAGAGGGAAAGGAGAGGACAGGTAGGTGTGGATGGTGTAAAAGACCAGATTGCAGCAAACCCCCTACCAAGACCTGCACCAGTGATGAAAAAAGGTGGCCCCATCAATTCTAGCTACCAGGGCTCCTCCTCTCCTGTGCTTCTGCTAGTCGTTGTCATCCTGCACTGGGGTGCGCTGCAGATTGACAGACTAGGGACTTACACTACAGGTGCCTGAACAGAAACAGGGCTACCCTTCAGAAATGAAGAAGGCAAAGGTAGCTGGAACAATCCCTAAGGGAGAATGGGGTCCTTCCATGTGTTTATCCAGTGCAGGCCTCTCCTGCTTCCCCATAGGCAGTCACAACTGCTGCTCTGGAGACGATCTGCCTTTGGCCAGGCTGAGTAAAAACAGCCAAAACATGGCAGCTCTAAACTGCTGTGGAAACTGAGGGGCTCAGCATTGTCTCCAATGCTACCTGACCTGACCACAGGGCATAGGAAAATGTGCCTGGGACAGTGGCCAGACCCTGCTCACCAAGTCATCCTCTTTGTAGCGCATCTTAGAAGTATGCCGGCGCATGCTGTACACTGTCAGCAGCAGGTACAGGAAAGCAAACGTGGTGTGCAGCCACAGCAGGTTATTCCTGTCACAAGGGAGACAACAAAGGTCAATGCAAAGGTCACTACAAGTCTGTGTAAGGCTGGTCAGGCCCTGAAGGCACTGGGGCCATGAGTGCATTTTCAGCATAGCACACAGATGCCCTACAACCAAATTCCAGGAGCTCAGCCTGGAAAACAGAGCAGGGACAGTAGCCTCAAAGAAAGGGCAGATATACAGCCTTCAAGAAGATGAGGCTCTGCAGCAAGTGAACATTTACAAAATACACCTTGGGGGCTTCAATTATCCATCCCACCCCTGCCCACACATACCCAGACTTCAGGTTAGCGATAGTTGTCCTCCCAAAGCTGTAGGCATTGTTTTCTAGGGACAAAGAGGCAGACAAAAGCATGTTCAGTTATACTGAATGGGACAGAGCACCACTAGAGTGAGCTACAGCAAGAATTATCACCTGCAAAACACCTAAAACCCCAAGTTACACAGGATGACCCTGTGAATGCACTACACTCAAAATGAGACAAGAGTTAGGGTTTGTCTGTGTTAGTCCTGTTCTGCCCTCCACTGCTAACCACTGGTCTGGAACATGGTGTTGAAAGGCAGATGCCCCAGCCCAGCCAAAGGCTCCTTGTTCTCACCTAGCAGGTCCCCTGAGAAGTTGACAGGTAACACGATGCCCACAGACAGCACACCCACGACCACGAGCAGCCCAATGATGTGCCTCTGGAAGGACAGGTAGTGCACTGCATCAACCCCGCATTTATCCCGGATCTCATCATCCCTGCCAGGGAGAAAAAGGCTGTTAGGCAATTTTCTACATTTCCTGAAGTGTTGGGGGAAAGTGCAGGGTTGCAGCTGCCCTCCTGATCTGAGCACACACAGCACCCCTTGTTCTGCCCTACAGAGCTGTAGCCGGACTCTGGGCTTGGGAGCCCAGCACTCAGCCTTGAAGTAGCCTGGGCAAAAACCTGCCTGTGCAATGATTACCCAGACCTGCTTCCCATGGCCCTGCTCTCTGTCCCCCAGAAAAGGCAACTGGACACACCTTATACCCTTCAGTTGGGCCTTGCCTTCCCTGCTAAGATACAGACGCTGATATTATCCCCCACAGCACTCTGAGTAGAAGTGCTTGGGAGACTACTCCTGTGCATCATCAAGCTGAGGGTGTCTCCCTGCATCCTTCTCATAGCCATTCCTGAGACAGCAGTGCCCCTAGCAAGAGTGCCAGGGAGGTGAGTATCTTTGCAGAGCAATGGACAGTGTTTCTGAGATGGGAATGATGGAGGGGCAGCCATGGGCCTGGGTTCTCTCCTCTGTCACAGACTCACTGTGTGATGTTATTTTGTCTTTAGGGCTCCTCATGTAGTCCTGTCTTTACTTGTCCTCTCCAGAGGACAAACTTACACTTTTTAGAGAGGGGGCTGCAGCAAGGACAGTGACTTCATGAAGCTGTACTGCAGTGGGTGTCCCAACAACCCTGTACTGCCCCTCCTTCCCCATGTGGGTCCCCCATACAGGTTCTGGAGCACTCACTTTATCCTGAAGATGGCCGTCAGCCAGGAGCAGAAACCCTGTGCAAAAAGAAAACAGGACAGTTTCACAACACTCTGTGTTCCTTTATCCCAGCTCCCTCCTTCAAAGGTTCCAGGGACCAGGCTGGTGTCCTTGCACATACTTGGCTTGGGCGGGGGGAAAGACAACAAGCACCCAGATGTGCAGAGCCACAGATGGGCCAAGGTGAAGGAGGTGACAGTGGAGAACAACACAGGTTGGACTTTGCTGTGGGCTGTCCCCTATCAACTGGCAGCTCGACCTTCCAGGCAACCCAGGCTCCTGGCTAATATGGAAGCTCTCCAAAGCCTAGGTAGACCCAGAAAATACAGCATACAGGTACTTTAGCCATCATGATGGACAAGAGAAGCTCTGCAGGGACTGGGAAGGTAGGCCGGGCCAAAGCAGCGCTCCTCAAAGGACACCTGGAGGAGCTTCACCCCCCATCCATCACACCCATTATCCTCCCCTTCACTGAGGGGAAAAAACAGTATAGGTATACCACAGTGTGAAGAAGAGCTGGCAAGTAAGTATTGTTTGTAATGCTGAGATTATAGGCTGGACAGGCGTCTGTTAAGCCATAGTGATGTAGAGCCTATTTATTTAAGCACATGTTTGAGAGCTGCATAGTTCCTTGAGCTCTACACAGCACTCACACACTGCAAGATGTGGGACTTAAAGCCCAGGAACGGGCAAAAGTGTTTTTTCTGAAGAGCCCTTGGTTCAGCCAAGCTGTGGGTTCCTGGCCCCTCAAAGGCAAAGCATTTGACTCTTGTGGCTACTCACATTGTCCCTCTGGTCGAAGTCCACAGAGCTGGATACAGAGGTGAGGCGCTCATAGCGGTCATGGTTGTCAGAATGCAGGGCGGAGGCTATGCTAAAATGACAAGTGGAATGTGAGGGAGAAAGTTAGAAGATGCGAAGAGGCAGCCTGGCCAGGAACCAAGTGCACCCAGGAGACTAGAGGTTAATTCAGGTCAGTTTGCACCCGGTGAGATGGAGAAAGGTAAGATCAGAGGTAGCAGTAAAGAGAGAACCCTCCTCAGATGGCACGCTGAGCCTGGCAAAGCCCATGAGCTTAGCCCATGGATGCTACTTATTAGGCACCTTCTGGAAGGCACCCATACTATGTGGCAGTCACTGCAAGGAGAGGTTGGCAGAAGCTGCCACAGAGGAGAGGTGAGGTCTGTTTAGCACAGGGTTTAGACAGCAGAAAGGAAGAGAGAACTGGAGGCTTCCACAGCCCCTCTGGCTCTGGAATAGCTGGAGAGGCACTGGGAACAGCTCCTGTCCTGCAGGACTTCACTCATCTCCAGGAAGAGGAAGGAAGGAGTCTGGTGGGCTGCATCCTGTACACCAGTCCTTCCCACCCTTAGTTCTTCAGTGCTGGAGGAAGAATGCAGCTGACTGGAGCCAGGGTCAGCGTAACCTGCGTCTCAGACTCAGCTGAGCCTCCACCCTGGAAATCCCTTGAGCAGGAACAGGGCAGAGAGCTGGAAGTAAATGTCTCCATGGTAAAGGACAGGAAAGAAAATGGGGTGAATATCATGAAACCACTTTACTCCAGCCAGAGGCAGGGACCTAGATGAAGAACCTACAGCAGAAGCATCCAAGGCTGACAATAGCCCCCACTACAAACAGAGGCAGAGGGCAGCTGGAAAAGGAGGTAAGAAAATGGTCTAGAGACCTAAATTAAATAGCACTTGCAAGATGACAACAGCAGGCTGGGATTTCAGAGGTGAAAGAAGAGATATGACTGATCTGAAGGCTAGAAACAAAGGAAAAAAAAAAAAAAAAGGAAATATGGTCTCCCTGTAGTCAGTACAGGCTCAAGGAGGGTAAGATGGGAAAGAACACAGAAACAGCTGCTGAGAGACAAGTGCTAAAGAGGAGGTGGATGACACTAAGGGAAGGAAAATAAGGAGAGATCCTCATGGACATTCTGAAGGAAAGTGGATGAGACAGATGGCCTCTCTCAGAGCAGAGTAGCACTTGCTAAATCCCCAGTTCCTAGCTGGAAGTAACAGACAGGGGAAAGGAGATTAGCTGAAGGTCAGGGGACTACAGCAGTGCAGATTAGACAGCGGCGTGCAGCCTTGCCACTGGGCAGCCCAACACTCTGCTCTGCTGAAGGGACAGAGACAGCTTCGACCCAACTCTCAGATCTTCAGCTCTTAATAATCACAGAGACCTTGCAGCTGGGCACAGGGAGTGAGGGTGAATTTCTGCTGAAGAGAAATTTCTGCCCTGAGGAAAGCCCAGCATAGTGACACCATGAGCTTTTGGATAACCAAGAAAACTCATGTCTCTGTGGGGGGATGCAGTGACAATAATCAGGATGACCTTAAGTGTTTAGAAGACAGAGGGTGCAAAACCTTGCCAAAGATAGACAGCTGATTAGGGAGCTCCAACAGCACCTGCACCTGGATGGAGACTTTTTAAAGCAAAGTACTGACAAGTTCAAGTGGGTGAAAGCAAGGTTGCCCCAAATCACAAGATTAAGGTGGGAGCCTGCAGGATGTAGGTCTGGTGCAGGCCCTGCCAGGGAAGGAGAAGGACAGGGTCTGAGGCACAGCTAGCCTTAGGCCAAAGGAATCACAGGCAAGACGGCAGGCCAGACATGCTGCGGCAAGGGCTTGCTGTAGTGTGAAGCTGTAGGTGGCTGCATAGGTGGCAAGCCCCACAGGGCTTTGTGATCACTTCCCTCACATGCAGAAGTGCAAGTGGGCTGCTATGATCTCCCAGTGCAGACTGACTTGCCAGTTGCAACTGTTGATGGCTACTGCAAGCTCTGACAAGTCACAGGACAAGGGCCTTTGTTTCTCAGGGAAAGGGAACACAACAGAGGAGAGAATGCCCTCTCCTGCAAAGAACCATGTTGATACATTCAGGGGCTGGGAGCACCAGGTGACATATACATGTTCCTAACCCACCACCTGTCACTGCACTCCCCAGCAAAGAACAGCTGGGATGTGAATGTACCATTAGCCTTGAAGGAGCACAGACAGAATAAGACTCCCTCACTGAGTTCTGCAGGTTATGGAGGCTTCTGGCTGCTAACACTGTTCCAGCTCATGCAGTAGGTTTAGGGGTGGTATGTGTGGTGTGTATGGAGCAGATGGCTCCAACAAACTCAAAAACAGGAGCAGGAAGAAGCTGCCCTGTGGAGAGAGACAAGCACTTGTGAAGATAAATGACGTGGCCCCCTAAAAAACATGCAGAGCATGATGGCTCTACTACCTCTGCCTTACTCCTCCCACAAGATGTTAGCGGAGAAAAGTTGCCAGACACACCTGAAGCAGGGCCAACCACTAGTGAAGCAGTCAAGCATGAGTGAGAGGTCCCCTCTGTGCCATGTACCACAGCAACCACCAGTTCTGTTTTAACAGCTTCAACTGCTCTGCTCCTGAGGGCAAGGATCAGCTGCAAAAACAGGCTCATTCTTGTAGCTCCTTTAAGGCAATATCAGGCCCCTGCTTTGCAAGTGAGAAAAGGAGGCTGCAGTTTGCTGCCCCAGCCTCAGACACAAATCAGTGTAGCTGGAGTGACCATGGCAGGCTGTGCACTGCCAGCTGATTATCCCCTCTGCAGCACATACCACCCAACCAGTCAGCAAGGCACAGGCAATGGTCTTTCCTCAGGCATAAAAGCAGCAAGAAAGAGGTAAAAACAGGGAGGACAGTCCATTGCAGAACTTGATGGGCATCACCAGGCCAAGGTGACAAAGGATGCTTTCAGCAGCACTGAGGCAAAAGGCTTCTTCCACAGGGGAAGAGAGAAAATCAAGGGCACTGCCTTTCTGGGTGTGGGTTTAGGTGGTAAGGGACAAGGACCAAAGGTTACCCTGGTCCCAGCAGCCTCATGGGGTAAAAAGGAAAGACAGTACTCTTGTCAGATCCTCTTTGTCCATCTGCCTACCCTTGCAGATGGTGAGGGAAGAGCTCTTGTAGCAACCTGGCACAAGAAGGACCAGGCAAAGTCACCTCCCCTGCACCTGGGTCACCTGAGTGTGCTGTGGGCCCAGGCAAGCAGGTTTGTTTACTTCCATCCTAAGACAGGATAGCTGGACACAAGCAGATAGAGCAGGACTTGCGATACAGCACCCTCTGCTTTGGTCAGGACTGAGAGCTCCCTGGCACTGCTGATCTCAAGGAGCATTTAAGGGCTACTGGGGAAAACCAGGGTGCATTCGGCTGTGGTAGTGGATGACACAAAGGGGAGGGAAAGAAGAGCACAAATCCACCGAGAGACACAAATTCATGCCCAAGCTCCCATTTAGATTAGTTGAGAAGCAAGACAGCTGCAAGAAAAAAGAAGAGAGAGGTTGTGAGCAAGAAAGAGAGAAGACATGAGACCCTGAAAAAACAACATACTATTCCCGCTCCTCTCTTTCCGTCTCCCAGCGTCGGCGCCTGGGGGCACAGAAACAGAAAGGGAAAGGTTACAACCACGGGAGTAGGTGCTGAATTCTCTTTTGCAGGGAACTTTTTTCTCTTTTGCATACAACATGGCTCCCCATCATCCTGAAGAAGAGAAACCTGCCAATGGTCAGGCTGGAGAAGACCTTCCTTCCAGAGCTCAGCAATGCCTCAATTCACAGCAATCTGGAATACCCACTGGTCCAGAGGCAGAATGCTTTGCTGCCAGCTGAAGGGAAGCTGGCTTCACTGGGAAGGTGACTTGGCTTCATACCATGGACATTGCAGGGAGCTCCTGAGTGACGGGGTCAAGTAGGAGAGACTGTAGGAACTGCCTGGCTGCCATCTGAGCTCCCCTCCCATACATCTCCTCCCCACCCAGGCAACAAACACACATGCACCTCCCTCCTGAAAATCTCATCCTACCCCATGGATGAGCCAAGCAGCATGGACTCCTCCCTGTGTCTGCAGTTCTGTTGATCCACAGCTTGATCCACAGTTACCATGTCCCTCTCCCTGTGCTTACCAGCTCTCCCTCTCCAAACAGCTGGTACCTCTCTGCCTTTCTGCTTACAGCCACTGCTTGCACTCCCTCGCACCCAAGGTGCTCAAGCATTGCCTCAGAGAAAATCCAGCCCTCTCTCCCCACTGGAGGCAAGAGCTGTGCAGCCCCAGTGGCTTCCTTCCAGCACCTAAACCCTGACTGCTTAACTCTGCTGCCTTCTCCCCACTGGCATCTCCTGTAATTATTCCTTTCTCCTTGTTTCCCTTCCACTACTTCTGTACAGTTGATTTCCCCAGCCACACCAGGGAAGGATGGGCAGAGGAGCCACAGTGACACAGCTGCTTATCTAACCTTATCCAGGACCATTTATTTAAACCAGGAGAATTCCTGGTTTGATGCTGGATAAAACCAACTATTCCCACTGTTGTGCAGGGAATGCTCCCTCTGCTATGGAGCTGCCATCCCCAATGGGCCTTGGCTTTTGCTGACAGACACTGCATTGGGCAGGAAGGATCTACACCCAGACCAATTTATCAGCACTTGAGATGTGAGCTAAGCAGTACCACACTTGGAAAAGCAGCATACTACTGCCAAGTGCTCTTAAGAAGAACTGCATCCAGCAGTCAAAAAGACACCTTCAGATGCTTAACAAAGCCTTTACTGTGGTAGCTCTCACCCTTCCTGTGACCTCTTAGTCCTCTCCTCCCTCCATCTGCTGGTCCTCTGTAAGGGTCCCTGCAATCTCTGTCACTGAAGGGACCATAAGCGATATGGAGCCCGTGGGGACCACTCAGTGTGTTGAGAGAAGGATGCTGTAACAAAAAGGCCAGTAAGCAGGGATTTCTTCCTATTCCTGGAGCTCAGGGGATGCAACCAGCACATCTGCCTCTCCTCTCCAGCTGCTCAGGCACACAAAATGGGATTTATCCCTTCTGCCTCACAGCAAAAAAAGGCACTAATCATATCTTATTCCCTTGCCACTCTCCCGTGCTTACCTGTCAGCATCAGTCACCAGGGCCAGGCGTCCATAGTCCCAAGCAACTTTACGTAAAATTGAAAAGACAAACAACAGTGCCTGAAAGAGACCAAAAGAGATGCTGTGAGAAAGGGCGTTGTCCAACTTTGTCCTTGTCTGCTACTGTCACTAGAGGACACGAAATGATTCACATGAACACCTCTCAGTGTCAGAACAGAAAAAAACAGTGCCTTTATTCTCTGACTCCAGTATTTATAGATTGTTAACAATGACCAGGGATTGGATAATTAAGTTACCATCTTCCCAAGCACACTGGTCATGAGAAACATCCATCAGAGGATGTTTCTTAGAAGGAATGTGATAAACAACTTATGTTTGTAGAGCTTTCATGGGAAAGTAACTAAAACTACGAAAACATTATCAGAAGGCTTCAGTTTCCAGGGTGACACTCTACATGCAGGGCCACAGGAACAAGGAGGGTAGGAGGGGTCAGAGTCCTCAATTAAGAGCACACTGAGACCACAGGAGAGCACAAGTTCCCCAGGAACAGTCTGTTAAATCAGACTATCTGGATAGCTGTGGGAGGCAGAGGTCCAGGATGCAACACATGAAGCTAAGGTAGCCCCACAGGATCAAAAGGCCTTGAGGTTCCTAGAAGTTAGAATTATGGCTGTATCATTTGTGGTCCCACAGCTTCTAAAGAGGTAGACAAAGCTGCAGGGACCTGGCAACATAAAGTGGAGTTTTGAGATGCAGGACTGACCCAACATCACCTCCATCCTTATGGCTGCAACACCCTTCCATGGGGCTCATTGTGGTGGTATTGGAGCTAAGTCAGTAGTGGCTAAGATCACAGTGCCTAGGAGACATGATCAGGGCCAGAATGCCAGCCAGCAGCAAAGTCAGGGATTGCATTTGAGGCCCTCAACCCTAGTCATCTGATCACTGTCCTTGTTTCATGCTTAATTACAGGAGAAGGTGTCAAAGCAACAGTAGGTAGACTTACGAGAAAGCACATAAAGTCAAGGGCTAGGACAGTGGGCACCCCACCAAAGGGCAGCCCCTGCAGCACAGTGCTGCGGATGCGTGCACTGTAGCAGTAGTCCTTGGTAGTGCTGTTGTTGTTGTTGCATGTGGGAGTTTTGCAAGGGGCCCCTACTGAGCCCAGGGTGGCAATGACGTAAGGCAGCATCTCTACAGCTTCATCGTCTTCCCTGGATAAAGGAGAGAAAGAGCTGGTTAGACACATGCCAGTTTGATGACAATGTAGCCCTGTTGGAGTTGGGGGCCAACCTTGCCTACCAGATCAGGCTTTTCTGTGCTACAGGATTTTCCTGGGACTAGTGTCCAGGGTCAAGTTCATCTGAGAAGCCTGCTGAGTTTGGTAGTGCCAGAAGAACCCACATGCTTCAGTAGCTATGGTCCCACCATGGAGTCCCAGAACTCCTTTCTTTTTTTTGTCTACTCTCACACCATTTAGATGCAGCTGTCTCACAGACTACTTTTCCTGAGAACACTCAAGTGTCCCTGCTCCCCCTCCTCAGCAGGGAAAGCATTTAGGTACAGGAAAAAGTGAAAAGGTGGGGTAGATGGGGCATGAAGTCACCTCTGGATGACAGAAACAAACTGCTATAGGACAGCTGCTGCATCATGATCCCACAATTTCCTTTGCCTGGTTGCATAAAGCCATTAGCTTTATTAGGCTGAATCATCACCTTCTCTTGACTGCAGGCCTCAGCCTCCACCTCCCAGGGCACCCACAAGGGGCCGGTCATACCTCCTGCTTGTTTTCTCTCCTTCCTCTGACTTGGAGGCCATTTAAATGCAAGCACACAGAGTAGAAAAGACGCTTTGGCTCTACTATTTAGCTGGTCAAATATTTTTTTTTTTTTTATTTCAGTGCCTTCCCCAAACTGTTACAAGACCCACAGTGGCACACAGCTCAGCATCACTGCTTGGCCATGGGGAGGTCCTCCTCCTGTGCAGAGCAGATCCATAAGAAACAAAGAGCTGATTATAGTAGCAATGGATAAATGCAAACTTAGTAACTCAGATTAAGACATGCTGACAGCAGAAACACAACCACTTTTCAGAACAGGGCTGAGAAAATCCCATCAGTTGCAGAAGGAAAGTGAAAATCTATACAGGCTTTTGATCTCTAAACCATTCCTCTTACTACTACCATGAACCACACAGAACAGCTGGATAGCACAGTATCACTTCTGGGCAATACCTGGCTTTTTTTTTTTTTCCCCAGAAATGCCATCCCTACGGGCTGGGCAAAAGAGCCATCGCTTGCCCAAAGAATGAGTAAACTGCCACCACCACTGCCCTTCAAGCTCTGAATTATTTGGTGACACTAGCAGAGGGGATGCAGGGCTCTTACCTCCAGCTCACGGGTACAATATTGGCCGTCTCCTCCCTGGCTGCAGAGATTTATCAGCATCGCAGCACAACACTAGCTGGATAATGACCATAAAACAATTCGCTGCGGTGACCTAGAGAGCTCCACATCAAAGTGATCCCTCCCAGCTCAGCTCGAATGGGTGCACAGCTACAAACCAGCTGAAGCACTGATGACAAAGGGCAGCCCGAGAAGCAAAAGCCCATCTGGGTACAGGCATTTAGAGGGGGTCAGCCGAATTGGAAAGGCCACAAAGCAGCCTGTTAAGACATAATTGACAGGTACAGAAGTGGAGCAGGGCTGCCTACAGCAGAAAAAAGGAGCAGAAAAGCAGCAGAAAAACAAGACAAGACATGAGATCACAGTTGGGAATAAATCGGGAAGACAGGAAAACTCACTCTGGCTGAATTAACTAGAGACTCAGAAGCTCTAGGGAAGTGATGGGAAAAAATGATGGGATGAGACTAAAAGGAGTACCACATACTTTGGAGTATGAATGGTTACACCCCTCTGTAAATGAAATCTAGATGAACTGAATGAAAAAAGAAATACCTCTCAATCCCCTTTTTGGGAACCTTGCAAACTTTTAGCAACGAGTTCCAGATTTTGAGTAAAGACTACAATCCTACTGTAACACCACAGCCTTAAGTTCTCCTTGAAAAAAGGAGAAAAAAGGATGAAAAAAAAGCAAATAAGAAAAGCATTTGCTTTTTCTAGACCTACTAAGTTCATGACTAAGTGCTCTCTCCTTCCCAGGACACAAGATGTCTTCTAGTGCTAACCACTCACCCACACATCCCTAACACATTCTCCCTTCTGACCCTATGGAAAAGTAACCAGAACCACATACAACATCCTGGGTAGGGAAATGACCTTGACTGCCAGAACAGCACCCTGATGCTCTCAGCATCTCTCCTCACACTACTTCTCACGTGGCTAAGCATTATTTACTTCTCTGACGGCATCTTTGCACATTGAGGAAAAGCATCTCTGTCATCAGCCTGCAATCCCACTGTCTTGAGTAGCCATGGTAGATTAGAAGCCAGCCATGTCCCAGAGCAAATCACTCCTTCCAATACACCTGGCTGCATGCTTCTCATCTTCCCCCACCACTTCACTACAAATGGTGTCACTTTGGAGCCACTTCCTCTTGACAAAGCCGAACGACTCCAGGGTATTGGCAGATTTTAGGTACCTTTTCTGGGCCATCAATAGCAAAGGACCTCATCCTTCTACTCTTGTCACATTAAAATTGCTAGTTCACTCCTTGACTTTGTGGAACCTCAGACAACTTTTGAGCCAGAACTCTACATCTCCTCCAGCACACACAGTTTTCTTAACAGTTTTCTGTGAGAAATTCCAGACATTTTCTGAACATCCAAGCAAGTTACACAAGTTGGCCAGATGCTGTTATTTTACCATAGTATTGAAAGACTTGCAACAGATCAGGGAACTATGATTTTCCTCTGCAGACACCAAACTGTTTACCTCATTCTTGCATGTTTTATAGCCCCATTTTCCAATATGTCTTTCTCAAAAGAAATGAGGCTCATATGCTCACATTGCCCACAAGCCTATCTAAACATTATTTAAACAAACCATTACATGCTGAAGACAAATTCTGCAAGTCTACAGGTAATTTAAGACACATTTCAGAGAGACAGGTCCCAGAGATATTTCCCCTGAAGCCTAGAGGATGGACTGGATATAAACCTTCCTAGCCTCTTCAGTAACCCAGCCAGAACACTCAGAAATGGAGAAGATGAGGCATATGCCTAAGGCTTACACCGCCTTTTCACGAGCTGAATCAGGAGGCACAGAAGCAGTCCACACCATCCTTAGTTATGCAACCTCCCAACCAGCTGGTAAGCACAAGGGGCTCCCTCATGGAGGGAGAGGTGCTTCAGGTGTGTGGGAAGCTGGGAAAACCTCACAGGAATGTTTAGAGCACTTCTGCCCCTCTAGTTCTCCCAGCTGCAAGAACAACCGGCAGGAGGCTTGAGGAAATCTGCCATTGTATCACTTTAGGTCAGACCCACCAGGGTTCTTCTAGGGTTACAACACCAATTTAGGCAATTAAGAAAAATGCTTTGACAAACAACTCCACAGTCTTCATTAACAGTGCGTACTTATTATCCTTCACCAAAGGCCTTTCCCAGGAGTCTTTCAGCTGAGCAGGAGACTGGCTGGTCTTCCCAGGCAGTCAGTCAGTTTTCCCAGGCACAGTGCAACCCATGGGCCTCACAATACCTCTTTCCTCTGTATTTGGTTTCCATCTTGGTCTCAGATGCTAACTCGAGAGAACTCTCTGCCCCCACCCTCAGCCAGGCAGGGCATGCTCCAATGTGTCTTATGCTGCAAGGTGCAGGGCTGGCACCTGTACCTGATGTTATGTAGAGTGTTTCAGTCAAAGCATGGGCAGGAAGGAAAGGTGGTGCTTGCAGCATGCAGTCTTATAGTACAGAAGCACAGATCCCAATTATGAAAGGAAATCCCTTCCAGCAGTGTGGGAGGGATAAGGGGATTTTTCTAGCAACAGCTGCTCTCCCCAGCTCAAATACACACTAAAGGCAGAGATCGTTTACCAAAGCTTTCTGTTTTGATCCCAGTGTCTCCCTCTAGGGAAGGACCCTGCATGTTTCCTTATGCTGCCACCACAGGTGAAGGAGCATCTCTGACTACACGAACTGTGTTGCACTAGAACATAGTTAAAGGTGCCTTTCCTGATCCTTCCTTCTGCTCAAAGGCTGTAGGTCAGGGCAAGCTTGGCTCAGCCTGGGCTGAGATGCTAACATCAGCATGAGCTCCTGAGCATCAAGAGACAATGTGCAGGGAGTTGGTGGGAAGCTGCTGTGAGTCTGGACTGGTGGGAACCAGCTCAAGGTATCCAAGCCCTTTCCCATCCAAGCATGGCTTGTGACCACAAAATATAGTAGGGCCAAAGACACAGTAAGAGCAGGACATCAAACTAGGTTCCATGCAAGCCCCAGAGGCTTCCCCTCCTGAACTCTGCATAATTAATGCTGATGTCCTCAAAACAGCAAAGACAGACTTGCCAAAAGGCATTTTCCACTCTTATTCAGCAATATTGGACTCTATCTCCTTCTCTATTAACAGCAGGAAGGAGGAAGAGAGGAAGTTTGTCCCAGCCAGAGAGAAGCCTGTTCCTGCCCTGTAGCATAGCCCCTACATCCCCAGCAGGACCAGCATGCCCATAGTGTTCCATGTTTTCACCAACATGTGTCAGGAGCAGAGGCATACAGCTTTCAACCTGAAGTCCCTAAAGTACATCTTACCTGGTGCTGCAGCCCCAGCTTCTGCCTGTTAAGCCCTGTGCAAACACAGCCCTGAGAATTGCTGTTCTTGAGAGCTTGGTGGCCTCAGCAGGGCAGGGCAGGACTTCTCCTTGTCTTCGTTGGCACCCAAATGAGGACCCAAACAGTAGCCAAGTAAGCCTCCACGCTCCCAACCATCCATTGCAAAGAGAAAGAAGGCAGAATGAGGCAGAATGAGGCTGGGAAGGCCAAGATTTCATGCCTTGGTCCTTCACTGCTGTGACTCTGGCTGCAAAATGTAAGCATCAGGATGCTTATGGAGTCATGCCACAGTCTGGCGGGGGGTGACATGCAGCAGAGGTCTGAGGGACTCTTGCAGGCAGGGGATTGGGAGGAGGCTGCCTGTCCCACACTGAATTCTGCTGCAGCACTGTAAGGCCAGGGCAGACAACAGAAACAGCACTGCAGGTTTTCCCAAACAGAGCATTTCCCATTCTCACCAGCTCACCCTTAAGCCTCTGCCCCTCATATTCAGCACTCACATCCTCTGCCAAACCCCTGGCACCAGGGGGAAAGAAGAAAGAGGAAGCACTGTGCTGGGACTCAGGCAGGAGTGACTCAGGAGTTGGAGAGCCAGCTAACTGGCAGACAGATCCACTGACACAGGCAAGTGTCTGTGTTCTTCCAGCCACACTACTGATGCCAGCCAGACACAAGGATGTGACCCAAGAAAAGCCTGCAGAAAAACATAAATCAAAAAAGTGGATGCTTGAACTCACGGACGAAATGATGTAAGCACACAAGCTATGTTCATTTGCTTTCTCACCAGTAAATGTTAACTCCGCCTGTAATTAGAACATCAAGACTGTGCTCTAGTAGAAATACATTTGTTTATGGAAATGCGACAGTCTCACAGCAGGCTGGAGGTGCAGAGACAGGCAACTGGAAATCAGCAAGTCTGGGGCTAGAATACCAAATTTCCAGACTAAATATTAAGCAATCTAAACCTTGTTAAATCTCTGGGGAATGGCATTCAGGGGAGGTGAGGTGTGCTTTGGTTTTCAGACATGGAGGGTGCTGTGGACATGGCCCGTATCTTTCAGACCTGCTCCTCTGGGTTTCCTTGGTTCCCAGTACCACAGGTAACCCACACTGTGACCCCAGGGACCTGAGGCGAGATGATGTGCCACCCTGAGCCTCTGCCTGCCAGGGCAGTACAGACCTGCCTGCACTGGGCACTTGGCAACTCTCACACAGCCACTGGAACCCAAGGTTGATGAAGCCTTCTCACCCATTCAAACACCCACCTAGGTGACCTGCACGTAAGTGGCAAAGTCCAGCAGTGCTCTGAGAAAACTGCTTGCGGCCACAAGCAGACCACAGGAAGAACAGTCTGACTTCGGTAAGCAAGTAGGGAATAGCCTCAGGACAGAGGGGAGAAAGGGGCTTAGAAGTTAGCTCAAAACCTTTCCCAGAGTACAACAGTTAAACAGGGAAAATACCACTCTTGATGCAAACACAGCAGTGGGAAAGCTGTCCTGCACCATACCTCAGACCTGGCACAAAGTATTTAGGCAGCTAAGGATTGGAGAAGTGCTGACGTGCTCGGTGCAGTGAGGAGGAACGTGATCTGCAGGCCAAGGGAAAAAGCATCAAGAAGCAAATGTGCTACCGGTCCATTTCCAACAGTCCTGGGCAAAGCACTGACCTGGATCAGCAGAAAGGAGGAGGGGGCTGCCAAAGCCCTGTATCTCTTTGTCTCATTTCCATCTCCTCCAGTCAATACAAAGCAGACTTCACCTCTATGAACTAGCCAACTAGACACCAGGTCTACGAAGCTTTGGTCTGGCAGGCTTGGCTTCTTCAAAGCAAAAAATAAGTACACCTTTGCCCTGGGTCCGAAGTCCTCCCGGCTGACTTTGCACCAGGCCTCAAATAGCTACCACTAAAGGGAATCACACCTTTCTTTAGCACGCATCAGCTCCCAGTCCTGGTGTTGGCAGGTACTGTCACTGTCACAGCCAGCCCCAACCCCACTGCTCGGAGCACCATTTTGTGGTGGCTTGCACACTGCTGACTGTGTACATCCCAATGCTCAACAACTCCTGGTCTTGCTCCCAGCACAACTGTAAACACTGCAAATCACACAAGCAACTCTGACCTGGGACAGCACCTGGCATAGATGGTAGTAGACTGTAACAGTGGGAACCATTTGGATCCATGTAAAACCTAGGTTTGAGTTTCACGAAGATCAGGAACCTGTCCCTTCAACTCAGTCCCTTTCAAAATCACCCAGGATAATCACAAAAGCCTTGCATTTGAACATCAGCAAAACATGCTGCCTTCACCCACTGGAAACTTTCTACCTTGCCAAGTGATATGGATTTACCTCCAAACATCTAGGTCTTTTTTATGCCTCTTTTACAGGAACTCCCTCCAATCTGGTAGTGCTTTTGAGTCATATGGTACCTTGAACATAACATACCATGCCAAGAAGGGCTGTACCACAGCTTGAAACCCAGTATGCTGTGGTTCATGCTCTTCACATCAGAGCTGGCTAATCTGTCCTCAGCCTAAGGGCAGTTTAGTCTCTCTGGCTCCTCATTTTGCTCCCATGATGCATGTCCCACAATGCTGTCTTCCTGCCTCAGTTTTCACCCCTTTGGACTGGGTGCTCCTAGACAAGGGGTGTCTGTTCTTGCCTGGCCATCAGGGAAGGGCTGATGATGGCCCCTTCCCCTCCAAAGAGGTTTGGTGGAACAGTGACACCCACACAACACCATGATGCAGTCCTGCTGACAAGGCAGCTCGACTGCCTCCACCTGGCAACAAGGAACAAAACAGTCATGGTACCTGGCTTTTCTACACCATGAAGAAGAGGTCCCCAGTCCCATCTTGTTTGTTTACAGACAAACACTATGGAGTCTCAATGCCACACATACACCCTCAGTGATGTCTTATAGGGTCCTATCCATGTGTCCCACTCCACGACAAGGGACTCCTCCTCTGCCATCAAGAGAAAGCTCAATCTATCAAATAGTTCTCCTCATCAAGAACATCACTATTTGCATGGCAGAATCACAGTCACCCTGATTTACAGTAAATTTTGACTGTTTCATTAGTTCCTAAACCAAACACTTAAGTTACAAATATATCTACCTGTCACTTTCCTTTCAAGTTCCTGGGCTATAAATCTCAGAAAGATATCAAGTTTGTTCTGCCAGATTGTACTTTATAAAGGAATACCGCTTACTGTTTGGCTTCCCTTGTTTCCTGTAGGCATACGCTGATAGTGATCCAGTAAACAAAATAAACCATTAGAGTGGCAAGACTGACGAGGTGCTAGACTTCCTGCAGTATATTCTGCAGAGCAGTGGCCATATGGCAACCAAGTTATATGGCTGGGAGTAAGTCCCAGATAACAGGGCTTCCTCACCTATCACTCAACACATGAGCAGTAGCAACTTCACCAACTCCCAGTAGACTTTTAGCAAACAAGGATGGAGACTTCATGACATCACAATACCAGTAGTTTTCAGTTTCTAGTTTATAGATTCCAGTGGTACAATGGCTGTTCTTCATGGGTTGCCTTCCTGATTATCCCCTGCATGTCTATTATCATTTATACTACCTGAATATGACCTGCACTTTCCTAACAACTTATCTGTGGGCCTGCCCCAGGCTAGCTCTCCCATACCTCATTTTTTAAGTGAGAGTGACTATTCATACAGGATCTTTACTGCACAAATATCACTTTGATTTTCAAGCACTGTTAAGGAGAGCTGTTCAGGAGCATGAGATCTGGCTTGGCATAAACACAAACCAGTCTCTCTGGTTATTTCCTATTTACTCTGAATTTTTCCACATCTTCCCCATTTCTCAAGTGACTGAATGCTATCTTGTCCCTTTTGCACAGGGACATATTTTAGCAGGAGCTCTGTAGCTCTTGCAGCTCTCATTCCTTTTTCCTTTGTTTATCCTATTATGTATATTCCTTTTGTTTCTCCTCATGCTAAAGCTTCTGATCTTAATCCCCTTGTATATAGGGGAGTTCCACATATTTATCTCTCCTCAGACCTCCTATCTGTTTCCTGCCAGTCGCAGACTGGTATTCTCATCTACACCCAACTTTTCCTCTTGAGCGCAACATGTGTCTGTCTCTCATAAAGTCAGGTTTTTATCTAGTCTCTCACGGTCACATTGGCTATTTCCTCCTCCTCATTTCTGCATGACAGAAGTCTTTACCTCCTTGCAGTGAAGTATTCAAAGACAGAAGAATTTTGTTCACTGGGTACAATTACAATCACTTGCTTATGAAGTATGATCAGCATTTCCCACCAAGGAAAATCCTTGGTGATGCAAGTCACCAAGCAGTGGCAAGGAGCATCTTTCTGACGAGTCCAAGCCACTTCCCAGGGCTTCACAGCTGGTTCCTCGCCATTGGCTGGCAAAACACCCTATTGCATAAGCCCTGATAGAATCCCTGTACCTTACTCTGCAGCATGACAGCTGCTTGAGCAGCCAGTGGTTATTGGGGGATAAGCTTCTCTCTTGCCCGGTTCTCTTGCCCTAAGCACTGACACCAGCAAACTTGGCATGCACAGGATTGAGGCATTACCTCTCCTGGAAGGTACTTCAGGAAAGCTTCATGGCTGAGCTTGCATGGCTAAGCTTTGTTAGGAAGGGGGGTGGAGGGGCAGGGAGAGGCTGCTACAGGAGTGGCTTCTATAAGAAGCTGCCAGAAGCTTCCACCACGTCCGGCAGAGCAAAGCTCTGGCAACTTCAAAGCTAGTCAAGGCTGGGTCAATTAGAAATGGTGGTAACTCCTCTGAGAAAAGGTATGAAGGAAAGGGAGGAAGGGAGGAGGGGAGGGAGGGGAGGGAGGGGAGGGAGGGGAGGGAGGGGAGGGAGGGGAGGGAGGGGAGGGAGGGGAGGGAGGGGAGGGAGGGGAGGGAGGGGAGGGAGGGGAGGGAGGGGAGGGAAGGGAGGGAAGGGAGGGAAGGGAGGGAAGGGAGGGAAGGGAGGGAAGGGAGGGAAGGGAGGGAAGGGAGGGAAGGGAGGGAAGGGAGGGAAGAAGTTACTGTGCAGTTGTAATTGCAGCCAAAGAAGAATGGGGTAAGAAAACATTAGAGGAACAAGTATGCAGACACCAAATCCACCAGCCAGAAGTAAGGAGAGGAGATGCTCCTGGCACCAGGGCTAGGATTCCTCTGTAGCCCATGGTGAAGACCATGGTGAAGCATGTGTCCCTGCAGTCCATGGTGGACAATGGGGATGTAGAGATCCCCTTCCAGTCCATGGAGGTCACCCACACTGGAGCAGGTGAATGCCTGAGAGGAGGCTGTGAACCTGCAGGAAGTCCATGGAGAGAGGAACCATGCTGGAGCAGCCTGTCGTTGAAGGACTGCACAGCTGTGGACCTGTGCTGCAGCAGCTTGAGGGGTGCTGCTGTCCATAGGATGGACTCACACTGCAGCAGTGTGCAAAGAGCTGTTGCTCATGAGATGGACTCACGTTGGAGAAGTTCACAGAGAACTGTCTCCTGGGAGAGGGACCCCCACAGTGGAGCAGGGGAATGACTCCTCTCCCTAAGCAGAGGAGAAACAACCCCCATTCCCAGTCTCCCCACATAACTGGGATAGGAAGTAATGCTGGGGGAATGGTGTTTTTAAGGTTTTATTTTATTTCTCATTATCTCACTCCAATTCTGTTAGCAAGAAAATCAAGTAATATCTCTAATTTGAGCCTATTTTGCCTGTGATAGTATTTGATGAGTGCTCTCTTTGAAGGAACCCTTCGTTATATTCTCTCTCCCCTGTCAAGCTGTGGAAGGGAGTCCGAGTGGCTTTGGTGGGTGCCTGGCATTCAGCCAGCATCAACCCACTATACCCTTCTTAAGCAATTGCTCCACAGGGACATGTGAAAACTGAAACCATGCATGAATTCAAGAACAGTGGCAAAATGGGTCCATGCTTAGAGCAGCATCCCTGGAGACTGTGCTTAGTGGCACATAGAAAAAAAACCCTCCTTTGCATACTGGTAAAGAAGCTTGGCACTAGCAGGGAAGGGCCCACCAGCCTGGCTCTCTCATCCAGCAGCAAACACCCAGAATGCAAACTGGGAAGCTTAGAGGGAACTCCCTTCCCTTGTGGGCACTGAGGGACAAGCTGCCAAGGTACTGCATGAGCTTCCACAGGAGCAGCCTCAATGTTGCTCCTAAAACAGGAACATCTACTTCAAATCCTGGCACTAGCACCTTTCCTGCAACAGATAAAGGCTGATTCTTTTCCAAGGTACTTAAGCAGACTGTGGCTTCAAGTGTTTACAATTTGCAGGCTGGGGATGTTCTCCCCTCTTTCCACTTTCCTTGAAGCATTCCTAAGATAGTGCCTGCCTTGCAGAGTTGGTCTACAAAGGACCCACAGAACAGCTGAACGCCAAAGGTCAAGGTAATAACAGCCCTGCGGCAAGCAAAACTGAGCTCCCTTTACGACTTCACGCTGAGTTGTATAGAGAATTAGCAGCAACAGCAGAAGGAGGAAAGTCTTCAATTGCTTCTCAACAACAGCAGGTATCAGCACAAGGATCTCACAGCAAGAAGTCTGGATGTGGCCAGCAAGCCAGGACAGTTATAGGAGACCACCTAGAAATTTGCTTTCTGTGTCTGCTGGGGAAATCTCAGTAGAGTCAGAGCTCCAGCAACAGCAGCACAGCCCAACCCACGGTACCAGGGCTATGCAAAGGGGTGGCAGGGCACCCAGTAAAACCAAGTGAAGCAGAGCAACCTTGGCCACAAACATGTCCAAATTAGGACAACTGTGCCACTGGAAAAACCTTGACGCCTTACAGCATAAGGTTCCCCTTGTGCACTTGTGCAATCTGTCCCAGCAGCTACTGAACTCCAGTAAAGAGAGACAGATGTTATGAGAGACCAGTTTTTAGCTCCTGCTGGGTCCTGAATAAATAAAGGTCACAGCAGAGGTAGATGAACATTAAACAGAGCATTGAGACTGTCCTTGCTCCAAAGCCCAAGAGATCTGTTGGACCCCGCATAGCACATCAGGATCCAGAGATGTCCCAGTTCCTCCTCTACATGATATTTGCTCTGATGCTGCCAGAGAGATCTAACCTGGAGACAGGTGCTCAATTTTGCTGGAAAAAATGAGGGTTGAAGACCTACTTCTTCCTGAGTTTTCAGGGCAGCTCTGCTTTCTTTTGACTGCTGTGGCTGGGGGTCTGCAGGCAGGAGTCACTGGCATGCACCAGGCTGGGCTCTCAGCCAGCCACTAGTACTTGAGAGATGCTGATTGGGCTCTTCTTTTCAATGGTTTGGGCTTGGCCAGAGGAGCTGGGCCTGGCTTGGGAACACAGTGAACAAAGTGCCAGTTGTGTGCTGTGCACTGAGATCCAGCAGAGATCAAGGAACATTGAAGTGGCACTTCAAAGAAAGCAGCCCGGCTCCCAGACCCACTGATAAAGGTGTGTGAGATAAAGTGGCTGTTTGGGCTTGGAGGAGGGCACTGAATTTCTGGTAAGACGTGGCAGTGTGAGCCTCATGTCATTCAGGCTCTATCTCAATGCTAGGGCAAACACAGAAATAGCACTTTAACTGGATGAAGTTGCCCTGAGTCACTGTTTATCCATGGAGCACAGCTCCACACAAGCAAATATCAAAGCTTATGGGAGTCCAGTAAAGACTGCAGTCTAGTACCTGGGCTCCTCTTGCCCACAGCCCCAGATCAAGCCAGGATGCTTGCATTTACTAAGACCACCAAAATCCTAACTTGATATGAAGGAAATGGCTTGGAGGTCACCTCAAAAAACAATGTGGAGCACATCAAACACTGAAAAAGGCATTCCTGCCTTCACCTCTCTGCTGAAGGTGAAAGCAGGAAGGGTGCTCCAGCGCAGAAGGACTAAGACCAGAGACCTGACAGCCCCCTCAGGCATGCCAGCCTGAGGCACAGACTTTACTGGGCTCTGCTGCTCCAGTCTGTGGCACTGAAAGGAAAACAGACATGGGTGCATTCCATGGGCTTGAGTTTGGAGAACATCCAGGAGCAGCTAAGCATCACAGCCTGGAACTGCTGTAAAGCAGCTTGCACACCTGGAGGCTGCTTTCCATGGAAAGCACTGCCTTAAAAAAGAGTGCAAATCTGTGGTGAACAGCCTGATGGGATCTGCAGCAGTTAGCTCTGAGACACGCTCAGAAGAGTTGTGCTATTCCCATCCCATCACATCTGCTGCCCTGCTAAGCCCTTCCACCTCAATTCTTTTCTTGCCATATTTCCTGAGACCATTTTTCCCTATTAAAGCCTTTCAATCTCTGTGCTTCCACAGATGACTTCTAATGTCAAAAGAAAACAGTGTGGTGGGTCGAAACCCCAAACCAGAGGTGACACTTATCTCTGACTTCATGTCTCCATCCTTGTGTGAAGTCTTGAAGTTTGATGGTCATCCTGTACAACCCTAACCCTCGGCTAGACACAGTTACCAGCACACAGCACAACACTGCCAGGATGCACTAAAACATGCCACAGGCTTCTACCAAGAAATCACATTCCTGACTGTTCACCTTCTATCAAAGGGGAATCTGGCTAGCTGGACTGATGTGAAGTACAGCATCACAGAGTGGGGTAGGAGGAGCCGTCAAATAAAAAGGAGCCAGTGGGCTCCAAAAGAATCATGGTACCTACAGAAAAAAACCCTGTTTTTTGCTGGTTCACAGGGGTGAACATACTGCTCCATATATCATTTCTGAATGGGGACAACACACCACATGTATTGCATGAAAAGAAACCATCCAAAGCAGTGTCTAAGGCATTTTCTTTATAGACAAAGTTTGCTTGGCCTTCCCAAACACATCACAGGAACAGGAGAAAACAAAAATAAATTAGTAGACTGTGGCGTTCTGAAATAAATCACTAAGTTAATAACTCAGATGAGATTACTCCTTAGTATTTCTCCTAATGCAAATATTTGGTAACTACAGGATAGTGCTCTTTAAGATACTTCTTCAAGAATCTTCACACAAAAGAAATTACCCCTGTTCAGGAAAGCTCCCAAGTATATACTTACTTGAAACACTTTTACTGAAGTCATCATAAATACATGGCTAAATTAAAGTGTTTACCCAAAAATGGACAGACTTGAGTACTGTGCTCTGCTTCAAGCACTAGTTGTTTTCCAAGACCATTCTCTGGACTCTGGCTATGTGAAGCAGTTACCAATCTAACGCCAGTTGGGTGCCTCAGGGTAGGGGCAGCAAAGACCAAGAAGCTTAAGTAGAATTTTTCTTTAATGATGACAAATAGATTCCTGCAGTACACTTCATAGCAACTGGTTAAATAAATGATCCTAGACCAAAAAGCTTTCTTCTCTTCCACAGGAAATGGTTTTGGCAGGCTTGAGAAAGGCATGCCATTTCTCCCAATTCTGCTTCCAAATTTAATTACTTCTGCTTCTCACTGCTTCTTCAAAAATACTGCTCTCCCTTCTCTGCAAGGGGATTGAAGATCCCTTGCTAACAGAAGACATTGCTTACCTGCCTCCACTTTCCTCAAGTTAAAGTCTGCACACCTGTTATTTTTGCAAGCACACCTTTCCAGTGTGACTGTTTCCACAGCTGATGTCTCTCTGTGTGGTCTCCTAATGTATTGTGCCCAAACACCCTAAGCACAGACAGAGGGAGACTGGTACTGCAGCCTCCTTGCTCTGCAGCACAACTCCTTTGCATTCTTAGCCTGAGAGGCCAAAGGATTCTATTTCAGTCACACTGCGGTCAAATATACATACATCCCAATACTCTGTTATCCTACCTTGTTCTCTCACTTCCCGTTTCCTTCCGGCACAACTGCCTCCCACAGTGCCCAAACTGACCGCAGAGGGAGAGGAAAGTAAGGTTTGTTTTGTTTGTTGTTATATTTTATTTCTTAAAACAAAAAAAATAAACACAGTATTTTGATCAGTGTCAACTGTTACAAGGAGAACTTCAGTTTTCCCATTTATATCAACAAACATTAAAACATCTTAGCTGTGCCATTTTTACACAGTAGGAAACACCCGAACCTTGCTACCAGACTTGCTGTGGATCATCAGCATCAGAGCTTGCCAATCAGCTCTTGGCAAACACAAAGACACAACCTTTGTTACTTCCACTGATGTTACAGGGTATTTTGAAAAGGTCTCCTGCATTGAAGCACTCAAACTCCCTCAAGAGTAATCCCAAGCAGCTGTATGATCTATAATTTCCTGCACTCTTACTGGGGCAGGCAACCTACAGATACAAAGGGCAGAGACAAATTGTTAATGCGTAATGGGGCAGAGACTTCCCAAAATTAATTTTTTAGATTATGGCATGGAAAGACATGTGCTACACACTACAAATGAGGCAGAAGCCTCTTACAGTAAGTTTTGTTTTATATCAATGGATAAAGTGTAGCCACACTGCTGCATTTCCCATGCCATTCAGGCTGTTCCAGAATGCCTCTTCCAACACACCCCAATCAGCTCTGAGGAGCAAGTCCAGGAAAGCCCTAAGCAGCATTGGGTTTACATGGCTTAAAACACAACCTGGACAATGCAGAGTGAGGCCAGACAACACTGCTTATTGAGCAGCAGACTCTTATCCCCAAACTAGAGAGCTTTCAGATTCAGTTTGCACTTTGCAATTCACCACCACCACCCTCCCTAGAGCTCCCAGGGAAGCCTGCTGCTCCTTTCCCCAATCACCCTCACATTTAGTATGTGGGAAGGCTGCAAAGTCAGCTGTCCCCTGCCTAAGACCATCCAGGCATACCAACTTACAGCTCCTCCTTGAATCACAGCCTCCTGAGGAGGGTACATCACAACTCCCTACACTGCTGGTGCTGTGAACATACATCCCAGGCCAGCCTCAAGAGGGGACAGTGCCCACCTGCCCCCAGAGCAAATCTGACAGCTGCACTTAGTCCTCCAGGGCCTGAAACAAGAAAGCACATGAGTGCAGGAGAGCAGCAACTCCTCCAGCCCTCTGTCCTGGGTGTCCCTGCTATTTCTGCCCTGCCCACTTACTTGTTTATGCCCAAGACCTGCCACAGTAATCCTGCCACAGCTCTGTGAGTGAGGAGGCTGTAATTTCACAACTGGCACTCTGCCCTCTGCTTTTGCCACGTGACAGGTATCCCAGTTAAAGTCTTCAAGAATCCCCACATACAGAAATCAGGTCTCTACTGAGGCTGTGGTGCCAGCCATGGCTGCTGGGGACTGACTGCCAGGTCTGGGTGGAAGGGACATGTCCTGTCAGAGTCAATGCTGGGAGCTCTGGGATCAACTCTGCCACTTGTATCTCTGCTGGGCTCCGCTTCATGCATTCACACACTGGGCATGGGCGTGTGACTCATTTACTGCTGTCCATCAGAAATCCACAGCCCCAGCAATGTTTTAGGGTCAACTCTTGCTCTCCAAGTGGCACAGGCACAAGGATGTGTATGTGTGACTCCTCAGCAACCAAAGAGAGATACCTTGCTTGGTGTCTTCCACCCAGTAACCCAGTGCACACTGCAAAGCATCCCAGGGCTGTTACCTGCACATCTTAGAGAATCACACAGATACTGGCTATACACCTTCTCCTGAGTCAGGGACCATCTCAAAAGGAAGCTGACAGCTACCAAACTCCAAGTTTTACTGCACTGCTGCCAAAAAGAAGTACTTTAGTCCCTACATGAAACACCTGCAGACCCTCAGGGCTAAGTGTAGCCTAACACTGCCACTTGCATCTCACTCCTTCCTCCTGAATCCTAAAGGCTCTCAAGTCTCCTACCTAATACCAATCTACACATCACAGATTCACAGAATCGTTAATGTTAGGAAAGACCTCCAAGATCATCAAGTCCAACTGTTAAACCAGCACTGCTGTGTCCACCATTATGCCATGTACCCAGGTGGCACATCCACATGGTTTTTGAATACTTCCAGGGATGGGGATTCCACTGTATCTCTGGACATCTTGTTCCAATGCCTGGTCACTCTTTCAGTGAAGAAATTCTTTCTAATATTTAACTTAAACTTCCTCAGGTGCAACTTAAAGACATGTCCCTAAGTCCTATCACTTGTTAGGTGAGAGAAGCCAGATGCTCCTCATCTGGCAACAACCTCCTTTCAGGTGGGTACATATGTCCCCCCCTTAGCCTCCTTTTCTCCAGGTTAAACATCTCCAGCTCCCTCAGCCACTCTTCATTAGATTTGTGCTCTGGATCTCTCACCAGTTCCACTGCCCTTCTCTGGACATGCTCCAGCAGCTCAACATCCTTGTAGTGAGAAGCCCAACAGGGCTGGTAGGGGTGGGAAGCTCTGGATAGCTTCTCAGGGCCAGGTAAACAAAGCTGGAACTCCGGATGCAGCTCCTCAGCCACACCCACAGCTGTCCTCTGATGAGGAGTCACCAAGGCCCTTCATGCCTGAGCTGCACTCACAGCTTCCAGGCCCAGGTCTCACTAAGCCTGCGCTCACCATAGAAAACTCTTCCCAATATAGCATCAATTGCCTATTTATAACATGATGTTTACTAACACCAAACACACTCCTGTTGGAAGTGGAGGACAAGATGAGTCAAGGGAGCATGAGCAAGGGAACTTTCTTCTGTTGTGGGAAGATGAAGGGATTGTGGGAGGGCTACTTAGGGATGGGTGCTGTAACATCGGCTGATCACCTGCAGTTCCCTCACCAATGCAAGGAGACTCAAGGGCACACTTATTTTTCACACCAGACACTTAAGCTCTGGGAACATTTTCCTGTTAAAGTATGTGATTAGATCCAGCACAAAGGAGTGTGCCAGCATCCCCTTGCAGCCTGCTCCAGGCTTAAGAAGCACCAGGTGCCAGCAAGTGTTGAAGAACCAATTTAAAATGAAGGCTCTGAAAACCTCCTGACAGCTCCTGGGACACTCTTGCAGCAGGTCAATGAAGCACTGCTGGTTGCTACTGTGCTTTGACAGGGCCTCTTAAGGCAGTGTCCATCTCCAGGGGAACCACAACCTCTCTAGCCAGTGGGTAGGGAAGCAGCCCCCACAGTTCACCCTTGCCCGATCTGCTCTGGGGTGACTCTGACTTTGAGTCACTCTGTTACTCCATTTGCTCAGTGCCCCTGGGAAGATTTGTGAGGACATCTCACTGCTGAGGCACTAGCGACACCAAACTTCAGCTGTGGGTAGAGATGAGCATGACAAGGTTCGCTATGGGTCTCAAAGTGGGGGAGGGGAAGGAAAGGGAAGACAACCCCAACTACCCAAGGGACCATCTCACACCTGGAATACTGTCCAAGAATATGCTCCTGAGCAGGAGAAGCCAAGAAATTAGTGCCTTCTAGGGCTTCTTGAATTTTTCAGACTTTCTCCAGTGCCAAACTACATTCCATCCTGGGCGGCTGGAAACAGACCCCATGTGATGTTATTGAACTGCACACCCACATGGTGGCAGGTCAGATTCTTGAAGCCTCTCCAGGCAAAACAATTGGTGCCACTCCATGACGCTTTCTAGAGCCACCACCGCATTTTCCATTTTTCCCTCCCAACTGTATCCAGCCATCTCCTCATGTCAGGCTAATTTTCAGAGCCTCACATTTTCCTCTCCATCTCTGAGGAAGTTATTGCTTTCCTGCCCTCAAATAGCCAACACCTCTTCCACCCTACCAAACTCATAATGGACCTCCTGGCTCCCTTCCCCAGATTTGTCTTCTATGCCACTGCACTTACCAGCCCCAAATGGGTTGACTAGAATGCATATTTACATTAAGGGGTTGGATTGATTTCTGAGTTTTTAACTCTTCCGAACAGTCAAGGGAGGGTTGGTGTCCAGGCCTTTACCAGAAAGCCTCAGCTCACTTCTGGTGCATGCTCAGCCAAGGCTTAGAGTCCAGAGGCATGACTGGAACATGGGACACTGTCACATATAAGGTCCAGGAACTGCTGGACACTGAGTAAGTTTTGGCTATAAGCCATCCACTCAGCTTACCCTTGTATATAATCCCTTCAGCATGGCTCAACAGGGGTGCAGATTTCTGCACTCTGTGCACTGCCAGAGGTGAAGGCACCAGCAACTTTGCCCATCCCTAGGATGATCCTTTGCCCCCTTCATCCTGTGTCACCCCTGTACCCACTGTTGGGTCCCCATTTTATGGTCATGCACATCTTCCTACATGTCCATGTAGCAGCTCCTGGCCATCCTCACCCCTGCCCACGCACTCCTCCCAGCTCAGATTCACCCACCCCCAGCACTGACTCACTCCCTACTGCTCCCAACCATGTATCCAGCCTGCCTCTGACATCCCCACTACACCGAGACACAGGCTGAGGTGCCAATATTCTGCTTTAGACAGCAGCAGTGAAGCAGCATGGACTCACAGCGCAGGAGAACCTGGCTGTGCTCTGCATCCCACCTGAACAGCTGCATGACTGTAGGCATGCTGCTGCTATATCCCATGCCTCTGTTCATCAGAATTACATACAACTCCTCCCAGGGAGATAACACTGCTGATTTCCAGCCACTGGAAAGACAACTCACTTTCCAGATGATACATACTAGCAGCACACAAGTACTTTTTGCTGCCTGCACTCTCACCTACAGTCAGCTGAAATCCCTGTTGAGCTAGTAGGAGTGAAGAGTATGTCTTGCAGTGATGGACCTCTTTCCTGGACCTTAACCATTGTTAAGGTCCAGGAAAGCACCAGGGAGAGTTGTCACTGCCCTGCCGTTCCCTATTCTGCCATGGCTTGTAAATTTACCCCCCTCCTGGATGCACAACACCTGTCTTGGAACTAGCCACAGGATTAAAACCAAAGATGTTTTTGGTTTTGCAGCTGCTTGACAGAGTAACTACAAGAGCAAAAGCTTCACGCTGACCCTGTCATCTTGGTCAGCTCCAAGCAGACGGAGATGCCCAGGTGGGCAACAGCGCACCTGATGAAGTTTTGCCACTGCTAGTTTAATTTTCCATCCAAGGTCAGTGCTCAGGCTCTCCAGGACCAGGTATGCCCCCTACCCTCCAGGGAGAATACAGTGGCACCAAGCTGCAAGTTTAACACAAAAAAT
This sequence comes from Cyanistes caeruleus, assembly GCF_971803275.1. NCBI lineage: Eukaryota > Metazoa > Chordata > Aves > Passeriformes > Paridae > Cyanistes > Cyanistes caeruleus. The sequence goes on along the minus strand of NC_141702.1, from coordinate 82,720,712 downwards.
GAGAAAGGGAATAAAACATTCCCCATCCACCTCTCGTATGAGTCACGGGACCCTATGCCAACCCCTGCACAGCCTCTCCTGCCTGCAGGCAGCATTCACCTTTCAGTGGAGCAAGGCTGCTCTGCTCAGTGCCCTCAGCTGCTGCCCCCCACCAATGGGCTCTTCATTATACACCTCATGCAGCTATTAAGTGTCTCCTCCTGCTATCTGCCACCTGTCTCCACTGCCACATTTTCTCCTTTACTTCTCCCCTACCTGGAGAGGCAGGGTGCAAGTTTATGTTAGGGCAAGGCCAGTCCCTGGCCCTGTGGGGGATGTCAACAGAGATGCCTGACCATTTTTCTTTTCCCCTGGCATTTACAGTCACCAGATTAGGAGAGTGGAAACCACATCTTGACTATTCCATCTGGTATTTGCTTTGGTACCACAGTATGCGAAGGAACGGAAGGTTCCTCTCCTGCACTGCAGGCAGCAACATGTACCAGCAGGTCTTCGTCCTGGACTTTTTGCCTACTCACTTGCCAAGTGATGTGACAGCTGTTCATACCCCACCATCTCCAACACACATACTTTAGGAAGTACAGGCAGATAAAAAAACCCAACAAAACAACCCAAGAAACAAAATTTCCAACACCAAATCACTGCTCTCCAACTACATTTGAGTCTCAAACCCTCCTTGATCCTGAGATCCCCTTGCCACAAGACCCCTGCAGGCAAAAAGGGTATGAAAATATTCACCTATCCATGTGGGAAGGCAGAGCAGGAATAACAAGGTAGCCAAGCTCTGGTGCTGGGATAGGAGGAGAGGGTGTTGGCCCAGAGCTCTTGGAGACTCCAGAGCAAGCTCAGAAAGGAGGAATTATGGAATGGGCAGGTTTCACAACCAGAAAAATTCGTTGCAAGTCAAAGGATGCTCTGAAATGCTGGAATGGGCTTGGAGGCAATTAGAGGATTACCAGGATGACTGATAGGATGGAAACAACCAGAAAGAAAAGAGGGCAACAGAGGGAAGAGCAGGTGGGCATCTTCGCCCCAGGCCAGACAGGCTCACCACCTTGCAGTAGTTTTTCAGGACCAGGCTGGGAGCTTCCAGCCTACACACCTATTCAGCCACAACACGCAGCTTGGAAGAATTAGAATCTACTTTCACTGATTGGGTTTAAAAATTCCTTTTCTTCTTTCAAGAAATGCAGTGCAAACAAAACAAAACAGAATGTATGTGCTGCCATTCAAATAGCAAAGCCACCTATGCCTACACTGTCCAAAATCTGCTTTGTTCTCTATTTACCAGACAGACACTTCCACTCACCCCCATGTATTCTGAAAAGAGGCTCAACAAAACTGCCCACCTCCCCTACTTAGATTGCCCCATCTCTTCTCTTCCCAGATTTGCATGCTGCATCTAAAGATTCTATTTGATCTTTCACATCCAGCCACCCTCAGAGACATCTACAAGCACAGCTGTGTCAGACCCAGAGGCAAAGACCCAAGCAATCAACATGTCTCCACAGGCATAAGTCTGCTGATGGAGGTGCAGTTATACTGGCAAAACTGCTTCTCAGTGTTTTAAGGTGGTGGAATAAAACCAGACTTTAGAAGCAGGAGCATTTTTTGCTAAAATAATGTATTGGCAGAGCAATCAAAACAGGCAATCCTACACATCAAGTGTGCCAGAAGCTGCAGGTGTTTTGGAGGAAACACCTACCGCACCCCAGAGACATGGCCCAGACCATGCTCATATACTGCCACCATACCATGGTCTTAAACCTTTGATTTGTAAAGGTGTGTCCCTCACTCCATATCCACCAGAGGAAAGCTGAGCTATGGCTCCTACTCCACAAGACTCTACTGGAACAACTTCAGCTGTTCCATCCTGTAGCACTGAATTCCCCAGATGAAAACACAAAGATTTACTGGCATTACTCCCTACAAAGCAGAGCTCTGCTCCCGTCAAATAGAACAAAGCTTTAAAGGAAACAAAATAAAGAAGTGAAATGCTGGGGGTTTTCTCCCCTTTTTGCTTAAAGCACATCAAAGCATTTGCCTTCCCTGACTTGAAACCATAGTCAGGAGCTATCTACTAGCTTTGAAATTCCCCTCCTACCACAGGCCATAATAAAACATGAAGACAGAGAGCATGAGATTCCAGGAGCACTATGCAGCAGGGATTTACAAGGGCTACATCCTGTCAGGCACACTGGATCATTTTTATTTTTAACAGCATTACAGCGTTAGTGGGTGAAAGGGAAATTGTGGATGTAGCAAGATTTTAGTGAGCCATCTGCTGCGGTATCTCAGTCTCCCTTTCAAGGTTTGTTCACTGGACTAAGGAAGAAACATCATCTCACGGACTGAAAACAGGCATAATGACCCTAAATAAACCAGTAGCTCAAAGTGACAAAGCACTGCATTATTTCATGAATCATTTTCACCAGCTAGAGTGCTGAGCTTGGAGAGGTGTTAGGTGCTGACTGTTCCCAAGTACCTGTTTGGCAAAGTAGGTGGGCACCACAGGGGAATGTATGCTATAAATCAGTCAGACGCAGATGACAGGATGGGACAAAGAGGCAGGGAACAATTCCAGAGGCACATGCACAGATGATGGGAGTAGATTTGTCAGGGCATCACCCTATGTAAGCTGGAGCCAGGTGAATACTTTGATTTACTGGAGCTGTCTCCTCATAAGGTAAAGGAGTCTCAACAAAAGGAGCAACAGGCAAAGGGAATAAGAAATTCAGAGAACAGAGGCGCACTGAGAAAGTAACAGGCACAGACCTCCACGCATGTACAAGAGGAGAAGACAGACCTGGCTGCACAGCTGTGAAGGTGACTGCAGTCCCAGCATCTCACCACAGTTTTTTTGCCACTCTTCATAGCCTGACATTTCTACTCTACCAAGCTAATGATGCACAAGTCATATGTTATGCTTAAGCAGGATAACCAAGCCTCACCTTATATTTTTCTTCATTTGATAAGCAGATTTATCTCCTTATGTTTCTTACCAGAAATCTATCTCTTCAGGCCTCAGACCAACACTGTAACTTTTCTACATTCTCTTCAATTTTTCAGCAGCCTTTTCTGAGCACCAACACTGGATTTAGACAGTATATTTTAGTACTAATCTCCCCAGCATCATCTACTGCAGTAGAATCTCAGGGCTACCTCCATTGCTGCCTTTCCAAGTCTAAAGGTTTCATACAACTGCCAGGCTTGAAGGGGTCTTAATCATCTGTCAAGACTCTTTACTTGAGGCACAGCCAGTTGCAAGTCATCCAGATCTACAGACTTTTAGGTAATTTCTTCCAAAACTAACATATGCACCACAACTCTCCAAAAAGCCCTTCAAGATAGCCTTCATTTCTGCTTCGCTATCCCAGTTGATATTACAGGAAACCATAAAGTCTGAACTCTCTAATTACAGTGACTTCCTACCCTGTCTTCATCACAACTACAATCTTCTAAAAACGTACATTGCTGTACATTCTTAACGACCATGAAGTTCCCTCCTCCACCTTTTCTTACTCAGGCTACACAGCCCTTCTCACAGTTCTTCTCATCCTTCCTCCCACACCATATTTCTAAAGACCTTAATTTCTATTGCTTTGCTGGATAGTCTCTTGTTTGCGCACATTCTTCTCCGAGAGTTGCATCTATATCTGAGCCTGGCCCTTCAACAACACCTCATCTCTGCTCAGGAGAGCACTAATTGTTTCCTGCACCTTAGAGGTGTCATTCTGTACACAACCTAGCTGTACACAAGGCTTTCCTTGTGTTTTTCTGCTCCCTAGAAGAACACCAATCCTCAATCCCCAAATTCTGGCAATACCAGTATCCTCCTCTGCCTGCCTACCTAGTGTCTCTTTATCAGATAGAAACTCTTTTGAATACAGCTTTCCCATTAGCTGAGGGTCCACATGGGGCATATCTCCTACCCCTCCCTCATTTGTTTACAAGGCTTACACTTGGGTCATTGACACAAGCTGACTTAAGTCAAGATCTATTACATCCATTACCCCTGCTCAGCTAAGAGGCAGGTCATCCTCTAAGGCAGGGGTGTTGACCAACTTTGATGCACTACGTTCCAGACAAAAGTATGCTGGTGATTTTTAACTGGCATATTCTCCCACTTCCCTAACAGAATAAACACTAACTGTTTATTCTAGCTTATTAAGACAGGCTGGATGTAGTCCCATTCTTTTCCCCTGTATTTCAAGGGATCAAACCTTGACTGTCCCTTCACCAGATGTTTTCTCTGGTGGCTGCTCACCATGCAAAAGTTGCCTTAGTCTGGAAGTACTTTCAGGAAAATTTCATAAGGCTTTGCCCATATGCCCACATCTAATTTACCTAAATAGTCTTGTCACCTGTTCTGATTTGTGCTTGGTTTTGCTTTTTAAAATTAACTCATCACCCCAATCTTCTTTGCATTGACAATTGACAGAACTCTTACTGTCTCATTTTATTTGTTCCTCTTTTCCATGCCTGCAGGAGCTAAGTCCTTCTATCCAAGAGCTGTAACAGCTCCTTTTGCCCTAGCTGGGAGTTCACACCAAATTTCGCATCCACCGCAAACCCAGTTCCTTCCTCCCAGATTTATAACTTTATGACTAATGCCAACTCAAGCTGCCTTTTCTGCGTTGTGAGTAATAGTGAGTCCTTGGGCAGCAACTGCAGCTCAGCGGACACACAACAATAATTAATTTCCAGGTCTATGCCTCAAGCATGGAGTTAGAATCCAGGAAAACCAAGTTACCCACTTGTGTATGCAGACATCCTCAAGATGTCAGCTTTACCAGCATCACCTGAGAGCCTCCAAAAGTCAATGGCTTCACATAAAGGGAGTGTAGGCCATAAGCACAGGGAGATGAAGGACAAATCCCTTTTAAGATCTTCCTTGGGACCCAAAGGCACTAAATTTTTGTCTCAAGAGCACAAGTATCCTGAGGCCATCTTCAGAGACCCTCCCAGTCTTTATCATTGCCAGGTGCTCTCTGCCCTCCAGCAGAAAACATCAGATGGGATAATTACTTCAAGCAGAAGACAAGGCCTGCTGCCATCTGAGTTTCCTCTAAGTAAAAGATCATGCCAAGATTCTCTCTGACTTTGAAGGTACATGAAACAAAGTCTACTAAACGGCACTGATTATCTGGCTAAAGCAGGGCCAGGCCAGCACACAACTCTCCCACCAAATGTACTCTTGTGCAAAATTGCACTTGTAAGAATGACACTCTCCTCTGACCCATGTCAGCAACACATTAGGAGACAGGTGGATGATTTAAGGGAGCCCATCAGAACAGCTCTTCCATGCAGGTCAACAGAAGAAAGCACAACACCTCCCCAGAGGCAACACCACGAGGCGACAGAGCCAGAGGTCACATCACTGGTGGCAGCTAGCTGTCTGCAGAGTGATGCTCTCCACTAAGCTGGGAACAGAGACCTGCACAGAAACCTGAGAGAGCATTGCTTGGAAATGGGATGTCAAAGCAAACACCTTCTCCGCACAAAATATTACAGGGGTGCAGAGGCAATGAGCACACCCAGGGAAGGGATATGGGTAGCTCTGGGAGCATACAGTCCTTCCACGGAATGAGGGAACAGACACACACAGGAAAGCTCTGCAGCAGTCACTGTTCCAGACACAGAAGGGAAGGGAGGTTTTTTTCAGCTTGCTGCTCAGAGGTAGAATGGCTGTGACGGTTCAGAAAAGCAATAGCAGAACACACTGAAAACAGGCAGCATGAATCCTGCCTGTGACTGCTTTCTCCTGTGCTGATGCAATGTGTTGCTTTTCTAACACAGTTCTTTAAGAGATCCAGCCCTCTCTTTAATGCAACAGCACAAACAGCCAACAGAAATGGGAATATTCAAAACCTTGCTTTAAGCCAGACCTGTACTACCAACAGCCAATTTCTCTGGGGAAAAACAGCATGCATAAAAGAAGAGCTCTCTCTCTTCCCAGCACAACAACCATGTGGGCAGAGGCTGTTGGCATGAACATAAAGACCAAAGCACATAAAGAACTGGAGACTTTGCTCACATTCAGTGGGCTATGCCATCAGGAAGCCTATCTTGCCCATATAAACTGTGTAGCCAATCCAAGAGTTTGGCCTGACAAAAGCACTGGGATACTGGGAAACTGTTTCCATTCCCCAACCTGGCTTTAAGAAGGAGTAAAGGAAGAGAGGTGAAAACACAAGGGAGAGAATGACAGGCAGGCAATTTCAACATGCAAGAGCCATGGGGAGAACAGAAGCCTTTCCAGGACTGCTTAGCAATCATGTGCAAGGAATAGGTAGCATGCAAACATAACCCTGTAAAAATGGCAGTGAGCACTGTGCAGAGAAACACTGTGGAAAGGGTTCTGCATCTCCCATAGCAAGCCAGCCTCAGGCTTCCTGCAGCTAATCTGTATTTGAAGTAGAGGGCAGACACTCAGCTCCATGCTGGAAGGACATGAAGCGAGAAGGCAGTGCCAACCACAGGCCTGCAGGCTCAGAGAAAAGCCATTTCATACTGCAAGCCTTTGCCCCACAAGCTTGGCAGCGACTTCACAAATCTCACCCTCTCTCCGTACGCAGAATGTATGTATGTCTTTCCCATTCCTTGATTTTTATTTTTCTTCTTTTAATCAACTTTCTAGGAAATGCATCAGGCCTGTCCCCCAACTCTCTACCCTAGACAAGCCAGAATGCTTCTGACAGATGAAGGCTGCAAGGCAGACAGGTGCCTCCCTGCAAAGGCCATGCTCAAGGCAGGTCCTGCACACATCAACTTGCCCTATGGATAGGAAAGTGTGGAAAAGAGTCTGAGCTGTACATGGCACAGGAAAGAGGTTGAGGACTGCAGTTCCAGGTAGCAGGCACTCCCACAACAAACACAGAGCTACCTTCAGACAGGCCACCTGCCCCACGGTGCAGCCCATTGAAGCTAGAGCATCAGGACCAGCAACACAGTTGCTAAGATCAAAGTGGCAGAGGGACGCAGGGACCCCCACCTCTTTCCCTTTCTGGAAACCTGCATTTCAGCTTCCAGCTCCACCTGCAAGCAAGCTTGAAACTCTCCAGGTTCATTTCCAGAGCCAGGAGGAAGAACAGACAGCTGTACTGAGATCAGACATAGCAAAACCTTCCTCTGACTCATTCAGTATCCCAGAGGCCACAGCCCATTCAAGGCTCTGCCATTCCCTGTCTCCGCTCCCCAACACCTCCTGAGCCATCAAGAAATACCTGAGACCCTGCAGAGCCAGTTCAGGCAATAGGAAATCTGCCCCTTTGCTTTGAGGCTCCAAGCAGGGCCTCCTTGTGATGAGAGCCAGTGTGGAGAACAGGCAGCAGGCTGGCACACTGGCCATTTGCTGCAGGAGCTGCTGGATGATTTGGGGGGGTGGGGTTTGTGCATCTTCAGGACTTGACACTGTTGGCTACCCAGCAAGCTCTCAGTGGCAGGAGGAGGCAGGGAAGGAGCAGCCTAGGCGACTGTCACTAAGAATTGCTTGGTTCCCACCCTATGGAATGCAGCTGCTAGACTGAAAAAGCCTTCATGGCCCTGTCATTCAAGGACATGAAGACAAACTCCATTTTCCAAACATTCCCATCATCTTGTCTCATCTGCATACCTCAAAAAGCCCTGGGGAAGATCCAGTCCCAGCCTCCAGGAAGCCTTATCATCTGTGCCCATCCCTACCCACGGCAGAATTCTCAGATGCTTTGATATGCAAATCAGCCACAGGATCCATAACCAGCGCTGTCTGCAATTAACAGCGCACACGGAGTATCCTATACCCAGGGCCTCCTCCCTCCCCAAGAACCACACGGCTGCACAGGCTTCGTATCAGATGATACAGGTCCCAGCTGTCTTCGGTGGGAGCAGGAAGTGCTGCCTGCAGTCCTTGGATTTTCAGCACACAGCCTCACCCTGGCCACCAGGATGGAGATGGGGCACTTACAGAAAGAATGCAGGCTGAGGTAGCACCTCGGTGTGGATGGGCAGATGACAGAGGAGATGACGGCAGGATGCTGTGGGGCTCCCAGGGACAGGAGGCTCACACAAAGTGTAATTAGCAACAGAGAAAAAACAGGACCTGGGCACTGCCAGCTCTAAGTACATTTACTGCAAACCTCAGGCTACCTCGGATTTTCTAGAAGTTGTAGTTCCCAGAATGAAGAGATTTTGTGAAGATTTTTTTTTTTCCACGTAAACAATATAAAAACCCCTCCAAACAAGTTCCTAGCCCACTTTATTACTACGGAAAGCTGAAAAATATAACCAAGGATATTTTAAGCCCAGAAAGAAAAAAAACCATATGAAACCCGTACGCAAACTAAAAGCAAATCACATTCAGGATTTTTCTTTTCTAGGCTCAACTCATGGCTTCAGAACAGTTCAGGACAGTTGCACTGCACTCCGGTCAAAGGGCAAGAAAACGGAGCATTGCAAAGCCTCGTGGCAATGTCTTCTTGACATGAAAACTGACTCCCTCAGAAAATACAGTAGCTTCAGTTCCTTCCAAGGTTACCAAAGACAGGAACAGACAAAAATAGGGCAAACTTAGTGCAACAAAACATACTTATGAGTCAAACCAGAGCCTCTTCCCAACCCCCTCAAAGGCATCTTCTTTCATGTTTATTTTGCTCTTATGGTATCCAGGTGAAGACTGCAGAATGGACGTCTCTCCCCATAAAGATAGCGTATTCCTACTACTAAAAGGCTCAAGATGAAAAAGGCCTTCCTCATAGATACCAGCTAATTGCAGTCATTAGAAGTAATGCTTTGCTATTTCTGGTTGAATGGAGTCCTCCTGGAGTCAGTTACAAGCTGAGTGGTCAGCTTTGCGCTCTCTCAGAAGCATTAAGAGTCATAAAAGCTATTAGGGACTGTACAGTGAGATTGTTTGGTGGGGAGGGGTAATGGTCCCTGCCAAGGACTTCCAAACGTTCTGTCCCACACTCAGATGGGGCATCGGCAGCACCACCCAAAAGGCACCTGAGCCTTACAACCTTTCAGTAAGTAGCTTTTCGACCCCTGCTAATCGGATGTTCCTGCCCCACAGCCCCATGGCCTTCCCCGTGTGCTTGCCCCAGAGAAGGACACCACGGAGCAGGACATTTTCACAGTAACAAACCCAGGAGAGAGGGGACTCCTTTCGGATTATGCACAACTAAATTAGCCACTCTAAGTACACACTGATGGGCTTTTTGTTTCTAACTTCTGCTATCGAGAGGAGAAAGAGAGGGAGGTGCCCAGAACCTCAAATTGCCAAAACACCTGCTCTCCGTCCAGCTGAGAGCTACCAAACCTGCTGAGAGCCCCAGGCTGACTGCAGCCACATTGCAGATTTTTGGCGTGATGCCCCTCTCCAGCAGGGAGCTACGTAAAAGGTGCACTCTACGGCAGGAGGAAAAAACATGGTTTGCTGATGTGAAGGAGCTGGCGAAGAGCAAAAAGGGATTGCCTGGCTATCTGGCCACGGACATGAACCATATCCAACAGCCCTCTGTCAAGTACTACAGGGGAGGAGAAGCAGGGAAATATCAGAAACCTGCTCGCTACTCCCACCACCCTTAGAACATCCCTTCTGCCTCCCTGCTGCTCTCCTTCGCAGCGGTGCCTGCAGGAGCGGCGGGGGGCGGGCAGAGGCCTCTCCGAGCCCGAACACGCACAAAAGCACCGACCGCAGAAGAGACGGGCGCCCCGCGGGCAGGGGTCCAGCGACCCCCGAGGTGCACAAACGCAACAGCAGCCGAATCGAGGGACGGCAAAGGACAGAAGGAAACCCTGCGCGGCCTTGGGGCGGCGGGCGGCCCTCCGCGCCCCACGGGCGCCGCGCCGGGCGCGACCCCCACCCCGCTCCGCCCCAAGATGGCAGCAGCGCCCCCAGCCCCGGCCGCCCCCACCGCGGGCTCGGCGCAACGGCCGCGCGCCCGGCCCGGCCCGCCCTCAGCACGGCCTGAAGCGCCACCGCAGACCCCTCCCCATCCCCGCCGGCAAAATCCCTCCGGGCCTAGAGGAGCCGCGGCCGCCGCGCCCCAGCTCCCGCCCGCTCACGGGCAGCTCCTTACCCCGTGTCAAGCGCGGACGGACTGCCCCCGGACCGGGCCGGGCCGGGCCGGGCCAGGCGCTGTAGTACCGCGCTGCTCTTCGCCGCCCTCGGCAGCGAACAGCGACCGCTGGGCTCGGCTGAGTTCGGCTCGGTTCGGCTGCGCTCGCCAGGGGCGGGGCCCCGGCGGTGGGCGGGGCGCGCAGCCGCCGGCTCCGCACAGAAGCGGGGGGCGGGGTCTCGGCGCTGCGTGTGCGCACGGGGGCTGCGCTGGGTAGTAGGGCGCGTGCGCTCGGTAGCTCCCCGCGGAGGTGCTTGGCGGGGTCTGGGGACGGGACGGGACGGGACGGGACGGGACGGGACGGGACGGGACGGGACGGGACGGGACGGGACGGGGTGCCGCGCCGCGTAGCGTAGCTCAGTACCGTAGCGCCCAGAAGGGCCGGTATTCGGTCTTGCCCCGCCGCTGAGCCAGCCTCCTCTCGGCGTGCTTTTTCCCGGGGCTGGCGCCGGGCCCTCCCACGGCCCCGTGGCTGAGCGGCTCAGGGCGCGCATGGCCCCTCATCCACCGGGCGCTGGGGCTGTGCCGCTGCCGTGCTCGCCTGTGGGCCCTAGGGCGCCGGGGTTGGCCGGGCCCTCACTGCACCCGGATCCCGGCCCTGCCGCCCGTGCCTTGGAGGGAGCCGCTTGCTGGTGCCCCTGGGACTCTGTGTACTGGGCTTGGAACTTGTTAACCCTGAGCATGAGCTGCTGCTCTAGAGGGACGGAGAAACGCCGTCCCCGAAGATGCGCGGCGCGAGCTTGAGCGGTGCTGGAGTGGCGCGCAGCGCGGCGGTGGGTGGTGACATTGCTCGAAAGGAGCTGAGAGCTGGAGCCTGTGTCGCTTGCACACCGTCCTCCTACTGGCCTGCTGTCCGTGCCTCCGCAGTGTGGCCTGGGAGAGAGGGAAAACACTCTTCTGAAGTTCCTGCATGTTCGGAGCGTTTCTTTGCTCAGAATTCGTGTGGGGCTGCGATAATGGAGTTATGCCTTTGTGGGTATGAGTAGTCACGCAGCAAAGTTAGACCAAAATTCCTGTGTCCTGACAAGTGTGGCATTTGCTCGCGTGTGTCATGGGGACTCAGGAAGTGTGGGCACTAGTCTGTGCTTTCCTGGTCATTCTCCAGAAAGCTCTTTTGGAGGTCCAGTGAGTAAGGGGAGGCAACTGGGGGAAAAGACAGTATAACATATTTCTTAAAAGCATTAATTACTTAATCTTTGTAGTAAAAACAGGTGGACAAGCTAGCCTTTTTAGCAGCAGATGCTCATTTGTTGGCTTCTCTGGTTCCAGAGCTGTCCAGGCTTGCCTGAGAGGGTCTTGTTTGGAAGAAGAGAGACTGAGTTAAGGGAAGTTTCTGAGTGAGAAATGAGGCTTATGCCACAAAAGCTGCAGGTAGTTCTGTACTGCCTTGCAGTGTGAGCATGCCTTTGTCTCCAGGTCATGTTTCTCTTAAGCCTGAATTCTGACAACATTAGGCATCCTTTTCTGGCATAGCTTTATCAGGAAGACCTAGAGCCACTATTGTTTTTTGTTCTGTGATCAACTAGCCTAAGTCATTGTCATTTGTTGTCAAATCAGTTGTTCCTGTCTTTTTTTCATGGTCGAGACACAGCTATTTGATTTCTCTTCCTTCTTGTTTATGTTGCTCTCCTTGTCACAGCTCCTCCCAGTGTAGTTACTGCTGTTTGGGTTGTGATTGCACTTTATTGGTTGTGGCCTGGCCACTCAGGTTGGGGCTGGGAACTAAATCTGGTCTTGTGGCTTTCCACCATTGTCGTGCTCTTGAGACCTCAGTATTTCTAAAACCAGTAAAGCGACATTTAAGAGGTGATAGCAGTGTAAAATTTTGATAGTGTGGGCAATTCTCTGAATTCTCATGTAATTCCCAAAGGCAGAGATGGGGAGGGACCTTTCTTGGCTTCACCTCAAACCCCACAGGCCCACCAGAGAGACCTTCTGGATCTAATCCAGTACCTGCTCTATTGCTCATTTCCTTTGACTTCACACAGATAATGGTCCTCTCTGTAGCTTAATTTTCTGCTGGTGCACTGAGAATAACCCCTCCTTATTTTAGTACACTGCTGTGAATATGAACATATAGGATGATTTTAGGTGTTTGGATATTAGAACAGTAAGTACCGTAAGTACTTTAGAGTTGTGACTTCTGGATACTTAAAAAGTCAAAAGTAAGTTTTATATTAAAGGTATGCAGCTTTTGTTATCTGCCATTCCAGATCGTGGTCTGGAAAATGAGGTTAATGTGTTTTGCTTCGAAGTTGTTAACAGATGTACCTGTAATGAGTTTCTGTTGATAACTTGGATCAATAAATGTCCTGTTTAATAGATAATCCTATTCATAAATAGATTTTAAAAATACTTAATTCCTCTTTGTGGATCCTGGCCTTTTTGTCTGTCATTAATGTGAAACCAATTATGTCTTGGTAATGAGTATCTTGTGTATTTTTAACACACACATCCCTTAATCATGTTGCTTCCTTTATGAGGAGAGCTGTGAGTGGATTGAGTTCCTTAGTTCACAGTTGGCTCCTGCAGCTCACTGTGGCAGACAGTCTATAAATAGACCTGCAGTGGCAGAGTAGGGGTTTAGGCGTTTGTATTGCGTGTACTGTCTTGGGTTTATTTCTTATGTTTAAATGGTGGATGACAGATGCAGTTCAAATCTTTATGGTGCCTGGAGCATGTCTGTTTTGATCTTTTAAAAGAATAGAGTTGGTTCCCACTGTCTGACTCTGCAGATCAGGTCACTGCTATAAAAGTGAAAAATATTTTTACCTGGTTTCATTGGCTTTGACAACAGGCTTTGGGTAATTTGCCTCAGCATGCTTTGCAACATCCATTGGTTTTCTGTGGGGCCTGTCTGTGTGGATGATTTGGCAACAGAAGTTGCCAAAGGAATAGCTGAATGATTCTGGAATTGTGAATCTTGGGAATATAGGGAGGAGGGGTTAGTTCCAAAACTTGTGATTAGAAAGGAAAGTAGTACTGAATTTGCAGGTAACAGCATTCTTCAAAGTTACAATTGCTCTAGGATAAAGGCAAGGTAAGACTGGTGCCTTGACTGTTTTTTAGTGTATACACCACTGATAAGAACTTGGTCAGAGCTGTTGCACTGGCTTTTGGAGTGTTCAGATGCAGACCTTTTCAGTTCTCCCATGGCTGTATTAGTAGAGCAGATTCATGTAGACCATTCTTGTGAAGCACACTGGTGTTTTTGCTGAAATGACAAGAGGTCCTTTTCTTGTCCAAATCTGGTGTTTCTTTGGAGATACTGTCACCACGTAAGTCTGGGTTGGCAGTGGAAGAAGTCCCAGTCTTGTGTTGTGCCACATTCCATTGCAGCAGTGTTCATGTGCCTTCAGGTTGAGCTGGATCAAGAAACAGAGCTAGCTGAAAACTGTGACTGATTTACGTAAGTGCTGAAGCCAGCATAAGGGAGGTGATGGAAGTGTGTGATGAGGGGGACATAGGGCTTCCTTTCTTGGTGATGTGTGCCCTGATGTTCATTCAAACAGTATGTAATCCTGTCTTCCTTGTCTGGCACATGTCCTTGCTCTGTATCAGTTCCCTGATGGTCTACTCATGCATTTGATGAAAATGCTGTACGAGTATTTTTTGTATTTTCCAGTTTTATTAGGGGGAAACTTACCAGAATTTCTCCATTCAAGAACCAGTCAAGATTGCAGTAAATATAAGCTGGTTCTTTAATATTAAGTAAAAACTACTGAAGGTGATAGCTACTGCACTTGAAAACTGTGCAGTGGGTAAGTAACTTCTAGATGTTTATAACTGGTGAAGAGTTTCTTTGTTGAGCAGTGTTGGAATTTTGTGTCAGTCTTTTGCATTGAATACGGTAAGGCAGAAGAGCTCTTGAGAAGAGTATTTGCAGTAGCAGGTTATTGCATGCTCAAAAGTAATTCAGTGAAGTAGAAATAGGTCATTTTAATGAATATTTGATTAACAAATTCCTCACCCCTTTCTGAATGTTACTTCGAGCTCTTTTCTGAGGTCTGTGATAACTTTAAATGGATATGTGGAGAGGGGCAAAGTATCTCTGTGACTGTGATTTTCATGAGATAGAGCCACTACTAGAAATTAGTGGCAGCAGGGTAGAAACAGCAAGAGATTTGTCTGCATGGTTCTTTATTGCTGCTTTGGTGCAGCTATGAGTGGTCAATGTCATTTATATCAATAGTTGCCGTTGTGTTAGGCCACTCACTTTAGGATAGTGTCTGTTTAAATACTGTTCTTGCCTAGCATGAAAAACTTGGAAATTAATCCTGCTTGAGCAGGAGATTGGACTAAATGACCTCCAAAAGTCCCTTCAAAAATAAATCCTTGGTCAGGGTGTATCAGTGGCTAAGTACTAAGCAAGTGGTGGTGTTTTGCCTGTCCAGGGTATTTTGGAGTGTGCTCCTGCCTGTATCAGTTGGGCAGTACCGATGGCATACTTCTGGGAATTCCTACAAATTTTCCAGTGCTTGAAGGTTATGGGGTTACTCTTCCCATACACCTATGAGCACTGAAACCTGGTGACCCGGGGAGAGCCACCTTCAAAAGCAAACTTGGATCATATGCATTCCCTGTGCCTTAATGCAGCTTCCTCTGAGGCTTTTTAAGGCCCACTGGTGTGAGGCAACATGTGCTGGGAAGGAGAAAAGTGCTGGGAGCAGTAGGACTGATGGCTGTCATCGATTTATAGCAGCTCTTCAATTTTGGCACCACCTCTGAGTGTTCACGTGTCAGAACCAAGTGTGGCAGAGTGAATGGCTTCTGTGCCCTTCAGATTTGTTTAGTAAATAGCAACTCCACAGGGGCAAACTGAGGGCAGGAGAGATGAAGTTCACAGCCACAGAGGGATTAAATAGGGACTGGATCTACTTGAGAAGCACCTGGAGACAGACCCAGATTATTGACTGTTCCTTTCTAGAAAGGAAACTGGCATGTTACAATATTTGAAGTTGTGATTCACTCTTTGTGAACACTCTTGCACCCTTGAATGCTCCTCTTCATGCCATAGATGCATTCTTCTTTTCCCTTCACCCTGAACCTTCCTGCTAATTGGAAGCATTCCCCCTGTTTACTCAGTTGCTAACAGGATGCTTCATACCAAAGAATCAATCACGCAAAATTTCTTAGCTTGTGACACCTCTTAATGTGCTGAGGAATAATTCTTAGCTAAGAAGAGGGTACTGAGTCATCTGGAAAAATAAACAGTCCTTGGACACTTAATGCTATTGATGCTTCCACTAGTAGTTTTGTAACTTCAAACCTTCACTGATGTTGCAGCGTAGAAACAAACAGCGACTTCTGCCAGGAGCAATGAGTGAATTTAGACTTGAGCACATTTTAGATGTGCTTTAAGCACATCTGGCTTTGCTGGTCCTGACACTGCTGTCTCTTTGACAGCAGGCAGAGCCTGCACCTTTGCCTGCCTTGTCATGAGCCCGCAGACCTCTCCTATTGATCTTATGTAACGTTGAGAAAGAGATGCACCTTCTGCAACCACCAAAGCTACCATGCCTGCTAGGAAATAGAGATGGGGGTGACAGTGGTATCTGAACTCCCCAAGAAGTGTCCATGAAAGACAACAGTGAGGCCAAATTACTGCTGCTTGTTTGGGTTTTGTAGAGGGATCCAAAGGCTCTTTGTGATTCTGGAGAAAGTAGGAGCATTATTACCCACTGAGTTTGAATTTCATGTGGGGAGATAGCACACCCGTGTGCAGAACAGGACACAGGCAGATGGTGGGCTTAAAGCAAGTCAGCGTAGTTGAACTTGCTTAGAAACCTGGGCAGCAGCAAAGCCAGTTATTGGACCTTGATTGCCAGTTGCACTATAAATGCAACAGGACCTTGCTGTCATTAGGATCACACAGTTAGGTAAGGACATGTGGCATAAACACAGCCTTTTTGGAGTCTCATTTCAGAGAGGAGACAGTGCAGGAACTCATTTGATGATCATCTACCCCAGAGGTAAGTGTTTTGTTTTTTTAGTAAATCAATACAGCCTTTGGCTCTTGCTGTTCTCTTCCAAATCTGCCCATGTGACAGAATTGGTTTGCCACCTGTGCTTTGCTCAGGTGTAGCCCTGCTCAAAACTGCTGTGGTGCACATGTCCTGTGCTTCTCATTGTGCACTCAGGTAATACTTGCTCTGTAGAGCAACTGCAAACCCTAAAATTTACATGCACCCCCAAGTAAGCAAACACATTGGAGAAAAAAACAAATAAAAGTAGTGAAGATTTAGGCTGGACTTTACTTGGTTGTACTAAGAGCTGTGGCATTGTCTGTCAGAAGGCTCTGTGGGTATTTTTTTCTCCCTAGAGAAGTAAACTCAGCTTTGTTTTAAAAGAAAAGTTTAAAAAAAAGTCTTTACAATGTATTGCTGTAGTTTGGCCCAAAACTCATCAGAGCTGTCAGAGAGACAGATGAGGTCAATGGATTTTTAGTGTTTGCTTTATAAAGGAGAGAAAGAGAGCACATGTTGGTTACACTGCCAAAGTCACAGCAAGCAGTGTCACATGGTAGTAGTTGCAGTCAAGTGGAAAGTTAGCTGTACCTAAGCTGGCCTGAAAGAGGACTGGCTTTAGGTCTGTGTTGTTTCCTCCCTTCACTTGGATCTGCCGGCATAACCACCTGGGTCATCACTCCCTAATGATGTTTGGGAAAGTGATCTGGGTTCAGATAAGCCTTTGTGACTGCGCACGCAAGCTGCTCTCTGTCAGTCTGACAGAATGAGGTTAGAGAACCGCCATAGACGTAGGCAGGGGAAGAAGGTGTGGTTCTCAGTCGGAGGTTACCCTTGTAACCCAGCTCTGCTGCAGTCAGGATGGTGTACAGTAGCGTTGAACAAGCACTGTAAAGGTACAGGGAACTCTTTTCTCTGGGCAGCCTGAACAGGGCAAGACTGGCAGCAGTGTTACTGTGGTCTCTAAACAGGCTGCTTAATACCTTTGTGTGCTAAGAGAGAGCATTCCCTCACCAATGGAGCTCTGACTTGTTTCTTGTCTGGAAAATTGTTTCCTGAAGCTGTGATGCCAGTCTGTAGGTTATGTTGCCTTTTTCTTGGTTTTGTAGGTAACCTTGGTAGCTTTTACTGGGCCCTGCAGCCTCCAAACCAGTTCACACGTGAAATTCCCAAACCTGCTTCTTGTTACGTGATTCACAGTGCACACAGAAGGGCCCTTACCTCTCTGTGGAGGAAACTGCAATGCAGTGATACTGAATCCTGCTTTGTAGTATATGTGTCTGAATTACACTGCCTCCTGAATTCAGACAGGGGTTGTAGATCTGCTTGTAGTGTGCTGCAGGTGCTGCTACCACTTTGTGTCCTGTGGGTTGCAGCATCTAAATAGTTGTTGAGGCCCTAGTGTGTGATTGACGTAAAGGAAAGAAAGCAAACCAAATTCTGTCCATTTTCCAGAGTTAATAATTCTTTTGTTTCTTATGCAGGGTTCGTTACCAAATGGCTTTCTTGAATGGACGATTTGGTTTATCTTTAACACATCTAAGCAGTGCTGTGATCCAACGACAGTTCAGGTAACTTTCAAATTTTGCTTTTGTCGTCTTCAGAATGTTTCATGATTGAAACAGAAGCTGTTAAGTAGATCAAGAATAAGATACAGCATTTGTAATTCAAAAGGGTAATATAATTTAAAAAATAACCTCACAGTTTTCCTTTCATAGGTAGAAAAGCGAGTCCAGACACTCCATTTGCAGGTTCCTGGCAGTCTGAACTCTGCTTTTTCATATGTGTGTAAGGAGGCTTTCAGGCCTTTGACAGCGTTACATGGGCCTGCAAGTAGAAGTTGAAAGTGTCTGTGTTTCTCATGCAAGTGCAAAAAAAACAACAGCAGGCCCCTGCTGATCCAGAGCCAATTACAGTGCTTAAAGTTATTCAAGAGTTTATAATTTAAGTTATTGGAATAAAAATAATCTGAAAAATTACTTTGTCTTACTTTACAGTGCCTATTTAGTTATTTTTCTTTTGTTTCTTATTCCAGGCTTTAGGCATTTAAAGTTTTAAATTTATGGACTTCATATTTTGCAATGCCTTTCACAAAGTTTAGAGCTTGATCCCACGGTATACTCTGCCAATATGGGGACTCTCTAGAACTCTTTTGAAGGGTCAGGGCTTCAGTTTAAAGGATGAGAATAATCATTCCTAGGACTGTGGCCTAGAGAGGGGATTAAGACAATGCTCAGGGATAGGTTTTGTGATAGTCTTGGGAGCTATCCAGAGGAGGTGTCCAGGTCTTTGTGGCTTTCTCTGTAAGTGGGCTGCATGAGAACTTTGGCCAATATACACTTAAAGCATATATAATTGACAGTGAGAGGGAGGTGAAGTCTAGTCCATAAAGGTGGGAAGGACTTCAAAAATCTTAATGGGGAGACCTTTTCTTTGTGGGGTATTACTCAAAGACTGTGGCAGAAATGAAGAAAAAAGGGAAAGAAAAAGTTCTCCCGGTGCAGTTATTCATGTCTAGTGGTTTCCTGGACAGTCACATTTATATCTGTTTGCTACTGCTGTGTTGTACCACTTGGTCCCATTGAGGTTGTCCCTGCTCCTTCCTATGACAACACTTTTCTTTTTCAGCCTCCTCCCTTCTGTCTTCCCTGTTATATGGCCACAGATGTCAGGCAGAGAAGAGACAGTGTGGTGTTCTGCAGTCCCTGCCAGAGGATGGGATGGGAGAGGGTGGCTGCTTGCAGAGATCAGTGACTTCTGAGAGAGAGAGAGAGGAAAGCTAAAGTAGGCCTCTTTGGGAAACAGATCTTGAAAGGCAGTGCTTGACCTCTGGAGCAGTTGGACTAATGCAGGCTGACTCCGCTGGCCTTTCTTCACCATATGTAAAAATACCTGCTTCAGCTGATGTGCATCCACACCACATTTGGTGTGCATGCTCATCTTTTAGGTAGCTTTACAAATACAGGCCCTTCCTCTTCAAGGAGGGATGATGGTCCCTATTTACTTTACAGGCTTCTGAAAAACAAGATGAATGGTTAGGTTGCTTCTATATGCTGTCACTAAGTAGTTCAGCTGGCAGCAGGTTGGCATTCCTGCAGCTCTGGCCAGAGCTCAGTACCTCACTGCAAAGCAGTTGTTTAGCAGAAGAAAGAATCTTCCTGCTTTTCCAGTGGTCTGTGTTTGGGTGTCTTTTGAAGACAAGCAACAAATCACTTGAGTTTGAGCTCACTGAGTAAAAGAATAATGGTTTCTGTAAGGGAGCATGTTCCTGCTGTTCCCAAGTTTATTCAAAATCAGACTTAACAACTTACTATTGTGCAGTTTATTTATGTTGCTTCTTACTCTTGCAAAGCAAGCATACTGAAGATACTGTGTCTCTCTGGATTCCTTCCACTTGGGGAAAGTGGTGATCTCTTAGATTTTAGTTGGGAACAGCTTAGCACAGGCTCAGTAGGACCTCAGGGATCTTACTGAGAGCAAAAATGAGACTCACAGACTTCACTGAAGGGAAGGTTGGTCACTGAAGTCATTAGTGCTAGGGACTGTGTGCAAGATTGGAAGAGCCTGACTTGAGTCTTAGCTTCCTGAAGGCTGGTGAAATGGAAGTAGCACTTTTTTTTTTTTTGCTTGTAAATTGACGCTAGATCATCTGCAGTTGCTAAAAAGCCTGTGATATGCAAACCACTCTTCACTCCATCTTTTAGTTGTGTTTTAGAGTAGAAAGGTTGTTTTATGTTTGACATTTAGTAGAGTCTGCAAAGTCCAAAGCAGCATCTGGCTTTCAAAGAGCGCACTGAATGGAGTCAGTGTGTCACCCATATGGTATATATTTGTTGCTGGCGCCTTCCAAGTGGCGTATGTAATGACAAGATTCTGTGCTGGGTTTGCCTTTGCTCCCCAAGGATTATTGAGGAGATCTGTCTCTCATTCTCTCTTATTTTTTGGTAGCACCACTGGAGCATGCCGAGCAATACAGAAACTAACCCGTGTGCGAGTGGTGGACAACAGTGCGTTGGGGAACACGCCGTACCACCGGGCACCAAAATGTATCCATGTGTATAACAAGACTGGGATTGGAAAAGTTGGAGATAAGATCCTTCTGGCTATCAAAGGAGAAAAGAAGAAGGCTTTAATTGTAGGGCACAAGATGCCTGGCTCCACCATGACGCCTAGATTTGATTCCAACAATGTGGTACTCATAGAAGATAATGGAAATCCAATAGGGACTAGAATAAAAACGCCAATACCCTATACACTGCGAAGAAGAGAAGGCGAGTTCTCCAAAGTATTGGCCATTGCCCGCAACTTCATATGAAAGCTAAGAGAGGTCTTCAGCAATCCTTTTATATCCTTTCATGCAGTAGCTGTTCCTTGGTCCTTTTCCAGAAACTGGTGAAACATGAAAAAGCTGATGTTCATCAAGAATCTCTCCTCCCTTTTAAGAATTTCAAACAACTAATTTAAATATTGAAAAAGTTTATTTTTCTCCAAAAGAAGGCTGATTTTTTTCACAGAAAAAAAATTGCAGAAAAATTTTTTTTCACCTGCAATATGTTTGGGAAATGGTCCTTCACCCTTACTCCTCCTGTGGTGTTAATCTGATCTGTCATCATTAAAATGAGAACATGAAAATCCTTGTCCTGTATTGCTTATGTTCTCTTTTCCCTATTTCTGCCTTTCCCAGTTCCCCAGGAGCAAGACTCAATCCCTGGCCCAGTGATATTGGGGGTCTACAAAATGTTCTGGGCTCTTCAGGAACCATGTTGAGACACTTGAGCGCATCCAGAGGAGGGCAACGAGGCTGGTGAGGAGCTTGGAACACAAGTCCTATGAAGAACAGCTGAGGGAGCTGGGGTTGTTTAGCCTGGAGAAAAGGAAACTCAGAGGTGACCTTATCACTCTCTACAACTTCCTGAAAGGTGGTTGTGGTCAGGTGGGGGTTGTTCTCTTTCAGCAGGCAGCAACTGACAGAACAAGAGGTCACAGTCTCAAGCTGCACCAAGGGAAATACAGGTTGGATATTAGGAAAAAAATTATCACAGAAAGAGTGATAAAGTACTGGAATGGTCTGCCCAGGGAGGTGGTAGAGTCACCATCTCTGGATGTGTTTTAAAAAAGACTGGATGTGGCACTCGGTGCCATGGTTTAGTTGAGGTGTTAGGGCTGGGTTGGACTCGATGATCTTGAAGGTCTCTTCCAACCTAGTCATTCTGTGAAATTCCATGAATTCTGTGAAAGTGGTTGACAAGTAATAGAGTAGGAGAGATACATCATGAACTATGAGTGCTTTGGGCACATTCAATAAAAACACTACTTTCTGTGATTGTCTAAGAGAAGTATTTAGGAACAATCAGAATCAGGAGGGCATGGTGGCTTGCAATGTTAGTGATGTGTGCTTGAATAGGGCATACCAGGGATTGGGAAGCAGAAGTAGGAAAGGGAGCTGAAGGGGGAGCAAAGGGTAAGGTGAGATGCAGCCTGAGCTCTCCACCTGACCAGCCCCTGAAATTGTGTTCTCAGATTAATGCAAGGGCTGGATTCAGATTGAAAGGTCTACATAAAAAAGGTTCCTTGTGGACTGTGTCTTGGGACCATTGTTGGACATCGTCTTTGGTTGGCTGTTGGTGGGGCTGGCTGTTGTCCAGTTTCATAAGCTTAGGCACAGCAATGGGCAGATGCTACTTTTGCTTTCAGGACTGGTTGGGATCCAGGAGCCAAAGAGCTGCTTTTCTATGGAGCTGAGCAGAGAAACTTGGTGCTCATGGCTGGTGAAGGGTCATCAGTGCACAGCACTCGTAGACATAGCAATGCTGGGGAAGAGGGTGCAGGGAGTGCAGTCAGCAGGTGTTAGGCCAGTTCCTTAGAGGTCAGGTGGCAGTGGTGGCTGGCTGCTCCTTGCCCTTCTGCCTCCTCTTCCTGTTATGCTGGGAAAGCTCCTTACTTTGGCTTTTCATTGCCTTATATGCAATTCCTTCACAATATGCATTTACATAGTGTGAAGGTCTAAAGAATGCAGTGCTGAGCTATCGCACACTCCAGTTACTCCTTGCAGATGCATCTGCCCCATGGTCCCCACTGTGTAATCCACATTGTCCCTGGGTAAAGTGAGCCCTGGATCCCTTCAAAATCCATTACTCCAGGTAACACACAAAAAATTGTACTATAGGTTTAATTTCAACATGATCCTTTAATGGCACTGTCCCACTAAGTAAAACTTTCCTGTGAACTCAGTTCTGTGGGAAAGCAGAATCATGTACTGCTGGCAGCATTTTCCTTGTCTGCTGTTGTCCAGGTGCTAGGGAATGTTGGGTCTGCTGTTCCAAGTCCTTTGTGCCCCTTGGCTATTGCCTTTAAGCCCTGGGCTTGCCTCCTCCATAGGTGTCTGCCCAACAGCACATCAGCAGAGCAGAAGCTTGCCTGGTTGAAGTCAGTGTTTCCAGTAAACCTGAGTGCAGTCAGCTTCCAGGAGGAGCTCTGTGTGCTTGGAGATGTTAATGCTGTTTTTCTAAGTGGGACAGTGAGCAAACTGCGTGGCAGTCACAGTGATAAGTGTGATTTGCCTCCCTCCCTTGGGTGGGGTTTGCTTCAGTGCCACAAGGGCATGGCACAGCCTGTCATCTCAGACATTGTCCATTGCCATTTTTTTCATGTTTAGATTTGTTTCTGGATCATATATGGAGTAGAAAAAGGGTTATATGCTTTTATGCACTTTAGGGAAAGTGTTTATGCCACTGAATTGCTCTGTGATCCTGCTTTAGAAAACCTGGAACTTTTGAAATTCCTCCAACCCTGATAAACATGTAAACAAATACTTTAATAATTTTTTAATAAATCATAAGCCAGTTGACAGGTCTGTTCCTGCCTTCCTGAAGACAGGAGCTCAGCCTTCCTTAATGTAAATGTGTTTGAGAACAGAAGAGGAAGATGCATTCCAATAACACAGTGCTGGAGAAGAGAATTTGAAATAGCACCTGTGTCGGGTATTTTGTTTCTATGCAGTCTGTGGGTAGAGCCGAAGCAGGGTTACCCCCAGCTGAATACCTCATTCCTGCCCAGCCTGGTTTATAACTTGTCTGAAGGGATGCTTTACTGTGAGATATTTGCTTGACAACAACTCCAGCTTCAAAGCATCAACCAGCAGGACCTGGGCGCCTGCAAACAATCCTTGTTTTTCTTGTCCTGACCATAGGGGCTATGAATCTCTCACAGGATGCCAGACCCTGCTGTTTGGATATTAAACATTTCACATAATATTTGCTAATAACTTTCCAGCATTTTGCTGAGGAAGAGGTCATGGGGAGAGGGCACGAGAGGAAGTGGGCAAGACAATGCAGCATACTTGAGATTAAAATGTGAAGTGATGCTTTAGTTCCAAGTAAACTGATACATGTGGAACTAAATCCTTAATCTCAGGGCTTAATAAACAGACATGCAGACAGCTAAGCTAAGCATATCCCATAGTGTGTCTCCTGCAGTTTTTACCTTCCCAGATGAGGAATATAGTCTCAGCAGAGGCCTATGTTGACAGCTTTGTGCTTGGCAAATTCCAGGTGCTGCCTGTAGCAGTATATCTCTGAGGGAAAAGGGTCAGGCTTGTGGATGAGCCCATAGCCTACTGCCACCCATCCCACTGATGTGGGCCCTGCCATAGCTGCAGCATGGTTAGCCCCTGCTGTTCTGGCTGCAGAGCTTTTGCAGATGGGCAGATGGATGGCACCTTGCCCAGGCTGATGTGGGTTCCCCAAGCTCTCTTTTCCTTTGAGCAGACCCTGCTCAAGGATCCTCATTTCCAGGTCCCCTCTTTTGTTTCTGGCACAGGGGATAGTACCTGCTTGCTCTCAACTTCCAGGCTGCACTCTGCTCTATTCCAGAGCCTTCCTTACAGTAAGCCAGTCCTGTCTTGGGAGCAGCTAGTGGGTTTCCTGGGCTCTGGCTTGGGGCATCCTTCTTTGTGATCCACTGAGGCTTAATTCTCTCCAAATAGGAGGCTTTTCCTTTTGCATCCATCCTACTAGGAAAGCAGATGTGATTTCCTCTTCGTGTAGCAGTTCTTCCTGCAGGTCCTTTTCTTTAAGGATGGCTACAGGCAGGTGGAATGATTTCCTCAGAGGTGAAGTAAAACCAAAATGCTTCCTATCTCGCTGTTGCCAGAAAGTCATTCTCTCTCCTGGTGCCTTTTTATTATTCTGCCATTAACATGACTCTATATCATAAATGAAAAAAAAAATTCCAACGTGATACATGCTTAGGAAGACTTCTCTCATCTCCTGTGCAGCTTCTGGGAGACCTGCCACCTGCTGCATAGGGAAGGGGAAGCCAAAGGCAGAGTTCTGGGGTCTTCTTGTCTCATTACAAATGTGCCCCCCGCTTCAGTTCCAGCTGAGTCTTTGGGTTAGTGTACGTTCCTGTGTGTTTGGATATAGGATTTGCATCAGCTGAAACTCCCGAGAAGGTGCCTATTGGCTGGTTATGGTGGGGACTTTGTGCCCAGACATTCTCCCAGACATGGGAGTTGGGGTAGAGGTGTCTTTTTTTAGGGCATCCTGCATGGGTAGGGAGAGATGGCCTTTGGGAAGATGCTTTCCCATGAAAGACATGTGATGACACTGGGGTCTGGAAAAAGACAGGCAAGCACTGGGGATATACTGGCTGTGAGAAGAGGTGTCCCTGAAAGGAAGTGGGCGAGACATTTTATCGTGGAAGGATGCAGCAGGGAGCTGATGTCTTCCATCTGCTTGGAGACTGAGACTGGGAGGCAGGCGGTCCTGTCTCGTGGCCCTGTGCCAGCAGGGTGGATGGACCCCAGAGCTCGGGAAGGCAGCTGGTGACTTTGGGGGCTGGGAAGAGGGAGAGAGAGCTGAAACCTCAGCTGAACTGGGAGTGATGCAGCCGGAGACGCCTCGCTGGCTGGCAGGGCTGCGGGCGGTGAGCTGCACATCCCCGAGCGGGAGGCTAGATGGCAATGTAGGCGTGATGGTGTGCCCGACAGCCTGCCCCGTGCTCCGCGCTCGGCGGGCCCCTAAGCCTGAATGACGGCACAAAATCGCCGCACACAAAATCTCCCCTGGCCAGAACGTTCTCCAGCCGCCAGCCCGCAGCAGGGCAGCGCAGCTCCGGCGGCCGCGGGAAGGTTCTGGGGGGACCGAGCCTGACCTGCTCCCTCGGGAAAAGCCCCGGGGAGAGCCAAGGATAGTACCTGACTGCCTTGGAGTCCTGTCTCCACGGAAGGTTGCTGAGTAACCAGGGGCGTCAGGGTCTAGGAAGATCGCTGGGGAGATCGGTCTGCAAAGCAGCATTCTGACTCCCGTGGGGCTGGTAGCTGGTTGGGAAGAGAAGCGACCAGCAGCAGGATGCTATTCATGGATTGCAGGGGGTTGCAAAACAGGAGTCAGAGGTCGGCAGCAAGGAGGCACAGCCTGGCTCTCCTGTGAAGCCCTGAGCTGGGCCATTCTCCCTATGCAAAAGAACCCCTCAGAATGCAGTCACTCCTTGCTAGGGTCTTTCATCTGGAGGCAGATGCTAGATCTCCTTCCCTGAAGGAAAGGCATGCTGAGCCTGAGGTTTGCAGGCTGAGCAGCATTTTCCACCCAGCCACACACAGAAGCAGTGGCATGACCCTGCTGAGCCCTTCTGATGAGGCAAGTGAGGGCTGTCATTTTTTTTTTTTTTTTCGTTTCTGCATCTCATCTGAATGTGGCTGTGCTGTTTAGGATTGACATGACCCAGGAGAGCAAGGAGGACAGGGAAACAAGCTGGATGCTTGTTTATATCCTGCAGCTACTGTTCAAGATAGACAAGGGCAAGGGAAGAGTGTCCATCAGGGAAAATCAATGGGCTGGACACTGGGAAATGCAGAGGGACTAAAGGGGACAAAGAGTTGGGAGTGAGGGAAGGGGGATGGGGTTGGCACCACTGCCAGGGCAGAGCCCCAGGGTTAAAGCTTGTGTGGTCCTTACCCAAAGGACTCTCCTCTGAGTGCATTAGCACCAACTACAACCTTACCAACTCATTTTCTGAGTAGTTTCTCCTGTTGTATAGCATAAGAAATGGGGTGGGGAATGACACTGAATCTAGTCTGAATGCTGTTGCAGTGGTGGAGCCTCAAGTAAGCATAACAGGCTGGGCAGCTTATTTCAGAACCTGTCAGAGATAGAGGATGGAAATTTTCCTAGGCCTGTTGCAGATGGACCCGCTAACAAGAAAATAGAATTGGAAAGCTCAGGAGTGTCTAGCCTGGAAAGAAGAAAGATTAATGAGGGCTCCTGACAGAAGGATAAAAAGAAGGATGTGTAAAAAACACATCAGGCACATCCATTCACCCTCTCTGAGAGTGCAGTAGAGGCAGTGTTCAATCAAACATTTCAGAGGAAATAAAATCGCCTTTTTTCATTTTTCCTTTCACCCAAAACACAAGATGCCTCATGAAATTCATTGCTTCAGGGCTTCACTGCTTAACAGAGATCAAAATGTGCCTGGATGCTCAGCTCCATGCTGGCTACAGTGAGTGTGCTCAGCATGAATAGTACACACACCCTCCCCAGAAGACTGGGGAGTGATGTGCCCAGTTATTGTGGCATAGACACCAAAGACAGGCTGCCCCTTGGGCCTTGGAAATACGAGCTTGCTTTGCAAGTGTCTGAAGGCTGTGAACTCCATGACCCAAATTCAGTTTCTTAAAAATAAACAGGCAAGCCCCAAGATACAACATGGCCTAAGGCAGAGCCTGTGAAAGACATCCAAGGTCTTTTGATACAAAGCTGTACCCCATATCCTGCTTGCTCTCTAGCTCAAGTGAGCTGCTCTTCATAGCTATGGCTATGGGTGTGGAGTGTGAGTGGTGCTGGTGAGTATTCCCTGGGGTCAAGGCCAGGACGTGGACAAAAATATCTTCCTCTGATGGCCCTCAGTTGTGACTATGGCACCCAAACGTGGTTTACCATATTAGATACATCTCTTGGGATTAAGGGATTTGTTGCTCTAGCTTGTAAGACTGGATGCTGACCCTGGATGAAGTAAATCTTCCTCACATTTCTGGGGCAATATGGTGCAGTGATTGGAAGTCATGGTGGTTGCTTCTTGGCTCCAAAATGAGTAATGTTTTGTGGACTGGGAGAACAGCAGTCAAGCATTAGGGTTGGCCTGTACTGCTGGAGGGTATGTTTCATCCACTGCGTTCAGGGGACGCAGGTGTTCCCTGATGTCCTGGTGCTGCCAAGCCTGCTCCTGCTCACTCAAGCAGGCACCACAAGTTGGGATGGGGCAGAGAGAAGTCCAGTGGGTGAGTGATGCCCAGTCCACTCTGATGGCCCAATAGCAGTTCCCTGGAGGCATTGACAGCAGCAGACCACTCTAGGTTCACTAGGGATGGCAAAAGCTGAACAGACCACAATATGTTTTTTACTCTTGTGCTTCAGGCCATCCCTAAGGGAGCCTTGCTGAGGGCTCTCAGGTGTTGTTTTTTCCTGACTTTTCACACTTCGCCCTGAGCATCTACCTGGGAGGCATGGGAGACTTGGAAAGCTGGTACCCATCTCCAGTGCAGGAGGGCCTATTACTTCTGCAGGACAAACTTTTGGGGTTTTGTATTTGTGCTTAACTGGAGCAAAGACAATGGTTGTGTGCTGCCCAGCCACCTGAGCTTTACTCCTTATCATGGTTACTTTCCTTTTCAGAGCAAGGCTCAAGATTCCCTGTGAGTGTCTGGAGAAGGGTAGGAAAGGCTCCAGTTTACTGTCAGCAGAAAATTCTTTGCTTGGAGAAGTAGAAAGTAAGGACAGGAGATGATAGGATGTTAGATGTTATCATTGCCCTTGTTTCCTGAGACTGATGCTTGGCTCTCAGACATTCTTCCAGAGGCTCTAGACAGCTCCAGGAAGCCTCCAATCCATGTTTCATAATGCTAACATCTGTAAATAGCTGGTTTAACTGTGTCCTGGGGTGTCTTTATGATGCTTGTATCCCAAATTTTCTGTTCTGTTTATGCTGGATGTTAAGTTCTGCACCTTTAAGACTGATTCCAAGAGTGAAGCGGGGGAAGAAGTGTGCAGTTTGTTTTGAGAAACTGCACTCACTCCTCTGCGTGCTGCTCTGGACTGTGTTGTCTGCAGCATGGACAGACAGCGGGACAGAGCTCTCCTTCACTTTTAGTTAGTTTTTAGCTAGCTGAGGCAGAGAACATCCCTGGACTGTGTTTCTTTTCCTTTTTCCTTGTATCTGTTCAAACTGAAAACCCAGGAAAACCCCGACAGCTCACACCTGTAGTCCATCGGGGCCAGGGCCTCAGCACTTTCCAGCACCAGAGGGACTGACAAGAGACTGAGCAAGCTGAGCTCCACCACATGAAAAGAACTTTTCTGGATTTGCCATGTCTTCGAACAGTGAGAGGTTTTATTGTTTAATATTATGCTTTTTATGCTTGTAGATACTTTGCTTGTTAAGTAAACAGTCCAGGTGTTTATAAGGCTGTTCTTGAAATGGGTTCTGTTGTCTTACTTGATTCTCTTAGGGGTGCCATGTCTTCACAAGACTTGCTTTTCTAGGCCAAAGATGGTGTTCCAAGAAGTAGCACGAGGCACAGAGTAGGTCTCCAAATATCTAGTGGTGGATTTCACCATGGTCAGAACATAGCGCTTGCCTTGACAGGTTTGAGGCAGTGTGATGCAGTCAGTCTGCCAGGCTTCCTTATATTTGGACTGTTGCCCAACATACCATAGGGGCTTCAACCTCTTGGCCTGCTTGATCGTGGCACATGTCTCACAGTCATGAATAACCTGAGAAATGCTGTCCATGGTTAAATCCACCCCTCGGTCTCGTGCCCACTTATAGGTGGCATCTCTGCCCTGATGACCTGAGGCATCATGAGCCCATTGGGCTAGGAACAACTCTCCCTTTGTGTTGCTAATCTAAGTCTATTTGTGACACCTCTATTTTTACAGCCTCATCTGCTTGCTCATTGTTTCGGTGCTCTTCATTAGCCCGACTCTTGGGAACATGGGCATCTACATGATGGACCTTCACAGACAGTTTCTCTACCTGAGTGGTAATATCTTTCCACTCATTACCAGTCTAAATTGGTTTTCGCCTACACTGCCAATTGGCCTTTTTCCATCTTTTCAGCCAACCCCACAGATCATTGGCTACTATTCATGAATCAGTGTTGAGGCAGAGCTTTGGCCACATCTCTTTTTCAGTAATGACTACGGCCAGCTGAACGACCTTGAGTTCAGCAAGTTGGCTTGATCCACCTTCTCCTTCAGTGGCCTCTGCGACCTGTCGTGTGGGGCTCCATACGGCTGCTTTCCACTTCCGGTTCATCCCTACGACGCGACAGGAACCATCAGTAAACAGAGCGTAGCGTGTTTCTTCTGCTGGCAGTTGGTTGTACGGTGGAGCTTCTTCAGCCCATGTCACTTGTTCCTGCTCCTCTTCATCAGTGAGACCAAAGTTTTCACCTTCCAGCCAGTTTGTAACTATCTCCAAAATCCCAGGGCAATTTGGGCTTCCAATACAGATGCACTGTGTGATAAGGGCAATCTATTTTCTCCATGTGGCATTGGTGGCGTGGTGGGTAGCAGAACACCTTTCCTTTAAACATCTACCTTAATACTGGTAGTTGGGGTGCCAGGAGGAGTTGTGCTTCTGTGCTAATCACTTCTGAAGCAGCTTGGACTCCTTCATAGGCAGCTAAGATTTCCTTCTCTGTGGGAGTGTAGTTGGCTTCAGATCCTCTGTAGCTTTGGCTCCAGAATCCCAGTGGTCGGCCTTGAGTCTCCCCAGGCACTTTCTGCCAAAGGCTCCAGGACAAGCCATTGTTCCCGGCAGAGTAGAGCATGTTCTTCACATTTGGTCCTGTTCTGACAGGGCCAAGGGCTACTGCATGAGTGATCTTCTGCTTGATCTGGGCAAAGGCTTGTTGCTGTTTAGGGTCTCAACAGAAATTGTTCTTTTTGCAGGTGACCAGGTAGAGACGGCTCACAATCTGGCTGTACTCAGGAATGTGCATCCTCCAAAAACTTACAGCACCTAGGAAATCTTGTGTTTTCTTTTTGCTAGTCAGTGGAGACATTGCAGTGACCTTATTGATGATCTCAGTGGGAATCTGACGCTGTCTGTCTTGCCACTTTACCTCCAGGAACTGGATCTTTCAGGCTGATCCCTTGACTTTGCACTTTTTGATGGCTAAGCCAGCTTCTAGGAGAATCTGGATGATCTTTTTTCTTTTCTCAAATACTTCCGTTGCTGTGTTCCCCCACACAATGATGTCACTGCTGTATTGCAGATGTTCTGGAGTTTCACCCTTTTCCAGTGCAGCTTGGATTAGTCTGTGGCAGATGGTGGGGCTGTGACCCTGGGGCAGTCAGTTCCAGGTGTACAGCATGCTCTCTCAGGTGAAGGCAAACTGAGGCCTGCATTCTGCTGCCAGGGGAATGGAGAAAAATGCATTGGCAATGTTAATAGTGGCATACCACTTCGCTGCTTTGGACTCCAGCTCGTACTGGAGCTCCAGCATGTCCGGCATGGCAGCGCTCAGAGGTGGACTCACTTCATTCAATGCACGATAGTCCACAGTCAATCTCCATTCTCTGTCAGACTTGTGCACAGGCCAGATGGGGCTGTTGAAGGGTGAGTGGGTTTTGCTGACCACCCCTTGGCTCTCCAGCTCTCGGATCATCTTGTGGATGGGGATCACAGCATCTCGAGTTGTCCTATACTGCCGGTGGTGCACTGTCGAGGTGGCAATTGGTACTCGCTGTTCTTCCACCTTCAGGAGTCCTACTGCAGATGGGTTCTCTGATAGTCCAGGTAAGAGGTTTCAGTTACTTAATGTCCTCTGCCTCCACAGCAGCTATTCCAAAAGCCCACCTGAGTCCCTTTGGGTCTTTGTAATAGCCATTCTGAAGGAAGCCCATGCCCAGAATACACAGGGCCTCTGGGCCAGTCACAATGGGATGTTTCTGCCACTCCTTCCCAGTCAGGCTCACCTCGGCTTCCAACAGAGTCAATTGTTGTGATCCCCCCATCACCCCAGCAATGGAAACAGGTTCTGCCCCCACATGTCCTGATGGCATTAGGGTACACTGTGCACCAGTATCAACTAAAGCTTTGTATTTTTGTGGCTCTGATGTGCCAGGCCATCGGATCCACACCGTCCAAAAGACCCGGTTTTCCCATGCCTCTTCCTGGCTAGAGGCAGGGCCCCTCTAGCACTGGTCATCCTCTCCTCCTTGGGCATACATGCTAGAGGTTCCTTTAAGGGGATCATCCTCTTTTCTGTAATATCTGGCAGTTTGGTCATGGGAGGTTGAGGCCACCTTTACTTTAGTGGAGCTTTTCTGGTTAATGGTTCCCTCCCCGAGTTGATGCACTTGTGCTGCCAGGGCAGAAGTGGGTTTCTCATCCCATTTTCCCATGTCTTCTCCATGGTCACGTAGAAAGAACCACAGCTCAGCTCGTGGGGTGTACCCTATCTCTCTAGCTGGGGGACGCTGGGCTTGGAGTTTTGGGCTTGTGACCTGCACTGGTGCCATATGGAAACTGCTCTTCCTCATCTCTTCCATCATTTCCCTCATCTCCTCTTTGAGTTCCTTAATCACAACAGAAACCCAAGCCTGCAGCGGGCCATGGACCATACTGTTGAAATTTCTAAGCCTGGTGGCAACAGAACCCACCATCTCTCGGTTGTTATCAGCATTAATCGTTGCAATGAAGCTGGTGTATTCATGTGGCCCTAGATTTGCCAGACTCCACAACATCTGCCCAGTGCACCTGACTTTGTCGAGGTCATTATCATGCTGTCCACCCCTCCCAAAAAGGACCTCTAATATCGCCACTTCTCTCAGCTGTTGGATCCCTTCCTCAATGGTTTTCCAGTCCCTTCTATGATAGTGCTCTTCCATTCTCTCTCTGTGGACAAACCTCTCTCTTACACTCATCAAAAGCCGCTCCCAGAGGGAAAGGGGCCCTTGCTCCCTGACGAATATCTGATTCACACCTGAGTCCTGGGTCAAGGGTCCTTGCCTCACCACCATCCAGCTGCACACCTGTACCCATAAGGTCCCAGACCCAAAGTAACCAGGCTGTATAAGGCTCACGCCCCCACCTCACAATGTCTTTTTGCAGATTATGGAGACTCTCATGCATCAGGGACTTGGTGATGATCTCAACTTCTGGCTCCCCTGCAGGTTGTGACGGCCCTCCTTTCTTATCTTTTGATTTCATCTTAGACTTCCTCATTTCCACAGGGGCAACAGCTTCTGGCTGTGACTGCCCTTGTGGTTCAGCTGGAACCTGGACAGTTGTAAAGACTGTGGGTTCCACTGCTGCATCATTAAACTCTTCTTTGAGGCAGGGGGAAGGTTTCCCAACAGCTGAGGAAATGCACTCCTTTAGCATCTGGTTCATCTTGCGTATTTCTTTTACCAGAACCCCCACCCACTTTGGGTGGTTCATTTCTGAGGTGGGCTGTGGGGCTGTGTCAGGTTCTGGGGCAGCATGCCTAGTCTCTGGGGTAGGTATCAGGGTGGTTAAACAAGTCAATCTCTCCTTATCTCTGAATGCTGAATAGAACAGGCATATCAGCAACACCAGCCACTGTATGATATCATTAGCTGTGGGACATGATTTCTGAACCTGAGAGAATTTCAAGCTTTCAGGGACTGACTGTTCCCAAGGGAAAGTCTTGGGAATCTTTTCTTGCTCAAGGATTATTTGTGTAAACAAGGAACTACTCTCCCAAAATAAGACACAGATGTTCTGAGAGTGTTTTCTCTCTTGTTCCACCAATGGGATGAAGGAAGTGTTGTTCCTTCTACCAGTCAGGGTGACCTGTTCATAACTGCTTATATAAGGGTTCTAAAACCCCACAATAAAGGCTTTTCTTCGCCTCACAAAAAGTGGCTGTGTGTGTGATTATCTCAGAACCCTCGCAATACTTCGTCTCCTCTAGCAGCAATTAGCATTTAGAGAAGATTTGAACCCCTTGAATATTGGTGGGGTAGACCTAAAGAGCTGGGTGAAGGGTTGCGGAAAATTTCCCCAGCTGTCATTTCCTCACAGTAGGTACCATTATAAAAGTAGCACCAAAAACATGCAGTTAGTGTGTGATAGCTCTGAATCCATGAGCCCGCCTTCCAGAGAAAGTTAAACATCCATGAATTCCTCACCTTATTAACCCATAAAGCAAACTGGATAACAGCCGCAGTAGCCTTAGTTATAGGACCCATGTTTAGATAAGGGCCTGCAGATGGGAGAAATACAGCAATGAACATGTGCCACCCAAACCAGGGTAAGTTAGACCATATGATGCCACATAACGAGGTTCCTATACAAACAATTAAATTACTCAAGAATGTTATTCCTTTTTTCATCCCTTTTCTCTTGATGACCTCATGCCCCACACTGGCTGCCAAAATTTGTTTTGGTTTGAAAAGACAGTTCCTTCTGCTAAGGAAGGCAGAAACCTCCCTTGAAATGAAAAAATGTAAACCACCACCCCCAAAATATTATAATTTTGAAATTAAAGGGCTTTCAGGCAAAGATATGGGAATAGGGATAACAGTTCTTTATTAGGAAAACTAAAATAAAAATGCAGTAATACATAAAAAGAAAACAAACAAAAAAACCCACAAACCCACTGTCAGAGTGAGAATACAACCTGACACCCTGTTGGTTGGGGTGTTGGTAGCAGCCCAATTAAATGGTGGCTGCAGTCCTGAAGTGACAGATGTGGTTCTGTTGAAGTAATGATCCCATAGAAGGGTGTAGCTCTCCTCTGAAGGTCTGGTGGTGTAGATGGGTCCAGTCTCTCTCTTTTGGGAATTCAGCAGAGAAAGGCTGCTGTGGTGTTCCCAGTCTCCAAAGATACACAGGTTTAGATGCTTGGCTCCTCCCGCTGTGTGGAGCATCTCCCAATGGGATGATGTAATTTTATCAGTCATACAGTGAGACTCAATGGCCTGTTAACAGAAGATATCACCCTGGTTATGAGGGATGGGTAATGAAAGAGATAAAGAAAACTGTCCCACTTGTTTTTAACAAATGGTAATAGAACACACGCTTTTGTTTATGTCTTGTCTTGCATTGCAACCCAAGACACAGTGGAACCTGGGGGAGTAGGAAGCCATGCTGTCCTCCTGCCTTCAGGGGAGGATCTCCAAACACTCATCAGACTCTGTGGGGTGGAATCCATCTTTTCCCTACTCCCTGTGCTCCCTTCACTGCTGGTGTCTCCACTTTGCCAGCCTGCCTTGCTTGCAGGAAAACTCAAGGGCAAATACTACCCGTGCAGAATGACTTGTGTGTCTGTGGGAAGTTGAACAAATCATAAGGCTTTTAAGAATGGGGAAATGCAGTATTACTGGGCTGTCCTGTGTAAGTTTTGGCCTACCTGAGGCTGAGCTAAACTACTTTCTACAACCTCCAGCTACTCCTTTGTGGGTGGTTGAAGGATGGGGAAGAACAGCAGATGGCATCACAAGGCGGGGTGAGGAACTGTAGGGAGCGGGGTTCAAGTTCAGAGCAAAAAGGCTGCATAACCTAGGAGGCATATGCTGAGTTTTTACGGCAGGCATTCTGTGCTGCTCTGGTGCTGTGAAAAGGCTGAGTGCTGCTGGGATATAAAGGCACTTCCACCCCAAGGGACTCCAGAGTTGGTGCACAAGCTCTGTGTTTCCTGCACTTCAGCAGCCAAGCTTTTGCTGACTGTGGGGACAAAAGATCCCACATTAATTCTGCTTTTTCCTACATGGACTGGGGATGGGGGGGTGGGGTGGATAGGGGCTGTTTATCATGTCTAGTTTATGGTAGGGGTGCTATTGTAACCCTTTAAACAATGCTAGGCAGAACTAGACCAACAATTTGTGTGGTTCTTGGGGAATGTCTGAAGTACAGTCATGCTAGTAGAGGTACAGACCAAACTCAGGCTGCATTCATGGCTCTAAAATCTGCCACTTTGTTATGGGTGGTTAGTGGATTTTAACACAAGTGAGGCTGGCGTTTGTCTTTCTTTCTCCGTCTGTCAGCCCACCCCTTACCCTAGTTGCTGTCTTGTGCCCATCCTATTCAGCAATGAATACACTCAAACCAGGCCCATGCACCAGTGGGACAAGCCCACTTGAATACCCAGTCCTTCCTGTACATTCCTCTCACCTCTGATTTCGCCAGGCTGTGCCTCAAGCCCACCCTATTCTTTTCCCCTTCAAATCACCTGTATTTAATAGGCCATTCAGGCAGTGAGCCAAGCCCGATGATTCCTATGCCCTCCTCTTGAGATGCACCAGATTTCAGGACAATCTGAAGAAGGGGTTGCATTGCAGAGCATATACTAGTGCATATACTTTAGCCATGGGCCCTCTGGTCCCAGGGAAGGCAACAGGAGTGCTGTGCTGCAGTTGTGTACCCACTGGTGTTGCAGACCTGCAGCAAGGTTCCCAGGTCTTAGCTGACCCAGTTTCACACACTTGGCACTGAATGTGAGGTGTAATGCAGCAGCACCTCACTGGCAACACAGCCCCCCAAGTTCTGCTTCCAAGGACTATTCACTGGCCTGCCTTTTTAATTAAGAGGAACCAGGAGTTTGAATGGGCTTTTGGTTGACTTTCTACCAAGTCTCAGCCTGGCTTGGATGCTGTCCTCATAAGTGCTGAGATCTGTTTGGGCTGTGGCAGCCTGTGGCTCAGCTGCATTGAGACATCAAACCTGAGCCGAAAGCCTTTGGTGCCATGCAGAAGGGTTAACAGTCTGCTTGCTCTCACTGTGCTTCAGAGAGCTTTGTTCATTGGAGTATTAAATTCCACAGCTGTAAATAATCTGCAGCAAGAGAGATTATCAAGGCCCTGGGAAGAAGCAGCTTTTATTAATAAGATCAGTCTCCCTGCGAAGCATCACGTAGTCACTCTCCACCCTTTCCTCGCTGTCTCACCAGGCATTGCCAAGGTCCAGTGGCAAAACTTCCCCACCTCCATCCTATGCCACCCATCCTCCTGCCATGCTCCCTCTGTCTTGCTATTGCTGATCAGTAAATATGGCTCTTCACAGCAACCAGCAGTGCAGTTACCTGAGATGTAATTGTGGTTTGACATGGCCAGGCTGCTGTTAGCCAAGGTGGGAAGGTAGTAGGATACATTCTTGCTGAGACAGGAGTGTGGTGCTTCTTGCCATCATGGCACCTGCCTCTATGCCAGGCTGGAGGCTGCTCCACCTCTGACTCCTCCAGGGGTATGGCTGTGGGGACTTTTCTCAGAGCATCTTTTGTGAAGGCAGGAAGATGCCCAGGGTGGACTAGACTCTAGCTAGGCAAACCAGCCTAAGAGAGGCTTTTAGGATGGACACCAGGGCCTGGCCCTCTTTCAAGCCTCCCAGTTCCTCACTTCTGTGTGAGGAAGAATCCCCTTGCCTAATTCCTCCTCAAACCCTACTCCTGCTCACAAGAAATTTCTGGTCTTAACATTCCCAGCAGTAATGGATTCCCCTCTGCCACTAGAGCTGAGGACACAGCAGCTGAGTTTGCAGTGGGACATCAGGCCTTGTGGTGTTTCCCACCTACAGGAGGTGGCTGTAGCTGCGGTGGCTCACCACTATGCTGCACTAATCCACCTGGTGTAGGGCTCTGCTGAGCTTTTAGATTTCTTTTCTGGTAGAGCTAGAGAGTTAACATGAGGTCCCTATAACCCCTAAACATCTGTAAGCAGAGTACACAGCCTCCTTCTCTCCTGGGAAAGGGACTGGTATTTGGGGAGCAGCAAATGCTTTGAGTTTTGGGGAGGGCACACCCCAGTTTGCACCAGGCTTTCAGGACACTGTTAAACACTGTTAAGCCATGGTATGAGCTCTGAGAATTCAGAGGTGAGCTCAGCCTGCCACATCCCACTTTCCTAGTTTTCCTGAAAGCTGCTGAATTCAGCGCTAACCCTGACAAGGCACATCTTCCCCCCACCATCACTCACACAGCTCACTTCTCCTCCTTATATTCCCAAAGAAGTTTGTACCCTGCTGACCAAAGCATCACTTTTAATTAAAATGGTTCCCCTGCAACGCATCATCTGAATATCTCTTGTTATTCCTGCTGGGCTCCAGCCAGAGGGATGTGCAGGGGTAGAGTATCAGGTCAAAATCTCTCCAAAATGCAGCCAGAGAAAGTCAGAACAGAGAAAGCAGATGATTGCTTCACTGCCCCAAGAAAAGGCCAGGGAATAAGACACTGCCTTTCTCCCTGCAGAGGCGCGTGGAACAATGGATGCCCAGGGGAGGCTGGGAATGAATACTGTGAGCAGGGATCATCAGTTCCCTGGGCATGGCTGAAGTTCCTGCAGGAGAATCAAGCCAGCAGCCATGAACCATGCTTGGTGGGGTTTGGAGGACTCTCTCCAAAACCCTGAGAGGAGTAAGTGTTTTATCTCTACTGGGGTTTGGTAAGTTGAGAAGGGAGGTAGGTCAATATAGAAAGGATTCCCTCCTAAATGGAGACAAGCTTTTCTACCAAAGTTGCAGGGCTTCATTTGGGTTACCTAGGAGATCATCTGGAGCAAGGGCTTCCTGCTCCAAGGCGGCTTAGCTCTCAAGAAAAACACCTTCACCTCCCCCTGCCCCCAGTGTACTGGCAGCTTTTCCAGGGATGAGAAAAGAGGAGACTGCTAAGAATCAGTAACTCCCCTAGAGCACCACATGGATCCATTCTTCCCACTTTCCCTAAGAAGGCTGAGTTCTAGCTCCACCCACAGCTGCTGCAGGAGTTTCGCTGGGCTGAGGTCCTGCAGTGGCATAGCTGCTGCTGGTACCTCAGACATGCTGCAGGCTTAGCGCTGAGCAAAGGGAATTGCCAGGGTGTGGCACCCTTGCACTAATGCGTCCCCTATCCCAGCCTGGGTGGGACACATGCCACACATGGTCACTGTGACCCTCACACCTCACATGTAGATGCAACAAGTGGACACCCTGTGGGGTTGGTGGCGTGCAAAGAAAGATGTTTTACCCCAGCCCCTGCAGAGACCCTAATGCTTGTTCCTTGGAAAGCAGAAATTCATCCTTCTGGCAGGAGGTGAGCAAAGCCAGGGAGAAGCGGGTAAAAGGCCTTGCTGTGCAGTAGGGAGGACTCTCTGAAGGGCTTGAAACCCATATGGATGTTCTTAGGAGCCTCCCATCTGTTGGGGCATTATTATAGCAGCCCCCATGCCATGTGCGTCCATAGAGCAAGAGGTCTTGTGCACTCATATGAGCCTGTGGCATCAGCTAGCAGTAAATTGAAATTCTTTTCCTCTTGGACACGCTGGGCTGAATCCATGGGCACTTATGGAAACTGCTGGGACGCATGTGTGCTGCTTTATTGAGGTATGTAGCATTTCACCCCTGCATGGTGGGTAGCAGGAATCAGGCATGTGCCCGGTCTGTGGCTTTTCCTTGCTCCCGTCAGCTTTGCTCTCCTAAGAGATACTGTGTGCCCCCTCCCACGCAGCACCTCGATCCCCATCCCCATCCCCGCTCCCCGTCCCTGCAAGGCGGGAGGCTGCCACAGGGTGTCAGGCGGGTGCCGGGCTGCCTTCCCACGGAACCGGACTGCGGGACCGCCGGCTGCCGCCCGTGGGACCGGGGGTCCCGGCGTGCCTGGGGAGCACGCCTCCGGGAACTGCGAGTGAGGGGCAGGGCTTGCTCTCCCGACAGCCCTGAGCGCGCCTCTCTCCAGGGGAAGGGTGGCTTCTCTTCCTTTTCCCACGTAGGGAGAGAGATACGTTTTCCAGGTGCTGCGCGAGTTTTGCCTGGTCTTACAGAGGAGGGAGCTGGTGGTCTCTAGTCTGGAGCACCCCAGCTGAGATGAGTTATGCTGGGCCTCAGCGCCTGGCTGCGGAACGCAAAGGAAGGCTGCCTGAGGGGAACAAAGGGCCTTGGGTAGCAGCACTAGCGAGCAGGGAGTGTTGGCAAACACGGCTGCCATTGCTCCGGGAAGAAAGCAGCTGAGCAGGGGCGTGGGGAGACACTGAGCTCAAGGGGCTGTGGGTTCCTATCGGGAAAAGGGGATCGGGAGGTTCGTGGTGCTGAATCTCCCTTGGCAGGCACCTGCTGGACCTTGAATCAAGTTCAGTTGTGCTTCTCCCAGCTCTGCTTTGTGGCTGCACTGAGCGTGGGGGGGAACCCATTTTTCCCACTGCATTTTCGTGGTGGAGGCGGGGGAGCTGGTGCAGAGAGAGAGCAGGCTGGGGAGGATGCATCAGTGAGTGACGTGTGATGGTGGAGCGAGCAGTGGCCCAGCCTCACTCAGGTGCAGTTCTCCGTGCTGCGCCTCACGTACAGAGACGCTGTCTATCCTCCAGCTATTTACCACCAGCTCATTTTGCAAACTGCACTCAAAAGATTTTTTTTTCCCCTCTCTCCCTCCCTACTTCCCTCCCTCCTTCTCTCTGTTCCCTGTAGAGATGCTCAGTGTTCCCCATTCAGCTTCAAGCACAAGGTCTTCCATCTGCACAGGCATTGTACACGCTGACCTGCAAGCAGGTTCTTTTTGGCTTGTCCAAATTCACTCCCTTTCCCTTCTCCCACTCCATCGTGGCTTTAGTCCTGGTGGGTGGAACTGTGGTGAACAAAGAGGGAGGCTGGTGTGAGCTGAAATCCTGCAGGGGGACACCTGGCCAGAGAGCCTGCTACTCCTGCTCACACACACCCATGAGCCTGGAGGTCTGGCCCCTGCTGCCCTGCAGGGCTGCTCACTTCCCACTGGGTTGTGGGGTTGCCATCTTTACTGACTGGGGATAACTATCCTTTGTTACGGGAGAAGAAAGAAGTTTCCTTCTTTTCTTTTTCTTCTTTTTCTACGGGGGAGGTAGGGAGGAAAGGAGGAAAAGGAAGTCATGCGGGAATGGGGAGAGTCCCCCGAGGTGGGAAGGCACAGGAGTTTATTCCTGTGGGGGGCTGGTAAGGGATCTGGAGTAAGACCCAGCCAGGGATTGCCCCATTGTGTGTTGAGGAGGGAGAGTAGAATACTACAAGGAGAGGGCAGTGGGAGTCTCGGCCCTCCCCACTGGGGAATTGGAAAGGGATTGATGAGGAAAAGGGGCTGCCCTCAGTGTCTCTTTCTGGAGGGGGTTGCTTGGCCCTGGGGGGGTTTCTTCCTGAGCAGGGATTATGGCTGACTGCTTCACTCACCGTTCTCCTGGTGGGTATGTGCTGCTTTAATATTTTTTTTTATTTATTTACTTTTATTTTTTTTTTGAAACCTAAGGCCCATGACTTGTCTTAGGCTTTTATATCCTGTCTCCCCCGTGCCGAGAGAGGGCTTTGTGGTTTTTAAGGAGGTGCTTGAAAACACGAGCTGGGGGTTCCCTAAGGGTGGGAAACCAGACAGCATAGGTAGGAAACTGATGTCTCTGTTTTCTGATTTCTGGCAGGTTGGGCTGACCGCTCAGCTCTTGGCCGTGCTCACCCCGAGGGTGGCGAGGAGACCACCCCAAATACAGCTGGGGCACACCTGAGGCTGGGGTAAGGGGCTGGACGGAGAGATCCCAACTTGGCTTTAAGGGCAAGGACAGGACTGCCGTTCTGCCCCGTGGGAAGTCTGTTATGGGCTTCGGGGACGCCGCTGGGACGGAGGCTGGCGGTGGGGCCGGGACCCGCGGGCAGAGGCCGGGGGTGCGGCCGGGTGCAGGGGGGCTGGGCTGGGGGCTGCCCGCGGGCCGAGCGGAGAGGAGGGCCGGCCGTCGCACGCTACGGTAGGTGGCAGTGCCGCCCGGATTTTATGAATGGAAGAGGAGGAGGGGAGGCAGATGGATGCGGGGAGGTGGTGGTGGAGAAGCGGGGGGCGGAGGGGAGGGGAATTTTCTGGCTGTGCTCCGGCCTCCACCTCCGTCCCCCTCACCCCTGCGCCAGGCACCCTCCCCCCGCCTCTGCCCGGTTTACATGTCGGGCTGCACGTTGCCGCGGCCGGATCCAGCAGCCAGCAGCGCTGGCAGCCGCCCCGAGTCAGCTGCTTCCCCGCGAGGAGCGGCGGGAGCCGAGCGGGGCGGGCGGCGGGAGGCGCCTGCGGTGCCGCCGTTAAGGTGTCCTCAGGGAGATGGGTCCGAAGCGCCGGCTCCCCGCGCCCCCGAGCTCCACTGCCCAGCTGGACTTCGGGCCCCAGCGTGGCCCAGCGCTGC
Organism: Cyanistes caeruleus; assembly: GCF_971803275.1. Classification (NCBI taxonomy): domain Eukaryota; kingdom Metazoa; phylum Chordata; class Aves; order Passeriformes; family Paridae; genus Cyanistes; species Cyanistes caeruleus. The sequence goes on along the minus strand of NC_141702.1, from coordinate 82,679,534 downwards.
TCTCCACGAGCCCCTCGGTGCCCTGTTGGCAGTCTCAGGGTCGAGGTGCTGGGAGCAGGCTGGGCTTTGTGGGGCACAGCCTCCTCGTGCGGTCAACAAACTCCCTGCTCCCTGCTGCCCCTTTCCATGCCCGGCCTCACAGGGCAGCGCCGGGGCATCTTCTTCTGCAGCTTCTTTGTGCCCTGGGGCAGGTAAACAGCCCCGCATCCTGCTCTCCAATGACCCATCACTTGCATCAGAATACCCTTTGGCGGGGAAAGCCAGGAGAAGAAGCTGAGTAACTCCCTATTCGCTATTTGCTGGCAGAGGCAGGAAGCGAGGTCTGTCTGATGCTTTGATATAAGGAGAGAAAAAAGCTCCTTTTTATTGTTTGTTTGTTTCTGGGGCCTCGGAGGCTCACCTGGGACTATGCGTGTTGGTCATTTCCAGCTGGATCTGGGATTTCCCACTGTAGGGACCAGAACAATAGCTTCGCCGGCACAGATGTGGGACGGGTGACTGAGCGGAAGAAATGAGTGCACGCAGCCCCACAGCTTCCGTCTCCCCCGGGCTGGGTGTGGATCATGCCTGCCGTGCACCACGAAACAGCCCTCGCTGTTCCCTGGAGATAATGAGCTGGGGCAGTCGCTGCTTTCCTATCCACCCTGCCCATTCTGTCACATGGGAAATAAAATTTCCTTCAGAGGCAGATTTGTCTGCCTGCATTGGTGAGGTTTCTTTCTGGGGAGCGTTGGAGGTGCAGAGCTACTCGGGCAGCTCTGGCTGAGACTGAGAGAGGTGCTTCGCCAGGAGAGAAGGTATAACATGACTCTTCCAAATAGCACACTGACCCAGTTCCTGCTAGGGGTACCTAGGCATGTGCCACCCCCATGCCACTGTGCCAGAGCAGAGCTGTCCTGTGGTCAAGGCCAGGGACCCTGCAGAAAGTGCCAGCACAGTGCTTGCAGTTGCTGGGCTCCATTTTTCAGCAGTACCCACCTGGGCCAAGGATGGTGCTGCAGCACTGACCCCTTCAGCAAGGCCAGCTCTGCCCAAGGAATGGTGTCATGCAGATCTGGTGGTGCCTTTGGAACTGTTTGGGCACCAGTTCAGGCACATTGGTCCTGCTCTAGCCTGGATGATCCCACTTGCCTGATCTAAATTCCACAGTGGTTTCAGCAGGACACAGGGTTTTTCCCTGTGTCAGTCCTTGTCTGAACCAGTTAGATAGGATTGCTGTGTGCTGGGAGGTAGTTACTTTAAAAGGGTCTATGCTTCAGCGGCATCCTGGATCCTGCACAATCTTTCATCCAGAGGGCATGCAAGAGGAGAACTCTCCATCCAGTGGAGTGAAGTGCCCCTGGGGCTGTGAGGGGATGTGGGAGGAGGACAGGAGAGCCTGTGACATGGGTGCTTCCACATTGTGGTGGCCAGGAGGTCCCTGCCTAGTTTTGCACTTTGCAGCACCTCCAAGCTACTGGTATCCCAGGCCTTGATGGGGCTCAAGGCCAGGGAGGACAAGGCAGCACCTTGCCACGCTGTGTTAGCCTGGCTCAAGGAAAGAAGAGCATCTAAACTCCAGACAAAGCATGGAGCAGAGCCCAGCTGCTCAGCTGGGCCTGCAGTTTCTCACCTCCACCCTGTGACCAGCATTAGTTCTCACTGCTTGGCAGCCAGGAGCTCAAACGGTGCCTTGCTTGGACAAGCTGTCAATCCAAGGATTTTTGTTTTCATATTAAACCAGCTAAGTATTCAGAATCAATTCCAGCTACCACCATGGGGAAAGCTACTCCAAGATACATAAATCCCTGCCAAACCTGCCTGTGCTACCTCTGAGGCAGCAGTGCCGCTGCTCTGCGGTGCTGCTGGGAATGGGTGTGTGGCAGGGCTCTGACCCACTGTCCAGCACTCACACAGTGTGTGAGTGTGTCTCAAGGGGAGAGGATCTGTCTGCAAACCTGCCAGCCAGCATGCAGGGAGCTTGCCCTGATATCACTTTGCTGGGGGGCATCCAAATGCGTGCCCAGATCTCTTTCCTCAGGAAATGGTTGGAAAGAAGGGGATAATGTCTGTCTGGAGCCTCAGGTGGAGGAGAGCAGGATGGGGGAGCTGGTGTGCAACCCCCCCGTCCTGTGCTCAGGTCCCCATGGCCATGGGACCTCCACATCCATGCATGGGGCAGGATGAGACCTTACTGTGTAGGACAGCCACACATTCAGGCCATTTGCTGCGTGCCTGGCACTTTGTCTTGCTGGGTTTTCCCCATGTGGTTTGCGGGACCTGGAGCTTGTTGGCCTGCTGGGCACACCACACAGCATGTCCCTTTTCCAGGGTGAGCTTGTCTGGCTCTCCCAGTCCTGTTTTGGGAAGCAGGCATTAGGGTAGTACGCTGTGCTGGGCACGTAGGCCGTCGTTGGGTAGTGACTCCGAGTGTTTGGCCGTCTGATGTAATGAACTAATTAGGAATTTGCTGTCACCACAGCTGGACTCACCTGGCTTGCACGCTACAGCCGGGTGATTCTCACTCTGTGTGACAGTCCTCCAGCCTCACGGGGCACCAGGAATAGCAGCGAGGGGATCACATGGCCACTCTGGCTGTCCTCCCCTGCACTGCGACAGCCTTCTGGCAGCCACGCGTGCAAGTGTCATGAGGTGGATTCAGTGGCTGTGGAGAAACGTGCTCCTCCTTACCAGCCCCTGCTGGACAGGCAGGTGATGTATCTCCTGATTTGCTAGCAGCACACGTGGCTGGGACATGGCCCTGGCAGCAGGCAGCAGTGGTCATGGCACCCCTCCTCTTGGGGATTCAACAAAGATAGCCCATGGCAGTAATGTGACCAAATGCCTTTGGAGATTTCTCCCTGGTGCTTTGAAAGGATCCTTGTGCCAGGGAAAGAGCTGAGCAGGGCAGACCTGTGCTCCTTGCAGCAGGGAAGCGTCCTGCTGCCTGTAGAAGCATGGCTCTCTGCTTATACTGCCTCTGTGGTGCTAACAGCTGTGAGGTGGAATAGGCACAGCATACAAGGACTCCACTTCCCAAGTAACACACAATACAGAGAATCCTTCAATGCTGATGAATGATTTTTGTACCTGTCCAGATGCGCAGGTTGCATAATGGGCCTTGAGTGCTGATGCTAGCTCAGGGCATGCCAGCATCACTGGGTTTTCCCCCAGGCAACCCCTGGAAAGAGCCTACTCCCACCATGTGCCAGAGGCCAGTGTCTGTGAGTGGACATACTGAGAACCACCGTGGTGACCATGAAGGTGGGGGGTCCTGGTGAAGGCATGCTGGGCATAAGCAGAAATCAGCCACAGCTGCTGGAAGAGCCTCAGAGAGGAAAAGTGTTCAGCCCACGGAAAATGAATTAGCGTTGACGTTCACTGAACATTTGTTTTGATTAAGCAATGTGGCTCCAAGTTTCTCAGCTGTGGGGAGTCGGTCACCACAGCACTCACTGGATGTTTTTTGGTGTTGCTGTTCATGGCACTGGCCAAGGGACTGAGTGGTGGTGGGGAGAGCTGGCCCCACCCTCAGAAGCCTCCTCCTTTGCACCACACCTTCTCTCCCTGGTTTCTCCTCAGCCAGAGAGCTGAGGCAATGGTGGTTTTTCCTTTCCAGAAGTGGATGCTCTGGGTGATGCCCTGTCCCAAAAGGCATATGCAGCATTTGCAAGGAGGCCGTGGTGGGGCATCTGTATTGTAAGGACCTCCTGAAATTTCCTGTGGGTGCTGGAGATATGGAGGTGACAGGCAGCCTTGTCCCAGCTTGGTTCCAGCCCTGCTGGGATGGTGACACTGGTAGTCATCAGGGCATTGACTGTTCCACCAGCTTCCAAATGCAGAGTTTAGGAAAGGCTGTGTCTGGGCACTGTGAGCTGCTCTCCACTGCCACAAACACCTTGTAGCAGTTGTATGTGTGGCTCTGCCAGCTGGGCATGCAAAAATACCTTACAGGCATGGAATAAAACATATTTATTTCTTAGAAATCTGTATAAATTGGAACCATCTCCCAACAAGAAGTGCCGAGTTTGGTTTCCCGATGTAAAGTGGCAGCTACAATGAAGAAAAAGACAAAAAAAGGCTGGACCACCCACTGTCAGGGGAGAGAGTGCCCTGGGCCCCCAGGGTGTTTGGAAGGGGAACCATCTGGGCCCTAGGGTCTCTGCAGGTGGGACGCTTGCTGCCTGCAAATGTAGGGAAGGCTTCCTGCAATCCTCCACAAACCCAAGAGAGCCACCTTAAGAGCTCTCCCTCCATAGGACCAAACGGGATCCGCCAGGCGTTTCATATACCATATTCTATAGCCAAGGAAGCCTTAACAAAGAGCCGTATGCTCTCACGTTTCGCTTCAGGCTTCTCCCTGCTGCAGCTGGAGCTGAGTTTTTAAAAATCTTTGTGTCATTATTTCGTTCCTCTTTTGATTCAGCCATCGAGGGACAAGGAGATGCCAAACGAAAAGAATGGCCATTTAAACAGAACTAGATTGAAGAGGCAGTGTGTGCGCTGAACAACAAGTCTTTTTACATTTCATATGATCTTATACATGGGCTCCATTCAGTATATTTCCCCTCTGTTTCATTTGAATGTACAGAATTAGCCATTCACATCCTCTGGAATTACAGCGCTTTAACACTTCCATTCTGAGCTGCCTCCATATTTTGGGGGTTGGGAGTGTTATTAGCTCAGCTGGGAAAGAACAAGCTGAGGTCAGAGTTGGTCTTGCAGGCTGAAAACGAGCTTTTTCTTTTTTTGGAAAGTGCAAGATTTGGTGCATGATGACTCCGGTCAGAAAAATATACGACGATACACAATAGTGTGTATGTGCTGCTAGAACATGGATGGATCTACTTTCAGTGGAGGGGGTCTTTTTCACATTAATCCCAGTGAAATTATTTAGACAGAAAAGCAAGATTTGGTTTTTGGATGTGGGATTAGCTCTGCAATCACCTGAGGTCGCACGCGTGGCTGTGTCCTTCTGCGTGGCTGCTGCCTCATTGTCTTTTTGAAAGACAAATATCAAAACCAAATATTTACTGTGCTATTTACTAAAGCTCCCTGGATACTGATACAAATTTAGAAGAGTTGGCCCAGAAAACTCATTCAAACTGAGTTAGAGTCACAAGAGGAAAACCATGAGGGATGTGTACGTGCTGCTAATTCTGCTGAAAAGCTCTGGACCTGGCACTAGCTGCCCCAAGTAGGGATGGGACTGTGCAGTGGTATTGGTGAATCCTGCAGCCTACGCTGCCTTCCCTGAGAGTCCTGCAGCATTCCTGTGGTGTCACTTACACGCATCATCAGAAGGAAGAAGGCTGGCTTGGGAACATTTCTCTTGTGAATCTGCCTGTTTTCTAGATTTACTTGTCTGTTGGCACACCTCAGCCAGTGTCGTCTTTGGGGGGGTGTTCCCCCTTTCCCCAGCATTTACTGGGGAGTAAAGGAGGGTTCATTGCCAGACAGATGGGATGCCAAAGTGGAAATGATTCTGCAGACAGGAGAGAGCAGAACCCACCATGTCTCTGCTGGCCACTTTGCGATGCCTATGTGCTGCAGAGAGGTGCTTCCCTTGAGGGACCTGCAGCTGTGGACCGACTGGTCTGCAAGAACCAACATCCCAGAAGAAAGTCTCTGCCTCCTCTGCCATTCTTTCTTTGCTATATATTTAACTTTTTCTATCCATGGCTCCTGCATCATCATTTCCTCAGGCCACTTCATCTGGTTGTTGTGGAAATGAGGACAAGACGGCAAACAATAAACATAGGCCCCCAACAGGGCAAATAAACCCAGCAAGGTCGAGTGTGACTCTGAAGGCAGCAAGGCTCCCATTTTTCCCTGGCTTTCTGTAAGAAAAGGATTAGCTGCTCCTCAAGGGCAGGAGCACAGACCTGGGGGCTGGAACATCATGCTCTGCAGGGGGTTGTGCCAGCTGACTTCACTTTAATACACAGCATCTGCTTGACAGGGTTCACCTGAGCCAGGCACAAATCCCAAGTCCCCAGTCGACCCCCCCTGAACCAGTCAGACACAGCCAGGTTGCAGGCCTTCCTGGAGATCCCTTCAATCACAGCCCCCTGCCTTAATTTAACCTGGTTATTTATACCTTTTCCTGTGTGTGTTTAATTATAGCAAAACCTGGCAATATCGCTGTGCTTAATGGTCTGTTGGCATTTCCATTATGAGCCCAGACTGGAAGGGATTATATAGCCTAAGTGTTTGAACTGAGCCTCAGACAGAGACTTGGCATAGACTTGCAACCCAAATACAGAGATTTTCAATTGGCTAATGGCACTTTTGAAAAGGGAACATTTTTCACATGCTTAGGCTCTTCCATTTGCTTAAGCTGCCTTCCTCTGTTTTAAACTCAGCAAGCAAAGAGTCATAATTCAGCCTGTTACAGCAGTGACTCATGTTCATTGCACAGTGATGCCATAACCAGCTAAGGCAAGGTCTTCTGCCTTAAGAGGAATTACACACAGAGAAATGACTTGGGAAATTCAGCTCTTTCACTCACTGGGGTGACACCATCTGTGCATCCTAACTGCAGCTGCCATGGCCAGCATGAGTTGTCTGACCGCATCTCAGGCTGTACAGTGGAGACACAGAATGTCACTAAGATGTCCTGGACTTTGTGAGCAGCCAGTAGCACTTATAGGCCATCAGTTGTTTCATCCTCAAGTAGATGAATCAAACAGGATAGCCTGATCAAATCCTAAAAATGCTTTTTCTTCCCATCAGCTCTATGGGGAGTCAGGGGTAATAGGCTCAGGCAGCAGTGTCCACAGTGGACATAGTCTGACCAGTCACACTTGCTGGGAATCTAGAGGAGCTCCCATGGTGGGATGTGGTTCATCCATCTATCTCCACAAGAGTTTTCTCTAACAGCATGGAAGGCAGAGCAAGAGCAGGCAAAAAGCTATGTCTTCTTTTAATGCACAGGAGTCTTTGACACAGAAGAACCAAATGACATGATCTCCTAGTAGGTCAAAGAGAGCCTTTTCTGGGAGAAAACCTAGATCTGCACTGCACACTGATGCCTCTGCAGGGCTTCTCGTCCTTCTGAATGCATTAAGTAAGCAAGTTGATACAACAAGCAAGAGAATATCATGTTTTGGGAAGAGTTGTAAGTCAAGTTGGCCAGACACCAACAAAGAAAACTGGCTAGTGAATGAAGAGAGGCTTATAGCAAAGACCATGTGTTGCAAACAGCCTTTCTCTCCAGAAAGCTTGCTTTAGACCTTGGTGGAAGGTGTTCCTGTGTCCAGTGGAGAGATGGTCCATCCACTGCTGTCTCCAATCTCTTGCCTGTTGGAGACTGAGTGGAAGGAGGTGACTACCAAACCCTGAACTCAGCTGGAGAAGAAGCATCAAGGCCTAAAGCTGCTGCATTTGCAGGTCATACCTAGAGGGATGCTATGCAAGGTGCCCTGGCTGCTGCTCCCCTGGAGCTGGGGTTGCACTTCATTCCCCATCTCAGGGGTACCAGAGCTGGGTGAGCTCACCCAGGCTGTGCTAGACGGCTGCACCCCCTGACCTGGGAAGGGCTGGTGGGGACTGGACAGAGGAGACAGCTCTGTTCCCAGCAGGGCTGTCACCATGGGAACTTTAGGGACCGAGGCCATTTACGGTTGGTTGTAAACCCTGACTCTGACAGCAAAGCCTTTCTTTGCCTTTTCCTCTGGACTTGGCCCTGACTGTCTCAGAGAAAGCAGGCTCAAATTCTACCTCCGGCTGGCTCTGCACACACATCCCCTGGCACTGAGTGCTGGCCCACTGCGTGGGAGCTGCTCGAGCTCAGCGAAGTGTCCTGGCTGTCTCTCCCGGAGAAAGTGGAGCAGGCGCCTGAGGTGATGCTGAGCATCACAGGTTTGACAGCTCTGCAGACACCTGCAGATATGCAGGGAGGGAGAAATGGTGGGTTAGCAGTGTCACTGCCCCTTGGAGGAGCTCTCAGATCAACTTGTCAGGCAAAAGATCTCTGTTAAAATCTAGCTCCCCTTGGCAGATTCCCAGCTTTGACGCTGGAAAGGCTCATCTTTCAGCTTGGCCAAAACTGAAAGTGCTGTGGTGAAAAGATGGAGAAACAGCTGGCAGGAGCCAGCAGACCGCAGACCGTGAAAGAACCAGCCTGGAGGAGAAGTTGAGGGCAGAAGGATTTCAGCAGCCAAATCTAATCTTCTTCTGATGCCAAATGCTCCTGTGGAAGCCACTTAGGTTGTGCAGCTCCTGAGAACTACTCCTGTTGGGATGCCTCCCCAGCCTTCTGCTAGAGAGAGAGACGTTAAAACACAGACCTGGTATCAATGCTGCTCTGTCTCCTGGGAGCTACAGTCCAGGTAGTCCAAGCTCATGACCATCTTGTTCTTTTGCAGGCTCAGCACCCCAGCTGGACCACTGATCCCACTGCGTGCCACAGTGCCCTGCTAACAAAATGACCATGGTGCTGAATGGGAGTCTCCATGGCAGGGGAGTGTCTGGCAGAGCAGGACTTGGGGACCAGGAGGCAGCCCTTGTTCTTCATGGAGAAGGCCTGGGTGAGGGAGGGCATTTTGCTAGACTGCCAGGCTTTCAGGATTTCAGGTTTGTGTTAAAAAGTAAAAGCTCCCTACAAAATACAGAACCTGCTGTAACAGCAGAATAAAAAATTCAATAGTTAGTTATAATTTAGACTCAGTGATCCTTGTGGGTCCCTTCTGACTCAGGATATTCTAACACAAAGAGAAAGCTCCAAGAGATACTCTCTATCCACTCCATACAGAAAGCCTTTCAGGGGAGAGCTGCCCACAGACGCTCCCTTTCCCAATGGCCCTCACATGCACAAATACTCTCCACCTCAGTTTTCCCCACAGCTTGAGGTCCAGCTCTGCCTACTGGGCTTGCCAGGACCTGTGACCCCATCTACATAGGAAGACATCTCCTGGCAAAGTGATGCACTTGAAATAACATGGACCACTGCTTTCTCCATTCTTTTGCTTCATGTGCACGTGGATGAGTCACTGGCTGGCACCTTGGCTGGAAGATGGATAAGCCACCCCCATGCTGCTGACACAGCCTGAATACAGACTTTCTGCTCTTGCCTAGGTATGAGACCAGGAAGAGAAGATGTGCTTCCTAAGAAAAAGTGACTGGACTTGTTCTGGGCTTCCTGTGGGATTCTGGGGGAAAATGAAAAGGCTTTGCTGCTTTATGACGGTAAGCACTGCCTTTTTTTTTTTTTTTTTTTTTTTTTAAGGTGTGCTGCTTTTGCATATTTTTTTTTATTTTTAAGAAAGTGGTAGGAAAATTTTCCTCCTTAAGGGAAAAACAAAGCGAAATCAGAGACTGGCAGTGTTGACTGCTCATCCGTGGAGAACAGTGGATCCATGAAAGGCTAAAAAGTCTGTTTGCACTGGTTCCTAGAGCTAATGAAGTATGACTGTGAAGGGGACTCCTAATGCTAGTGCAAAGCAAGGCTCAGAAGCTTCAAATGTTTTCTTGGATGGTCTCCAAACCTTCTGCCCTCCTTTGGGCTACAGCTGAGGCTGGAGACCTCAGAGCTGCGAAGACTTCAGTGCAGCTGCTTCCAAGCAAAACCAGAGCCATCACAATGAAAATAAATAAACAAATAGTGCTATTCTGAGCCTCAGACACATTGGAGTGTTTCATTTGCACCACAGCTTGCAGGATGTGTCCCTCCCTGTTTGGGAGCAGTGTCCTGATTTACAGTCTATTACTTTCTTTCGAATTATCTCCTCTGTCTTCTGAGAGGGGAGCCTGCACACCTCTAGCAGACTCTCAGTTCACCCTTAAAGGGCTCTGTTGATTTCCACTATCAGGGCATCATGGTGTGGGACTAATTCATCCCCAACCAGCATGAGCACTCACAGTGTATTTCCATCACATGCAGCTACCCCTCTATACCTCATGTTAAAGAAACCTTTTTGCAGATGCAGTCTTGTCCTGACACCCCCATCAGCTCTTATGCTCCCTGCACACCTTTTGGCTGTCACCTCTGCCTGCAATGCCCTCCAAGACCTCTTGGTTTGACTGAGTGTTTGCCTCATTTATTGCTGGTAATACTCAGCAGCTGGCTGTCCCCTCCTCCTGCCCCTCTCCTTGTTTCTTGTGGTTCTTGGGATACTCCAGCTCAACACAGGGCTTCAGCCTTGCAGTATCCTCTGCATCATTGTACTGCACTCTCAGTTGGTTTAATTTCTTCATGCTGTGTCCTCATTAAGGTTCACCATCATTTTCCCTCCTAGACTCAGTCCAGTTTCCCTTCAGTCAAATTTCCATCCCAAATCCTCCCTCCTCCCAGCAGTTCCTGTGTTTTTCTCTTGGTTCAGTCAGCCCTTTTCCCCACCTGCTTGTGCATGCATTGCTCGTTCTGCCTGAGCCAGGATGGGGCGTGTGAGGTGGCAGGAGCTGCTGCCTAGTCTCAAGGATGGACTGGACTTGTGATTTGGATTGCAGCGATCCACAGCTTTGCTTATCTGGAAATCCTGCTCAGCCCCTGGCTGGAGTGCATCCTGAAAGGGAAAGAGTTTCAGGGAATTCTGCTGGTAAGCTCTATAAGACTGCCTTAAGGGAGCACATGTGAAACAGAATATTTCAAAGACTTGGCTAAGTTTGGTGGCAGCAAAGGGTGCATCTGGACTAAACCAAAGGCCGTCCCTGCTTCTCCTTTTGCCAAACTTCAAGTCTGCATGCCAAAAACATGCAGCTTGAAGAGCTCTTCAAAGGAAAGGTCATCAGATTTCTCTATAACAAAAGCAAAAGAAACCAAAGCATTTCCCCTTACAATGTTCTTGGAAGTAGATGAATCATTTTGGCTGAAATTATATATTTTATAACTATATTTGCTTAGATAGTTCAGCATTAGGCAGCTAACCAGCAAGATGAAGTTCAACCCAAACATTTTAGCATGGCCTAGTTAAAACCAGCTGAATAACAGCACTTGGCATGGGAAGAGTGACTGCAGGTCTACAGCTCTGGGAAGGAGCAGGCTTATCGGCAATGCCTGTCCTTAGTGTCATTGCTTTCACAGATCTGCTGGAATGGTGATAGTATTTATTCGGGGTGAAGGAACCCAAAACTTTCATCCTTTTGTGCGTTCACTTTCCTTCTCCTCTAAGCCAGAATGACAGTGCCCCATCTTTAACCTGTGAGTGGTATGCCCTCATTTGGAGCTGGCACTTGGAGATAGTATGATTTCTTAGGCACAGTAGAGTTGGTCAGCTTATACCAGTGCTTTCCAGCTACCTCAAACTTACACCTCATGGCAGCTCTGAATGGTGGTGTATCCTGCAACACATCCTGCATCAGCAGGAGGCTGTGTGATCCTTACCCCAGGATGAGGAGGGGAGGGAAGAGCAGAACCAGGCATCATAGACCAACATGTGCTGGGAAGTGCAGATGTGCAAGAGGAAATGGCTGAAGATGGGGGCTCCAGGGGCAGGCAGAGCTCAACGAGGCTGTATGACCACTCAGGGCTGTACAGTATCCTCTCCCGTTTTTCTGCATCATGATGAAATGGTGCTCTGTGGTGTGTCTGTGTTCTGTCAAGCTGGGGAGTCAGCGTCCCAAACAGAAGCAATGCAGCCAAGGACTGCAAGGAGACCAGCACCAGGATGTACAGCTGGGCCATAGCAAATGGCAGAGGGCTGCGCTGCAGTGGAGGTGTTGCAGAGGATGGTAGAAGCTTTAAGTCCTCGTTTAGCTGCCGTGCACTGAGAGGTGGGTGGAGATGCTGCTTCAGCTCAGGGCCCTTTTCCCTCCTCTTTCTCCTGCACCACTGCTGTGCCCTGGCACAGGCCACTGCTGTCACAGAATACAAGGAAGGAAAGAAGCTGACCCTGCTGTGGTGGTGCTGCAGTGGGTGTAGGCAGGACTGGAAAGCCCTTTGCAAAGGTGTTGTGTGTCCTCAGAGGTGCTGGTTTTGCTCTGCGGACAGTTTCCCATGAGCATTCTTTTTCCTCTCTGGGAGACTAAATAGCCTCTGAGAAGGAGAATCTGGCAGTCATCCCAGGCCCTGCTGTGTCATTGGGGTGTTTGGGGAAGGGAGAGAATAACCCAAGAGATGGAGAGCAGGAACTCATGGTGCAGCTGCAATTTTCACAACAACCTTCTTACTCTCCACCTCTGCCATGGGAAGGGCTATCCATGTCTCCTGAGTGCTCAACAAGGAGCAAACCTCATTTTTGTTTCTGCCCATCTGCTGAGTCTGTGATACATTTAAGTATTTCTTACCACTGGTGATATGGACACTTTTGACAAACGAAGAAGAAAGGAGGGACGTGTCAGGGTCTGGACAAGGAAATAAATATTTAGACTTGGATCCACAGAAGATAATGTGGTGCTTGGCATCTGGCTGCCGCCAAGATGTGATGAGCAGCCTCCAAGGTCAGGAGAGCTTGCCCATCCTTTGCTTGGCTGGCTTGTGGGTGCTCAGCACAGGTCCAGCATTGGAGCATCTCCTGCCAGCCTTGGTCATCTACTGGTGTTGCTGGGTTTGAAGCTGATGGAGGCCAGGGATGTGAGTCACCGACCTCTGTTGGCCTTCTTCCACGCGCTCCATTTGGTGCTGCTTTGTGTGTGTGAGAGCGTGCTCCCCTCTCCCAGCTGTGTGTGCCTGCCTGCCAGCACGCCACTGATCCAATCTGCAGCTGTGCTGCTTTTCTCCTCTCTTCTAGCTCTGAGAGTCTTGTTCATGGATTAGGGGGAAAGAAGGAGGAGGAAGAAGGGGAGGGAGAGAAAATGAAAAATAAATTAATAAACCAACACAAGGAGAGATGCCTAGTAGAAGTGGGTGTTCTCCCCATGGCAGCATGATCTGGCATCATTCCCACTGCACCTTCACCACCAGCAAGCAGAAGATGTTGCTTCCCTACACCTTCTGGGAACATGAACTGGGGTCCCTGTTGGAAGTCACTATGCTTTGCTGGGGGACTGCTAACTCCTATGGGCACCAAGTTGATTTCCAAGAAAAAATCAAGCCATTGTCTCATGGCTTTGCACCCAGTTACGCTGGGGCTGCTTCCAAGCTCTGCATGTGGTGAGGGGGTCAGCCATCCTGCAGGCAGATGGACTGGACCTTTCTCAATCAAAAGAGCACCATCAGCCCTTGACCACAGTATTTGATAAAGCAATGTGGTGAATACAGAGCTGGACAGCCCCTCTAGTGGGAGCTGGCTGGCAGCTGCAGAGCTAGGACACATTGCCTCACAATCTGACAGCCTTCCTCATTGGAGAAGGAGCCCAGGAAGTCTCCAGCTGTGACAGTTTGCAGGGGAACCATGAGACATCCCAATGGGGAGAGTTCCAATGTCAGGAGGCGTTTGGAGGTAAGTTCTGCTCTTTGCAAAAGGTTGGGGAGGGCCTCGGGGTGGACTGCCCAGGATCCTGATTCCTGTAGTATCCTACAGACACCATAATTGCCAGAAGGTTTTGTGGGTCAGGAGGTAAACTGAGTTACATTTTTGAGAACTCCAGTGTCATCCTCCTCTCTCCACTGGGGTGCTGGAAATCCATGTGTGTCAGTCTGAAGCTTTCTTCTGCAAATCACAGAAGGCTTGAAGGTTTTGCCAATCCTTTGCCAAGGATTTTGTGCGCTCCACAAAAATCTATAATGGGTCTTGGCACTGATCACATGGGGTCTTCTGAGGATGAGCAGTGGGAAAAGTGATGAACCAGCCAAAATGGTATGGGTTGTGGATGAATTTGAAAGACTCCACAGCCATCAAAATATTGTCTTCCCCTCCATAACCTTTTTCATAGCAGTTTCTAGAATGGGCCATTTGGATTTCCTGTTACTTGGCCCTGTTAATCCTGTCTTTTACCAGGAAACAGCAATGACCTAAAGGCTGATTGTGCTTTGCCTGGCATGGATGCAGATCTGTGGATTATAAGGGTTCCCCACCTGTGCAAATGAGATTAGGCAAGGCCCCAGTGACATGGGTCAAACTGGGACAGAGTAGTGGCTTCCCAGAGAGGGGATGGGAGGGCTTTAACTTTCTTAGCAGCTGTGATCCTGCAGATATGATGGGGAAGGCACTCAGGGGGTCTGGGCTGGTGTTTAGGCAGCTTGGAGCGGAACCAGGCTGACTTTACAGCTCACAGCTGAGGTGTTTGCTGCAGGCAGCAGAAGGTATTTCCCCAGCCTTTCTGGCAGTCCCTTTTCACAGCTGGAGAAACGCTTTGGATGTGAGTCTCCTGATGTCAAGCCCATGTGCTCAGTGGGCTGTGGCAGACAGCAGCTTGGACGTGAAAGCAGTGAGGCCACAGCAAACACCTCTTTGCCCACTGAGACGCCCAGGGCAGAGGGGGAAGGGCTTCTTGTGCCTGGTCCCCAGGCTGAGCCCCTGCGTCAACATAACCTTGTTCATCTTGCACACCTTGGACTTTCTCTGGCTTGCAAAGCATAGGTGTGATTGTGGCAGATCTCATCAGGGACTTTGCCTCCAGATCCAAGTGCATGAGGTAACGTGGTGCCACCTGTGGTGCTCTCCCTGCCCCCAATGAGGCTGGCACAAGGAGTGTGCCCCACTCTGGTGCTGGGGTGAGCAAGGAGGGGTGGCTTTTGCAGCACGTCTAGCTGTGCTGTGGGACAGGGTGAGGAGCATGGACTTTGGGGCACCAGCCCAGAAACAAGTTTGTGGATGGAGAAGTGGGAGCTGCTGTGTTGGTGGGTGATGGTGGAAGTGAGGAAGGAGTGGCTGGGGAGAAGGAGCCTCCCATCCTCTGAGGTGCTCAGCGCCTCACAGAATAAGCCCTCAAAATTCCAGGGGGACTTCAGTTGCCCTAAGGTGCAGCATCCTCTGCCACCATCACGCAAGAAGCAATCTGGGTGTGCCTCAGATAGGGACCTTGGGCAGGAGCATCCTTCTCGCTCTCCTGCCCCAGCAGAAATGGCTGCCAGGTGGAATGAAGGATGGGGACAACAGCAGCTCCCAGAGACGGCTTGCCTGGGCGGGAGGCGCAGGGAGGGGACGGGCACAGCAACAGGCTGTTGCTGTGGCAGGCTGGCAGCACCCTGGTGGGGTACAGAGGCCAGAGGGGCAGTCACGAGAAGGGAGCGGGGAGGGGGGGATATTGTAGCCTTCTTCCCACCCACCACACTGTTCAGAGGGACGCGGCGTGGTTGGGAAATGCGTCCTCACCTCCCCTGGCCCCTGTTTTGAGCGCTGGGAAACGCGCACGGTACCACACGGGGAGGGAGGTCAGAGCGGGAGCTCAAGCCGCAAGCCTGGATGCTGGAGAAGGCGCCGGTGTTCCGCAGGCCTTGTCGCTGGGAGCCTGAGCGGGCGCGGGAACCCCGGGCGGCCTTCCCGAGCCTACAGCGCTGCAGCGGGGCGGCCGCACCCCGCCTTGGGCAGCGGGGGCCCCCAGGAGCCCCAGCCCGGCGCCTCTAGGAAGGTGCCCCTGCAGCACAGCCCCGTCCCGCATGGCTGTGGGAAGCACCTTCCTCCCGGCCGCAGCTCCTCCGGCAGCCCCTCCTCCCCACCTGGGAAACAGGCTCCCTTCTCTTCCCGGCCGCCGTGCAGACACCCGGCTCTGCACGTAGCAAATGGAGGCGATTTCCTCCTTAACGGCACCACATGGAAAGTATTGAGCCATCTGTGGTTTATGGTGGTTTTTTTTTTTCTCTTCTCTTCTCTTCTCTTCTCTTCTCTTCTCTTCTCTTCTCTTCTCTTCTCTTCTCTTCTCTTCTCTTCTCTTCTCTTCTCTTCTCTTCTCTTCTCTTCTCTTCTCTCCTCTCCTCTCCTCTCCTCTCCTCTCCTCTCCTCTCCTCTCCTCTCCTCTCCTCTCCTCTCCTCTCCTCTCCTCTCCTCTCCTCTCCTCTCCTCTCCTCTCCTCCCCTTCCCCTTCCCCTTCCCCTTCCCCTTCCCCTTCCCCTTCCCCTTCCCCTTCCCCTTCCCCTTCCCCTTCCCCTTCCCCTTCCCCTTCCCCTTCCCCTTCCCCTTCCCCTTCCCCTTCCCCTTCCCCTTCCCCTTCCCCTTCCCCTTCCCCTTCCCCTTCCCCTTCCCCTTCCCCCACCTTCCCTTCCCTTCCTGCACCTTCCCGTCCCGTCTGCTGTTGGTTGTGGTATTAGATTTCCCACTCTCCTATGGTTGCTCATATACATGTGCTCTTGGTCACCCTGCACAGTGCTGAATGTCAGGAAATTACTGAATCCCACAGTGGGCACAGCTGTGGGCTGACCTGGCAGAAGCAGTGAGTAAGGGAGCTGGCAGAAAGGGAGCTGCAGAACTGGTAGTGGTATTGAGAAGCAGGCAGGGAAGAAGTGCTGCTTCTCTCCCAGCAGGTAGACCTGTGAGGGTCCCCTGGTGTCCTGCACTCTAGTCTGGCTGGGATCTTTGGGGTTGGTTTGTTCACAGAGGGCACACAGGGGTACTTACTCTTTTGCTTTTCCAATGGATTATTATTTCCCAGCAACCAAGGAGAGTGCAACCACCAGAGAGCATGGAGAAGAGCTCTTTGCTCATCCTGCTCTGGACTTGGGGCTGGCCACAAATACACTGTATTTTGATTGTGTGAAATGCCCATCAGCAAGTTCAACTGGGATCGCCAAGGAAACCTTGTACTGACTGGGAATGAGTTTCTTTAAATAACGAAAACTTGTCGTAGTCTGTCCTGGCAGTGAAAACAAAATTCTGGGAACAAGAAAGGAGAGGTGTTGTAGGCCTGGAATTGAGAGTAACAACCAGCATCAGTGCTTGTACATGCTGCATTATGAGGATTTCTGCCATCATCAATGTTTCCACAGACTATGATCCCCTGACTAGCTGCAGCAGCACAGAGGGGAGAACTGAGGCACCCACAGCACCAGCCATGCTGCCTGCTCAAGGCAAGGGGAGGCAGCACAGGGCAGGAACTGCCTGAGCAATGCAGGGCAGCATTGGTGGAACAGCCCAAGTACTGTTTGTGTGAGAGATGACTTTAGGAAAGGACAGCAGCTGGGCAGGTATAGAACATACATAGACACCTCTGAGCTAGCAATGCCAATAGTTAGTCACCAGAAGGACATGGTCCAGGCTCCATGCTGGGAGTAAATGACTCATATTGAAGTCCATGAGACCAGAGCTTTGCTGCTCTTGGCAATCAAGCCAACTGGATTTAATGCTAGATTGGGTTCATCCTTCAGGACTGATAGAGAGTCCTTTGCAGCATGCTATGCCATTTGCAAGGACAGCATATATGCTTTCTGGGACAAACATCTTATGAGCCCTAGAGTCATCCTCCCCATCAGTAACCTGCTTTGTGTTCGGGGGAGATGCTGAAGGAGTCAAGAAATTTGCAGTAAATTCTTACAGGGATTTTTTGCACTGGGCAGCTCACCAGCTTGCTGCAGTCCCTGTGCTTGTCTCTGTGCCTTGTACTGCAAACCACCAGGGCTGCCTGCAGTGGCTGTGCTGAGTACAGCACAATGTACAGATGTGAATGGAGGGCAAGGGACATGTGGTGGGCAGGGGTTTTTAGAACATGTTCTCAAGTTGAGTATCTGGGCTGCTGTTACATTTTATCAGCCAGTGTGTCAAGGAGCTCCCCCATTTCTGTTCATCTAAGCTGAGCTGGGCTTCTCCTAGGAGATGCTGCTGGTTCCTCTTTCAGAAGCCTTTAGTGAGTCAGGCCACCTGACTCGTGTTTGAATCTCTTTCCTGCTGCTGCTCTCCAAGAGGTCACTGCATGCAGGAATTGCTGTGTCTGCGCACACCTTGTACCATGACATCCCTTGGAGCACACTCCCTGTTCTCCCACAACTTTCCTTCTCTGAGCTGCTTGCAAATTTTCTCTCTTTCTCTCTTCTCTCTTCCTTTCTCTCTTCCTTGGATTATTTTACATCCAAGCCTAGTCTTTGTCTCCAAGATTTTGACACTGTCCAAGTTCTCCTTAAGATCTGAGACCTCTTCCACAAGCTGCAGTCCCAGGGTGGCTAGTGCTTGCAGAAGTTTGTAGGGCATGCAGAGAAGGAGGGCTTTCAGAAAGCTGTGGGGCTCTTTAGACATCGGGGACATACTACATTCTCCTTGTTTTAGTAGTGACCTTGCCTCTTGGTGGGGTACCTGAAGGGTGAACACAGGGTGCCGTCTGCTGAACAAGCTTACAAGCATGTCTGCATCTTCCTTACAAGCCAAAGGGATTTTGCTCTTGAAGCATATGGGGACTCTTTGGGAAGTGGTACAGAGTTTTCTTTGTTGCCAGCTCCTCAATAACATCCCTGGCTGTATCAGCCTTAGACTGGCTGATTCAAACAACAGTAGACACAACTCTTGGTGGCCAATGGTGGAGGAGGAGACTGTGGGGTGACAGGAGATGCAGCCCATCAGGAGCCAAGGGAGGGTCCAGGAGATGGGGCTGCCTGGGGGAGGAACCCTGCAGTGCGGTAGGTCTGGTTTCTCTCACCCCTCACCACCTCCATTTTTGGAGGAGCATAGTCCTGTTAGTTTGGGCAGCCAGTTCTGCTGTGAGCTCAGGGATGTACTGAAATGGGACTAAAGACTCTGGAAGGAGAAACCTTCCCTCAGTGTGACCCTGGCAATCAGAGCAGAGCAAACATGTCCCTGTTGCCATGCATCCCGGTGCTTCAGGATGCAACTGCAGGCCTTTCCCATTACAGGCCTGACATGTAATGCCACACCTTGGTCTTTGGGGTCTCTCCTTGCTTCTCTCTTTATCTGAGAAGGGCTGATCTGGGTCCTTTACCCCACATCAGCTGCCAAGACCGCACTATCACCCAGGCCCTGCACAAATACCATCCCTCTTCTGGAAGCTATGCAGAGCTGCCCCAGCACCGCAGCATCCCCCAGTTCTTGGCCCGCTTAGCAAATGACTTGCATCCCAGATGGTCACTTGCAAGGAGCTGGCAGCAGTTAGGAGCAAGGCCCAAGGTGAAAGGCACAAGTGGGCTGCTGCCACCTTCCTGCCTGCCTTGCCCCACAGCTCTGCCCTGCTTGCCAGGCTCAGGAGGCAGCAGTAGGGTGTGGAGATGGGAGCACGGTGCCTGGGATTCCTTGGTCAGCCTTAGCCAGAGCCCTGCTCCTGTACGTGCAGCCTGGCACTGAGACAGGAAGTGAGCCTCCCTGAGAGGCAGGGATAAATGAGAGATGGTGATTAATGAGCCTGGGTAATTAATTCACACTCCTAATACATGCTTGCTCTCCCAAATGTGTGTGTTGGCATGATCCTGGGCAGGGCTTGGCCTGGCATCAGCAGACATCCCCCTTTATCTCGGTTACTACATGAAACCTGTTTACTGTATCTGCCTCAAGCCCTGATCTCAGGATGGAGAATTCACAACAAACACAGCAGCACTTAGAAAGTGGAGCTGAGCAGGGCACTGAGCTTGACTCTGAGGCTGCACGAGGAATAGGAGATATCCCAGACTGTAATTTCATCCCAGACACTTTACAAGCATCCTCCTTGCATAGCTGTGGCAGGCAGGGTCTGCATAAGATTGCTAAACTCAGCGTTTAGCAGGCTGTGCAGGGAAGGTTTTCTGCTCTGATGATCTCTGCTAAAGGATATCCAACCTGCAGCAGCTAGGAAAAAGTGGCCACCTGAAGCTTGGAAACATGTTACATCTGCAGTGGTTTGAAATTGGGAACAAGTAATCTCTGTAAAATCTTTATCTGGAAATCAGGCAGCGAGGCTCATCCCAAAATACATATGCTGCCAAAGCTCTGTGTGTAGCAAGGACACGAGGGTATTACATAGGATGCTGTTCTTGCAGGAGCTGGCCGCCCTGCTCCAAGAGTGTCCCAAGGCTTCCTGCCTGAATGTGCACTGCAGACAAATCATTAATTTCCATTCCACAGCCCAATCTCTTCTTTCTCTGAAATAATTACTTAAAGGTTTCTTTGCAGCCCTCCAGGTGTCCCACCCTCTTGCTGGCTTCCATTTCCATAGCTCTCTCCAGCTTGTCTCCACAGGACTTTGCCACTAGCCTCCCTTCAGAGCAGCTTCATAGCAGGGGCCCAGAGTGGGGATGTATGGAAAGATCAGGGCTTTTTTTCTTACCTAATAGGCCAGACCTATACCTTCAGACAAAAATGAGAGAAGCCCCTAAAAGGAGCATGGGAGAAAATTTGGGCAGTGCCTTGCTCCCAGGGGAAAACAGATCTGTTCTTAGCAAGGGCAACATCCTATAGACCCTCTTGGGGCTGCTTTTGGATGAGGGGCTTCAAAGCAACAAGCCAGGTCAGCAAACATATCCTTGCTTCTCTTCTGGAGTGATCATCTCTTGGTGACATAGGTAATAATAAAAGATTTTTTTGCTTATTATTATCCTGGGGCCATACCTTGTGTACCAGTGGAGCCATACCTTGTGTCTGGCGTGCAGCAGCTGATTTTTGACCAAATACTCCTTGTGCAAGCAGAGCCCCTGGGGTGCTGCTGGGTCCTGCTGAGACACAAATCTATAAAAGATGGCTCCTTCCAAGGACGTACTTCTCCCAGAACAGGCAGCCAAGCAACAGTCCTGGCACCAGCCACCAGGGATATGGGGAAGACCAGAAAATTCAGTGAGGCAGGTTCACATCTGGGATAGAGCAAGTGGCTGATCTCTGTCTACGCTCCCCAGCACCACAGTGGAAAAAGAGATCTGGAGAAAATGTATGGGAAGCTTCTTCGGGACACAAGCAGGTGAGAAGAGAAGGAGCATGCAGGTGCTTGTTGGGAAAGAAGACCAGCAGGCAGAATTGATTGCTTGGTAGAGCTGTCAGAGTGGAGGCAGTACCTACTCCCTCCCGAGAATTTGAGAAAGCAGGGAGGGACCATGCAGCTGTTGGAAGTCGAGGTGCTATTGTGTGATGGGTGGGGACTGATGTCCAGCAAAGCTATAACCACTCACTATCATGAGATATCCCACAGGACATCTATCTTTGTCCTATAAACTCATAAATCACCAGCTTGAATCACTGCAGCAGCACAGCAATGTTCTGCACAGCTTTGTCTCTTCCCTGCCTAAACGTGGGCCGCTGCCCTTCTCACACTCACTGAAGGCAAACGCAGCCCTTTAAGCCCAATCACAAATTCTGGAAATGATTAGTGGGCTGTCATCACTCAGCCCCACCGGATATTGATCACGGGGCATTTCCGTCCCCTGTAATTGATCGTGTGCAGGGCTGCCTAGGTCTGCAGCGGGCAGGGGAGAACTGAGTGAGAGCTGGGTGTAGTGTTTCCCTCCGCCTGCCTCTCTCACAGCTCAGCTGGGAAAACTGCTGGACCAAGAACAGGGCAAAGAATAAATTCATTCATGGCTAAAGGTAAGGGGAAAGGCAGAAAGGTTCCCCAAAGACTTGGGCCTATACTGTCTAGGAAAAGAAATGAAAAACAGTGTGGCTGGGACAGGGGGGCAACGCTGGGGCAGCCCCTTCACTGATGCGCAGAACTGCGCTTTGTGAAACTGCTGTTGCATCCCTCAAGGGGCCTGGGAACTCAGTGGCCCACTCATCCAGGGTGCCCAGAGGCAGCTGCCAGCTCCAGCCTGATGGAGAGGATGCTGATCAGCATCACACCCGCAGCCACTCGGCAGCCTTTGTTCCCTGCTCTGCCTGCCCCTTTCCCAGGGTGCTCTCTGGCTCCTGGGAGCTGCCCGTTTGCCAGCTGCCTAGCGAGAGCTGCTATCTGCCCCGTGTGAATGTCTTGCATCCATCCAGCAGACTCCCAGCCTTCCGCTGAAATGTCTCATTGTGCAGCTGGCTGGACTACGTGAGCCTGGCTACGTGGAACTTTGAAGTTAACTCTTCCTTTTGAGTCAACAGAGCTGTGTGGTGTAATTGTAAAATTTCCCTTCATTGGCTAACCTCCTGATGTTAACAAAAGCTCTCTGCTATGTAAACAGGCCAGATGCTGGAGGATGCTGTCTGCAGGCTCACGTACACTCCTTGTGCCACAGGAGATGCTGGACTTGCACCTGCAGGCTCCCTTAACCAGGCAGAGAGGTTGGAGGCACTTGCCCCACAGATGGGGCAAGAGTCACTGGTTCCCTCATCCTCTTGTCACTGACCTCAGATGTATCTCCCTTCCTTTCAGATTACTTAGCCCTGCAGAAATCCTGGCTGAAATGGTTTTAAATGTGGTAGTAATTATCTTAAGAAGAAGGGGTAAGGTTCCAGATGATTTGGGAATAAAGGCAGAAGGACAGTACCTGTTTTTAAAGGAATAAAGGAAACGGAGTCACAGGACTTCAGAACTTTCAGGCTGCCTTCAGCAACAGCAAGAGCCCTGGAACAGATACACTACTTGTAAGACTGACCAAGAGAGCAAGGTGAGAAGTAAGAGTCAACATAGGTTTGGCAATAGCCTAACATCCTTTACAACAGGTGGGAGGAGATGAGCAAGGTGTGTCCTGGCTCTAATGCTGAGAGCTACTTGCATGATCAGCCTGGTTGTTGGTTTTAAAGGTGGATATTGCATTCCACAGAATCATAGAATGTTAAGGGGTTGAAATGGCATAAAGATCATCTAGTCCCCACACCCCCTGCCATGGGCGGGGGCACCTCCCACTAGACCACCTTGCTCAAGGACTAACCCAACCTGGATTTGAACACTGCCAGGGTTGGGGTATCGACAGCCTCCCAGGGCTCTATTTCACTGTCTCACCACCCTCACAGTAAGGATTTTCTTCCTAATACTAAACCTAAATTTCCTCTCTTTCAGTGTGTAGCCATTTACTTATTGTCCTATCACTATAGTTCCTGATGAAGAGTCCCTGCTCAGCTTTTCTGTAGGCCCCCTTCAGATACTGGAAGTCTCCTATAAAGGTCTCCATGCAGACTTCTCTTCACCAAGCTGAACAACCCCAAGTTCCTCTGCCTGTCTTTGTTGGGAAGTGCTCTGGCCTTCTTATCAACTTTATGGCTCACATCTGGACTTGCTCCAATGGGTGCATGTCCTTCCTTGTGCCGGGGACCCCAGGGATGCAGCACTGCTGGTGGGGTCTCAGCAGCGCAGAGCAGCGGGGCAGAATCCCTGCCCTTGCCCTACTGGCCACTCTGCTTTTGACGCAGCCCAGGATTCCATTGGCCTTCTGGGCTGTGAGCACACAGTGCTGGCTCATGTTGAGTTTTTTACTGACATTGATTTGCTGTGTGGTGGTTGCAGGCACTTTGGAGCTCAGGATGGGAGTTCAGGCAGGGTGTGACACTGGTGAAATGGATATAAACAGGATGCAATTCATAAGGGCAAATGCAAGCCACACACAGCAGGATAATTTGCTGTAAGCATATACAAGGGGGCAACAAAGCCTTTAGAAAAGGACATGGATATCATTGAGGTGATGGGTGTCATTACTGAGTGACTTGATGACACACAGGTGTGAAGAGAAAAGGTTGCTGCTAAGCTATATAAACAAAAGTGCCACAAGCATCAGACATGCTGCAATCATTCCACTTTTTGAAGTATTAGGAAAGCCTCATACTTTCTGGATATTTTCAGTTTAGGCGATATAGTTCAAAAAAAGCTTACACCTGTCAGAGTCCATGAAAGATGATCAGCAGCCGAGTAACCATGATCTATGAATGAAGTTTCAAAGAACTTAATTTGTTTAGTCTGCTTATGAGAGGAGGGAAGGGAAAACGTGACAACCTTCAGGTTTGTAAAAAATGTCTAAAAAAGAAACCAGACAAAAGTTGTTCTCCATCTTCAGGAGGTTAGACATCCAGAAAAACTTTTCAGCTCCTTAAGGGCTCCTGCTCTCTTAAGACAGAGTGCTTTGCAGAGACTGCAAAGTCACAGAATCATGGGTCAGGTTGGAAGGGACCACAGTGGGTCACCTGGCCCAACACCTCTGCTTGTCATCCTAGAGCATATGGCACAGGACTGTGTACAGACAGTTCTTCAATATGTCTAGTGAGGGAGACTCCACAACCTCTCTGTTGTGGTAATCTGTTTCAGTGCTGGGTCATCCACACAATAAAGAAGCTCTCCCTCATATTCAGGTGGAACTTCTTGTGCATCAGTTTCTGCCTGTTGCATCTTGTCCTGTTGCTTAACACCAATGAGCAGAGCCTGGAAATATCCTCTTGGCACCCTCCCTTCAGATACTTACAGGCATTGAAGAGGTCCCCTCTCAGTTGTCTTTTCTTGAGACAGAGCAGGCCCAGCTCCCCCAGCCTTTCCTTGTAAGAAAAATGCTCTAATCCCTTAATCATCTTTTTTACCCTCCACTGAATCTAGGGGCACCTCCTCCTGTCCTTAGGAGCCCAGAACTGGACAAGTGCACCTCACCAGGGCTGGGTAGAGGGACATGATCACCCCCCCTGACCTGCAGGACCTGCCCTTCCTAATGCACCCCAGGATTCCATTGTCCTTCTTGGCCACAAGGACACACTGCTGGCTCATGGACAGTTTGTTGTCCACCAGGACCGCCAGCTCCTTCTCTGAAGAGCTGCTCCTCAGCCTGGACTGGTACCTGGGGTTATTCTTCCCCAGGTGCAGGACCCTGCATTTGCCCTTGCTGAGTTTCAGACAGTTCCCCTCTGCCCATCTCTCCAAGCTGTTGATGTCCTTCCAAAGGGCTGCACAGCCCTCTGGGGTATCAGCCGCCCCTCCCAGCTCTGTGTTGTCAGTGAACTTGCTGAGGAGGCATCTGCTTCTTCCTGCAAGGATAAGTTAAACAATACTGAGCCCAGTATTGAACCTTGGGGGACACCACTAGTGACAGGCCTCCAACCAGATGCTCCAACTCCAACGACACAATCTCCTTCTTGAGAAATTTCCAAAACCAAGATGCTACAAATACTCACCAGACCTGCTTGGATAGTGATATCTGTCCTTGGCAGAGATAGAGCTAGATGATGTCTCAGGTGCCCTGTTTTAGATCATGCACCATTGCATGGTAAGGCACACATAGTCTTTGCAAGGTGACAAGAGCGTAACAGTGATTCTCCCCACATTGCCATGTTTTCTAGGCACCACACTGTATTCCCTGTTTCAAAAAGTGGATAGTCTTGATACATGGCACAGCACCAGGAAGCCTAAATGAAGCTTAACCTGTTCAGACAGAGCTGCCCTTGAGCTGACAGAGGACAGCAGTCTGCTATCTCTTCTTCATGGGAAATGCAGTGGTTTAGTTGCACTGTGGAGGCTCCTAAATTTGCAATCAACCAGAAAGGCTTATTACATCATTCCTGTGTACAAGAATCAAATGGGAAGACTTCTTGAATAGGTCTCTCATTTGATGCTCGGTAGATAACAAGTGAAGATGTAGAGAGGAAGTGAAGAAGGCCTACCCTTTCTGGTGACTGAAGTTAAACCACTAATGGAAGGTAAGCTGCAAATGTGGAGTAAACAACAGTCTGTGAATGAAGTTTCATGACAGCAGGAGAAGGGGGGCTCAGTCTCCACTAGACCTCACAGCAGCCCTTCGGGAGGAGAGCACAGTGAAGCTGCAGAATCCTCCAGGGATTCAGTGTGAAGGTGAACCCACATGAATCCTTCAGAGCAATGCCAGACTTCTGCAAAAGACTGTTCAGAGCAGACCTGAGCTACCTTCTTTTCCACAAAGACTTGTTGTCATTGTCTGCATGGGAAATCCTCTTCTGTCTGTGCTGGTTCAGCCTGGTGCTGAAGAATGCAAACCACTTCTTCAAACTCAAATGCTCTGTAAAAGCTGACTCAAGCAGTGGGTGCCTCTGCTAGAGGGTGAGCATATCCACAGAGGCTGATGGAGTCTTCATGGAAAAATTAGACCCTGAAACTCACTGACACAGAAAAGCCAACCCACCACACAGTAGTGTAATGGAGGCGCATTTGCAGTGTTGCAGACTGTTGTCTGGATTACAGCTCTGAGATGAGAGAGGCCACTGTGTTATAAACATCTGTTAAGAGCAGATGAGGTCTGCAGCAGACATTCCCCACAGGTTTATATGATTTTCAAGGACCTGAGGCCAATGATCTGTTTTTTGCTTCTCAGTGATTTCACAGAAAATTGACGTCAGTGATCTCATGACCTATTAATAAATAAATAAATCCTCCAAACTCCTTAGCTGAATCACCCTTGTGTAATGTGCAGGATGAAATCAAGGGGTATAACTTCCTCCAAGATGTTATATTGCAGCTCAAGAGTATTTGATAAGGCCATCCTGCAGAGATTACAAAATCCCCTGTGCTTGGAAGGGAGGAGAAGAGGATCATAGTGGATAGTACAAATTAGATCTTGGAAAGTACTGTGGATGTCCTGCTTAGCCAAGATGAAAATTCCCCAGCAGTTGTTTCAGTTCTGCTGGATGAAGAGATACACATCCATTCAACCTTCAGAAGCTACGACTGGCCCTCCAGACAATCCTGGCTTTCATTGGAAACCAAGTAGATTGTGTCTACACTGTTAATTTCTACCTGCCAGCACAGCTTTGCTGCTTGAAGGCATGAAGCAGTGAAACAGTCACACAAGCCAAACATCTCATAACATCTCATTTTTGTATCTGGCAAATTTCTTCCAGGGGCTAAGCTTGGAGGAGTACCACAGCTTCCTCCCCTCCCTGTCTGACTGTGGTGCTCAGGAGACTGAGTCATCCATTTTTCATGTGAAACTTCCCCATCATTCCAAGGAAAAGACCATGCTTCCGGCATCCCTTGGCGTGTGGGTTTCCATTCATCTGTGAATGTCCAGGCAACATGCCATCCCCACGACAAAATGGCTGCTGCTTAGTTCCTCTACTATTATTCATCCCTTCTCTATTATTAGTTAATCCCTTAGGATTTTGCTTAATTTTTTCAAGTCTGAATAGAGAGCACTCAGCATCTGGAGGTTTTGTGCTGTGTTCAAATCAGAAAGGCTGCCTGTCCATTTCCCTTGATTCCTGCAAGTCCTGCACAGGGCAGGTCTGAATCAGATGTTTTGCTGCTCCATATTTTCAGGCAGCAGAGGTGTATCTGTTCCCATGACTTGTCAATGGGCTCTGTTAGCAGGAGTAAAAGGTTAGGGAACAAAATATCCCCTCTTGCCTCCTGGTCAGGAGAATATTAGATGAATGAATAACCCAAGGCAGACCAGCCAAATCAGGGCATTCTGATTTGGAGAAGTCAACCAAAGCAGACTGGGTGGTCATCAAGTGGTCCCCTTGCTCTAGGAAAGCACATAACACATCACTTCATGGTGGGATCTGCTGATGTTCTCCTTGGTGTGGACAAAGCTCCCCTGTTTCGCAGAAGGTGGTAAACAAGCCCTG
The DNA here is from genome assembly GCF_971803275.1 of Cyanistes caeruleus. Lineage (NCBI taxonomy): Eukaryota > Metazoa > Chordata > Aves > Passeriformes > Paridae > Cyanistes > Cyanistes caeruleus. Next base: position 82,652,409 of record NC_141702.1, on the reverse strand, counting down.
GACCTCATCCCTTGGCTCCGGGGCATACAGTTGCAAAGCTCCTCTGATCAGTGTGGGAGGAAGGTCTCCACCCTCCTTATGGCTGCCCAGTAATGATCCCCAGCTGTAAGCCTCTCCCTTCCATGCCTGAAAACCTAGGCTGGCCTCAGGGGTGGGGCACAGGCTGTTTAACCCATTCCATGGATGGATGGATGGATGGATGGATGGATGGATGGATGGATGGATAGATAGATAGATAGATAGATAGATAGATAGATAGATAGATAGATAGATAGATAGATAGATAGATAGATAGATAGATACTCGCTCCCCAGCTGCTGGTGATGCACTCGGAACCTCTCTCTGCTGGACTGGCTGGCTGGGTTGCCAGAAAGGTGCTGAAAGGCTGGGGGTGCAGAGGTGTATGGGTTCGTGTGCCAGGGCAAATAACAATGATTTTGCTTGCTCTCTGCTCGAATATGCCCCAGGGAGAAACATCTTCTCTAGACTGATGGCTCTTCAGGCACAGGAATGTGACTGGGACATGTGCTGCTTGGCAGGAGAATGGGTTCTCCCCGGCACCTTCCTCACAGGGCTGTTCCCAGTGGCTCCTGCCAGCACCATGGCCCTGGGGGTGTCCATCCAGTAGACGTGCAGGTCTGTGGGTTACTGCAGGGTGCTCTCTTCTTCCACAGGCTGGCATCCTGGCAGCACCTGGGACTTTGGCTTCATTTCTTAAGCAGACCCTTGGTCCCTTGGAGAAGGTCAGCAGCAAGGAGCCATCTCTGGCTGGCTCTTCTGTGCAGACACAGGCGAGTGGCCAGCTGCTGGTGTGATGCCTACGTAGCACCGGACCATGGAGATGTGGCACAGGATTCCTGAGGTGATGGGCTGAATTGCGAGAGTGGAGTGGCGCTGGATGGTGAGAGGCTTTCTCTGCTCATACAGCTAATAGACTAATTAGCAAGGAGCTCGAAACTTGGCTGTGTTTGTTGTCAAATGCAGGCCCCTTTCCAAGTGGTGTTAACAGCCTTCCCTTTTCTCTCTGTGCACATTGTACAGCCAGGGCTTTTCTGCTGCTTCACAGAGGATTCTTCTTTTAGTAATGGATATAGGCTGAATAGCTGTTGCAGCTATAGGGTCAGGAGCAAAGGGTGGCAGGGAGGGGGCAGGGTCCTGGGGCTGGGAGAGCAGTGGGAGGATGGGAGAAGGGATGGAGGGAGCACTGACCTAGCCATGCATATTGTAACATGCATCTGAGCTGGGGGCAGTGTGGAGCTGTGGGGACACTACAGGTGGATTGAGGTACTTAGCCAGCTGAGCTTCCCAGGGACCTGTGACGGAAGGGAGGGATGTCTATAGGTGAGAGAGGAGTGCATGGGCAAAGGTATGCTTCCAAGCTAAAGGTGTTGCTCCTTGTATGGCTCCTTGTGCCATTTGCCCACTTCTAATGCATTTAAGTGGTTTAAACGATTCATTTCATAAACACTCCCCTTTCACACAAGAGACAAAAAGTTCACAGAGGCGAAAGGCTGGCGGGGCGCTGGCAGCATACGGGCAAGGGGCGGGCGAGCTTCCCTGCCACCCTGCTGCCAATGCAAATCCCCCAGCGCAGCTGAGCCGAGACCAGGGGAAACGGGGAGTTTTTCCGCCAGGTTCCCACAAGCACGGGAGCCGAGGCTGTGCCTGCAATCACGTCTGCCCGCAGGCAGCAGCCTTTGTAGGCGCCTCAGCTAATGGTTATTCACTGCCGGCCGGAGCAGGGACACTTGCCACCCTTCCATCCGGACACCTGGCATTTCAGTTTAGTCCAGTGTCCCAGATGATGTGCATCTGACTCTCCAAATTCAGCTGCTCCATAGGAGTGTTGTCCCTTGGTTCTCTCTGGTGTGCCTGAGACTGAAGTGGCTGGGGGCTCCTGGGGCTGCCCTGTCCCCCCAGGCCAGTGCTTTTTGCAGGGAGGGCAAGGGAGGGTGATGAGGGCTTTGCAGGAGTTTGCCTGCAACCCCAGCTGGAGGCAGGGTAGAAGCCTGCACCTCTGGCTATCCCTCAATGCTCCGCAGTGCCTGAAATGGTGTAACTCACATCTTCACCACACACTCAAATACTGCCCCAGCCAAAGCAGGGTGAGTAGCTGCCAGCTGCATACAAATATTATCTGGGTGTCACAGCAAATATTAGGCACAGGGCCTGGAGCATGCCCAGCCTCCCCCTGAGCTCCATGAAGACTGCTTGCCCACGGCAGGCCTGGCTTTCCCACAGACATTTACACTGACACAGCACTGCTGCTGCTGTTTTCTTTGGATTGAGGCCAACTGCTTATGGAAAAGCAGCTGAAGCAACATGGACAGCAGGTAGCACAGAGCTGGGTGGGGGGGAGTGCCCTGCCAATGCAATGGCTCACTTCCCTAGCATGGTACGGTGTAAATTGCCCAAAACCTCAGATGTAGGATGGTGGTTTGGCAGTCATGACTTTGTGACAAAAGCCACGAGTGAAAGAGTTCGACATACCCACTCTCATTCATGTGATGCTTTGAGCCAGAAAAGGCTTCTAAAAACATGTCTCCTCCTGCTGCCAGAGATCCAGGAGAAATTAACTCCTTTTAATAGCAGCTAGGGGACCTAATATCAAACCAGGTATTTGAGCCCTCTTACACCCTTGCCACTTACTGCCAGGCTTTTGCCTCTGTAAAAAATCTTTGAAGATCATGCAATAGGTACTCCATGCCAACCCAAATTTAGCCAGCACATGGCTAGGAGCTGGTGACAGTGTGTGGAGTGTGACTAGCCACATCATGCTGGCTGTGCTCATATTCCCCAGCTGAGCCACTCACCCAGCTGCAATGTGGCCAGAGACACTTCTGAGATGGCTGTGCAGACTGCTGGGGTGCTGAGCACCGGCACCGACAACCTCAGGATCTCTATTTGGACCTCAGGGCCAGAGTTTTCCATGAACATTCTAGCCTGGAAAATAAGTTTGGCAACAGGGTCAGGTTTCCAGCTGAGAAGAATGAATGATCTCACTACCAACTAGACTATTTCCAGAATGACATTTCCCTAATGGAGTGCTCCAGTGCTAAGCTCCTGTGAAGCAGCACTGGTGGCACATGGTGGGGCCAGGCTGTTTCCCCTGTGCCAGCTCAGCTTCATCATTTCCTTTGCTTATCCCCCATGTGTTAGGGATTTCAGTGCAGACACCTGGATGTATTTGCATTTCCTGCTTCTTTCTATATTTGCCTCTCTGGGTCTGGATGTTTCCACCAGTTCTCTGAATGCTGGTAATTCCCACCCTCTCATCTTCTTTCTAAGATTTATTTTAAATTCGCACATCTCTTTATTTGTTGCTCATTTGGGATTCAGGCCTAGAGGTTGGGCAACTGTGGAGGTAGTCTCTGTTCCAGGTAGTTCTCAGTTTAAACGACCCCTGTAGTTCCCTTTGAACAACCTCTTCCCTTCTGTCCTTTTAGTTTATCCCTTAAGTTTTCTTTCTGCTCCTTCCCTTATGTGACCACACCAGTTCCTACACTTTTCATACTTGCTTTCTACTCATCCCAGCTTCCCACCTGCTATTTGTTGTCCCCTCTTCTTCCTCTTCCCCAGTGATCTGCTTGCTTCTCTGGTGACAGAGAGGTTGTCACATCACCCCAGCGGTGTGCCCAGTGGTCTGAAATGAAGTCCAACACACTTACGGTGGACCTTGCCATGCCTTGGCCAGCAGGCCAAGATACCTTTTCACTAGAAGAACAGAAATGAGCAGCCCACATATTTGGAGAGCTCTCCAGAGCTGGTTTGGACCCGGGAGCTTGGACTTGTTTGCACATCTGTCCATCTTAACTGCTCTGCTTGGGCTACCTGGATCAAAGGCTCACTCTTCCTCACTGAGCACTGCAAAGGCAGTTTGCAGGATGCAGTGAATGAAGGATGTGGTTAGATCTGCCTCATTTGCCTCCATTTAAGGGAATGTGGTGACAGCCCATCACCAATCTAGCTTTTTCCAGTTTTATAGACACATAATTACCTGCTTCAAGAAACCTGGGTTATTATTTGGCATCCCCTACTTTGCCGTGACTAGAAGTATGAATTATAAATCTGCTATGTATATGACATTAGGTGGCAGTCAGGCATTCTCCATGGCAGGGGTGAGGGGCAGAGCCAAAGCCTTGGGGCTGGGCTAGAAGACCACAGTGAGGTTGAAAAGTACTGCCTTCTCACAGCAATTGTTATGTGTTAGGCCTGCTTATACACTTAATGGTCTTAAATGCTTTTGCTCTCTGATAGCCAGGGGCTGGATAGTAGCCTTCTACAGTGAGTAACTGAGAAATAAGTAAAATTTTCACAAGCATGACTGATGTGAGCTCAGAAGCTGGTGTTCCTGCCTACCCATGACATTCGCCTCTCCCTGCCCACAGTCTTTTTGTGTGTCCCCTGCAAAGAGCCAGGGCTTTGTGACATTGCCCACTGGGCTGCTCTGCAAGTGACACCCAACAAGGTGGATAACTTGCTGCCCAGGAGCATCTCAGTACCCTGAAAAGGCACAAGCCCATATGCCACCACTTCCCTTTGGGTTTGTCTGCTGCAGGATGAATATCTTTCTCAGAGGATCTCAATTGCTGAAATCCATCCCCTCTGAGGAGCAGTTGTTTGGGTTGGATATCCCAAAAGTGTGCAGATGCAGATGAGAGTGGTAGAGGAACACAGCTGACAGGCGCTGGCAGCAGAGTTGTGACCCACAGGAGCTGCTGCCAGCTCTATCCCTGCATAGCTACACTGTTGCCACCTCCCTGGAGAGCAGAAGTGCTACGTGCTTTCCAGGAGGTAGGGACACCATGGTTGTGGTGTTGGTATATTCTTAGTCGTGCAAAGGGTGGTTGTGAGTAATCAAGTCACTACGTGCCTATTGTCCAGTGTATGATGTTCCAGGGACTTTCCTATCCCAGTGGAAATCCCAGTCACCCATGTGTGTGGAACTGTTACTGACAGTTGCTGACTCATGGGTGCAGCACACCAATTGTCTCCAAAATATCTGGAAACCTCATTCATTTCCAGGAGATGAGGAAAAGAAGGAGACTAAGACTTAACTCCCAGTTGGCCTGTGACATACTGCACAGAGGTGCACATGAAGAAACCATGTCTTCTGAAATGCTTCACTGTGTCAGTCCCTTCCCTTCCCTTCCCTTCCCTTCCCTTCCCTTCCCTTCCCTTCCCTTCCCTTCCCTTCCCTTCCCTTCCCTTCCCTTCCCTTCCCTTCCCTTCCCTTCCCTTCCCTTCCCTTCCCTTCCCTTCCCTTCCCTTCCCTTCCCTTCCCTTCCCTTCCCTTCCCTTCCCTTCCCTTCCCTTCCCTTCCCTTCCCTTCCCTTCCCTTCCCTTCCCTTCCCTTCCCTTCCCTTCCCTTCCCTTCCCTTCCCTTCCCTTCCCTTCCCTTCCCTTCCCTTCCCTTCCCTTCCCTTCCCTTCCCTTCCCTTCCCTTCCCTTCCCTTCCCTTCCCTTCCCTTCCCTTCCCTTCCCTTCCCTTCCCTTCCCTTCCCTTCCCTTCCCTTCCCTTCCCTTCCCTTCCCTTCCCTTCCCTTCCCGTGTGTGAGTGTGGTATATGAATGCTGGATGATTTGGGGAGGTATTTTTCGGTAGGGGGATACAAGTAAGACTTCCCTTTGCTCCTGAATTGGTGGGTGAGAAGTGGGAGCAGGGCAGGATGCTCCCACAGACGGGTGCAGGAGGTGGCCAGGATGCAGGGGTTGAGGGGAGGGAGGGAGCTTTGGTGCTCTGGGAGAGCCGTGCCAGGCTGGGAACCGCTCTGAAACTGCTGACACAGGCAGAAGGGAGAAGCGGCAGCAGCGTGATCCCCGGCACGGCATCGCACACGGGCCAGCGGGAGGAGGCATGTAGCCTTGGGACAGCGGAGGTCACGGTTTCTCCCTCCTAGGTCAAAACTGGCAAGCCGGCTGGTGAGATTGATCCACACGCCTGCCCGCTTGGAAACTTGTGAGCACCTGGGTGGCAGCGGCTGGGGATGTGGCCGGTGGCCCGCGCTGTCCTTGGGACTGGCCGGGGACAAGCAGCCCGTCACCCAGCAGGGCTCTGCTGGCCGCCTGTGCCGGGGCTGTGGCGGGAGGCTGAGGGCAGGGCGGCTGCCGGCGCAGGCTGGCCCGGGCACAGCCGCAGGTGTGCCGGCCCCGCTGGCAGCAGCGCCCACGTTGCGGACCGCACGTCCGTGCCCGCAGCCCTGGCAGGGGCCGCGTGTCCCGGGCTCCCGGCCGCCCCTGCCGCGCTCCTTGTTTGCCTGCCAGCCGGTGCCCCATCGGCTTCCTCCCTCCCTCGCTCCAGCTTTCTTTTTTACTTCTTTTTTTTCCCATTCGCCCTGTTGCATAAGGAGAGGCGGAGGGCACAGAGAGAGGCGATGCCAGCAGTAAATGGGAGGCAATAGGGGACGGGAGAAGGGCCGGGGCATCGCTGCTTGGTCTGTTTGGAAGGAGATGGGTGCTCATCCCACCACCACAATCGCTTCCAGAGAAGTCACTTCCTTCCCTCCTTCTGCTCTTTGTTTCACGCCACAAAGGAGGAGCGGACGGTCTCCGTGCCAGGCAGGGAGCATGTCTCCCGTGGGGGGCAGCGTGCTCCAGGCAGCTGCTGTGCCTACGATTGTGTCTTTGTGCAGGCTCCCTGCTGCCCAAAGCAGAAGAGTTCTGCTGCCAGGTGGGGCTGGGACCCCTGGGCCTCTGCCAACATGGACCAAGTCATTCCTTCCCCTCCTTCCCTGTGCCACATCAGGGTTTTGCTGTGACACATAGGGCTGGATGGCCTGGCCCAGATTTTGGGATAGGTGGCTGACCCATCAGGACATTGTACAAAACATAGTGGTGGCTCGTGATGAGGAGCTCTGTGACAGAAATAACGTCAGATGAAGGGGCCTATATGCTGGGCCTATTTGTTGTCAACTCAAATGATGGATGGAGGATTAAAATGGACACAACCGGGACCCTTCTGGACATTAGTAATGTGCAGGGGTTGTTTGCATTTGCGTTTGTTAGTGTTCCCTGTGATGTCCCAGAGGATGTCCCTCTCCCCATTGTTCCTTCAAATCCCTGTCTCTTTTTCACCTTGCACCAAGTTCTTTTCCCCCAGCTTTTCCAGCTTGAGTTCTTTGCACTGATATCAGGGAAATCTACCCCTGTATTGTCATGACCCCAGGAAGGCAAAGGTACTATTGCAGTCTCTTGGCCATAGTACTGTGCAAAGCCCTCTGATGCATTTTTCTCTGTTTCTCTTTTTCAGGTGACCCAGGGCTGAAGGCAACCAAGTGGACTGTGACTGTGACTCAAGGTTTGAGGGGGATCTGTGAGTTTTGCTTTCATTAACCTGTTAATCCTGCTTACAGTAACAGCACCTTGATACTCTTCCTTTTGTTCTTTAATTTTTGCCTTCCATTTTTTCCTTTCCAGAAACTGTCCTCTTGAGTTCTCTGTCTGGGAACAGTGAACTCATCCCTCACGCAGCCAGGCTCAGGTTCTCATGGTCCCTGCCCTAGGCTTTCCAATCACCCTACCTTTCATAGTGTCTCCCTCTGTTACTAAGAGAAAAGGTCAAGGGTATGATTTTTTTCTTTGCACCCTCTTATGGTTAATGTGTCTTTCTGACCCCCCATGGCATCACCCTCACTCACCACCAGAATGTCTGCTCACATCCAACATGCCCACAGATGTCAGGGGGCAACTTGACTCAGTGAGACCTCATGCCAGCAATACATGTTGTGCCAGCAGCCTCAGTGCACCAGTGGGACTCACTCCATGTGCTCCCTGTGAAGCTTGCCCTGGCCACGCTTACAGTACTGGCCCTCACAGCCAGCCACATGCTGCTGTCACCTCCCCTGGTGCGTGTCTGAAGGAGCTGCTTAGTGACCTTGCCCATTTTGTTCCTGACTTGCTTAGAAACCAGAATGCCTGTTTTCCCAGACACATTGCCTTGTGCTGGCATGGCAGGCACACACACTCCAGCACTTGTGGGTGCTGCTGGATATTGTTCTGTGTCCTCAACATGGAGGTGTGTCTCCCTTCCCTCACCCAGGTTTCTCCCTTGGCATTTGTCCCTTGATTCTTTACTCCTGAGCCATTTGCTGCTGGTCTCGCAGCAATTCCAGTCTCCTCTGACTATCTTGCCCACAGAGATGGTGACCAGTGAGGCCCCAGGGCTGACTGGGTGGTGACAGATCACAGTGGGCTCCACCTCATTTACTCCTAAGTCTGAGCCAGTCTCTCATCTTAGAGAAGTCTGTCCATTAACTCTCAGGGCTGGAGAGTACAATTATGTGTGCTTGTATAGCTTGAAGCTTTCTAACCAGCCCAAGTAAGTGGTTTTCACCTTTTCAGCCAGTCACTTCCTGTAAGAAAAGACACATCCATTCTCTTTGAGTACAGATCTCACAAATGAGTACAAACCTTGCACATGCCAGCACTGGCTTTCTTCTCTGGAGAATCTCCTGGCCTGCATGTACCTTTGGCTCTCCAAAATCATATTTGAATGAAGAAAGTCTTCCTTCAGCAGAAGGTTTGTGCTTTGCCAACAAAAAGAAATCCCTGAATTTGTTGATGTTCTTGGGAAACTTCTCCAAATGCTTTTCTCTGGTACTGCAGGGGCAGTGTGGACAGTGCTGATTTCTTTATGTGAGCCCAGCGTGTCTCAAGCCATGCTCGAAGCTGCGGGTCGGTAATGAGGCCAGTCATTTGTTTGGGCTCCTGTGGATAATTCTGTCAGGGCCAAGCACTCTGCCAATGAGTTTCTTTTAAGGACTGATTTTCTTTTACACAGTCAAGACTCAGACAGCCTATTATTAACCTCAGAGCCTGATGGCTTGCTTTGCATTCCCATCCCTGTCTGTGCTTTCAGTGATTCCAACACCCAGCTACTGCACTTCCATGCACCCCTGTTGCCTTCCTGCCCTAGCTTAGAGCCCTGCCTCACCAGACTCCTTTTGCAAATGTTGCACCTCAGTGAAACTTGTCATGTCTTTCACCCGTCCATAGAGGAGAGGCTCTGTGAGGAAAGCTTTGAGTTTTCAGTCATCCTATCCCAATTACTTGTCCCAACAATCCTAGTAGGAGTATGAGTAGGGAAATGTGGCCTTGATCTTCTAGGTGGGTGAAGAGATGTGGCAGCAGCAAGTGGAAAGCCAATAGAAGAGAAAAGAACTTGAATGCAAAGCTTCAGGGTGCCAGGCTTAGGACAAATTCCACCAGTTCTGAAGAAGAACAGTAGGTGCAAATGTGTATTTTGCTCATACTCAAGCAGTGGTGTCACCACTGACAGCAGGAAAGGATGAGGGGCTTTTTGAACAAGGACTCATAATGAGACTGTTCCTGAGCTCAGACCTCCTGCTTAAAAAGTCCCTTGACATGTGAGGAAGCAAACAGCAGTGAGCATAGCGGGGAAAACCTCAGAGACCACAGGAGGTCCGAGGGTGCCAGGCAAAAGAAGGGCAAGCCTCTGCCAGCATATCTCTGTGGAGAGGTGAAGCAGGCATCCAAAAATAGCTCACCCTGCTGCCAAGAGCAGTGAGCCTTTGATAAACAGTTTAAGAATAACCTCAGTGGGAAAGACACTGCAGCTCCCTCCATCAGAACTGAATTTGTGTCTTGTTTGCATTTCCATGCCCTGCCAGCTTGCCATGGAGCATGTTGCTCATGTGATGCTTGCTGCCTGCAGATACTGGCCCTGGCTGCAATGTGGGCAACCATGAGGGACTGGGAAGATGCTTGGCTATATTTTGCTTCTGCAGCAAGGACTTGTCCTGGTTGGAAGCAGGAGCAGGGAGGCAGTCTGATGGGGATATGCCTGGTCAGAGCTACAAGATGCTTTTTGTGTTGCAGCTTTCCATCCCCCTGTTGACACGAGGGGATGGCTTGTGTGGTTGTCAGGTGGAGAGGGGAAAGTGCAGGGTGTTCTGCTACAGGAAACTGGAGCCAGATGAGCTAAGGGCCAGCATGTCCTGGAGAACCCTTCCTAGGGAGGCTGGGTTTTGGGGACACTCTGCTTTGTGCACCCTTAGCCAGCACTGGGATGTGGAGTAGTAACAGAGAAGTTCCCTTCCTACCCTTTCCACATGTCCAAGATAACAGCGCAGGCCATAGCCAGGAGATCACATTGGGATGCAGCCCCATTCCCACCTGGCTGCCCTGGGATAGCAGCACCTCTCTCTAGGGAAATTGGGATTTTGTGGTCTGAATCCCCTGGTGTGCTGGTTCTGCAGTGGGGGACCTCAAAGCTCTGGTTACCTGCACAGGAAGCCCTGGCACACAGCAGAGCAGCAGGGCTCATTGCACTGATACGTGCTCTTGGACACTGTGGCTGAAGTTCCGTATGAAGGGACAATGCTTATATCCCCCTTAGCCCAAGGCCACCACACACCCCCTCCTCTGGGTTCTGGACACAGACCCTGCCCTGCCCCCCTGCCCCAGCTCCCTGGCAAGGCCGCCTCCAGAGCAGGGCCTGGAAGGAAATAGATATGTACCGACAGAAAAATCTTGTACTTGGAAAGGTTATTGTATCGCTCTGGTGGTTGGGGGAGAGTGTGATGGAGGTGGGGCAAGGCAGGGGCCGACAATCCTTCTCCAAATGCTGTCACTCCAGCGCAGTGATCTTCGGAGAGCCCTTGCCATTCTGCTGCCAGCAGGCAGGAGCCAATTAAGGGCAATTAGGGTGGAAGAGCAGAAGGCGCCCCTTTAGCTGCCTCCAGAGCGGCCACTGGGAGCACTGGCGCTGCTCCACACTGTAAGGTTATTAGAGTTCTCCTCCATATTGGTCTTGGAAGAGATGCTTTGGACCCATCTGCTTGGAGCAGTGAGATGAAAGGGAGACACCCTTTGATGTGTTTGCCTGTTCACACAGTGCCTCTGTGGGGAATCAACCTCAGCACCTTCTGCAGCACCTTCCACCACTGTTAATCATCCAGGCGGGTTACCCTGGTGTCTGAGGTCTCCCAGGCAGAGCATGATCCCCCAGGGCACACATGTGGCTTCTTCCCCACGTAGTGAATCCTTTTCCACGAAACAAAATGCAGCAGGCAAGAGCAGAGAGCAGCAATGAGGACAGAGTTTCTGGGGCAGAGGGCTAGCCCATCTCCATGAGGAGAAGGAAGAGAGGCACAGCTGACAATAAATGGCCTGACTGCTGCCATACTGGCCATGGCTTGGTCCCAGGGCTCTTCCTGGGTGACTGATGCTCCACAGCTGGATATTGGTAATCTCAAAGCCTCCCTCTTATCTGCATGTACTGCCATAGCACATCAAACCATATGGAATGACAGTGGCTGAGCTTCTAACAGCCTTGTTGCCTATTTTGTTCCAACACTTGCAAAATCCCCTTCCTTGGCCATCACTTCCTCCCCTACAGCTCAGGCAGCTGAGTGTCACACTATATTGGGAATGGCGAGGCAGTACGACATGGACTCTCCCGTGAGTTGAACAGGAGAGCATAAGGTTTATTACCTCAGATCTTCTTTTATAGACTGATACACAAAAGTCCAGAAAGGTAAAACTCTGACTGGTCAGTAAACTAACACATCACCATCATTGGTCAGTGGTGTACACCACCTCTCGACCTTCTCTTGCAAGAAAACAAGAAACTGACAAACAACACCTGCAAGGCTGTCTTCTATCTCTGAGGATTGTTTTAATTCCCCGTTATGATTTCCCAGCCCACTTTCTCAGGCAAGTCTGAGAAAGTTATGTGGCCTGCTATTCCACAGGCACTGTGCTCCCTGCTTGCTGCTTGCATTTAGCATCCATAGCTGAGGAACAGCAGAGGCAGAAGATGGGGCAGCTCTGTGATATGTCATGAAGACATCTACTAGGCTTGCAGAAGAGATAGTCCTTCCTAGTCCCTGCTCTGCAGGCCTGAGTACTCAGTGCCTCTGGGCACCAGTGTCCTGCCAACACAGAGATCCCACCGCAGCACACAGTTTCCTAACATATTGCCCACAGCACCCTTATTCCTTTCCCCCTCTCCATTCTGCTTCTTGAACAGTCCCTCTTCTTCCCTAGGGGCCACACCTCCCCATCCTTATTTTCTCACACTTTACTGCTCCCAGTATCACTGTGCCCATCCTGTTTTGCTCCCTGCATTATTTTTGCTGCCAGGGGACTGCAGCGGAGATAAAGCTGGAAGAGGAAACAGGTGCAGCTTTTACCACTTGGCATGGGCTGTGGTGGGATGGGAGGAAGGTCCATAGCAACTCACCATCTTCACAGAATCTATATTTTTCCTGCATCCAGGAGCTGCTGCTGGATGGACTTCAACTTTGTGTTGATGTGGAGGAGAGCAAGAATGCTGTCAAGGCCAGGCATCAGTCTTTCTATTGCATGGGCTCCAGGCATGATTGGTTTGGGTCCAATTCTCCAAAGTTCTTTGCAAACTAAGTAGCTCTACTGAGGTGACTCTTTGGGCAGGTGCCTTGCTCTGCCACCTCCCTCTTAGGGTGGATGGCTCCTTGCATCTCCCAGCCAGCTGAGCATGCTGTGCAAAACTGCCATCTCCAGCTCTGTGCACAGAGCACCGTGTAAACAAAAGGCTCTAAGCATGCTGCCTCACAGCCTCCAGAGCAAAGGTGGCCCCAGGGCACTTGCCATGGATTTTCCACCCACAGGTGCCACCACCCTTCCGGAAGGAAGCAGTCAGCCTTGTTTTGAGCAGCTGCCTTGCAAATGCATCCTCTCTAGCATGCAGCTGCCTGACCCGGGACAAAGCTACCTGTGGCCTCAAGGAGTGAAACACAGCATTGAAAACTGAAAGTGCTGCACGCAGACAGAGCAAGGGATGCTCTCCACCAGCTCCTGTAACAAGCACCTTTCTGCTTTTCAGTCTTTGTCAGGAACAGGAATGATCTCTGTAGTTTCTTATCCTGCCTGGTGCTGCCTTTGCATCTGCTGCAGAGCAGAAATTCAAGGAGATGGATGAAGACCTTGATCTGCTTTGTGGAAATATTTCTACTGTTTTCAGCTTAGGTAAAGGTGTTTAGTTAACAGATCCTACCTGCTGGCACTAAAGAACATGAGATTCTCTCAGATTTTTTGCCAGCATTCCTCGTAATTTTGTGTTGCTTCAAACAGGAAACAATGCTCATGGAAAAGCTTCTAGCAGCTCCAGAATGGGTCCCTGGAAACTTAGTCAGCTAGTTGCAATGCAGACTTCAGAAGTGCTCTTACCACATGTGCTACCTCTTAGAAGCCAAGGAGGGATTCCTAGGGCTAGGAAGAGAGAGTGTATGCCACCATGTGGCAGTAGATTCCCAAGTGTGGAGCTCAGGAAAGCTCCAGGCAGGACCAGCTCATTGCTCAGGCTGGAGGATGGCCTGACCATCACAGGCAGAACTTCAGTGAGGAGCTATGACTTTCTGTGCATGGACAGGGAAGTGCTGTACAGGCACCCTGTCCCATCTCCAAGGGCACCAGCCATCCCCTCCATGAAGGTAAGATTTATTCTGCAATTGAGTAGCCCTGAAATTTACCATGGAAGACAATGTTAATCTGAGAATTGTGTTCCAGCACCAAAGACCCATTATTCACAGTGACAGCCTGCAGAGCTGAAAATAAACAAAGAACAAAGTCAAATCAAGTAGCTTTGGACAGAAACCACCCTGCCTCAAGGCAGAAAACAACTTATAAGCAAGAGAGACAACTTCTGAGGAAGAAACTCTTTTGGAAGCACATTATCCTACTGATGCAAAGCTTCTTGCCTTTCTCTCAGAAGCAGCTAAAAACTGGCCTGCTAGAAAACTTCGGGCAAGATGGAGGTTTGTCTTCTTATCTTCTACATTTTCACTGTAAAAAGAAATAATAAAAAAAAAATTAAAAAAAAAATCATCTTTCTGGCAATGAAGAGAGCCCTAAAAATCTGAAATCACTGTAAAAAGCCACTGCATTGTTTGTAGTCTGAATTATGCTACAATGAGGACTCTGAGCTGTCACTCATAGCAACAGGCTCTAAATTCAGCAATGGCCACTCAAGCCTTAGCTTCCCTCACTATTGCATGCTGCCTGAGGATGTGTTTATCCCTAGGGTCTGTACTGTCCTCCTAGATACCAAATGCCTATTTCTGCCTCCTTAAAAGCTCTTCCAGGGTGTTGCACAGTAACTGCTATCCTGTATTCTATAAATATAGCACTGTCAGCTTAAAACACTTTTGAATATAGAGAGGAGTAGCTGGAGACAACTACCTAGTTAGGTTACTTTGGTATTTCATTCTCTTAAATGCTACACTGTAATTTGAAGGTGGGAATGAAGCTATTGACAAGTCTGAGGTCTTTTGCCTGGAGATCCAGGTAGTCCAAAGGGCCCTGTTCCCAAAAAAACTTGGAGTAAACTTGTCCTAACCATCCCATCCATGCAAACTACTGCTGTATCAAGGTTTAGCTGACTTTGGTTGCTGGACCCTCATCACCCCAGGTGTTTTCCAACTTCTCCTATTCTTTGCTTTTCAGAGGAAGTGTGTCTAAGAGGATAGACCATGCTGGCAGACCTCCAACGCCACGTGCTGATTTGCCCTGGTGGAGACTCTAACCTGTTGCTGTCTGGGAAAACCAGATCTGTGTGCCCTTGAGAAGAGCACATAGAAGATCAGAGTGTAGACTGAGGAAAAATGCACCAGATCTACCCCTTCTGCTTTTAAAGGTCATCCACTTGGGCTCACACTGCAGCTCACACTGGTTGGACAAACAGGTCTTCATATACAGTAACAAACACTCAAATCAAAAAGCATTTGAAAATATCATCCTGTCTGGCTGTTCCAGATGAGTTTTGTAGTGAATCTGGAGGTGCCCTTTTCCTGGAGTGCTGTGCTCCCATTATGCTGCCCACAAGCTGCATGGGATCAGGGCTCAGCACCATGGCTTACCAGAGACAGTCACCTTAATCAGCTTAAACCACAGCTTGACTCAGGCCTCAAACTGTGCCACCCATCTCAAGGGAAGGTTGCTGAAACAGAGAGTGACTGCCCTGAAAATTCCTCCTGTGGTCACTTTTGTAAAGTCCTGCTTAGCTCGGAAAGGGATGGGGAAAAAAGTTAGTGGCACTCTGTCTCTAAAAAACAGAGTGTTTCAGCTGTGATTCATTTTGTTTGAGGATTTGGCCTGTTTTGCTAATTTGTGGGAAGCCAATTCAGCAGAGTTGGTAACCAGTTGTTTGCTGATGCTGCCTTTGGGATGGTTGTCACCTTCCACCTGGGAAACGTGGGGGGCCCCAACACAGATTGGGCACAATAATATCCTTGGAGATGTGCAGAGATGGGCCTCTTGTGTCTGTGGGGCTAGTCTGGCTGACTTTTCTTCTTTCTTTGAAAGAGCAATAAACACCTCTGGACCACCCCATGGAGGACTGAGTTGTAGCACATTGTCCTCAATTTGCCCTCTGCTCCCACTGCCTGCTGTCCTTGCTTCTTTGTGGCATGTGTGAGGATGGATATGTCTGTCCCAAGAAATTGTCTGCAGTAATTTTGCAGTACCTTCGACATCGGACAGACTACTTGTGGCCCACAGACCACAGGCTGAGAAATACTGTGTGGGGTGATGTCTACTGAGTTGCCTCCCAGAACTCAGGTTCTTTGAAACACATGAAAAAAAGCAGTTTATGTCCTGGAAAAGACATTGCCTTGGGCAGACAAGCACGGGGGACGCAAAGACAGGGACACCCCACCACCCAGCTGGACTGTCCTCTAGCCCAGGGACCTGACTCTCCCAGAGTTGCTGTCTGAGCAGCCCAGGTGAAGATTTAGGGGGTCCCATTTGCAGCTGTGCTGTGACATGAGATAGGGATGCTGGCAAAGGGCAGGCAGGTAAGGAGGTGCAGTGTGGGTCTGTGGTGGGAGGGAGCAGAGGGGGAGGAGGGAGCTCTCGCCAGCCCCACCACACTCCAGCAATCAAAGCCCAGCCTCTGTAATTAATACTATTTAGCCCAGGTTAGTAGCAGAGGAAAATGTCTCTTGTCAGCCTGGCTTTGCCCACTGGCCCTGATTTAGCAACATGAAAGCATTTTTTCTGATTAACTGTTCACTGAAGGAGATAAAAGAGATGACCATAAAAAGTTTTCTTTAATGTGATGAATGCAAAGGGACTGGTAGAGCTGGAAAGGGTGAGAGAAGAGAGACTGCTCTGACAGTAGATGGGGCTGGGCTGGGAAAAGGGTGTAGGGCAGAGCTGGGGGGCTGGGATGACAGAAGGGCTGTGAGGCAGGGGCAGAACTGGGGGGGTGTCCAGGACTAGTCTGGCAGGGGCCCCAGGATGGGAATAAGTGGATAACCAGGACGGAGGCAGTGGTAACTGAAACATTTCTGAAAAGAGATTGGTAGCAACTGTAATTGTTACAGATGTATATATAGATAGATATGTATATATGCATGAGGTTTTTTAAGGCTTTTATGAAGTTGCAGTCTGAATGCCAAATTTCACTGCTCATCTCTACTACTAAGCTAAAAAAAAATGTTGGTAGCTAGGAAACAAAGTGAAATAGTAAAGTTCAGTTTCTAACATGATGTGGTTAGGATATTTTAGGGAACAGTGATGCTGCTCCTACTTTGTAAAACCATAGCAGGGGGTTGAAAAGCTGTATTTAAAATTTATTTATATTTAAAAGCTAAGCCATACCTTAAAAGAGATTTCACTGTCACGTAGTCCAAACTGGCCTTCAGTGGCTTTCAATGTGATTTTTAAACTATACATTGTTGACAGATTACATTTTAAACTTTTCTCAAGATGGACGATGAAGTTGGTCTGACCCACTTGAGATTGGTTTCTGTGTTTTGGGTAGGTACTAGCCAGAATGAAAAAATACTAATTTGGAAGAGAGAGGGAGAAAATCCAAAGAGCATCCCCAGTCAAGTTAGTTTTTACAGTTGTTTGCAGAAAAAGATTTTGCCCTGATGTTTTTTATGTATTTAGGGATAGAAAGGAAGAGTGTATGAAATAAGATGATTTCAATTGAGAGGTTCTTATTGAAAGGTAATTGTGCACAAGGTAAAGGATGAAAGTCCTTATAGATAAATATTCAGTTAGAAAAACTGATGTGTCTTGTACAAGCTTATTGTGCTAAAGGGGATGTAACTTTACAGGCAAGCCAGAAATCATTATCTCCCCAGGATGTGCAGTGAGAAGCTCAAACATGCACAAAGGCATCGTCCGTGTTTGACATTAGGTTGGCTGGTCTGTAAGCAGATCGGATGTCCTCACCCCATGCTCCCCTTCTGAGTCAGCTCAGCTCCTCTCCCAGAGGTCAGAGGAGACACAGGAAAGGTCCCTGAGCAGGCAATGGAAACACTGAAAAGGAGGTTAGACTTGAATGCAGATAAGAGGAGTGAAAACTAATTGATCTGAAAAAACACTGTTGTTGTGGGGTATAAAATAATGACTGGGAAGTCCCTTTTATTTACTGAGAGGCAATAATAGCAAAGGGCAGATGATAATGCTGAAAGGGTGGCATTTTAGTGCTCTTTAATCTAGGAGAGAGAGGCATAACAAGCAACAGGGGTTGCAGTTTCAAGCCTGGCAAATGTAAATAAGAAATGAGGCAGGTTGCACAGGGGGTGCTGGCATACATTGAAGCAGAGTATGTCTGGAAATTGTGTGGGGCTCACCATCACTTAATGGCTTGGTGTCCAGACAGGCTGATTTTCTGGGAGATAAAAACAAGTTACTGAGCTCAACTGCAGTGATGGCTGAAATTCAGTGGCGGAGCATTAGCCAGGCTAAGAATTCCTGCCTTTTCTTCATTCAGGTAGAGACTTGACTGAAAAATACCATACTCACCCAGGCATCTCACCCATAGGGACTGTCCCAGGGTGGTGGTGAGTACAGTCACCTTCTTAAGGGGCTGTGATATTTGCGTGGTCGAGAAAAGCGTGCATTCCTTTATTGCCTGGGGGAAAGCGGCATTATTTTGTGTGGAAGCAGCTGCAGGCAGTGGTCTTTGAGTGGAGGCCTGAATTCAGGAGGAGCCATTGTGGTGTCTGCACACTGCCACACACATCGACCTGGGACAGCCATTCTGACAGCTGTACTGGGTGATCCCTCCTGTCCCTGACAACCTGCCAGCATGGGAAGACAAAATGCTTGACCCTCTGCACCCTGTATGTGCTTCCACCAGCTTGTGTCAGGTCTGCTCAGAGTCCATCCCCACTCCCTGCGAAGCCTTTCTGTGAAGGCTCTGTAGACATTTCAGGACAATCCTCTGCATCCTTTCTTTCCCCTGCTCAGAAATGTTTCCAAGGCTCATCCACAGTGTCAGTGCATGTTTCCCTTAGACCTTTCAGGATCCCCTCCTGTTGTGTGCCCCTAGGGCAGAGGCCTCCACGTGTTCCCCTGTCTAACCACACCTCCTGTTCCCAAAAATCTCCATTTCTGTGAAATATCCTAAGCCCCCTGTAGGCTCAGCTAATGTGCTGTGACCCATCCTGCTAGTCTGCAAGCAGCTGCCCAGGCTGCCAGCACATCCCAAGGTTTTGGGGTAAGGGAAGTCCATGCCAAAAGCTCTGCCTTGCCTCTGGCATGCAGTGGGTCAAGTAGTGCACAGGAGGTAAAAAAAAAACCCCACACCTGCCAGTGCTGACTAAGTAATAATGCTTTCCCAGAAAGTGGAAAATCTCAGCCTGGAGTCCATTATTGTAAATAATTTTTGTTTTAACAGCAAACAAACAAATTGCTGGAAGTCTCCTGGCAGCAGGTGCTGGCTCCATGTGAAACCCAGCCCCGCAGCCCATGGTTCTCAGTTGTCTGTTTATTCTATCTTCTATTTATAGCTGGTCAAACCTTTCCATCCTTCCTTGTGTTTTCTACTTGCTCTGTCTGACTAATTAATGTATTTACTGTTAGTATTTTAATAAAACAAACAAAAAATTGAATGAAAAATATTGCCTGTGGCCAGGGTGCTGCTGGCTTGAAGTGTTTGGGAGGATACAAGCCAGCTGGGGGAAGCCTGTATGGTAATGGATATTGGAGGAATCCTAAGATAGGAAAAGAGGTGGTGTACATCTAAAGGATGGGACAGAACTCAACTGTGGCAGGACTAGGTCTGTCTTCCTGGTGTGAACTGCAGTATTTTCACTGGCTTTGTCTGAACCACTCCTCATTTTGTGCCAGCTGTGGCTTTTGTCCCTGGTCCCAGCTAGGGCAGCCTCTGTTCCAGCTGTGACAAGTGGGCCCCTGGCTAAAAGGCATGACAGATTGGGAAAACAATCATTGTGTTGGTCCAGGGCGAAGCTGTTGAACAAAGAGACTGGCTGGCTGTGGTTATGGAGAAGTTTGGCTGAGACACAGATGCTGCAGGTGATTTCAGGCTGGTGACTGTGACTGCTTGGTGAAGGTAGACAGTGAATCCACAGCTGAAACCACTCTGGAAACCTGTGACAGAGGAGCATCCTGAAAGCTTTGGGATAGGTGACACCACCCAACATGGAATAAATGAATTGAACAAGCAATGTACGAAAAACCACCGATGTGCCACTGAGCCTCACTTCATCATCCACTCTTTTACAGACATCTTTTGTACTGCTGCTACACGAGCCATGACTGCAGCCACCTTGCTGTGTCAACTTCACATTTTTCTCCTTTAGGCTTGTATCTCTTTACTTACATGCAAGTGTAAGCACTGCCTTATAGCCTCAAGCAGACACCAACCACGTGCCTCTCCCTTATTTAAATTAATTTTACTTGCCAACACAGTGCAAGATTCTGTAAAGTATGGCTATTACTAAGCTCCCGCTTTGTGGGTTGGTGTTTTGGTGTGTGTCATGAACTATGTAGGCCTCATTGGCCTTGAAATCCCAAAAATTATCACTCATGCTGATACTGCCTTTCTCAAAGAGCAGTTTCTTTCATTTCACATTGGGTCATTTAGGCAGGAAGCTCTAAACCTGACACTTGCTTCTCTTTTTTGAGTAGTGCATGATAAACTTCTAGATTTTTGAACAAGTGGGATTTGCACCCCTTTGTGGAGGGAGTGTAGCTCAACTGGTTGCATAAGTGGATATTTTCTCATTTAGAGAAGATGATATTGCAATTTACTGCTCAGCAGAAGACAGATCCACAGCCTAAAATATCTCTGATCCCCTCAGATATCTGTTTTCCCTAGGAATCTCCATGTCTGGAGAGTGGGGAGAGCCTTGCTGTGAAACGGTGAGAGTGGTGCTTGCCTCTGCTCCCAGAAAAAAACCGTAGGCAACTAGGCGGATCAGGTATAAAAGTGTAGATAGAAAAAGCCTGGTGAATTTCCCTTTTTAAAGTAGTTGTCTTCCCAGGGTGCAAATTCTGAGTCCTCTAAAAAGGCCAGTTGTGACCAGAAATATTTATACAAAATAAGTTCACGGTGTGTTTTGTTAATCTTGGGAGGTCTGCACAAATTAATTTGTTACATATTTTTACACTGGATAATTTTCAGGCTGGTTTTTTTTAACAGGGCTGCTAATAGAACTGTTAACAGTCTCAGGCAGTGTCCAAAGATTCACCAAAACTTTTCACTTGTACTACAGCTGATATTTGTGTGACATTCAGCATGCCAGACTGGAACATTCAATATTTGGGACTTGGATTCCTCCCAGACAGAAAGGCGCTTAGAAGAGGCTTCAGCCTATCTCTGGGCTCCTTCCTTTAACAAAACTCTGATTAAGTTAATTATGTTTTATGAGGAAAAAAAAGGAATAGAAAAAATGTCACTGTTGGACATGAAATGATTCACACGGACACAGCTCGAGGTGTGGTGAAAGAAGAAGAAGGTTTATTTGTTCTTTCAATATTTATAGATTTTCAACCACGACCAGGGATTGGATAGTCAGGTTACCACCTTCCCAACTGCACTGGCCGTGAGAGACATCCATTAAAAGGCATATCTTTAATGAAATGTATAAACATCTATGTATAGAGTTACTTTCCTCGGAAAGTGGCTAGAAATTATGAAAACAACATCAAAAGGTCTGATTCTCAGGGCCACAAAAAAACAACGTGTAAGATGTCGGTGAAAAGAAATAGAAAAAGCTTTCTGAGCAAAAGGCTTGAAACAATGGATTCCTGCCATCTTAGCTATTTCACCTTTCCTACTGGCTCAGCTGTGATTTACATTTCTATTGATGAAACAGTGATCCTGATGTGAAACAGCTCTGCAAATGACCAGAACAAAATCCATGCATCTCTTTTCAATATTCCAGCTCAATATCTTACTGGAATGAAAAACTGAACAAAAATATTTATTTTAATTGATACTTTCTTTGGAAACTGGGCAATGGGGCTATTTCTTCAGAATTGCCCTGGCAGATATAGTAGAGGACAGACTGGATGCTCTGGAAGGACAGGCCCTTTCTGCAGAACACCACCCTACATTCCAGCTTTCTCATCTAAGCAATTTTTTTTTTAATGCCAAATACCTTTTCTGACAAGATTAACAGGTGTCTTAAAGAATCTTTTCAAAAATCAGATTGGATAAAGGTCTAATGGCCCTTCCTCCATCTGGTACAGAAGGGAGTTAACAACATAATGATGCTAGAATGTTTAACAATTTATGTGATTGCACAAATGTTTCTTTTATTCCTACAAATGGGAATCAAAAAGGGCTTTATGAGTTTGACAGATTGTTCTATTCTACAATGTCACTGCTCGTTTCATTTCCAATGATACACAGCTGCAACATGTTTGATGTGCCTGTGAACCCAAATCAAAGTTGTGAATATCTTCCTAAATATTTCTGTAACAAAACCTGCTCAATAGACTAAATGATCTACAGAAGGAGTCCTACAGGAAGTACCTGCACTTTGGTATTTGATTCAGCATTGTGTTACCTAATGCTGCTGACTTGTTCTGTGATCTTGAGAAAAAAAAAGCTTTTTTATTTGTTTCCTCTCAGATCCCATCACTATTTTGTCTCCTTACATGCTGAGTGCTTCATAGTGGAATCTCTCTCATTCCGTTTGTTTGTGGGAGGCTCTGTGTGGCTCAGTCAAAGCCCATAGAGAGTGATGTCGTATGAACAGCGCTTGTCACCTGGGCAGAACAGTGGAGAAGTCTGTCTGATTTGCCCCCTTATCTCTTTTGGCACCGGACCATTTTATGGTGGTGTGAAAATTGATGATATGACCGAAGAGATCAGACCTCACCTTGGGATGCTGCTGTGGTTCCTGTTTGCTGGCACAATAATGCAGAAACGTAGATGATTTTCTTGCTGATGCTTGTACTACATGCAATATAAAGTAGCTTGGAAGAAAAGTTGTTCAATTCCAGCTTCAAAGAAACAGGAGGTATTTTTGTGGAAAGAGGAGCACCAGCATGGATCCCTGTAAAGGTGCAGGTACTGCTCTGAGAAATGAACTCCAGTAAGCAAAGTTAAATCTATGGAGAGCAGCAGAGTGAAGGAAGCCTAGCTTCTAATAATGCATTGCAGTACTGCAATTCCCTATGCTTCCCATACTTATGATACCCTCCAGTCCACTTCAAATCCTCTTCTGGGCTGTGTATCAGACAGCAAAGGCTGGACATGTTGCCTGCACCCCAGACTCACCAGGGACATTTTGATGGGCAGCCTATCAGGGGTGCCACCCCCTTGCATGTGCCGGCAGCCCATCAGCAAGAGCACTTTCCAACCACAAGGACTTCTTGGAAGAGACAATGTCTTGGGCTGACACAACATGCACTGAAGGCAGTCAGTTCATCAGAAGAGAAAGGAGGGAGTTTCATACCAAGATATTCAGAGCTGTAAATGAAAGAAGAGCAAATAAAAAAGGAAGACAGTCTTCTGTGGCTTGGATCAGTCTGAGCTGTTAAGACTCTAGTTTGTACAACACTTCAGTCCTGGAGTATTTAGGCTTGTTATGTAACCAAGGTACCTGGCTTTGGGCTATTCTTTACATGGGGCTTCTTACAGTTACTGGACCAAAAACTTGGTGGCATGTAGTATTTCTTTGAAAGTTTAAGGAGGATAAAAGCCATATGAAGGTAATGAGATAAAAATCTCATGACATCTGTTTGCACTTTTAAAAATTGCATGAAAGCATGCAAATAAGCTCAGCATTTGATGAGTGGTGAGCAGTCTTCTCTCTGCTTGTGTGTCAGCCTGGAGCTGCTAATGACTACGCAGGCTGTAACTGCAGCTAAGAGAAAGCCACAAGAAAACAGCACTTGATTAATAAAGCAAAATGCCAGCTTTCAGTGTTGCTGAAGTCCCCAGGCAGGTGGGGTATGACACTCTTGAGCAGTTTTGAGAACTGCTGATTCCACCAAGCTGGCTCAACACAAAGCCCATAGTGACTCCAGAGTAGACAATCTTTTTGTCTCTCTTTCAAATCACTCTGACACTATCTAAGCCTCTTCCTACACCCTGAAGGTCCAGGTGTTATTCCAGACTGTCACCATGACAGCCAGGTCATCCCCAGACTTGTAGCTGGTGGAATAAAGCAATCAAATGCAGGATGCTCCAGGTTTCTATACAGGTGCTGCAGACATTAAAGCATGGGAGGTCAGGGTGGGTGTAGGAGCCAAAGCCTGAAACTGTGCTTGCAGCATCAGAGAACAGAAAGAAAGGGGACCACTGGAAATACACATGTGGAGTGAGTCCCTCTTTTCATCCTATGTCCAACAGTGGCCAGCACCAGGTTTCCTAGAAAAGATGTCAGGGCTTGGAGGGCTCAAGTGTGGAGTAAGCATTTCTCTGCTCTTCATCCTCTGTCATGTGTATACCTGCCAGCTAAGCAGCTCAGTCAATGAGCAGCCAAAGACAGGTCCTGGAGCAGGATAACTCATACTCCTTCTGACAAGTGGTCAATATTTGCAGTGTTTCTGAGCCTTACTGACTGCCTCCAAAATTATAGAAGTTGGCCTAATGGTACAGAGATAACTGAAGTCAGACATTCCCCCCACCACCCCCCTCCCCTCCTCCATCAAGAGCGAAACTCCCTAGCCAACTCTCAGAAGCCAGCAAAAAGAATGAGAAGAAAAATTGCATAACTGACTGTTATTTGCAATGGCCCTGTGCCTTCTAGCTACCCAGGCACTTTCTGAGTACTGCTGGTGTTAAAATATGTGTATTCCACTGGAATTCCCCATTCTTTAACTTTTTTATCCTCCATCACTTTTGTGCTTATAAGGGAAAAAGGCAAGTGTTCCCAACTGTCCCTTTGAAGACCAGTGGCACACTCATATTGATGACTCCCTCTCTCCTTCCTGAGGTAATGTTCATCCTGGAATGGTCAGGGTCTTGCCACTGTCACTGTCCTATCTCCCATGGGGGTGGGTGATCAGACCTGTAGCTCAGAGCAGCTGATACAAAGGTGTTGGGACCTCAACAGTGGTCCCACCATGACCACGAGTTCCAGCCTCTTCCCTGAGCATTGCTATATATCGCTTAGAGCCCCATAACATCCATCAGTCAGAGAACGGCTCCAGCATGCCTTTACTTGTTTTTATCACTCTGACTTTCTCTTGTAAAGGGTGTCTCTCTTCACTGAACCACTGAGGAGTGACTCCCCAAGCTTTGTCAAGTCCTTTCTTATCCAGGAGGCATTTGCATTGCTTTTATCTCATTATACATCTTGCTTACCTCATTACACATCCTTCTTGTATTATTATTGTACATCTTCCTTTCTAGATCATTAAAGCAATCAGCAGCACATGGCAGTGAAGAAGGACTGCTGACCAGTGAGGGAGCCTTGTCAGGGTAGAATGTGAAATCAAGGATAAGTATTATCTGGTCTGGGTGCAAGCACATCTATCTCCAGGATCAGGGAAATTCAGGAGTATTGTATAATCCAAGGGATCTCAAGATGCTAAAAGTACAGACTTGCCAACAAAGGCGACAGTGCAGATTTGTAGAAGAGCCTGAATGATGGACAGAAATCCCAGATAGTTCCACTTGATAGATCTGCCAGCCTCTGCCTTTGACATCAGGGCTTTCCTAAGTGAATTTGAAAAACACACTATATCCCATTAATTCGTGCTGGAAAGCTCTTCTTGAGTTAGCTGACTCTTCTACTTAGGTCGGTCTAGCCAAAAAAGCCCCTCCTTACTTGAGGACCTAAGATAGCAGCTCTTGGGTTCTGTGTCAGGACAGTATCCATGGGAAGGGAGAGCCTAAGAGAGGTTCTGTTAAGAGCCCAGTACCAAGAAAATGGATGATAAAATGAGGGGACAGCCATCACATGGATAGAGAACCAATGGATCCTCACTCCAAGATATCTGTTAAAGTCAGCTACATGTAAGCACTTTCTTTGAAGTAAGTGCAAGCAGTTCACTGAGTAAGAACTCAGAAGCAAAATTGGGCAAGGCTTGATGGTACAAATATGACTGCAGTCGGAAAATACTCTCTTTTCCTTGAGACACAGACTCGCTAACCTCTGTGGGATGGGGCGGGGAGGACAGCACTGGAAATGAGAGCAAGAATTGCACAACACACTGTGATAGAAACCAGGCTTGACTCTCAGCCAGTGTAAATTGGAAGTAAGTGCTATACTGGATCAGATCAAAAGTCGACATAGTTCATTTTCCTAGCTTTAACAGAAACTGAAGAATACAAATTGGGCATTGACAGAGGGATCTTTTCCCTTCTAACACCCTTTTAGTACCTGATGGTTTGCACTGCAGACACATCCAGAGATTGAGCTTTGGTTATACCACTGCATTTGACCATGAGAGGCTTCTTATCATCTGTTGTACTGTTCGTGCCACTGAGATGGTTGTTTTCCACAATATCCTGCAGCATCGAGTTCCATGGGGTGATTATGTCCCATGTGAAAGGGGATAACTGAGTGGGTAGGAGGCCAAATGAATGTTTGCTGCCTGAACCATTACCCTCCCCCCCTCCCCGCCCCTTTACCTACATAAACAGAATTAAAAACTATGAACCTTTCAATCACTTCTTATGGAGAAATCCCACAGCTGTACCACACAGAAAAAATGGGAAAGTCCAAGTTCGAAATGGGTTGTTGGTCATTCCACATGAGTAACATCTTCATGGGAATTTTGCTAACTAAATTTAATTGTGATGCAGCAGAAATGTTGTGCAAATAATGTTGCTGTGATACATGTGTTGCAAGTTATTAACAAGACATAAAGGAGCTGGGAAAGAAGAAACTGAAACTCAAAATGCTCTGTGACGCCAGAACACCTTCTGGTGAGTATCAGTTTGCAAACCACAATGTAAGTTTATGCCCACAATTTAACTGACCTCCTGAAAGCAAAGGTAAACAGGAATAGAAGGGCAGGCGTCTGCGGTTCTCTCTTTCCTCAAGAGAAATTCATTCTCCATCAAGCTCTGCCCTATTTCATTGGCATTTTCTTAGCTCCTGAGCAATAGAAAACAATACCTAAAAAACAACTCTTAGGTGTGCAGGGAAGGGGATCTTTGAGACATGCTCAGCAGTTTTGAGGACAGACACACAGCTCCCAAATCTGACAAGAAAACCTGAGACCCACCATAAAAGCCACAGCCCAAAACAAAAAGATGGCTTAAGAAAGCAGTGTGCACTGAAAGACTGCAATGTCGTGGTGGGAAGTGTGTCAACCAAACTCTAAGTTTTCATGGCTGAGAAAAAAACCCCACATTTTCTGTCTCTTCCCAAAACTTGCAATCAAACATCAAATCCTTCGGTTTGGCAGAATTAACTAATTTCTTTTCTTTAAATATGGTCTCAAAGTAGAAAATTGTCAAAACAAACTAAGGAAGCATGAGGTGTATCCACTGCCCCAAGTAAGGAAAATTGCTGTGCTTGAGGACTGCCAAAGGAGAGCTAAGTTGGTTGCTTACACCTCATGGTAGGACCCCAAGGACTAAGGATGTGTAGTTTTCCCCTCATTATAGAGGCTGGTGGTTTGAAATGCTGCTGTTAGAGGGAGAAATCTCCCTGAGCCATTTATCACTGCCTTTTGGCACACACCGATTATCTGCTGTGTAAGCTGTGACATATATTGGTATCACAATTATACACCCCCTGCTCCTTCATCCTGTTTAGTCTGTTAGCACCTGGGTCTGCAGGGTTGGAACAATGGCATTTAATGTGGGAAGAAAGGCAAGTGCTAGGATTAAGCTGCCCTCCATCAGTAGATACTAAATAAACAAAAGCAATCACCAAGAAGGCTGTCTCAGCTCCAGTGCTTGTTCCAGCTCAGCCTCTCCCATACACAGACCCTATTTCTGCCACAGTGCACATTTGTGTCCAAGGAACCAGTCTGTGTAAAGGGGGATAGGGCTGCTTACGTGTACTAAGGGCCATCTGGAGAGCTGCAGACCTTCTTGCTACCTCCTTCCTGGGGCATGGACTCCATGAAGGCCACTGGACATCACCCTCTAACTCTGAGGCTCTTGCAGGCAGGGATGCTGTCATTCTGCTGCTGCCAGACACTTAAATGTCAGAAACTTGCCTAGGATGCTCTTTAGGCTGCAACATGAGGGGAGAAGGGAAAATGGAGGAGGGGAACCCAGGGATGCAAGATTCCCATGGTAGCAGAGGCACTTTGTGACCCCAAATAGGCTATGCTAGGGCGAGTGAAGAGGATGTGTTTCAAGCTCAGTCAAACCAACAGACACAGTGTGTAGAGAGCCACCATCAGCTTACTAAATTAAAGCTGTCAGCAGGCTTGGACCACCCATTGTAACAAGAGAGATGTGCTCAACACAAGTACCTCCCTGCCATTTTGAACTCACTGCGTGCTGCAACATTAAGGCTACCACACGCTGGGCTTTGGTACGGGATAACATAGCTCAACTCTCTGGGAGCTGCAGTCCCAAACCTCACATCTGGTTTGGGAGAGGAAGTGAACCTGGCCACTCTCCCTCACAGGGAAATTAGGCAGGGAAAGAAATACAGCAAGCCTGAAGAGAGAGAGGAATAGGGCTGGTGTGAGCCAGGGCTCCACCAGAGCCCATTTCCCCTCCTGGAATAAGGACGCAGGTGGGGAAGGGATGTTCTCTATCCCCTGGCCCTGCAGTTTTCCATTTTGCATTCCCAGCCAGCATTAAAGATGGCAGAATGGGCTGTGCTCTGACAAATTGTGCCTGCTTATCATTGGGGTCACATCAATCCCTGACACAGTGGAGCCAGTAGCAAGTGTGAGGGAAGCCAGATGGTTGTAGAGGTGTCAGTCTAGCTGTGCTCTGTTTGTACACATACTACATTCACATTAACATACATCTCCACCCATACAGAACTGAACTGGAACCAAGATAATTTGGAATAACGAAGTGGGATTTCTCTATGACAAATCCAATCTTGAGATTCACCCTGTGGATGATCCCTATATAAATCTCCCACCTTTTCAATTACCCTTTCCCCATCCCACTGCAGCCTGTAACTCCTCTGCTTGCCAGCACTGAAGTGGCTCAGTAGAGCATCCTACTCTCCCATACAGGAACACTGGACCAGTTTGGTAATCCCAGGAGTCTTTGCCTGCAGCAGGTGCTACTCAGAGGTTGGTGATAAGAGCCCAGGGAGAGCCTGGGAGGAGCTGCCAGATGCAGCCTCACTCCATTAGCATGAGATGTGCCAAAAATTTCAGAGCTGGTCAGTGTCAGAAGCAACTTCCTGATGCAGTTAAGATAGAGGTAAATTCAGACACATCTTGCCATTCTTCTGGGCAGTATGTTGCTAATTAAAAGATGGCCTGTATGTTTACAATCAATGACGGCAAGACATACTTTGGTGGTAAAGAACATTTCTACGTGTCCTTGTGACACTGGTGGTTGGACCTACAGAACATAGTTGTGTCTACCAGTGAGTGAGAGGTCTCTCTTGGACTCTTTTAGCTTATGTGGACACCTGGTCCCATTTAAAAGCTTATTAAATTCAGAGAGGCAGGGCTGTCCCACAGGTCAGGAGCTGTAATGGAGCTCAGGAGTTTTCAGTTGTGCACTGATTCAATCACTGATGTGATTGATGCATGATGAGGCTGGATTCAAAGCCTGATGTTGGGAAAGCCACCTGACTTGTGGCTGCATTCACATCATACAGGCCAAGGCGTGTTGAGCCTTCTGTGGGACCCTGCCTGAGAAATAAATCTTTGAGTTAGGGACTGACTGAAGTTTCAAGTACATAGCACAGCAAGTCTCTAGTCTCTCTTCCCTTTAAGACAGCTGTGATACAAATGGTCAGTCTTTAGAGGATTTTTTCCCCATCTGTGAATGAAATTTTAACTGGGCATCATTTTCTCTGCGGCTGATGAGCATTCCTGTAGGAAGTTTTGTAATCCCAGCAAGTGAATAGAGTTCATGCTCTGACAGTAATTAAATGATAGATCCACTTTTGGGTTGAAGAGACAACATGTGTTCTAGGGTGGTCCATCAAATGCAGAAACAGCACCATGCAAATGAAAAGACAGCTAAAACAAAGGATTTCACAATGAAACTCTTACAGCTAAGGCATTTGGGATCATTGGATCTGGATCTAGTTCCCAGCCACAGCTTTGCAGCATGAGCTGAGGCTCTCAGCTTCCTCCTCTATGAAAGGAACAGTATTCTATCCGTTTTATATGGGAAGGCTGCACACAAATGTGAAGCTGTCTAACAGGCTGGATGAGCCTCCAGAAGAAGGAGCCACAGTTGAATACCCAGATGGCTGCCTGTGTTATCTCAAGAGACTGAAATTTCCCTTCTTCAAATCATGTGAAATTTCAAGAAAGCATTAAACCCAAAGGCAAATAATCTGTTTGAAAATGTACCATGAGTTAATCAAGAGTTCTACTCTGTAGAGTGAATATTTGGTGTATATTTCTTTGTATTTCCCTCCTACCTTCCTCTTTTATAATTTAAAGAGATTCAGAAAAAAACTAAAGGTATGTTTCAACACCATCTCCCTCAGGTTTGTGAACAAGTACCTTTTTCCCACCTTCAGCTGTGAGAGGAAGCCGATTGCTGAGAATCGCTAAAAAGAACGGATTAGCGCCTGCTGAACGTTGCCAATTCCTAGGGCTGATCAAAAGCCCAGCGGTGCCCCTGACAGCTTCCCCCAGCCCTCTCTGGTGGCCACCCAGATGTTCTCCCATTTCAGCCCTCAGATTTACAATCTGTCATGGCTCACAGCTGTGAGTTGGACTCAGAGAAGGCTGGCACTCTGTGGTTGGAAAGACTAGACCTTGTTTCTGTGGGCTGCACCTTCCTTTCCAAAAAAATGTGAGTGTTCAGAAGAATGGACAAACCCTTGCAGTAAAGATTTCAAGTGGATGGGTCTCAAAGAAGTGGATCTACTCTAAGCATGCAAACAGCCAGATGCAAGGACACCAAGAGTATCTTAGGTATTTCAGAGAATTCTCACTATCATTTGGAATGTCAGAATGGCCAGTTGTTTTGCAGCTGCTCTAAACATATGAGTTTCTTTTCTACCACTAGTGAAGATTTGCTACATCACCATTTGGCCATTGGGAGGAACAATCCTTCATCTACTCACTATCTACTCACTCCTCAGCCCTGGGACCATTCTCTAGAGTCCTCCTTAATGATGGTTCTTCAACATTAAAAGGTCAGACTACTGCTTGCTAATGGCTGTCAGTTTACAGGACTGATCTGAGACCTGCTGTAGTGTTCCGCTGACTTGATGGCAGCATGATGGGTCTTAAAATGCAAGAAAATGGATGCAAACATTGTTACATACATATATTTTATGCTTCCCAGCTGGTTATATCCATGCACAGCATATCAGCTTCCCTGAGAAATCTCCAGAAAACCAGGAGACCCCTACAAGCCTACAAGCTCCAGAAACACCATTCTCATGTGGCTTTTCAAAGCACAGCTGGTGTATTCTTCTCCTTGTTGCCCAAGTCTCTCCCTGTTTAGCTTCTGAAGGCTGGGAGATGTGCTGCCAGGCACTCAGCCTCGGACAGCAGCACAGGGTGCAATACAGCCCTGCTTCAGAGTCATGCCAAGCTGTAGAGTCTGGGGAAACTGCCTGGGGAGAGGATGATCTTCTGTAGTTATTCTCCTCCCCTCCACCAAAATGCTGGGAAATGCTTTAGCTCTTTCTGCACTTTCATCCCTCACACCAAGAAAATGAGTCACTAATGAAAATCATTTGACTTGTGAGTTTCACTGCTCTTTGATATCAAAGACCCTAAAACTACTCCACTAGCTCAGAGACACAGAAAGTACTAGTTGTATAGCTTCTGCTCCTGAGATCCAAAAGCTTTGGGCTTCACAGCCAGTGCAGATTTCTGCTTTCCCTCTGGGCCAGACAGACTCTCTGGAGCAGTTTCACACACCAGCAGTCTTTGCTAGCTCCTAAGTTCATCAAGTTTTTCTTCTGCTGCCTGGAGCTCCAGAGTATCTGTCCAGAGCATTTCTGATCTTTTTCTCCTGAGCACATTCCTAAAATTCCTTAAATTAAGATGTCAGTTCAGAAATTGCAACAATCTACCTTCTCCTCATTTGTGGTGTTGGTGGTTCCTAAGGTGGGTGAATGCTGGGGCCACTTGTTCTGAGCTAAATAATTTTGTGATGTGATGGGATGATTTGGACCAAAATTTGGACCTATTTGTTGCCAAAATAGGAAGTGTGCATGGAGTCAGATGTTTGCAGTGAGTAAGAACAGGAGAACTGGCTGTGTTGCACAAACCATGGA
Organism: Cyanistes caeruleus; assembly: GCF_971803275.1. Classification (NCBI taxonomy): domain Eukaryota; kingdom Metazoa; phylum Chordata; class Aves; order Passeriformes; family Paridae; genus Cyanistes; species Cyanistes caeruleus. Next base: position 82,620,884 of record NC_141702.1, on the reverse strand, counting down.
TAGCTCCAGGTCCAAGGAGCTGGGAGCTGGAGAAGCTTGGAGGAGCTTGGAGTCCTGCCTAATGGGGACGAGGGAGGCTTTGTGAGCAGAATCAAACACTGTTCTCAAAGAAGGGCTGCATAAACACACTTCTTGGCACATGGTCAATGAACAAGAGAAATTTCTTTTTCTTCCCAAGAATGTGTTCAGGATGGGATCTTGGAGCCTGATCTTTGAATAACTCTGCTGGGGAAGACCATGCTGAATTCCTTCCCTGCTCTGCAGGGCCAAAGGCATGGCAGGGTCCTCTCTATGCAGGGCTGCAGTGCCTGAGTATGATCTTCCAGTTGCTTCTGTGGGGAGCCAACACAAGGCAACATTCAGGATAAAGACCCTTTGCTCCTGTTCCCAGGAGTATACTGGGAAGAGCATCAGGCCTCACAGATGCTCTGTCAAGGGCCTGAGACCACTCTTCACAATCTTACCAAAAGTCTTCAGAGAAGGATGAGGGCTCAAATTACTCCTTCAATGTCTGGAAATACTGCACATAGTGCAGGAAGGCTTCTCTGGGTAGCAGGTAGACCATTTTGACTCTGGATACAGGCAAAATGAGAACTACTAAGATCTTGTGCAGCCCTAGCAAAGTCCTAATTTCCCAGAGTTCAGAGCATCCTCTTTTCTGGTAGCCTTACTGTAGCCAAAACATTTGGTACCATTGACAACCAGGGTTTTTACTTAATGAGTAACAACTGTCTTACTTCCCGCAGACCCTGTGAGGATTAATGAGTTAACTGCTTTGGAAATGTACAAGTGACTAATAATAATAGGAGTGGCACAAATATTTCACAATGAGCTGTCTGTCAGATTCAGCCTTCTCATTCTTTTCCTCGAATGGCACTCACTATGAAGTTGCATTCTTGCATTTGTTTGTTGATTTAATCAATGACAACATCTGGTCATCTCTTTTCCTCTGACTTGACAGCAAACATTTGAAATTCAGTCTGTGTTATTGGGGGTGGTTCCTCACATGTAGAGGGTGTTGCTGATCTCTGAGCAGTTGAGCAAGTATGTTCTCTGAGAGGCAAATTACTGCAAAAATAATTCTATTTTGCCTATTTTGTGCAGTGGACTGAAATGTGATGGTTAGAAGTATCTTGAGCAGTAAAATACAGTTTCTGAAGGGACTATCATACTCCCAAAAGTCATCCAAATGATTTGAACCCAAGTATTATGAGCACCAAACAACAAACCTTGACTTCTGCCCAGTCACCTGTATTCTCCAAGGGACTGGACAGTGCTGCAAGTACATTCCTTTGCAGGATCTTTATTTTCACCTGTTGCTCAACTTGAATTGCTCTTAGTGAGTGGTGCTATATGAGGGCTGACTTTTATGAGATAATTCTAAGCATTCTGATAGTACCAACAGGAGCATCTCCAAGGAAACTGGGCACCTCATGGGATCAGCACTGCATAGGTGTGTCCAGCTGGAGCAGCACCTTGCCTGCCTTCCCTGATGTGAAGCCATATGTTGCTGTGGTGATGCTGGGATGTCATTATTGTTTGAACAGCAATGCAATCAAAGTCATAAGGGGAGGACTAGCATGACTTTGTGGCCAGATCAGGCAGAGCAACTGCTGTCCTCAATTTCAGCAGCAGTGAAAAGAGCACATTTGTGGGTATATGGTCATTGCTTTCTCTGGAAAAGCCCTTCTCATCTTTGCTCATCTCCCCATGCCAATGCCACCTGTGCCCTGGCAAGAGGCCCTGTCCCAGAGCAAAGGCCAGCATGTGACACCCCTTTTCTTGTTGACCTGGCAGGAGAGCAGCAGACTGAGCCCTGCCAGTAGCAAGGAGGAGGCAGTGAGTAGGTACTGGTACCAATTAGCAGCCTGAATGGGGTTATTACAGGACAAGCTCTGTTTAACTTAACTGCTAACAGGCTAGCTCTGTCATTTGGAAGAAATCACAGGCAAACAGACTTAATGGGGGCCCAGAAGAGTGGGGGCAGGGAGCACCGTGGCTTCCCCTCCTCTTACGAGCACTGTATTTTGTAAAATACAAATGTAATTGTCATTTGAAACACATGTACAGCTGGATGGGGAGGAGGGCAGGAGGTTCACTGATCAGCTCAAATCTATGGAGCAATCTGGATCCTGAAGAGCAGGGCTTTGCACATCTGTTTCACAGGCTCTTTTTGTCACCAGAGGATAATAGGAAGGCTTTCCTGCACTCCTGCCTGGGTCAGGGTGCTCAAACATCACCACCAGCCAGACCTCCACCCAGGGGAAAGTTTCTGTACCTTTCCCTCGCCTTCAAGCCTGGCACTCCCATGTGCTGTCCCCAGCACATCCTGCTCCTCTGTGGAGACCCTGGGCCTGCTTCTAACCCCCCAGTGCAGTGCTGGCAGCTTGAAGCAGCCAAGCTTAACTCCTGCTCTGATCCATGAGGCATGGCATGGTCTGACTGGGACTTGCAGTTGTCAGGCAGAAGCTGCATGAGCAGAAAATGGATTGAAAACCGTACATGCAGCTGAAGCTACTATCTGAACATTTCACCATTCAAGATGAATTCTCTCCCAAATGAAAGAGGGGAAGAGCCGACAGAGCACTGCATTTTCCTTAAACACAGGACTCTGGCGCTTTCAAAGCACAGTACAGTAGTTGCAGAGGTCCATGGAGATGCCTGAAGAGATCAGGTGGCTCTGGTGGGATCTTGAGCCCACACATCTTTTCTGGATTGGAAACACTGTCAGTGTCTGGTTTTATGAGGAAAAGGAATACCACTGGTATGTTAAATGGATGGTTGGGTGAGGTTCTGGAAAATGGAGGTCTGTTAATTCAGTAGGATTGCTCCCTGTGTCAGGATTGTACTGGCTGATATGAAGGAACTTTTAAAAGATGAAGAACAGCCTCTGCTTTCCTGAATTCTGTGTTTTGACCTCTAGGAAGCTGAGCATGAAGGAAGAAAGCAAGTTACACATCTGGTATATGCAGATACTACCTATGAGTCCTAAATCACAGCAAAGTTTTGCCAGTCCCTCCTGCCCAAACTGGAGCAGCTTTTCAATCCATGGCATCTCATGACAGCATCAGGTGTGGAGAAAAAAGCGAGAGATGGGGGAGCAAGAAAGCTGTTTCCTTCCCTGATGGGAGGCAGCAGGGGCAACCTGCCACCAGGCATTCAAACACAGTAAGCACAAACTTTGCCTGCTACAGTTTGAATTGTATCCATGAGAGATCAGGGCTCCTGGCTCCTCCTTATTTCAACATTTAACAGGAGCAAGGCACCCTCTGATTCCCACATAGGGCAAGATGCCACTGATCAACTGCATGCTCACTGTAACTTAGAATGGGAACTACAGTGCAGAATGTGACCCTTCAAAGATTGCTAACTCCCATCTTATGCTGCTGGATTTCTATTTCTAAGCAGACACTTGACATGAGTATTTTTTGTTCAGCATCAGACAGGTATTTCTTCTGGAAGATGCTACAAGAGACAAGAGTTAATGTGATGTGTTAATTTAGTAAAGATTAGGAATTTGCAATTGAATAACATTATAGTAATAGAAATAAAAGGGATTTGGCAGAGTTGGAGGAAGGGCGTAGCAGTGACTATGGGGCAGGAGCAAGTAAGTCAGAGCTCTGGGGCCAGGACTAGGCTAGTGGGGAGGATGCAAAGACAGGTCCAAAGGCAACAGTAAAGCTGTGCAGTTCTTGATGGTACCAGTACTGCAAAACCATGGCTCACAGTGCTACACCAAACACATCTCCAGAAGCAAAGTACTGGCTGTGTTAACAGAGCACACATGGACTTCTCCTGAGCAGCATCCCTTTGCATGGCCTGGCCTTTTAAAATGTGCCAAACAGATTGAGTACAAGCAGCACACACATAATAAATGTGACACAACAATAAAAAAAGAGCAACAATACCACACTCCCAAAAAATGCTGGAAATGCCGCAGAATTCATTGAAGATGCCCCAACGCCGCCTTAACCTCTATGACAAGAACCATTGTTTCTAAGTTAATAATGCCTGGTAATAAACAGTGGCATAGCTCCAGGTCCCTGTCGGTCAGGGATAATGAGATCAGACTGAAGCAATGTAATCAGTAGCAGAGCTCAGCTTGGATTGCCAGGCTCTCTCTGACAGCAAATACCACTGCTGGAAAAAAAGAAGATGCCACCAAAGATAGGCACATAGCAGGTACGTGCTTCCTCCTGCAGCCATTCCTTGAGTTGTTGGAGTTCAGAGCATCCTGGAAGAAATGAGATGGCAAAAGACCCTGAGGAATTTCACAGGCTTTGGACTTGCATCAGGAGTAGCTCTGCCTCATAGAGGTTGGGTCAGTGAAGTTTACTTGGCTAAGTAAACACTCGAGGTCCATGCTGGGGTGGAGGGGGAGACCTCGTCCCTGCTAATCTGTGTGAATAATGGCCATAAGGTAAAGTACATGGAGCCACTGAATGGGAAGGCACTTCTTTTTTCCATCCCTCTGTGATATGCTGACACACCGCATCTCTCTCAGATACATCTCCCCTGTCTGGATGTGGGAGCCTGGAAGAAATGCTGACTGAAATGGGATGGGACCAAATATCTCACTCAGCACAGATACCATCTTTTAAACAAGCAACTGATAGAACACTCTGATATTGATATGATACAGAGTGGTCTGCTGTGCCAACAGCTTGTGGTAATCGCCATGGCAAAACTAGCCCTTGGATCAGGGCTTCCTTGCTTTGTGTGTGCCTTTACACATCTCTCTGGGAATGGGCTGTGAGGGGAAGGAAGGAGTTAAAAAAGCCAATGCAGCCCTAACGACCCATCTGCCACCTCATCTCGTGACACGAATCATGCGATGTCGGGGGTTGGGAGGGCAGGGAACAGCTCCCTTTCTCTCCTGTTAGCTGAACCTCTGATTATCATTTCTGTGCAGCCGAGGAGGTGGCAAGCCATTGTGTGTCAGCTGTGAGAGCTGCTGAAAGGGGACTTCTCCCTGTCTTAAAGGAAAAAGCCCTTCCTAAACCCTCCCTTGACAAAGAAGGAATTGCCCTCCTCCCAAGGAGCCGAGCCAACAGGAAAGGGCCCTCAAAGAGCTCCAGTCTACTCAACCATCGGAGCTCCTGCCCTGGGGGCACTGGGCTGATGTCTTTGACAGGGATGCCCCGCAGCAGGGAGCCAGGGTCCCCAGCCTTCCCGGAGAGGCTGGTGACCAGCAGGGCCAATTAGCACCAACCTCAGTGTCAGGTTTTGTCTGATAGGGGCACTTGGCCATGAGGAACTGGTTGAAACTCCTCACCTCATTTCACACAGGCAGCAACAATCGGATGGTAATAACCATGGGTCACTAGAAGGTGACCTCGAGGTGAAAGGCTCCATATCCCATTACTGGCTTACTTAGCTATCACACTAGCATGTCTTTCTAACGCTTTGAATCAGAGAATGGTATTCAAGCTCTTTGAGAAAGCTCCTGCTGGATGGTGTTTAGCATTGTGCATTTCCCAGAAGACATGTAGGAATGGTAATTAAAATCCTCCATGACCACCATGTACTGGGACCTTGCCATTAGCATTATGTGACTAGGCAGGAATGTATTGATTTCTTGTCTGAGCTGTGCATACTTACAGCAGACACCAGCTCTGATTTTTGTCCTGCTTTATTATATATGTATGTGTGTGTGCTCACCTCATGTTAGCCATTAAACTTCCCATTAGTATCTGCTGGTATTCTACAGCATGCAGAGAGGCCCTGAATAGTAAGTAGCATCCCTGCTCTGATCTCTGTCAGATCTAAATAGATTGCATCCCACAGCACCAACAATTTAGTCAGCTCATTTATCCCACTCAGGGATCATTAAATTCTTTCTGGCCATTTGTGTCATCTTATTTTTCCATCATAATCTGTTTAGCTGGGGGAGGATTGGATGAAAATTGCTAAGGGCCCTTGTTCCTGAAGCATTTCCCATCACAGGATACATTTCCCCAAGTTGTGTGATATGCTGGCAGTTCCTTTGCCCTAGTTGCTGCTCCCTCCTCACTGTGTGTCTGCATCTCTGCCTGAGTTTTGGGCCTGATCAGGAAATTAAGGTTGTCTTCACTCATCTGCCTTCCTTGGCAGCTGAATCACGCTGTCTCCTCCAGTAAGCACAACCTTTCCATGGCACTAGCAATATCCCTGGTGCAACCACCATGCTCTACCAGCCATGAAGCAGATTGACTGTATCAATTTCTTTTGATACAGTGACATGTTTTGAAAAAAACTGGGAAAACTTACAGGCACAAAAGCCTCCTTTTCAATTTTGAAACTCCTGGAAAGAACTGGCTGAGAACAAATGTTTTGAATTTGGTTTGGGTTTGGTAATCAACTGGGCAGTTTTAAAAAAATATGGTTAGCACCTGTAAAAAGTTGAGGGATGAGAAGTAGTGAGAAGTAAGAAATACTGTGGAATAAAATAGTACATTTGTGGAGTTGATGAGTTTTGCCATCCAGAAGTACTGTGGATTCTAGCTCCCAGCTTCTTCTTTGAAGGTATTTTACAAATCTCCCCGAGGACCAGGTTGAGAAGCTAAAAAGCAATTTCTGTGGAGAAAGCCAGCTAGGTGCTTATGTCCCTCGACCAGTTGCCATCAATAATCTATCTGGGGCTGTACTGCTTGCTCAGCAGCATCCACAGTTCCCAGGAGGATGGTTGTTGCAGTGGGGAAACATACTACATGCTGCTAGCTGGGAAATGGGGTGTACGAATAAACGCACATATGTGTGTTCATCTGCATCCATGTCCAATCCACAGATGGTAGCTGCTTCCCATACCCAAGGAACCTTTCAAACATCTAGCATTCCCTACTTTTCTGGCTCTTCTACAACTGCTCCTGAAGACAAGTGCTCTGCAGACACTGAGGAGAAGGCAGCAATATTTTTTTTTTACTGCAGCATGGCAACCTAAGCAAAATGTGATAATAAGGGTTTCCAAAACCAAGGCACACTGGGATGTAGTACACTGTAACTCTCTGGGGTGATCTGGCTCCTTTTTGAAGAGTAGGAGGAGTAAGAAAGGGGAGTAGACTTAGGCAACAATAAAGAGCAATGCTGGAGGGATTTTCTACATGGCCACTTATGAAGCTCTTAGCCTTTGTCTTTTACCTCTCCTTTTTGTCTATAGGGGAGTGCGCATCCATAATAATCCTGAGAGTGAGGTGGCTCTGCAACTTGGTGTTCCATGGGTTAAACATTCCTTTCCTGCGAAGAGGAGCCTCTAGATATGTCTAAAACACTACAGTGTCACAGGAGTTCACCAGGAAAGGATGCAGGCCACTGGTCCCTTCATTTGCAGAGACATGTGAATGGGCAGCATGACCCACACAGTTCTTCTGCGCAGGATGTGCTGTCAATACAGACTCCATCATGCCCTGCTCTGGTTTGCTCAGATGGTTTGAGGGTGTGCAATGAGAACTGTCAGAGCAGAGTCTCTTAAGTTTCTGCTTTACTGGGAGTCACCTGAGCTTCTTTAATAAGGGTCTCCTAGTGATTCAAGGCTGACACATCATGAACTGGCAGAGATGATTTTGAAGTTGCTGCAGGGTACTGTGTAGGGTACTGTGACAAATGGAAGCACAGCTTGCTCCCGCAATTAGAGATTCATGACTCATATAATAATTTAGGTAGGCACTTCTAGGGGTCATCTGGTCCAAGCCTTTACTCAAAGCATGGCAAATCTTTATGTTAGATCCACCTTCAGAGCTAGATCTAGTTGCTCAGGGCTTTGTCCAGTTGAAGATCTCCAGGGCTGGACATTACACAATCTCTGAATATCATGTTCCAGTGTTTGACCATCCTCATTGTGCAAAAATGTTTCCTAATATCTAATTATATATTCTCTTGCTACAATTTGTTCTGTTGCTTCTTGTTCTTCTGCTGTACACCTTCAGAAAAGTCTCAATTTTCTATATAATTTGTAATTAGGTATTTGAAGAGATAATGTCTGGGAACAGAAAATCACTTTTGGCTTTTTTTCCATGTGAAGAGGAGTCCAGGAGAAGCAGTATCAGAGTATACAACCTTGAAATGTTTTCATGCTGCTCAGAGATGCACCTGCCACTGAGATCAGAACAAACCAAATGATTGTTACATGTTATGTGGAGTAAAAATTATTCTCAGGAAAAAGGTACGATCTGATCTATCCTGGAGGATTGAGTTACTTGGATAGTCCAATGCCTTTTCCTGGTCTGTGCATAAGAGAAGGCAAGATAGAGAGGAAAGGCAGCTCTGGGGAAGTTAGTGATACAGGATGGGAGGAGTTGATAAAGAAAAGAATCAGAAATCCATGTCTTTTAAACACTACTCTTCTGAACAGGTATTCCTCTGCTGGATGTGCAGCCTATCCATGCTTTTGGGCGTGCCACCATACACAAGCTGAATGGTTTCTCTTCTGCAGGGCACAACAGCCTTTACTGTCTAGCAATGACTGAATATTTTATGTTGCTGTTTACCCAGGGGTTCTGAAGATTCCCAGGGTAGTTCTGAAAAAGCTGAAAGAGGGGGCCAAAGTGTCTTGTCATGTCTGGGAACTTGTACAAGCAACATAGGAGGGGACAAATTTGTCAAAGCTAGAAAGAATATTGTGTGGTAATATGTGCTTTTTCATAGTGGTGACTCTCCTCCAGCCATAACAGCTTCACAAGGAATCAGAAGTGAAGGAGGAAGCCCAAGGGGGACTGTGAGCCTTCCAAGCAGCCCAGGTGATCTGTGTTATGTAGTTAAGGGCTGGCATTGCATTGAGGGGGCTTACTTCTTGACTGGTATAAATCATCACAGCCTCTCTGGAGGCTTTGGAACTGTGCTGGCTTATCCTGAGAAAGGGGCCCATGATATCCAGGCTCAGGCTGCATGATGTAGGTTTGTCCTCTTTACATGCAAGAGGTATCCTAAGAGTCTAGGACAATACGGATTACACTAAGGAATTTCTAGCTGGTGAGTGGAGGAGCTCACCTAAATTAAAACAAGTCCTGTATGTCCTGCCTAAAAATCAGTAGCACTCCAGCTGGACACTGCCAGGCTCACTGCCCTAGGAGAGCAGTAGCTATCTGTACTCTGGCTAGGCTAGGGAGCCAAGCAACAGCATTTGATGGGAAGAAAAAGTATCCTCTTTCTTGGGAGGCTTTTCTCACAGTATTGAGGCCTATCTGTTATGAGGAAGAAAAACTGCTATGGAAAAATAACAATAGTGTTCAAAAAAATCTTGAATTCAACTTTACACAAAATGAGGGGCTCATAAACCTTGGCTTTACTTTAGAGTCAATGAAAATATATGAACATCCAGAGGAATACTCAGGTCAACTAAAATCTGTCTTGCTTTTTGTAGAGGTGTGTGTTTGCTCCTGTGACAGGGAGGGGAGAAGGTGCTTACTAGAGCTCTGTACCCCAGGCACAGTATCCCAGTAAAATCACATGGGAGGAGCATTCCCTAGTAGAGGTCAGCTGGCATGACAGTGCCTGAGTTTTGCAGAAAGGCCAGAGCTCCAGCCTCCATGTCAGAGTGAAGGAGACCAGACAGTAATGAAAAGATCATGACTGTAAAATTAGCATGGAGTGGATACTCCTGACATAGTGTGTTGGAATGTTGGCAAAATCTCAAGGAAAAATTAGAATGGAAAGAAAAGTTAGAGAAAAGGACCATGAGAATAAGCAAAAGACTAGAGCAGAGCACTGGTAAACGTTTGGACTAGAACAATGGCTGGAACATGGGTGGACTATAGAAGGATTTAGGCCAAGCTCTGACTTGCAAACAAAATTCACGTTTGGATTTGACCCTGTTGATTGTCATGGGTGCTGCTGAGTTTACAGTTTTCCTCACTGAGGAAGGAACATGTAGCAACGAGAGCAGTGGGGTCAGGGGTGCCTTTGCACTTCTGGCTTGGCAGATTTTCCTCTCTGTGGACTTTTCTCAGCCTCTGGGAAAGTCCATTGTTGCTACAGCCTCATTTACTGTAGCTTTCCTCCTAATTCTCATTCATGCTCAGAAGGGTGCAAAATTTGCAGTCAATCAGAGGGACTTTGACAGTGGAGTTTTTCAAAGATAATTAAAACCTGGAATCGCCTACATGTTTATTTTTATTTTTATGAAATATGCTGGGATTAGTCCAGATTGTATATCAGGAATGGTTTCTACTGCTTTTCTTCACTTTAATGGCACCAGTTCTTTTTCCCCCTCAGATTCTTCCATTTGCTGCAAAATATATTAGGAGAGAGAATTCCCTTCCATGCCATTTGCTCTCTCAGGGTTGCCAGAGCATAAGCATTATTGATACAAATCCTTCTTCTCCTTAGTCCAGCTACCATTTAAAAATGTTATTTTATTATAACACCTTTGCATTAAACAGGAATGTTCAAAGCCACTTCTCAGGTGCTGTAAACACACTCCTGATTTGGGGCAGTCAGCAGGTTCAGCAGCACATTTGCAAGCAACAGCATTTGATGGGAAGCTCCCATTGTTCACACTGAGCTCTCCTGCGCAGCTGTGGTGCAAAAGCCTGGCACAGATGCACTACAGCATGTGGCAAGCCGCAGCACCCGACACCAGCAGAGTGGTCCGAGGCTTTGCACTGTGACTGCAAACCTACCTGTAGAAAAACGTGACAGAGTGAAACAGAGACTGGTCAGGGCAGAGAATGGTGATGGTGGTAAGGTTAACTCAGGGGAGGGGAGACTGTGGAAGAGGTGAAGACTTATGGAGTACTTAAAGGGAGCTAAGAGAACATGTGACAGTCCAATATGGCAATTATAAAACAAAAATGATAAGCTGGGAGGAACCAGACTGACAAACAGTTCAGGAGATGTGGGGGATCCTTCACTGGTTTCAAGAAGAAATGTCTTGGTCAAAGTGAAAGAGAAGAAAGGACAATGAAAAGAAGTGAAAGAAGAAGAAAAAGGAGGATGAAAGAAAGATTTTGTTCAGTGTTGCAAAGGCCTGGGGCAGATCCACTGGGATAGAAGAGGGAGATGCATATAAGTAAGAGGAGAAGGATAAGTGAACAAGAGATTGATAAGTATAGGCTGTTGACCACAGTGCAGTCACAGCTATGGCTGCAGTGAAGCATGGGTGCATCCAGGGTAGATTTAAATTACTGGTATTACCATGTAAGTAGTACCACATCATTATTCATGGTGTGGCTGCAGCAGCAAGGGGTGTCAACAGTCCTGAAGACAGGCAAATTAGCTTTATAAGCTGAAAAAATAATTTTTGGGAAGAGAAACCAACTCCATGAGTTGCTGCACAGGGGGGCAGCAACAGAACACAATCACAGCACAGATTTTTTTCTGCTCAGAGTGGATGAAATACAGGTCTTCATTCCCCTCTTTTGTCTTCCATGGGCCCTGTCCCTTCTAACCAGCAGCTACTCTTTCCCAGTGCAGGACCAGTATCTGCAGTACCAGTATCCACCTGGGGCACCATTGCCTTCAAGGGCTTTCAGGTGGTCCATGAATGACAGCTCTTTGCCTGCAGTGACGCAAGGCTTCAGTACTTGTGGAGCAAAGGGGTTGGAATAACTTCTCCCTCCTCAATGAAAATTAAATGCAAGAGCCCTCCATGCCCTCCCTACATGCAAAGTTCTGGCCTATTAACTGGGATGAAGGGATAGAGGGTTTTTAAAGCAGAGGAGAAACATATCTTTGTGTCTGCTTGCAACTTTGTAAGAGGAAATGTTACCATGGCAATGGGTGGTCTTTACTGAGAAGTGGAGTGAGCTACAAGTCTTAGTGTGAGGAGAAGGAGGGAGTGATGCTAAAGTGGGGCAGCTTGAAAGTCTTGTGGGAAGGGAGAGAAGGGGCGGACTGTAGTGCAGGGCAGAGAGGTGGTGTTCAGAGAACCACCTTTGTCAAAATGGCTGTGATAGCAAGCCTGACATCTGGCATGGCTGCCCCACAGTGCAGGCTCTCTATTAAACTGCTATAAGATGGGCACCTCTAAACCGAGCCCACATATTTCTACTGAGATCATCACCTGTGTCAAAAGACAAGGCACTGCAATTAGCCCCGAGGCCTCCTGCTTGACTGAAAGCCCTCACCTGGATGCGCCCATTCTGCTCTCCCCCCTCCCCACCCTTGAGACTTCTGGTGTTTCAGCAGGAGCCCTGTTGCCCAGCTCAAGATGGCCACACTGTGTGGCCACCAGAGTCTGGTCAGCTGGCAGTGCAGGCCTGCTGCCTGGTTTGGAGCCAGAAAGGTACTCCAGCCCCACAGAGAACTACCACTGACTACCCAGTCCGGCACGGGAAAGGTCTCCTCCCCATTTCTCACACGATGCCGATGGGAGAGGAGTTTCCTTGGTCTCCTGTTTTTTGCAAGGGGAGGGGCTGAGTAGCCAGGGCTGTGCGTGCCTGGAACACTCAGACTTGTGCGGGAGGTTGGGAGGAGAGGGAACAAAGAGCCGGGACTGACTGTGCGGCACCACCAGCCTTCTCGCCACCTCTGCCCCTGCAGCCTGGGGCGGGCCATGTCCCTTCAATTCCAGGCCACCGCTTGCCCCAGCGTCTCTGCCCTCGGCAGCTGTGCGGCTCCGCAGGCTGGACGGACGCGGGCAGGGTTACAAAGAGCGCCGGGGCCCCCGGCTCCGACCCAGGCCGCGGAGGGCGCGGCGGTCCCTGGCGGCCCCGGCGCGGTGCCCTTGCCGAGGGGCAGCGCTGGGCCCCGGCCCGGCCCGGCTCCAGGCCGGGGTAGGGGCCCTGCCCGCGGCCCGCACGGAGCCCCTGCAGCCGGCAGGTGGCAGGGCAGCCCCGCGCCTCGGCCCGGCCCGGCCCGGCCCGGCCCGGCCCGGCCGCCCAGCCCGCTGCGGACCTTCCCGGGCGCGGAAAAGCCTTTGTGTTCCCCACGCCGGCAGAGCACAGCGCCTGCCCCCGGCAGCAAGAGCGGCCGCGGAGAGGAGGCTCCCGCTCCCGGGGTACACCGGTTTCCCATGTGGGAGTGGGGCTGCGGCTGCTGCTCGGTCTTATCCACAGCTGCTGTAGGGTGTGATGGGCATTTTTATTATTATTATTATTAATGGCAGCTCGTTCGCGCTGAGGTTATATTACAGCCCCATTGTGCGAGGCTCCGCACAAGGCGGTCAGAGACAGTCTGTACCCGGGAACGGGCAGTCAGAACAGAGAAACGCAGCAGAGAGGGTAGGCAGGAACAAACGCCGCTCAGGGAGGCTAAGGATTTTTTTTACCCTGCTTCATCCAACAGGCCAGGGGCAGAAAATGGGGTTTGTAGGCTGCCACGGGCCCTCTCATCCTTTGGACCTTACAGTCCTCTTGTGCAAGTGGAATAAATAACCTGTGGCTGCCTAGTTTTTGGTGGTTCAGCATTTGTAAGTGCTGACCCCTTACAAATTTAGTTTACCCCTTGGTTAAAGCTAAACCTGCCTTCTCTTTCCCTAGCTATTTAACAGAGGTATGGGCAGCTGAGAGCTCATGCCAGCGTGCTGGGTGTCGTGAAGGTAATTATTAATCCCGGGGGCTCCTCGCCAGCCCTGCTCCCTGCCCTGCTGGCATCAAGGGATCGCTGCCCACCTGCCTGCCGAGACTCGCCCTCCCCAGGCCAGGCTCGGCTCAGGCCAGGGCGGGCAGCCCCACAGGCAGCAGCTCACTAGGCTGCCTGCCAAGGGGAGAGGAGGACCACTCCAAGCAGCTGAACTTTTCACTCCAGTTTACAGACGGATTTCCAGAGATACTTGAGAGAGGGGAGGGGATAGGAAGCAAGATTTGTAGGGGGAGCAGCCTGGCCTTTTTCAATTCAGCTGCAGAGTTAGTTAACAAAGTTACAGGTTCTCAGTCTCTTTTTCTCTTTCTTGCCAGCTCTTTTTTTTTTTTTTTTTTCTTTTTTTTTCCTCCTTCCTCAATATAAATACCCTGGGGCGGTTTCTTTTCTTTTTGGTATGAATGTGATGATCTTTCAGGGCTGTGATTGGCTCCGCGGCTTGTCATCGGGGACACACCTCCTGGCGTGGGGCCATCGCCTCCCCCTCTTGTGAAAGCTCCTTGTAACAAGTGAGCGTAATTACATCAGTTACTCACTAGAGCACAGACCTGCTTTAAATTTTGGCCTCTTGGAGACAGCGAGAAGCTGAAGGACTAGAAAATGCAGTTTGAAAGGCCTGTAACACTATGACCCATACAAGTCATGCTGTGCTTTTCCCTTCTCAGGAATTAAGGTTCTCAGCCACACGTGAGGAGGAGTGAATATCTGTACTAGTAATGGAAATGGCTACCTGTTAGGACAACAGATCTGCCGTACCTGAGAAGGATTTATGCTTTTTCAAAGCCTTGCCCACTAAAAAATATCATATCAGGTCCCTTTTGAATTGAGATTTGGTGTAAATTAATCATAAAATACCACACTTTCAAGGGCACCAAAAACTAAGAGCTTAGGGTGAGAGCTGCATGGGCTGAGGGTGATCCCTTAAAAAGAGCAGAGCCAACCAAACAAAGGCATCTGTGTGCCAAAAGAAAATGCATTTCACCCAGCAGCAAGATCCTAGAAGACAGATAGGACCTAGTGGGGGAAGAAAGTGACCCTACAGAGCAGCATTCCTGTCCAGGTGCAGGACAGGAGGCTGATGCATTTCTGACAGATCAGGAGAGAAGCGTGCAGTGCTCTTGTGAGCTTATTCGAGAAAGGACTGAAAGTCCTCTGCAGAAAGAAAGTGCTGTGGTGGGAGCATCTTTGCTGTGCTCCAGGGGCCCAGATCCTCTATTGAGGTAAATAGGTGTAGCATGAAGGAAGCCAGTGCTCTCGCCAAAAACTTATGCCATGTTGGCATGGCAGAGGCTGGCTGATAAGGAGAAAAATTTCTGCACGGGAAAGAAAGGAAGCAGTGCTCTGAGTGTAGGAGAGGACTCACGTCTTATACCCTTTTGTCCTGTAGGGATGTGACCCTGATGTGTGGCACAGATGCTGCTGCAGCTTGGTGAGTTGGAAGGATGCAGATGAGGTGTAGGAGAATGTAAACCATGCATCTGGCTGGGAGGGCCGAATCCTCAGGTACAGATGTTCACAGAGTGTCAGAACTGCTTTTCTGACATAGGACAGACCCAAGCTTTTTAAAATGTATTTGCAAAAATTATGCAAGGAGAGACATTTACACCCTTGTCCCCTCCAGCTATTCTCTAGCATGCAGATGTTTGCTCAGACCAGATCCAGCCCTGCATCTGGATCAGGCAGAGCAAAACTTGAACTGACTCTCACATTGTTTGTTCAGTGGACTGAATATGATTGTAGCCTTTTATCCCTGTCTGTCCCTTTCAACTCTCTGCCCTCTGTGAAAATAAAAATAACCTTCTGCTTTCTATCCTGCATTAGAGAAACTTCTTCCTGAAAATGTCATGAAAACTGATGTGCCCCTATGAAAAATGTGGATTTTGATGATTCAGCATTTTCCCATGGAAGATAAAGCTCTTTTGTTCCTCTGACCAGCTCCCAGCAAACGGCTCAAGGGCATGTGTTTCATGCTTCCTCCCAGGAACCTGTTCCTGAAGCTGCTGAGAAACTTCCTAGGTTGTGGCCCACTCAGTAGGTGTCATTGGATCAGACAGTCTAAAAACTAGCAGAGTTCTTTGTTCTTACAGACCTGAAAACATGAAAAATAGTACTTATGTTTTCTGTGGTATCAGGTGTTCTCTGATTGCATGAGCTTCAGTGGGACCTGGGTGCTGCCTGATTTTGGGAAGAGCTCTCAGTAGAAGTGGCTCTGCCCTGTCTCTGAGCTGAAGCTGTGGAAAGGAAGGAGCAATGTATCACAGGAGCCAAACTGGAGGCATGAAAGGGACAGCAGGTTTCCACTTCTGAAGGATACTTCTGAAAATACTTGAGATTTGGGTATCTGAAACGGAAAATACCTTTACTGAGATGTGAGAGCTACAGGGACCTAACACCTTTGCAAGAGATGCCTGTCTACACCAAGGACCAGGGAACTGAGACACAGAGGACAGTGTTTAAGGTATGAAGCTGGATTTCTGGTACAGGAGGAGCAGGCAGAACAGAAGGAGGTTGGTACTGGGACAGATGTGTTAGCAGGCCACAGGTACTTCCATGTTCCCAGATGTCATATCCAACTTCATGGTGACCTCTGGCCCAGAGTGAAAATGAGGACTCAAAGGATATTTGATCATTTCCCTTTTCTGTATGCAACTGTGAAGCCACCTTTCTTTTCAGGTGGATCAAGATTTTATCCTTACTGCTATTACCATGCCTAACATTCCTTTTGAGAAACCATTGTAGTGAAATTCTTTAATGAGTCTGAAATTCAGAGATGGGTAGAGCAAAATAATAATGCTAGCCATAATAATAAATAACAGCCCCATTTTAATTTGCATCTCACAAAACAACAACCCAGTCCAAATTCTCATCTGCCGTGGAGATAAAGAGTGCGATTTACTCTGTCAGCTATGGAGAACAGACACACGACAAGACAGTTACCTCCGGCCATAAACAAACTGGAGTGGCTTTGTCTTTTAACAGGCTCCCTTCTCATCTCCTATGGAATGCTACTTTCTGCCTCATGTAACCCTCTGGACAACTCCACTGACCTATATTGTTTTAATAAATTTGAGCAGTTTGAGCTAAAGACCCTTCAATTTTCTGATGTTGTTGCCACTTCACAGGGCTCCCTTTCTTGCTCTGCTCTGCAAGGTTCCATAGCTAGTATCCTGGGAGAAGCTAAATAAACAGCTTCCAAGTTCCAACACAACCAGTATGTGTCAAACTTCCTTTTGAATGTTAGCCTTGGAGGTGAGAAGGAAAAACTGAGTTGACTAGGAAAATGTATAACCTTTCAGAAACAGTTCTTTATTACCTTCCTTATCACCCCTTTAAGGTCATAAAGATTATGCCAAAGAAGCTATTAAGTTTTCCAGGATTGCAAAATATTTTATCAATGATAAAGATGAAGCATGCCGTTCCACTTTTCAATTTTTTGCTTTATATTTCCTTTTATGTTTGGGGATTTGATCTTAATCTTCTGTCCGTACCTTTCTGTTTCTGTCCTGATTGGAGGCATGGTTAATTGTTTCTTGTAGCCAGAAGCCTGCACTGAATTGCAAACAGAAGACCTCTCAGGCATTCAAAAAAAAAGAAAAAAAAGAGAGTGAACCTGGAAACTAAAAATGTGAACACCATGATTCCTTTACAGGCTCAGCTTCAGATTTTTCTCTCTGTCATGGCTCTTGAGATGTATATAAAATTTCTGAACAGCAATGACTGACAGCAGTGTTCCAGCAGTGACAGCAAACTGCCTTCTCTACTCGGGTTAATTTAGGAGCTGGATATATTCTCCCACCTAAAATCATCTGTGAAAACTCGACTCCAGAACATCTCTAGCAGCTAAATACTGGAGTCTGGGCTGAAAGGGCTGCACACTGGTCTCCACCAGGTTACCCTAGGGATGAAATAGGGATCAAATGTCGTATGATGCTGAGATTCCGTTCCTCACACGCCACAGTGAGGAGCAGATTAGTGTCCTGCTCATAATGCATCCCCTCCAAATCCTTCACTGGAGAAGGATATCCAGAGCTTTGGAGAAATGCTGAAAAGAGGCTCATGAGAGGCCCAATTCTTCATACTGAACTGGAAAATGTTATGAGTGGATTGCAAAGCTCTACTGAATATCGAGTTAATCCAAGATTTACGTGCCATAAGCCTCCAGAAATTAGGCTGTGGTGGGCTTTAGTTAAAGTAGTGTTAGCTAACCTTTTAAGAAAGCCTGTTTTCCTTCCCTGTACAGCCTTTCAGATAGGCCATGCTTTCCTGAAGCAACAGATCCTCAGCTGGCATAACACAGATTCATCTCCCTGAAGCCAGTGAAGCTGGAGGTTAGGAGCATCTGACCCCAAAACAATTCCTCTTAATGGTGACATGTTTGTTGCCACCAGGCAAGATGACAGACCGAGTGCTGGTGATGGAAGAGTAGCAGACAGGCTACCGGCTCAAAGATTGTCCATTTGTGTCTCCCATGGCATTTAGTACAAAGAGAGGCAGAAGCAGGAAGATGAGACTCTTCAATGAAGTTGGCATGAAGAAGAAGAGGCAAGTCTTGCTCAAGCTATGTTAGAGTGGAAAAATCTTTTATCAGGAAGTACCAAGTATAAATCACGAACAGATACTGCTTGGTTGAGACCAATTCTGAAAGAAGACAGTAGCCAATTAATTAATGCCAACTGGCAATAAAACAGAAGAGTATCACAACATTTATGTGTCAGCCTTTTTCACAGTGTACCGCAGAGAGGGGCTGCCCCTTTCCCACTTGATTAGACTACTTTCCTAGGGTGGCCAAAGAGGCCAGGAGTGCAGGATCTTCAAGGTGGTGTTTCAGGTGCCTTTCCAGTCCAAGCAGGCATATCAGCATCTATTTTATGCTCTGTTCATGTTGACTAGGGTCTTCCTCCAGTCTCACAACCAGTATAGAAAGACTTCCTTTGTGATTGTAACAAGAAAAACAGGCTGGGTGGGAGAGGATAAAAAAAACCAAGGTGACATGACTTCTCTGACAGCTCTGTCTGGGGAATACTTGTAATTCCCAGGTGGAAACTTTGTCTCTGGGGCAGTGATTTGTGGTGCTGAAGCCACCCACAGTCTCCTAGTGGCAGCTTAAGGTAGGCTGGTCACTGTGTAGGAAATGCAAGTTCCATCCTGCATCCATTCTTAACATCCATTGTAGATGACTTATGATAACAATGGTGGACTTGAAAAAAATTTAAGAATTAAAAGTTCAATATATTTCATCTCTTTTGAAATAGAGCTATTTAAATGTGGAACAATGGCCATCTGTATTTGCATGCTTATTATATTTGATAAAAAGTATCTCTTTGTCTTGATTATATTTTTAAATATCGAGTTACACGTTTCCTGCCAAAACATTTCAGAAAGCTGGACCAAAACACTGCCTAAGCACCTGGAACAAAAACTTGATAAATTATAAATCAACTTTTGAGACCAATTTCTCTTCCATGAGTAGAAGATGACTAGTTATTCCATTTCAGTTTATTCAATAACTTAAATTCAGTGACTTGCTTGTTCAAACTTAAGAAACTTAATGAAGTTTGAAAAAAAACAGGCAAGCTTGTTTTTCTTCTCTGACCTATGAGGAAAAGTGAGGATGAGCAAACAAGATGCAGCAGATCTACAATGCTGGGGTATATGGTATCTTTGAACAACCTGTTTAACCCACTAGACACTGATACAACTTCTTTGTTTAATATTAATTTTTATTTTGTGTTTTTCAATTAGGGTGGTTTATATAAACAATAGAGTTTAATATAAATGTTTTTAGAGATTTTTTTAAATGGATTCAAATTCATTCCAGTTGCAGCCTGATATGAATCACTTCTAAAGATAAAGTCATCCTATAACAAATTAAAAATACATAATTCACCATTTCCCAGCATAGAAGATTGTAATAATCAAGATCTAATAAAAGCATGTAAAGCTGTAAATAAATATGTATAGATAAAACTGTCTGCTGGTAACAGTAATTTAGTAGATAGACTGTATGTGGTTTTAAGTCAACAGAGTCTTTCTGCTTACAGCCTGATGACTATCAGCCTTTCTTCATGGAAAATAATTCAAATGATCAATAGAAAAGAAGGTTTTATTTAATCTGTTCACTGAAGCTCATATTTATCAGTTTCAGTCGAGTTTCCTTGTAGTTACTAGATGGGTGTGGTTTTATGTGCCCAATGTTTCAATTTCAGGCTGTTCTCTGTGAAGTTAAAGTCAAAGCTTCCTGAACTCCATCAGATTTTCCCCATCAGTTTTCCCAGGAGTTTGGGACCAGCTTTCAGTGGTCTGGATCTGTGACTACTCAGCTGCTAAAAATCAACCCCTCATGCAATTCCTTATGGATAGCTTCTGTTGTTGCCTGATGTGTTCCATTTACAGCAGAGGAGCGAAGAAAAAAGATGCTCTGATGATAACATATGCTAACAGTTTGTATTGTCCCTGCCTATGCTGCACCTCTATTTCAAGCTTCTGTCTGTTTACCAGATCTTTCCTGTCTCAAAAGTGACTTTAGATTGTCATCAAAGCCTTTGTCAGTACCTGTGATGAGGCAAAAGGCAACAGCGGGTGAACTCAAACAGAAGTCACAATTTGAAAAGTAAAGGCAGAGTGAGCAGGTCTAGTCTGAGGCTGTAGGATGATGTTGTGAAACTGTGAAAACTGGCATCATTTCATTGAAGAATAAGAAGAAAGAATTAAGATAATTTATTGCAATACAGCTAGAAGTGTCAGTCACTTGCTAGGAGCTTTTCTTCTGTGTCCCCATCCTTCATTTCTGTCCCATCATGTCCCATCCTATCCTTTTCTTCTGGGTACCACTGGAACTTAAAACTCCTCTTCCTGCCTCCAGTGCCCAGCACAGAGCTGTGCTGTGCAGGAATTGCTGGACCATCTCTGTGCAGAGCTGCAGTCTCTCTCCTTGTGTGAACTCTCTCAGCCCCCAGTGTGCATCACTGTGCCCTCCAGGCATCTGCTAGGAGTAAGGCAGAAGGTGAGTGGTAGTGTCAGACTCATGAGGCAAAAGCAGGCAGTGAGCAGAGAAACTTGGTGCTGTATCATATCCATTCTCAGCTATTTCCGAGTGCAGACAGTTCCCCTGGTGCAAGGTACACACTGCATATTTGCATCTCCTACCTATCTACTGATCAGCCCATCCATGTCATGAATCAGCTCCTCCATGAGGGAGAGGCCTCTGGAGAGACATGTGCGAGCTGTTTAACACATTTATTGCTGTGTGTTTAGCCTGTTTGTTAAACTAGTAATGGCAGAGTTCATGTTCACTCCATCAGGGAAATCCCTGTTCCATGTCCCTGGCAAACATGTGCAACCAGATGTCCAGCTGGGATCCAAAATGACCCAAACCTGTCATCCCTGAACCAGCTTCTGTTTTTCAGCCCTCCCCACCAGTTTACAGTTCCTGTTCTTGAGCTCCTTCCTCAGACTATAGATGCCTATCAGCATAACTGGAATTCATGGCATGACCTTTGATTCCTTCTGTCCTCATGCCAGACTCCAGCAGGGCTCTGTTATCAGATACTAAAGTCTATTAAAACATGAAGTGCATGCACAAATTTACCCAGGCGGGTATGCTGGCATCCTTGCCTGATAGTTCCACCTTCACAGGGGAGCACAGGCATCTCTCTGCCTCCTTAGAGCCGCCAGAGCCTCTCTTTACATAAGGAAAATATGTTGGCACAAAGGCAGACGATTACACATGCTTCTGCTATTTTCTCTTTCTGAGGGTAAATGCTTGGTCACATGCCATGATGTCATCTTTGACACCACATGCTGGTGGTGTGAGAAGCAAAGATGGTGTTCTCATCCGCTCTCAGGCTGAACCTGCAGCGAGCCTTCACCCCTCGGGCCCAAAGATCTGTCCTCATTATCCTCCTTCTAACTCAAGGCAGCATTTTCCCAGGTGGAGGCACAGATAAGAGGTATGACTTGCCCTGTGAAGGCCATGGCAAAGCTGGGGACAGAAGCCAGGCCTCGGGAGTAGCAGTGCTATTATTCTGCTGTTCTGCCGTGCCACATGTGGTTTCATGACACATCTAAGTTCTTCCAAACAATTTTGTCTTGTGTTCAGTCACCACAGTCATCAGCAGGGCTGCTGCCTGAGCCCTTTTACACCTCAGGTTATGACCCTTCTTGGCTTGACCTGTTAGAAGAGCTCCAAAATTGGCAGTATGGGGAGGTGAGGGGCTGGTTGACCTCCTTCTTTCCTGAGTAGATTGTCAAAGTTTGGGTCCTATTCCAGGCCCAGTCTCTGCACAGTCTGTAACCAGAGCAAATCTGGCACAGGCAGCAGGACTCCCGCAGCGCACTGTGGTCATGTGTATACAGCAAGATGTCTCTTCACCAATAGTTGATGGGACACAGAGACTGCTCCCCGTCTGAGTACTTTCTGAGATGCCTCCTAGGACCACTTGAGCCACAAAATTAATTCTCATTTCCTCTGAGATCTTGGCTCAGTGCTCCTGGCTGGTTCCTCATGCTGCATTACACTTGTGTGAGGGCCAAACTCACCATCAGCCACCTTGACCTGCCGTCATTTCACTTATTGCTCTGAGTGAAAACTGTCCCATCTTGTTGTTCTGGATACATTGTGCAAAATTTTCCTGCCTCTGTCTGGTTTCGCACATGCTGGCTTGTGGCACGTATTTTGGATTTGGGCACTCTAGCTGCAGGCAAACTCTGTTCTCCTTCGGCAGCATGCTGGGTTTGTTAGAGGTATTAGGAAATGTTCCATGGTGGGTGGAAGCATATAGTATATCTGAGATAGTTGTTGTGGCTGTAAGAGGTAGCTCTGAGCTGGCTCATGCAGCCTCTCCTGCTTGGGGTATTCTCTCTGCTGTGTGCAGCAATGCTGCTGCAACTCACCCATTCACCTACACTGGCACTGCAACTACCACACCATCTCCACAAACTGGAGTGTCTCAGCTGATCCAAGGAAATTTTAATTGAACCACCTTTGCCCACTGTGAGCAGGTGCCAGTTTGTCAAGCCTTGGTGATGTTAGCTAGCACTAGGGAATGCAGTGCATTCACATGCGTGCTTTCCATGGGACTGTAAGAATCCTTCCCACTAAATGATTATACATATGCCTTTGCAATCCTTAAATGGAGGAAGTGCCTTTTTTTGTGCATAACACACCATGAAGTCATCATGGAAGCTTCTTCTCCCTTGCCCCAATGTCTCTCAGCTCATCACACAGCAGAAGTTTTGCACGTGAGAGGAATGGGATGTGGCCAAGAGCAGACTTAGTAAGTTGAGCTTTGGACAGGCAAAGTTTGATGCCAGACTCACAGATGTAGGGAGCTTCCTATTAAGTCTCCTCCCAGACAGACTCCAGACAGTGTGGCATGGGGCAAGAGACAGATTTGGTATTAGTCAGATTTTAGGCATTTTTGAGCAGTGCAGGTTAAAACCAAACACCTAGAAGGGATGAGCCTTCAGCTCTTCCATGATGTGCTTTGGCCCTGGTACAGGCAGGCAGCTGCATTTAGAGTTAGCTTCAACCTGAGGTCTCCAAACATAGTCCTGCAAAAAGTACATCAAACAATGCTCTGCAGCAGCACAATGTGTTTCCTGTTGTTCTCACTCTGGTAGTGTGTGCTGTTCTCACACACAGCTTCACACTCCTTGGTTATACATTAGCAACAACACATTCTTTAGCTGAAGTTTGAGTTGGACATAGATGGAAGTCTGATACTACAAAGTATGGTTGGGGAGAAAGAAAACATCACTCAGGGTCAAATATTTTCTGATCTGGGGTTAGTAGGCAGAACATGTGACAAAGCACTGAGTACTGTAATTGATGAGTATTTATTGGGTACCAGGAAAAGGGCTACAGGCATAGGTAGAACAGGAAGGGGCTGCTTTGGTGTGGGCTCAAAAGAGCTGATAAATTGGGGGCTGAATAAATAAGGTCCTTCACTCTTGACTTCGAGCCACACCCTCCAAATCTATGCTGTACTCAGAAAGCCCCAGTCATTCAGAAAGCCTGCACTTCTCTCCTATGGTCACCAAAGCCAATCCATTGGGCCGTATAGCACTCTTGACTGGAGACAGGGAAGCTGGGACATTACCTACAATAACCGGCTGTTCATACCAGCCATTCCTGCTCCAAAAGAAGAGTGCCACAATTGCCTGTTTGAAGGCTGGCCTTTTGTCCAGCCCCTCTCTTTTCCTATGTGATCCACCTGAGTGGTACACACTGCAGAGTATTATGCTGCTTGGAGAAAGGACTTTATCACGTAGCAGCTTTGGACAACTTCCCACAACTCCCATGCCATCTTTTACTCATGACCTAGCCATTACATGCATCCTGATAAAAATCCTGTGTTTAATTCAGTTGGATCTGGGTTGAATCTCATGCCTTAAAAAATTATTCCCCATCCATGTGCAAAACCACTTTATCTCTGAGGCAAAGAAGAAACTAAGAGTAATACCAATACAAACGTATCCCAAGATTAATGCAAACCTATCACCAAGGAAATTTGATTTTTAATAATTCAAAATTGCATATGGGAAATGCAAGGTGGGAAGAGAGGAGGGGCGAGTACAGCCAAAATGGATCCAGGCTGAGAGCTATGTCTCTCTCACCAGCTGTGTTTGGTCACTGACAGCTCAATCTAAATCTTACCATAGGAAGGGTGCAGGGCGGATGGTGGCAGATCACTCTGTCTTCCTTATTATCTTGCAAGATCACAGTGCCAGTTTTACTAAAGCACGAGAGGACAGGTTGTTGAAGAGTATTAGCTCTTTCCCTCCCTTCCCCTTTTTCTCTCACTTTCATGCTTTGTGGAGCAGCCATGCTGTGATCTTAGGCCTGATATCTGTAGTCTGCTTGCATCCCTCTTTTATGAGGATGCTTGTCCTGGGGAGGGAGGTGGAGGCAGAACTGGCCACTAAAAGGGTTGTGCTGACAAATGCCTTTGGACATTCACCAGATGTCTCCTTTTCTTTCATTTACTTGTTGTTTCATAAAGCCCTTTTACTCTCCTGAATCACTTGCATGTGGAAGAACGGGAGAGGCAGAGCTATACAGGAGGCTGTACCAGCCTCCTGAATCTTGCAGACTAGAAATGAGGTATGGACTCCTTCTTGGTCTCTGCCTTTTTGATTACATGTGGATCACAAGGGCCATGGCACTTTCAGCACACTGATTTGATTTGTTGCCATCTCAGAGAGGTCTGCTCAAGAGACAGCAGTTGGTAGACTTTGTCCAAAGAGACTCATGAAACTTCATCTGAGCCCCAGCCTGTTTAAGACAGTGAAGATGAACTTGTCTCAGATGTAGCAAAATTAAGAAATTTGCTAAAGGTCATAGAAAAAGTGCAACAGAAGCAGGACCAGATGTAGGACCTTCACTGCAGGAAGAGACAATAGTTGGGCAATTATTTCTAGGGAGAAGATGCCAAACATTGACATATAAATGTCCCTTGCGGGACATCCTCTTACAGAGTCTCTTGGCCAGCCCTGGAAAATTAGGGCAGGACAAGAACACAGTTATGGTCTTATTTATCAAACCAGCCAAAGACTGCACAGGCCAAATCTTGTCCTGCCTTGTTCAGGTAGGTTGGTGCAAATGTTTCTTGGGTGAAACCAGTGTTTCAGCTACTAGAGTTTAATGTCTTGGTCTAGCAGACTGGCAGGGAAAAAGATGCACATTTGGACAAATCTAATAACTGTGCCGTGGTGAGAGTTCATTTAGATTGTCTTAGAGGTACAAGTGGTTTATGTTCAGGATTAGGCACAAGTCTTTCTGAAATCCACTACTTCCAAACCTTTAGTGCTAGCTCCCCTGTACAAAACGCAGTGTAAAATTACTCAAGCACAGCAGCTGAGTAATTTTACTGATGAAGCAACAACAATTTTTCCCAGTACTTCCACACAGTTGTTTTGTCAGTGGGAGGTATGATTTTAGGAGCATTAACATGAATAAACAATGCCCGATGTCATCTGCATTTATTGGGCCTGCTTCCCTCCAAATTTTTGACATGACCTTTGATAAGAGAATGGCTTGCTGGAATGACCATAGATTGCTAGGAGCTCCTGTGAGACAAGCCCTTATCAAAAGCTGAGCACAGCCGTGATCAGCATGGAGTGCCAGTCCAAATTTACCCAAGCTGCTATGTTGGCATGAGTCCCTAAGTTATCAGCTTCATGGACTTTTATCTTCCCCAGTGAAATGAAGGCATCACGGACTCTCCTCTTAGCTGCCACTAGTCTGCTTGACACCACAGAAATATGTCCGAGTGTTAACGTGCTCACCTTCCCAACCCATGCATCAAGCTTTCCACCACAAAAACCTCAGGGAAGATATGTTTAAAATATGTGTTTCCCAAGTGCATCTCTGTTTACTTGTCAGTGATTATTCAAGGAGGTGTTTTTGGCCTCTCCTCTCCCATTCTTTAGTTCTCAACCTAACAAGGACTGTATTCTTGTCATAGTATTAGGCAAGGAAGGAGAAGCAGAAATGGCTTCCCAGGGCCAGCTGGCACTGTGCCATGTGATTGTTGTAAAATGGGAATGTAATAATTGTAATAATATGATTCTTGCTCAGTTTGAACCTCTCCTGAGACAGTCTTTTTATTTGAGAGGTGGAGAGAGAAGGATCTCTGTCTGACTATGTTTTCTCAGTCTGCCATTCCAGTTGTCTCTCTTTATCCTTCCAACCTTGCCTGTGGCAAACCAGGTGCACCTTTGTAAAGGTTGCACCCTGATGCACACTGCAGCTGCATGGAGAAGGCCCCCAAAATATTCTCTGAGCACCAGAGGGGCTTCTGAATGCCTGATCTGCTTTTCACAATTCTCAGTGTTATCTGATGTCTGCACTGTGGATGGTTTTGTGTCTGCAAGAAGGCGCTGGAGCACCAGGGCAGTGCGTATGAGTGGAGAGTAGTGGCTCAGCACCAAGTGCTCCCCTCTAGCTTTCCTGCCTGTCTGGTTGTTAGGAAGTAGAAGGGAACTCAGTCATTAATAACCCTTGCAGTTTTTTGGCCTCTGTGCTGAGCCTGTCCATGAGAGACCAATTATAACTGTGCTGCGGCCAGAAACTTCAGCTAAATGGCCAACATTCTGGGATTCTAAGAAATTCTGTGGAAGATTTTCTTTGTGGAGAGGATGAGAAAAAGGAGGATTTTCTTGGACACATGGTAGTCTGTGAGTGAGGCCAGGATTTCATACAAAGAAGCGCGCTGTGGCTGGCGCCCTGTGCAGAGAGCCAGCAGGAGCCTGCATGTCTCTTCAGACAGGGCCAGCTTTCCCCACTGGGGATGAATGTCACCCTCCAGCCATCTCCATAGGACTCCACTTCCCTGCTCTTTCCACCACACACCAATGGATCCCTTGGGAGAAGCTGAGAAGAGCCTGGACTGATGCCAAGACCCTGGATGGGGCAACCTTTTGCCTCTTTTTTTGAGTCATTGGGTCCCCTGGAGAGGGAAATCCTATCCTAGGCAAATCTGCACTGTATGTTTGTACCCATTTAACCCATAATGGAAATGATTGCATTTCATGAATGCATGGGTGTTCTCACCACTCCAAGATCTAAAATTTACATTTCCAAAGAAAAAATGCTGACTAAAATGATTATAAAATATATTAATGTGAAGAAGAAAAAAAAGTAAATCTCTTCATCAAGGGGTTTATCCCTGAGCACATGACAGGTTTGGAGAGCAATCCAGGGAGGGAGTGTGTGAAAAAGGCTTTAAGACAGCTGAAGGTTTTAAGTGTGTAACTGTTTTCCAGGAGTTAATCCCAGCTCCAGGAGCACTTTGCAGACACACATTAGGAGTTTTTCTTCATTCAGGTCTCTGTGCAGCAGGGGATCTGTCCTCTGCTACAGTACATGTCACACTTTTTGCTGTGGAGTGATAGGTCAGGTGAAAATGTCCTGCATATTTAGTGAATCAGAGAAGGGGTAGGAGTGTGTTCTGTTCTCTGCCAGGGCACTGCAGTACTGACATTTCCTTACCCAGCAGTTGTATGTATAAATGTGGAGGGTTTGGCAAGTGTTAAACTTCTTTTTTCTTACCTGTGGTTGGGCATTAGAACAGGCCCCAGGGAAGTGTTTAAGCACCAAATGTCAAAATGTCAAATGTCAGAGTTCAAGAAGCATTTGGACAATGTTCTTAGGCACACGGTGTGACTCTTGGGAATGGTCCCATCCAGGCCCAGGAGTTGGACTTATGGGTACATTCCATCTGAGCATATCCTGTCATTCTGTGATTCTGTGTGATTCAGTGATGTATATACATACCAACAAAAGCTGGGAATGGCCAGAAGGCACACATCTGGGCTGGTGCTGGTCATGTGAGATTGGGATTGCAGTAATAATAGGAAAGAGCTGAACCTTGTGCCATAAACCCTCCTGGGAAAGTGTGTGTGGAGACGTGTCAGCTTTGGCCATTCTCTGAGCAGACCATAACTACCCCTTGTCAGTTTTGACAAGGTACTTTTGACTCCTTGTCAGGAGATTAAGAATAGGAACCTACTAAGTGGTCCCAAAATGTCAGTGTTATTCCAGGCACAGGAGTAACTGGAAAAGAAATGCTGCTTTCCCTGTTGTTAGAAATGTCTCCTGTGCTAGCTGTGTACCAGTCACAGGACTAAAATTAAAGAAGTGACCATTTTTAGGCTGATAGGACCAAAAAAAAAATTAAATGGCAAAGTTTAAAATAAAAGGCATATGGCTTCAAACATACTCAGGACTCACTGGGAGGCCTGCACTCTACACTGAGACAAGATTATTTTGAGAATCTGGCCACTTTGTCCACGGGTCATCACTAACAACATTTCCTTGGTAAGCAGGTGTATTGTTGAATTATAAGAGTAGGTCCTAGAGAGAGAATCTCACCTTTATAGTAGTTCTATTTAAACAGTGTAGCGTTAAAAAATGCTGTGTTGTTTATTCTGGAGCAAGGCAGTTCTTTGTAAAAGCAGCTCAGGAAGCTGATGTTTGTCATCAAACATGAGTATGCTCCTCCTGCTTGCCTTGGCCTTTGTCCTTCACTGGTCCATATCTGAAAGGCACCTAAGCCTATGTGGGTTCCTATTCACTGAGAATGTGGAGGAGGATGTCAAACCCTATGAACTCCTGTCAGATGGAGAAAAAAATGTTCTTCATACCCTATTACAACAGGTAACACTAATGAGAAGGGATGGGATTTCTAGAGTGACATATTAATACTGAAGCAAAAGGCTGGAAATGGGTGTTGAGAGACACTCAAGAAGGTTTATCAAAGCTGTTTCTTCTTTCTCTCCCTGATTGCTGTTTTGCTTAGTGTGAGTAGGCTTTGGTATCCTTCCACACCTCTCCTTCAGTCTCTGCCTCAGGCATTTGTACCTAGATAAATCTAATCTCTACAAGCTTCATGCTCTTGGCCACAGTCCATACTGGTGTCCACTCCTCTGTGATGATGGCCTGGATTATTTGTGGTTGGCCGGAGTGGAGCTGTGCTCTCCAAACCCCACAGTACAGTGCCAGAATCACATAGTCATGGCAACTCTGAGAACACAACTCAAACCCTAATCCCATTATAATGGCTCAATGTACTTTACTCAAACTTTTAATAAGGTAACATGTACCTGAATAACTAGATTACCTCCTCATGATCATGATCCTGCTCTTGGAGATAACTGGAGAACTATGATAACATAATCTGATTTGAATGGCCTCTGCAGGCACCACCAGCTATTGATATCAAGTTAGGAGAATGAAGATGAATGGTCCAGAGGAATATTAAATTACACAGTTTCCTTCCCAAAGGTAATAGCCTGATGAGTAACAAACTTTCTTTCCCTCCTTTTGCTGTCACCATCTCTGTTTCCAGGGATTTTTATTCAGTTACTTTCATTTTTCTATTCAGCAACTGTCTGGAGATAGACGGACACTCCCTGTTTCTGGAAGCCACCACTGCTGAATCAGAATCAGCTGGTTGTGTTGGAATATAGAGCTAATACCCAGAGAGAAACCTGTGCTCTGCAGAGCCTGACTTCACAAGACTGTGAGCAAGAGTGTCAAGAGACAAGCTCTCAAGAGTCTGCCTTGTTCTGTATATGCAACTGCTCCCCACCCCTAGCAAAGAGCTTCAGCACAGAGACAAAGAAGAGCTTTCTTTTGATAAGCAACATTTCTCACTCCACCCTCTGCAACTAAACGTGCTCAGCTTGACTAGGACTTCCCTCCCAATCTTGAAGCTTCACCTCTGTTCTCCTGAATTGTCTTTATCCATCAGCATCACAAGAGCATTGCTATGGTATTTAGAGTCTACCTCTGCTTTAGAGGCAAGGGCATTATCTTTCTCCGTGTCATCATGCAGGAGTGCACAGCTTTGGGAAGTGACAAGCAGTATGTTTCTTCATGGTCTTTTAAGTATTAGGTATATATATTGATGGTCTTCTACTTTTTGAGGTGAAATATTTACATCCTCTATGATACACAAAAGAATTCACTGACAAATGATGACTCACTACCCAAAATCTTTTACTGAATCTCAATCTTTTTTCCAGAAGCAGTTTATGCCATTCTCTTCCCAGCATGTGAGACATGGTATTTCTTGCTCCTATAAGTTCTAGTGAACCGTTATTTTCATTAGCAGTAGACAGATGGGGTTTTGAACACCAGTATTACTCTCCTTTACCAGTCTCATCCCACTTCTATTTTTCCTTCTCACTGGCTTCTAAGCAAGCACTTTAAAATGTGAATTTCCTAGACAATTGCCTTATGGAAGGAATCTGATCTCCATAACTGCCAGCAATAGTAATCCAGCTCTCAGGGCTAAAGACATTCCAAGCTTTTACTTGAACACAAAACAAAATAAAAAATCACTCTGTAGCAGGTGGGACTGAAATACTTATATTGACATAACACAAGTAGGGAAGAACAAGGTGTACTGGAAAGAGAAGTGGTCAAAGAGGGGAGAAAGAAGTTGTTTTTAGTGGACAATGTTCTGAGAGCTGGGGTCATTTAAAACTGTATGAGCCCACAGACTACAGAGCAGATTGGGGGAACTATGTATCTTTTAGATACTGGGGGGACTTACCTATCTTACTGGAATGTGATGAATTAAATGTAAACAATTTAGCCATCATCAATACTGTGTGTTTCCATCAAAATCTTACCTAGGGACACACACTTTGCTTCCTAAATTGTGACCATATTCAGCAGACATGGAAGTTATTATTATTAATTTTTTAGAAAACAAGTCATGGAGCCCAAAAGGGCTTTTCTTTGCTGGGCACTGCACATGCACAGGTGGATAGAGAGGGCCCCTTGATTTGGGAATCTGTAAAGATACAGGGAGACAGGAAGTGCAATTTTTCTATTGCTGCAGAAGTCCAGGCATGGAGGAGGACGTGCATGCAATCGAAGAGCATTAATGGCAAAACTCAGAGCTGGAGTCAAATACGGTACTCTCCATTACTGTTGCTTATACTGTAAGTTCTTCTAGTCTCTTTGAAATTTCCTGATAGGACTAATTCTTCTGTAGGCACACCCTGAAATTGATAATTATTGTTTATACACTTTATTTTCTATGTCTAATGCTGGCCCTGGTGAAAAGCAGTGTAAATACTGAGTCATTGTCTTGAGAAATACAAAAGGTTGGTGCTCACATCTTACCCTGTGCAAAGATTTCTGGAGAACACAGCACATAGACGATAAAATCAGTGCCAAGAGATGTAAAGAAAACTCCATTGAGACTCTGATTCTGGTTCCAGGATTGTCCAAATGCCAAATTTTAAGTAGCTTGGACATTGTGGAGAAATCCCACTAAGGCCATTTCTTGTTATCTGTCTCAGAAGGAGAGTGGTCATTAGGCAATGCCAATGAAGGTTTTAGCCTCGATCAGGCACTGAGGAAAGAGACTCTCTGGTCACAGTCACAGTGGGTCAGCCCACCTCACTGGCTGCTTATGAAAGCCACTGTCAGAATTACAGATGGAAAGTGCATTACAAGATCTGACTGTTACAGCCACAAGGACCACAGTGGCTGATCTCGTCACACCACTTGCAAAACCCAACACACAGAGCTATGCCAGGCCAGATGGCAGTCCAGACGTTTTGTTCTTCCCCAGTACTTATCAAACCCAGTACATTCTGGTAAACTAGACCACGTACTTTAGCAATTATCGCAGACTGGATGTGAAGAGTCCAAGCGATAAAAAATTTGCCATTTTTCTCAGGAAATTATTTCAGTTATTTCTTTCCTGAAACCTTAAAGAACCCCCCACCCCTGCATCTTACTTTCAGCTTGAATTTTATGAGTTCCATTTTCTGGTTTGGATTTCATTAGTGTTTTGCTTGTGGGGTGATAGGCCTTTCTGCTCTTGGGTGCATTTTCCTTTAGTAGACCATAAGAATATCATAGTGTCCCTATGTTTCTTCAGATAAATTATATGGTATCCTGAAGAATTTCTTATCCTAGATAGTATCTTAGAGGTTGCATGTAATTTCTGTAGCTCATTTCTGAGCCTTTCCAAGTCATTCTGCTTCCCTTTTGAATGTGGGTAAATGTTTTGTCAATGTTATGCCAGTGGGAAATGTTCTTTCTGCTACTCCATATCTCCTTAATTGTCTACCAGGAGGAACAGGTTAGGCTTTCTTGCTCTTCCAAGAGCCAGCTTCCAGTGAATTATCTGTCATCCTTCAGAGCTTCTCAAAGTCACTGCTTTCCAGAGTGCATACTCATAAACATGTAAAGCTTGTCTGGACTTGTATGGACTTGTATGGGCTACTCCCTGCAATATTCATCTAGGACATTACACATGTCTATGATGTGTTATTACACACATCACCTGGTTGCTGACCAGTTATGAACAGCAGGAATCACTTTGTGTCACTGATCTGCTGTTACAGCCATTTTACTTTTCCAGTCTTCTACTCAGAAACTCTCCAGCATGGGAGCATTGAAATGCTGTTCTAGCATTCTGCTGTCTTCCAGAATAGGGAATAACTCATATTACAGTCCACTTCCTTTCCTTGCCTCATTCACCTGAAATTTATTTTTTTGCTATGTGTGTGCAAACCAGGTTTTAATAATTTTTCCGCCTTTGTTATTTCCCCAGTCTTTATTGTGCTAGTATCCTGGTCAGTGTCATAACTTTAGGAAATCTGCATCATTGTTTCATAAGATGCATTATTTCATAATCTGCACTATTATTTCTTTATTTATATGAGGCAGTGACTGGAGACTCCAGAGGGTCTCGTGCCTAAGCATGTAGTAAGACTGTTGGTAACGCTGCACCATCATAATCTGAGAATCTAGGAACAAGATACACAGAATCTTGGAGAAAGGATTTCACAATCAATTTGTTTTGTAGCTGGGGAACAATGATATGGAGAAGTTCAGAATAAGGATGTGTGTGACTATGGCTTGGCTGTTAAAACCCAAGCTTTTCCCGCAATTGAGTAGCAGGAAACACCCTCACCCAACCTTTTGACCTCACTATTGCCTGACATTCATGTCTGATTTGCAAATATACTGCCTTTCTGTTCCTTCTTCCCTACCCTTTTCCATCCCTGCTTTAATCCTCAGACAGCTGGTCTCATCTCAAGTGCACATTTACCTGTGTTACCTCAGCCATGATAATGTATTCCACAATATCACATGTCCTCCTCCATGATGTAATTTTGGCCAAGGGATCCATTACTCACTTTCAGAATGCTTCCTGCCACTGAGACATGAAACTGCTCTTTTATGGCTCTCTATTCCTCCTTCAAAACTGTGGAACCTCCTTTCTCATAAGACATTGACCAGAGGCCTTCAGATTATGCAAAAATGTGAATTCTCCACACCGTATGAATTTTGCATCAGTTGTCCTGCACAGTGTCTTTTTACTGTAGTGAGCACAAAAAGCTGGTCTCATGAGAAGACAGATGTAAAATCCCAAACTCTGCCTATGCACCTGCTCCTTTAAGCAGTCCTAGGGCCAGCCAGCTCTTCCACAGCTGGCTAGCAGATGGGGAAAGGTGAGAACAGGCAGGCTGCTGTTCATGGTTTCTGTGGCAGAGTAGTAGGATTGCATTAAGCTCCTCTTAACACATTATGCAGAATCCTAAGTCTTTAGCTGAACCAGGACTACAATCCTCTTATGCGACTTTGCTGAAATTCCGTGAGTTACATGCATGCACGCACACACACCAGCACAGAGGAGCCTTCAGGAGCAGCTTACCCCTCACAGGTGACAAACGACACCAGGCAAGTTTGTGCTGGAAAGCCCGCGAGCCATCAGTCACCACAGACGAGAGATGACTTTTGGCTCCCCCCAAGCTTAATGCATCTTGTGATTGCCTTCTTTTTATTTATGGGTAACGGACCTGCTTGTTAAGGTTGGCTTGTCCTTTCTTGCTGGGGATTTTTGTGTGTTTGTTTTCCGTTTCAAGCATATTCATGTAAAGTCTTTACCTCCCTTGACCTTCAGCAGCAAGGTAATAACTTGTGTTTGGGTTTGACAGTCTGTGAGAGGTGTTTGCCACGAGTGTAACTCACCTCTGTGCAGGGCACCAGGACAAAGTTGAGGAGTTGCTGCAAGAGTGGACATGACTGCCAACACTGTATGTACACATGCAAGTGGGGGAGATCCTGCCCTACTTGGAAATGGGGTTTCCCAGATCTCATTCCCAATGCAGTTGCAATGAGCAGAGGTTTATAGTAGCAATCAGGGTTCTCCCCTTTCATTGCAGTAATTTGATATCATAAGTATTAATTGGTTATTTATTTGGGTCAGGATTTTCAAAATTTACATGTCCACTCACCTAGGGACTGGCCTTTCAATGCTGGTTGAAAAAAACAATTCAGACTCGTTTAAGGTATCTTACATTGACATTTGAAGCCAGATGGCCAAAAAATCTATGTAAAGAAAAACGGGAGCTCCTTAGGAGCTGGCACCCTCTGTCACCTTGAGACCTTATGTGTCAGCAATGCAAGAGCTGAGCATGCTGGAGTGGAGAATATGAACGTTGGCCTCTTGCTACTTGCCAACATGGATATATTTTTAATTTGTTTTGGCTTTCCTGCTCTCTGATAGGATCTTCCTACCTGTTCCTACCTGTTCGCCCCTTCATACAAACTCAGGCCACTGTCTGCAGTGCAGGACAATATGAACAGCCTTGTGTAGCAGCTGAAACTGCAGAAGCAGCTGATTGTGGGACAGCTGGCTAGGGAAGGGGCAGATAGGTGGCACTTTGAGGGACAAATGCAGTCCTGAAGATTTCTGAGGCTGGCTTCCAGGACTTCTCAGTGGTGAACTTGCAGTGCCAGTCCTGCAGACATGTGTCCTGATGCTCAGCAGAGTCCTCTGTTTAGGTCCTAAGGGGACTCTGGACCCATGGGAACTGTGGCATTTCAAGTGCCGTTGACCATGGCTGAGTAGTGGTTGTCTACATGCTGAGGCTGTCCCTTGCAGGGCTACCATCCATCCCTCTTGCTGGAGCTGTGTCAAAGCAGTCAAAGGCAGGTTGTCCTGTGAGACTGTTTAACCCAGGGAATTGCAGCTCTCTGCTCTTGAGGCATCCTTGGTACAAAGGTATTTATTTAAGTGTGCCAGCCATGGGATATTTTGAATCTCTCTGGATAACTTCAGGATTGTGTCAGTGTCTCTGGATTTTTTTCAAGAGTAGGAGTGATTTGAAAAAAACAAAAAATAGCCAGCTATGCCAGAAATGGTGCACTCATGATGGTATTTACAGCAACCATCTCCAGGCAGGGTTACAGGGAACATTTTTAACATTTGTATCTCCTTCAAACAATCCATTTCATTTCTCCCCCCTGCTGAAGTGGAAGACTGGCCACCCTTGAGGCAGAGTATGCCCTTTTCCATCAGAGGACTAAGCACCAGCCGGTCCCCCTATGCTATAGCGTTTCCAGCAGCCAGCCCTATGCAAAATAGTGTCTCACGGGATGGATGCAGAGCTGCCGCTGTCACCAGAGCTACTACTGCACTGCAAATATCTCCAAGCCCTGCAGAAATACTCCACTGCATCCTTGCATTACCCTCAGCAGGGACAGTTTTGTGTGTGCTGATGACTGCTGTGAGGTGGTGGTTCTATTGCATGGTGCCTGGGCATGTGAAGCCTCACCCTGATATCTCATTCCGCAAACAACTTAAGACTGCTCCTCCTCATGCAGCTATGGTGGGTTTCATAATCTTGTCTGTGCAGCCTTGTCTTTAAGTTTGTGGCCTCACCAGCTGCTGATAGCAGTGAGGCTGATTGCAGCAGTGCCTGGCTGCAGGCCGGTGCGTGCAGCCTTTGTGGCCACCACTCCTCCTGACAACATCCCTTCCCCTGTCAGTCCATGCTGCCTCACAAGCAGCTCTGCTTCTGCTGCTGCTGCTATGCTGTCCAGACCTAGAACATCCTCACCATTCTTCCAATCCCGTGCCTCTCACAGCTCTGTTATCCTGCCTGAGATGCAGTCAGCCTCTCAGTTGGTCCAGGGCTTTTCCAAGCCTCGTTCCCCCAGTACATGTTTCAGCTGACCTCAGTATCCCCTGGCTCTTGATTTAGCCTGCCATGAAGAGGTGTTGTTGGTCACTGTCTTTTAGAATCTCAACAGAGATGGTAAAAACCCCCATGTTTCTCTTGGTGTTGATTCATGTTTTAGGAACAGATATTCACGAAATTATGAAGGCTCATTTCTGACTTATTTCAAACATACGATCTATCAAACCTAGGTGTCTGTTGATACATTTTGTACTTACTAACCTATCTGGACCAGACAGCACTGTGCAGGGAAAGCTTTGTTCTGTCAGAGGACTGCTAGATGCCTATGGTGCCCCTCTTCAAAGCAGTGCTCATGAGCATTTGAGAACAATGCTTTTAGGGAGGAAGTGCTCCATTGAAAGAAATACCACATGAAGTTCACTGTAAATGTAATTATACAAGACTCTATACTGGTTTCAAGAAAGGGAAATGCACTCTAGTGATTCCTGTGGTACTGCATTACGATGCTCCCCTTTTCCTTCAGGAAACTGAAACCTGAAGAATGGTGATTTTCTTAAGATCACCTGCTGAGTTGGTTTCAGAACCCAGCTATCTGCTCTAGGTCCAAAGCCATATTCTCTTTCTCAGAGATATCATGCTCCACATGGGGACTGCAATCCTGGCATTGTACTTGCTCTAATTTTTACTTAAAGGGCAAATCAATTGGAGCTAAGCTACCCATCCCTGTTTGAAGCCAGGCCAAGTCACAGTTGAGCACCATTTATGAAATAGTAACTGGAGCTCTGGAAACTGAATTACTATATTTATTCAGCCTGAGGTGAAGTCTGTCACCAGATAATTGCAAACGGGAATGAACTTATTCCAGGAAGGTCAGTTTCATCCCTTGCAAGCTCAGTTCATAGTACTGTTTGTTAACTGCAACTGAACTGCACGAAGGCTTTGTGCTGGAGAATTTCTCTAAGAGATAGGATGAAACAGTGCCTAGCTCAAAGAATTCACAGGAGAGGATGTTTTTCTCATGCAGGTTAGTAGCAGGGCTTTTTGTTAAAGCAAAAATTTTCTGTATTTACTGTGCTTTTAATAGGAAACACTCAGATCAGAATCTTTTCTAGGAGATGTGAGTCTGAAACAAAAGAAAGAGAAATCCTTTTGTGGGGGAAGGAGCAGAGAAACAAAGAAAGTTTAAGGCAGAGAGGAGATGTGGCATGGTTTGGCAATGAAAGGCTGGTGAGGCAGAGGGGAGTGGAAGGGGCTGACATGCAAGAACAATGCAATACAATGAATAAAAAGTCAAGATCAAGCATGCTGTAGAAGTGTCTCTGGCAAAGATGTCTGCTTGGCTGCACACAGGCGTGATCTGCACGCTGCCTGTCCCAAATCTAGCAGCAGTTTCTCCTGAATTGGAACTATCTCCAGAGAGGCTGCCAAAACCTCTTTCGTGGACACTCAGCAGAGATGCTGGTTGACCTCCCATTAGAGAATTGGCCTGACTTCTGGGAACAGAGCCGCTCCAGTCACACCCCTTTCATGCTCACTGCTCTTGGAGTGACCAAACTATTGTTTGCAGAACGTGAATTGCAGAGCTGCATGCGTGGAACTGAATCAAAATTCCCACACCCCAAGAGCTGAGTAGAAAATCTTCATACCCTCAACTTGCTGAGGGTGGGTGGTTGTCACCAAGCATTTGTGTGTATATGGTCCTGTTCACAGAGGCTTCAGATGACCCAATATCTGAGGCATGAACTGCAGCAGTGCCAGGCTGCTGTTAGTAGTCTTGGAGCATTGTTTTAAATTGGCTTGCCATACAACATAAGATCTGTCACCTGCAGGATATGAACCTCTCTATGTTAGTGCCTGTCGTGCCCATTTCTGCACTCAGCACCCCACTTTTTCAAAGGTTTTATATTCCCATACATCACATCTAGATCAGAAACATAAACAATTATGCACAGATGCTGTCCATTCTGGTCATAGCAGACATCTGAATCAGCCTAATGGCTCCATTGTCCATTCTGAGTGGAAATGTGATTGTTATCAGTTCCTCCAGAGATATACTTCAAGATACTCTGCAGTGGTTGGTTCTGGACTAAGCAAGCTTGAGGGCAAATTCCTTCTCAGTCCTGTGGTCTTGAAATCAGTTTATCAGAAGCAACAAAGGACATTTTTCTTTCGGAAGTCTAACATGTTTTAAATAGTTACTATTCCAATGCAACATTTGGAGATCATTATAAATACTACCTACTTCTTAGAAAAATACCTTGCTTGGCTTGTGTGCCCCAATAGCACTATTGAGACAGTGAGTTCCTGCTAATCTGATAAGATGACAATAAGGTCATGTGCAGTGTTCATGGGGTGTTGTCTTGCTGTTGGGCCTTAGAACTGGGAGTTCTTTTGTGTGATACAGTGCTGACAAACTCTGGCCCCACAACATTTTTGTAGGGATTCAGTTTGGCCTCATCCCTTTCTCTGTCACTGCCCTAAGCCACAGGACTCCTGGAGCTGTGAGGCAGGACTGACGGCAGCACATGTTCTCCTGAACACAAAGATCAGTGCTCTCAGGCTCTCAGGAAACCCTGTGTGTGCTGAAATGGAAGTGGAAATGGTGCCTTTTCATTAGTACACAGGAGTATTGGTGTATGCCTGCTTCTGTGCCAGCAGGTATTAATGCCCATCAGAGCGTGCCAACCAGCAGGCACTGTCTAATCCTGGTGTTGTATAATGAATACAATTATTGAGAGGGGGAACTGAAGGTCAGAGAACAAGAATGAAGCTGTCTGATGCAGAACTGCCGTGCTCTGTAGAGATTTCAGGGCACAGTCCCCTCTGGTACCATTCTTTCTTGCTCCCGGAGACCTGACCAGTGGTCTTCTCTTACTCAAGATGCCCATGCTCAAGGGAAAGGCTATGAAGATCCCATTTGGAATAGAAAGAACAAGACCAATTTCAGCTCCAGATTCTTCTGCCCTCTTGGGCTATATCTGATCATAGCTGGATATTAGAGTCCCTCCCACCAGTTTGAGACCATATTGAGAGCTAGGGCTGGAGCCTGACAAAATAAATTAAGACTTCCTTCCCTTCAGCCTGTTGCAAGTCTGACAGTGTGACTATACTATGGGGTGCAAAAGAGTGGGCAGCACCCAAGAAAGAATATTTCTGATATTACAGTGCTGTAGTGTTACAGACATGGAAAATGGGCCAAGAGGCAGGAAGTGGCAAATGGATGTCTAGACTACCCACCTAGATGAAGGAACTACCTATCTAGTTAAAGGATAGAGGAAGTGAAGGGGAATGGGAGGATGGTCTGAAGGAGGCAATAAGCCCAAGTGATTATCTTGTACCAGCTCTTCATCATAAGCAAAAGCTTCCATCCCTAGGCCTTGTCTCTCTTTACCATCATATGAAGAACTGAGGGTTCTGAAGATACAGATCAATTCACAGAAGGAAGAAGAGGGTTGCTGCATTACTCTGTAGGACTTCAGGAAAGAGTTGGATGGGCTCCAAAGGGGACTGCCTTTGAGCAGCCTCCATCTGAAAGGACTGGTCTGAGGTCTGAGGCATTTAGGAAGGGGGAAACAGGATTCTCAGGATTGTATGAAGTTCACAGAGAGCTAAATAGCTAATTAATTTCTCCAAATGCACAATTGCCTATCACCTGCGTTTTTTGTGAAATTAGCCAGAAATAGTGGGAGGGGACCAAAAACAGAGGCTAATACACAGCAGCCCTGTTAATCATTTATTACTGTTTGGTTGGTGCCTGTAATGTGTGTGTGGAGGTGGGTCTGAGGAGCTCTGAAATTCTGGTTCCCATCTGGAACCTTTTGCTGTGCCCAGACTTTGTTCAGACTATGTTTACCTTCAATCAGCCATCTGTCCTGTCACCAGGAAATACATCAGAACAGGTATTGATCTGTGCAATTGATTTTGTGTCATTTTCTCCCCTGGGACTGTGTTCACACGAGACTAACTCATAAAATAACAAGCTCACAATGCCACTGTGGCCCCCCACAAGAGTTCTCTGCCATGAGAACATCTCCTGCCTACCAATGGAACTCTAAAGACATAGTTCAAGTACCAGTGTCTGTTGGTACATTGACTAGCTAGGACTAAAGGAGAGGGTTAAAGGTGTGGGACACACAAGCTCATTTATTCCTGCTTAGGGCAAATGTCTTTCTGTTGAGCAGTTGTGCCTGGAGAACATCGCAGAGAAGCATCTTCTAAGAGCCAGACCACTGGGGTCTTCAGGCAATATTTTCTTTAATGTCAAAGGGACTTGAAAGAAGTGGTCTGGTCCTTCTCCCCACATCTCCTGAGTTCTCATGGGAAGGCTGGTATTTAAATTCCTCCCCTAGAACAGGTGAGGTTGTCTTCAGCTATCTGGGATTCCCCTGCCATCACCACTCCCTTGGGATCTCTGCCATACCCCTAGCCCTGGGGAGGTATTGGTTAAAGAGATGAAGCTGGAAGGAGGGAGGCAAGGATAGGGCTATTTGGAATCTGGAGGCAAAGATCCTGAGCTGATTTTAGTTGATAAAGGTGGCTCTCAAAGATACAGCGAGTGAGAAGCTCCCTCTGATAGGAAGAGCTCTGAGTGGGACTCCTCTGAGTACAGCCCTGCACACATATAATTAGCTCCTCTCAGACCTACTGCTTCCATCATCCTGGTTTGTCCACTTAGCAGTGTCTGGTGTCTGTTCAGTTCATAAGGCAAAACCCAGCAGTCTGTGAAGCTCAGCATTCCTGAATATCCCCTTTGCCTTGAAAGGAGGTGCATATAAACTAGGAGTTGTACAAAACTGATACAGGAAGAAAAAGTAGCTAAATTTTAAATAGTCACTGAGAAAAACAAGCATTCTTTAGAACCTATTGTGCACCATTCCTGCAAGTAAGACATATCTGAGGGACAAAGGAAGCAGAGTTCCATAGCCATTCCTGTTTCCAATCAGTGGCACAACCCATAACCTCATGTCATAGCCCACTGTTGTCTAGGCCATAACAGAGGTATGGTCAAGAGCGTGACCTTTCTTCTGTTCAGACTAGATTTCTTTATGAATAGAATGTACTAGAGGGATTACAAACAGTGACAAAGGATAAGGCAAAAATAATAGGAGGACCATTTTCAGGAAGAATAAAAACAAACAGGGTCATCAAAGAGATATGTATTCATGGGCTTACAAAAAGAAAAAAGGGTGGAAATCTGCTAACAGACCAATTTTCTGTTTCTATTGTCTTCTATTGTAACTGTCCTAAATTTTGCTAGTCTCTTTTCTCCACTGGGTATGAATGGAAAGACTTGCTAACAAGTGAAACCAAACTTTTCCATCTTACCTCAAATTTTTCTCCAAAACCCAGAGTTAGGCAGCTGGAATGCATTTTCAGTGACTGTGAGGACATTTGACATTATTCGTCCAGATGCACTGAGCTTCTGAAAGGGGCTGCTTCACATGTATTTTGGAACCTACTTTCAGGCACCAATATTTGAAAGACTGGGCTGCACTAAACAGCTCTCCTGCTGCAGCACTATAAGGGAGGGAATAGGACAGAATCCAACTCTCAGAAATTCTAAAGCAGGAGCTTTGGCCCTAATATTCACAGTCAGCACCTGCATTTGGAAGCAGGGCACTCTTCAGGCATTTTTTGGACTATACCCTTAATTTATAGGTGCTTGGACAGTTCTGCCCTGAGCTGTGCTGATGTGCAAAGGAGACTGGAGAAAAGGAGGGAGCTGATCCCATTGTTGTATTGAGCATCACTTAGCTCTTTGTTTGCAGCCCCCTTTTTTTGACGTCTCATCTTTTCAGACAACTGACATGCACAGTCCAATGGAAAGCAGGCTGTTGGGGAGCACCTCAGTCCCTGCCAACCTTGTGAAAGCACACATGCCTCGCTGCACATGTTAACAAAAGCTTATTTTCCTGCTGCTCATCTGAAGGTCAACCTATTGGAAAGACTCTGGGGTTAACTGGACATTACACTGCACATTCATTACTTGCAGGTGTTCTTCCAAGCTAGCTCCTCTTCTTGCTTCCCCCTTCCCAAAGCACTTTTCTCTGCTATATCCAGCTCAGTGGTGGTAGGCAGGGGCTGCAGCTATAGAAGTTCAAGCCAGATTATTCAGTTTGATCAAAACCACTGGAACCCAGGTGCAGAGAGGGAGAAAATTTCCCATTTACTGCTGGGAGTCTCAGTCATATGGACTCATATGTGAAAAATAAGACTAGACAAATTAGATCCTAATTGATATCAGGCATATTCAATGGGCCTTGCAGCTGATGGATGTTTTTCCTCTGAATTCATCGCCTTGTAGATTAGGATCCTTGGACAGAGGGTGCAAACAGAAACCAAAGCTGTAAAGAATGACAGAGAGCTCCCTTAGGGAAAGAACTATTTTGCAGTACCATGTGCAAGGAAAAGACACCTTCAAGGGAAAGGGGGTAAGGGAGATGCTGAGCTGAGTCTTTGTTCTACAGTCTGTGGTGGGAGGACATAAAATGGGTTTTGGGGCAATTCTCACTGAGCAGGAGATGGCTCTGCAATGAGCTGCATTTCTTCCAGGGTCTGAACAAATTCATAAAAAGAAGATTACAGGGTTGAAGGGCTGAAGGGCTCTGTAACCTGAAGAGGGCAGTGAGTTTGTAGGACCTGTTTTCAGGCATCAGTTTCAAGTGGAAAATAAATTAGTCTCAGATCCTGGTGGATCTCTAAGGGCACTACTTGACACTCAAAAATACCTTTTTTCCACCTCCCTCTCTCCCTCCCTCCCTCCCTCCCTCCCTCTATTCCCTAATTTCTTCACAGACTCCCAGCCTCTCCTGCTGCTCTCCCTGACAGGCAATGAGCCCAGCTGGGGCCCATGAGTTTGGCGCCAGGGGTCAGAGAGGCTGGTATGAGCTGGCTGCGGCATGGATGAAGCAGCACGTATGCATTGCCATGCTGAGCCTTGTGCCTCGGTTGCACAGCAACTCAGGGACACAGGCCTGGGTCCCAGCCAGCTGCTGGGCCAGCCCTGCTGACACCTGGTCCTCAACACCCCTCCAAAGGCTGGATGGGAGTGAGCATCTCTGGCTCAAGGAAAGACTCAGCTGATGGTGCCCAACATGAAGCTCGGGGAGTGAACAGCAAATGCTCCAAGTTCTTGGCAGGCCAAAACAGGGTCTGCTAGGTTTATTTATTTATTTTTGGTGGGGAGGAGGGGTATAGGAAGGAGAAGGTTATGATTTAAACATCTATCCTGTTGCCAACCAAAAAAGTCAGTGGGGTGTTAAATTGCTATTGACTTTGCAGGCTAGCATTTGCACCGCCCCCCCCCCCCCCCCCAACCTTGAAGCTCAGCTCTCCCTGCGGTGTCTCTCACTCAGCCATCAGGGCTGCTATAAAGGGAAGGTAAGCCTCACTGGTTGACATTGGAGACATTTTACTCACCCCTGCCCCAGCTGATCCAGCTGGTCTCCAAGAGCTGGGCAGGATGGGGCACTATGCTCCCCCCAGCCCTCCCACCAGACCTGCTGGCTGCCTGAATGTCCTTTTGATTCAAAGTTTTTAAAGAAATTTTTTGCCTGCCTCCCAGCAAGCTCCACAGTGGGTGCTCCAGGTAGTAGAGAGTGCCAAGAGAGAGTGAGGGGAGCACAGATGATGTCTGACCTTCTTTTGAATTTAGCCTGGCTTTAGATAATTTTCCCTGCTATGCCTCCTTAGCTTTTGACCAATGCCAGAGGCCTTCACTATCAGACTACTTTGTGATTTTAAAGGGGTTTGAGGCTTTTAATCTCCTCCACCCTCCTTTCAAAGATGTTTGTGTTTGAGGTATCTGCTCAGCTGGGCTCTTCACAGGGTGAAACAACATGAAAAGTCCTCTGCCATGGCACAGTGTTGCCTTTCATGGAGCTCTCCAGCAGGACTCTTTCCAACAGTTGCAGAGCACACAGGGACCGTGTAAAAAAGAATGTGGTCTCAAATGTCACCCTTGACTGATCTTGAGCTACCCGTGGGGTACAGAGATGAAGTACCCAGCTGAGATCATGTTGCCAAGGGCTCAGTTTCAGGGAGGGGAAAGTGGTGTTGAAGGGGTCTCCTGGCACTAGTATGTGTAGGGGAGCAGAAAAGGTAAAGCGAAGAGACCCTAAAAAAGAGAGAACAAGGGAGTGCAAGAGAGCCATAACAAGCCACACAGAGGCAGCTCTCTCCCCTACACTGAGAGGAAGTCGGCTGAAATCAAGAGCCCCAAG
Organism: Cyanistes caeruleus; assembly: GCF_971803275.1. Taxonomy (NCBI): domain Eukaryota; kingdom Metazoa; phylum Chordata; class Aves; order Passeriformes; family Paridae; genus Cyanistes; species Cyanistes caeruleus. The sequence continues at coordinate 82,576,707 of NC_141702.1, read as the reverse complement.
TCTTGTGCTGCAGTCAAGCTAGCTCTGGAAACCATAGTGGGCAGCACTTAATCCTGTGAATAGGCCAACTTGTCCTCAGGGATTTCAAAGCAAAACTCTGTGTACTGTGTGTTAGAAGTCAAGGGAGGCACACAGGTAAAAGGATGGGCACTCTGCAAAATTGGGGCCACACATTAGCAAGGTTTGTGCCAAAGAAAAAAGAAGTTAATGAAAAGCAGTGTTACCCTGCAACGACTTGGCTTGCTTAGCCTGTGGGCTCTATTTGATTACGCTTCTCTTTAATAATATCAACCACTCTGCTAATGTCTCTTAAATGAAGTGACCTGCATGGGTAAGCCATAGCAGGACCATACATGCTGGATCAGAAGGCAACATGGACTGAAGCAAGATCAGGGTGTTCTGGAGTCTGGTTGTTGCTTGGGTGTTGAAGCAGTCATGAAGAGACATCCCAGGACCTAAAAATTAGAGTGTGTGGAGTTAGTGAGGAGGCACAATGTGTTCCGTGCCTCCTCCAATCAGTGTATCAGTGAGTTCCAGTTGTTCCAGCCCAAAATCACCACTTAGTTGAGTCAAGACACCAGCAACAGCAGATTATCATCAAGCTTTCATCACCCAGGGCTGAGCATGAGTGTGAGAAATTTCAGCCCAGGGGAAAAAAATCAACTTGAAATGGTTTCAGAAGGTTGCAGAAGCGAATGAAAATAAGTGATTGAAATAAAAAGGCCACCTCAACTATTAAAGCAGGCAATGTGTAAGTGCATCCCTGCAAGGAGGAGAGGAATTGCATGGTCTGGTGTGGTCAGTGCAAGATTCCAAAAAGTATCTTATTTTTACAAAAGATCTTACTTGAGTAGACCATCAAACAGAGACTTATCCTTGTTCCAGCAGGATATTGAATCAGTGCACTGTGAATCAAAAAGCCATTGAGTTGTCTATTGATTTAATGGGCTCCTTTTTGTCAGCAGCTTTTCTCCTTGCAATTTGTAGCCACGAGAGTGAAGCAGGAGGGATTGAAGGCTGTGTCTCCTGTGAGGAGGTAGTGGTGACTTTATGCCCCTCTTGTAGTATCACTGGTGCTTTCCTGCCCACCCCTTCCTAAACAGAATGATGACACTAGGATCTGAACAACACTACTGTGAGACAAATCATTCGCAAGTATACAGGATCATAGAGGCCTGTACAGACAGCTCAGCATAGATTTTATAATTTCTGTATTTCCCCAGCTCCTGCTTATCCTTTCATACTACACATCCAGAATGTTGCACATCTGTGCACATTGCAAAAGACCAACTCATGGCAGCCCCTTCTGCTGCATTTATAGGACTATTCATTCCCAGGTTCTAACAGCCTTATTGCACCAGTAAGATATGGTGGCCAGAGCAGGAACTGTGCTTCTTTTAAGCCTGAAGCTGGTATGTTTCCTCAATATTCTCTGGGACTTCTGACAAATTTCTGCTGCCTCTTTGTTTCTCATGAGTAGAAAACCATTTCTACTCTCTCCTTCAAACCATCCCTTTCAATTCCACTAAATGTCTCACAGCTTTTGTCTCTCCTTTCATCACCATCCTCCTCTGTGACATGGTTGACTTCCTCTTTCATGCCTAACCCTGCCTTGCCTCTTGGTATCTGCGTAATCTGCATGGAAAACTCATTGGGGAAAAGGGCTGGTCTTGCTTGCTGCTGGTCTAGCACCAAATACACCACTTGTGCATTTTAAATAATCAACAGGCATCTGTCAAATACAGATGAGAGCACACCTGCTCCTGAAGGCTGGATCTGCTGCTGCTTCCATGACAGCATGCTCAGCTTCCCATGGAGGATATCCTGGGATATGTGAGGAAATGTGGTAGAGGGATAGCTGGCTGTGCTACAACCATCACTTTGGGGAAACTACCCAGTAGGGGATGGGCTGTAAAGCTGAGTCATGGCTGCGGGGAAAAATTTGAATCCTCTTGCTGCGTCTCTGTGTAACTGGTCCAAGATCTTAAGTGGTTGTTCTTTTATTACTTTACTGCATCAGACTAAGGGAAAATACTAGCTTTGATGAGTTGCCAAGTCCTTGCTGAATTATAACTACTAGAAACACCCAGAAGAGTGATGCTTGAAAGGACAGGAACAGATATATATATTTGCATATTATATCCTCAGCAATTTTAGCTGACATTGACAGGGGCCTTCAGCCACAAAGGGCCACATGGCAGTGGAAAGAGACTGTTCTGCTTACAGAGGGTGCGTGTACCCTGTAAACCACAGGGCTGCCCTCTGGGAAGGCAACCTGATTTAAGCAAGAGCTGGGAGCAGGCTGTGGGTCCCTCTTTTCATGGGGCTGTCATGATGATCCTGTGGAGGGATGCTTGCTGGCTGTGATGTGGTGATGTGGGGGAGCAGCAAAGGGACTCCCACAGTGCTCCCAGTCTTCAGGCAGGGGCATGTGCTTCCCTTTTAGGCCCTGCTTATACATCAAACCACAATGTTGCATTCTAAGGGCCAAAGCTGGCCCTTTCCAGTTTCTAATGTCTGTCTCAAAGACAAGCCAAGGCAAGACTTGCTCAGCTTTGGGATGTTCTATGTAGCAAGGCTAATACAGGAAGGCTGGGTATTCACTTCTATGCAGAGCATTAAAAAACAAAACAAACAAAAAAACCCAATCCAAAACCTCAGCTCCAGATATCTTTCCCTTCCAGAACCATGTTTTCTTACACAACACTGCACAGGGGGGTGACTACTATGAGAATTAACCACAGTAGGACATCAATGTGCAGCCTGAGCCTGTGTTCAATGACAGCTGGATGGAAGGTTGGCACAGAAATATGATAGCTGCAGTGGTGTCAGAGGCTGAGCATCCTCACAGGATCAATCTCTTCCTGCAGAGTGAGGTACTTGAGAAGTGCCAGAAATATAATGGACTGATGTTTTGGTGATGGGCTGTCTCAGCAGAGACACCATTATGTTATGAAGCTGCAAGAAACCTCTAATTTTGCATCATGCTATGAAAGTCAGGAGAGTTTTTTATGAACCACAAGCCAGACACACATCTCATAACATAATCAGATGTAAGAATACTCCTTAGTGCTTGTGCAGGACTGAATCAAAGCTTCACAGGGCACTTGAATCAGAATGATCAGAATGGATCTTGCCTTAACCTCGTTGTTACTTCAGGGCTCAGGACTATAAGAGTAATCCAGACACTCAGCATTTCAAATACATGCAAAGAAAGCTTTCCTGAGCTTCAGGCTGCTTTCAGTACTGTCAACCCAACGTTTTCTTTTTGCTAGTGTGTGTCTGCTCAGCAGCCAGAAGAAAAGCAAAATACATTTGAAGGAAGGGAGTGGGGAGAAATGTTATGAAATAAGAGATCAGAGGATCAAGAGCACTTTTAAGGCTCAAACATGCCACACACAAGCTCTGGGCCTGTGGTCAGCCGGAAAACATCAGTTTAAAATTCCACAATAGCCCTGGTATTTAATCCTTCTAATGCAAATTCCCCCCACCCCAGTCGTACATCGGCACTACTACTGTGGTGGCACAACCCGAGCCTTTAAGCCCTTTTGAAGTATGCAAGAGTCCCTGTTTCTCAGCAGGAGGGCTGGGAAGCTATGTCAACAATGTCAAAAATGTTCCTGTGATTACTGTACCTTTCTGAGCAGAAACCAGGAGAGAAAGCAATTAATGCCTCCTAATCTGGCTCATAAATAAAACTTGTTCTCAGTGGAAGCGTCATCTCTGTAGCCCCTAATTAGGATGGCTCTTTGTCACCTCACAGCCTTTGACATGGGAGGAAGGAGGCCCATTATCTTCCTCTGCCCAACACCAGGGTTAGATGCACACTTCTGCAAGTGAAGCCACGTGTCTGAATGCAGTTGTAAGCAATACTGTGTGCCTCTGTGATATCCTCCATAGTTTGATTCCCAAAGCAGTCAGATATCACAGGGCCTGGGCATTGGGGTCTTGGCCAACCCCTGTGCTGAGCAACTATAATCCAAGATGTACAAAGGGTGAGGCAAGGGGAAGGAGCCAGAAGGCATAGCTGTTGACATATGATGGAGAACTGTAGACCACTCCAAGTCAGACAGAGGGAGAGGCACAGTGTGTATTGGCAGATAGTCCAGCCTTATCAACAGCTAAAGTGCATGCCAAGTATTTCCACCAGCCTCTCCTGTGTAAGCAGAGTGACTTCCTATCAGCATCAGGAGTGAGATCTTGGAAAGCCATGAGCAGTACTTAAAGATCTGTTCTCAGAGGGTGTTCAAGTGTGTCTGCATTGCACGGTCATTCCAGGTCTTTGGCACAAGGGTGCTTTGTCCTTGGGTATCCTGGGGCGTCTTCCCAGTGGGTAAGATGAGCCATCAGCTGCAAAGCAGAGGGCAAACCTCCTTCCATGGGTGAGGCATCTCCATTAGAGACCAGACTGAGCTGGAGCAGTGCTCAGATTGTCTCACAGCCCTACATGAGAAACGTATGTGCAAAGACCACTCGTGTGCCTGGGGAGGGAAATGCATGTGGGCGAATGGGCTGAGAGAACACATCTGACATGAGGGAGAGGTAAGGGAAACATGGAAGTAGTTAATTCTTCTGAAAGTATGGGGAGGCAGGGCATAGCTGGTGGGGTCATAGCAGGTGATAAATACCTCAAGAGAGGACAAAGAGGGAGATAGTGGAATGAACCTGAGACAGCAGGAAGGATGATGGCAGTGGCAGGTGTGCAAGGGAAAGACAGCTAACTGTAGCCCAGGAAAGGCCCATGCATGTAGGAGGTCGTCCTCACCGCCTCTTGCCCATGGTCCAAGTATGTGTGGGATGGAGCTTACACCTCCAAGTTACAGACCATGGGAGACAACCTTATTGGCACTTTCTTGTTTGTCAGTAACACCAGAATTAGCCACTGAAGTGTAACCCAGGTCTCAGCTCCCTGTCTGAGATCTGACCCCACCTATTGCTTTCCAGCTCTAGGACCTGCCCTCATACATGGAAGAGAGTCCAGGTGGGAGATGAGCACTTGGAGTTTGCTTTCTCACCATCAAAATACCAAGCCATTTCCATGGACATCCATCATCCTTGCTGAACATACTGCACCTTGCAGGGAGAAGCATGTCTTTGCAAGGAACTTGCGCCCACAAGCACACAGCATTTTTGGTGGAACCATGCAGGGGAGTTGTCAGTCCCACCTGCAGCCAAGCACACCTGCTGTCAGGTCAGAGCACTTCTGCAGCACTTTTAGATGAGCCTGCAGGAAGCATTGTACCTGTTTAACTTCAGTAATGTGAAAATCCTACCCCTTGAATGATGGAGCGAAAAACCATTTTGGATCCTGTGGAGTGGGGGATGATATAGGAATTTGTGATTCAGGAATCTGTGATATAGCATTTTTCCCTGCTGTTGACTGTTCAAGCCTGCAATGAAGCTAGGCTTACCACTACTGTCCCCATCAGCAATTCTGTTAAGAGGAATTTGAGTTTTTATGGTCACTGATAAGATTAAAGTCTTTGTTGCAGCTGGATGAGGCAGACTCAGCTGCAGGCTGTGTAAAAGCACTCCTGGGAGGGTAGAGTGAAGGTAGTTTTGTTGCCTTCTTTGGGAATTCCCACACTTGCAAATGTTTGGATTTCATCTGAACTGCAGTCTTAACTCTATGCTTGCTGGTGTGTGAAAGATCTAAACCTGTGGTTAAAAAGGACAGGAGTCCCTTGGGGTGGGGTTTCCACTACCTTCTTGATGAGCTCTGCTGACATCCAAAGTACCCCTGTACATGTCCTGAAGGACAGGTGCTGAGGGAAAACATCAGGCACAGTTCCCCTTCCTCCTCCAGGGATGGTTCTCCTCAAACAGGCTTCAGCAAGGGCAAGACGATCAGTACCTTGTGCTCTGCAGTCCTTGCACAGCCAGGGGGATGCTCTCAAGGGTCTCCACTCAGGAAGTCTGAGGCTAAATGGCAGGACCCTGGTCTTCCCTCCATTACATGACTGCAGCAGTCATTCTGTTATACTTCCAGAGCTGTAGAAAACATTCCCCAGAAGATCCAAACCAGACCTGCAGCTCCTACCGTTAAACCTCATTCCCATGCTGAGTCAGCAGCCAGCATGAACTTGGGTTCTTGTTGGTGGTCCTTCCTTTTTCTTGCCAGACCACTGAGTTACTCTGTGGAGAGAGAATGACTACCTTCAGTCACTGCTGACACCTCTTCCCACCTGGAGGACCATGCTCCCACACTGGGATCTGGCACCAAGGAGCCCCAGGGCCTCACCGAGGGCAGTGCTGGTGAAGGAGCATTGCTGGCAGCTCTTCTTTGCTGTTTGTTTCCTCTGCTGATAGGTGGAGGTATTGCTGGGTCCAAACTATGGACCTGTTCCCTGTGATCCACCCTAATATTTTAAATTTTAAAAAAACCCAAACAACCAACCTCTATATATCAAATGAGCTATGGCTTTAAGCGTCAGGTGTGCCCTAAAACCTATATTTTCTTCTGTGCTAAAAACCTAGTTTGCCTTCTCCTTCTGATTGTCTTTGAAGTGCTATTCAGTGACTGGCCTCTGTCAGGTGCACCCTGAAGGACAGAGCACTAATTCACTTCATCTTTGATGGGAAACATCAGTGTCATAGGCCACCCATGGAGCAGGTATTTTTTTTGCTTGAAAATTCAGGAGAAGGTAATGTCGTGACTTAGAGTTGAGAGATACCCAGCTCTGAGGCATGCCTTGGGCGCAGATCATGGACTGTCTGAAAGGGCACAGAGGGGAATGAGAAGTACTCTGTCAAGCTGCTGCAGCTTTCTGTAACTCGTCAGTTTCATTGTACAAGGGCACCGTGCACACAGGAACCAAATTGGGCAGGCTGAGGTTCCCAGTGCCCTTTCCACTTGTGCCAGGGGTATAAGGTATTCAAGGACACGTGGGAAGCACTGCTTCCATTTTAAGAGAATTATTCATAATGAGCTCAGCCTGCTGCTGCTTCCTCTCTCTGAGGTGCCATCCTGGTTCTGCAAGTTGTCCGTAGGGCACATCCACTTCCACTGTGGTACCTTGTGAAATAGGGTGGCGCTGTTAATCAGGTTTACAGACACCAAGACAGAGGAAATCATGCTTGTCTTTGCAGATCAAGGTCCAAGTGACTTGTCCCAGGTATCACAGGGAGGCAGTAGTATCAAAATGAGAATATCAAGGCTTGTCTGTGCCTGGAGCACTGGCTCCAATCCCCAGTTGTGCCTCCCTGCAGCCATGGTGACACCTTCAAGGGGCTGAGGAGTGAACAGAGAGCTGTGGTGCTGCATCCTGCTGAGAGAGGCATGGGGCTGTCCTTGCAGAGTGCTTTGCAGAGTCATCTACATCAGGTGCCAAAAATTAAAGGAACAAATGAAAAGAGATATTGGCAGAATAATGTGTAAGAGCAGGTGCTGTCCTGCGTCAAATAAACAGGGTTGATGTTGGAAGGCTTTGCTCCCAGTCTCCTGGGATCTAGTCCCACTTATGTATGTGACAACAGGGACACAATCCCACAACATTTCAATTTCATGTAATTTTAAATGGATATTCTTGGAAACAACATGCAAAGCAGTGCCATGACTGTGACCTGCACTTTGCCACACAGGTAATTACTCCAGGCTACAAAGCTGGTGCCATCCTGTCACGGGAGTGCTCTGAGCCCAAGCTGGGTAAGTCACTACACAGAGCACTTCCTATCACTCCAAGAGCTGGCACTGATGGTGGGAGTGGCAGCTCCTGGGGATGGGGTCACACTACAACACCTGGGGCTTCAGCAATGTCATATTTCAGCAGGGCTGCCACCAGCAGAGGTCCCGAAATACCAGTTTTAATTAAAAGCTGTATTTTCTATTATGCTACACAACTCATATGTGCTGACTATTGCTCTTTCACCTCGCTGGGGCTAAGTCCACACTCTTTAAAACATGTCATGTGTCAGTCAGACAGAGCCCTTGGGGGCTACAGCACTCAGAAGCCAGAGCTGGGTTCAATGAGAGTAATATGTAGGAAACAAATGGAAGAGGACAGAGGGACCATGGGGGTAGTGGGGGAAGATCATGAATGAAAACAAAGAGACATGAATGAAAACAAAGAGAATGATGAGATATTGGAGGCAAGAGAGTAAAAAGAAAGAAAAAAAAAAAAAAAAGGAGCTTTTCTGCACGGTAAAGGAACACCAGATGCTTTTCTTGGAATCAGTATAATTTTAGGCACAGAACATGCCCAGAACTCTCCTCCTGTCTCTTGTGAGCATTGGTCCATGTAGAAATACAAGGGGAAGAAAGAAGGATGTCTTATGGTAACAGTGGATGGAAAAAGCAAACGTACAAAAGTTTATAGATTTACATGAAATCTCTCAAGCACTACTGAGTGAAAGTGATCTTCCAGTCTAGACCTTCTCCTGCCTCCTACAGCAATTCACACCAACCTTTCTGAACAGGAGAAGTTCCCATTCTTTTTCAAATGTTTTGCAATCACTGATCTCCATCTGGAGCCCTCTCTTTACATCCCTCTGACCCTCCTTAGTATCCTGTGCATGACCACTGTGTTTTCTCCAGCAGCTGGCTGGGCTCTGCCTCCTCTTGTGTGTTGGCACGGTGGTCATGCAGGTTGGCACAGGCAAGCACCATGCAGCTGCCAGCACAGCTCTCTGGAACATGGCCGAAGTCTAGCTAGATCCTAAGGCTGGTGATTAAGGGGTGAAGGTCTCTTTCTTGCTCTGTCTAGTCTCTTGGCCTCAGACATGTCTGGCCTCCTGCTGCCTCACTAGAGCTGTGTGAAGGGCTGCTTCAGAGTTGTCTCCATGGGGTCCTCACAACTGCGGTGGCTTGCAAGTGGCACATTCCCTGTGGTCCTCTGGACAGGGCTCACCACCCCAGGGACTGCCAGCCTCCCAGCAGATGGTGGTTCCCTGTCTTGAAGCCAGCAGTTGCGAGCTGGAAGAGGTTGTGGCCACTCGCAGAAGGCGTGGCTTCCCTGTGAGAGGGATGGCAGTGAGCCAGGAGATTGGTTGAAATACAGGGTAGCTGGGGTTAGCAGCTGGGGTTAGCATCTTGCCCTCCTGCTGGCAAGGGAAGTAGGGCTGTGTCGCCTTATCTCCCATCACCTGTAGATGGCTCCTACATACTCCGGGAGGGCTGGAGCAAAGCTGCCTCAGCCCAGCGCCCCGAAACCTCTGCCAGTGATACGGCTACAGTGTCCTGCAAGAAGGAGGAAAGGGGAGGAAAATTAGCCCACTATACCCTTCAAAATTATGCTTGGCTCACATGGAAGCAGAAAGGAAAACTTAAGTCCTGCGTCTGCTCTTTCCTCTGACTTCCCATGCCTAGAATGAGTAGATGTTTGGCTTTCCTGTGATGATGTCACAGAAACAGAGTTGTTGGAAATGACCTCACACTTTTGCCCTCCTGCTTGACAGGGACATGGGGCTGGGGCACATGACTGTGGGGCTTCAGTAACACAAGATGGGAGCCATTTGCCCTGGTTATATTAAGAACATTTCACAGGCTCTGGCCTCTTGGTTTAGTTCACTCAGTGGGATCCGGTGTCAGCAGTTTTGAAAACACTCCTCTCTCCAATAGCAGTGGAAATTCATAGAGTCCCTGTGAGACCATCTCAGCATCCACAGGAGTGCCCAGAGTGCCAGAACAGGCTAAACATAGCACTACTAATTTTGGCGAGGTTAGGTGATCACATAAAGAGAGATGGGGGAGGAGAGTCGGAGAGTCGGTGAAATTAGCAATGCTAGGCAGGGATAAGTGGGAATGGGTGGTTAAAGGGTCTCACTAGTGGAGTCCTGAAAGGAGCAGGGTTATAAAATGTCAGTAGCTGGTTGCAGAAACTCACTTCTCTTGCAGTGCCACCAACAAATCTTTGTAAGGTAGCTCCCATTGCATGCAGAGTATGTCTGCCTTCCATATAGAATAACCAGGAGGGATCCTGTGTTTTAGGTAAATGACCTGGGAAATGCAGTGAATTAAATGATCTCTGCCACAAGAACAAAGATGCAAACTGACTTTTTAAGTGACTAGGAAGCTTCAGGGTGTTTGCACTCAACACCTACTTGCAATGACGCTTCTGCTGGAGTTTGTATGACATCCCACAGCTCTGCTAGAGTGGTGTTCCTCAACTGAGGAAGGACACAGTCATCTGGTTTAGCTTAACCTACTGCTGAAACTGGTTCACACTAAAAATTTTGCACTAAAACAGATGAGGGAGAGCTCCCATCAGCCAGCAGGGAGTGACTGGCAGCTGGGCTGGGTAATAGCTTTGCTCTCTCTCTTTAGGACCACAAAAGGATGTTTTTCTCTGCCCTAGACAAATCAGTCACTCAGCCTAAATCGCTTCTGAAGGTCCAGACATATGGTCTGTCACTGGAGATTGCTGTGTGTCAGCTGGACAGAGGAATGGATTCTGTGTGTGAGCACTTCACAGATATGGGGTGGGGGGGTGCAGGTTTCACCGCTGCCACAAAATGCTTTTGACTCCTCTTTTTTTGTGGGTGAGGAGCCTCGGCATGGCTAGGTACTGTGCCTCAGCTCATGTATTAGAGCTCATGGAGCTTTTACAATCAGTTGCACTACTGAAAACCAAAATTATAGCAAAAGAGCAAATCATCTTTATCAGGAAGACACTGCTCCCTTTTAAAGCCAAAGCTCACTGATTCGGTGGCTAGGGTGTCTATATTTCTGCTGGTGGAAATAGATATGAGGCCATCTGAAACACGAGGGCTCTTCTTACCCATGTCAGCTGGAAATTCACAGCTTTGTGTTTAGTTCCTTGATCCTGCTCCTGGGACAAGTGCAATTTCCCAGCAGTTAACTGCAGAGAGATGAGAGGCTCATAAATTGATTGGCCTCTAACTAGCTCAAGTGTTAACTGAGTTCATGATCTGGGCAGGACAGGGACCAGCTTTCTTCAAACAAAAGGGTGAAGGCAGGGGAGAAGGAAGTCCTCCTGAGGAGCTTCCACTCAACAAAATGTTCTTCAATGGCCCCCACTCTCATATGATTTGAGCATTTGGCATGAAGACAAGTAAGGCCTGACAAAGCTCATGCTACAGTATCAGGTGCATGCTTTAGAGACAAAAATAAGTATTGGCTTCATTTCCATGTTCCCTTATCACTGAACCCCTGCCTTCAGCCTGGCACTGGGCACTGAACAGCTCCCTTTGCCAAGACTCTGGATATAGATAAGAAATAATGTTTATGAGATGGACAGTGAGATTATTAAGATGCCGCAGGTGGGATAAAATATTGTGAGCTCCTCTGAAATGCTCTTCAAGGGCTACTTTACCCACACCTGCTTGTTCTCCACCTCTCACCACAGACATCTCCCCAGCTCAGCTGGTTGCTACATGAAGTGTGAAGACTAGGACATGGTGGCTGCTGGCAGCAAGGATGTTATTACTGCAGTGTTAATTGCATTTCTTATGTAACTATAGCAGCCTATAGTCATGTATCTGGGAGGTCAAGTCACTTTGCAGTTAATTGATGAATGAATGTTAAAGAAGTAATGAGAAGAGATATCTGAGCTTCTACTCAATTCCCATGCTAACCACATCATCACAGTATCATTATATGCTATGCCTAAGCCATACTCCTCTGATCCTTCTTGAGAAGAACCCTACTTTCTTGTGAAATTGAGCAGCAAATGCCACTACCTGAAACCACGTGTTCAGATCCCCTGAAAATTATGACCTCTGCATCTAAGCCCCCTTTATATGCTTTTTCTAAAACTGCACTTTAAAAATTGGAGCTATCTTTTGTGTGTCCAAGGAGGCAAAGCTCCAGTAATTTGGTCCTGCAATCAGCTGACGCTTTCCATGTGGTGATTGTCTTACTACTCATTAAAGTTTCTGTCTGAGCGTCCAGAACAGAATGTTACTTTGAATCCTGTTCCTCAAACTGTGACTCACTTATGGGTTCTTATCACTCATCAGGGCTATAGAAGTAAAGGTTAAAAGCAAGAGAAATTTAACAGCTCAGGCCTCAAGTAAGAGTGAGATGGCACAGAACTAACTAGATGTTCCCCAGGTGACACTTTCACACAAGGCTCCACAGACACAAGTCTCATCTCTAGCCAGATTTTTCAAATGTGTCCTGCCAACAGTCTTCCCCTGCTCTTCCAGTGCTGGAGTAAGGACTGGACTTGGGCTAGGAAGTTTACCAAGTGTTTTTGTCGTAGCCTTTACTAGGACATTTATTCCAGCAATATTAATTACCCAATGGTTTTCTCTCGCTCAAAGGAGGGCAGAGTTCTTACTGCTTTCAGGGACAGTTGTAGTCCTGAGGTGAAATAAGCTGAGTTGTTGTATTCCGTGGTTTCTTCTCTCAAAGAACTCCCTATCCAAAGGGAGGCTATTACTATCTTTCATTTTCAGAAATGGAGATTTTACAACCTGGGGTTTGGACTAGACTCTCAGAGACTAGGACATCTGCTTCCAATTGGATGTTCTTGAAAGTCTCTTCCCTTAACTTAGACCCCTTGGCTTCCTATGGTTTGTTTTTAAATTTGCCCATTGGTAAATCTTTCCATTCCTCTGTTACATAGAGTCATGGGACCATTTTATGCCAAGCCTTCCCCAACAGGAGTAGTGAAGTTCAGGTGAAAACCAGTATCGAACAGATGAGTTTATCTCAACAGTTCTGTCAGGCAGAAGTAAGTTGCAGGAACAGCATGAACATTGTTCATCACACAGCTGCATCTCACCTGTACTCAGGTGTCTATGCTCAGATGTGTGCTAAAATTCATATATCTGCATGTCTTCCACTTTTTTTGGTGGCGGCAAGTTTTTGGCACATGAGGAGGAGTTTGTACATGTGGCAGCAGTACCTTGCATGTGCTCATCTCAGCTAAATGTCAATGAATCACTTTGATTAAAGCTCTTCTTAACATTTGAGAGCACATTTTCCTGGATATATTAAACTGTGGACAAACATCATCCACATGCTTTGCAATGGCCTCATTAGAAAGGAGGCAGAAATGATGAAAGCTTTGAGCTAGAGTGAGGGTGTGTCAGGCCTTTGGATCTGGGTGTGTAAACAAGGGTACAACAGATTTTGTGAGTATAAACTCTGCAGACTTATAAGACTAAACTCCTGTGACATATTTATGTTTCCTCATACACAAATCACATTGACTCTCACACTCCCCTATCATGTGGAGTCACCGGACTTCAAACGGAGTGGAGGAGGCAGCTGGATTCACTAAACAACATCTTTGGCACTATGAACGTGTGCCAGATAATAAGGAGAGAATCACAATTTAAATGTCAAACTGTATCACATTTCCATAACAAAGTCAGAGAGGATTTCCCTCTCTGCCTTTCCTTTCTGTTTAACTTGTTTAGGGAGCAGAGGCTGCTCTTTCCATGCTGCGGTTTTCAACCCCTGCAAGATGTACGAGGGACATTGTTCTTGTGATACTTGCTTCCTTCATGAGATAATTTGCTGAACACTTGAGTAAAACTGTGTAACAGAAGGAGCCAAAGTTGTCTCAGAGGAAACTATTTAAAACCTCCTGCTCAGCATGATGCCTGCTTACAAAGAGAGCAAGAGCTCTGCTCTTTGCTCTCTGCTAATAATACCTCCACTTTGGTCTCTGGAACTTGAAGCGCTTTCTGAGCACTCTTAAGAGGTATATAAAGCTGATCTGTGTATGAAGCAAATGAGGAAAATTTTCATGTGAAATCCAGTGTTGCATGGGCTCCCTCTCAAGACTATTGCAGATGCTGTGTTTGATTGAAGCTGTGCTAAAGCTGTCCAAGACTTAGATAAAAATGGAAATTATGGGAAGTTTCAGGTGTTTGGCAATGATAAGAAACCTTTTAGACCTAAAAATGAATATCTTCCAAGTATCCATCTTTTGCCCACATGGAAGTAACATGATGACTTGCCAAATAGGGAGGAACTAGACCCTGAAACAGGAAAGAAAAAAAATCAACGTGGACCAAATATCATCTATTTGGAGAAAAAAAGCTTCCCAGGCAGATTTTACTGCAAATACTTAAGTAAGTGACCATTTGTACAATGTCTCAAGGCTATTAGTGTTCTGAGCATTATCAACTGTTGTTTAATGGTTGCTGTTACATTTGACATGCAACTGAAGACCAAGACGGAAGTTGCTTCCCTTAGCAGCTGGCTCTTGTCCTTTTGAAGAATATCTCAAGTCCTGAGCCAGCCCTTTCTGACCTCCATAAACACATCACTTGCTTTTATATACTGTAATAAAGGAAGCTACACTCTGTTTTGCCTGGCTGTGGCTGCCCTGGCCTTGCACAAGCACATCCAGCAGCTGGTTGTAAGTTTGAACCCTGGGGTTCCTGCAGCAGCACCTTCTGTGAAGGCGAGTGTGGAAACCAATGCTACTGGATAATGTCTGAAGCCACCAAAGCTGCCTCCCAGCTAGGAAGCCCCAAGCAGACAACAGTCCATTTCCCCGGCATCCCAAAGGCTTGCTGAGGAGAGCCACCGATAAGGATTTGGTGCAGTGTTTCTTCCTCATAGAGGAAAACTGGAGGTGGGGTTCAGACCTTTTTGTGGCAGAGGACCATGAAAGCCCTCCATGCATTCCCACCTTTGTGATTGGTTTCCTTTCCATCTTCCCTGTGCATATGACCTCTCCATACTTACCCATCTGCTCTGGTTTTCTGCTTATCTCTGAAGAAATTCAGGATCACTCACAACATTTTTATGGGATTTCTCCACAGAGTTCAGTCCTCCATTACAAGGTATCTCTTTTTTTTTTTTTTTTTCTTTTTCTGTCCACATTGTTTCTTTATGTAAGGTGTAAAATCATCATATTACAGAATTACATAATTGTCAAAGTTGGAGGGGACCCAGAATGATCATTGAGTCCAACTCTTATCTGAAATGGTCCATACAGGGATCAAACCCATGACCCTGGCATTATTAGCACCATGCTCTATCTTTCAAAGGGCTCCACAACTACCTGGAAACAGATTGTAACGTGACAGCTTGCATTTTCACCCACCGCCTCCTCCAGCAATTTAACATCAGATTTATCCATGCTGAGGTGATGGAGCCCCTTCCCATGGTCTGCATGTTCCTATGCTCAAGTTCAACCAGCTGCCAATGACCACACAGCTGTAGCAGTCCAGGACTCAGCTGGCTTGAAGGAACATGCTTCTTAAGTAGACTCTGATGCCCAAACCAAGCTTTACCTTTCCTCCCCTGCTTGGCTGTGAGGTCCGTGGCCCTTCCAGCTGAAACTACACCTTCCTCCATTCTAAGTCCCTTCAAGCTGACATATTTTGCCCAGATTTTCCTGCATCTACCTGCAGCACTCTCAGCTAGGACATCTGTTGCGTTGTGTCCTGCAGTATCTCATAAATCATCTCCATTCTGCCAACTAATTGCAGGCTCCAAACCTGGGTTTGCCGGGCTGTGACTTGCCTGGTTTGGGCCTGTGAGCACCACAGAGATATGAGCCACCTCTGTCCCTTGGGAAGCTCCTGCAACATTTAATAGAAAAACTTAAACCTGCACATGCCCAGAAATTTCTCATGTGGGTGGTGTCTACTGGAGCTGCTGCTCCTTTTGCTAACTTTGACTGTTT
This sequence comes from Cyanistes caeruleus, assembly GCF_971803275.1. Classification (NCBI taxonomy): domain Eukaryota; kingdom Metazoa; phylum Chordata; class Aves; order Passeriformes; family Paridae; genus Cyanistes; species Cyanistes caeruleus. The sequence goes on along the minus strand of NC_141702.1, from coordinate 82,561,153 downwards.
CACAGCTCCTTTGTGTTCTACTCAGCTGCTGCCTGCTTCCAGCTTTTGGCTGCCTCTGGCCAAATACAGTGATTGCCACTGTTTTGAAGCAGACATCTTCTTTCCAAAGTATGTTCAGGTCTGTGCATGGCAAGGAGTAAAGGGAAAGAAGCCAGGGCCAAGCAGCCCCAAATTAAGCACCAGTGGCCCTCTCCCTGCCCAGTCCAGCTGCAGGTTTATTTGCATCTCCAATAGAGTTTTTAGTGTGATGCATTGTGCAAATATGTCTGAAGGAATTGTGCCTGTGCTCCCCACAGGTTTCTCTGCTGAAGATTAGGGCAAAAGGCCAAAAGATGCATTTCTGGACCTTATTTTCTATTCCATCTTTCTCCACATTCAAACTTTCATCCTTGCCCTTGCAACAGATAGGCAATTTCTGTTGCACGTCTTCCCACAGCAGTGCCCCACATGCTTGTCCCTCCTTGCTGATACAGAAAGAGCTGCTGTTGCACGTCCTCAGGCCTGGTGTCTCCCCAGTTTTCTCATAATATTCCATCATGGAGCCCTGAGCCATATGTGCAGTGTGGCCAGTGAAACCATGGGTTTTTTATCATTTTGTTAGTATACCAGACCGGGATAAAGGGCACAGCTGCTGGCTTGACTATCTGGCATATGGGTGATCCCACAGAACCACTGCACCCCAGCCAGGTACAGCAGCTGAAGCTGCCATTTTAACTTCTGCTATATGCAGGTTATTTTGCTTTTGCAAGAAGAATTTTTTGTTTGTTTGTGGGTTTTTTGGATTTTTTTTTGTTTGTTTTTTTAAACCAGTTTTGTGTATAGTAGATTTCTTTTCAAAAAAAGTGGAAGGGGAGATGAAGAGAGCAGCTAACGCTGTGAAGTGTTGCTTGCCTCAGCAGTCCCCTTCAGCCATGGAGTGTGTTTCTGTTCCAAGGGAACCCTTGCTGTTTTTCTCTTCTTCTGCTCTGTGCATCCTCTAGGCAGAGTAGGAGCAAAACAATCCCTAGGCTGGCCATCTGAACTGTTAATTTCCAGATGCAGAGCCCAGGTTTCTGTGTGACCCTCCCTCCCAAGTGCCTTCTCAAAAACCTGGACCAAGTGATGTCCTTTCCAAGTCACACGCAGAGTGGTGACTGTACCCCAATCTCCTCCTGTGGCTCTAAGGAAGGTCCCTCCACATACTAATATGTAATACCTCAGGTCACCGAGCACCCCTCCTGTCCTGAATGCACTTGTCCTTGTGCAGGTGGAGGCTGTTTGCAGTGGAGGAACCAATGCAGGCTCTGTACAAGCCCAACGCTCAAGGTCACAGAAAGAGCCCAGGAAAGGAGGGAACTGCACCCCAGCTGCCCTAGTGCCATGTTAACACTGCTGCCACTGCATGGCTGAAATATTTCCCACCATCTGCACTGCTTTTCTAGAAACAGGGAAGTCACTTCTGGCCCCTCTCCGTCTGCCAGTCATCGATTTTGTTTTTTGCTCACTCTGATTTCTCATGGAGTTTAAACAGAGAAGCACAGATCTGACTCCCTTCTGGACTGTGCACTGGTATCCCAGGAGACCTCAGTGTGGTTTTGGAAAGAGTCTGTGTGTGCTCATTTGTACCTCTGAGAGAGGGCCAGGAGCTGTCTGCTGCAGGTGAAGTTTCTGAACACAGAAATATATGTGCTTATAATCCCTCTGGGATAAGCCCTGGGAAATGGGGATCAGAGGCAGTGCTGCCAGTCCAACATCCCTAATCTGCAGCTTCTTCCAAAGGGTCCTTTTACTTTGCTGGATCATCCTGCAGTGTCAGCTCCAGTTTCCAGAGATAGGTGGGCTGATGCCAGACAGGGCACTGGTGCTGCCCAGAACTGGCCAAGGCCCACCTTTGTGTCTGGCAAGCAGGAATGGCATCTCCACAGCTGCTGCAGACCTATGGCACCTTGGCTGCACATCTCCTCACAGGAGGTTAGGCAAAGCCTGTCCAAAACACCTCCTGTGTCTGGGTACACCTAATCTCCAAACCTGAAATCTCCACCCTGGTGTTCAGTGTCAGTACTCAAGATGCCTCTTTTTAGGAAAGAAAAAAAATAAAATGGAAAATAATAAAATGGGAAATAATAAAAGAGGCATCTTTATTAGCTAGAAAGAATATCCCTCCTGTTTACTTCATTCTTCATCAGGTAACCTTGTGATTCTGTGCTATTTTGGTGCTGACATTCCTAGGAGCTTACCGTAATGAGAAGCAAACACCACAAACTAAAATAACAGCATGAACCTAAGTGTAAGCCTTGGATTCCCACCTAGAGATTGACTCATCTCTGAGGGCTGCTGGATCTGCAGTTCAGTATGACCAGTGGAAAATTAGTGGGGGACCTGAAAGGAAGGGGGTCCAAATGGTCCAAAAGGCTGAGATTCCTATGTGCTGGTCCCTCCCAACCTGATGCTCTGTCTGCTGCAAAGCAGATCTCTGTGTTGCCTCTACAGGCACAATATCCACTGCAGTTTTTGAATCTTTCCTGTTCTCATGTCTTGTGTGTTGTTTTGTCACACAGTGCAGCACTGGCCTCAGTGACACGGTCAGTGCCATGCAGGGGCAGGTTGTGAACATGCTGAGTGTGGGGCAGATCAAATCCACCAAGGAAGGACAGGCAAGTGAGCATGTCATACCAGCCCTGAAGACCTCATGTACCTGAGGAGAGCAGCAGTTCTCACCCAGACACTTGCCCCAGGTCCCTAATAGCATGTGCTGATAGACTGCAGGTCTGTGGGGTGAAGGGCCTCTGTAGGACCAGCTGGCTGAATTGCTAAACCCACTCCAAAGCCAGATGGAAACCTGTGTGCGGTCTCTTAGACTGAATTGCACCATTTCTGGCTGTTGCTTCGGAAGCTAAAAGCCACAACACAATATTTTCTGTTATAAAACGAAACCATTTTAATTTTCAAAGCCCTGCCACAGTTTTATGGAGAGGAAGACGCATTTCTTTCCTTGTGAAACTTCATGACATTGGACAGGGTACAAAACAGAGGCAGACTTTCTCTTTAATGGCCATCCTGGAGCAGGCTGTGCAGCATCCAGCCTATCACCCAGCAAAGTCTCCTAAAGATCCCGTTATATAATGCAACCCGAGCTGCTGCAGGACTCCGTCTGAATTCACCTGATTAAATTATTAGCCTCATGTCCTGGCAAACATCTCACGAGGCTGCCTTGCGAGCTTCATAAATCTAATGCTGGGTTTCGGGTGTCAGAGCAACAGGGAAGTATAGTCCAGCTCAGAGCATTTGCTTCGAAACCGGAAGAGCTCTAAGCCCGTGGGAGTGCAAAGCCCCCATGAGGCTGCTGCCTGTCCAACAGCAAAGCTGCATCCAGCCTAAAATCATATCAGCTGCCCCCAGGGGCTGCTGGAACCCCATTCCCTGCACACCATCTTCTTTCACTTTAAGGACATAGGGAGAAGGGTTGAGATGCAACGTGGAAGCTGTCACAGAGGTGTGTGAAGAGCTCCCCTCTGTGCTATTTCCTTCTGACCACCTCCATAGGTGTCCCAAAGGGCTCATGGCATTGATTGCAGGCTGCCTGCTGTGCTCTGGCCAGGCTGCTTCCTCCCTGGCATGGTGATCCCAGCCACCACAATGTCCCTTTTCTCTGCTGGGGACAGAGGTATGGAGCTGCGTGGCAGGAGGACTCCACATTCAGCTCGTGCCTTCTGCCAGGCTGCGTTCCCCAGAGTACAGTGGGCATTAGAAAATTTCTCAAATTAGAAACTGACTTTTGGGTGTGTGCAGTGCCTGGCAAGCTCCGTCCTGTGTTCCCTGTCTAACCTTTGGGAAAGGCAGCCTCAGCATGCTACCCCCCTGTCACTCTGTGTCTCTTCAGGTGCCAGCACCAGGTTAACCTGGGCAACTTTATTCTGCAAGGTACAAGTCCACTTTTCCTCTGACCTTGGCCTCCACCTCTCTGCAGACACTGTATTGCTGCCTTGGATACCTCATGGATGCTCTGGAGAAGCTCCCAGAGGATCTGCAAGTGCAGAGTTCTCACACTGGCCTTCCCAGTGAGGAAGGGAGCAGGCAATGGCAAACAGCACTTCACAGAACCTTCACAGAAGGAAAATAATTTCTCAGCTCAAAGGCTTCCCTACGAAGCCTGCTCCTGGGGACAACCCTGGGATGTGTTCAAGAGGAACCAAGCAGGCTTCATGGGATTACCCAGTTGCCTCCACGGCTCTGCTGGATCACCTGGCACTGCTAGTAGGAGCAGTGGTCTAGAGGTCTAGAAGAGGCCATAATTTAGCAAAACAGAGTTCTTAGAAGGTGGAAGGAAAATCAGGATAGAGCAGACTTTGCAAAACTCTCTGTATGACCTCTTTGTATGACTGAGGATGAATTAATATTTACAAAATTCAGCTAAAGTGAAATAACCCATAGAAAGAAGCAGTATTGCCTGATAGAATTGGCATTGATGTCTCACAAGTGAGAGAAGGCTGCAGTGTGACAGGATATATCCTGGTACATTTTCTCATTTTCCAAGAGATACCTGGAGGTTTGCCTGCGGTTGGCTTTTTATTCATTTCACTTGCTGTAAGTGTGCTCAATGGAGACAAATCTGCTGTTTTGTAAAAGGTTTTCCGGCTCCCAAGCAGCCCAGTGACTGAGTATACAATGCAATCAATGTTACAAGCACTGCTTATGCTACACTCTGGTGCACTGCCAGGATCCCACACAGATCAACCTGACCCAGCCAGAGAAATCATTGAGAAATAAGAGAGAGGGAGAGGGAGCAAGAAGAAATCCCCAAATCCCCAGAAACACAATGTTAAACCCTCCCACCTGATCTGCAAAGCAAAAGCCAGCCCAGACCAAATATAAACCAAGGCTGTACAGCCAAAACAACCAGACTGCAGAAGGTCGAATAATCTGAAATGTGCATATCTCAGCAGGGCAGACGTGCCTGCAACCAGCTTGCGGAAGGGAGGAGGAATGATGTCTCCCTGCATGGCCTCATTTGGGATCTTCTGAAACTCTGGTGCTCTTGGAAATCACAGGAGTGTCTAGCTGGGAGGGAGCCCAAAGTCTCCACAGCTGTTGTCTGGCATCTGTGTGCTTGGCAGCTGCCATCCCAGATGCATCACTAGTGCTGTTCCTCCCTGCCCAGACTGGTATGCCACTGCAATTTGTAGGATGAGTGGTAGGAGTAATGGAAAGGCATCTTTGAAGACTCCAGAAGGCTTATACCTGAGGCAGGAAGGCTAAAGCATTAAAAAACTATGAAGTTTATTTGTTTTTTCCAGTCACATAACGTGTCTGATCCCTTTTAATCTTACTAAACTAATAATAAATCCTGCTACAGCAAATATCTCAGCACTGCCAAAAATGTTTTCTCTTACTCTTATTAAAATGTTGTTGTTTACTAGGCTTTACCCGTAAGTCCTAGGACAAAGGTGTCCCTTTGCCACACTAGCAGAAGGAAAGGTAAATATATTTCTAATGAAGAAGTGGAACAGTTTTTCTCAGTGTTTAGAGTTGCCACAATTCCTGCTTTGCAAAGATGAGATTGCTCCTCATGATACTGGTTAAAGGGTTAAAGGTGGTGACATATCCTTTGGTGTCTGTAGGGTAGTATGCTGGAGAGTCCAGCATACTGATCCCAGCTTCAGCTCAGACTTCAGCAGGACTGTCCCAATGGTGTGGCCGCCCATCAGTGCTGTAATTTTGTAATGAAAAGAGACCATCCTCACCCCAAGTCTCCCTTGTAGCCCCTTGATGCTCATCCCATGAAGACTGCCATGGCATTATAGTTATTTCAGGCCAGCTGGTGACACTATATTTCAAATACACTTCAGGCTGTAAGGAGTCTACCTTTCTCCAACCCCACTTCTGGCAACCCATCTCTTACAAAAAGCATCTTCATCTGTGTATGGTAATGGTATCTTTGAAGCCATTGACTCTATCACCTCCAGGTACTCCATCAGGTCTGTGCTTCCCACCTGTGTTGTGGATGGGAGTTCACAAGCACCGCAGCAATCAGACATTGCGCTCTCCTCAGGCACAGATTTATCTTATGGTTTTGGATTCCAGTACCATCCTGAAAGGCTTCAGCTGCCCAGTCAAAAGGGAGGATTAAGGCTGAGCTCATAATTTAAATGCCATTCTTTGCCAACCCAGATGAATTTCTCAGCTGTTCTTCACCAGATAATGCGCAGCACTTTGATTTCATGAAGAGATGTTTAGCCTATGGTGTTTACAGTTGTATGTTATCCTTACCATGACAACACCAAAGGGAGCGTCCCTCATATAATGATAACTCCTGCTTATCTTCCTAGAAACACTGAAGTTTTCCACCTGTTTGTTCCTGGAAACATTCCTACCCAGAGACTGTGTACTTATACAGTACCACAGTAAAAACATGTGTGACTAGGGCACACAGCCTGTGTTCTGCTGTCTTGGCAGGGACCTGATGACTGTCCAGGAGGAAGCAGAGAAATTCATTAAGGAGTTTTGCACCTTCTCAGAGGGGACATTATACAGCCCCTACAGGGATCTGACACAGAAGGCCCTCTCCTCCTGCCTTCCCAAATCTCTCTCTCACCTGCATTCACACAAGACTCAATACATGACAGACCTTCGTTTTCTCATGCCATGAGCATAAATTTCAAGTTAGGAACACTTGTGAGGGACTTATGGTAGACCTTTAGTGAGTCTATATCCATCAGCTGGTGGAATCCATCACTGTATAGATGAGCATTTAAAACAACTGAGAAAATTCCTGCTAATTTTGTTGATTTGCCTTAGAGACTGTGTTTACATGGGACTACTGAGTTGTGTTCATGTAGGATGGTGGGCTGAGTTACCAGGGATTCAGATGAGTTCTGGTACAACAATGTGCTGACATGAGTACACTGGCAAACCCTACACCTGGTGTTTGGGTCATGACCTTGCAAAGGCATACTGTCAACATTCCAGAATATTTCCCATTTGTAGGTGTTGAAAATCATGTGCTTGCTCAAGGATCCCTTGTTTTATGTAAAAGTGTGTGTGGGATGGGGATGTGTGCAGGGGAGAAGGCTGCTGTAGCTCAAATTGCAACTGATGAATGCTGAAAGCTGAAGGCAAATACCACTTCTGGTTTGAGGGTAAGTGGGTTATAACTTGTTATTGTAAAGAAAAAAAACAAAACAAAAAAACCAAACAACTCAAAGAGGAAATAAAACATGACCCCAAATATACTCCAGGTGAAAATCCAAAGAGGTGTGAACAGAAGAATAAGAGTTGGAAAAAAAAAAAAAAAGAGTTTCTCTATACTTGTACAATGGACAGGTAGAGCCCTGCACTTGTTTTGGGACTGCAGTGACTACAGTAACAATAATGTGAAGGAGGGAAAAATAGATAATGCCATATAGAGAAAAGGTGTGAGTAGTAGCACTAGCAGAGGTGCCTTAGCCAACAGGAACTCTTCCAAAGGGATGGCTTAACTCCACGACTTGACTTCATGCTCTTCAAATATTTGCCTTTGAAAATGACAATATTTGTGGGTACTTGCAGTTTCTTTGACAGCTCCTACCAGTAGCTTTCCATAGCAAAGCAAATGGGAAATTTAATTTTCTGAGGAAATTTCCATGAAAATATAGCAGGTAAAAGCTGACTAATGCTACCAGAATTGTTAGCTTTTGAACCATAAAATGACTTTATTTTTCCCACTAAAATTATGGCAAGGGAAAAAAACCTCCTCATCCTTACCTCAGAAGGGCAGCGGTGAGAACAGGCTTACTTCCCCCTTCCCCCAACAGCCAGCCTGGGGAGGCTAACTTTCCAGGAAGAGAGTGTCGAGGTGTTGTGATACAAACTATTTCGTTGATTCAAAAGGATACAGAGGAAGCTGGGACGTGCTTACTTGTGCTACTTGAGAAGCGAGAACTTCCCAGGGGCCTGACAACTGGTAACTGTAACAAAAATGTTCAAAATTATATTTTGAGATTATTAGGAAGGGGAAAGGAGAAAGATCATAGTGAATGATGATCTAGCTAATGTATCCTGTGGATTGAATAATTCGAAGAACAAATAGGCAAAGAACAAAACCTTGTGTGTCTCACATATTACAGCTGAAAAAGACGATTCAGTACTAATCCGAGTAAATACAATCAGAGCAACAAGAAATCTGTAGCCTTTTATGAGCTATTAAACTGATGGATTTAAGAGGATGGGTAGTCAGACAGGGATAGCTTGCAAATGTACATGTGTCCCGGACTCACAAAAACATTGTGCTGGGCTTTTTGGCTTCATGCTGCAGTCTCCTCTCTCCCAGTGATGTGTTTTCAGGAGGAAACAGTGTGGACTCAATTCTGGACTAAGGCTGCTCTGCACTTTCTAATCCCCTAAATTGCCCTTGTCCTGCTGCCTCTGATTTTCCTCACCTGAAAAACACACTCAGCAAGGTCATCAAATCCCACATTTACAGTGTGGTTGACTTGGGCAGCCACCTCTGGAGATACTTAGTCCAACCCACCTGCTGACAGCAGGGTCAGCTGGATCAGGTTGCTCAGGGCCATGCCCACTTGTTCCAAACTACTACCATGATGGATAGAAACTCCATAACCTCTTTGGTTAACCTATTTCTAGCTCTCTCTTATTGACAAGTCCAAGCCAATTCTTTCCAGCCTTTGGCTAGCAAGCCCACATACTGATAATCATTGCAACAAGGCTGCTCTAATGCCAAACATCTTGCTGGTGCTACAGCAAGAGAAGGCCAATAACCCTCATGCAAATATATGCTAAGAGCCCTGTGTATGCAAAGTGCAGTGAGACGTGCAGATCACCACGCAGTGTGGGAGCCGTGCCCATGCTCGCACTGACAGGGAAAAAGCCCAGCGCTTCCAAAGGGTTAGTACCCTCAAGGTCACCACAGCTCAGGCTGACGTAAGGCCATAACCTTGGCAGGGTGGGAGAGGGGGAGAGCAGCGTTTCCATTTTGTGGAATAAATAATACCCAAGGCTTCCCTGATAAGAGGGGCTGTATCAATAGAGAACTTTATTCAGAAGGTTAATGAATTGATCTGATCATTCCTGAGATCATCTATTAGTCCGGTGCTTGCCCATGAAAGAGAACTGCCCTGGAGCATACGCTGCACATCAGTGAATCAAACGTGCAAAGAAAGACACACGACTGGAGAGAAAAGAAGTCTGAAGCAAAGCCTGACACTGAACAGCTGGACAGCAGCATATAATAATGGAAAGCATGTTGTGAATGCCACATTATCCAAATAAAACAGTGCAGAGGAGATTTAGAAAGATGAGAGGGACATGTGGTGAAGATGTAAGAGCTACCATCTTATTCTTCCCTGAAATAGGCCATAAATAGTCTGTGGGACCCTTTGTTACAGAAAAATGCTCTGAGCCCAATTTTTGTCTGAAACAGTTTCAGACACAGCAAGAGAACAGAAGCTCAGTACTAGCCTGGAGAAAAATGCCTACAGTTGGAGCACACCCTGCATCTCCTGCAGTAGTGGGGTTTCCCCCAGAATCATCCCTAAACCCTGTGCCTGTGAATGCCAAGGGGAAGCATCTCCCAGTGCAGTGCTGATGGCCACCAGCACTTTGTCTCAGCTCAGCTGCCAGGTGCCTGCCTTGCAAAATTCCCCATCACACTTGTCACTAATTGGTACCTTTGTTAGGAGGCTTATCAAAGAATGGGAAAGCTGGACAGGGTCACAATGGCTGAATTATCTCCTTGCTCCTGGAAGTGACCCTGCTGAGCCGAGGCTGAGGCAACTTGACAGGTCACTGTAGTGGAAGCAAATGCTCGTGTTGTAGCATTCTGGGAGATGAAGAGGACTTAAGGCTCCAGGACTGCCTGTTCAGCACAATGGGCTGCCAGCACTAAACTTACTGTAATGAAAGCAATAATGGTGCAACCCTGTCTGCGTTAAAAATCCACTTTCATCAGGATTCACTTCAGTTTAGGAGTTGTATCTGTGACCAAAGTGTTCCTTACAAGACTGAACTAGCTCATTAAGATTGAATTGTGCCCGTGGCATTCAAAGGGAAACACTGGCTATGCACATGCAATACATACAGGTTGTGTCACTGTCAGACAGGCTCCATATGTATCTTGAATTATGGTCTAAACCCACTCCAGTCAGGGAATATGCTTCTCTGCTCTACTGTGAGTGTTACAAGGGAAAGAAAATGGACTTGCTTCTGTGATGAATTATTGATTCAGATTGCAGATTGCCTGTGGTTTGGCAAGGATGGTTATAGTGTAGTTATTTACTGCTATTATTCATGTATGTGAGGTTAAGACAATGGTTTGCCTGAACTACACAGGAGTCCAAGAAACTAGAGGTAGCATGCCTTCACATTGACCTTTTCTTTAGCCTAGGCATAGCTTCTGCTGACCACTTGGATGCAGGAAAATGCACTTTCAGTGCTGTGCACTCCAGAACTTCAGTGGCCAGTGCTCATTTTTCCAGCAGCTCTGACCGTCCATCCTTTGCTTTGGAAGCACTGGTGATGGGTGGGTGAGAGGTAGATTGACTACAGCCACATTTCTGTTCATGAGCACTGCATTTAAACCTGAATGGCTGGTTTATTTGCTTGTGTTTAGACCCCTCATATGGAGTTATAGTAGGCACAAATGCCTACTACCTATAGTAGAACAAATGCCTACATTTGTTCAGAGGTTGAGCTCGCCTTTCAGCTGCTGAGATCCATTCTCCTGTTGGACACCAGATCAGACTGTGAGTGTGGGTTCATTCAGTCCTTCTGCCCTGACTCCCAGCCTGAAAGCCCCATTGCTTGGTGTGAAAGCCTCATTGTCTAAGTCATTTATAAAACAGAATGGGCATGGAGAATCCATCCGACGGTATTCTGCTCAACAGCGGCAGATCTGACAAAACCCCTTGGCAGTGTCAGCTGGGGCCAGATAAAAGCACCTGGTAAGCTCATCAGCCATAGGGTTGTAAGGTCAAGGAGGAGATAATCCCTCTGAGCCATGTCAATGGAACAAGCTTATTTCCAAGATCTCCCATTCAGAGGCAGGGTCAGAGCTCGACCAACACTGTCAAGGAAGAGTATTCCCACTCATCCTTACTTTCCAGTGCCTTCTGCTGTCAGATTTTGGCTCATCCATGGAAAGCCCACCAAAACAAGAGAGTGTCCCACTTTAAAAACTTTTATCATCTTCACTGGAGATTTCACTTGAGAGTGTGCCACATGAAAGCAGGGCTATCACAGATTCTCTTTGGAGTCATACAGAATGGCATGTCCCACCACATCTTCCTGCCTTCAGGGCCAGTCTTCCTCTGAATGCAGGTCTAAGATTTGACAGCTTGTGAAACATAATCTGGACATTTCTATGCTGTTCCTGTCACACAGCCTTGAGTTCAGGGATGCATTGAATTCTGTGCTTGGTTTTCCCTGCTTTGATATCCCATGTTGGGGGCATTGATTAACACACAGAAAGTAACTGTACCTGCCCTTTGGTTTAAAGTATTACTTATCTCTTCAGCCACTTTAGTCTGTTGATAGCATAGTACTTCTCCTCTGTAAAGTACAACTCTGCCCTGAAGAGTAAAAATGGCTTTTGGTTGCAAAGATTGCATCTGCTTTTCAGAAGGTATAATAAAAACCTTGTGGCAGCATAGTTCAGCAGTTTCATGGAGGGGTGCAGCACCTTTTGCATGCCTGTTCAAAAGAACTGGGGAGTGATCCTGATGAATTACATTTCAAAGTGGCTCTTTGGGGTCTTACTTTGCTTTGGCAGAAGAGGTAGAGGTGGCATTGGGATCTTCTATTGCAGCTGAGTGGATCAAGGGGAAGGAGTTGCTGCCATTTGTGTAAATCTTCAGTTTTCAATCTATTTCCAAATCATCTCCATCTTCCCAGCTCTATTGACTACGAATTCAGTCACAGTCCTTGGATTCCGCAAAATCTTGCTCCAAATGGCCGTATATTGTTTGCTCCAACATATCTGAAATTCTTCTTCATGCTTATTGTGTGGACATCAGCAACAACCTTTCCTACTAAGCCAGACTGTGCCGTTTTAGGTTCTCTTGTCCTGTTTCTCATTGGGAATCAGGAAGGTATGGGACAGGACGCATTTATATCATCTCTGGAGCTGCATGATGAAGTGATTTTGAGCTTGGCAGCCTCATCGGAACATAATTTAGATTCAGAGAAAAAAACAAATGTAAATTTTGGAGGTTCAGTCTTATTGTTTTCAGTTGACGCAAAATGCTCCGTGTAATCCAAAATGAAATGCTTTGCTATGGACACATGCAAACAAAAGGCAAAGAGAGGGTGGGTTATGCAACCTCATTAGGGAGGAGAAGTTACTGCCATTGCAGCCTTTTATCTGTTATAGAGAGGGCCATCAGAGACTCCCCATCACTAGTGCAAGGCTATTTCAGGCTGGAGTCACTGACTGGAGTACAGCAGCAGCCCTGAGCATGGGGCTCTGACACCTCCTTGCCCAAGAGTCCCAGTCTCTAAAGGATTCTAGACCGTCTGATCTTTAACTCTCCACTTTTCCTGTTGAAGACATTCTTGTTTAAATATTGATTGGGCTAGAAGAAAGCCTTCCTCACCCTGCTGGACTGGAGTACTGTCCCACAAGATCAGATGCACAGATTCCCTCCTTTTGGGAGGGACTATGAGCTTTGTATCGGGAAAAGCCAACAGAAGACTGGGCGCTGAGAGCTACTCATACCCTAGGAAGGTCTGGACAGGACACTCTGTCCTGCTACCCACAGTCACACTCCAGGCACCTGAGAGGCAGGGTTGTGTCTTCCCTTGCTGTGTGGGAGTTTAACTTGACTATTCTACAGCTCTTAAGATGAGACATAGAGGTACAATTTGAAGAGCACTACCTCCTCTTTCCTGTTTGTGAAGTTAACTCCTTTTTTTCCTCTTTTCCTTCCCAGCTAGCATTATCCATGAAACACAATACTAATAATGTGTGAGCAGTTTCAGGACAACTAAAACCACATTTACAGAGTATGTATAATTCTCTGCAAAAGTGATAATTCTTCAGGTCTATTCATGATCACACATTTGCAGAATTAATTCCATATATCTGTGAAGGAATAATTTCAAACCCTCTTTCAAAACAGAGCAGTTATTGGTTGTAAAAATCTGATCAGAAAAATAGAATGAGACACAATTGGAAGTGCTTAGAAGCTAATGAAGAAAAAGTTATTTGCATTGGTGCCAGCCTCATTGATATTAACTGAAACACAACTTCATCAGCAAGCTTCTTTCTGATCCTGTTGTGTTTGCCAATGGTCTTGCTTATGCAAAGAAGATGTGCTGCCTTCTAAAGATCTTCCTTTGCCTGTGTTTATTGGCAAGGGTCAGCATATCTTCCTGTGGTGTGGGATTCATGATGTGCTCCATGGGGCTGATTGTGGGACACATACTTGTTAAAGGGCAGGCTCTGTCCTCAAAGAGCTCCCAAGTGAAGTCAGAATCAGCTGCAGCAGGTGATGGAAAGACAAACAGGCAACTCACGGTGGGATACGAGTAAGCAGCTAAGTCAGTGCAGAGACTCTGGACGACTGCCTTTATGAAAGGGTTGGGTATGTGTGAGCCACAAATCATCTTGCTCCTAAGAGAGAACTGAGTGGTGCTAATGGAATATGTCTGCCCAGAGAATTACAAAAATGCAGGAGCTGGGATGGGAAGAAGAGCTTTGATATAAGGAGAAAATATTGTCAGGGGAATTATACTCAGGTGGGAGCATGAGGAGGGGGAGCAGGAACACATAGTAATGCAGGTGACTCCAACCAGCACTGCTACTTCACTTTCCAATAATACAAGACCAGGAGTCTCCCTTAATTTTAAGATAGACTTAACAGTATAGAAAGAAATACTTTTTCTAGCAATGCATTATATGCATATATGCATTTTCTACTTTCAGAGAGGGCCCTATGTTGCTGGATGGTATTGAGACAAAGAGTTTAAATTGAACATGTGCTAGACATGGGACTAAATTTATCTTTGTTGTTAGTGTGTCTCAATAAAATGACTAATAATGGCATCTGCACTTACAGTACACCAGCCATACACATACTTTCAAAGCCCAGGCTGGCCAGGAGGAAATCACATGCACTGTCAGTGCCCAGCTTCAGGGTATGAAATAATCAGACATGAAAGGGGCAAGTAAGATATCCCTATACTGGAATGGAATTTAGGTGAATTAGGAAGAGTTTCGCACTTGTCCTTCAAGCATCCTCTACTGTCAGCTGTAGTTCTACTGCTGGCCCTGTGGACAATTTTTCGTAATGCAAGCAGTCTTTTCCTTCACTTGCTCCTCAATAAGCTGATCCTAGGAACTTTCTGCACAGCTTCACCCAAGCGGGTTTCTGACAACATTTTGTCAGAAGGCTGATGTAGTTGGCTATTTCATTTCTGTTGAAATCTGATGGACAGGGTGGGCTTTGTTAGATTTCTGCTGTAAAAGGAGATTTCTTAGGGCATGGACCAAGGACATATTGTTTCTTCTGATGAACAAGTTGCCAGCAGCCAAACAAAACATTACAAAACTAAACAGGACAGAGTGTGTGCTGCACTTCAAGAGGCTGTTCTTGTTTTGACAAGAATCTAAAGCAAATGTTAACACAGAGGACAAATCAGAGAGAACAAAATGTCGTCTCTCCAGACCAGTAAGAAATCAAGTCAGCCTGATGGACACCTCTACATGCAAGACCTGCCTTTCATCTTAGGTTCTTGAGGAGGAAGACATTGCTCTCTGAGCTTCTTGGCAGGAGAATTCCTCTCCTTAGTCCATGGCTGTTGATCATACAAGTCAGAAATGGACCTCATTAAATGGAAGATATCACCCTCTCTTCAAATCTGGCTGTCTGCTCTGGGTTTGTTTCTCTTCGTTGGCATTTCATTCCCACTGGCCAGGTCACTTGTAGCTTATCTGGCCCCACTCACTCTAATGCTTCTAGACACATGAAGGAAACCATGTGTGCATCACCCAAGTGCTGGCTGTCATTTTACCAGGGAACAGGGAACTACTTGGTTCTTTCTGTTGTTATAGAAGGTCTCAAGAAGTATTAGATGCCTGTGGTCTGTCATAGACCAACCACACTGGAATCAGCAAGATACACAAGTGACTATTAAAAGGGACATTTGCAAGTTCTGCTCTGCATTACCCCTGCCACTGGTGGAGAGGTGGGTGGACCTGCCTTCAGCCTGGGTTCTATCTGGAGCTGTCCATCTGCCTGTGCCCATCCTGCCCTCAGCTCTTCCCCCTAACTGATGTACCAGATCTGCCAGTGGTGAGGGCCTCAGGAGACCATTTCATGCTATTCTGGGCATACTCACACTTAGATAACTATGCTACAGAGACAAGGTATTAGAAGTCAGCGGCCATTGATTCCTAGGTTGAGTGACATGGACATAGCAGCAGGTGATATTCACAGATCAGAAAGTGGCCAGAGTCCAGCCCATCTATTGGCTTCATTTGCATTGGGATTACAAGATGGTGGAAAAGGACTGAAGGAAAGACAGCTCACAGTGTTCTCAGTGGTAATGACAAGCTAGTCACCAGTCAGTTATCAGGATCTATCTCCACAAATTTGCTATCAGCCAGACTCCAGAACAGTGTTTTCAGCTCTGACCCTGATGTTTCTAAGGTGTGGACAGTGCTCAAGATGGGAAAATAGCAAAAAGGTGAGCGTGTGTACAGCTATAATCAAGAATAAAAAGAGAAAATACTGAACATGGCTTTCATCATGGATGGGATTAACTGCCTGCCCCCATCCTTCAGGACACAGACGTGCAGTCTTCCCTGAAGATACTTTTCACCTAGAGAGGAAAAAAACCCAGATAGGCTGATATTTTTTCTAGTGCTGAGAGCTTCACAATGTAATATTTATTTAGCAAAATATAAACTTCAACAAAGCCAAGTCTGAAAGATAGGAAGGTAATTCGTGCATTATAAAGATGAGAGGAAGTGGTGAGCAGTCTGGAAATAACACACAGTTAGAGAGGCTGCTTTTGGAGGATTTCTGAAGAAATAAAGTGGTTTTAATGGCTTGATAAATTTCACTGACCTTCCAGTGGAGACAAATCTGTCTTTTTATCTTTTATTTGATTTTGTACACAGATGAGCCTTTTCAGCTATTATTTCGGCTCTTGGAAAGGCATTGCAAACCTAACTGTGATGACAGACATTTGAACTCAAAATGATCTTTTCCTGAGATATGAGTGCTAAGCTTCATGAAATGATTGACTTCACAACACAATGCATCATAAGAATACTGGTCTGTGTCCAGAAACTGGCCTGCTGGCTTCCCCTCTCTTATTGTGCAGCCTTTCTCTATCCTGCTACCTGCTTTCTTCACACTACACTGGCTGCTTTTATTATTTGATTGATAAGAGTTTCATCTAACTGTACTTTTGGAGCTCTCCCTACTTACAGCTGTTGTGCTGAGTTTAATTGCAATGCCTCAGACAGCGCATGATAGGAAAAGGGCCAGAAGGGCTGTTCCCATTTGACAATTCCAATCCCTTGCTATTACAGGCAAGTGCATCTTGTCATATCTTTCATAAATACAATAAGCTCCATCATCAAAAAGCTTTTAAAGTAACCTTTTTAGCACGTAGTCTTGCTGGAAGCTTGTTCTTGCACCTCTGCTCCTCCCCCTTGGGTGTTCTGATTATTTGCACGTCTCTCAATGTGCATTGCTTTGTTTTCACAAAGACGGATAAAGAGATGGCTTCTTAAAACCCCTCCTTTTATAACTTCAACACGTAGTTAATTCTTTGTTGTTGGTGATTAATCCCCTGGCAGAGCATTCAGAGCCTGGTAATTTACAGAGTAATTTGGAGCAATCAAAGCTGATATTGATTTATTCCCAATATCAAATCAATGCCAAGGTACATGACTTCTGATCTGCTCTCTAATATATCAATAAAGGCTACAGGATGAAATGCATTCTGGCATTTGAACAAAACTTAGCAACTACCTCAGCATTGTGGTATGTCACTACAGAGAGCTGAATTTCATCTGCAGAGAGCGCATTCTGATGTGTGTAACACTGCCTTTGGCTTTCAAAGACCATTTCCAAGCATTGTAGAGCCAGGCTTTCTCTGGAGTTAGAGAAACATATGCTGCATGTGCTAATGCACCATAAATCAGTGCCCGCTAATTCTCCATGGCTTTTCATGTCAGGGGAAGTTTCTAGAAAGCAGGTAAGAGAGAAGAATTTACCTATTATCAAGGAAGGTGTGAGACACAGACTATGAAACAGCTCCAAAAGCTTAGAACTTGCCTAACTTGCCTACCTATACTTTAAGGCTTTGAAAGCGTCCGGACCTCAGGCCACCATAACCTGAAATTCTTCTAACTTTCTAAGGAACAACACTGATGGGATATCCACATTGACTTAGCATTTCAAATGTGCTCAATTTAGTGGACTGTTTCTAATTAAGCAACAGAAAATTAACCAATAAAAAAAGTGCAACCAACCACAAATCAATCACATTGATATTATGTGTCTGGGAGGTATACATCATATACTGTCATCTTCCAGCTTGCTGTTAAGTCAGTACCTGAACCAGAGGCACTGGAAGCATATGATGTTTTTGTAACAAGCTACTCAAATAGAGCAATGCTCTTGGTCTCACTGTGAAGAAGATGCATGGGAACTCACCAAGAAAACATTCCCCTTTGTAATGAACTTTGTAATTTCAATCACTATTCATT
This sequence comes from Cyanistes caeruleus, assembly GCF_971803275.1. Classification (NCBI taxonomy): domain Eukaryota; kingdom Metazoa; phylum Chordata; class Aves; order Passeriformes; family Paridae; genus Cyanistes; species Cyanistes caeruleus. The sequence goes on along the minus strand of NC_141702.1, from coordinate 82,543,458 downwards.
ACAGAAGCTTTTGGACTGGTGAGTAACTGGAAGAAATGAGAGACACAGTATCTTCTTCCACACACAGTGACAGGATGAGAAGGGATTCCCTGTCCTGGTTGTGGGGAAGAACACACTTCCTCCTGCAATGTGGTCTGTCACTGCAAAGGAATTCAGACTTAACTAGATGCATGCACTTAGAAAAGAAAAAATTCAGACAGAAGAAGGCTCATAAAAAAAAGTCAGTAAACATAGTCCAGGATTTTATTTGAATGACATCAACAATAGAAGATACCAAAACTGGCACATTTTTGTGGACAGAACTAACATTTCCAGAAGAAATTAATGTTAGACTTTGGGGGATTATGTCAGCTAAAAATTTTTTTTGGTTTGTTTTCAGTTGTTGAAAGACAAATGCAATTACATTTTTTAGGAAATGTGTACTGAAAAATGCAACCCAACACTGGAAAACTTTTCTTTGCAACCAGCCACAGCTTTTCTTCAGGTTTCTCAAAAATCAACAACTTAAAAGCCTTTTAAGTAAAAGATTTAGTACAGACTTTTCAAGACTAGACTTGCAGAAACAGTTGAGGATGCAATTTATGTGGCTGTCCTCAAAGTCTGAGAGCTCTTCAGACAATTGCAGTTGAGTGGTCACTACAGGGTCACAATATCTGAGATCCTTTGCAGGTCATGCAGAATCCCTTGTAGGGGATCTTAAGTTACAGCACAAAAGATACTTACTCCTGCATTAGAGGAAGTTTGTATTACTAAGTCAACAGAAAAATAGAAGCACGGAATGACTAGAAATTTTCAATGGGTCAAAAATAAAATGAACAAGCAGATCTATACTAGATACACTCCATGACAGTGTTTATGCAGGCAGCAGTGATATACTGCATTCTTTAGGATGTAAGAACCCAAAATTCATGTGTGCAAGTGCTGCTGCCAGTGTGAGACTGACTTCTGTTCATCCCTCCTTCCTACAGTCTGCAGTATGGCTCTCTGTTGTTCAGGGACCAGAAGTTTCTGTTCAGCAGAGGACTTGCATATGAGTATTACTGGAGATTAACAAAAAGTATGGCCTCTGGTATTTCCATGAACACTAATGGATATGAGCACATCTCTGAAATGAAAGAGATGCTTTGCAGAAATGGGGTTGCAGAACTCAGCATGACAGAGGAACCACACTGACACAGACCCTGGAACTTGCTACCTGGAACTCAAGCACAACCAAGGCTGCTGCTCTGCCAGCCATGTAGGTATGATGGAAGATCCATTCAAACACTGTTCAAGCCTTGCAAATTTCTTCTGGTAGTTCAAAGAAAGGAGATGCTCTTCCAAACTTCATGAATATTTCTTGTTTCTGTGCCAGATGCTGACGAATTGCATGGTCATTTCCTCGAAGTCTAGCATAATGTCCATGTCATTTCTATATCTTGGGATCAGTGCTAAGCCTCAGACAAGACAGACTGACTTCTCTTCTTGCTGCTGCATGGGATCTTGTTAAATAAGGTTCTAGAGTTTTACTGTGTGTGGAAAGAGGCCTTTAAAATCTATTCTGATCATATCTAAAGTGAATGTCTGCCAGTGGCATTTTTGAGGAAGTAAAACCAACATCAGCTATGAAGAGTTGTAGAACCCCTCCTCTTTTTTGTTGCTGTTCCCCTCTTCTCTCCTTCCTCATGACAGAGAGAGGACTGTAGATTAATGATCCATTGATGATTTTACTGAAGGTCTCTCCACCCATTCATAAGCACTATCTATACAGAATACTACTATATTCTTGGGTTTTTGTACTAAAACCCTTAGCATTTCAACAATCTAAGCCTGGTGGTTTGTTTTTTGGTTTGTTTGTTTTGTTGTTGTTGTTGTTTTAATTTTTTTTTTCCAGCTGTAAACTCTTGGAGTCACTGATTGTCTATTTCTCTCTGTGTGTTTATGCAGTGCCAAAAACAGTAGGGTTGTTCTTGATTAGGCACCACCATAATTACAAGAGTTTGGACAACCTGCTCTCACCTGAACTTTGATGTGATGATTTGTAAAATATCTGCTGGTGATCCCTCTATAATGTGAAATGACACACTCCTCTGACATCAGAAGCTAGGACATCTTTATCTGAAAAAATTCATTTGCATGATAACATCTGCACACCGTGTCCTTCGCAGAGGGAGAAGTGTGTTTATGAGTGCCAGTGAGGAGCTGGCTCACAGGTATGAATATGAATAGGTTGTTCCATACAGGTAACTCAACGCTGATGTTGTCAGGGCTGGTAACCTTGGGTACTGATGATAGTAATAAAATCTGTATTGCACATGTAATCCTGGGTACCAAGGTCATCCATATTAACTTGCACCATCACCAAGAATGGGTTTTCAATGATTATGGGGTCATTTGCCACAGTTAGAGCGGTCCAGTCAAAGGAAGATATAAGACTAAAGATATCTCAGAGGGCTTGAATCAGCATGAGATGCTCTAGGAGTATTTGCTGCAGAAAAATATCAAAAATCCGAAGGCTATTACCTAGCTATATTTGACAAAACTCTCCTTTAGAATGAAACTATCAGTTACAAAGGGCACCTGCAGTAGACAGTGAAGGATCTCAGGTGATTCTGTTTTGGGGAAGCAGGTGACACATCAGTCAATGGTCCCTCATTGTCACTGATATCTCTCATTCTGCTAAGAATCAGTCCTGATTTGTCTCTCCTCAGATGACACAGTGGCTAGATATAGATGGTGAGTACACATCTTATCTATCATAAGGCCTATAAATAGTTGTCATGTCCATGTACAGTATCTCGCTGGACTATTTACAGAATTACCCAGAGCCCCTTGAAGCCAATGAAAAGGATGCCATTTACATTACAGGGGTTTGGATGAGGCCATTATAAACTCCTCACTTCTAGGGTATGTGATCACACTCTCCTAGGCCTACAACTATGTGAATGGTGAACCACAGCTAGTAATAGGTTTCCACTAGGATCTACTACATTTTTATAGCTATTTTCTTGGTAAATGGTCTCAATGGGAGAGAGGAGAAATAAAAACACAGAATGTAAGCGAACAAGGACAAGATTTGGAAGGAGTCCATCTTCTGCTTTGATACATTTTCCTTCTTATGATAAGGGAAAGATTTGAGGGAAGCACAAATAGGAGAGGGCAAGGTGAGAGCAGGTTAGGAGAGTATGTGGTGGGAGGCACCAAACTCTGTGGCTTGAAGTCTGTTGTATGCATTGAGATATACCAGGTAAGTCTATTTCCTTTGCTTAGTATTTGTCATTGTGTCTCCTGCCTCGAAATGGGAACAGCAAGTCCTGAAAGGGCATCTACCCTTAATGCTTCTGCACTGCACATGTACCAGCAGAATCCAGCTGTGTAAACTTCCTCCAACAAAGCTCTCGCAGCAGGTAACGTTTTGTTTTCTACAGCAACAGGGAGAAGGGACAGAAAAAGCATCCCAGCTTGGAGGATTGGGTGATGGGCTGCTATACCACTCCTCTTCCAGCCCTGCTGCACTCATATACTCTAATTTAACTAGCCAGTGAAGCCAGCATTGTGCCTGAACTGTGACTACAGACCCTACTAACCCAGTAAGATCCTTGTGTTTGATGCTATAAAAAAGAGTGGAAGGATGGCCCCAGATCCAAGAAAATTGAAGTCCAAATACATATAAAAGACAGCAGTTCAGAGAGAATGTGTAAAAAATTAGACTTTTCTTGCAAGCACACTAGACAGTAGCTCTCCCCTTAATCCAGCACCCTGTAGTCAAGGTGGGGGTTTATATGGTTGATGTGAAGGAGGGGTTAAGGAATATTTTCCCTGCTCCTCTTGCCATGCATCAATGAAAAACAGAGATGACCATGCTGCAAAAATCTTCATCCCTCTGTAACTCAGTGTTTTGAAGGAAATGGGGACACCTTTCATAATCCAGCCTTAGTAGGCAGGAAGGAGGCAGCTGATAATGAGGAATTGGGATATCAGTGCCATGGGACCCCTCAGCATGGAACTGCAGGCAGGCACAAGGGGCTGATGGGCTCTTATTAGTGGGAGCAGGGAGCTGGGGAGAATCCCTGTGTCATTCTTGTCCCTCTCAGGATGCAGGAAGATAAGTCCAAGGTGGGTAAAGAGACCCCCACCTCCTTCCTGCAGGCAGCATGTGCATCCAGGTGGAAATGCCTCTGCAGATGTGTGTGGACTCAACTCCATCAGGTCCAGCCCCATGCCTGTGCCTTGTCTGGTCTCTAAACTCTGTGCTTCGAGAGAGGGAGAAAGGGAGTAGGAAAGGGTATCAAGTGAAGTGGGGATGACTAAGGCTGAGGAGAAAAGCAGTGATGGGGAAGGAAAAATATAAATTTTCACTTCAAATGGTTGCAAGAGATGGTTGACAAAACCCAGGATGAACAGGGGAGAGCTAGAACCAGCTGCAGGTGGAGAAAATGGATGCAACATGGTGAACAGCCTGCCTCTCCAGGCAGAGGCAAAAGCTGGCAGCAAGTAAAAATCCTGAAAGGTAGTGCAAGAGGTCAAGAAAACAGGCTAGGAAGGAGGAGCAGAGGGAAGGGATGCAGGTGGTGCTGGCTGCTGTGGAGAAGATTGTATGAACTTCTATCCTCAGGCCTGGAAAACCTGCCAGAATCTGAATTGGTTTGTGCCCTGAAGCAAGAGGGTTCTTTTTCTGTTGCAATCTTAGCTAGACTTACTGCAGATATTATTATTCATACAAGTATCTAACAAAAGATACAGTGTGAAGCAGCTGGAGCGGAGCTCTGGAAGGTGAATTATATTAGTGTTTTTGTTGAGGACTTGGTGGAATTTAGGTCTTTTCATGCTCATCTGTCATGAGACAAGATGGATGACAGAAAAGTGAACAAATATAAATATATGAACTGGTCGGAGGCTGTGCCTCAGCACTTGGGAGAAGGCAAGTAGCTGGACAAACTCCTTGTTACTTGTGTCCTCATTTATCCCTGTCCATGGAGAGAAGACCTCATTCCCTTTTACCAGAATCGTGACTCATCCATAATTTTTTGTGCCAAAAAGTGGCTGAAGATACCTAGTGTCTATGAGTGGTACTTTTCAGAAAGTGGGAGACAGTCCAAACAAACTCCTTGGGTAAAACAAAGTCAGGCCTGAGGCAGAGTACTCAGCAATTGTTCTGGAGAACATGACCTTTTGGTTTCTGTGAACTATGAGGTCAGAGTCTTTGCTGACCTTCCTGAATCTCTGAAACCAAAGGGGAGAAGTGAATGACTTACTACTACAGAACACTTAGTTAATTTCCTTTAATAATGCAGAAGTTACTTGTTTGTCGGCCAAATGAAAAGAAAGAAAAAAACCTATCCCCAAATGTTTTGGTTTGGATAGAAACAAATCTCTTGTTTTGCTTCTTTGCTTTGTTGCTGAAACATTTTTAAAATTTAGTCCTTTTGTCGCTAGAGGACACAAAATGATTCACACGAACACCTCTCAGTGTCAGAACAGAAAAAACAGTGCCTTTATTCTCTGACTCCAGTATTTATAGATTGTTGACAATGACCAGGGATTGGATAATTAAGTTACCATCTTCCCAAGCACACTGGTCATGAGAAACATCCATCAGAAGATGTTTCTTAGAAGGAATGTGACAAACAACTTATGTTCATGGAACTTTCATGAGAAAGTAACTAAAACTATGGAAACATTATCAGAAGGCTTCAACTTCCAGGGCGACACCTTTCACTGGAAATCTTTAAGTCAACTGGAAGTACAGTATGGAGATGAGTGAGCACCATCTTAAGCTGACAACTTGGCCGCTTCCCAGATCTGGGCTTGCACCCCCAAGTGGCTCTCTAGGACTTCTGCTGATGGGGCTCAATTTTGCAAAATTAATGAGCTCCTCCCTGGATCAGAGCTTATATGTCAGGTGACTGCCCTTCCCATCCCAGCATGTTCTAACCATTGAACCAGAAAAGTAGGCCCTTGCTATATTAGCAAAACGTGAACTGCTCTAGCAAGAGGTAAAACAGAAAAGCCAGCTTGGATACCCTTTAGCTCTGTGGCTGCTTGACAAGGTAGAGACCCCAGTTCACCATTACCTGGTCCTATAGAACATTCTGTTTCCTTAGCAGTTATTCACTGGAAAGGTTTCACTACTACAGAGGCTGCAGAAGGATCATTTTTGTCCTCCATGCTGCTATCTGCCTTTAGGCTTTCATTGTGTTACTTTCGCATCCACAGTCCAGAGTTTCTCTGATCTTACACAACTCTCAGAGACTCTTCTTGAAACCCAAGCCCCAGAGGAAGATGTAGTGACAAGGCTAAGAGGGCTCTTTTCTTTTAATTTCAGCTCCTCCTCCCCACATTGCTTTGCTCTTGGCTGACATGAGGTTGGTCAGTGTGAAGGCAGGAAATACAGCTAGGGTAGTCACCAAATCCAGCTTCAACTACATGGCAATTGTTCCTCACCAAATTGTCATGAAAGAGAGCTTTTCCTCTGACACCATCAAGAGTTTAGTTCATGGATCACCAGGTGTAGTTGCAACCTCAAGTTTTGCTCTGCCCCATTCCAGCTACAAACAATCCTGCCTTTCATGGCTGTGCCACAGTAATACACAAGACAGAACCTCCAGGTACAGCTGATCTGGTAGCAAGGGTCTAAGTCGCCATGTGTACTGACCACAGAAGCATATCTCTGCATAGTATAGCAATCAGGGGAAGGTGGAAAACAAACAAACAGACAAAAATACTGCTTCATAGTGTCTAAAGGAACCAGTTTAAGGAGTAACCTAACTGTATAAACCTGTCAAAGAAGTTAAGTCACCTGGTGGTTTATTAAAATGGATAGAGGTGTAAATAAGTGGATAGTGGCGTAGAGCAGATAAAGGTGGTTTAATTTTAATGACTTTTAGACTTTAGGCCTTTTGACTACTGTTACCATTACCAAACATGCTGTGTGGAATTTAGAACTCAACCCTGGAAAATTTATCTAATTCATGTGTATTAACAAAATAAAACATAACCACAGGCTTTGGGGTTCCTCCTGAATAGCTTATCTTCCCCTCCCTTTCCTGTTTAGTATTGGCAAATGCAACAGTGCTTGCTACAGAAGTTGGATACCTAACGCCACACAACACCTTGACAGGTTTCATTTCAGGTGCTTGATGAACTCATGTATGGCAAGCTTTACTGTGCTTAATTGTCTTGTCTTTCTATACAGAGGTGGAAAAGAATAGCAGTGCTCAGATGACTCCGGAAACCAGTAACAAGACAGAGAATCTCTCACCACTGAGTTACAAGACCATGTGTGAATTAGGTTTCATGTGTGGTTTCATGGCTACCCTGAGCCCATCCAAGTCTGGATTTTGCCAAACTGTAGAATTGCTTTGCCCTGTCCATAATTTCCCATCTTTTCCTTTGTGCCACTTTGTGCCAGCTGTAGGGCTCATGCATCTGGGAAATGAAGCACATCAGGCTGAGCCAGATAAATGCTGTCAGAAAACAGCAAAAAAGGGGAAGGATTCCCTCATCCAAATTACTGCTCTGACTGCTAAATGACTGGATAATCAAGGAGCACAGGTGGTGAGGTGGGAACACATGATGCAGGGCTGAGTCATTCCTTTCAGGTGTGGAACAATTGCTTAAGCCAATGATGAAAACAGAGAGAAAATGAAAAAATACCTTTTTCATGTAGGAATTTAAAGAATGCCCATTTGTCATCATTACAGTGTCTGATGTCTTTGCAATAATTACTGCAAAGCTAAAGTAGTAGTAGTAGTAATAATAATAATAATAATAATAATAATAATAATAATAATAATAATAATAATAATAGTAATAATAAAGGGGCTCATCTTTGCTCATATATCCAGCTAATTTGAACTAGTTTGCAGATTCCCCTGATCAGTGGAGAGAGAAGCTTCCAAAATGGTGTATTTCATACATACATGGGTGCTTGAGGGATCTGAGACATCTGGAGGTCAAAAAATCATAGAATGGTTTGGATTGGAAAGGACCTTAAAGACCATCTAATCTAACCCCTTTGCCATGGACAAGGATACTTTGCACTAGATCAGGTTGCTCAAAGCCCTGTTCAGCTTGACCATGATCACTTCTAGCGATGCGGCATCCACAATTTCTCCGGGCGATTGGTTTCCGTATTTCACCATCCTCATCATAGAGAAAAGAGGAGGCTTGGATGGACCTTTTCACTCTCTACAGCTACCTGAGAGGTTGCAGTGAGGTAGGGGTTGGTTTCTTCTGCCATCTCAGGTGGAAGGACAGAAGAAATGGCCTTAAGTTGTGCCGGGGTGGTTCAAATTAGATATTAGAAAATATTTTTCCACTGAAAGAGCAGTTAGGCATTGGAATAAGTTGCTCAGGGAGGTGTAGATGAAGTGTTCAAGAGGTGTCTGGATTGAGGTGGCACTTGGGGATAATGGTTTAGAGGTGATAATGGTGGTGCTGGATTGATGGTTGAACAACATGATCTTGAAGGTCTCTTAAAACCTTGATGATTCTGTGAGTCTGTGAATTTACCATCCATTTTTAAACTGTCACCCTTTTTTCTCTCACTACACGTCCTGGTAAAAAGTCTTACATGCTTCCTTTAAATAATGAAAGGCAACATTAAGGTCTTCCAAGGGGTGGCTCTTCTGCAGGCTGAATAATCCCACCTTTCTCAGCTTTCTAGGACAATTGCTCTAACACCTTGATCAATTTTGTGCCCCTCCCTTGCATCTGCCCTAACAATTTAGGTACTTCTTACTATAAATTTCAGCTCTACCTCCAGGACATCTGCTTTTCACATCCCATCTTGTTCTTGACTAGAGATTGGTTCAGAAATGTTTACTCTCTGGGGACCAGGCTGAACAGTGCAGGCATCCTCCACATTGATGTATTCCTGGTGTATGCTCATACCCTTCAATCTCTCCTCCCCTCCTGCACTGCCACTGCACCTGCCCAGGCCCAACACTTTTCAGTCAGCTTTGGCTCAGACTTGTAAGGCCAGCAGCAGGTTCACAGTTGTAGGGTCTATCACACCCTGGTCATCACCACAACACAAATATGACATCATAAAAGGCAGCTTTGCTGTTTCCTGCTTTTTGTCTGCAGCAGAATAAGCAGGGACAAGTGCTGGGCATTAGGCACCCCTGATCACCTTTTTGTTTACTGACGGATCAAACCAGTCAGAAATGTATCCTCCCAGAGGGCAAATAATTTGGGAGGCTAGAGGGAAGAGACACTATTACAGGAATAATTTTTTTACAGACGTTTTCCCTCAGGAAGTCCTTTTCTACTATCTTAGGGCAAGGTCTAAAAATGTTTAACTTAAAAGATCTGGTTTGGAGATTTTGATCATAAAGACTTAATTAAATGAGGTGTGTGGGGAGTTTAATATTACATCTTTGCTGATGGCTGGCTGATTGCTTTACTTTCCTTTGATCAACTGTGTGAGTGGAGGGTCATCCCATCCACTGCTGGCCTACAGTATCCGTCATCACCCCTTGGTCCTATTTGTCTTGCGTGTGTATGCAGAAGGCCTGCTTTTGATGAACTGTGAAAAGAAAGATGAACTGTTGTAATGAAAACAATCCCTCCTCAAGATTCTCTTTAGACAACATTCAATTGGTTTGACCTTGTCCCCTCTCATGGAGGATGGTAATGATTCCTGCAGATGGTTGGGTCATTCCTTGGACACTTGGGAGCAAGGAAGCTGGATTCGCCATCTGTGTTAGCTCTCCAGCTATGCAGGCTGCAGCTGGGAAAAACAAGCACAGCATGGCTAGACATACCTGAGGTAGCTTCTTGGAATCCTCAGAGACGTTCTGGGATGGCTGTTTATACTTGAGGAACCTCACCTAGGCTTGTTTTGCTCACAGCACACACATGCACTGGCTAGGCACAGAGAGATGGATCTCCTGGGTCTCCAGTTTCCTCTCTGAACCAAAGGCCTGGCTTGAGAGAAGCCATTCAAGACATCAGCCCAGCTTTCCTTTCCCATCTTCCTTGAAATAATCAGCAAATACTAGTAAATGGGTGCTAGCTGAGCTAGTGGTCTCCTCTTTAAACCCCTCTTTCTCCCAAAAAGCTAGTCTTCTCTGATTATGTTACATTTGGAAAAGTGACATAAAAGCTGATGATGAACACAGCCTTCATGTTCATCATCATAGCTTTAGGGAAATGAAATCCCTGCACCTGCCCTGGGGAGGTGTGCCTGTCCCTCTGTCAGATGAAAAGGTGACTGTGTGGGAATTGGTTGCCCATTTGTCTTCACAGGAGGAGAACACAAAGGCTTTCCATTACTTTTACTGCTTAATAAGAGACAGTGGAAAGAAACAGCTCTGTATTAGAAAGATTTAACAATATTTGGAAACTAAACTTGTTACTTTATACTTAGAGGTGTCAGAGGGCACATGAACTCTAGTAATAACACTTAGCAATGGCCTGTGCACAGCCTGAATATTTGATGAGCATAAGCAAGGAAAAGATAAATAGGGAAAAGAGAGCACATGAGAGTGATGGGGCTTGTTCCATGTCACATACTCAGACCTCAAAACCAGAGACCAAATAATCCCAGTTGTCCTGTTCGTGAAACCACCAAATCTACTTCGGTGGGCCTTGAAATACTTGATTTTAGATGAGGTCAGCCCCCACTTCTACCTGAATAGACTGAAGATATCATGACACATCAAGTTCTTGCAGCCTCATAAATTTGTCCACAAATTGTACAGCAGCACTGTCAGACTCACTTTAAGGCAGTTTATCTTTCTTTACAGTGCACTTATCCTATCCTTCCGTGGCTGCTCCAAAAGGAGATACAGCTACGTTAATGACTTAAGTCTTGCCTATGGAAATAGTCACAAATAAAGGGTATGCCCTCTGTCCTAATCCTTCTGTTTCTTCATACTTCCTCTACTTCAGGAGTTTCACAAAAATAGAGACACTGTGTATCCCAGTTACAAGATACCCTGACACTTGAGCGCAGGCCAAACACTGACCATTTTTGCTTTGTTATGCTTCAGTGAAGCAAAAATGACACCCTTTCTCCAGGAAATAACACAGATACCAGCATCTTGGTACCTACAGTAAGAAGCCTTTTAACAGATGCTGCAATCTGCAACTCAGAGTGGTAGGAATGGGATTTTCTGCCTACCTCTGCAGCAAAGGATTTTGTAGGCATGATTCATTTAACCAGTTTAATCATGTTTCCTTCCATTTTGGGTGCCTTAAATATTACTGCCTGGGCTGACCTCATTTTCTCTTGACCTCTGCCAGAGGCACAAGAAAATTTGATCTCCCAGAGGACTACAGCCCTGCCATTTATCTAAAGTCAAGGGCTTCATAGAGGGGCATTCTGCTTTGACTGGTCTCTGTGGGATATGAGAGCAGCCAGAAGGCTTTGTTCTTGTACCAGGCCCACAGCTTACTCCACAGTGCATTAAGTGCTGCAATCCACCACAATTGTACTGGGTGAAGAGTTCTTCCTGCTGAGGTGTGCAGATTTAGCTACATTAATTCAGGCAGAATTCCTTAAAGCTGTTGTTTAGTCTCTGTGAGATCTGCAGTACTGCGTGTGCAGCTGGCAGGAGTGGCAGTTGAGGAAAGATCTGGCTTGGGATTCCCCTGCAGAATATTTTCCAGACAAAGAACCTTACCCAAACACCATTGCATAAGAAAATAGGAGGTCCATCTGACTGGCATCTGAAGCAGTGCCATGAGGCTAAAACCCCGAGCCGGATACACGAGGCAGCTGCCTGGGTCGCAGCAGTTTGTGATGCGTGCGACAACATGCACTGGGAGATTACTTGCTCCAGTAACTTGGGCTGGGTGTTCAGGACCCAAAGTAAATATACAAGCCAGAGAGCTGTACAAAGATCTAATACCCTCTGTACATAAAACACCTTTCATTCAGCAGTATTTTAGAGCATTATTACATCCTGCATACATGGAGAAGAGGGTAAAGCTGAACTCAGTCACCTTTGCCCCAAGCAACAATGGGAGGAACAACCAGGTGTTCATACAGAGCCTGCACCTCAGCTGCACCAGATGAACCCTGTTCTAGCCCCAGCCCTGCCCCATGTGCATGGCTCCTGGCCATCTAGGATCCAGGCTATCCATGCTCCCAGAGACAACTTGTCCCAAGACACAGTGTGACTTGTAGTCATATCTGTTGTGTTAGGGAGCAAACACACAGGAAGTAGGTGTCTGGGTCTCACAGGGAGAAATACTCCCAAATATAAACATAATTGAATGCTTTGGCACCCTGTCAAAGACCTCTCCAGATACAAAATAGCAAAAAACCCTAAATACTGAACATGATCAGAAAAACTATTTTACTTATTTCATTGGACAGCACATGAAGGTTGCAATCCCGCTGTCCAGGACACACACCTCTCTGTCCTGCTAAGTATTTCTAAAGTATCTGATGGCATTGTTATCCCAGCCCTGACTTGGTACCAGCACTAGACTAGTCAGAAGGACAACTTTCTCCTCCCTCAATGCATGCCAGCAACTATGCTCAGAAGCCACATGCACATCCCATGTACTGGGCCACTGAAAGCACAGGTCCTCCAAGCACTTTCCAGGTGTTTGAGGAGAGGGGTGGAAGTAGAAAACTTCTATCTTGGGAGTGTTATTCTACCAGACCTGTATGTTTTCAGATGTGCAAGGGGTTGGGGGGGCAGGAGGAGAGGGAGGGTGTTAATAAAAAAAACTGATGCACAGTTATTATTTCCTAATTTTCAAGAAGTTCACTATATAAACCAAAACCCCCCTCCATCTGTGATAGAGAGTTTCTCCCTGAAGAAAAATTACCTTTTATGTCCAATGATAGAACCAAGGTTGTGCATAATTTATATGAAGCTTGCTAACCATTTAAAAAGAGTTAGATTAAGACATGGATATTCTTCTGCAAGTATTTTTGAAAGTATTTCCATTTTTTCTCATGGTCTTCATCTCCATCATTAATTCTAGATTTTTCAATTGCCATTTCCCTTAATCAGCATGATCAGTTTTTCAAAGGTAACAATAAAAAAGACTTTTCTTCTTGAAAGAAAGTTTTTAATTTGAAGTTAAGTATTTAATACTCCTATTCTTTCAAGAAGAGAAAGATTAATTTAAAAATCTGAGCAACTAGCAAACCCATGGAAAAACAAGCACTTTTGAAACATACGGAAATTCAACGGAATTGCTGACCTTCAAAACTGTACAGACGAAAGAGATAAATATTCACCCATTTCTAGTTTTTGGTGAAATTAGCAATTGTATGCTTCTGCACTCCCAGATGAATGTCAAATCTTGCACCTCATCAGCATCTATCATTATTCCTGCTTAGCAATGGGTCTGTTGCAGATGAAGTGGAAGGTCAAAGGAGCTCGCAGGCCCTTGGCTGGTGTGTGAGTCTCAAATCTAAATTCCAGAAGAGTCACAGAAGAGGACAAAAGGACAAGAAGTGCAACAGAAAGGAACTGAACTCACAAATAGGGGAGAGTTGCTCTCTATGACTATGTCTGAGATGACTTTTCCTTCTAAACTACCCAATGATAATCATGCTGGCTTAGCTGCATGGAAGAATCCTGCCCAGCAGTTCCTGGCTCATAGCAGCAAAGATGAACTCCATCCTCTTCAGGAGTAGCATCATGGGCAGCCACAGCCTGGGGAGCTCTAAGTTACCACTGCCATCCTAACTGCCCCCTCCTGTGCTGGCCATGACTGGGCACTCCTCCGCTCAGAGGCTGGTTGCATAATGTTCCCTCATTAAAAATGGACAGGATTAAAGAAAAGGAAAGGCTAAAAATGCAGGCCCAATGAATCTGCTGAAAAGGCAGCTTCTTTGTCGGACCCTAAACCTCTGCTCACCTCATGGTGTTAAAATCTCTGAGGGTGTGCTCAATGCTATTTTACCCAGGTCTAATATATCCATGGCGGGGTGTCCTTGGCTTTTTCTTTTTATTTAATCTTTGACTTTACAGTGCTGGGACTTGCTTCCCCATGAAACCAGAGAAGGAGGGATTGTTGTGTGCTGCTTGTTGTGTGCGTCAGGTTTTGCTTTTGTTTTTATTCCTTTTATTGAGTTACATAAAGAAACTCAGCAACTCTTGGCTGCTTGGTGTCTGTCTGATTGAGTTTGCTCGGGCACCAAGGTGTACCTCACTGCAAGGCCACCACACCGGTCACCACTGGAGAAATGGCAAGGGCAGCTGGTCCAGCAGGGAGAATTGCTTATTTTTACATTAGCTGAGACCTGGCTTTCATGGTTGTTTTCATCTGTAACTCTCTTGAAGAGGAGACCATGTGGTGTTTTGGGGATATACTTCTTGGACAATTTTAGTATGAAAAACTAATAGTTTCTCCCATCAGATAACAGTCTGTAAAAACAGATGGTGGCCTGGTCACCTACTAGAGAACTAAGAATCACCCTTGTGACTTTTTGCATCCATAGCAGAAATGACACAAAACCAAACTAGAAGAAACTTTCAAAGGTTATCTTGCCCTTCCACCAGCCTCCAGATAGGATCATTTGTGCTGAAGGCAATGAAAATGCCAGCATGATTATCAAAGCTGCTGCTAAAGCCTTTCCAAAAGAGCACTTGCAGATAGCAAATCACTGCTATGGTGCACAAGTCTCACAGCTGGAAAATTACTTTTAATATCTCACCTAAATTCCCTTTGTTTCACTTTAAGCCTATTAATTCCTTTACTGTCCCCAGAAGACATGAAGAACAGCTTATCCTTCCTCCTTGCAGTAGTCTTTCACATACTTGAAGGGTGTTAGCACCCTACCCGTCTTCAATTTCCCAGACTAAACATACCCAACTCTCAGTCTTTCCTCATAGCTCATGTTTTCTAGCCTTTCTAGCTCTCTGATCACTCTTATTCCTGCCTGCTGGACTCTCTCCAGTTGGTCAACATAATTCATGAAACTTGGTGCTCACAAGTGGATGTAGTTTGATTCAACAGGTTACTTCAGGCCAAAGAAGGAGAGTAGTTTCAAAGCTGGGAGGTCCTGACTATGAATGACCTGGTCACTCTAGTTGTGGCAGCTCTGCAAAACTTGGCTCTGAGTCAGACTGGCAGTCTCACAGAGAAGCAACACATTTGCAGATATCAGCATCTCAAATTCATCTTGGAACCTAATGGGCAGTTGTAGAAAGGAAAGAAAGAAAACCCCCAACATAAAAAATCCCACTGCTAGAAATGCCATAGTGGACTCACTGCCTGATACTCTTTGTGATAAAGGCACAGTTAATTTTATTTTTTCTTCAGTTTCTGGATAGATTTATGATGAGTTCTTCTGAAGAGCACGCAAAGAACAAAACAGTGTATTAGCAATATATTCAGGGACAAGTAATATTGTCCTGTTGTCCCAGAAAAGGAAATTCTTCATTTTCATGTCCCAAAGCTTGCTCTCTGGGTGAGGGAATATGCTAGTGTGCCTATACTGCCTTTGCCAAAATTCCAGAGCAAACCCTAAACTCACCTCTAAACTGAGAACAGCACAACACCTGAAGGAAGGTGAACTCTCCCCTGAAATCATGGCATATTGCCCTCTGAGCAGACAAGACACTGATACAGTTGTTCTGCTCCTGATCCTGCCATTAGCTCAGTGGCCAGCACTGGGATCCTTGCAGCTTGTTTCGTTGCATGCTGTGGACATGCCCCAAGGAGCTTGTTGGGTTTGTGAGAAAGATTCTCACTCCCAGAGTTATTTTTCAAGGCAGCAGGGTTTCTGTCTGGTTTCAGTCATGTTGCAAACTTTTTCCCTCTGGAAATTGCTCTTTTCAAACTCTAACCTTAACATCCCTCAAAGAGGGCCCTTTTTGAGCCAAAATCCTTAGATTCTGTCAAGTGAAGACAATGGAAGACATGTTAAAACAGCAACACTTCTACACCTCAGGCAAGGCTCAGCTCCATTCTTTTCTGGGGAACTGCTAAAATACATATTGGATAGGATTTTAGCCAAGATTTTTTTCAGTTAATATTTGCAAAATTTAATCACAACAGCCCAGATGCAACATTGCCTTAATCCCATTGAATTGTTCCTTAGTCTGCAGCAAGCGCCTCCGGTTTCAATTAGACCATTTATGGTTACAGGCACTTTTGAATAAGAAGGGATCAAAACCTGATTCTGGAGACCTGGTTGTAGAATCCATTAATCCAAACCAAGGTTTCATTTCAGTTTTCCAGTCCACAGCATATTATAAAAGGGGAAGCTTTAAATAAACACTGTATTGGACCATTGTAACAAAAGACTGTGAAGACCAAACTTCTTGAGAGAGAAGAGTGTAGGCTGGCTCTTTGCAAAAAAATGTACCTGAAAACTACCTCTTTAAATGAGAGATCAAACCTGGGAAACAAGCTATACCTACCCCAGGAGGCAGGCTTGCCTCCTGAGCACCAGATAATAATAAATGATGTGTCTGTAATCCTTAGCAGAGATGCAATGGCATTTTCTTTGACATCAAACGCTAAAGAGGCAGAGAATAGTTCTGTAAAGTGCTTTTTCCAGCGCAGGGTGAAAGATCTTTCACTGGAGAGAGGATGATCTCTGGGGATGGTTGTTAGTATCTTTTCATTCCACATTAGCATGAAGAATCCAACTGTGTTTATGTACATAATACTGAATACTTTCAGGAAAAAAAAGAGCTTCAACTACAGCTAAAGTGAGTCAATAAAAAAGACATATGCAGAAAGGGGGAGAAACTGAATGGGAATAAGCTTGGAATCAAGGGATAACTATACCTTTTTATAATGAGCATTTTAAATTCAGCCTGAAAATTCCTTTCAAATGCAGGGGAAAAGAGGCATAATCCCAAATCCTTCTAGAGGGCAGCCACAGTGATATTTGGAGAACACTCCTAACAGCAGCAGCACAGCACAGGGTGGTTAGGGAAAATCAGGATCCATTTACTTTCAGTGGAGGGAAATTAATTCCTGCAGAACAGAATTGACTCAGTTATAATTTGATCAGATGACTCTATATCACTCTTCCACAAATACCAAATGCCATCCAGAATGACCTTCCATTCAACCAAACAGTTTGGGCTCAATCCTGTACCCCACCAAAAGATTAAAGGGTTAAACTTAAACTTACAGCAGGACATATTAATTCTCTGTATGAATACCACCATTAAAAAAGTGTAGCATGTTTTATTCCCTGGTTATTTCCTAAGGCCACATGTTGGCTCAGCAATGTTGTGTTTCATTGAAACACCTGCTCTTTGCAGGCTCGGCAGACCTAAGGACAAGTTAATTAGGTAACTTACCCAAAGGTCACATGGTGAGTAAAGTAGGATTAGCACTCAAGTTCCTCCTGGCAACTAGTCCTGTGCTGTGACAATTAGAAAAGGTTAACCATCCTCTTTTAGCTTTTGTTTTCCATCTTCCAGAATGGTGCAGCACGTAAGCAAGGTTGGGCTGTGTTACATTGCCTCTGCAATATTTTGGAAAAAAACCCCACAAAACAAACAGAGAACTCACCCCAAAAAGGCCTTTGAAAAGTTGTCATATCTAGTGGGATATGGTGCTAGAAAGGGAATGGAGAAAAACAGTGGATTAAGCTAAGCACATTGAATATGCATCCTGGAAAATGCCCCACTCCCTCTCTAATCCCCCACGCGCAGCCCTTTTGTGCCCGTTGCTCTGTGACACTCTGTCATGCTGCTGCCTGCCTCCTGCTCAGAAGGTTCCCTGGCTCCCCCTGCCCCTCTGCCCTGCAGGCAGATGTGAGCTGCCAAATATTAGTGAGGGTGTCACATGTCTGCGCACCACAGTGTTGTTTTTCTCCTAAGCTGGACTGGTCTGTCCATGCCACGTTTCAGCAGATATGCCTGGGAACACAGGGCATCAGTTTTCCATGCATGCTGGTCCTCAACCACAGCCCACTGGTGTCTTCTCCAGCCTGTCCTCACCCTGCCTTGCCTACAGCCCCATACCTTGGTACTTGTAGCCTATGAAAGGGAAATTGTGCTGCAAAGGAGCACAGGCCTCTGTCCATCCTTGCCCTGGGAGTAGCCTGTGGTGTCCTGGACTGCAGGACAGCCTGTAGCTCAGCTTGGGTCTGCATGGACTGATACCTGATCTCCCACAAAATGACTGCTCCCTCTCAATGAGCTCTCAATGAGTACTGGGGCACAGACAGATTTCCATCTTCATTTGGGGGCAGCTGTGAAGGGATAGAGTACTGATCTTCCTTCTTTGGAGCAATTTTGTGCCACTTTTGGCAAGAAAGCAAAAGTAATCTAAAGGACTCCTGGTCATGCCAGGGCACACAGTCAACCCCACTTTGGCAGAATCCAGGTAACAATACCATCACAAAGAGGTTCTGGAGGTCATATTTCAGGAACACTGGCTGTGGCCTCTTCTTCAGCAGCATTAGTAAAAAGAGCAAATGTGAATGTGTCTTGGAGAGTAGTGATGGATTTTGGCTCTGGCTTGGGATGAAGTGTGTGCCCCCTGATGACACATACTTGCATGCTCTGTGCACTTAGCTCCCAAAGTTACCCCCACGGGACTCTTCCCACTGTCCTAAGTAGCATCCCTGGGGAAACAGGATTTGGCTGTTTCCAAGCAAGGGCAACAGGTGGGAAAAAAAAAATAAAAAAATATGGGGAAAGTGGATATCCTGAGTCCTTCTCCAATTCCTTGAGTGCTGCATCTCCCTCCTCCTCTGGGTGGTGATTATATGTGAAAATCAGCTCCTTATCATATTGCTGAAGTTTGCTGAACACATTTCACCCACAACTTTCAGCAGCAGTGACATGGGGTGGTTGCTCACCTGCCACAGTATCAAAAAGCACATGCCACACCAGGCAGAATACATGGAAGACTTCCCCTGCTATAAATACAACCTTTGGGGAAGGGTTTGAAGTGGGGAAAAACCCATTCATATGGCATTGTGCAATGGCTAACAGTTATTTCTCTGCTTGCCAACAGCTTTAGATTCAGATGTCTTTGTCATATGAGGGTTTACTAGACCATTCATCAGAAGTAGCAATTTCAGCATCAGCCAAGGACTATGTCCCAAGAGACTAGTTGTTCAGGATAGGTGTAACTAAAATTCACAGCCATTGAGGGTAATCGCAATAGCAAGATCTGCTTCTAGGCTTCAAGAAGGATGACTTGACTTTAAAAACTCAACTCATATTTACTGTGGGTTAGAAAAAGCACCTGTTTAAACTCAGCAGATCTGACTAACAGTGGGCATGTTTTGGGCACTGACCCGTTACTAGAAAGGGTGGGGTTTTGCAACAATCAGCAACAGAAACAAATACTGAAATGACTAAAACCCAGCATTTTCTTTAACCTGAGGTAGGAAGGAAGGTGAAGATCATGACTAAAACAAACCTGTAATAAACACACTCTCATTCCCAGTTGCTGGCCTTCTG
Organism: Cyanistes caeruleus; assembly: GCF_971803275.1. Taxonomy (NCBI): domain Eukaryota; kingdom Metazoa; phylum Chordata; class Aves; order Passeriformes; family Paridae; genus Cyanistes; species Cyanistes caeruleus. The sequence goes on along the minus strand of NC_141702.1, from coordinate 82,524,115 downwards.
ACACGTCATCCACTAAGAGGCAAGAACCTCAAGTTATAGCAATTATTTCTGTTCCTAAAGAGCGCCCTAGCACTTAATGGTATCTGATGACCCTGAACTGGCCAAAGGGTCAAGAGCAAAACATCGTAATTGAAGTAGAACATTCCCATACAGAAAAAAAATGTACAATTCCCTCTGAGATTAAAACCTTGATTAAAAGCCTGAGAAGAAGGAAGAAACTCTGTCTGCAAGATTTCAACAACAAGCAGCGTTGAGGGACTTAGATGTTTTGCGACCTCCTTCTCACTTCTTGCAGAAAGGACTGTAAGAGAAAGCATTTCTGCTCATCTGAACTTCAGGTGTCCTCCAGCCAACTCCTGGGCCAGTCCGGTCCTCTCACAGGTACTTTCAGCATTGTCCTTATTTTTTCCACTCATAAAAGCTTTCATAATCTGCTGTGCAAGCAGGACAGATTTCTGATCAATGTGTTTATCTTCCTTTCTCTGAAAGCAACTATCTTTGTTGCTTTTCTATCTTAAAACAAGCAACTGGGGCTACCCGCTCACCTTCATCTCTGAGGACATCACTGAGGCTGTGAAACCTTGGCTGGCTGCCCATTCCCAGGGTCAGCCCTGGCAAATGTAATTCTCATTGGCTGCATGTATTAGCATTGTCTATCTCAGCAGCCCAGAGGGTTGAAATGCCAATTTATGCGCAACTACTGAAACAGGCAGTGGCACCCTCCACAGTCAGTAGGCTCAGAAAATATTCCTGGTACCTGCAATGGTATCAATCAATCACCAAAAAGCTAAATGGAAAAAGCATTTGGATATGAAACAAACTGCGTAGAATCTACAGCGTCTTGACTCTGTGCCAAACACTTAATACCTTTGGAGAGCTCCTGTGTTATGGGACTCCCTGAGTCACATAGAGCCCTTGCTCTGTCACAGCCATGTATGGCCACTTGAGACTCAGTAATGTGACATTAAAGGTCACCAGCACTACAGAAAATACTTTAGTATCCAGTTTTTTTTTAAAAAGATCAAATCTATCAAAACTAGTGGCATTTTCTCTACATCAAAGACAATTTACTGACATTCATTGAAGCACATCTCTTTAAGATGTGAAAGGAAGTCCTAGAGAAAGGAATAAGCCTCATAAAATAATAAATATCTTTGCATTTCATCTCTTGATGCCTCTATCTATGGAAGTATTTATACAGCCCCCATAGCTAGTCTCTGGGTATTTACCTCATCTGATTAGAGTATAGATTTACTAAAGACACATGATTTGTCTTCATTACCAACTTAATTTCCTTAAAACAGCTTTCTGAAGGAGAGACAAACCTGTTAATGCAGTTAGTCATAGAATATTTTACTGCAACAAGGGATTTTTTCCCAGTTTAGCAGGATGTTGATTGGTTGGTACTGTGTAATTTAAGAGTTATCTCTCAAGATATGACAGCAAAACCAATCAAAATACCAGGAGCCCAAGACTTGACTGTATTTCAGAACTTTTGCAGCTAAGCAGAAGAGTTCATACGCCTGAGTTTTTGTCTCTGTTGAATTCCCCATGGTGCAGAAACATCAACAAGACAGGAGTGTATTACTTGCTCTTATAATCCTCTTTTCAGAGAGGTTGGACTAATGTCCATGACACAATCTATGGTCTACTTCAGCCATTCCCAGCTGCCAAAAGGAAGCTTTTGCTGACATGACAACCAACCCTGAAGGTTCTCTGAGCATTGGGAGGTATTTGTGACCGCCCCAGGGGTCATGGGCAGTCCACAGGTAACTTCAGAGATAACCATGGGGGAGAACAGAACCTCTTCTTCTCACTGAGCTTTGGAGCAAAGAGCTACCTGTATTTCAGGCTGTGGTAATCCCTTGCATAAGAGCATTGTCCATCATCGGTGTGCCCAGTTTTTCTTCACAAGCTGAGTTGCAGAGCAAAGGGGATAGATTCACCAAGATGAGGGTGGTGAGCTGGAGAAGCCACTCCCTGCTCCCCGGGGTCTGGGGTGACCTCATCTGGGGACTGGTGGTCCATGCTTACCTGGACCCAGGCATGATCCTCATTGGGTCACTGTGTCACCTTCCCAGAGAGGGGAGCAGCCTCCAGGGAGGGGCTGGCTGCAGGGAAATCTTAGGAGATCCCACCACAGCCAGAGGAGCCTGGGGAGAGTGGCTTTTATCCCCTCTTATCAGTGCAGCAGAGGTTACTCCTGCTGGGAACTTGGCAGCTTGGCAGCCAGCAGCCTGAGGCCTGGCTGATGAGGGCAGAAGGGATTAGCATACAAAATCTCTTTTGGGAAGATGTTCCCTGGAACTGGGAGCATATCGTCATGTCACTGTAGACCAATCAGTTAGCACCAGGCTGTCACAGGCTGATTACTCTCCTGCCACTGGAGCACAGCCCTTGCCTGGGCCTGGGCAGGCCTCCCATCTCTCTGTGCTACAGGATGTCAGAGCTGACAGCCCCATGGGTGCCTGGGAGCTCACTGTCACTCCAGCATCCCTCACTCCTCCAGCTTCCTCCCAGCTGACATCCCAGTATGGATGTCCAGGTGTGATGTCCCCATCCCCATGCTGCAAATGCAGACTTTGGGCTGCACTGTTGAGCCTCTCCTCATACCTGTTCCTTGCCACTGGATGAGAAAAAAGAGGGCAAGCACCAGGCCCCACTACTAGCTAAATGTGGCAGTCAGTGATTTCGCAAAAGGAGAGGAAGCTGTTACTTTCCTGAGAAGGAAGGGCCTTTCTTTCTTTCAAAAGAAAGCCTGTACAATAAATAGTTACTGAGGATTACTGGGAAAACCTTGCACACTGGAACGTGGAAGCCAGCAGCACTGCAGAACCTCACCTTACCTTGCAATGCCACTGTCTGCCTTGTTTTCCAAAACAATAAACCTGCACTTTCAGATCAACCCAAATACCAGGATGCCCCAGCCATTGACTTGGAGATGTCACTCACAGTCAGAGGACCTCACATTTTCTTTTTGCAGTGTTTTCATCCCATGGAAAGCTGGGCTGCCAGAACCAGACACAAAACCTCCCAAAGCACCCCCTTTCAGGCTCTGACTTATCATAGCCCCAAGCTCCCGAACCGTTCTCAGGGGGCTTTCACTGCAGATGCACCTGGGCCACAGCCAAGCTGGCATGAAGTCTGCATGAATCTTGAGACATTTTATGACCTTAATAATGTTTATCTGAAATAAGTGGGGCTGTTTACAGCCCAGGCCCAACCTACTTAAAAGAATTTCTTACTAGGGCACCAAGTACATAAATCCTCTCACCTCTCTGTCATTGACCTTTCTGTGGGAGGAGAAGTGATGCAAAGGCATGTGGATAGCAGAGTACTCTTATGTGTAACTGTGCCGGCACCATATCCATTTCGAGCTTCTGCCCTTGTTCTTAGAGGACAAGTTGCAGTAATAATATAGCCCGGTGAACTTTTCCATCGTGAGATCATGATTTCTTCTATGGGAGATGCAGTAGCATGTTACAATTTAATGCCTTTAGCTGACCAATAACCATTTTCTCACTGTAGCAACATAATGTTGCAAAGTTTTCTGCAATAAAAAAGCAGTGACCAAACTTTTAAACAGAGATTCACTTCCACTTTTACACCTGCAAAAAGGAACTTCAGTCTTGCATGTAAGAGAAACTACATTTTTATATACTGGATTTTATATGCCTGATTTATGCTTCCCCTCAGACATCTCTGAAGGCCAAATACTTGGACTGACAACCATGAAAAAATTGGAAGAACAGGGACAAAAAGCAAATGCTAATTTTGCTACTGAGCACCCTGAAAGGGAGATTTATACTTTTGAAAATGCCTAAAAAGAAAACTCATGATGTTGTGATTAAAGCTCAATATATTGTAACCAGGACAGGGCATCACTGTTGATTTATACTGATGCAATATAATCATACTTATTTTAATAGTTTCAAAGGGAAGAAGTTCATAGAGAAGAGAAATGAATGACTCACGTTTTTGTCATTTCAAAACAATACAAACTGCAGAATTTATCGCTGCATAATCAAATTTTTATTAACATCAAATGTAATCAGATAACAAAGTCTATCTCCCAAGTATTTTCTCAAAACAGTCTGCCCAGTTTTTTCCCTCAGTTTTGTGCCACTCAGATCCTAGACTGCATGAGAGTGGTTCATGGTAAGAAAATTGATCTCTACAAAGAGAGATTTAAGAAATTCTATCAAAGGGACAGCTAAAAGACAATTTGATTTGGGTTTAAAAGTGTCAGCACAAGGAAGTATCTAGATAGAGAGGTTCTTTACACTGAACTATGGAAACTGAAATTTCCACATTTTTTGAAATTTCCACATTGTTTGGAAAAACAAGAGCAGAAATAAGCCTCTAACTGTGAGGGTGTTAGCAGTGCAATAGATTCTCATGAGACTTCCAGATTTTCCGTTTTTTGAGGTCTTTCGCCAAGAATGAAATTTTTTTCTAAAAAAGATGTCTGGTTCAATCATTTGTGGGGGCAAAAAAAGAAAAGAATGATCATATGAAATGCAACTGCCCATGACTTGGCTAGGGCAGATCCCCTCTTTAGGCATTCACAGAACTGTTCCCAGGGCCCCGACACACTGTGGTTGACTGCAGCTCCCTTTTCACCATGACCTGTCTCAAAACAGATCTAGATCACTGACTTTGCTTGCTGTGCTGTGGAGATGAAACCTCAGACACAACTGTTTTGTGTTCTAGCCACGACTTTCAAAGAACTCCATTCTTCAGGACCACAGGTTCCTGTGAAATCTGGTGCTTCTTTATAAGTGTTTAGAGCATGTCACTGATGTTTTGAAAATGTAGGTTGAGATAGCATTCAGTAACAGCTGAGCTCTTTACTCAGTACCAGAAGTACACAGAAGATAAAATTAAAATAAAAAGCTCTGCACAGATTTCTGCACTTGAATATCCTCTCCCTGGTGGGGTAGTATTAAATTTGAATCAGTTCCTCTGCTAGCTCTGCTGATAATCCAGACTTCCTCCCTGTATGAAATCACACTGGATCCTTCCCTTTTTCTCCACAAAGATTATTCTAGGTCCTTGGAAAAATCCCACAAGAGTCTTAATTTTTTTAATCCCCTCTGTTCTTTGCTCTGTCCTATTTTCATTCTCTAGTCCTTCTCTTTGTAGATAGGAGCTGCGTTCTCACCAACGTCATTAGCATATCAATTGTTTGCCCAGAGGACGGTCATTATGACTCTGTTCATCCCTGTTATTACTCGTTGCCCTTAGACTTGTGCTACAGGCCTTGTCAGCAAAGACAGAAACAGAAAACATTGCACGATAGAGCAATGACCAGAGCAACAACATCACATTAACCAGGGTCTGTAGAAAGTGCAAAGACAAACTTCCCAAACAAACTGCAGGATGCAAGACACCATCAAGTTCCCTTTCAGCCCAGGAATGAGAAATCCCAAGATACTTACTCCCAGACCTCCCTTCTTCAGGTGAGAAAATGAATCATCTGTGAGCAAGGTAACCCTGCATAACCCATTCACAGGACTATCGATGCTAACTGTCAGGGGGATTTGCATAAGAGAACATACGTGGGACAGATGTGGCTGAGAGGCCAACTTTTCAAATGTCAGAGGACTTCTGAAAAATAGGCTTATTGAAGTATTAGAAAAGGAATAATAATAACAATTCACTTATATTGAGCATATATGCATTTATATAATTTATTATAAATAAACAAATTTAAAAAAAATATGTCTCAATATCTGTTTCAAGAACATGACATGACATGACTATAGTCTTGGGAAGCCAAAACACACATGGAGCACCTTCACCACTTGATTTTTCAAGGTGTTAAAATCCTCTGTGGCTAAAATGTACCTTTAAAGTAATGGTTCAAACTCAGTCACCCACAGTTGCGGGTGCCCTGAGATAACAGCAAGTTTGGGGTGCACAGAGATCCCATGGACAGCATCGAGGTCATGCACACAAACATATTTACATTCACTCCTACCACTTGTTGAGAGGCTGGGAATTCCTGGTGAGCTATCTAAGAGGGGAAAATAAGATAAATGTCACTTCTGAGACAGAAATTTTCTCTGAAAACACATATAAATTCAGGAAAGGGGATAGTTTAAAACTGCTGTCTGCTTATCTTCCTGTCTTATGTTCTTCCTCTCCCATATCTCCAGGAAATTAAAAATACTGGGCTGCAGTACTAAGGACAATACCAAGGGAGACTTTGTGTTACTGTGGTGCAGCCAGGAGGGTCTGTAGGCCTTTCTAAGCAGGTGCACTGACGGCAGAGGTCAGCACCAGAGCAGTGCTGCACAGAAGGTCTCAGAAGGGCACCAGCTGGCCTAGGCAATCTGCCTGTCCTACCCTGGCTGGAGACAGTCCTTCAGCAGAAGGAGACTCCAGGCTTTGCCACACCACAGGCTCTACGCAGAGATCATATAGCTGAAATGTAGCCATAGGAAAGATGCAGGGAATGGAGCATGAGCTGATATGCTGAATGTGCTCACTCACCAGCAGAGACTCCAACCATGCCTTTCCTGGGAGGCAGGATGTGATGCAGGAAGTTCCTGCTGTACCAGCCCAAGGCAGCCAACACTGAAGGAAGGGACTGGGGTAACAGGTGCTGCTGGTATACTGAATTATCAGCACAGAGGCAATCTGACAGGAATGATCAGGACTTCCAAGGGGACATGGTGGGAATGCCACCAGCTGCCAGAAAGGACAACCAAAAGAGAGTAGTAATTTCTTCCCCATGGTTAACGTTTGCCTTTTCACCAAGGGACAGGGCATGGGACTGCTCATGCTGCAGGGTTGATGATGCAGCTATGGAAGACTGGAGATTAGGAGACAGCTGGGGTGTCAGATCAAAGAGCAGCTTGCGTCTCCAGGGGAGACCTCTGGATGTGTGCAGACATGGACTCCACTATGGAAGCTACTAGGCTTGCAGGGAGAGCAAAAGGAGGTCTCCCTGGGACTGAAGCCCACTGTTTTCAGTTTGGTCATGGCACATTTGTTTGCAAAGAAGTATTCAGTCAGCTACAAGTCACAAGGTTCAACCTGCTTGGACTGTGTTTCAGAAACTTTATACAAACAAGCACCAAATCATGAGATAAGGAAAAAAAAAAAATCCTGAAAAAATACTCTGAGACATGTATGGCCAAACTCTCATAAAGGAATGTGTGAGCCAGGTTCTTCACAGTCATGTTGAAAATCAGCCTTCAGCTTACTATAGGGCTACTGGAACCCAGTGCTGGCTAGAGGATTCAGTGCAGGGCATGGGCCAGCCTGCTGGGACCCATGTTGCCCATGGGGGCAGGATCCAAGTCCTGGTTAGCACTCTACTTGAGTCTGTGTGTCCCCGGCCTGCAGATTAGTGGGATTGGCCTATGTGTGAGCCAGACTATGACCAATGCAAGCAATCAGATGTTTGGAGATGGAGTGTGATCTTGATCCTACAGATGCCCCCTTAGCAGTGAAATCAGATGACCTGTTTATAAAGAAGCAGTGCAGATAAGACATACATCTTTCTTGCGAAAGAAATGGTAACCTGCTGAGGGGGAGTGCATGGCCTGACATGCATAGAGGGTGATAGGAGCCAGTAAGAAACCTGGATCCTCTTCTCAGATCAATCACTGACTCATGGGCATGTTGGATAGGACACTTGTCTATAGACCATCTGTGTATTTTAAATATTATTATTTAAAATAAATATTTACCATCTATCCAGGCACTTGCTACTGACTTTTGAAACTATCACTAGTTGCTAATCTTTACTTCTCTGTGAACCCATCTTGGCTCTTCTGTGAATGAGCTCTTCCTTGGGTATACCTAGGTTTCTTTTTAAGAGTGTTGGTAAGATTTGGCTGTCAGTTTTCACAGCTCCAGTTTCTTTTTCCAAAGTCTATTCCCACTGGTTGGAAAATCAAAGACTCTGAGGATTAGAGTAGACAGCTGACAAATAGAGTAACTACTGCAGAAAGCAAGAAAAGACAGAGCTGGAGGAAAGTTCTTACTGATTGTCACCATGCAGACTCTGTCTTTCTAATGATGGGCTGTACTTTCCATCCCTATCAGTCAGTTAACCTTCCTGGATGCTGACTATAAGGTGACATTACCAGAAAAAAAAAATAAAATCAGACATATGAATGTGATGTCTAGGTAATTCAAAGCACATAACTAACTTCCTTAGAGAAGGCTGCAGTTCAAACAGTTTTCACTGAGATGTGACATATGACCACACCTCAATGAATTGTTTTCTAAAATTACAATGGTAAATAAAATATAAAATTCACACCAAAAATACCAGAAAAAAGAAAAAAAGAAAGAGAGTAATATAACAAGTATCAGTATGCTTTTATTTGCAGAGGACATTATCACATCCAATATGTAGGAGCTGAATGCACCATTAGCAAGTTTGCTGATGATGCCAAACTGGGAGATGCTGTTGACTCTTGAGGGACAGAAGGTCTTGCAGAGTGATCTTGATAGACTGGAGCAGTGGGCTATGATTAATGGGATGAAATCTAACAAGTTGTAATGCTGGAGTAATGCTGAGCACAAGTATAAATTGGGAGAGGAGTGGCTTGAGAGAGCAATCTGGGGGTGCTGGCCAACAGCAGGCTCAGTGTGAGCCATCAGTGAGCCCTGGCACCCAAGAGGGCACCACATCCTCGTCGCTCTAGATTAGGAATGGCTAAGAAGCATGACACGGACTCTCTTGTGAGTTGAACAGGAGAGCGAGGTTTATTACCTCAGATCTTCTTTTATAGACCGATATGCGAAAGTCCAGAAAGGTAAAACTCTTATTGGTCAGTGAACTAACACATCGCCATCATGGGTCGTACACCACCATAGTGGCGTACACCACCCCTTGACCTTCTCTTGCAAGAAAACAAGAAACTGACAAACAACACCTGCAAGGCTGTCTTCTATCTCTGAGGATTGTTTTAATTCCTCCTTATGATTTCCCAGCCCACTTTCTCAGGCAAGACTGAGAAAATGATGTGGCCTGCTTTTCTACAGGCACTGTTCTCCCTGCTTTCGGCTCACATTTAGCATACATACATTCTGGGATGTATCAAACACAGCACAACCAGCAGGTTAAAAGAGGTGATTATCCTGCTGTCTGCTGTTCTTACCTTGAGCACTGTATGCAGTTCTGAGCCTCACAGGTGAAGAAGGATGTGAAGGTCCTTGGATCCAGATAAGGGCAATAAAACTGGCAAAAGGGCTGTAGGGAATGTGCTATGAGGACTTGTCTAGTTTGGAGAAAAGAAATCTGAGGGGTGATGTTATTGATCTCTGCAGCTCCCTGAAAAGGGAAATTGGAAAGGGAGGCACTGAGCTTTTCTCCTTGGGATCCAGGGATAGGACATATGGAAGTGGTTCAAAATTACATCAGGCGAGGTTTAGACTGAATATTAGGAAGCATTTTTTTACTGAGAGAATTTTCAAATACTGAACAAGCTTTCAGACAGGTGATCAATGCCATTTAAGAAGCATTTGAGCAATGCCCTTAACATGATTTACCTTCTTTAGCACTGAATTAGTCAGGCACTTGAACTACATGATCATACATGTCCCTTTCAACTGAAATAGTCTACTCCCTTGTTCCCTAATATTATGACTAATGTCCTTATTGAAGTCAAAATCAGGGCTTTAAGTGCTGTTTAGAAGACAAATGTCTGGTTGCTTCCCTGGTAGGAAGCTCCCTGGGAACATTCCAGACAGCAGGTATTTCTTCAGATATTTCAATCTGAAGAAACTGAAGCTTACATCCTCTGGAAGAAGGCAAGAGGAAAACTGAAACACAGATACTCTTCCTTTCTCATTCCTGTCATCCTTGCTCCCTTAACTCCAGGCTCAAGCCCCAGCTGTGTCACATGCAGGGTACATGGTATTTGTAGTTGACTGCTGTTATGGCATCCAGTAATAGAGAGCATCAAACCTGTGAGCTGTGTGTGAAGACTTGAGGTACTTCTGCTGTTGCTGTTTGCACCAGCACGGGTCAGCAAATGATTTTTCTGGGATGTGATGGTTTCAAATTTGGGTTTACGAGGTGTCAAAGGTGTCAGTAGCGTGACCAGTCACAGTATACCCTGCTGATAATGTTCATCCCTAATGCTTGGCAGTGTCTCTTCTTGCTTGTAGAGCTTTAGGGCAATTCTTCACAAACGAGTGGGTGAATAGTGATCCCTGGCAGAGGGGAGGCAAAGGAACAAAGCAGCACAGGGGGCAGGGCAGGGATGCTATCAGCAGACAGACAAAATGATACTCTGTTGACTAGGGAAACACCCTGCTGTGGCTAAGATAAAGTGGATATCTATAAATAATGTCACTGAGCTGTGTTTCAGGTTCCTGGCTGCCACTTGAATCTTTATGAAGAAGGTGAAAACTACAGTCTCCATTGACGTACAGTTGTGTTCCATTGGATGTCTTTTAACTGCATCAGGACCCATGGCCATAACTGCACTTACATTAATTTTGCAACAAAAGATCTTTCTGAAATCAATTTACCATGTGAATCTTCAGTGAGTGTGGTAACTGTACCTGCAAATAAAGAGTTTGAGTTCGTAAAGCTACCCTATTTTGTTTGCTCACATCTTCCTTAGTCAGCAAACTTTAGTTGTTTTGTGATGTATGAGGAGTTCACACAGCACCTGGTGAGTATATGAACTGCAGTCATTCCTGGACATCTCTGGCACACCACACACCCAGTGCTCAGCTTAGAGCACACCAACATAGCCCTGAGGCAGCTGCAGGCCACTTCTTGTGGGCCCTCTCACAACACCTAAAACAGTAGCAAAGCTGGTGTTTTGTTTGGGTTTTTTTGTGAGAAAACCTCTGAAAGAAGTGGGGCCATGGAATCACAGCCTTTGCAAAGTATCCAAAATCTGCTGGTAGCATACAGCATCAGTCATAGATTGTCTTTGCAGTGAACCAGACTCCCACAAAGGCAGTTGTTCTGTTTCCATTGTCCAACACTGAAAAAAAAAGAAGAAAAGAACCATTAAAAGAATGTGATGTGCACAAGAGGCAGGGCATGTTGAATTAATTTTTAAGGTATTGGCCATATGGTCATTTCCATCCCAGAAAACTTGTGTTCAGCAGGATCCCAAGTGTGTGCACAGACAAAATGAATGATAAATGAGCATCTGCTTGCTTAAAACCCAGTGTTTGACATAGTTTGTTTTCTTAAGAAATTAAAACACATCTTGGCAGTCTCCATCCCATTCCAGAAGGGGACTAGTATCTCTTCCTTTCACTTTGATTAAATGTTTGCTTTGATAAAATACTTAGCAACATGATTTTTTAAAAAGTTAACTCATTCACAGAAGAGACTTGACTAATGAAGGAGGATGGAGGAGGATTTATACTTTAGGGGGCCTCTGTTATTTCTTTATTCTTTGCCCAGGCAGTCAAGGAGGCTTATGAGTTTCAAAAAAGATTTCTCCTCTGGTTTTATATCATCCTAATGGACAACTGAAATGTCCACTAGTACTGCCAAGAAATTACCCATTAATCTCTGAAGTGGTGCAGGTGTTGGTCTTAACACAAAGGATATCCTGTTTAAGAAGGCTGGAATTGCCACTAATATACCAAATGGCTGCCACACATTTCAGACTTCGTCCTTTAGCTCCTCAGTGTGCATGGCCTGTTGTTGTGTGCCTTTCAGAGTCTCCCCACAGGTAGGCTCCCATAAGCAATAATTAAGACCAAAAAAAGTTAATCACACTGCATTCCCAAGGGTTTCTAACATAACATGAAAAGCCTATTGGAATGCACTAATGTTTTTTCTATTTTAAAAGGAAACTGATTATTTGGCCCAGCCCAGCAATATGAAAATTCAGTGGAAAAGAAAGAATTTTGTGAATAAACAGTGGTAAGTATTTCATTTGGCATCAACAAGCAGAACCCCGGAGTAGCAGCCATTTTGCTGAAATATGGTATTTATGCTACTTTGACATTACACTTTGTTTAAATACATTAAGATATTTTAACCACATCTGTAAGAGGCTGAAATGCTTGCTGTTCAGCCCATCTGCCAAATGTGTGGCCTCGTGTGTAATTTCAGAGGGAGGTCAGAAGAAAAGGCGCCATGTGTGCTGCCTAGCTGGATAGCTCTCATTTGGATGCCTGAGAACCAGAGAAATGGTGCAAAGACTTCTGCTGGCTTCAGGAAGCCCCAGTTTGGTCCTTGGATGCCATAGTTCAGTATGAAATGCTAGAGAAACACATCAGCATTTACATTGAATCAACTTCTGACTTTTTCTCACCATAAAATAAAATGAAATCTGATAGTCTGCTAAGGGATCCTCACTTTGAAAATATTTGTTTCTATCCGTCCTACTCCATCTGGGCATGGTATTGCTTTAAAAAGCAGGATGGATTTTAACAGGAGGGAAGTCTGTGTACTAGGTTATTATCTATATCAAGAAAAATTAGTCCAACATGCCAGGGTGCATTACAAAAATTGACTATTGAAATGGAGAGGATAAATTTTGCTTATGCAAAACATTCTAATAATTTTTTCCACCCAGACATGTAAAAAAGAAGTCTGAACTCTGCACTGTAACTTGCTGTATAAATAATATAATAGTGCTACCAGCAGGGTTACATTCCCCTTGTTCAGGGAAAGCCAACTCAACATGAGCTGTGTACTGCTATAATGGACTGAGAGAAGGCTTACCACCATGAAATTTCTCTCAACTCTGGCATGCTTTTAAGGCTTGCATCCTTAGAGAATTGCTAAACAGGCAACAAAAAGGAGAAGAGCAGCACAGGAGTTCAGTAAGACAGCTGCCTTCGCAGGAAGGTCTTCCAGTACGCCATGTAGCTGGACTGTGAAGAGGTTCAAGAAAACTTGTTTGACTGTGTATTATAACAGCCTCAGCAACACCCACACAGGAAAACAGGAACTTCATAAGCTGGACAGGTGCGATTGCAAGGCTTTGCTTCCATCTCCTGCTCAGGTGGGCTGGGATGGGTGAGCAGGACTCATGCGAACCTCTGCTGCAGGCTGAGCTTAACCCTTACTGGATCAACAAAAGTCATCCAAACTCAATGCTGAGTGAAAGCAAAATGTGATGCATGGAAAACACTGTGCATCCTGCAGTATGTTCCCAACATCCTCTGAAGAACCTGTATTCCATGGAAAGCACAGCCTAAAAAATGAGGATACAGGCAGAATCAGGTATGTAGCATAAAGGGAGCAAGAAAAACCAGAGATGTTCTGTGCATTGCCCACTTCACAGCCTTTCCTAACTTTCTCACCGGTTTCCTTTTCTAGCTGAAAACTTCTCATGCTTAGTTACCAGCTGAAGCCACATAGCAAAACATATGCGTAATTCATTCGTGCATATAGAGCTAATTACATGCTCCACTGGTTGGCTAAAGGAATTCACACATCCCACCAGCCAAATAGTTTTGGACCAAGGAGCTGAAAAACTAAGGAGTTAGTATTACCCTAGCTAAAATTTTCAGTAAAAGCATGACTAAGAGAGGAAAAAACACACATCCAGGAAAAGTTTGAATGCCCCTTAGAAATGAACCATCTGAACAAATTTGTTACAGATGATGTCCATATGGTATTTTGCAGGCAGGTGTGAACTTGCTCTGTCTGCATTCAGAGCTGACCGAGCACAAGGAAGTCTTGGACAAGCGCAGTCATTAACTTTGGTTGTGCATGCTGTTAACACAGCCACACAGATCTTCAACTGGGGCACAGGGAGACCTTCTTTATGCCTGCCTGTTTAGCAGATATTCATACAGGAACATCCACCATTCACCTCTGACACTTTTTTGCAGAAAGAATGGGGCTTTGTGTAAGAGCCGCCGACTATTCACTGCCAGAGAGACCAAGAAGGAATTCAGACACAGTCCTATTGCATGCAGCCCTCTGATTGTTTGTGTAAATGGTCAATAATTGCATAAAGTCACAGCTAAGTGGCTAGGCTAAGACTTTTTCAGAAACCCAAAGGTCTAAAAGTCAGCTACTAAATCCATATGCAGGCACTTCAAAAAGGCAGCTTGGTTTCCAGAGCAGCCATGTCTCCCAGCTCTTCTCAGAACTAGTTTAGGTGTGCAGCCTTAGTGAAAACCACCTTTTGGGTGTATGGCAATGGGTGTCAGGTGGCCTGCAGTAGACACAAGCATTGGCACATGTTGGTGACATGCTGGTGTGATGTGAGTGGTACCTATAAGATGTCAGCCTAGGGGAGCCATATGAAGGAATTTATATTCCAGCCTTGTTGCTCCGTGTCTGGCTGCCAGATTCTGACTTGGGTTTTGTCTCTTGTCTTCTCCTCCCCCACCCTCCATTTTAATTCCTTTCCATTGCTTTCACCCTGCTGTGGTCTTTGACCTGCTCTCATCCCTCCTGGTTTCTTCCTTGAGAACATGCTCTTGCAGGGAGAGGAAGACAGAGTGAAACATTAGACTGCATGTTACGATGATTAAAAGGCATGTTAGAAAACCAAGGCTGTCATTTTAATCTCTCACTAATGTCCATTGGCATGTCTTTGAGATAGGGTACTGTGCTGACAATAGTGATGGACAGGGTGTGAGATTGGCCCCTTGAACCCAGGGGCCTCCCAGGAATAGATCATGTCTAGACCTGGTTTGCATCAAGGGCCAAACCGGATAAGCTAATTAGCCAATTAGAAATAGTTCAGCTTTTTTTTTTGGAGTAGAGGGACCAAAGAGAGCTGAAACTGGAGGTCATGTGGATATCACAATTGATTAATAACCCCATGGTGATGTGGAAGCTGGGAGGGGTTGGCACTGAAGTGGGAGGAGAAGCTTCAAGTACAAAACCAGAAGATGAACAGAAGATGCTTCGTATGTGTTTGTGGTTTTCCTCACTAGAACCTGACCAGGAAGAATGATTAGACATCAAACCAAAATGTGGAGAACAGTGGTATTTGATCTCCCACCAAAATATTTCTAGCATGCCCTTTAAATGTCACAGGAAAAAGTCTCATTTTAGAGGTTTCACTTCCTGTCTTTACCAGCATATTTCTTTTCATTCCCTCTATTACTGTCAGTTCCTACTATATATGGATACTACTAACACTAAATATGGTTTTCATTGCAAAACTCCCAGAATTTTCCTTCGTGGGCACCATTAGTCAGGGATAATATGAATCATAGGAATTTTAAATTACTTACTTGGAACATAATTGAAAGCCAAACAGAAGCAATGCAGAAGTGATAACTTTAAATAAAGGCAAACCTAAACTCCATTTGGAATGACAACATCCTGAGTCACCAGTATCCTAAATCCAGGCCTCACTCAATTAAAGGTGATCAGGCTACTGCTTGCTCTCTTGATTCCCAAGATCATGACTTTTCCAGTGGTGTGCCTCCCTGGCAGAGTAGTGTTACCCCTCCTTGTTGCCTTCCACACTGGGTAAGGGGTAAGAAAAGGTGGTCCCTCAGCACCAGGGGATGTGCTCCTCTGCATCCTGTGCTGACCCCCTGCTTGTTCAGTCCACCTGGAGACAGGAAGGTGGGAGAAGGCTGAAATGAGGGGCTTGTGTGCTTACACACAGGTGGAAGTACATGCTGATATGCTGCCCTGTGTCTCACTCCTGCCCTGATCCCCACTCACATCAGCATTTCAGGGGCAGAGGGGAAAGCTGCAGTCTGCCCTAGAGAACTGCAGCTCAGTGGGTGTCTTCCACCCAGGCATACCGGAGGCATTGAGGAGCTGTCAAGCAAGACATTGTAAGACATCCCCAAGTGACAGAGAACAACAGGCTCCTCGTGCAGTGGGAATACCCATTTTGAGCATGTAGGAACAATATCTGATTATTTTTGAAGTGGAGCATGCCCCAAAGTTGCTTAGATTCAAGACTGAGGCTTTCTTGTTAAAAATATCACTTTATCTCTGGTCTAGGCCACAGTTGTGCATTCAGCAAGCCAGACCTTTTGGGGTGGATGTCCAAATCTTTCTGTATCAACAATTCTTATTAGTTGAAGATCCATGTCTATAGACTTTCCAGGGTAGAGATCTCTTTTCAAGAAAATGTTTTCCACTTTTCTGACCAGCAGGGAAGTTTTTTAGTAATCCCTGATCTGCATTTTTCCTGTTGCATTTATGTCTTTCTGCTCTCAGGCTGGGAGAACAGGCAATTTCCTTCTTCTCTCTAGGAGCTTGATTTATCTCAAATTTATTTCTTTCCTCTTCCACTGTTTAACAGCCTTCATGCTAACTTCTGCAATTCCCATTTTTCCAGACTTCTGCACTACTATGTTGGTCCTGTCCTGCCTTCTTCCAACACCCTGTATGTTTTAATAAAGGCAGTGCCCAAAACAAGACCATATACTGCCCCTGAGGCTCTGCCAGTGCTAAGTGGATTGTATCATCTAAGATCTATTTCCATTTATATATCCCAGGATAAAATTTGACATTTTCACAGAAGAATAATACAGTTGGCTCATTTGACAACTTCTGTGATCTGCCAGAATTCTTCCCAGTCTTTTTTTGTGCGAACTTTCTAAAAATTGTCATTATGGGCTTATGCTGATGATTATTCCTGTCTAAGTGTATGTATTGCGTGGGTTCTTATTGAATTACATTCTATTTAATTTTTTTTAAGACAATTTCTCCAGTTCAGCAAGATAATTTTGAATTCTAATCCTGTCCTCTACCAGACTCACAAGTAATCCCTGCCTGGTGTCATCTGCAAATTTAATAAACATTCTCAATATTCCATCATGAGGTTATTAGCAAAAATATTCAACACTAATTCCAGATGGTCTCTTACATTTCTGGGCAACACAGAATGTGTTGAAGTATTTCCATGCCTGACAATTCTTTCCACTTGTGTTATTGCTGAGAACTTTGGGTCTGGGCTGTGTGGTCACCAAGGTGAGAAAAAACTCTTGCATGCAGATGAAGTGAGCATTCCTGCTGGCATGGCACGCTACATCCCCATCCAGCTTCAGGAATGGAAAAAGCTGTGTATCTTTCTAGTCCATAGGAAATAGATCAAATTCTATTTAGTAAGATAGGCACTTTCCCCTTCATCTTCACTTATTCCTAGTGATGTATTTATGTCGTCAACCCATCCCTATTATTGAAGTCTCATTCTTGAACTGAGACAGATGTAATTGTAAGGCAACTGCTTTTAATTTAGAGAAAGAATCACTGTTCATTATTCCTGAGAGCAAATGCTGTGTTAAAAGACTTCAGAGTAGTGTCCTAAGCACCAGTACCCACAAAAAGAATAAAATAGTGTTTGACCCTCAAAAAACCTCTCATTTTTTACCTATGGCACGATGTTTCAGGGAAAGGACAATGTACAGGGAGTAAAAACCACAAAACCAGTATATGCTCACACAGACACCACAGCAAACTAGAGGAAGACTTTAAAGTGAAGAAGGAAAAAGCTTTTTGTCACAATGCCACAGAAGAAACAAGAGAATAATGCATCAGTTGGCAGAGTAATGAAAGCAGCATGGTAAAATCAGCATTTAATAAACATTCTCTTTATTCTAACTGGGAGCTTTAATATAGGATCAAGATTACAGCTTTGCTAAAATCACAGAGACATGGTCAGATCAGTCGTATGACTGGAATGCTGACAGGAAAGGATGCTGCTTGTTCAAGAAGTATGGACAGCAGAGACATGAAAGAGGTGTCACTTTGTGAGCCTTGTAAGTATAAGCTTGTTCAGAAATCCAGAAGACAGACGGAGTTAGCCTTGCTGGACTTAGGCGAAGACAGAAATAGGACACCATTGTCAGAGTTCATTGGAGTCTATTAAAGGGCATCCATTCATGAAGATTAGGTATATGAGGCTCTTTGAAAGTAACTAACAGAGATGTCTGAAGCACAGGTCTTGTGGGAAATGGAAGATTTTAGCTACATTTAGAGACATTTGTCAAACAAATATAATTCAGCAGCTTAAAAAGTCTTCAGCACCTTTGTGGCACAGACTTACCACAACCTTGGTTTGTATTCAGAGGACCCAGAAAGGAAGTAAAGGAAAAGCTCCTCTGGGTTTGAGCCTTAGCACGAGGGAGGACCAGTGTAGGAAAGGGAAGGTAGAAGGCAGTGTGGATGGAAAGTAGATTTCATGGTCCCTGGAGAGGCAAGCCAAGAGAAGAGAAGAACGCAACGCTATGAGTTTCCGACTGACAGACTTCAATAAGCTTGGGAAACTGCCAAGAAACAGAGGCTTAGAGAGAGTTAGTAGTTCCCTAAAGAAACAATGCTAAAGGCAGAAGTTCAGATACAGAAAAAAAGACTAGAAATTAAAAACACTGACTCCTCTTCATTGATCTCAAAGACAATAAGGAACCACAAGAAGAAACAAAACCAGATGTCCAAGGATGAGTATGAACACAGCCATGTAAAACAAGATCTGGAAACTTGAAATTAAATTAGCAAGAGACAACAAAGGTAACAAAATTCAATCATTGATGAAAAAGAAGATGGAGGAAAATGTTACCTCATTACTCCATGAAGAGGAAGATAATGGGGAGATTACAATGAAAAGATCAAAGTGTTTAATGTTTTTTTAAATTGCATATAAAATGGCCAAATGTGAGGATGCAATAAGCACTGCCAATCCAATGAAAAATAGGTAAGATTTAAAGCTAAGTAGGAAAAGCACAGCCTTGGGAGTATTTAGGAAAACAAGACTGCACACAGAGGAAAAGCTGTTGTGTTATCATGCATCTCAACAAAACATCTGACTCCAGATGATTTTGACATGTTGAAGAAATAGTCTGAAAAAGGTGAGTGGGATGACAGAGCAAGATCAGTGGATTAAGTTCAGGTAAACTCTGGAGATTCTACATGTAGTAAATTTTATGATGCTAAAAATGCAGAAGGATATTTTGATTAGAAAGGAGTATCTTGGAAAAAAGGATTTGTGGGTTAGCTGAACCTGAAAAAGCAATAACAGACTGATGTGGAAAAGGCAAATTATCACATGGGAGTGTGAAAACAGAAATTCAAGCCTTCACATCATGAAAAGTTATAGTGCACTCTACTTTGTAGTGGGAAGGCCTTCACTGAAATTTTATTCCTTAAATTTAAGGAGGTACTTCCACAAAAATGAAGAGCAAGAACCGCTTGAAATGTAGAAAATGCTATCTATGAAAAAAGACTAAAAGAATCAGGGTTGTTTAAGGAAAACTGAAAGAGAAATTATAACTTACTTTCAACAAGCACATGGCTGTTGAAAATAAAAGGGATCTACTGTTTTAATTTCATCATAGCAAACCCTTGGGTCTACATTACTACAAGAAAAGCAATTTATGCATTCAAAAAAAATTTCAGTTGCAAGTATAGGTTACTTGAGGAATTTATGAAATAGCCATCTCAGAATGCATTTAGGACCAATAAGCAAGTACATTTATTAGTAATGGTATAGTTATGGATCTTACTTTAGGACAGAGAAAAATGTTTTGCCGCATTTTGAGCTTCTCTCCCACTGGTATATATGTTAACTTGAACTTCTTGTTCAGTCACAAAACAGTGACAGTCCCAAACAAAGGCAATATATGAGGCATCAAGTCCTATGCCTGGAAAGGACACTTGAAAGTCATCTACTTCCACTTCAGTGTCCCATCATATCCAACTGGAAGTAGATATGGCAACAAGAACAAAAGAAAATAGTGCTCTTTTCATAGGCCAGGAGCAGCTTCCTGACTGACACATGGTTTCTCTAAGACCATTCCTAAACCCTTGCTGTGTGCACTTACCTACTTCATTATCCTTGCCTGTACCAGACCTCTGCCTTCATCTAGTGCATCCTCTGGCCACCTTTATAAGATAAGACAATTCAAACTTCAGGGTCTCTCTCTTTGTACTGCACTTATCCAAGCCATAAAATAATGTAGTCAGAAGGGAGCAAAATAAACAGGGCAGACAGCTGTTAGACAGCTGCATCAAGCTTTCTGACCCCTGTTGTATCTCCATTAGTTTTGTTTGTATAAAGTGCTGTACAAAAAGACTAACTGGTGGCACTTTGAAGGAGAATTTTTCTATTACTCATCTTCCAACTTAACATGACTTTAGCTTTATTTATTTAGCTTTCCACTCTCACTTGAGTTTGCAATAATTTAGTGCAGATGTTCTATCTTTCTGTAATTTATTAATATTGACTTGCTTTTCCCTCCCTTTTCTATAAATGTTTTTAAAACATTCACACTATGACTGTGTGATTTCCCTTGCTTGCCTCTGAGCTGCAGGCTTGCAAGAAGAGAGTGTGCTGAAGGCGTTCTGTCAGCTACAGTACAGCAAGCAGCTAGAAGCAAAAGGCCACCCATGGAAGGGAAGTGGGCAATGCGCTCACCCCAGCCTGTGTGTACAGGAAGTCTTTTATGCCCAGCAAGAATGTAGAGTCATGCACAAAAGATGCAGAGAATAGGGAGAGGTGTTGATTTTATACAGGAATTGGGTAGCTTCTCCTTGGGATCCTCAGCTGACTCATTTTCCCTGCTCTTGGGAAAGATGGAGTTCTGGTATGTTACAGAGACAGTGGGAGAGTAACCATCTTTGGAAGGTCACAGAGGAGGCATCCAGCCACTGATTGACTCGGAGCAAGTAGCAGTGAAGTGCAGAACTGGTACTGTCCTGTGTGCCCAGATTCAGAGAGAAGGACAGTGGGTCAGCAAGCTTTTGCCTTGATTATGCAATTGTCCCTCTCCTGAGCATGGACTTCAAATGGTCCTGACTAGGAGATAGACCCAGAACTTGCCTTCTGGGTAGACATTCACTTCTGCTTAAAGGATCAATGTCCCAAACAGTTCAATCTAAAGAACAACTGGGAGGGGAGGCTGCCCATACTGTAATTGAGGTTTATAGCAGTGACGAGTGTACAAGGGAGAGAGTTGCGTATTGTTGTCTGCCTCCCATGGGAAGATTGAACCCCATGTCTTTCAGCATCTGGAGGGAAACCTAGCTGCTAAGCTTTAAGATAGTCTGCATGGTAGACAGGAGGGAGGAAGGCCCTGGTCCCCATCTGTTGACTCAGCACTGGGAATATGCTGTGCATTAAAAACAATCATTATTATGAAGAAGGCAGAGGTGGCAAGAACAGAACAAAACAGAATCCAAAGCACAGTTCAGGATCTTCGGCACCACATTGTCCCCAGACAACCCCTCTTTGAAAAATGGCAAGAGCAGGCAAGAGTGCAAGTTACTGATTTTCTGATCTTCCATCAGGGTAAGTGTAACTCTTCAGATGCCTCTCTAATGATGGAGAAGGGAAAACACCTATTTAAAAGAGGTTTCCTTGGAAGACCAAGATGAAAAGGCACTAGGAAGTAGATTCTGACCTGAAATTCAGCTAGACACCTGTAAAGCAGCAGCAGACTAGCAGAAATTTTTGGAATCCATCAGCTGCTTGTTCTTCACCTCTCTGGCTGTGCAGCTGGTGGTGACTGGCACTCCATGGAGACCAGTGCTGTGTCCAGCACCACCTGTGCTTACTCTCTGCAAAGCAGGGACCCACAGTATCCAGCACACCCAGAAGCTTAAGGGAAGAATGTTGTTTCCATGACCCCAGGACACTGCAAATATATTTTGGAGCTATTGAATGCATCAAGAGGCACAGAATGGCGTCTCCCAAAATGTTTTAAATTTTTTTCAGTTAATGTTTTTCAGTAAATTATTTGAATGTGGATCAGCCTGGGTAAATCATTCCTGCATTTCTTCTACTGGATTTCCAGTGGATATCTCCAAAACCTTAGTGCTACCTAGGGCAAGTGAGAATTAGAATCCAACTAGGAAAGGAGAAAACTTCTTTCCATTCCTTTGTGTTTGCCTGCTACTCTCCACACTATGCTGGCCTGCGCAGGAGCAGTCCAGCATGCTAAATCTGGAGGGAAAGTATTTCCAAATGTATGAGAAACAGGAAGCTATATGAATTCTTTCCTTCTTAGCACTCAGAATAATTGGAATGGGGAATGCTGTCAAACGAGGATGTGGTTGTGCTGCAGTCACACATCTCATGGCTGGCCAGGCTGAAATCTGGAACCATGAGCATTATTCTACACCCACCTGGTCTGTTTGACTGAGCAGAGGGGACAGTTGTCCTGCTTTCAGGAGACAGTACGCTTCTAGATGTGCATGGTCCCATCTCCCCAGACTACGTGGTGATCAAGATGCTGAAAAAGTCATGATGGAAAAAGGGGAGAAAAGTTCAAAAGGTTGCTGAGTTATCAACAGGTAAGTCATGGCCCTTGCAAAACAAAATCACATTCTATGACTGCAGTTCTAGAGATTAAGGCTGTATTCCCTTTCTCCTCCTTCTCCCTGAAGCTGCTCCACCTAGACCCTGGGTAATATGGCTATCACCCCAGCTTCACACTTCTCCTCCTATAAGTTTCTCATCCTGTATTTCTGCTAGACACACACACACTCACACACCATTTTTGTCCATGTTTTGATGCTGCCACTGCCTGCTCCCTTCTGTGACCATGTACTGTGTGATTTGGGCTCCTAAGAGTATGGGGTCCCTTCAGCTGACTACAATGAAATTTTCACCTGATGGGCATAACCTGGTGGTTATGTAGCAAAATATCTGCATTTATATCCCAGCCACACTTCCTTGTACTCTATTGACATAGATTACATTCTATATGTACAAGGAGCAAAGCTTCATTTCTGCTGCCTACAGAGACCATGCATGGTCTCCACTTCACTGGATGAAGTGAACAGTGTCAGCCCAAGTCCCCATCCTCTCCCTGAGATGTGTGCCCTGTGGAAAGTGGAGGTGCACAGCCTCACTGAGTGCCTGCTACCTTCTCTCCATGAGGTCAGCAGAGCAGCACACTTGCACACTCACTGGGAGCATGGCCTTGTGGAGCAGGGATAAGGAAGTAAACAACAAGAGGGAAATTTGAGTGACAACGATATCCATTTTGGCTCTTCCACAGAAGTGCTAGCAGAGAATGAAATATATATTCCAAAGTATTTTGCTCCTCTCTGTCCCAGCTAATTTCTTATCCTTACAAAGTCAGTTAGCAAGCCCAAATTGGCCTAACAGTCCATTAGGATGTGATCTTGTCCAGGCCGCCCACAATGCAAAATATTTGAAAGCTCAGATAAAATTCTTGCTCCATTTTCCAGCTCTGCGAGATGTGGGCTGGGTGATGTGGGAAGGGTAATGCCACGCTCAGGGCCAAGTATGATACATGATGGCACAAACCCAAACCAACAGAGAAGTGGTGCTGATCCTGTCCCACCAGCTAACTTCTGCTCTTTGGAGTTTACTGTGGAAAAAACAACATTGTGACTTGCTTATGAAGCTGGTTATTTGAAACGAATGGTTTGTAACTTGGGTGGCTTAGGGGCAAACATGCTGAAGGAAAAGCAAAGGTGGTTTTTGTGCAGAGGAAGTCAGGGGATGAAGAAATAGCACAAGGGATTTCACAAAAAAAAAAAAAAAAAAAAAAAAGCAGCAGAAAAAAAGAAGCAGAAGATGTTTTCTAAATTGCTAGGATAAATCTGTCCCCATGAGAGAAAACAGATTACTGGAAGCAGAGGACAAGACAAAATGCAAATAAAGGATCTGGGTAACATCACTGAGTTGCAATATACCCCTCCAGGACCTACTTCAGAGCTGATTAGAACCACTGGATGACTTGCACTGACCTCAGTGGACCAAGTCCAGTTTCCCAAAAAACATGTCCTCCTAGGTAGAGGAAAGGTGGTATTGTAGTATCTCCCACATCTTTGGGAAGTGTGAAGCAACACAGAGAGCAAGGGATTTCAGAAACCTGAACTGACCTTCTGGTTTTCTAGGCCATATAATGTTCTATGTTAGACAGCAGTGTCTTCTTGTCACTGCAGGAAAGTTTACATACTCAAACACTATCTATGAATTGTGAAGTCCTTGACAAGCTGAACCAGTGCCCTGGCTTTAGAGGTTCAGCAATGGATCCACATAAAGGAGGAAGCGAGTGTGCCCACTTAGAGAGGTGTCAAACACCAGTAAGAAGTAAGCCAGAAGCAAGGAAGTTTCACTGGATGAAACTACCCTCATGAAGTTGGTGCTCAGCGTTCAAGTTTTCAAGCTTCTCTCTTTCAGACCAGTTTAGGTCTATGGTCTTGCTGCCTCCCTCCACAACTGCTCTATGAATTTCTGCAAGCTGCTCTAAGCTTGAAAACAATGCTTAGAGAGACTTTGCCTTCAGTTAAAACAGCACAAGAATATTTTAGTCAGGAACGGCCTGGATTTTTGCAACCATATCTTTCTTCACTTTTGAGATGGGTGGGATCAGGGAAGTGTCTGCTTTTCTGTGATCCAAATCACAGGATTAAAAGCTCTACCTCCCAGGAACACATGATCAAAATCTTAGTCTGCCCCTCAGGACACCAAAGACTTACTGGGAGGTAAGGGAATTAGAAAGGCTTTAGAATCTAGACTCCAGCCCGTTCCATGTGGACATGATGGATTAGACCCAAATTTTCTTACAAGCACTGACTGTACTTGGCCTAATATTCCCTCTTCTGAGAGTCATGCTGTGTCATGGGAGCAGTTGCACTTCAGGGACTAATAATTCCCACAGATATACAATCCACTATATTCACTCAAGTATACAATACAGTAAATTTATATAATGAACTTCAAACAGCAGGCCCTTATCTAGGGGATTTTGGTGTCACAGCTAGGGCAAGATAAAAGTATCAACAAGAGGAAGCATGCATGGTGAGGTGTGGCTGTGAAGGACTTTTTGCATTATACAATGGGTGAACATTATTTATAATGTAAGCACAATAGAGTTAAATAGTTACAATCAAACCCACTGAAGCACTTGATCTGCCTTTGGCCGTGTGGCCTTAATGATTATTCAGGGTCTAACACACTTAGTACAGCAAGCTGTTGGTTTTTTATGGTCTTTTCAGGATCTTCCTTTGGCAATGAAAAAATATCCAGGCTTCCTAGTATCTCAGAATTACCATCTGAACTGGCAGAAGCACAAAGAGGAGACTGAAGCTGCCCGGATGCTGAAACTTAATTAGGGGTGAATAAATCTTGCTTGAAAAGTCAAGAAAATGCAATATTCAATGGTGTTTGGGATGTTTTTGTTTTTGCTCTTGCTGAATGAGAGTCAGTAGCAGGTTAAGGAAGGACAAGACAAAGAGGGCCATTAAAACAATGTAGCAGAAGTTATCTCAGAACAGAACAATGAAAAAGAAGTTGCAACTTTGTTTGCTTTTCAAATATCTCTGGGACTCTTCATGTGACAAACCCACATGTCTATTTTACCTACACAGGTACTGTTGTCCCACCACCATCTGTATCTGACTGCTACTGTGACAGATGGACACCAAGTCCTGTATTGCTGATCCCACAAAGCCCCTAAGCAATCTGATATCGATAATGTCGCGAGGCTAATCACTTAATAATAGGATTCCCTGCAAACCAGACACCTCTACCACACGCTGTGGCAGGAGAAGATGCTTTGCATACATCATCCTGTCAGCTGAGTTTATTATTCTTGCATTCAAGATAAACTGCAGCAGCCAAATGCTGGTCTGTATAAATTCCAGCCTTGGGAGTCCAGCAAGCACTGGGCTCCTTGTTACACACACACACACACACACACACACACACACACACACACACACACACATAAATCCAGACGGGTAAATAATACGACATCTTTCTATTCCCAGGGGATCTTTCAAGAGCTGATGTTTTCTTTGTTACCTGGGGTGGTCCTCAGGCCAGCTGTATAAACCAGGGATAAGGAGTGAGTGCCTGGACTATGCAGAGACAACTGGCAGGAGAGATTTCTGGCCACATGCAGACCTTGCTGCTTTGTGCTAATAAAGCTTTGTTGTATGTCATTCAAACAGACACCAGGCAAACAAGCTCTGAGCTTCAGAGTCTTTATCTCTTTTGTTTACCTCTCCCCAGGACTCACCAATATATCTGTTAGGCAAAGAACATAGGCATCTAAGAGGCACAGAAAGGATATAAAACCTTCTGAGCTCAAGCCAAAGTCTTCTTAATGGGTTTGCTGAAGACAATAATTCCTTCCTGTAAAACATCTGTATTGGTCTGTACTGGAGATGATGATCCAGCAGAACTGCAGGTCTGGCTAGGAGTCTCACTCCCACATTTCTTGCAGAAAGGGTCCTCAGAATGAACAGAACATTCTCATGGTCCTCTTTTTGAATGTGTTTAGCTTCTCAGTGATTCTGGTCAGATTGTGCAAATAAGGTGGGTGAATTGGCTTTGTGACTAGTTACAAAACTCCCAAGGAGTGGAAAAGAATGAAACCTTTCCTCAAAAATTTCTTGTCATTGATTAAAATGACAAAGAAAAAAATCTGTCAGAGTAACAGTGGCTTCAGAAATACTCCTCTAGGCCTGAGCCAAAAAAGTGACATCCTCTGGCACTGACTTAGGTGGGTTCTGAGGCTCTGTTAAGACCAGGTCCAGGAAGAGTCTGGTTACATAGTTCACCCTCAAGTGTTTAAGAGCAAAGTTTGTTCCCCTTATGGGAAACTGTCTTGGATGTCAACAGGGACCCCCACATGAATAGCATGCAGACCTACTACAGAAGATCCTGGTGTGACTTTAAAGAAAGAATGTAGTTTTGGGTTTCCTCTGTCCCCTCACATTTCAGGTTAAAAGAGATTGTGGAATCCCCCCCTCATACTTTTCTCTGTTAGTACCAGGGATTCCGGGTCCTTGTATATGACACCTCACCATGAAAGAAATCACCAGTGTGCTGCCATGGGCTCTTCCCATCGTCTCTGAGCTCTTTTTGGCTGACACAGAGAAGAAAAGATTTCCATTCTTCATTTTCCCAAGTGATAAACTAATGTCTCTGCTGAGACATTGGATTCATAAATGAACCAATCCTACCAATCCATTCTAAAACAGTTTTAAGGATGCCAAGCTTTGGGGGCAGAAGGGTGAGCTGATGTTTCCTCTCCCCAAAGAGAGGGAAGTGTTTTCTTCCTCCACAAGAAACAGCAGGTGACCCCAGGGCTCAGGCTAGGAGAAAACAACTTCTGTCAGTGTTGCCTCCACCAGGTTTCTAGGCTCAGAGCTCTCAGGAAGGAAAGCTCTCATTGAAACAGTTTTCTATTTTCTCTTTCTTTGCTAAGGTGATTGTAAATAAAATAGCGTGCTAAAAGGAGGGTTAACTCACCCTGTAAGTAAAGTAAAACTGAAACTGTAAAGTGAAATGAAAACTTGAAATCACTTGAAACTGGGCAAGAGATATGGCCCATTATGAGAAAAATAAGAGTGTCAAAGCAATATGAGGGAAGATGGATGGGCTTAAAAACTTTTTCTATTCTCTTAGTCAGCCCTTTCTTTCAGCACTCCTCTACTACCCTGCCCTTTCCACTACACAGGACCACCATTTATTTCTGAACAGCTGAGATTTGTCCTGATGTATCACCAAAAAGTAAAATACAGGTGGTTATGCCCTGCATGTTTCTTTACTCAAGCTTTTCACGATAATCTTAGAAAGATGCTTCAAGGGAAATGCAACTCCTTCTAGAGCTCAGCAATGTGAGGAAAATGAGGCAATATCTGTGTTAAGGGCTGTCAACAGGATGCTGTGTTCAGGAGATACCTTGGAAACTGCTTTGCAGATTTGCACATCTGCTGTTCTGCTCCTGGCCAGAGAATAGAGCCATAGAAAATCCAAACCAAACCCTAGATGGACTGGAAAATCAAACTAATGCTGGTTTTATTTTCCACGGGAACCTCAAAAATCTGATCCCAAGCTCCATAACATGTTCAAGACTATGCTTTTTTTTGATACCACTCTTGGCAGCTCATGAGGTGAATGGCAGATTTCATGCAGTGCCTCATTCTGCTTATAACTTTCAATCCATGGATGTCACGGGCATGCTGCCTGTCTCAGTTTTTCAGCTGTGTGTTGATCCCACCATTTTTACTGAAGAAATTTGCATCTTCTTTTTTGTCTATATGTATCAGCAGCTGCATGACCAGATCTCATGGTGCTCATAGCTGACCTCTATATGTGCACCAAAGGAAAGGCAAAGGCACATCTTACAACCTGGTCATCAGCATCTCACCCTCACCTAAAAATGGGTGGCCCCATGCTGAAAAGGCCAGGAGATACTCCCCAAAAGACAGCAGCAGTTTCCTATTTCAGATTTTGCAATACCAGGTGTAATCAGCTGGTTGCCTCGATTTTCAGTTCCTGATGTCTCAGCAAATAAATAATTTCTTGTGCTTTTGTACGAGATGTACAATATATGTTTCTTGTACAAAGCAAGGGTTGAAGTGGAAGAGTCACTCGTCTTTGTGGAGCCCTGTCAGCTCATCTCCTGTCCAAGTGCCATGACAGGATCTTTCATGAGCAGAGGTGCAAGTGCCTTCCCCTGAGCTGTGTACACACACTGCAAGAGTATGAGCTGGATCCCATTGTTCCGCTGAAATACCAGGCATCACAGACTGAATGAGTAAGTGCATGACAGGCATTTTAAACATCTTGCAGAGTTTTTATGACAGAAAAGCAGCAATAGCAAGGAAAAGTATCTACAGAAACTTCTACCTTTTGGCTTTCATCTTACTCAGTTCTTTCCTACAGTCTTGAGCTCCCCTGTTTCTACAGCATCTGCTGGCAGCTGGTGCTTAATTGGGCCAGACAGACCTCTCTGACATCAACAATGAACTCAGTCCAGTCATCCTGGGGGCCACTCTCACAGCACCACACTAGGCAGGGTCTAGGAGCAAGGGAACACACCAAACAGACTTCAGGCTGGTTCACCATTTTTTACCCATTGCACAGAGGCTCGAAGCAAAGTAAAACCAGAGCTAGAAGGAGAGCTTTGCTGCAATACACCCACTGCTCAGGAGCCTTCTCAGCTGCAACAGCTGCCGTGAAGTATGTTCATAGAAGAGCAATGTAATTTTCCTGACTGGGCTTTAGCATTTGGTGAAAGGAAGTCCTGATCCCGAGGACATTTTACCCATCTCTGCAGAGCCCCTGGTCATGGCAGTGAGTGGGTGCCTTTGCCCTCAGCATGATCTGAATGTCCTTGTGGTGCTGGAAACACTGCAACCACCTCAGTCCCTGTCTCTTGCCCCCATAGGGAGGTGGACTGCCTGGTGTCTGCCATGCACTGTACCTCTGCCCACCTTTCCCAGAGTGGCATTGTTTAGCTTTGCCTCTCAGCATGCAATGTCTCACAGTGAGTCACCTCTGCCGGGGAGACTGTGGTTTGTGTCCTGACCTCAGGACCTCCAGAATCTGCTCTGGGTGGGAGCAAGACACTGGGATCAGGGAGAGACCCCACACCTTCTCCACAGTGGGGGCAGCCTTCACATATGTAATGCTGCCTATAAGCACACCCTTGGCAAATCCATCCAGGGACAGGCAGCAGGAACTTAAAGGACTTTCCCACCATTGTGAGTGAAGCCTGCTTGTTTTTTACCCCAGGTAAAAGTTTTACCCCAAGGAGAAAGTTTCAAGCAGCAAATATCCAGGCAAATTTTATTTTACTTCTTTAGTATTGTCCCAGACATGACAAGAACCACATCTCCTAAATGTGTAGGCTTAGTTGTTTATTTGAAGGAGTGATTCTCTTCTATTAGACCACTGTTCTTTTTCTAAACCATTTAGAAAAAGACATTTTCCTTATGAGTAACAAATACGTGGCAACTATTTCAACAGATTTCAAGCTATGAACTGGGTCCTTTCTGCAGGGGCTTTATATAAACTTCTATGTATTCAGCCTAATATGTAAAATATAATACAGTTAAATATATATTCACAATCTATATATATTCAAAATTACATAGATATTTTTTCATGCCTTTATATTAAACTTTTCTATCCTAGATATTTTCTGAAGTAAGGCAGTCAATAAATAATGGAAGGCTGACGGCATAAAGAATTTTTTTCAGAGAATTAAAAAAATTATTATAACTTATATTACAGCAGGAAAGGAGCACCCACTGGTGTAACTTACTGTTTTTCAGTCAAACACACCCCACAATGTTGGGGAGGAGATAGTTTTTTAGGCAGACCAAAGCTTCACCCAAAGCACAAAAGCTTCTTCACAGGGTGAAGTGTATCTGTAACAGCAGTGCTTTGTGCTGAACTTGACCTTTTCCAACCAGTGTCTTCCCTTGCTTCCTATCTGCTTGCTTATTTTCAGAGCTCCATAAAAATATTTTTTAGTTTGGTATCTTGACAGAATAATGTTCATGCAAGTATTGGAGCCTAGTAGCTCCACACCCTCCCAGCTTCTGCGTCCAGCAGCAAAGAAAAGAGAATTTCAAGAGACATTGAATTTTTACCTGCTTTGTAAAAATTGGCATCTAGTTAAGGAAGGAATAAAAAAAAAAAAAAATTGCTCATCTGTCTCAAGGTAAAGGTTCTGGGCGGAACTTGGCCATATTGGTAAGTATCAAAGAGTCCCTAAAGGACAGAGCCATGGTAAAGAGTCTAATAAATTTTACTGCTTACATAATTACTTGACCTTGGTGTCACCATTTTCATTCTCTTTCTTCAAGATGCAGAGCCCTGTGGAATCATTCTGTTGGCAGCTAGCATACACCTCAAAATACTGCAAGCTGCTGAAAGGCCATGAGAGGTCCTGCATTGATGCAGAGCCTTCAGCTCCTGACTCCCTCACTGGCTCTTTGCATGACCTCAGCACAGAGATGTTTCTCTTACTGCCTCTACACAGCATTCAGATATGAGATAATGAATTCTCTTCTCACCCATTCTATGAGAGGATTATTTGGACAACTTTTTCTTGGCAGATGAGAACCCATTGCTGCTGAGGCAACAGAGCAGAATGGGAGCCAGACTGCAAAAGGGATGTTGAGGACAGCATGGATCTCAGGTGCATCTGCCCTGTGCCAGGAGGGAAGCAGAGAGAAGGCTTCCAAGGTAGGGAGGTCACCGGAGAAGATAGTCAGGATACACCAGTGATTTGGTGCTTTGGTGCTTCATTTTCACTTTCAGCCAGTTGCCAACACCCAGCATGGTGAGCTGTGCTCCCCCAGCTGCAAAGTAAACATATGTGAGAGAACAACAGGAGTGTGTTTACAGTACATACCAAGTACAGTAGACTTCAGAGGATAAAAATACCCAGTGGAAAAACACATGGGCTAAAGTAAAACTTTAACTTTGCCTAGCCAGCAACATGTGTACCCTTCACAGGCTCTCCTGCTTGCAGAGAGCTTTGAAGCTCCCTTGGAAAACTGCAGCACTTTTTGATTAGAGGCTTCTCCACCCCAACCTCTGAAAATTACACCATAAGCCTGCTTCAGATTATAAACTCATTCAATACAGAAAAGCATAAGGAAGCGTGGACAGCCCATGAAGCAGAGAGAGCCCTCAACATCCAAACCCCTAAAAGTAGTTTCTGAGCCACTGCGGGCTCCTGCTGAAAAAAAAACTTATCCCAGAGCAGAGCTTATCATGTCCATCTTTCCATCCCAGAATAATGCAGAGACAGGTGGAGTCTAGCAGGTGATGCATGGCACTGTGCAGCCCAAAGGAGTGACCAGGTGATTTCTGAGCTCTCCTGCAAACTGGGCAGCACGGCAAAGCCCTGGTGTTTGGCAGGAGTAGCAGACTGAAGGCAATGGCTACAGCCCAAAGTGACTTCCATGGCATTAAAGAAATGAATGGAATTGCACCTGCCGAATTACACCCACTCCAGCTGCATTGGGTCGAGGCACTGGTTGAACAAAACACTAAAGCATGTGCTTACATTTAAGCATACAAGTAAACAATTTCAGGGCAAATACTTATATGCTTGAGTGCTTTCCCAGGTAGGTGATGTTCTCGGCAGCACACACCTGGAGTGAGGTGGTGCCATTTTTTTCACATGGTCATTTTTCTGACTATATCCAAGCAAGAAAGGAAACTTTCCACTGGCTGTGGGCCAACAGGCACGTCAGGTATGTGTAAGGTCTTAAAAAAATAAAAATAAAAGACTTCTTTTTAATCTTATCTGTCTCATTATCACCCTGACATTTGCTTTGGCTTTGAGTTTAATTACCTCTTGAATTGAACAAAGGTTCAGATAGGGCTGAGATAATAAGAAACCAGTAAAGCTGATGTATATAGGAAATAGGGCCTCCCTGAAGGTGTTAGTCCATGCAAGCTGACCCCCAGTTATGAGAAAGAAAAGCTGATAAGGGAGAAAGCAATAAATCAGTCATTCTGGATAATTGGGGATGTGTAAAGAGGTGTCTGATGTTTGCATCTTACCTGCCACCTGGGCTGGTACAAATACAGCAGACCCCATTTAGATAAATACCTGTGCATCAGAGCACAACCAAGCAAACAAAGGGAAGCTCTGGGGGATAAAAAAAAAGAGATGGAATAAACAAGGGAAATAAATATATTACCATGAAAGTCAGTATTCAGAATAGAAAGCTTCACAACAGAAGGGATACATTATCAGTCATCAGAAGTAGAGATCAAGACCCCCACAGTGCCCCAGGTGCTCTGTACACATAGCAATTAAGTATCAGTCTCAGAAACACTTCAGTCCTAGTAGACAAAGATGGGGAGGGGAAAGCAGGAACAAACACTTACCTAACATTTTATGTGAGAAGCAAGGACTAGGAAGAGGATTAAAAGATAGTGCTTGCTGGGTGCTACACGAATAAAAACTGGATCAGACTTATAGCCACAGAGAGCATGGCTACACCACTGACCCCTTACAGAAACCCTGCTATTCTAGGACAATTTTATTCTGTATTTTGGAGGCTCCTTGACCCAGCAGGACACAACCCCCAATTTTTCAGGAGTTCTTCATTCTCAGTCTGTTTCTGGACTGGGTTCCTTCTGGTAGGTGACTGGGAACTACACAGTAGAATGTGACATTGTTCAAAGTATAGTCCAAGATTGTACTTTTGCAACAGGCTCTTTAGAACTGCTGAAGAGTCAAGCAGATTCTGTTACTCTGAGTTGCTATCCATGTAAAATATTTCCATTATGATCTGAGCACAAAACAAGGTTATGGTGCCCATTCAAAATCCACACCTGGATGAGAAAATATAATTTTGAGACTGCACCGTGGAAAAATCCTGCTGACACTTTTGCTTTGACTTTATCAAACAAATGAAAGAGAAACACAGTCTTGTCAAAATAAAATATTAATTTCATTTTGATTTCATCAGCTTAACCCATGTTACAGCATGATTTGGAGTCAAAACAGTAAGACTATTATGCCATGACCCGTCATAATATTATGGCATGGAAACCTAATAGACAAAACTCAAAGACTTTTATAAAGTGTTATAAAAGTCAAAACAAATGTTTCAATAAGCTGGAAATACTTGTACCTTCTTTGAAAACACTGTGAGAACCAACACCTTCTCACTGAGCATGTCAAGGGTATGAGAGCACTGCTTTCCCACGGAGTGGCACTCAATGGCCAACAATAACCATATCTGACTGGCACAGGTCAGAGCCAATGGCTCCACAGGGAATAAGAAAGGTGGAACCACAATTCTTGTTGGTCTGTGTCTTCTCACATGCATTCCCCAAAGACAGATCACATGCACAGACATTTCTTTTCACACCCAGGATACAGATACGCATCAGAAGAGTTTTAAATGGGGTAGTAAAGCTTGGGGAGGGCTTTGCTCACTTGCTTTGCTGTAACAGTCCAAGATATTTCTGATTTTTATGGAATATTTGTCAGTGGCCAGAACTACTGATAGAAGTTTCTGTCACCTCTTCTTGGCTGAGAAAGGATAGCCCACATCATCACTACAGGGCCACAAGCAGAACTGAAAGAGAGAACAGAAGAACCTGGTGACTCAAGTCCCTACTAGAACCCATTTCTCTCCCACACCGCTGTGGAGTTTGCTCCTACTGGCACCATATTGTATGTTATCACCAGGCTGGCAGGGATATCTCAACTGCCTCCTCTTGTGCAAGGACCTGTGCAGACATGTTGTAAAAAGCTCCTGGTTTCAAACAATTTACTCTGCCATGATTTGACCATCATGCAGCCTTCCAAAAGCTGAAGTAATTTGCTTGTGGACTTGTTACATGGTAGAGGTGTTCTACAATAAATGGGTAAGACTAACAGGAAGTTGAAATACAGAAAGCAGCAGCAGAGATTTCTCTTGCAGGAATAACAGTATGTGTTGAACAGGGATCTCAGCAGACAGTATGACTCTGAAGTACCAGAAACAATGGCTTATTTCCTTCTAGAAATCATAGTAAAAGATGAGTTTTAAGAACGGACCAGTATAATTGTCCCGCAGATAAATCCCCTTTGCCATGCAGCCGAGGTAGGAAAAACTGCAATGCCCTGAGCACGAGTAGAGATGATACCTGGTTGTAGAGAAGTTGTTAAAAGATTGAGTCTTCAGTGAATTCTGCCTTACCAACCTAGAACCAGCATTTGTGATTTTATTTTTTGCAATGGATTTGGACTTGTCTTTCTGAAACAGTATATGGAAAACAGGAATGGATTGTTGAGTAGTTTAGCAGAACTCTATACTGATGAGGACTCACGATTGTTTCCAGCACAGCAATTGAGTTGTGAGAGTTCTTCCACATAGAAATAGAGAGTGCAAGAATCCAGTACAAGAGAAGCAACCAAGTTTGCTTTTAAGAAGGAATATCTTAAACAAGGGGAGACAAAAGACAGGAAGAGATGGGAAAACTTGCTGGAAGAGCTTTGCCATCGTCCAGGGATATTTGAATCCAAGGGTTCCAAAGACAAAAAAGTCTGCAGGGGAACAGAAGAATCACTTCTGAGTGATTGCCATTTTATCTGGATCTGTCGGTCACTTCTACTCTTTTGGAGTATCAATTTGCCTGTAGAGCATGTGCCCTTTGTTTTAATGAAGGGTAAAAAAGAGCCCTAAAAGAGTGAAATCAGGATTGTCCTCTCTGTTCTCTGAAGAATATTTTACAGCCTCCAATTCTAATCACTTGGATTGTTTCCTATTCCTGATCACCTTATTTACTGTGAGCAACTTAGGAAGAGAGTGCAGGTTGGCTGAATTCCTCTGGCACCAGCATCCTACAGCCAGATTAC
Source organism: Cyanistes caeruleus (assembly GCF_971803275.1). Lineage (NCBI taxonomy): Eukaryota > Metazoa > Chordata > Aves > Passeriformes > Paridae > Cyanistes > Cyanistes caeruleus. Next base: position 82,489,132 of record NC_141702.1, on the reverse strand, counting down.
CTTTTTCTGGGATAGTACCCTACTGCCAAAATTGACTTAGTCCAGTCCTCTTTCAAAGTAGGAAGGGATCAGAAATCACTGAGAAACATGAATGAAATGTGCTGATCTGCCTTGTAGGTCAGGAAAGAACTGGACACCTTCTTGTCGTCCCTTGCTATTTCTACAGCTGTCAAAAGTTATTAGGTACATGAGATCAGGCTAGTGTCTCATTTACCCCATTAATTATTTTCTGCCTGGCAAGAAAGATTTACGGAAAAGAGTATTACACATAGTAATACACTTATAGAAAGTGTATTAAACATAGACTTGAAAGGAGACATCTTTTTATTCAAACATTCCTTGAGATTTCAGCAAACATGACCAAAGGGGTTTCCTGAGTTGAGCAATGCGGCAAGTGCCCTGTGATTTCTACCCTCAAGTGCATCCCGACCTCCTCCACACCTCTTGTCCTCTATGATACCCCACAGTGAGCTTCATCTTGGACTTGGAGGACTCCTGTAGCATCCCAGGAAAGTGCTGAAGGCTACACAGCTCTGCCCTACAGAAACTGGTGGGACTCTGCTGTGGTGCCTTCACTGTGTCACCACCCTGTGGGGAGAGCACCCTTCTTTGCTACATCACTGCAAGCAAGAGAGATGTTGTGGCTGATTCCTCTCTCCAAGTCTGAGAGGCATCAGCCATCCATCCTCACCCAACCTCAATAACTGAGTTGTGACTTTATTTGGAGTACTGTTTTCCAGACCTTTGGGTTTTTTCTTTCTTTGTTTGCTTATTGTGCTTTTTTTCTGATGCCTTGTGCTTAGCACAGTAAAATAACTAATAATAAATAAGAGAATGAGACAATGCTCACAGTGCTCTGTCTTTTCCATCCCCTAGCTCCTTGAAGTGGTACCAGATGTTGTACCACAGCAGCCTTCTGTCTGGTGGTTCTTGGCATTACTGACATCTCTCACTCCAGCCCACTTCAGGCACAGCTCAATTATTGGTTCTCAAGGCACAGGGCTGGGATGTCTCTTTGTTTCCACTGTGGAGGGAACAGCCTGTAGCAGTACTGTCAAGCACTCAGGAAAAAAAAATTTAAAAAAATCCTCCCCAAAAAGGAGCAGGAGAATTAACAGGCAAAATATTTTAAAGCATATGTATAATAGAATGGAGAAATCTTTTAGAGCAGGAGGCAGTTTTGCCAAAGCCCTTCTAAATCAGACTGAATTATAACTAAAAAGCAATTTTTTACTAAAAGCTTGTACAGACTTGCTTCAGGTAGACCAAGGAAAATGGCCCAGATTCAGTCCTTCAGGATGGTTCCACAACCAACATTTGTCCAAGCAAGTAGGTAGGAGACATCTGTCAAGGTTTCAGTGGATTTTGAATAAGGCATTTCATAAAGGGATTGGTGAACTCTGGGCAGAAACAAGAGCCATGGTCTTCCCTGGTCTCATGAAGCAGAGCTTAGCTGTGTGAGCTGCAGATTTATTGAAAATTGTAAGGATATCCTTCTTCCCTGGTCACTTACCCTCTTTGAACACCACCAAGTGTTTCCTTCAGCTTAGCCACAATGCTCACATTCAGCTGATGAAAATTTGGGTGAAAAGCTATTATTTTGTATTCTTTTATTTTTTCTCCTTTTCCTTTTCCTTTTCCTTTTCCTTTTCCTTTTCCTTTTCCTTTTCCTTTTCCTTTTCCTTTTCCTTTTCCTTTTCCTTTTCCATTTCATTTCATTTCATTTCATTTCATTTCATTTCATTTCATTTCATTTCATTTTTGATTTACTGCATGTTGCATGGCCTGGATGCTGTCTGGTTTACAGATTGACTAATGCTGCTCCAAGTTATGGAGGGTCCTGGAGAGCTATTCCCATTTATTGGCCTATTGTCCCAGGGATGAAGGAAGTGGGTTTTACTGATGAGTTTACTTAAAAGGGTCTGGGTGTTTAGAACAAGCTGCACATCCAGCAACACTAAAATAGGTCCCTTAGAGAATATTTTTCCCTCTAGAAGCCCTTAGTTCTTGTTTTAAGGTATAGTTTATCTTTGAGCACATTTTTTTCCAAGAAATGAGACAGCTTTAAACCATCTTTGCAACACACAGCTGAAATTGTGCTGCTGCAATACAAACTGTATTTTACTCCCCTCCAGGTTTCCACCACAGCCTTTTGGATGGAAATTAAGAGTCTGCAGCTCCTAGGCTTTCAACATGCTAACCCCAAGGAAAGTAGTTGCAGGCACTCATGCACTGAAGACTGGCTGCAGAGCACTGGGAACACCAAAGAATATGGCAGAAATGTGACTAGATGCAGCCCATAGCACAGTGGAACTTGACTGGCTTATCTATATATCTATATATTTATATATCTATATATTTATATATCTATATATCTGTATATCCATATATCCATATATCTATATATCTGTATCTATCATCTATATAATCTATATATCTATACATCTATATACCTATGAGTGTATCTATAATGACTAGAGATGATAGTAAAGCACACACATGTGGGAGTATTTTAGGCAACAAGGAGGCAAATTTGCTAAACCAGCCACTCTTGTGTGTAGGCAGGAGCTCCTTGCCTCAGACACCTCCTGCCTTCCTGTCACTCACATACCAAGAAATACAAGTTATAAACAAGTTTAGTTGCTATGGCTCATGCTTCCTTCTCCGTCTGGAGTGATCCATGCTCCTTGACATAGTTCCAGTTGCTGACCTGCCACCAGCTACCCTGACACTTGGAGCAGTCTGTCAAGGTCACCTCCCTTCTGCCGGGCCAGATAGTGTGAGTGCTTGTAGCTGCCCTCCTCATTCAGTGCATGCTGACCATCCGCTGGCAGGTCAGGCATCCACCAAGCCAAGAAGATCTTAGCTCAGCTGAGCCGGTCTCTCTCTGTCTGGATTCCTCCTGTGTCTCTCGCTTCTGGTCTCCTTCTTCCTCTCTTCCTCTGGCTGACATTCGCCCTAGTCTGCCTAGGAACAGCAGGAGGTACATCACTGTTGGTGAAATATAAATGCAGAGCTTTTTCTTGGAGGCACTCTCCACTGCATGCTCTTGGAAGCAGCACTTTACAGTGTAGTGCCCTGTCCTCGGTCGAGCAGAGCTGAGGAGAAGACCAGAGCAGGGGCAGCTTTAGCAGTACCAGTCATAGACACTATAAGGTGCTCTTTGCTTTGCCACATTCTGTTGCCAAAAGTTGATTTCAGCTGTGGGCAATGTGTCAGAGTTTATCCTGCTTGACTGAAAAACTGAGCTAAGAGAACATTATCTCTGATTACAGACAATTACACATTGTTGCTTTGGTTTGGTTTTTCAAGATGCCTTTCAGCTCCCACAGCAAGTTTCAGAGGGGCCAGTACCAGCTTTCATTGGACCTACAGATATGGGCAGAAAAAACAAGGAAGCATTCGGGCACCCCTCAGGAGGACATATATGGACAAAAGTTCACTTATTTTTCTCCACCCTTAACATCTCATCCAGTAAAAGCTGTTGTTCTCCCTATGTCTCCTCCCTCAATTATGTCCAAAACCTACCACAACACCACAAAAGTTCCCAATTCCCAAGAGATACCCAAAGTCTGCAGTGCCAGAGCAAGTCACTTATCCTTTTCCAGGATTGCTGGATCTGACATGGGTTTCAGCAGGACACCTTGCACACAGCCTCACATCTAGCCTGGGGAGAGGTTTCACAGGACAAAGGAGCACTTGGAGAAATAGCAATAAACCAGGAACCCACATCCACCTTATCCACACATGGAATCAAGCCACCTCAAATCTGTGTACTGATGCTGCTCTTCCCTACCCATGGCTGATACAAAGCATCTAAAAGCACATATGGATAATATTACCTTTGGCATTGGTCTTGCTTTTGTTTGATGTCTCTACAGGTTTGGTTGTCTCTGGGGAACCTACAAACAGCCCCATACCACAAAAAAAAAACTCGATAGAGCCACTTGTACTAATCTATCCCTGACTCCTAAGTGTGCTGTTGAAAGGTCAGCAGCCAAAGAATGACAGGTGATGGGAAAAAGTTCTGCCAGAGGCATCTCCACCCGTCTGTGCTGAATCAATCATCACCTCTTGGTTAAATCAACCACTTTTGGTGCCACCTCTAAAAACCCTCCACACACCAATGTACACTGTTCTCTATTCTTTTGGCCACATGAGAGTTGTGTTTCAGCACAGCCTTCCATCCGTATGAGCAACAGCACCTTGCCAAGGCTGGTCACCAAGCCATGACCCTTGTCCCTTATGTCATGTCAACTGCTTGTTTCTACGCCAAGACACATAAGTGGTTCAAACGTGCATGTACTGGCAGAGACAGTCTGGAGCTGACTCTGTCTATACAGACTCCAGAAGCCTATGGGGCAGGGCACATGAGCATGGATATGGCCCCGAGCTTGCAGGCCACTCACAGTGTTGTGCTGCACCAAGCAGGCAGGAAACATAGCGCCCTTTTCCCCTCTTCTAATTGCCCAAAGCCATCCTCACTGCCCCGCTGACTCAGCCACCCTCCCAACACAGCCTGCCCAGGGGTGCCCGGCCATAGCTGCACATCAAGCCATGCAAAAAGCTGCTTTGGTGCATATGGCTCTGTGCACTGCCTGGGCCCCCTGAGCAGCTGAGGCTCCCCAGAACTGCTGTTATTCAGTGCCCTGTGAGAAGGGGTGAGGCAGGGAGTGAGGCACTGGACCCCATGAACTGCATCCCAGCCTGTGCATCAGGCTGCACTTCTTACTCTTTCATGTTCATCCCAAGTACAGCATCCTTCCCACTAAATTATAACGTAGGAGAGGACGTGACCAATTTAAAAGAAATATAAATTTACATTTGACATTTATGCCTGAATTACACTCTTGTTACAGAATTGGCTCAGCGACTCTCAGTGCAGAGCTGGTCTTTGAGTTTGTATTTTCCACTTTCACTTGTTAGGCTGAAAAGAAAGATAGTGAAATTTCTCTATCTTTTTTTCATTTAGAAGGCAGATAAAATGCTTCAGTCTTTCTGTATCCATTCTCCATTGAAGTCAAAAGGGATTGTTCTTCCTTTCTTTCTGGTTTTTCATACGTCATATTCCCAAACTATCAAGTAAGGATATTGTTCCCCAATGGTAATTGTTTTTTGCATTGCCTTGAAGTGAGCATGGAGCCAGGCAAGGCGTAGGAAGTCTTCGGTGATTCTCCTGAGAGTTTTTCCCTGCCTTAGAGAGCTCTTCCTGTCTGTGAGCAAGACAACAAGCCCTGCAGCTTCCTCTCAGAAACACCTCAAAAAACATGTTTAGAACTCTCTTTTGGAAAGGGAAATTTTGCATCCTTTGTGAACTTTCATTTTTATCAATCACACCATTCACTATTTGCACAAACATGAAAAATAGCTCTCCCACCAGCAAACCTATTTGTTTTTTTCCCAAATGCCCAGCTCAAAATAAGCAAAACAATATGTGGGCTTTTTAATGTAAGAAAAATATATAGCTCAAAGGTTGAGGCTCTTTGTTAAAAACAGTTTTAAAAAAGGATGGTTATAAAGGTACAAAAATAGATTTTTATAATTGGAAGTGCCTTCAAGGGCCTAAGTATAGCAGGTTTTATTACATCTCCACTACCAGGTACTTAGGTGCTTCTCAGAACCTGCCATTAGCCAGGTCTGTTGAACAAGGCATACAATTATTTTTTTTATGAAAATGCTGGCACAAGTTCACATGCAAGGAAGGTGCCGAGCCTTTGATCCCGAGCACCAGGCAGATCCTTGAAAATGTCTCAGAATGATTCATAAGTCCAAGAAAAGGGAGATCTGCTGAAGAAAAGCAGGTGTGAGCCAGGCTTTGGCCAGTGGAGTGGAGCCATAAGGCTGGGGTGCTGGAAGAAGAGCTCAGCAGAGTGGGACACTCAGCTGCAGCTGTGGGGCAGAGATCAGCTAGCCAAAACTCGCCCAGCCTTGGCACTGACTTCCCCCTTCATGCAACAAACAGGACATTTTTTCTATTAGGTGTGTGAGCCTCATTTTAAGAGGAGACAGGGTGACTCAGGACAGAAATTGTCCACATGAAAAAAGGAGGAAGAAAAGACAATCTCTTTGATTTGGCTGTTTTAGCATGGCTGGTGTGTTTGAATAGGTGGTAGTGTGCCAGAATAGAAAGGATGACAGTGTGTCATGAAGAAATACTTTGGGCCCAAATCATAAAGGCCAAATTTCTCAAAGAAGGGTCTAAAGTTAGGAACCTAAATCTGTCCAGGAGCACCATTAGACTTCCTTTAAAGCCTGGAGAGCCTCAGTGCTTGTGAAGAACCAAAACACTGACGTAAGAGACTGGAAATTTCTGCTCCTGCTTGGGTGTTTAATCCTGCTGGAGGCCTTTGCCAAAATTTTCCACCATCACTACCTGTGTTTGAGCATCCACATAGGATGAGGCTTAGCTGAGGGCAAAGTAAAGTGGACCTTAGTTTTGTTTCAAAGAGACTCTGCTTCTAAATCTTAGGGGTGGAGGCTGCCTGGAGTATAAATCAATGGCCGCACTGCAAATGTATGCTGTAAATAAGCATTGGAGAGCATCCAAGGCAGCCAACTTCCTGGCTGGGGCGCCAAGAGTTGAACCCAGCCTCTCTGAAGTCTAAAGCGTGAGATAAGATAGCTTGTGTTAAAAAGCTAACCATCTGTAGCTGGGGGCTGCAATGACCTGTAGCTTCTCTGATTTGGCCGTGCAGGCTTAGCAACATTTTCCTCACTGTTTTTGGGGACAGCTGTGTCTTTAAGAGGCTCCAGCCTGAATCAGTTGAAAATGGGTTGAAAATGCCAGACCAACTGAACACCTCTGAGTCTTTCTTTGCAGTCAGCTCGATAGCCATCAACAAAGCACTTAAAATTAGCTCCAAGGACTGCAGAGAGGTCCCTGTAGGCAGAGGAGGGAACATCATGGGCACTGAGCTTTCTGCAGAAGCTGGTTTGGGAGAACACCACCAGCCCTGCTGTGGGGTTCATGGCTCCCTTGGGCCCCCTCTTTTGTTTAGCAATGCTGCAATAAGCTGGATGTGCAGCATGGCTGAAGAAGTTTCACACAGGTCGGTTTGCTCCTTGGGGCAGCTCTGGTGGAGGACAGCATGCAGGAAAATGATCCAAATAAAGGAAATGAAAAAAAAAGTGGAAACAATATCAGAGACCCTACAACCAAAAGCTGAGGCTCAGTTCTGTAATTTTGCCCTCTAAATGCATCTCTGTTTAATGTCGATAAAGAGTGAAGTATGTTTCCAGACAGCTAAGAATGGCAGAAGTTCCCATAATCCTCTGTCTGGGACTTGCCACTGCAAAAAGAGAGCATCTCTTCCATTATGGTTTCATGACTGCATAGCCTGCAGTGAAGCCACCATAAAACATCCCTTCCAGGTAGGGGAGTTAAATACATTACTCATCTCCAGCTTTCCTGCCATGCTTTGCAAGGGCCATCCTCAGTGGCCACTGCTTGTTGCTGGTTGCTTGTTGCTGGATGCTGGATTCCTCACATCTTCCTGAGGTCCAGTGGGATTTCCTTCAGGAGTCCCAGGACCCTTCACCAGACAAACCCACGAGGTGTTCAGCAAGGAGTGGGAGAGGCCAGCCCAAGGGCTGTCAGAGCCACATTTAGACCTGGGATGCGGAACTGAAGGGCACCACCTCTGCCAGCTGGGAAGGGCTCAAGGAGGAGCAAGTGCTGGCGCCACTCGCTGGGCCCTCGCTGTGAGCGGCAGACGTCTGTGGCCACTGGATGCCTCTTAACATATTCCAGTGCCCTCAAGACAAGGTAAATTGGTGGTTAAGGCAAAACTCAGTCTTGTGTGCAGTTATACTGCACTCCCTGAATTCTTGGTCAACCAATTTTTATTTGTTTGTGTTACATACTCATTTCCCTTCCCACTTCAAAGGCCATTTTATGCTGGCAGAAGGGGCCATGCTGGCAGATCTGATTGACCCAAGAGTTAAATTTAAGCCCTAAGACAGGTAGAATGTTTGCAGTGGTTCTTTTTGTCTCTTGCCCACTCTGTTTTTCCTGAACCAGCCCAGAAGGAGCCCATCCAAATGTCCATTTCCCTGAAGCCTGTATGCCAACATCCATGCCAGGCTGAGAGAGCAGCAGTTTCCATCACTTTGGGCAGCTGTCTATCAGGGTCCAGCAAAGTGGGGAACCTGATCCTGCCAGGACACAAACTGAATGCAAAGAGCAGTACACAGTATTGAACTCCATATTTCTCCAAATATTGACCAAGTTCCTCAGGTACTGGTATCCTTCCTGCCCTACAGGACCATCCAGAAACCCTGACTATAGACAGAGATATCTGCCTTTCCATCTCTAGTGCAGGGAATCCCAGGTGCTGAAGCAAATTTGTGTGAACCTTTCAACAGCTTTTTTGCTTCTATTGATTTAGCCATCGCTACTATATTTTTCACCCATTCACATTAATTACAGTTAATTAATTAATTACAGAAATTCAGCCTGCTAAGCAAGGGTTGATGCCTGGGACTCACTGCCACAAATAACTGTGTTTCTCTTCTCCACGTTACATATTTTTTCACATTTTTTGAATGTGTCCTTTTCCCTGTGTTCTGGTTCAGCATAAAGCCTTCTAGGACCTTGCCTGCATTTATTAATTAAGCTTTTCTCTCAGGCTACATCCATCTATGACTTTGCACTCTGTCCAGGCACTGAGCAAGCATGCTCAAGATCTCTCTGTGTGCAGAGCTGAGCAGAAGCTGCTTTAAAGGAGTTATCACCTTGAAAAACCCAAGCTTGGGTTACTTTAGGATCAGTGCTACCCCATAGTGTCTAATCAGTTTAGAATTCAGACAATATATCAGTGTCTGGCTGCAAAACACCTCATAGACATGCCTGTAGCCCCAGAACTAATGTAAGAGTAGTCATTTGCCTAATTCCTTTACACTTTTTTGTTTCTCTGACAGCTTTTTGCCAGTAAGGTTTGAGAATCCTTGAATAAATCATTTGAATCAGTTTAGCTACCAGTTTGCTACCTCATTTGGAGGCATCCTGGCAGACCAACAAGATCCAGTTTCCCCTGGTGTAGACTGGGTTCTTTGGAACCCAACCTGTTGCAATGATTTAGATTAGAAAAATAATAGTTCTGGTTTTCATTAATTGACTGTTCACCCCATGGCCTTTATACATGATACACTCATCTAGTTCCCACAGTTCATCTCCTGCGCAGCAGTCCCCCAGTGTTGCTTGAAAGCAGCAGGTAAAGACCTTTTCTTATCTTCAGCCCCCTTGCTCCCCAGAGGGCTCCCCACATACAGATTCAGAGGTCTCAGCTCCCATTAATAGGTGACAAAATGCTCACATTTTTGAAATCACCTGAAATGCAAATGGAGAATGCCAGCTCTTCTGGAAGCCCCGGAGAGTGTGGGAGAGGGGAATGCTATTCATTGTGGTGCTGGTGAAGGAAAGTACAAGCAGTTTTGGACTGTGCCCAACTTCTTGCCGGAGGCAGGATGGAAACTTGCCACAGAAGCACTGACACCTCCTTGGGGTTAAACAAGGTTGTGTGTCGTCCTTGGAGCTGTGCTCTGCTAGGTGCTCTTGATAGGAGCTCAGCCACTAATTTGCCCCAGAGTGGTTCAGATATTTTGGCCTAGACCCTGGTAAAATATTTACTGTGCCTTCTTATCACTTCCCTAGAAGATTTAGTTGGAGCTAACTGATGCATTAATTCCTTCGGGATCTAACATTACTTTTTTCTGCCAGGTCCTGGAACATATCCAACATCATTAAGAAAAAAAAAATGCCCTCCTTTCTCAGTCAATTCTTTTAGGCAAAATTTCACCTGAAACCTGGACTCCATCTGGCACTGAGATGGCTGCACGCAGACACTCTCCTCTCTCCTGATGATGCCTGCAACTGTTGCTTTCTATGCAGGCAAAATTATCCCTTAATGAGCTAATTATCACATCTCCAGGGGCTGTATAATAATTAATGAGCTTAAGCAGAGGAAAGGAAGAGCCAAGTTAGGGACTGGGGATTGGTTTCTGATGCTAAAGGTGTGAGGCAGCAGCACATAGTGCCTGGGAAGACCATAGGGTGTATTTAAGGGAAGATGATGCACATACCTGAGCAGGGCTCAGCAGCACTGAGTGGGCTTTCAGGTTCCTGATTTGCTGTGGCGCTGCCCTCCTGCACCCCACTCCTACCACAACCACTTTCCACCTGCTTACTTCTTCCCATTATCCCTTCTAACATGTTCCTGTTTGTTCTTTTTTAAATTTACATGTTTTGGTCTTTACAGTACCTCTTGCTGGAGGCATGTCTGTGTTTTGTCCATCTGTTCTTGTTCTTCATATCCTCCTATGCCAGGATGGAAAGATCCTCATGGTGCAGCTGAGAATGGGGTTTTTTGTTAGTGCTTCCCAAGCTTTATTATGTCTCTCCTGTAATTTCAGCTTGACACTCCAAAGGGTTCAGCAAGGTGCTATCAATGCTGCATATCATCCAGTCATGCAAACACTCAGCCTTCACTCAGGATTATCACCAAGAAATTCCTTCTTAGGATAAATGAATGGCTGATGATGATGAACAGATATAGCTTGCCATTGTCTCCTGGTGTTTGGTAACTATCGGAAAGTTTTCTATTTCATTTAAATAGAATTTCTTATGAAAAAGCCCTTGTGAGCCAAAGCACTAGACAAAGGCCACATTCAGCTCCTCCAAAATGTACATGAGAATTGAATTAACATCCTGTATATTATATACAGTACCTGTGCAGCAGAGCAGCTCCCTGGCAGGCCAAGACAGAACAATGTCATTTTCTGTTCTCCATAGGCCCTCTCTGAAATCCTTACCTATGTGACAGAACCTTTCCACACAGCATTCACCAGAGAACAGATCATCTGTGGCACAGGGCATAAGCTGACTCTGGAAAGCCCTCACTCCAGTGATGGGCCAAACTGTGTGAACTCAGTGCATAGAGATAATGTCTGAAAGCTTTAGTTGTGCCCTAAATGACATCTCCATCCCTGTCTCCCAGGACCTCACTTCACTCTCCTGCTTTTAGCCAGAATGAAGGTCATCTGTTTCTCAGTACTGAATTGTGCACACCTCCACCCACAACAGACCTGCCCACACTCAGCTGCAGTATGGATGATCAAAGAGCCCATCTAGTTACTTCCCTGGGAACAAAGGAGCAGAAGGACAGGTGAGCATCATGTCTGCACTATTTGAACTGAACCAGAAATGAGACTCCAGCCAGAACTCAGGCAACCCCTCAGTGTCTGGGAGGATCAGGAGGTAGGGCAGAAGCAGGAGGAAGAGCAGAAGTCCCCTCTGTGTTCTTCCTGGATGCACACTTGGGGTCTTTTCAGGTGGTGGTGAGATGTTTCCTTCACCTTCTTGTCCTCCTGCTCTAGTAGCATTACCAAAGGGTGAGGTGGGGGTAGTGGTCGCCTGGAGTAGGGTGGCACAGGGGAGAGGACAAAGGGACAGGGCTATCCATTACTTCTCCCCAGGGCTCTTTGCCTCCAAAGGTGAGGTCCTTGCTCACCAGGGCACGCCTGCCATGTCTTTGCTCACCCCTGTGTTTTGTTGTTCACTTTTTATTACAAACCATACATTCATGTGCATCTATCCTAAAAAAGGATTGGCACATAACTGTACTAACTCATAACCCAGGCAGCTGTGCTTCCCAGGCTGCCTGCTCTGGGAAGCGAGCAATCTGGCCTTGAGACAATATATCTCACAGGTGAGTAAACAAAGGGAGGATGAGCCAGACAGGAGAGCAGGGACTGGAGAGAGGAGAGAGAGGCAAACATCTAAGCCCAGACACAGCAGCCTCAGCAGCCAGAGCTCGAAACAACAACCTGGAGTCATATTTGAGCAGGTCTTATCCGAGAGCACCCCACATCCCCACTGACTGGGATTTATCTAGTAGCACTCCCATGTCCTTCACTATCCTAGGGTTTTTCCAGGACGTCTCTCAGGTTTTCATCATCCATTGACAGGAGCTGGATCAGGAGGAGCCATCACCAGAATGCATCTTATCTTCCATGCAGGATTTAGGGGACCAGCTTAGAGGGTGTTTGTCCACCAGGTTGTTTGTCTAGGCCAGAGGGATCTGGCCCTTGTAAAATAACCCCAGGGATCTACCATTCCTGCCATCACCTGCTAGCGAGGGCCCAATCATACAGTACCTATTCCTAGACAATGGTGCCAGAGTTTGGCAAAACCCACTCTTTATTAGTACATCCATGTACCTGCCACCCACCAGTGTCCCATCAGGTCCCTTGTTCTGAAAAGGCGTAATTTGAAAGAAAAAGAAACCCCAAACTGTACTTACCAAAGCAGACATTTTCTTCAAACATTTCTTCATTCAAATCAAAAGCTGTTTTTCATTGAATAATTTTGGTTTATTTTTTTTAAGGTGTTGTCAAAATAATCTTGCCCACTACACAATGGCAATATAGCAGTGAAATTTTCTTTCAGGATTAAGCTATTTGCAAGCAGGGGTATGAGACAGTCAAGGAAAATTTTTTACTTCCCCCTGTGCTACATTTTTTTCCTACAGTTGGGCAAGGGAGGTGTGAAGTATTTTGAAATAATTTTCTCCTGGAATTTGAAACAATTTCTAGGCTTTGAAGACTAGGTGTCTGGCTTTGATAAGTATTAATAGGATCTATTGGCCATGGTAGAGTTCTCAGAGTTCTTTGTTCAGGTGTCTGTGCAGTTTTTTTGGGAATTAAGCAGCAGTATTTTCCCAAGTAGAAGCTACACCAGCTGTGGTGGGGTATGCTTCAGAAAATAGAATGAAAGTAAGAATGCAACTGTGGAAAACAGGAAGCTTGGGAGAGCTCAGATTTTGGGGCTGATAGGGAAGTTGTGTGAAGGAAACAGAGTCTGGGGAACGTTTGCTGCCTCTAGGTCTAACGCTTTAGTTTGGTAAAGAGGGACTGGGTTTGGAAACATTTCTGTTTGTGGAGAGAAAATTATTCTTGCCTGTGGAATGGATAAGAATCCAAACAAACAAGGCTTATCCAAACCTTGCAGTAATGTTTGATATTCACCATCATTTTGAGGAACTAAATTTAATCTCTGGCTTGTTTCATCCAGATAAAGCTGGCGTTCCTACTGTACCAGAAAAAAAACCCTTCCTCCCTGTCTTTTTTTTTTTTCTTCTCTCTCTCTGTTTGAAATTCTTTAGCTGAATATGTCTGAGTCAGGACACGTTTTTAAATGCAAATGAAAGACAGGCCCCCCCCCCCCCCAATTCCAGTGAAAGATTATGCAAGTTATGTACCTATCACAAATTTTTTGTGATTAAAAGCTCTCCTCTCTATGAATAGTAAAGCATCCTTCATGTTACTTTTGTGTGAAAGATCCTTCCTCTAGCTCTTTGTCAGATGCATTAGGACAAGACACCATCAAAGCTGTCTGGGAAGATACGGTACCTGGACTGTCAGGTTCAAATTGTAGCACATAGCAGTATTTGGGTAATTGAGATGAAACATTACACAAAACTCTCAATGTAAGTAAAAAGGTCACATTTAGGTAAATGAATGAAAAAAAAAATACCATCCCCTAGAAATACCATCCCCATGTTTTATGGAAGACAGTCACCTCTTCTGGTTCCTTTCAGGACATTCTGGTGTGCCACAAGGAAGAAGTACTAGCTTCACTTAATTAATTCCAGATAATTTAAAGTCAAATATGTTTGGACAAAGAGAAGACAGGTATGCACTTTCAAGTTTATTTTGTCCTGAATACTGGGCTTATGTGGTGTAAGTCTATATGGCTATATCTTTCATATAGGAAGCATTGCTATCACTTGTGTTAACACCCCATTTCTGCACATAGCTCACTCTCTAAGAAAGTTTTGTAATTGTCCGTTTGGGATCCCTCTCAGCAGTTAAATATACTGGTGGTACATAGCAGTCATAATTCCAGCTAAGGACAGAACAAAATGATCTGCTGAGCAATACCTTCCTACTCCCAGCATTAGGAGTACCAGCTCACAGGTGCCAGACTCTTTTCCCAGCCTGCAGCCCCATTTCTGTTTAAAAGCCTTGATTCTGCAATTGGATTTTTGCCAGCTGGGTGCACTCCTGCAAATTACCAGTCCTTCCCATCTCAAGTCTTGCTGTTTCTATCAGCACCAGAACTGTCATCTCCTCTTAGTATTTCTCAAAAAATTGTGGTTTGCTTGCATATTGTGCCTGTGGTTTGCTTGCATTGTACATGATAATTCCATCAAGAATCACAAAACCATCATTTTTCTCAGTTTGAAGATGGAACAGCCAAGTTTAAATTCCCTGACCCATTCTCCAATCTCTCTCCTGTGCCTGTTTTAAAGGTCTTTTCTATATTTTTCTATTTACCTGCACAGTTTCCCCTGATAAACAACAATAAGTCATTTAAAATACACTGGTATACATTTATATATTTACATATTTCAAAAACATAGAAGTGATCTAACCTCTCAAGAAAAACCACACACAACTTTTTTTGGCTCCATTTTTACTCAACTTTGTCTCAGTTGTAGTTAGTGGTTTGGCAGATCTTTGTGTATTTTTGGATCAAACACTCACACCAGGGAACACAAAGGGTCCTGGTATGAAATTCAGAGGAAGACCTCAAAGAGGGGTATTTATTTTTTTGTTAAAAATAGTTCAGCCCATCTCTATCTGTATTGAAATTGGCAAAAGAATGGGTATGATTTTCACTTTTTTGCACTGCTTCATTTTAAACATTTGATAAAAATAGTCAATAACAAAAAAGCTGGTTTATTTTTACTGCAATGCAAACTTTTTCTCTGCTGTTCAAGTCCTAGATGACAAATATAGGCCATGAGGATAGCATGCTAAGAGGAAAAGTAGAAGGCTTTTCCTTCTCATTTCCACTAAACTGAACATGTAACCAAAAGCATGGCCAGCCCTTCATCTGATATCTTCTATCTTTCTCCTACCCATACACCACCTCCAGTCCCAACTTTATATATATATATTCTCATATTTGTGCTGGTAACATTTACTCTGTGTTTCTCTCAGGAAGACCTATCTTTGAAGGAAGTCTTTCCATACCCAGTAGATACCATCCCACCAAAGTGCATAGCCTAAGACATTGTTTATAAAGGGCACCTCTCAAGGTTTTAATGTCCTCTTAGATCTGATTTTTCTCCACCTAATGTTCTGTTTCTGAAAGCTTTGGTCCATTATAAGAATCCCATGAAGAGTATGGTACAGAAAGCCATCTTTGTGGCAAAAAGGAGTTATGCTCCATGTGTTCTCCATGAAGGTTTCCTCATCCATGGGCAAAGTGGAAGGCTAAACCTCCTGGGTATTGGCATCACCTGCCAAAAACTACTTAGACCCCACCGAAGAGCCACATAGTCACACACACTTAAACCTCTTAGGGAGCAAGACTGCTACCCAGCATTGGGGTGGTGTTTTAGTGTGGTGTCTAGGATTTCGGGCATCTGTATCTGACTTCAGATCTGTAAGAACTTAGCAGTTCTGTCAGGAAACATCTAAACTCAGGCTCTGCAGGCAACCGCAACCAGGAGCAGCAGCCTGCCAGAGGACTGTGAAGGGTTGAGCTCGATGGGACCATGCAAGATTGTGTGTGGTGTTGTACAAACACAGCAGAACAAAAGTTAATCCTTGCCCTGGAGAGTTTTGATGAAAGAAGAAAGGATTCTTTGCAAAAAAAGGCCTCACCCCAGACACTGAAGTGTACAGGAATGAGTCATCTGGTCAAATGTTGCAGTGGTACCTGAGAAAAAGGTGGTTTCTAAGGACTGTGGCAAAACCCCTCCTGGTGCAGAATGTTCAGAGTAGTCAAACTTCATTGAAGTAGGTCTTACATTGAAAAGTTAAAATCTAATGTGTTTTTTTGATCCTAGCTGAGTGCTATATGCAGCATTCTGTGCCACGACCAGCACATTAGCACTGTTCTGGTGAGTGTGGAGGACATCAGGAAATCACTGCATGTATTTTTAGGCCACCTGAGTTCTGGCAGTATATATCCTGGGCTTTCAACTCAGTCAAGTCCCAGCTATATCATCTTAAGCTATGCTGAATGAAATGGATATATTTTTCCATTTGATACTTTCCACAGTAAAGCCAGGGAATTTCCCATAAATCACATCTTTGCTGGAGAAACTGTAAGGTTGGGGAAGGGATAATGGCAACAATTTTGATTTATTTTTCTTCATCCAATGTACCTTTCTGATCTTCACAAAAGGACTTAGAAACTACAAAAAACTTTCCATAACATAATGCTGTCATTCAGAAACCAGACAAATGAAAACCACAGGTTCACCAGAGTCCTTGCCTTTCTCCGCTGTGCAGAAGGTTGTTCCTTTTTCCCAGGAAGCATATTCAAGATTTGACCATGCACATGGCACAAAGGGAAGATCACATTTCCTTCCCAGGTTGTTTTTGTTAATAATAATTATAAGCCAACACTTAGCCTTGGAGTCACATGTCTACTGGTGAGAGATGGGCTCTGTCTTTAATCCTGGTCCTCCTCTCCCATTATTGTTTCATTGACTACTATTGACTTTATAGTGTGGCTTGAAGCCAAAAATGAATGTAATGGCAAAACTGGTGGGGCAGGTTTCTCTGGCCAATATTGCAACTGGCAGAAAAGAAATAAATTAAATAATGCCATTTATCAACAGCCAGGATCCAGGTTCTCCTAAGGTCACTGTATACATATGTTGCAGCTTAAAGAAAATGGCTTTGAGGATCTATTCAAATTTGAAAGTGCAATTACATTTCTATAGCCTCACTCCACACCTGAGGTTAGCCCAGTCTTCCATGGCCTCCAGAATCACCAGAAAATACCCAGCTGAAACACACTTAACTTCAGATGCAGCTTTTTGTTTTCACATCTTCATATCACATCTTCAGATATCGCTGATTTAGCAGCACAGTGGAAAAAAATCTCCAGGAAGGACTTTTTGACATTAAGTTGTTACTGTCACATTACATGCTGAACAGGAGAGCCAGAATGTAACACAGAAAATTGTCTCATGCTCTGACCTTGCTGCCATCACCCAAGGGAAGATATTCCCATGCAATATGGATGGGCCCTTCAGATCACAGTTATTTAAATATATGAGCTGAGCTTCTGCCCCAGCAGTCTTAGTGACCCATCCTTAACACCATTCACTACACTCCTGTCATACAGAGGAAATAGATTCTGCAAGGAAAGATGCAGAACTCAATGTGTGTGCACCATGACCATTACAGGTTGCTCTGCTATGGATAGCAAAGCTGCGCCACAGAAGACAAGCAAAGAATCTCTTGTGCTGAAACTTCAGAGTAAGCTGTGAACTATCCCACTCTCTGTTGAAGACAGCAGCAAACATCCCAAGCCATCTAATGTCTTACTCCAAGTATAGACTGTGTTTCAGTGTAAGGATTTTTCCCTGTTTAGTCTGGGGACATCAGAATAAAATGAACAGAAACAGAGACAAGAAACCAGCCCCACTGGCTGAGATCAAAGGGATCAAGCAGATTCTCACCCACTTCCCCTGTGGCTGGAATCCCATGTCAGAAGCTGGGTGGGTAGAGAGAAGGAATCACCATTAAGTCAAACTGGTTATGCATGTTAGAGCTCCCAGGAGAGGCAGAAGCCCAGCAAAGAGTGTGATGATACAGCTTTTAACAAATGGTTCAGGAAACAACTCTGATTTTAAACAAACACTCCAGCCTGACCAGACTGAGCTGCTTCCAGCACAGTCTGACTCTACTACACTCTGGAAATCATACCTCCTTAAAGGCAAATGGAGCCACTTACCCAAAAATGAACTTACCTAAACTTTTTTTTGAGATGTGAGGTTCTCATAACCTTAACCAATATTCCTAGTAAATGCTTCAGGGTGCTTCAATCAGAATGATATAGGTTGCTAGACTTAATACACAGCTATCCATGTGCCACTCAAAACTGCAAGTGACAGTCTCTGGATTCAGAAAGAGTTACATCATTCATGCATTTCACATATGACCAGATATTGACAGAGAAGAGAAACTGATCAGTGACCAGAATAGTGGTTGCTTACATGCAAGTAATCATGATTTGACTGTACTTGCTGAGTTTGTGCAAAGTAAATCCAAAGTCATCCACATGTGAATAGCATGAAGTGTGGGGATACTTAGGGCAAGTTACATGAACTGGGTCTGGTTAGAAGAATTTCAAACAGAAAAAAAGAATAGCCAAGAACTTGTTCAGGGACATGCTGATGGTAACTGTGAAAAGAATGAAGAGGATTCTTGAACTCACCAAGGAAATCTAATTGTGAAATGGATGAGGACATTGGCATGAAGAAAATGGGGTGGGAAGTCATATCCCTAGAGAAAATAACAGGGATAACAGCACAATAGGTACTGGATTGTGCATTCTTTCAGCAAGTCACACTGGTGACTACAAATGGAGAAATTCCTGATTTAACATCATGTGAAGAAGCAGAGACAACAGATGATTTGAGGAACTCTTGGAAAGGAGCCAAAGAGGAGCAAGGTTCATATAACCTATCAATAATCCCTTTAGCCCCATCAGTGACAGAACACAAAGATGAACTAACTACTGTTTAGCTGATGGAGGTGACATTGAAAGTCTGTGTTTTGAGGAGCACTAGGTCACATCCCCTGTATAAACAGGATGACAAGTGTATTGCTGGTGAGGAGCGAGAATGAATCTTCCTAGCCTGAATACAGCAGCAGCTAAGGCATTATGCAATGCAAGAACTGTGGGTTAAGGAGCTACAGACAAGCTTGGCATGTTGCAAAATGATTTAATCGTGCGACAAAGAATGTGAACAGTAGAGGTTTTCCATTTGATTTTGTGTAGCCATTAGTCGTCTGGGTAGGAGGCAAGAGGAATTGGAAATTCTCATTAGTGAGAAGAAATGTGATATAATCAGTATTACTCAAATCTGCTGGTTTCAATTTGCATGATTGGAATGTTAAAATAACTGGTTATGACTGGCTTAGGAAAGATAGAGTAAGTGAAAATGGACTGTGTGAATCATGCCATAAAAGCAGGCCAAAGAATAAGAATTACTCCACAGTCTCCATGAGAAATGCAAGGAAAGAAAGACAATGCTCCAGGGGACTTCCATACACTGTAAGCTCCAAACAGCCACTGAGAAAGCATCTTGATTTGGGGAAAACTATAGTCTGCTTTCTAACACAAGAGCCCATCACGTTCTAAGATTTCTAGACTTCATTCTGACAAAGATAAATTAATAACTGGGCTGAAAGTTGATAGTAGTTCAGGGAACAGTGAATATGACCTGATTATATTCAATATGGGCAAATAAGGGCTATCCTTAACAGTGTGCATCAGGACCTCAAAAGAGCTAATTTTTCAAACTCAAAGAAAACTAGGAATTAACCAGATTGTGAGGAATAACTCAGGAAAAAATTGTGAATAGAAGTAGATATGCTCAGGAAAATTGTATTAGATGGCAAATATCTGCAGGCCTGCAAAAAAAGAACTAGCACAACATTAGTCAAAAGCTTTGTGGTAGGGTTGAGGGTAGTAAAAAGGAGAAAAAAAGAACTTTCAGTAAACAGGTGAGAAAAGAATGGTTTTTTCAAACTTCAATATTTTAACACTGGTGGTTTGAAATGGTAAGAGTATCTGGAGGAAAATGCATGGCCAGTAGGACACAAGGAAGCAGAAAGAAGTTTTCAAAGGGATATTCTGAACAAAGGCATCTGCAGCAATCACTCAGGCCCATTACTTGATGAAGATAGCAAAAGCAGAAGTGATAACATGAATCAGAAGCAATTCAGTGAATATTCCTGCTTTGGTGTTAAATGTCCTTGTGAGTTAAATGTCTCTTATAAATAAAGCATTTCCAAAGCAGAAGACCAAATAATCTGCATTCGGGAATCACAAAATTATCAGCTGAGGTCTGTTTGGATTAATTTTGTAACCATCTTGTGAAATGGGAGAATCCAGAAAATGGAAGGAACATGAGCACAATGCCAGTTCAAACAGGGCAATCTGGATGAGCAAGGTAACTGCAGATCACTTACCTGAACCCCAGTCCAAGCAAAATGGAAAAACTGACATGGGACGCAACTGATAAAGAATAAAAGGATAACAAAAAAGCAATTAATTCCTGTAACATGTCACTGTGGAAAGTATGTCTCATTGAATAAATAAAATAGTGTTCTTCTGATGAGTTCACAGGTATGGCTAGTAAAGTCACTAGTCAACTATTACATGATAGTCCCTGATGAAGTGTCTCCTTTGTAACCATGTAACAGTCTGATTACAAATTAGCATAACCAAATATCAGGAAAGGGCAGGTGAAGTGGCATGAAGGACAAAGTGACTGACAGATTTAAATCAGCTGTCAGCAGAGAGCTCTTGCTGAAGGAGGATGTGTCACCAGTGAGAGTGGTAGTCAACACCTTCATCAATGAGCCGGAAGCTTGAAATTACCGCTGGTAATCATTTGTTGATGACACAAAGATTGGCAGATGGATAAATAGTGTGGAAAGCATGGCAATCACACTGCCTGACTGTATCACTTGATAAATTGGGCCCTTCAAACATCACATGTTTAGTGAAGCAAATGCTAATATATTCATCTAGAGAACATAAGCTGCTCATAACAGCCTGGAGATGACATTCTGGAAAGGGATGATTCTGAAAATGATTAAGGGTAAGAAGAGGACAATTGAATGTCCTCAGTCAAGGGCTCTCCTATGGTTAATACAATCCCTTGAGGTATAAAAAGATTGGTGATCTTTCTGTGGCTCTGCTTAAAAAATGTCAGAATGCTGCAGCCAATTTTGCTTGTAGTTTTTAGAAGATGCTTAAATCTTGAGGGAGGGTGCTCATAAGAGAGCACATAGAGGTCTCTATGGATGTAGAAAATTTTCTTATATAGTATGACTTGGGAAAAAACTATGTTGCGGGGGACTGCAGATTTCTTGAGGTCTTGTCTGCCCCAGGTTTGAAAATCTCTGGTAATCTCCAGTGCTTTGCCTCCCTCCACCATTAAATCTTAATGTCCGCAGAGAAAATGCCCCTGCTGCAACCTGCAGCATTGTTTCTCACTCTGCCATTGTGACCCTCCATGAGAAGTCTGTCTCCACCACCCATTAGAGAATAGAAATCAGCAAGCAACTCCCCTTCAGCTTTCCCTTCTTCTAGCTGAGTGATCCCAGTCCACTCAACCTCCCCTCACATACCATATATGTCCTAGCTATTTCAGTGGTCCTCTGCTGGACTCTTGCCAGTTTGCCAGTATCTTTCTTATAGAGCTCCATTTGTTTTGCCTATCTAAAGCCAGAGCGAGAGAAGATTTAAAGACATGAGGCCTCTGTAAACCATAAGGAAAGAAAGATCAAGGAACTGAAAGATGAAGCCAGATTAATTGGATTACAGTGTGAATGCTTAGCTACTAAGCAGCCGGTGCTGGTTCTGGATTGTCTATCTCTTGTTATCCTCAAATCAAGGCCAGATGGTTCTCTGGATATTATTCTTCAGTCTAAGAGCACAATCACTCCTGGGCTTAAGGCAGGCTAATAAGATGTGAAATTTTGAGTTGATGATATGTGAACTGCAGGACTCAGCTGCCTCCAAACTATGAACTGGTTTCAGAACAGTGCATTCAAGGCCCCAACAGATGTAAATACACAAAACCCAGCCAACCAACCAATCATGGGAGAAAAAAGATAAGAAAAGCAGAAACTGAATATATAGTATATTGGATAGGAGAAAGAAGTTTGCAATCGAATGTCCCTGACTGAGTTTTGTGTGGTGGGACACCCACTGGACTTCACTCAGACCTGTGTCTCAGGAGGTTTTCTTGGCCTCTAAGAAGAAGATCCTGCATCTGAACAACATTTGTCCCTAAGGACCAGCTGTCCAAGTCGTTCCAGTTCGATAAAAGTACTATCTTCTCTAATCAGGAGCATGTGATTGACCTGAGGCCACAGTTGGTCTTTTCAGGGAAATATAATAGATGTAAGTACAAACAGGTGTGCTTTGCACACAGCATTTGAGCACCATTAGTCTCCATTCAAAAGCTAAAGATGGCATATTCAGTGCTCAGAAGACAATTTCCTAAAAGGAGTACCTTCCCTTGCTGTTGATCCACAGGGTCATGAAGGGAATATGTGTCAGTTTAGGCTATAATCTCAGATTTAGGAGATTTATAGGCTCAGTCAGTGGAAGGAAGAGTTGATGTGATTCACCTAAACTTCTGTGACGCATTTGGCTTGGTATCACACAATATTTTTATTAAGGAAATATGTAATACAAGGCACTCTTTAAACGATTAACAGTAGGGTTTGAAGTGTCATGCTAAAGGAGGTGCTGTTTCTTACCTATTTCCTGAGAATTCCTCCAGATATCCAGGGTCGTCCAGCTCTAGATCCTCTGCTATTTAACATTTTTATTGATAGCCCGGAAGAAGACATAAGTCCATTAGTAATTAAGTCTCACCCATCCTTAGAGAGGTGTGACATTTGTTCTAAGCATGACAAATTACCATCTTAAAAAGCCTATACTTTTTATATCTCCAAATCTTAGAGGCAGGCCAGAAAACTGGGTCATACCAGAGTTTTAATTTTAGGTAATTTATTAGTCTAGATGGGTCTCACACTCAGACATTGAGCTGACACTTATGGTGAGCTAAAAAAAAAAAAAAAATAAAAAATTTGATCGATGTCTTTAGGGGAAAAAAATGCTGATCATTATCCGCTGAATAGGGTGAAAAGCTTGTGAAGTTAAAGTGAGATCTTATATTTGGCGAAGAGAGAGTCAAACTAGAAGTAAAGCAGCAGTCAACTAGCAACTGGGACAATGTGCTGAGGTTGTGATGGATTCTCCTCTGGAAATTTTTTTGATCAAGGTTGTCACCTAAAAGCTCCTCTGCAATCTGAGCACGCAAATTCAAGGTTGCTCAGTAGCCTGTGACATGTGTGCATTAAAATGAAATTATCTCCTTCTGATCTTAAAATCTTGTGTTTCTTTTCTATGCCACACCTGCATGCTATGAAGTTCTTGGTGTGAGAAGGGATCTCCTTCTGCACTTTTTACTGAAGAGGTAAGAGTGCAACTGCTGGCTGTTTCTCATGACCTGGCAGGCAAAGCCAGCTCATGAAGAGGGCATTTTTTTATCTAATCATGGTGATTAGAAACAGAGATGGTTGTATAAACACACCAGTCTGACAGTGCCTGTAGTATGGCTTTCTGTCTGATATTTTTGAGATGCTTTGTCTGATAGATTGCTGCCTGGGAAAATGGAACTGGAGGCTTCATCAAACCGTGCAGCAACAAATGCCCAGGCCAAAATGGAGGTTGTAGGCATGGTAGGAGAAAACCGGGCATTTTATATCGAAGTTTTGGAGCTCTGCTAACTGATTCCCTGGCCTGGTACTTCCTACTCAACGAACAGGAAGTGGCTCTAAGAACTCCCCCCATGAAGACTCACTACAAAAATTTGGTACAACTCTCCAAGAGAAAGACTGAGCCTTTCTGGAGTTTTACTTAGCAAATTCCTTGCTTGTGAAGAGAATACAGACTGAGCATAGCTTGCATGAGTCTTGCTTTCTTGTACTTGACTGCTTGTGGCTTTTGGCCATTTTTTACATTACTGATAGGTGCTTTTCAAAAACCAGGATCTTAGTTTCAGAATGTTGGGTAGTGTCCCATAATCGAAGTATGTCTTATGCAGACACAGAGTACACATGTTCCTGCTAAAGGAGGCGACAGTTGTCTGGCCACTGAACACTAGGCTTGATGACCAAAAAGAGGCTATTATGCTCCAGCACTCTGGTGAGGCCCCCCTCCTTCCCAGGGCTGTCATTCCAAGCTGCAATCTGACTTTCCCCTGCCAGGGCAGTTGCTGAACCAGCCCTTATCTCAGAGACATTCTGGTATGCTGCAGAATTAAATGCATCGGAGGAATTCAATCAGCCAGAACAATAGGCTTGCACTGCTGGCTTGAACCTGTATGTTAGGAAGCAGTGATTCATACAGAGTATTATGGAAATTCATGCAAGAAACCAGTACCTGGTGGTTTACACACAACAGAACTAGCTACACACATCTTTTGTTTCCCACTTCATAGTAAAATTCAATCTTCTTTCTGTGAGAACAAGCATATGCATTCTTACTTTGTCATGGCCACTCCACTAGGCTATTCAGAAGGACAAATTTAGAATAGCAATAGCTGGAAAATAACTATTATATCCTGAACTTGCATAAAACCATAAGCTTTCTCTGCAAAGAGGTGACTTTGTTTTCCTCTCAATCTGGTTTTGATGTTCTCTTTCTCCTTCCTTTTATACAAAATTCTCCACCCCAGAAGGCAGGCAAGCAGCCAATCCACCTCTCTGCCCCACTCCAAAATAAATGTTAGATGCTGAAAAACACACAAAAGGGAACTGTGAAAGCATTTCTGAAAAGGGTTGCTGTTTTGAGGGTTTTTTTGCTAATTTTGAGAGCTTTTGTGTCTTTTCCACAATACACTCTATTTGACTGAGGCTCCTAAACTGTGGTTCAGCCAGACGGTCTGATAGGTCAGAGGACATCTGCCACACAGATAGACCTGCTACGCTAAAAATGCCACACGCCTTTCCTTTGCTACATTCCTCTCCGACGAAAACAACATACCCTGGACTGATAAAATGAGTGCTGTGTTGAGAGACTTGTCCAAAATATTGGATACCTCTGTGGTAGATCTGAAACACTGCTTGCTAGATCTATGTCCAGAGTGATGCAGACCTGGCATGGCTCCACCCAAAAGCAGATTCTCAGCTGGAAAAAATCCCTTGACTACAACAGAGCTAAAATGACTTACAGCAGCTGCAATATAAGGCTACAGCACACAAAAAGATGTGTGCATACACCAGATAGTCTGCTTGCCCTCTGCCATCCAGGGAGGCATTCCCACTGGCAGTTATTCACGGGTCTTCCTTTCCCTGAATGGATACATCTCACCGCCTCATGTCCCAGATTTTCACCATGATAAGAGGACTGGGAATTCCTGGGCTTTTTACTGCTCTTACAGAGATGAAACCCAAACAGCCACACTGGGAACATTAGTCTCTCAGCTAAGCAGGCACCATGCCAATGCACAGCCAGGAGAAGACCTGGAGTCCCTGTAGGACAGCTTGTTTCCCAAGGAACCCATTGAGGCTATGGTGCAGCACATGAAGGCAGGAGGTATGTGCTCCACACAGCCTGTCAGAGCTCAGAGAGGCTCTTGCACTGCTGATGTTATAGTTGTATTTGTGGATGGTCAGTGTCTGGATGGCTTGAATCCAGGCTCCCTCATGAATAAAGCATGCAGGGAGACTGAAACTCCAGCTGTTGTGCCCAAATCCCACTGCCTGTTGCAAGGAAAGATAGATTGCTCACAAAAGGGCAAATGTGAGTGACTGGCCACAAGGATCTGTTCTACCCAGTCCATCAAATATTTCCGTGTGTTCCATTCCAAAATGGATGTGCCGAGCCTTGGGAGCTTTATATTTAGCAAGAAACATAAATCACAGATGCAGGGAGCAGCTTCTGTAATGTTCCCAGGCTTATTGACTGTACTACTAATAGCTCAGAGAAGCTGGTAAATTGGACTGTGAACACTGAAATGCAAGCAGGGGCAAAAAAAAAAAAATAAAATCCATGTGCCTCTGGCATAGGCTGGGAGGTGTTTTCTGGTGGGAGGTTCTCTGGTCCCTGTTAGGAACCTCCTGGACAGGCTCCCAGGAGGCTTTGAAGTGTTAGAAGAACAAATGGGATCCTGGCAATTCAGAAACTTGAGTGTAACTGGTGTGTGGATTCGTCTGGATTTGCAGTGAGGATTTGTGTGTAGGCTCCCTGTTACTTATGTGTCCAAAGGTGAGCCATCAAGCAGAACAACATAGTAGATGGAAGGGGTGAAAGGTGATGGACAAGTCTCCCAGCATTATTTCAGTTTTCCTGGAGTCCCAACAGATGCACAGGACTGCTAAGACACTCCAGAGGTGCACAGACATTTGCAATATAATTTTAAAGATCATAGGACAAGTCCTAAGGCAGAATGTGATAAAGAAGTCACAGGTCTCTTTCTTCTTTTTATTTCCTCTTGGTTTTGTTCGTTTTCTCAACTAAGAAGCCTCACACAAGTCCCATTCTGTTTATTGGGAAGTGGTTTGTAATTTAGTGTTTTGGATAAAGAGCCCTTGAGCTAAGGAACACTCATGTGAACTGCATCAGCCTTCGCATGCCTGAGAAGGTCAACAGCCTTCTCAGCACATCCAGAAGTGATGCACTGGTTGGCTTTTGCAAGAAAGCTTTGAGGCATCCCCCTTTGTACTTCATTGTTTTATGCCTCTGGATAACTCAGTGTTTAGATTAATAATAATGTTGTGTATTCCTGTAGTTCCATCCATCTAAGGACCAAGGACTGGTTTACCAACATCAAAGCATCTGTCCTCTTGTATTGGAATTTGACATATACTGATTTTCTTAAAATCAACATTCTGATGTATCTTCCCTCTAGCAGTTTGTCCTGGACTAAGAATTCTTTTAAGCAGAATCTGGGAACAGCTTTCCTAGTTTCCTCTTGAGTTCACAGCAAAACTTGCCAAAAGGGGAAAGTGTGCATCCAAAACAACAACATTAATACACATGAGGTCCTGCTACATGCAAGAAGTGAACAACCCAAAGGAAATAACCAAATACTTGCTTATTTACAAGGTTTCTTCACTAGCAGCCAGATTATAATTTTAGCAATAGGAGGTAGTGGGATTTGGGCAGATGGGATCTGTGAGCTGGCATGTCCCTCCTAGAGCTTCATTGTGACCCCATGCCGAGAAGCACTCGCATCACTAAAGCAAACACAACAGTAGCCAGCCTGAGGATTTGCCTGCTGGGCTGGCTTCACAGGAGCTGCACCGTGGGGATAGAGTGTCATGATGTTAAAGCATTCAATTATTTCAGATTTCAGCACAGGCTCAGTTCTCTTGAAGTCCTTTGTGAAACTGTTTTTCTGTAATTTCCCAAGCCTCTGGAATTTTTCTGTTTTCTCCGTCTTGCTTCATCTCTGTTTTTCCCCATAGTCCAGCCAGGACCATCAATGGAGTTTTTCTAGGTATTAATATATGAGTGTAGTTTTACAACTGAGCACAATAAACCTGAACCTGAGAAAACTTGCCTGTGGTCTGTCATAAAAAAGGTTTTGTCAAGCTCATTTTCCTTTGTTCCTTTAATTGTGCCCAGTCCTTACCTTATTTTAGAGCTGGCTGCCCACCCAGAAGCAACATCCATATATTTATAGGGCACGGCTTCTTTGTCTGTAACCTACCCAAATCTCACACTGCTGGCGGGCTGACAGGAGCTGCATGCTCTGGATACTCTTCTATTGTGCAATGGGATTTTACTCCATTTACTTTCTATGAACTCTGTTAACATGGTGCAGGGCTCTGTGCTCTGGTGTCTATTTTAAAATGACACACCTTGTGGACTTCTGTCATTCAGAATTTTACAAATGCTTCACCCTTTTTATGACATATTGAATGTTGAAGCTAGCAACAACACTTTGTCATGGTTTTCTCTTTCTCTGTTGCCTCTGGCAGAGCTCTTTCTGTGGGAATTAACCTCTACTTCTTAGACTTTCCTTATCATAGATCTAGAAAAACATATGATCTTATAAAACTTGCTGTTATAACCCTTCTTCACCATAGACGTGATTTTGCCAATGATTCTTTCTGGTAGCTACCAACTTTCCTGGATGTTGTAATATTTGCCCATTAGGCAGGGATTCTTATCTGTATTATTTCTGTGAAAAGAACTTTAGGAGTTTGGACCCTGTGGTGCTGAGACCTGCACAAAAACCATATGGAACAGTAGTCCCTGCTCCAAGACAACTAAGAATATTTTAATTTATTTATCTATCTATCTATCTATCTATCTATCTATCTATCTGTCTATTTATTTATTATGAGCCCTTTATTTTGGCTAATGCTATGCTTTAATGCCTTGAAAGTACTTCAAAAAATAAATGAGTGTGACCAGACCAAATGTTTCCACTAGAGGCATTTCTCTGGCTATCTTCTGTCTCTGTATTTAGTAGAGATCACAATTTCATAATCCTGAATCTCTTGGGGCTTTTAGAAGAACAGCCTGTCATTCACAGCCTAACAAAAGGAAGCGAATGCCTCACCTAGTCTGTATTAAAAGGTATTCTAGGTTTACAAGTATTTACCTGGACCATCACATAATGGATAAGGTTATCCTTTGTTTATCAAGGCTTATTTCCTGGAAATCCATGCTCCTGTCCCACACAAACATAAAAAACACAGTTCAGGCACTCAAAAATATAAATCTGAGCAGAAATAGTATGACTTCCAAAACATGTTTGAAAGGCAAGAATTTTTTTCATTCTGACGTAGACATCAAGCATTCAGGCACATCAGTGTCAAAGCATTATGCTTCCTTCAAGAGCTTCAAACACCAGAAACATGCATTGAAGTTGACATAATCTCATGATTTAGCAAAACTGTTGCCCAATAATAAACCCATTGTCTTTTGATGGTGTAAAAGGAGCTACTAGAGGGACGGAAGAGGGTGCTGTCAGCCTCAGGTAAGATGCATTCAACAAAATTGATAATAGCCCAGACTCTCTGCAGACAAAAGACCAAGGTTGAAGGCCTTGCTTGGCATTGGATGACCAGAGGCACTGCATGGAATATTAAGCATTGTGTAGGCATGTTATACTAAGTTGCTGGCAGCTTCCCAGAAGAGTCCTATTCTCATTGCATTCCTTGGATGTCTCCCAGCCACTGGCTTGAGAAAGTCACTAACCTTAGTATGCTTCATTGTTCTGGCAGCATGTCTCAGTCCAGAGGGTGTCTCGTGATCTCTGCTGACCATTGCCTATGCACTTGTGCAGGTCATGCCAGAAACAGCTGAGCAGATAAATAGGTCTCTGTGGCATGCACTGAGGAGTACCCACCACCAGGAAACAGAGCTGTGGTGTGACTAGACAAGTATTTCCAGCCACTACCTGTCATCATCATTCCCACTAACACCTACCAGGAATGAGGAGAGGGGCAGTAGGCAGTCTAACAGGGTTTGAGCCCTAATATAAGCAGAGTTCAGAGCCTGAATCTTGGTGAACTCAAGCCACAGGAACACTCTAGCAGGAGCTGACCGACAGGCAAATCATCTCAGGGAAAGCAGCGTTTACTCCTCATTGTTGCCTCCAGTCTTCTACCTTGAAATGCATGAGGTGTCTGGGTACCATGGCAATGGCAGTGTCACTACGACCAAGACATGATTTCTGCTCTTTGGCTCCCCTGACAGTGTTGCTAGCCTAGTAATGTGGACACATCAGCCAGAATGCTTTTTAGGGTCTATTTGTCTTGAACTCAAAGACACAAGTGCTCTTTGTAGGCTGTGGCTCTTCCACACAGCAGTCCACACGCTTTTTCTCCCTGGGAATCTGCTGTTGTATCCAAAATCCTTCCCCAGATGCCTTGCCAGCATCCACACCCTTATGTCAGAGCACTTGTTTAAATAGTAAATAATCAAGCATGGGCCCTGGGCTGTCACTGAGGTCCAGATCTGCCACTCTGCAGATTGAGCCTGAGGGTTTCTCTTAAAGTCAGCTGCACAAGAACAAAATATCTGAGTATTTATCCCCTCATTTTACCTCCTCCTTCCCCCTGGTTCTGAAAACGAGCCCTGATTATTTTGTCAGATCAAATAGGCTAGGGCAACTGGGTACTCTGTGCTTGGGGAATGTCTCTGAGGGTGGGTCAAACAGAGCAGAACATACAAGTCCAGTCCCAAAACAGACAGCAGGGCTGAGGGATGAGTGTGGCCAGGGCTGCTGTGCTCAGCATCTCACCAGGCTTGAGCAGGAGCCATGCTGTGATGCTGGTAACTCCCCACTTGAAGATTGCTTCTAGAGAGCAAGTCCAGGGTCAAGGTAGGTGAACAATCCCATGTGCTCAATGGGAACGGTGGAGGGGTGTGAGGACACTGTCACCTGCATGTCACGTGGTCTCGCTACAGCAGGCAAGGCACTGTGTACTGTGAGATGGTCAGAGACTGTGGATGGACACATCCTGCTGTTGGTCACATCTGACAGACAAGGAAATGCTGAGCCCAGAGGAAATACTGAAAAATAATAGGAGAAAGGAGTTCTACTTGTTTGAAGGATGGAGAGGAAGAGATGAGAACAGCAGCAGTGAGAAACCAAAAGAGGATGACACCACGAGCTGCTGTGGAGATAATGTGATGCCTTGAGAAGGCTGACCTAGAACAGACACTAGACAGAGTTAAGAAGAAACTAGGTATTTAGGAAAAGGCCTTAAAGGATACACATTTGGCGGTACAAGAGCCTGACCAGGGCTACACACAAGATGGACCCAAAATGATCACAAAAATGGACAACCGGTCATGAGGTCTCACATTTTCATAAGTTTTAGTCCATCTGCATATTGGAGTTAATTGTCTAATTACAACTTCAGGTTATGAAGTCCTATCCTTCTTGTTTTCTCTCTTCAGTCCACCAGTTGTTTATGCTTTTGGGCCTGAAACTTGTAACGATTGCCCTTGGTATCAAGCCAGAAGAGGAATTATTTTGCCTAGCTACCCTGTGAAGAGAGCTCACTGGCACTCAATATGTAGCTCAAAACTGCATACCTAGGCAGCCCAGAATATGAAAAATTAAAGCTGCAGCTTAAGGCATCAATGTCATCCTCAAATCTGACACAGTGGCATGGCTGCTGTCATGAAATACCACCTTTCACAGCTCAGGGAAGAGGAGAGCAGTATGCTAGAAATTCCTACAGTGAATACATGGGTCTGATGGGGAAGGGAAGAAAGGTGTTCTCAAACAACACAAGTTTTACAGACATATGCATCAAGATTGATTGATAGACAGATCTTTGGATGAGGAGGGTAAAGGACACCTGAGGAAGAGACAGAGGAAAACACCAGCCAGTGGAGGATGAAGAGCAGGTTTCCCAGCTGGAAGTGGGATACTGAGGACTTGACCAGCTGCTCACACAAGAACAGAAGCAGTGGAAACAGGAAGGGGCACAAACCTTCCAATGCTGTGAACACCAGAGCCAGGACAAGGACTGGATGATTAGGGTTGAGAAGATGGACCACTTTTATCTCTTCATCATTTTCTGTTATCTAGCAATTTTATTTGTACTGACTTGGGCTGGGAAATCAGGAAATGATTCTTTTTTTCAAACATTATTGCATTTTTATGGGTTATTAATCAGAAGACTGTAGGCTTCCATGTGTCTGATACTATTAATCTCTTCATAAGCTTGGAGAAGCAGGATAAGGTTTCAGTGATATTCAGACTACAGGGGGTAGCAGAGATTTCTCTCTTGCCTCTTTTTTAATGTTCAATAAATAGATGTTACACTAAAAACAGGAATGGAAAATCACAGAATCAGAGAATCACCAAATATGCTGAGTTTAAAGGGACGTATAAGGAGCATTGAATCCAGCTCCTGGCCCTGCACAGGACCATCCTCAACAGTCACACCACATTCTTGAAAGCATTGTCCAAAAGCTTCTTGAACTGTGTCAGTCTTGGTGCTGTGTTCCTTGGGGAGCCTGTTCCAGTGCCCAACCACCCTCTGGGTGAAGAACCTCTTTGTAATATCCACTCACCCCTGACACAGCTCCAGGTCATCATCTCAGGTCCTGTCACTGGGTACCACAGAGAAGAGACCAGTGCCTGCCCCTCCTCTTCCCCTCACAAAGAAGGTGTTACTGCAATGGGGTCTCTCCTCACTTCTCTATTCTCCAGGCTGAACAGACCAAGTGACCTTGGCTGCTCCTCATTCGGCTTCCCCTCAAGACCCTTCATCATCTTCATTGTCCTCATTTGAATGCTTTCTAATAGCTTAATATCCTCTACTGTGGCACCCAAAACTGCATACAGGACTCAAGATGAGGCTGCCCCAAATAGAGCAGGACAATGCCCTTCCTTGCCCAGCTGGTGAAACTGTGCCTGATGCACCCCATGACTATCTAGGACACTTGCAGAAAGCAGATCCATTTTAATTTTATCAACCTGTTTAATACAAAATGAAACTCATATATACTGATGATAAATATTTCAAGATAATTCTCCAGTTTAGATAAAATTATTGATATATCATGTTGAAGAGGCCCTGAGCTATCTTTGATAATATGCAGGAAGTAAGAGACTAGCATCTTCCATTTCCTGAAATACATGGATTAGAAAAGTATAAACTTCAAAATCTGTTCCTTTCACGCAGTAAAATGGAGACTGAGACAGAAGAAACAAAACAGCAAATACAAGCCAATCTTCAGGCATAAGAAGAGTTAAGACTATTAAATATAGAAGAGGACATCTAGATTAAGAACTTCCTTTACAAAGCCACTTATTCTATGATTCAAGTAACAATAAATCATGTAGAAGCTCATACAGGGATAAGACATGGGGAAGATGTTCAGCTGGTGGAAAAAGCAATGTCTTTCCAGCATGGAAGTCTACCCTTTGCCCACTTAGAGTTTGGCTTACAAACAGCTGCAGTAAACATGCACACATCCAGCAAAGCCTGACCATGAAAAGTTGGGTTCTACACACTTCCTGTCACAGCCTTGAGCATATGGCATGGTACAGCACTTAATCTCATGGGCACAAACTCTTTCCATAGGGCTTTTGCTGCTACAACTGTGTGGGTGTTTATTCAAACCAGATATTTGTCTTTCTAAGCTGGTGCATGGCCTGCAGCCTGTTTTCCACAAGCAGCCCTGTAAACATCATTACTGAATTACCTTGTGGTCTTACCCTCAAGTCAGAGAGCTTCAAAAAATTGATGCATGTTTCTTCATAGCATGCATGGAAGAGGAGATGCTGCTCCATAAAAACAGAGAGATCAAAGTTGCCAGAAGTGTCTTTCTAATTGTGGATGCCAAAATGAAGGCACTCAAGCCTTCATTTCCCAAAGTTCTGGGCAAGATTACAGCATTACAGATATTCAGTGTGTAGCTCCCACTGATTTCCCCTCCAGGTATGCATGCTCAGCACTGCCACAAATACTGTCTACAGCAAAAAACATGACACACAGTGAGTGATAGACAGAGAAGTTTGAGTAGGCTCTGTTGTTGCCTAGACAAGGAAGAGAGCATCTGTTTCTCCAGCAAAACACCTCTCTGTCTTGTCTACCAGATACTTGCTGCTCCTGCCATGACAGCCACAATAGTGACATTGCTGGCAGTTGACCCAGAGCAGCTTTCTTCTCCTGAGCCCAATTCCTTCTCAGATCAGCCAGCCCTGTGTGCTGAAGAAGGCAGAGGTCATACCAAAAATACTGTATGTGCTCACGTAACCAGAGAGCAGCAGAATGTTTCTTGAGCACAAGGCAGAGACATTCCTTATGCTTGGCATCTCTGCACTGAGTGATCAACTTTGCAACTTTAACATAAGGCACTGCAACAATGACAAAAAAAAGATTATATTTTAGAGGAAAAAATGGTAAAAATATTTTGCCACATGGATTTATATTGATCACCTATTTTGGTTGCCATAGAAAAATTATTAGTTTCAGTAAAGTAGTAAAGGTCTGTACTGCAGATCTGCTGCATAAAACAAGCTGCTCTTTTCTCCATAGAGAAGCTACTTGCAAAAGGAAAGCAGGGAAAGGAGGGAATGGAGCAGGACACCAGTTTTGACTATGAGTGTCGCAGCTATTTGCAACAGACAAATAGGCAGACTGAGGACTTGTATATTCAGTTCCAGGGTGCAGGTAATCATCAGGATGAGCCATTGAACACCATTCTGCTGTTATATCATCACTAACTTCTGGCCATTCAACCTCGGTCATGGTAATGAAAGTGTCTGAAGAAAGGTCAGTTGCATATAAGTTTAGACAGTGGTCTTTGATACTTCCTGGCATGAGTTTGATGCATGGCTATGGAAAATAAAATTTGCAATTGATTTTGCTAAGTAGTTATTTCTAAGTGGTAGAGGTCTTTCCCTCACTCTGTGGGCAGCATCCGTTTCAGAATGCCTCAGAGACGTTACCTCATTAATTTTAATGAGAAGCCCAGACGTTAGTCTGACACAACCATAAATTGTTCTTTCTGTGTGTGCATGTATGTGTGTGCTTAAAAGAGCTCCCTGTGTTACCCCATGAAGGACCTGACTGTGTTACATGCTGATGTTCACTATTTAGGCATACGTCATCCTGGCTCTACCACACAGCTCCCTTTTCATGCTTTTCACAAATTACCTTAGTGACTCTCCGTGTCATGCCCCACATGCACAAACCTTCTTCCATCTCTTAAGAGAGGAGTGGGAGATCCTTCCACTCCG
Source organism: Cyanistes caeruleus (assembly GCF_971803275.1). Classification (NCBI taxonomy): domain Eukaryota; kingdom Metazoa; phylum Chordata; class Aves; order Passeriformes; family Paridae; genus Cyanistes; species Cyanistes caeruleus. The sequence goes on along the minus strand of NC_141702.1, from coordinate 82,454,840 downwards.
GATGCAACTCTAGATCAAGGGTATACCATCACCCCAAAATACCCTCACTCAAACACAGTCTTGACTGATGTATATTCGTATCTGTAAAATCCCTTGTGCCATGTTATCTTGTTTAAGCCCCACAGACTTCAAGAAGCCCCCCCAAACCCTTTTCCAAGGCACAAGTTTAAGGTTAGACCCACAGCACAGGACTGAGGGCAGCCCTAGGAAGGGGATGAGGGTGGTGACATATGACAGCTCTCCCTCCTGTTTTTCCCATTTGACCACCCACCCTGCTCTGCAGCTGACCTTAGAGGCATGAATCACCTTTGCCAAGGGAAACCCCTCAATCAGCATATATGTCATGGGAGGGATCCAGCTTTGTACCTCCTACTAAGGACCATTGTGGAAAACTGGTATTCTCAATCCAGACCTTTCACCAGCAACCTTGAGTTCAAATCCCAAGTGTCTGCTATGGGCAACAGGAGCTGGCTACATAAATGACATTGCCACAGAGTACAAAAGCTGTTTGACGCTGCCGTGATGTAATTTTATCTTACATAAGAAGCAAAATGAATGGCAAGAGGTCACCTCCCATGGTACCTGAGCTCCTAAAATGCCTTCTTCCCATATGCCTGCATTTCAGAGGTGACCTATTTTCCCTTACAGAAAAATCTTTGCTTCCTCCCTTTGCACAATAACCTTATTTTTTGAGAGACTTATTCCTCCTGATGAGCAGCTCAACGTGTATTTCTCATGGAAGTCTTTGTCATTCCCTTTCCTCAGCTACTTGCTAGACATTGCACCACCACATCCAGCTATGGGCCATTTTCAAGCCACCATGAAATTCTGGCACTACCCTCACCATCTCAAACTGAGGAGGAAACGCTTGGTTTATTTTTAGTAGGTGTCTGTTTGCCAAGCTGCTAGTGCTCAGCAAATACTCAAAATTAAGGTAAGCTTTACTATCTCTCTCTGTCCTTGGTGGCCAATTCTTGTACACAGTTTGTCAGTCACTTGGGTATCCTGATCAATGAGTATGTTCTTTTTAATCCATCTCAGAGCATTAAAGGCCACCCACCAGCTCTTTAAAAGGAGATGCAGCATCAGTTAAGTGTGAAGTTACAGACACTCATGACTTGGGCTTTCTCCACTCTTTGTGTACTGATTAGCATTTGCTCTTCTGTAAACACCTGATGAAACTTGGCAACAGAGACCCTTTGTGTCCCATGTGATCACATTTGAGCTCATTAACATTTTGTCTTAATTACAAAAGTAGAAAATCTTCTCTGATACAGACAGTATTTCAGAATTCGAGTGCATCTGTTGCACTCCAATATCTCAAAGCAGCTTCTCCTCCTGCCAGGCTGGGTACCTGAAGAACTACAGGTTTTGTCTCATCATCAGACTGATCAGTTTGGAAGTCTTTGTCCCTTCAGCCATATGTGCAGTAATGCACTTTGGTTTTGGATGTCTTTGTTGTTTGCCAAAAGCAGTATATTTTTGCTAGACGGGATGCTTTTATTGAAGGTTTGTAACTAAATCTCCTTTGTCAGACTCATTGTTTTCTGCCGCAATTGCTTCCATGTTTATTGCAAACCAATCTGTTCTCTGCTTTCTGTTTATTTTGGCACTGTTTTTTGTGCCCTGGTATGCATCTTTAAGTAGATTGACCACCACTGGCTTACTGCTTGTTAACACTTCCAAGTGCTGGTTTCACTAAATTCCCAAATCTCTGGTGCAAATTGTTAAATTAAGTCCACTTCTAGCAGCAACCTCCTCTTGTGGTCAGTAACCATGAGTCACTCACTGTCAGATCAGCTGCCAACCAACCATTAATGAGCGAGGTTCAGTTTTAGCCAGAAAGTTGATAGGAATGGTCAACAGCATCTCCTGACAGTAGGTCTCTTGTACAGTTGCCTCTGGAATGTTTCTGAGGGGCTGGAGAGTAATCTCTGTCATGATGGAATTGGCTGCTGATTTCTCGTGCCTCAGAGATAAAACTTGCTCACTTTTGTTTCTTTGAAATACCATTTCCTTCTACCTAAACTCAAATTCAATGCAACCCAGTTCTGACTCTTCATCAGGCTCTTAAAAAGCCTATGGATTGAATGGAGATTTAACAGATTTGTTCCTTTCTGGCACTGATTGAGTTGTTGCCAGGGGTTCTGTAGCGGAAGACCAGCCATTTTCACCTGGTACACAGTGTGTGGCACCATGCAAAGAGTAAACATGATGTGTTTTTCAGACTGGTCGAAGCCAGGAAGAGGATTTTCCCTGACAACTGCACTTTCTCTGGTCTTGTTTTTCATATTTTCCCATTTTCCCAGCCACCAGCTCTCTGCCCCCTCCTTTTCCTCTCACAACTTCCAATGTGGTCTCTTTTCTTTTCACCCTCAGCCTTACATTCCCTTTTGTCTTTGGCTGACTGTGCAAAATTGTCTTCCATCCAGGGAGCAGCAATTCTCTGCGCTTGGTGAGCTGCTAACAGGACTCTGTCAACAAAGCACCCGGATGAGCGGCATGATGATTAGGCACCCAGCCCTTTGCACCAAATAGAGGGAGAGGCATTTCATGGAGTATGGACCTCCTCTGCAGTTGAGCTCTGCTGTTTGAGTTTCCATCCCTCAGCGCAAGTGAATCTTAGATTAAATGGGACATGTTTTCCAGTTCCTGCTTTTAAAAGTAGAACCGATTTAACTCAGCAGACTGCCCAGCTGGAACAGGCTGTTTACAGCCATACCTGAAGCTCTGATAAGATAATGGATATGTTGTAAATACCTATCATATTATGTTGCCTTTAGTTAGTGTTTGGGATCACATGTGAAACAAATGGCTCCAAGGACTGAATAACATCTCAGGGTTCCTCTTCAAAATGGGCTGGGGATCTCATATGACTTTTAAAGTTTGTTTGTTTTATTGGAAATTTCCTAGGGACCTGGTAAAAATAATCTGATTGCATGGAAAAAAACATGTATTGCAGCTTGGATCCAAGGCAGGCAGTCAGACCGGGCTAGTTTTCCACTTCATTCATTTAATAGGTGCGTAATTCATTAAGTGAGATTGGACCTGACATTTATTGGAATTATTAAGGACCTGGTAAAGGAGTGACGTGGGAGAGTTTAGAATAAGTAAGAGAGTAGAAAATACATGTGCACATTATAAAAGTAAAGAATATTTGTTCTTTCTTCCTTCATCTGCCATCTAGAAACAGATATGTGAAAGACGTTGGTCTGAGACGAGAAGACTGGCATGGGTCATCTGTATTCTGCTGCAGATCTGTGTGTTACAGACAGCACAGGGAAGATTTTTCAAGGTGATTGGGTAGGGGTTACGCTTGCTCTTGGAAGGGGAAAGACAGCAAACTCCAGCTTTTGTTTGGGGGTGGGAGATTAGCCATGTCTCCTTCCTTGCACCGCAGTCCCCATAGCTTATCAAGAATAATATATATTCTTAATATCATTCTTATATAAGAATATTGTCCTGACCGTTCCCATGCGACAGGAGGCAGCTGGGGTGCTGCTCTCCATGGATGCTCAGCATGGCTGCTCTCATGTCCACTGAAATGCTTTGCAGAACCCACTCCTCTAGTAGGCCCACACATTGTTGCACACACAGATTACAAATGAGCTGTGGCCAGTGCTGGATGATCTATGCGCTTTTTGTTGCTCCTCTTGGAGAGGAGAAAGATCCCATTAAATGTGCTCTGTGCTCTATCATCTGCTTCAGTTTCCTGTCCAAGTGAGAGATGTAAGAAGTAGACAGTCTTAATCTTTGGGACTCTATGCAGAGCTCATCAGCAGCTGTCCTGAGGTCTCTAATAAGGCTTGTTTATTTATTTAAGCGGATTTTTCTATTTAATTGCTGGACCCATCCATCCTTTGGTTCTGTGCGTCACTGTGGTTATATTCACACAGGCACTCCCAACCTGAGGAGCTGGAAAAAAATACTCCCCAAATGATGCCTGAAGCACAGTGGAAGACATGGTTCTTTCTTCCTAGAAAAACATAATCAAGTTCATATGTATCACTTAAATCCACTATTGTGTTTGTGCATCCTGTAACTGCTGCTTGACCCATGAGGTGGAACAACTGCAGAATACTGGGCTCTTCTGGTGCCAGAGACAGAGCCACAGCAAAGCTGATGGAAATTCTGGGGGCAACAATGTCGGTAGCTGGGCTTCTACTCCAGGATTCAGGAGACATCAGTTCCCTTCCAGGTATGACAACCACGCCTTCATTTTCCCTCCCACCTTTTGTCCACCTTCTTGGAGGTCTCTCCCTCATTAAGAGCCCATACAGTGTCTAATGTAACAGGGTCTCGACCCTGCACAGCTCCAGGCCCTGCCTCCATAAATCAAGTATAAGAATGGGATTACAGCACTGTCACCCAATAGTAAAAACACATGTTTCAGGTCAGAGGCATTGAAGGGCAAGAATTGCTCATTAAAGAGGAGAAAAATATGGGATTTTTAACTTGACATTATCAGGAAAATATGTTCATTCATGTTTACAGAGTTATTGTAAAAGCTTCCTGCAACACAGATATCCTCTGACAGCAAAAGTGAAACCATACATAGATGCTCCAGGCTGGCCTCCAGGACTGAACAAAGCCCCCAAGAGAGGAGAAGGATTCAGGGCCCAGACAAAAGCCCCAGGCAGCACTGAGCTCTTTGGCTGAAGGGAGCCTCAGTGTCAAGGTCGCATGTCACACATTTCCCAGCTAGACCTGAGCTGCTGGACATGAGCCCCCAGCCTTGCAGTAAGGCTCCCAGCCCTCCCACATCAGCCCAGAGGCTGGATTTGGTGGTGCTTTAACCCCAGTGCTAAGCCATGGCTCTTTTCCCATTTCCCACTTGACTCAAAATGTAGTTCAAGGGGAGGGGCAATCTCTCCAGCCTTTGCCAGCCTCAAAAGAATTCTGGCCAGTACTGCCACCTCAGCATAGACACCAAATGTCTCAGTTTCAGAAAAAAAGTACTTACTTTTGTAGGTTGGCAGCCTGGCTTTTGCTTTCCTAAGGAAGATATTTCATTAAAGCAAAGAAACATTTCTAAACCACTCCCAATGATAATCCAGCTCTATGCTGCTCCTTTTTTTGTTGTTTTTTTGAAAGAAATATTGTTCTCTTGGGCCCGTAGAGAAACTTCGAATAGCGAAATTCTTGAAGAGCCAAAAAAGGAGACAGGGCAGCCTATGGTGTAATTCTGTAAGTCAAGTATACTCAAATCTAAGCCTGCTTGGTACCTGGGATCCTGGTGATGCATCCAAATGGTGACAGGTAAGGGTTAGGTGTGAGTTCTCCATAAAAGGAGTGTCATACAGCTAAATCAGCCTGATGTCCTTGGAGAACTAGAAGCTGAGCCCTTCACCTTCTTAAATCTGGGGAATATTTATCTATGTCTTGTTGGGAATTTTGTTACTCAAATAATCTGTGGTTTGAACTTGGGACACATGGCCCTGCTGCAGAGGGGAAGGCTGCTCCTTTCCTTCAATACGCTATTTAAAAACAGGATAACAATTTCTCAGGGCTACAGGCAGGGTTGAGGTAAGAGCAAATAAAGGGCCTGAAACTCCTGCTGAAAACATTAGAGATACTTAGGGAGACCTGAGTTCAGCTTGGCCAAATCCACTGAATAGCGTGGGGCAGGTCATTTTATCTCTGATTCCCTGGCTGTAAAAGAGAAGAAAACTTTTCCCTACCTCAGAGTAAATCCCTTGGTTCTTGTCAAGCACTTAACAACTACAGCAGTAAGGGCCATATAAATTACAATTAAACTGAGTGTCTGGTGCTGCTGCCCGGAACTAGCACTTCATTCTCTAGTTCACAAAATTTCTTTTTGGTGGTGAAATTAGCTGCTGCTGCAACCCTAATTAGGTTCTCTGTTTGGAATGACTCATTTGGCATATAGGAATCAGTTTTCTTTGTTTCTAAAGGAAGCTTGAAATCTTGTTTTGAAATTCAAACCAGGTTATATTTGCCCAAAACACACAGACCCCAAAGTCTGGTTAGGACAGGGTGGGGAGCAGGGGTGTTAAACTTAGACATGGATTTAATTAACCTTTGCTGTTTATTGGTTGCTTCCAGAGTTCAGCCAGGTTGGGAAAAGAACAAGGAATGGGTCACCCAGTGTTTACATGAGGCTTCTGAAGAATGGCCCAGACACGTATTCTCCCCCCTTATTTCTTTAAGCAAAGTTTAAAGCTGTGGCTTAATTTTGGAGCCAAGGAAGGGGGATGTTGATTCAGAGAATGGTAAATAGGTAGTGGTAGGAGGCAATATGAGCTTCTCTGTGTTGCCTTTGACACCAGTGTATCCTTCCTCCTCCTCAGTTTACTGAATGCAGGATGTGCTATAAGAGACTCAAACTTAGGGTGCCAGATCATTTCCATGCCAGTAGTATTTTGCTAGGTAGTATTTTGATTATCTGTCTTCACACATGGGTCACTCCCAAGTCACTTTTTCATTGTAAATTAAGTTCCTCTGCACAGTGTCACAGAATGAAAAGGAGTTTTTCAGGATTTAATCAGCCTGCTCAATGGTATGGAGTAAGAAAACATAAAGGTTAAATAGCTGTCAATAGACTGGTATGACCATGCCAGGAAGATCCAACAGTGGCTCTGAAACTTAGGAGTGACAGGTAGATTTGGTGATTAAACCAGGAAATTGCACAGTTGAGTGGGGAAGATGAGACACAATGCCACTTTTTCAGGAGAGGAGACTCGAGGAGAGGAGACTCGAGGAGAGGAGAGGACACATAAAAAGAAACAGGAATTTCACACACTTAAAAGCAGTGTTTTGAGTTCAGTATGTGACAGATTCCTTCCCTGAAGACCTTGTATTGGGCTTTTGGATGGTATAAATCAATACAGATCCCTTGACTTTGGTGAATATATACTTGTTTATACAGTTTGGGTTTCTCATCTCATAAGCTACTGAAACAAAAGAAGAAAAAATGAATGAGGAATTTAGTTTGAGATATGGAGATTACAGAGGACAAAGTTTTGGCTCAAATATTGTTTGTAGCGACAGGACTGTCAATCTGCAGTAAGTCCATCAGCTTCCAGCAGGAGTTTCAACAACTACAAGAGATAATCTCAGACTGGGAACTCAGTAGGCTATAGGTACGAGCAGTTGTGAAGAAAGAAATGCCCTGCAAACAGAAGGGAAATAGCTATAGCTGATGGAAAGAAAAAGTATATCAAATATCAGAGCATCCACATGCCTTCACAGGCTATCAGAATGTAATTCCCTCTAACAACCACCTGGAAGATACCCCATCATTTTGTGATGGTCACAAGCTGTGCATTGAACCAGAAGTAGAAAACAGAGGGTCCACTGGTGGGGTGGGTATGATGTCCACACATGGACATCAGATATTCATGCTTTCCCTTCTAATGAGAGAAGGGGGGAAAGGCGGGGGAATGAGAGAGAAAGAGAGAGAAAATGTGAAACAAAGGAAGTAAGAAAGGAAAATTAAAAGAGTGGATAGCCTTTGTGACATCCCCAAGCCATGAAAAGCTGATTATGATTGACTCAAAGAAGGAAATAATGCTTTTCTGGTAAAATAAGCTCAATGAAGCAGGGTCCAAAAATGGTTACAGGGCAACTCAGGACACTGAGCCAATGCTCTCCCTTTCCACAGAAACAGAAACAGGAATAGTTAATTTCTCTTTGTGATCTGTAATGCAACAGCAGTCAAGAAAGTCTCTCATTACACTTTTGGACAGTGTCTGGGAGAGTGAAACCTCTAGTCATGGCAAAGCACTTCTGGAATCCAAGTGAAGATGAAGATATCATGGAAACTTAGATCTGGACAGTCCAAAACATTCCTCCTGCCTTGCAGTGGAAGGCTTGGAGATACTGCATGACAGTAAGTGGCAGTATTTGCAAAACAGAAGGAGATGCAAGCAAGCTTGCTCCTTTCTAATTATGGAAAACAGCATAGTTGATTCAGCCTTAAATAGCCTCTGAAACAGGAACATGCAAAGAAAAATTTCCACTTGGACTGAAATTTTTGCTTGGTGGAAGCCAAATTCTTGAGAGAATTAGATAGACTGATAAGGTTTTTCAGATCTCTTTTGGCATGGAAAGCCCAGGGTTGAGCAACTTCGATATATTTATTGGGCAGGTTCCAAAACATTTCAGCACACAGATGCTAAAAACTGTAAAAATGTAAGTGTCTACTGATGGTATAATTGTCTAGGACAGAACTGTCACTGAACATCAGGAATTGTTTCAGCATGCGCTTGCTGAAGTTGCAAGTAGGGAAAGGTTTCAATTAAGTAATATAAAATTTCAGCTCAATTTAAAAAAAAATAAAGAAGAAAGAGACAAGGAAAGCAGGTCCTAATTTTGCAGATGCTGACCTTAAAATCATACAGTTAAAAAATTCTATCTCTCATACATGTTGAGTTTTAAGTTCATGGCAAGATTTTCACAATCTGTGTGAAATGACTTCCCAAACACTGCCAAGGCAGTGACAACATGGGAAGTTTAACCACTTGTAGTATGCACTGATCTCAATCTGGGTTGCATTTTTAGGATCCTATTAAAAGCAACCAAATTCTGCACAGATGCTTCAAGTAATGACTTCAGAGCTCTGTTTCACCCAAGAAGTTGCACAACTGAATAGATGCCTGTAGTGCATGCAGAGAGAAATGGAGATAAGAAAGCAAATGCCTGTGCAGCTTAAGAAAACAATGCTGGGTCTTGCACATGGTTGTCCTGATTTGCCCAAGCCTCCCAAGGGTTATAAACAATGCAAGCAGACAACAGTTCCCTCTGGAACTGGAAGAACACACTGCAAGCCTTGAGTCGATGACCCAGGATATGATTTAGTCACAGCAGACACGATGTTGAGAGCATATGCTCCACTTGTCAGTACATAACCTGATGATGTGGAACAAGCAGGAACAACTCATGCAAACACTGTAAAAGTATCATGTGCTGCATCTCCTGAGAATGAGGGAATCCTCCAAGAACTAAAGAGAGCAAGCCTCAGTGCACAGAATGACTGAAAACTCCTATACGTGCTTGGTCTCTGTATGTGCACGTGCTTCTGCAATGAAAGAAGCAGAAAGCAGGTGAAGTGGATGAGTGGGGCATGCATAGCTGTGCCTAGCTATTTCTGTATTCATTGGAGTCAGAGGTCAGCTTGTCCTCCAACACCAATCAGTCCAGCCACACTGAAACCTAAGCCAACAAGACGGATTCTCTGCTGAAGCAAGTTGGCATCTGTCCACTGACAAAAGCAGGTCTCATCCTTTGGTGATGTGAAGCAGTGTAACACAGCCTTGGCTCTGGAAAAAGTCAACTGAACAGCAGCAATCATCAGGAGCTGAGATTTTGGCTCCCTCCCTTTTGTTTTACAGTAGATTAGGAAGACATAGATTTTTCCAAAAAACTGATGAGGCAAATTGACAGCAGATGGGAGGGGAAGGGAGGCAGGGAGCCAGGGTAAGGAGCTTTGCTGGACTCCAAGTTGGTGCTGCCAGAGCCAAGCAGTGGGATGGGCAAAGAGGAGAAGGCTCAGAAAGCTGAGTGGGCATCTGCCACAAGGGGAAAGAGACAGGCACCAAGGGGCTAGCTGCAGGGTGGGTGAGAAGAGAGTGGGTCCAGGGAACAGGGCCAAGAGGAGGAAAAGGGAACAGGACCCAGCAGCAGGACAAGTGGTAGAAAGATTTGCTGTCCTCTGACACATTCATGATGTAACTGCAACAGCTACACCATGCACACTTTCTCGCACCATCATTGTGCTTCTTCAGCAAATTTGCTGATGTGCTGACTTTTGAAAAGTCCTCTTTAAAAAGAGGAAGGGGGCTCAGTTGAGGTGGTACCACCTAATCCTGAAGTTGCCTAACACTTCTTATTGAAAGGCTGTTTTCATTTGCTTCTAACTTTGTCACACTAACCATCTGGCCTGCAATTCCCCATGCTGAGTGTCTGCCTCAAGCTGAATTTATTTTGTTCATTTGTTTTTTTGTGTTTTTGCTTAAGTGGCATGGCTCTTTCTGAGAACAAGAGGAAGAAAAATGCATTGTTTCCCTCATGGTGAAACATTCATTCTGGTTTGTGACTCCCATGTCTCAGAGTGGGCACTCAAGCAGAGGCTGCCCTTGGTATCAAAGATGTGCTCTTGGAAAGCTCATTAAAATCCACCCATCTGGCCACCTTATAAACCTTGGAAAAGCCAACATTTGATTTTTACCTGAAAAAGAGACGAGTCAAGCACTTGTTTTCTCTGAAGGTTTCTCAGATATCTCTTACAGGTTTGTGCTTCATCTCTTCTGGCTCCTCTGTAGGTGCAGTTGGTGTAGGTTCCTTGTATGGGGATAAAACAATCAAACAAGGTTGCCTCTGCAACCACTGCTGCTGAGATCTCTGGTTGTAAGAGGACTGTGCACACTCTGCCTCCAAAGGCAGATGTAAATTGAGACATAAGCTGGGGTGTAGGAATGAAAAACATCACATTTTTTTTCTGGTATCAGCCAGAGCTGAGAGTAAATGTGGTATGAGTGAGAGAAGCAAGACAGAGGTTAGAAGTACGTGGGGGTACATCCTTCAGAATCTAAGTGATATAGTAGAAGTGTTAAAGCCATAAATTTCTGGTTTGTGTCTGTACACCTGTGTCCCATGTCAGCCCAGGCTACAACACCTAGACCAGCATGTTCCTGTCCCTGCAGTCTGCAGGGCTGGTGGGCTGCTGCTCTCCCATCACCTCAGGTGGCAAAGGGCTGGGAATTTCCAGCTCCCTGGTCCCTGATGACCTGTGCCAGGGTCAGCCCATCTACACACCACTACTCTCCAAGGATAAGAAAGGAAGCTCTGAAACTTTGCTGTGGTTCCTCTCACAAGTCTGTGCAACAGCACATGGAGAGCTCTGTTAAAGCAACATTATGACTGCAGAGTGGAGTGAGGAAAAGCTAATCTGGAGGCTTTCCATAAAGCATTAATTAATCTCTTTTGTGTCTGTGTGTTATAGTACAGCCTTTAATTACATGGTCACACAGTGTTTTGTTGGGTTTTTCCCACAGGACCCCTGCATGTTTTATTGCCAAGATGGAGGGGAGTGTAGGAAATGAGGAAGGGGATTGGAGGGGGAGAAGAGATGATCTAATAATCATTAAGGCAACTGAATGCTGCCTAGCCCTGCTCCTACGACTGAGCCCTTGTGTGCTACTGGCAAGTCACTTAAATAGCATTTTCTAAATTGGCCACTACCTCCCATTTTTTTTGCCAAGCTATGGACACCTGGGGCCAGACTGGCAAAAGTGCTGATCATTTTGCATTGCAAGCAAAGTTGCCGAGAGCTGTGTCTTCAACATGAAATTATGAGAGCTTCTGGCATTATATATTCAAGAAATCCTGACCACTCTGAAATTCCCTGCCTCACACTCTTCAGCCAAGAGATTTTGCCCCTAGAAATCGTTCATAGCTGGGCATAATATGTTGGCCAGAGATTCCGTTTGGGTGGCTTTGGTATCAAAACCTACTAGCAAGGATGTTCTAGGGACTACTTAGCTCACCTTTTTTATGACATCACAGCTACATGTCCTGCCTGAAACTGTACTCAAGTGTTCATTTTGTTTATTCATGAACCTTCCACAATAGTAGATGTTCTTGTCTATACACCATTCTCCCTGCCCTCCTCTCTGGTCCTTGCAAAACTTTGTATTTATCTTGTTCCTGTTCTTTTCTGTCAGTAGGTGCCCAGCTTTCGTTTTTACGGAAACCAATCGGTTTTGTTATGTATCTGCAATTTTGTTTTTCACAAGACTCATGTGCAGGGTAAATTCTCTGCAAAATTAAGTAACATGCCAACATCTAAACATATACAGCCAGCAAAATAAAAAAAAGCAAACTTGTTTAGCTCCAAAGTGAACAGTGAGAGTCACTGGTCACAACTCCAATGTCTTTATCTTAGTTCCACTTCGGTAAAATGGAAGTGCTGCTAGCTCCTTCCTCTTTTTGTAAGCGCTGTGGTAAGAGGAAATCTCTACATGATTCTGAACTGTTGAGATTTAGCGTGAAAGTGTCAGAGGAAAGCCCATGAGGAAATGTAATCAGTTTGTGTTCTAGGCAGAGCTTAAGTGGTGTTTAGTAAATAAGGTCTGAGGTCAAGTGATGAGGGTAAGAAGAAATTTTGAGCAGTTACCCAGTGAGCATGTGGCAATCTGTCCTATACAGTGAAAATCCTGTGACTGTGATACAATACAGATGCATATAGAAGTTAAAATTGAAAAATTAAGAACTATCATAATTTCAATGCCTTATTTCTGAGCAATTCAGGTTTCCAGCCTCAGCGGTTTTTAATGTAATTATTAAAAGGTAATAAGGACAGACAATATAAAAATAGGTGCCCATCTAATTAAAATATTATGCAATTAGCACATTTAGAAAATAAATAATTTATTAGGCATTTGTGCTCTGCAACAGAGTAGAGAACTGGACTTCATAGGATACATTCTACTGTCTGTTTTTGAAAGCTCCAGGCAAAGGCTTTGGAGAGATATTCTTGTGCATTTCACTATTTAATACTTCCCCATGATATTCAGGTTACATTTTCCCTGAACCAATTTCCTTCTGTTTTTATATTTTTACATATAAGCAAGCACAGTATTAAAGATTCATTGTCCTGACTACTTAGAAACAGTAAGTGTGAACAGGCATTAACATGCCCCTACAAACACAGCCAACCAAACCAAGAATGTTTGAGTCACTCTCTCACTGCACTTTTCAAAAACCCAAAAAGGCTTGGATGATTTCTCCAAACCCTCAGTCCTTGCTATTGCTTTGCTTTGAAGACCATCCAGGTTATCACCACCTCCCTCATTTGGTAGACCACTGATTTCACAGAAAGATCAACTTTCTGGTCCTGTTTGGAGTGCTCTTTGCGCCAGCGAGACCAAACTCCACTGATCGTCCTTAGGTCACACTGCATGCCAAGATTTTATCAAATCTGCTCCAGGTATTGGCCCACCTATTGCCTTCCATTTGTTGAGCCCCACATCTGGCTTTAATCAACATACTCACAAGTCCTTTCAACATCACATCCACCAAGGCTTTTCCTCCATTCTCATAGACTGTATGTTTTGGGTTGATTAATTGATGCTTGTTTTGTCGCTTGTTTTTTTTTTATCCAAGATGAAATGTGGGGGTTTTTGGCTGGCTTTCTGCTCCTCCAAAGTCACATTGTATTTGTTCTCTGTCTAAACTTTCATTTGCAATTCAGCCCAGTTAAATAGCATTTGTTAATGCCATTAATGGGCTTTTAACTCCCCGCAACCTGATTAATAGTGGAGATACTAAGTACACCCAGAAGTAATGTTTACAAAAGCATCCACGTGATTTAGAAGCATGAGTCCTGTCAAATGTCTCTGTGTCAGCTTTGCCTTTGAAAGTGAACTTCACAGTTTGGCATGGACCCAGATTGCTGGGAGCATGCTCCATTTCTTTTTTTGGGGGAGCGTTGTAAGCTTATCCCTCTGCAGCAGGACGTTGGGATGGGCATCAAATCAAAGTTGATTTGCACACACAGACATTTTTCCTTCCCTTCCTGACTGCTAAAAGTTTTAAAAGATTTTGTTTCCTGACTTGCACCCTATTCAGCCAATCTTTTTGTTCTGTCCTTATGTTTTTAAAGAAGCAATGGGGACTCTCCATCACTTCAGGCTCCATCTCATTTATGCATGGATAAGCTCTCCAGTACTACTTGTTTTCACAACCTCTCTTCCTAAAATCCTTTCATCTTTCCTTGGCAGCCAAAACTCCCTTCAGATTTCTCTTGCATGTACCCTTACCCTGCAGGAGGTGATGACTGAGCATTCAAGTTGGGTTCCTTTGCCTACAGCAGTGGATGTTTTCTAAATAAATACACTTATATCTGTGTGAGGGAGACAGGAACCCCCAACACAGAGTGCTTGCTGTGTCCCTCTAATGCTTGCCTTTCTAACAAGCCTCACAAATGCCTTATCTCAGCTGAGCCACTCTCACCTGATTTTCATATGTATGGGCCTGTACGGGCCAGTCCAAATTCTGAAGGAAGAAATAGACTAGACACCTAACTTCTTATCTGGCTTCTCCTTCAGGAAGAGATTGTTTATACCTCAGTACATCTGAATGATTTCCCAGAAGAGTAGCTAGCTACTTGGTGCTAATTCATCACAGCAGGAACCATACAGCTCTGTCTCACCCATTGCACAAAAGCACCAGGGTCTCGCATCCTGCTCCAGCTGTAAGTTCTTCAGGAACATTCATAACAGGAGGAGGGGCTTTCTATCCAGTGTCCACAGAATTAAATCACTGCAAGGCTCCCTGTTGGCATTCCCTGACCTCAGCTACACTTTCAAGAACAAACATGACTTTTACATCCATCCCCTTGCTGGTGCCCTGCAGAACCTTACTCAGCTTCATTGTGCTCAGCACTGGAATCAGAGGTACGGAGCTAGCGGGCCATCTGCTGTGCTGACAGAGACAGCTCCCATACCTGCTCTGAAGAGCCAGCTTGCCTTGATCCAGACAGAGATCCTGGCAGAGATTTTGCTTTTGGCATCTTGTTTTATCATTGTCTACATAGCAAAAGAATGGTATCTATCGTCATTTGGGGGACTTGCCCATTCTGGATTTCTCTGAGGTTTGCTATTTCACAAAAACTGAGTTTTCTGGGAATGATCATGCTTTCATCCCCTCTTGCAACATGAGAGGAGTGGTTCCTCATCATTAGACAAATGCACAATACTCTAGCAGAGCTGCTTCCCTCTCCCACAGACAGCTTTTTGTAACCAAATCATTGAAAAGACCAAAGTGCAGGAATGGTGCAGGAAAGGAACCTCCAAAATTTCTCCAGGAAGCAGGGGAAAGATGGGATGTAGCTGTAACTTCATCAATGCTCTGCATTTCCCAACTAAATATAACTAGATATTGCAGAAGAAGTATACTATTTAGGAGTCAAAAGATTTCCCAACAGCTGTTCACACAGATGTCCAGGATTGTATCTGTATATTTACATATCTATACCAATATCTAATACATACAAGATATAAATATTTATTGTATTTTATTAAAATTTGTATACAGTATATATACAAAAATTATATAAAAAATACATATATATATATATATATATATATATATAACATTTCATATGTCTAAAGCCCAGTGAAAGACTGATCTCACTCAGATCAGGATCCTCGGGTACAGTGTGGTTATGAGCACTACCTCAGGCTCTGTTTTATGGTATCTTGGCACCTCCTTTGGCCCTGCAGGAGGGAAACCACTTCAATTCTGCTCAGTGGAAATTTCATGTGTTCAAAGAAACTTGTGGGGATGATGACCTGGTGTGGCCTATTAGCACATGGTTCAGGGCCAGAATTAGACCTATACCTACCTCATGGCAGCTGGTGTGACAGAGAGAGGCAGAGTTAGCCAAGAGGGTCTGAGAGTCATTTGGTACCTGGTGAATGTGAGTCATGAAAGAGTTGAAGTGGGGGTTGGAGAACCACAGAGTGTACCTGAGCCGCAATCCTCCTGGACTGCACGCTGCTTCCCATTGGACCCCTGCCAAGCATGGCCCTGCCTGATTTTAGACACCCTGCTGTGGTTGTGCTTCCAATAAAACAAAAGAGAAAAGGGCTTTATTTAAAGAAAAAAAAATACCCACAAAGAAATTGAATAAATGTTATTTAAGTCCTCTGTTTCCCTTTCATGAGTTTAATACAGAGCACAGGTCCATCTCAAAGTTCCAACACACCACAGGAGGCCTCTGAGAACACCTCTGCAGGAGAGTTCTGTCTGATGTACCCTGTCCTGATGTAAACCTCTCTGAAGCACTCCCTACAATGGCCACGGCAAACTAGCAGCTCCAGCCACTGAGAAAACAGATGGGTTTTCTAGGAAAAATGTAGTCCATGTTTCTCTTTCTCATTAAAAGTCTTTGGCTTGCCTGAAGATAGACTTCTAGATTTAGACAAAGAGTAAAACATCACCTGCTCTGCTGCACAAATGCTTTAGGTCTGTGGGAAAGCAGAAATCCATTATCAGGAATGGGATTTCTCTTGTGGACCCAGCCTTTCTCTGCCCAAGGGCATCAAAGGCATGCTTGTGCACTGCAAACGTGAGCTATGGTTGAGTATGCCCAAAACCTTTAGGGTTCCCAAGCTTCCTTGTCTGATTATGGTCTGACATTTATTTAGAGGTTGGCTCAAGGAGGAGGGGGTGTGGTGTAGGAGTTCTAAGGAGGCTCTCTGTCTTCTTGGAACACTGGGGAATCTCAGGCAAGACATGCAATCAATGAAGGATGTCAGTGAGGAACCTGACAATGCAGAGCATGACTTCTTCCATAAGCAGCATCCTCCTCTCTAGAGCAGGTTTATATACTGCAAGAACATATCTCTCTACACCCTCACAAGTGCTGTGAAGTTTGTTAGCATGCTCATGATTATTTTTCATGAGGAATTTGCAAATATGGGGTGAAGATTGAGCCCTAGTTGCAATAAATTCTGCATCAGCTGTACAAACCTGTCCCAGAGAACAGATAGACACAATGGAGCAAGGACATAAATCACAGCATGGGGAATGAGAGTAGGAGGGGAAAATCAGGAAGGTCACAATGGCTGAATGAGAAAGGAGGTGGCACAGTGGTCTCAGAGGCAGAATTTGTCTGAGGTGCATAGCTCACATGTGATCTGTCTCTATGAATAAAAGCCCAGCTTCAGCTCCATTGTCTTCTCCTTTCTTCACCTCTCACCATGACACCTACTGGAACTGAAACTCAGATCACACTAAGGTCAAGGCAAAAGGGAAAGTGGGACATAGGTGATTAGGGCTTACCATGCCCACATCTATGTCAGTGTCCTAAGAGAATATCCAAAGTCCCAATGCTTAAGAGAATGTCTGCCAATGTAGGCAAACACATACTGAAGAAATTGGTCTGGCAAGTTGAAAGCTGGTTAAAAAACCCCACAGGCAGGTCTGGAGCAGGAATGCTCAGGATGGGCCATTGAGACTTGACTAGTCATTAGGAAGGTTGCAGCACCCTGACATCCACAAGACAGAGAGGAGATATCAGATCTTCAGTTCATCAGTATGCTGAGGGGGCACAACCCCTTAAAGTCAGTCCTGAAGTAAGTGGGTCAAAGAAGTCTGAGGAATGGCTTTACTATCACACCACAGTATCCTCAGGTGGAGCACACTAGTGCAGCTTCATTCTGAAGTTAGGTGCTGATCTGTCCCAAAATGTTTTTTTTTTTTTTGGCTGCTTCAGTGCTGTGAACTTTTACCACAAGAAGAACTCTACCCTCTTGTTTTGATAAGAGACAGAAGATGTTTCGCAAAACTTTGTGGCAGAACATGTAACACTGGCCAGAGGGTTGTCAGATTTGCAAAACTGGGTGAAATGTTGCAAACAGGCAGACTGGCGCCATTGGAGAGCAATTCCGAAGAATGAACTCCTGGACACTTCCCGCTTTCTACCAGGGACCCAAACAGCCTCCAGATATGCTTTTAACAAATGATTCTGCATCCCAAATGTTGTCTGGCCTTGAAGCACAGCCCCAGCACCTATGAAAGGATAGAAATAATGAATATAGAAAGTTTATTGAGAATAAAAGAAGACAGAGATTTGAATATAAGTATTAAAAAAAGTATTGGCTTTGCACTCCATAGTTCTGCAGGGAACTTGCCATCCCGCAATGCTAGAGACTGAAAATGGCATCAATATATCCCTCTTAGGGCCACCCAAAATGTCTGAGTAGATCGCCATGCCATTGTGTGATTCCCTAAAATAAAATTACTGTAATTGTGGTTAGGTTTTAGCTATCCAGGAGCCACAAGAAAGAACATAAAAGCCACAGAATAACTTAGCTACATTGTCTCCTGGGGCTTTGCCAGGGCTATTTCTGAGATGATGAAATCTCTATCTCTGGAGAACTTATGCTTGATTTCAGGTTCCCAGTTATTTGATTTCTTTTGCTTGGAAAATGGCACTATCACCTTGAATTCACTGATGTTTGTTCTTCCGCAGTCAAATCCTATCGTGGAAATGTAATTAAGGATAAGCTGTTCTCTGGCACCAGCCTTGCTCAGGAGGCACAAGTCCCACCCCAAACCCAGTGCAGTCTAAAGAAGAGGCAAACAGACTGTTTGAGGACATTGCATAGGAGTGCATGGCTATCCTGCTGAGTCATCCTGACAGAAGGAACCTCTGCTGTCCAAAGGTGTGCAGTTATTTTTGCTTGGTGCTTCACCACATGCAAAAGTCAAGCCAGCTAGCCCAAGTATAGAGAGGGGAGGCAGGGAATATCTGCAGTCTGTGGTACAAGCAGCACAAGCAGATGGCTGTGCCTGTAAAACTGTTCCAAAGTCTTTTACTATCTGCCACTGTGTGGCTGGTGCCCTTGATTGCTTTTCAAATAAACAGAGCTGCAGTGGCAGCAGTAAGAAGTAAGAAGTATTTCCTACAACCATAATCTGCACATTAGGAAGCATGTCTAATGCTGAGAGACCCAGAAATGAGGATAAGCATTGCATCTTGTGAGAGGACTGGTGAAATCCCTACATTAGGGATGAAAATCAGGAAATGGAGGTCTCTGTGTAAGGCATTCCTGAAATTTTGGTGTTTTCTTCCCCTAGAGAAAGCAAGCAAGCATGGAAGAGAACCCTTACCCAAGAGTAACAAAGTGACTTAGAGCCCTAAACGTTTCAGAAATGGATTGTGCAGAGAGCTTTCAGCAGGAGAGGTTTCTAAAGCTTATCAGCTTTTGAAAATAACTCTTGGGCCCTTAAAGATTTAAACATATTGTCAAAACACGCTGATGCCCACTTTTCAAATCTGCGGAAGTTTCCACTTCCACATCCATGTTTGTTCCCTGCTTCCATTCCTTCACAGAGTTATGCTGGACTGTGGCCCCACCAGGCATCTGCAGCAGCTTTTTTGCCCTGCTCTTTGTGTATCATTCCTAAGGTATTAGAGCAAAGTCAGGCAGTGAGCAGAGACTGAGTTATTAGATTCAGTCAGCAAATACAGTAGCAGTGTAAACAACAGACACATCCAGAAACTCCACTGCCATCTCCTCTGTTTCCAAGGCTCATGCCTCTCTTCTGTCTTGAATTTTTGAATAGTTTCACGGCTGATGCCAGTCCTGCAGTACTCCAGCAGAGCAGGTATAACCCCTTGCAGCAACCTAAAAGTTTAACCTAAGAGCTGGGAATAGCCTCCTTTCATCATCTGCCTGTATTGGTAAAAAAACCTTCTCAAACTCTTCCTCTGATACATGCCCAGTGTTAGAGGAAGAAGTAAAGAGGGGCACCAAATGCCTTACCCAACACAGAGCACATTTGCATCTTCCACTGTTTGTTTAGCCATTGCAGTCCCCAGTTAGCAATCCTCAAAGTGCTGCTCAGGCAAGCTTGAGCAGCAGAGTCCATGACCCAAAAGAGGCTGTTAGGGCTTCTAAGTCATCCAAAGACCCTGGTTATATGTTCATCTTCTTTTCTCTTTTTTCTTTGACTATTTCTTTCAACTGTTCAGTTGTGTTATCATTCCTCATTATTTGGGTAACACATGTTTTTGTGCAGGTGTTTAAATCTCTCATACTGTCTGTCCCTAGTAAATTTGTCCAGTTTATGAAACCTCCTTGGAAAAATCTTCTGACACATTTCTGCATGGACCCCACACGCCCACCAGAATAACCTGGTGATATTACGACCTGACTCACTGTTCCAGGTAGAGAAGAAGGGGAAGGGGACAGGACCCCCACTCCCTGTTCAGGAATTACAAACACACAGGCAGGCAAGAAGATTATGCAGCTGCACAGCTTTAGCCACTGCTGCCCAGGGCATTCCTTTCTTCTTTCATCTCCCCTCCACAGTCACAGGTAAATGTGTCACAGGCAACAGAAGAGGGACCTTGATCTTGCTTCCCTGTCTGGGTGGAAAGAAGGTGGGTTTACTGCCAATTCCAGCTCCAGAAGCCCTGCTGTAATTCAGCAATTTTAACTTTTACAGAAAGCTGGTTTCCAGACCCTCATACTGACGAGAAAGGCTTGACAATGCAAAAGGTAACAGCTTGAAAACTGAACGGCCAGTAAATTCTCCTGCCCCCATTGCTTTTCTTCTGGGTGCCAGTGCTCTTTAAGGCAAATCTCCAGAAGTCTGACCCAGGAACATGGGGCAGCTAAGGCTGGCAATACCACGTAAGTGGCACTCAGGCATTGTGCCTTTCTGCACAGAGGTGAACTATGCTGGCAAACAGGGAGGCAATGTGTAACCTGCTGTGCTAATTATATATATGCCTGTAACCAGGGAAGGGCCTGTGTACGTGCCAGTGCCTGGAAGAGCCTGGAAAGACAGGCATGATAGGAAAAACTGCAATCTCTCCTTTTCCTTCTCCATTCAAGGCACTTACACGGGACATAATTGAGGATAGTATTTATTTATTTCTTTGAATGAAAAAAAAAACAACTGTGCTTGTGATTTGGGAGGAGAACTGCCAGAAGAGGAACTGGAGCCTTTCCAATACCTCACAGTCTAGTAGTTAAGCATTGCCTGAATTGGGCACCAGGGAATCTTGAGCCCTGCTTTCTTCCACTCATTGATTTATAATTCTTGGCATTTAAAAAGGCACCTTGTAAACATTATTTCATTGCTCTTTGATATATAATTGGATCATTTGCTGGCTTGTCTTGTTAGAGGGAGGAAAGCACCCTGCAAGGGGAAGTTTTCTCTCTCCTCAGCCCTTCCTTGCCTGCTGGGGTGCAATGGCACTACCAGCTTGGTTCCTTCCACTTCCCACCAGCTGCTTTCTGGACGCCTCTGAAGGAAGGGAGGTCACCTTGGAGAAAGGTCTTCTCTCTCTGTTTCCAGATCTTCCCTCACTTTTGTGGCACCTGCTTCATGTTCTTTCATCAGTGGTTCTCAGCCATCTGCTGTGTCAGCCCAAGCCCCAGCCTTGAGCAAGCCAAGACAAGCCCTTCCCCATGGCTGGTTCCTGTGGGGCTAGCATGGAGGTGTGGGTCCCTGATGAGAAATGTGGTTGCTGGTCTCAGTGGTGGTGCCCTGATGTTCACCCAGGTATTCAGCACGTCCCTTCTGTGCGTGAGGAAGGTATATGCACAAAGCCGTTTCCAGAGGGCCAGGGGTTGGCTGGCTCCCTACTTAAGTTAATGTGATATTTTTTTAAAGTGTTTTCTTGTCATTATTACTTACCTTTAATTCACAGGCCAAGGCTTGTTTGACACTGTGACAGAAGCCCTGCCTCTCTGTTACACCTCATGTACAAATTAATGGATATCTTCACTGCATTCCAATAAGGGACTGAAACAACAAATCTGCTGGTTAATCATTTATTGCTGTGTGAATGCTGAATAGCAAATATGCTAGAAACGGGAAAGGAAAGGGCATGGCAAGAGATTAACTGAGGACAGTCAAAAGTCAAGCAGAAAGGAGTGGGGATGAGACTGGAAAGGTCAGGTGGCAAACAGGAAGGTTATTGTAGTGTAAACTCCATCTCTCATCTGCACAGGGGCCAGATGCACTATCTTGCTGCCAGTTCAACCTTCTTTGCTCCATGAATACAGGTAGTGTGGACTGAATAACTAGCTACTGCCTCCAGCTGAATCTGACAACTCATCTGCCTAGGAGAGGTATTTAGATTCACTAAGTTTCTTTCACCTTTCCAAGATTCAGGTCCCCAGTGTTCACCAAGCGTGTGCTTCTCCCAAAAAGAGACCTGCCACCCTTGCAGCCTTTAAAAATACACTTTTCCATGTGAAGTGCTGTTCTTGCCTAGGGCTCTGACTGCCAATCCCACCAACACTAGTGTGGTGGGGAAAGCAAATCAACACGAGTCAGAAAGCTAATTGTCCAGGAATGGACTTCTCTTACAGACTCCAGTGTGATAGGGCTGGTGGGACACAGCACAGCTGTATCTGTTGTGATCGTAAGTAAAGCTTGAGCAGAACAAATGCCCCCTCCTAGACACCTGTGGGGTATTCACTTTATCCCTCTGAAACTTGTAGACCAATGAGCTGGGATGGTGAATTCAGCCATTGTCACCCAGGTCTTGTCTGCTCCTGGCTACCCCAGTTAGAAGGCAGTTAGCTTTGAAAATAGAGATGAGCACATGGACACTGGCAGAATTTACAGTTTATTTTTACTGGCCAGTGGGTGGTGGGATGCTTAGTCCCATGGCAGCAGTGTCTGAGTAAGCATCAGTCCCATGTAGACTGGGACAGGGTCTACCCTCACACTGAGCACACATCCAGTAGGAAAGCTTACAGGAACAGCTCCCCAAAGCCAAGGAAAGGGTTCCATTTAGACTCCTGTTGACATAGCAACAGTATGACATTGCCAACATGCCCAGAGCATGGTGGTAGTACCATGGGATATCTGCCCAGGCAGTGGGGTGTTTGTTTTGAGAGAAGCACAATACTGGGTGAATGCCACAATTCAGAGAAACAAGTACTTTGGCCAACATAAACAATGCAGTTATTGATATATTTACACAGCCAAGGTTCCTGTCTTGAATTGTCACCATCCATTGGACTCAATTGCCTTTTCTTTGCTCTCCACCTCAAGTCACAGTGTTGAACCTGACACAGGAGCAGCTCTAAGAAGTCTGGTTGTTCATCATAAGCTTCATACATGTTGACAAAGAAGACACTGAAAAAACCTGGTACCATGGTACCAGCATGCTCAAGCCTATTGCCTCCAGCAGTCCCACTTCTTCTCTGTGAAGGGCTGTGAGAATCACCAATACCTGCCCTTGCTCCAGCCACCTTGGATATCCCCACAAGCTCTGACTTCATCTGGGGTCATAAGGAGTGGAAAGGCTGAGGTGAGTCTTGGTGTCTTGAAGAAAAAAGAGGTGAAGGAGAAGCCTGTCCCCTAGAGCTATGGGTCTCCCAGGACTCATGTCCTTCTGGGGTGAGGGGCAGGGAACAGTTTTGAATTCCTTAACTGAGGAGAAAAAGGCTCCCTCTTCTGTAGAACACCCTGTCCTGTTTTCAGCTGGCTAGGAAGGAAGATAAGTTGGGAAAGGCAACAGGAGCCCATTGACCAGCTGTCTGAGGACTCAGCAGGCTAGTCCTTCAAAGGTAAAGAATAGTTTTTTACTCTGTTTTTTAAAATAGTAAGAGGTGAAAGAATAAAATTAGCCAGTGCCTATTTGATGACCCCCAGGATTATACTGCTTCAGAGTGTGCATGACAAAAACAAACATGTCTACCTGAAACTGTCCTGCATTTGCCTGTATGCAAATACAAATCGCACGACAAAGTATTTTTGCAGTCAGTGTTCTCATTAAAAGCAATTAAAATAAGCAGGAACATTTTGCCAAAGCTGAAGATTTCTGTCAATTTGATTTGGGCAATTTGCCTTGCAGCAGCTAAGTATCAGCTGAAAACGAAGGCACTGATCAAACGAGGAACCTCCCTTTTCCTGTTTAAGGCTCCGCCAGACTGCAGTAGGGTGGGAGCATCAATGTGGGGAGAAATGGGAATAGGTGGCTGAAGAGAAAAAGGGAGGGAGAATGAAAAGAATGGAAGCGGCATTACTGGCCAGTAGTCATCTGATGTGATACGTCATTTGATGCCTAACAGAAATAAAATGTTCTGGCATTTCAGTTTTTCCATGAAGCCAGCAGCAGAGGAAGGGAGGCATCAGCATGGCACAGAAGCTGAGGTTCCTCAGCAGTGAGGCAGCAGTTGCGGTAAACAACACAGCATGCTTCCAGGAAGGGACTTGCTCCCAGCATGGACAGATCATCTCTGGATGATTGAGGTCCAATCCCATCATTTTCTTTGCATATAGCATGAAAGAGAGCCCTAAATGTAGCAAGGAAGTCTCCTCTTGCCCAGGTCCATGCTCTGTTGGCCACCATGTCCAGGATGTAGTTCTCTCTATGACAAACTTGCAGCCTAACTCCCCACAGAGCACTGCTCCTGAGTTCCTCCAGCTCATTTTGCCTGATTGACTCAGCAGTGCTGCAGTTGGTGTCATGTTACACCCAGACGGTTCTGTCAGCAGACCAAAAACAGTGGACTTCCCATCGAAGCACAGGCAAGCCATAGGTGTCTGTGTGCAAACCTGGGCTTGTCAGAAAACAAGGCTGCCATCATGATGCCACATGAGAGTCAATTCCCTCCCCAGTGAATGGGGAGTGGGATGCCACATACCTGAAAGAAGATGACAAGGGAAGCAACTACCCATATGTGAGACAGCAGGGAAGTATTGCTCCAAAAGTGCTGACAATAACTCCCACCTGAAATATTTTTATACAGACAGAGCTAAAGAGAAAGTCTTTTATAAATTGTAAAAGAAGTGCAGGAGTAATTAATAATAGAGTAATAAAATGGTGAATGCTACTTCACGGTAGAGCAGGATCCTTGGACTTCTGTGTCAGCTCAGAGCAGAGGGCTGTGTGTCACACAGACAAGGAACAGGCCTTCAGCTCCACTGCTCAACAGGGGGAATCTTGGCCATGCCATTCTTCAGAGCTGGCAGCTGAGCCACAGAAAATGTGAAAATCTTTTCCTCAGGGACTTTCTAGGAACTCATTTCAGGAGGATTCCTGCTGCTGAAAAGGACAGGCATCAAAGCACTACATATCCTGTGGGAGGAAAAGGGGAATTCTTTCACAGACATCATCTCTTCCTTATGTAATTAAATAAGTCAATGGGAAACAAATCCAGACATGAATATTTATCTTCAGCTTCCTGGTAAGAGTTTTGGTTCACTAATTCCCCTGGCCTTTTTCCAGGTTTTTTTTTTTGTTTGTTTTTGGTTTTGTTTTTTTTTTTTAGAGAGAACCCAGATCTGAGAACCTGCTGACCCTCAAGCTGTCTGACTGAGCTGATGCGTACATCTTCATCTAATATTTTCCCTGAAGTCTCAGCCCTCAATGTAGTATTTTCCATAAAGGATAACACTGCAATAATTCTGCTAACGAGCAGTGCTGTGAAACCGCCTGCTGATCTCTTCCCACCCTCATCTCAGAGAGATGTGTGAGGGGGTAAGATGGAAAGGGATCTGTCAGCCCAGCTGCATTAATTTGAGACATCAGCAGGACACAGGCCTCCTGTGGGACCACTGCACAGGGGTGATGTTCATTGCATGAGGCCAGACTCTCAGGGCTTGGGAAGGGGCCACAGACACACCCCAAGGTAACATTAAAGATGACAGCCTGCTGTGCCTCTGTCCTCCCCAAAAAAGCTCTCCAATGCAGTTCTGGTAATGCACTAGAAGATGTTTCACAGAGAGGAAACCTCTCTGGTCTCTGAGCAGCCTGATCTGATTAAAGATGTCCCTGCTTCTTGCAGTGGGATTGGACTAGATGGTCTTCAAATGTCCCTTCCAACCCAAACCACTCTATGATTCCCTATTTCTATTATTATTTTCATGGTCTGGAAGAGGAAAGAAACTCAACCAAGAGCTCCCTAAGCAAACCCCATGCCCCCACTGCCAGTGCTCCTCTGCTCAAGGATGCTACAACCTACTCTGACTTTTTACATGTGAGGGAGCCCCAGACCCATAAAACATACCACACCCTCAGTTCACTCTTTTTGCTCTTCTCAGAGCCAGGTATGTTGGCAGAGTCAAGAACCACCAGGTTAGGAAGAGCATAAGTTAGACTTCTTCGTATAACCCTACTTTTCCTCCCCCCAGTCCAAACACTATGATGCTTTACATGGAAAAGACAGTCTACTTTTACCAGACAGGTTTCCTGTCCACACAGAAAAAACTTTAATATGCAGTTTACACAAATACATCATTCCCTCTTGTTTTATCTGTGTTTATTAGCCACTTTCTACCCAACCTATGACCTGAACATATTATTATTCATTTTCTGCTGTAGTACTTTTCCCATTGTACTTGCTCCATCACAAACATTAATGAGATTAAGGCTAGCATGATGAGATTAAGCTTCCAACATCTGGATCATCCACCAGGTTTGTACTCAACCTGGGTTCCTGCTGTGTCCCCTGGGGTCCCTATGGTGGGAAACTGACTACAAATACCACCTCTATATATAGTGGGCAGAATTAGAAACCCCTCAGTGAATGACTCTAATCGCCTTACTGGCTGCCAGTAGTTTCCTTTTTCAGCCTATTTTGGGAC
Source organism: Cyanistes caeruleus (assembly GCF_971803275.1). Taxonomy (NCBI): domain Eukaryota; kingdom Metazoa; phylum Chordata; class Aves; order Passeriformes; family Paridae; genus Cyanistes; species Cyanistes caeruleus. Next base: position 82,428,746 of record NC_141702.1, on the reverse strand, counting down.
TTTGGAAAAATACCACAAAAAGGAAAGATTATTTGAGAGCAGAGAAATGTCATTTTCTAAAACTTATTCTCAGAAACCAATGAATCATTATAACAAAAACTGTTTTTCAATCAACTCATTCATTAATTAATCATGCTGAAGCAAGATTTGTCCAGAATGGAAAATTTTAAGTAAAATAATGACTGGCAATATTATAAGCAACTGAAAGAAAAAAACCCCACAAACCCCAAAACTTGACAAAGTGCTGTCTAACTTTACCTGCCACTGCCCCTAATAGACAGATGGCCTTCCCACAACAGCAACACCTCTCCTGTCAAATTTAACAATGTGGTCATGTGAGTACAAACTTAGTGGGACTTCTGCCTTAATATAGACTAAGAAAAATATTGAATATTGACTTCTAATGTTATGTGATAAAGTCATATAATAAGAAATAAGAAAGTGCAACAGCATAGAACATTGTATCTCACTAGGACTGTACTTCCTTTTCAGTCAGGAATCCCAGGTAGTTTAAAGGGAACATGAGATCAGGAAGTCCATCAAGATGTTCCTGGCACAGATTAGTCACAGGACTATTTATCCAAGGGTCAGTCACATGTGTGGAAAGTTAAAAAAAAATAAAAATGTAGCAGTTAACAATCCGTTGGTCTTTGAGCATAATTGGCATGCTCTGTAATGCTCCATGAATCTCGTGGTACACACACGCATGCCTATTCTCACTGCACACTCTTCATGACAAGAAGCTGATTTTTGTGCAAATCTAAACAGCAAAGTACAACTCTGAATTACAAAACAGAGAGTTGGGACCTGATTGCAGAACTGCCAACATCTCCTTTACAGGCAGATGGCAAAATTGTTATAATAAGATGCTTGAGGAAGAATTCACCAGTAACACTTGGAGGGGTGTAAAGAGACTATCCCTCTTAACTGAGGAAGAAAACTTCAAACCAATAGCCCCAGACTGTAATATCCCTGTATAGATTTGTCCCCAGAGATGGGGTAGAAGTCTCTGCATTGCAAAATAATCAGTTCCAGGATGCACCATTGCAGAGTCACGTCTAGCAACCCAACTGTTCAGTCAAAAGGAGCAGGGAAAGATAGTCCCACATCCACCAGCCCACTGGCAGGAGATGTGCCAGGCTCCTGTGTGGACATGTGCAGATCACCCATGCTAAACATGACAAAAGAGGAAAACACATTTGGTGCTGGTGACTGACAGTGGATTCCCTGCCTCTCCCAAGTGCTGGTGACTGAGAAAGTGCTATTTGTGGTTTAACTGGTTTCTGCTGCAGAGAACATTTGTGTCCTGCTTGTATGGAATCAGATTTTACTAATTTCCCTACCCATTTTTTACATCTTGAAGGAATGCCATTTAAATTACCCTTGCACCTTTGCAGCAAAACCCATGAGTCATCACCATGAAGAAGATTCAGAGAAATGTGCCATGGGAAAAAAGAGGCCTCATGGGGAAGATGAAGAGGAAAGCTTTCCATGATCAGTTGCAGAGGACAAGTCTAACAGCGGTAACTGACCCTCAAACCTGACAACATGGGCCTATATTAGGTATTCTTTCAGCTCAGCCAGGTGTTGCCAAAGCCCATGGCAGGGTTCCCATCCTTTTCACTAACCCTGCAGTCATGCTCCTATACCCCCAGGAGCCCATAGCAGGGTTACATGGTACAGGAGGGAGGTTCAGGACACAATGTGCAGCAACCAGCAGGTTCCAACAACTTTCTCACCATGTTGCATAGTATTTTTTGCTTTCCACAAAACTCCTTCTGCTGCAGACTCCCAGCAGAACAGGCATAGAAACGGAGTGTGAGTGGTGCCTTCCCCAGATAGATTTCACACTTCTAAGGCACAGAGAAGGAAACCAGCATCACTTTGATCAAGTGCCATGCTCTATGTACTGTAAATGACGATACACCACTCCCTCTATGCTTGCCACCTTGCCAGTTTGGCATACTTACTCCTGATCTCTGAGTGTCACCCCTTTTCAGTAAAGGAAAATATTTTCAAAAGTGAACAAATGACCTGGGAGCCCCAGCTCCATCACTGCTCAGTGAGGCATTACATCCATTTGATGGTATGCACTTCACACAAGTGTTTAACAGGTCAGTCACCCAGATGTGGAGTGAGACAAATACCACCATGGGGAGCTTGAATCTGAATCAGACACTCTCTGGAAGTGCCCATCAACCTTCAAAGAGAGCTGAGGCTCAATGTAACACATATTTTGGCCTTTCAGGACAGTTGGCAGACCCTGTTCCTAGGTTCCAGTCCACAGCCCAGCCATAATCTGCCTTTCGTTCAGCTCTCGACTGAGATACTCCCATGAAATAATTTTATATATCAGCGTCTGATTACCTCATTCCTGCAGAGGAGGACTTTACTCCAGAAATGAGCCCATGACTTGGATGGGCTGCTCAAGGACTGCAGCTGCTTCCTAGGAAGGGGCATTTACAGGGCATCTTTCTCAGTTCCTCACTTCTTTCCTTCTCAAGTGTGTGGCTGCTCATGAAAGGACTGCCTCTGCCCACCACTGCTCAGAGCCCACCTGACACCCACGGTCAATACCACCTACATGCTGAGAGGTTTTCTTTTCCCATACCCTAGAAGGGATGGAGGAAAATGGTCTGCAGAGGTAAAGGTGCTCTTGCTGTCATTGAGGCTCAGTGAGCCTAGGAACAAAAAGTCTAAAGCCTCTCTATAGACAAAAGTATGCTTTGCAACATCAAGCATCAAGGTCCCATGCTGTAGCAGATCATGTTCCTCAAGCACAGCAGGCTCACAGCAGTTACCTCACACCAGCTCCACTCCCAATCGCACCACATCCCACCTAATCCCACCATATTCCCACTTGGGCTGCTGAACGCAGATGATGCAGTGGGTATTTATCACTCTCACCATATCCCTTGCATGGGATGAGTTCAGCACCAGCATTACCTAGACTGTGCACATGTACCTTACACTGTGAAGCAGAGATCTTGATCTCGCAAGCTTTAGGGACATTAACCACTGCCACATCAGACCCTTCCCTTACTATTTCCCATGTTATCTGTGTGATCTGTCAGGGAGCAGAAGCCACTTGAGGACATGCTTAAGCATGAGCACCAGGTTTCCCTAGGACAAGAGACAAAATATTCACTCTGACATATTAAAATAAACCAACCTCTCCTTCTTTGGAGCCAGATTGTGAGTATGTAGGGTGTATGTAGTCAGATGAATGTCATTGCCAGATAAGAACATCTCTCACAATCATGCAGTGTTGAGAGCCCGGTGAATGCCAGTTGCTAATCACTGTCACGTCAGTACAGTGCAAAATAACAACTGCTTTCACTGTTGTTGCCATCACAATTTAGCAGAACTTCAACAGTCATCCATGAGCAGTCTCTGAGACTGTCCACAAGGAATGACTCTTTGCTTTCTCTTTGTCCATGGCCATACCTTTATCCCTGGTGACTGCAGGCATAAACATGTGCAGGGAAGGAGTGGAACTAAAGCTACTCAATAAGACAAGTCTGCCTAACAAAATGCTACTGGAGGCATACAAAGAGAAAGCCTGTGGCTGAAATCTTTATAAAGTGTTTAGTATAACTAAACAGAGAAAAGAATGATACTATGGGCATTTCTTCCCTGGGACAAGGTGGGCACAGTGGGAACCTTCTGAGCTCTTCAGTTTTCTCAGCATTTTCATTTCTGTACTCTGTACAACCCAATCTCAGGCAGACTCAGATGGATACAGAAATGACCACAGAGTTAAAACTATCAAAGTAAACTGAATTACATCTGACATAAAGTCCTATTTCCCATCCTGCTTTCCATACTCATTTATAGGTAGGGGACAATACCTTTCCTTTGATACAAGTATAAATAAATGTCCAGTGCCAGACACAGCCACTGTGACTGAACAACAGGGGAGGACATTCAACCCTTTCAAACCATGGAAGCAGACAGAGGAAAAGGGCCACTTTGACAACATATGGAATGCTGTCAGCTGCCCTCTCCAACTGGGTAAGACACAGCCTTTCCAGTGTAGGTTTAGCTCCAAGAGAGGTATTTATTTTAAAAGATAACAAAGGATTGACAGTTGTACTGTCAATAATAAATGCAAAAGGAACATCTCACCCATTACCCACATAGCTTCAGGGAGTGTCTCATCCCAATCCAACATCTGCCCAGGTATTTAGGCAATGACTTCAACAGAGATCAGCACTGCATAAACATTTCCTGCCTGAGCTAGAACACCACAACCAGACCTAGCAGTGGAATAGAAAGCATAGACTTTGGTTGGTCTACTGTGGTAGTGGAGGTCTGAGAGCAGCAGCTTGCAGCCAGCTTTTACCCAGCCAATTTGGGCAGTGCAGTGTTTGCATGCTGGCAAGGACCTGCAGCAGAAACTGCCTTCCCCTGTAGGAACCTGGCCTCCATCGAGCGCTTGCCGCCTTCAAGTTGTGGCTTTGCTTTTGGTGTCCTGCAAGGCACAAAGAAAAGAAGCACACTTGGACAGTCTGCTATGGCCACTCGGGATGGAGTCTGACAAGTGTCCTTAGTATCTAAAAAGAAGCAGGACCACCACTTGATATCCTATATCCTATATCCCATAAAAGTTTCCCGAAGAAGTTTCTTTAAAAAAGGAATCTAATACTGCTAATACTCTGCTTTTTTTTCCTTACACAGCTGAAGACAAAGAACACTGGCACAACAGGCAATAAGGGAAGAAGGGCAGAAAAACAGGAGAGACATGTCCTCGTCCAGGCAGGAGCTGCAGAAATGTCTTAAGGAGAAGTCAGCAGACTGGTACTGGGAATATAGGAATATAATGGAATATAATTTCTATTGCAGAGGCTCCATGTGACACTGAGATACACATTTCCTCTGTGACACACAAGAAACAATTACAGCTGCCTGTGCTCCAATTCCCTTTCTGGAAATGGGGTTGTCTGGTGTTCACTGTTCTACTCATGGCTCATAAGGACCAGTACCACTAGTATTCAGGTCCTTGCCCAGGCCTGGCTAATCCAGCCCTCAGGAGAGGGACATCCCAGCACATCGTGGCAGCTAGTAGGCTGTGTTGAACCAGCCTCCACTCCACGAAAAGAGAGCCTGTATCATGCTCAGTGCTCCCGGGGCTGGCCTGAGGAAAGAGGCAAGTACAGAAGGGAGGAGATGGGTGGGCTGGTGCCTGCAGCTCCTCTGCAGCTAGTGGCAAGTGACAGAGATCCAGTTGTGGTTGTTACCCTGGTAGTCAGAGGTGTTACCTGATGGGGTGGGACCCTCTCACCCCTCCTTGTCAGTTCTGATGGTGAATGTGAGCAGCCTGACAACCCTAGGCCTCTCTTCCCTGTTAGGCTCAAAATGTTGGGTTGTGATTCCCAGTATGCCACATAAGAGCACTCTAGAAAATTTGTTACGTATACCTAGAAAACTGTTCACTATGAAATTTCTGTTTCTCAGAGACTCCTCAAATAATACCTTTCTCATTGAGACCCCCAAGCAATGGGGTCCCCAAGACACCCTAATTTTCTGCTGCAGCTCTGGTTAAACACCCACTCAGCTGCCAAACTGCCCATCACAAATCAGGAAGATTCAGCTGGTCCTGGGTAACCCCCTTGTCAGCTCTCAGGCATGTCTTTCCTCATTGCTGCAAAGCAAAGACAAATTGTTAAAAAAACATGGGTACACATGGGGGAGGGAGTGGGGGCTTCTGCTGGGTATGAGGTGAATCAGGAGCACGAAGGGAGGACTCAGGGAGAAATCATCAGAGCAGATACTCTGCCAGTGCAAATCAAGGTGGCCTCATTGACTTTGCCTTGCCCTGGCTGGGTTACACCTCCTGTGCCGTGTTTCCTGAAATAGGGATCTGCATGTCTGGCTCAATGAGAGCAGGCTGTCCTAGCAGTGTGTAGAAGCTATGTAAGTGGAAAGCATTTTTACACAAGCTAATTTGACATATAGTATTTCAGGAACTTACAATTTATTTTTATGGTTTGTTAAAAAAATATAAATAAAAGCCCAGCAGAAAAAGAAAATAAAGGAAAAAAAAAAAACCAACCACTGAGCAAATAAGAGCAAGTGTGGGTGGGTTGGTATGTAATACCCCAACCACAGGGCTACAGCAACATTTGGTCCCACTGACCTTTTTGCTTAAATTAAGGTAATTACTCAGCTACTGACAATAGGCTGCTGTGTTACGTCTGAGCATTTACACATAGAGAGGGACGTGAAAAATAATTTGACACATGCCAGTGACTTCAGACTTGATCCAAAGTTTAAGGACATACTGTTCTTATGAGCAGAATTATTAAACCTTGATTAAACTCTAAGATCTATAAAGATGGAAATGTGGAAAGGTAGAAAGAGAAACATAAGTAGGTAGATAGGTAGATAGATAGATAGATAGATAGATAGATAGATAGATAGATAGATAGATAGATAGATAATAGATAAACTCTATGTATCTTAAAATAGATTTAGTCAAGTAATTTCTGCTGCAATCTCTGTCTGAGGGTAATGGACTTTATACTCAGCAGGTTTTATTTCCCAAGGGTTTTTTTGTCTTAAAGTTTTCTACTAGGAAAATTAAACCTGTATATTTTAAACCAGATAATTCAGTGTGACTGACTGTATGTTCTGTTGTTGACCTGACCCAAAATACTCTCAAGTGCATTTACATACTGTGATGCAATGCCTCCTAAGTGTTTGCATTTCTTTCCTGAAATACAACAATTTGTGAACATGAGGAAACGGGCTACCATTCAACCTGGGTTGTGTGCCCCCATACAAATATTCTTTGTAATACTGAAGGAACGCAAAAGAAAGCAATGTCTGCTAAAATGAATTAAATTACTCAGAACATTGCCACCTTGAAAAGTCAAATAGCCCATTTGCCTCAGAAATGTCAATAGGAGCGATTTACAGATGTAAGTGCTTTAGATTTTCATTCAAATACCCCTCTGTTTTTCAAATGTACAGTCAGTGTTTGCAGTAAAACAAATGATGAAGCATCTATTTCATTAAATACAAATTCTCATTTTATTCTGCTTTCCTTCTGCATAACATCAAACACACACACACACATACACAGAAAAAGGTAATCTTTTCCTAGCTTAAGTTACTAAGTTATAGAGCAGATTTGCTATTATGTAAAATCAATTATGTCTCTGACATAGAGAATTCATAACTTACATGCTTACACTGTGCTGATCACCTTTAAATTAATCTCAGAAACTTTTGCTGCTTGAGGTTGAATATTGCATCTGTGAACTGTTACTGCTTGCAATGGCTCATTGAATGCTGTTAAAACAACTTTTCTTTCTACAATTAATGAAACAACTGGGATAAGGCAGAGAAGACCTCAGGTCATAAGGTTTGCAGAATGCAAGAATGATATTAAACTTTGGAATTTAGTACTGTTGAGAGAAAGCCCTGGGAGTTCACTTGCCAAGCACCAAGGTTCACCCCTGAAGCCAGGCTGCCTGTGAATGCTTCTGGTGCTGAGCCATCTGGTCCCAAGGCTCTGTTCATGTTTGAAGTTTCCCACAGTAATTTGCACATCCGCAATTTGACATCTCTTGTGAAAATAAGGTCAGTATTTTTGTAAAGATTGAGAGTTCATGACTCTTCTCCTTAAGAGTTAAGAGCACCTTCAAATTCAAAACAGGTATTTGGAAATATTCACAAACTCTGGTGCTGTTTAGACTGGAGGATGGAGATTAAACTAAATCCCTTATTTTGATCCCAGTGAGGAATAGGCCTGGTGTCACTTGTTGTTCTCCATGGAATAACAGATAATACCAGGGAGAAGTAGAAACTGGAAGGACACCTACAAATCTGAAGGTGAGCAAATGCAGAAAACATTGCTGTTCCAAGCAGACAAGCAGAACACTGGCTGTAGATGAAGCATTTATGTCTTGCTTACAGTGTTTTCATAACAGTCTTCTCATCCAGATCCTCATCTGAGGGATTTTTTGGGCCAAACCCTCAGCTGATGTGAAACAGTGCATTTCCATGTCACAAGCCCTAATTTAGCAACAGAAGGGTCACAGAAACCAGAAAATGAGTCCTTCCCTACAAATTGATTAACTGGACTTTAGCTATCCCTCAGCCACATTTCCCCTAACCTATTTCTATATGTCCACTGCATTTTCAGTCAGTTGAAGGCTATGAGACAAAATACATGGTGTAAACTGGTAAATCTATGCATTATCACTGTGCATGATCAGCTGTAGCCCCAGCTGATTGCCTGCTTCTCGAAAACTCATCCCAGAAATATGTGTGGGACTCTCATTTCCATGATGATTCTGAAGGTCTCACCTAAAAGTCCAGAAGGCAATGTGAGACCCTGTTGCCACAGAAGTGCCTCCGGCTTTCCCTCTCAATGCCACCAGACTGAGCACAGCAAGCAGAAGAATCCAACAAAACAAAGCCAAACAGCTTCCAGCTGTTATTTTAAGACAGGAGAGGTGATGGAGGGAGGGAGCGGGGGGAATGAACCACCTGGCAAATGCTGGGAAAGCACTTAGTTTTGGCTGATGGCCTCTTGTGGCTGTGGTTTCCACAACATTTCTGTGTTCTGTCTGTGTCAGGATGGAACCAGCCTCCTGAAATAGACTGAACAAGCTAGACTGGAGCTATTTTAATACCTAGAGCTTGCTCCCTTTAGATTTTTTTGAGTGAGGGGATGGAGTGGAATAGGAGAGACAACAAGTAAGGGTGATGTTATTTTAACAATGCAGAGGAGCTGTCAGCATAGCAGTTTAGTTGTCTCAGCACACACCCCCATCCAACCCATCGTTACTACGTGCAATGATGCACAGCCTGAGACAGCACCTGCGCAGACCAGAATTAGCTAAGTTGGTGTATGCACACGCACACCTCTCATTGGAAAAGCGTCATAGTTTCCTTCATGTCACACTGAGAGGGAAAAATGATTTCATGTCTCCAGGCATGTGATGTGCGAGCTGTTCATGGTGGACCTTTCTTACCCAAGATACACACAGATCACTCCCCCACTGTGCTGCTCTAACAGCCTGGTCATCATGGTCAAGTCTGGAGAGAAGCTCCTTCCCAGCATCAAATGTTGGAAAGCTGGGAAGGGTGGTAGAATAATGTGCAAAGCAAAGTCTCAAGAACACCATGTGGCTTTTTATACTTGCAGCCAGTTTTGATACTGTCTTTTGCTGCATGCTAAGAGGATAGGCTTTCAGAAACTTCATCAACAAAAGCAAGATAATCCAGTATTTTCCCTATGCCTGCCTAGATCCTTGTTTCATAATAGCTCAGACCACAGTTTCCTCTTAGCTCTTCCCTGATTTTGCAGCAACAAATTGTATGTCTTGAAAATGTCATCTTGGGTTGCCAGTGTTGCCCTTTCAAAGATCAGTGTAGGAGAAGATTTAGAATATTTTCCTACATTTCTTTAAATTATGTGGACATTAAATTTGTCTTGGATTACATTGTATAGGTCTTGCTCATGAGACACTGTTGTGAGGGCTCAGCCCCATCATGGCAATCATGTACTGTGTTATCCTGATTTATACTGGGCCACTGTGACCTGATATGATGCTACAGAGCAGCATATCAGTTGTACCCCTGACACATGACAGCTCCACTTTCTTTAACAGGTGAGAGAAAAGCCATACAACACTTCATATCATCTCTAGGCTGGTCAGAGAACAACTTGCTCCAAAGAGGACATTCCTCAGAAGCTGATAAAGCCCCTTTGGCAGCCTCTTCCTATTGCTAAAGTCCTAGCAAAAAATCTTTTGCTCCCCAGTATCTGGACTGCTCATTGTCTTTACACCCTCTGTGTTGAAGTAAGGTCTGAAACCCTTGTGACACCCCACATTAGAGCAAAGCAGCCTAAAAGGCCATGTGAGGCATTCTGTTGCTTCTTTCAAGGTTAACTCTAATATTTTTTGCCCTTGCAACCAGACCTTCTCAACACAGTCAGCCAATGAGGTCATTTTCTCTCTCAGATGGTAGGAGCTAAAAACATGACACGGGAGATGTCAGCTCCATTGGCTGCTCATCTCAGTACCTGCAGCCAAAACAGAAAGCTTACTCAGGCTGCCAAATAAAAATACCTCTTGTGGGCACATTCCTTGCAGAGTACACAAGAAAGCAAGCTAAGGCAGCAAGGGAGGACACAAGCAGTGTCAGACAGAAACAAGAATGGATAGATAGGGGGGAGGGAGGGAGGGAGAGAGAGAAAAGTGGCAGGGATGGGGGGAAAACCACAGGTGAAGACCTATAAAGATAGACAAGGACCCAAGTGAGATGGGGTACACTGACTTCATTAGCAGTAAATGTCATGGCAGACAACACAACTGTATGATACAGTGCTTTCTTAGGCATGCACAGTGAAATCCTATCTCTGTTGAAGACTATGGCCAAAATCCCATTGACTTCAGTAATGCCAGGACAAATGGAGCTGCCCCACGCCTTCCAGCAACCAGCTCTGGCCACAGTCAAAATCCCTCCTGCAATCTGATCCCAGCTCTCCAGTTTCACCCATCACACTGCCAGAATCATACTCAAAGGGGCAGGCAGAGGATAGCAATGCACAAATGGCCAATTTGTGGTTTTCCTATTTTCCATGTGTGGCAACAAGCAAAGCAGGCAGCTAAGCACAGAATTTATCCCCTGCGGCCTATTGCCCTTCAGGATGCTCTTCAGTCCCAGCAGAATTTCCTTCTCAATGTCACTGTCTAGGAAAAAGTAAAAACTCCTAACTACTATAAAGGGTAGCTATAAGGTTCCAGTTTGCTCAGAGCTTCATGCAAAATCACTGAAAATATTTCCTCTGCCTTTGGAAAGCGAAGTGTACAGTGATGTCAGACTGTGTAAAGTTGCAAACATATTGCAGCCAGTAGAACAAGCTCTTACAACAGGGTGGACTGCAAGATCCTGCTCTGTCTTCTTTGTCCCTATGATTTGATGGTGCAGTGATCAAACCTATGCAATGTGGCAATGCATAAAACTTTAAATGTTTTATGCATTTTTTCAGGCTCCTTGTGGTATAGATCCCCCAGCACAGGACAGGCTATCCCCAGGACAGTGGAGATCTTGGTCTTTCTTCCCTGGACTCAACATTACACCCAACTAAGTCAGAGGTCACAGTCATTATCTTCCAAGTGTCCCAGTGCAAAGGCTGGGATAACAGCAGGACCAGCTATCACTTGGGATCAACATCATGGCTGACAGCTTGACTTCCTCAGCATTTGGGAAATCTCAACCACAAGATGAATCTTCCTCTAGTTGGCTAGAACAGATGTGGGTTCATCCATGGAGTGTGAGCTTCTACAAGAAGTCACCACATGTCTTTCTGCTCCAAATGTGTGGAAATTTCTACAAAGAACCTATTTAATCCTTCAAAGATACAAATGAAAAGTGAAAGGAAAAATAACACCCCCTCCCCCCACTTCAGCATAGCAAGACTTTCCACCTTTCCTTTGACACCCGTACATGTCCTCATGCTGCTCAGGTGTTCAGAAACAGGATGAAGAAGGGATTTTAAGAATTCCTCCTCAAAACTAGCTCAAAACTTCTCACCATGGTAGGGAAATAGGAATTTTGTTTCCCTGAAACTAACTGCACAAACAAATGGGTGAGAGGAGTCCACCTTGCTGCTCTTTCTGCATCTGGAATGCTGGAAAAAACATGCTTTCCAACTTTTTTCAACAGCTTCCCACCCCAGCATCCCAAATCTACCCTTAGCAACATGAACATCAGCTGGAGATTTTTGTGCTGTGGCACTGACAAGGTATGCAATAGCTTAGGATAATTTTGGTGCCTCTGCAAACCAGCTGCCCCAAGTGTTTGTCTGTTTTGTCAATGTTTAGTGTGAGTCATATCTTCTATTAGGGGGAAGGGAAGGGAAGGGAAGGGAAGGGAAGGGAAGGGAAGGGAAGGGAAGGGAAGGGAAGGGAAGGGAAGGGAAGGGAAGGGAAGGATATAACAAAGGAAGATCAAGCACTGTTTTATTCCCATGTGACTCAGGCTTTTTTGTTTCAGTAGATGCACATGTGCTCACCCCCAGTAATCTGTTGACTCAAATGCCATCATGGACACAAGCAGCATAAACTTTGCCTAAGCACGAGCACCTGTCACCTTGTGAGGCACATGTGCTCAGGACCAGGTGCGTGTTACTTTAGTAATGTTGGAGGATATGACTTTGACTTGGCCATAAAAGGAAGGAGGGGGACGGACCCAGGAAAGATATGGACACTGCAGCAGGTACTGGAAATTGTTCTTGGCTCCTAGCAGCATTGTTTGATCTGTTCCGTGGGTCATGTGCCAGCCAGCCGACTTGCTACGTGTGTTTAAACAGTTCCTGCATGTCTGAATTCTCCCTGCCAGCTGGCTGCTTTAACTCCTTCAGCTGCCCTTACTGCCAGGAGTCAGTCAGTACTGGAAGCAGCAGAATAAAACACATCAGGTTTGAAAAGTAGCATAGGGCTTGACTTAAGTGAAGATGGGGTTTGGAGTGACAAAGGAAATGGAGAATTTGCTGAGACCCTTGAATTTTTGATTGATGTTGATAAAAGATCATGACCATCATCCTCCTGAGATGTTTCCTAACATGTTTAATGGAAAAGAAGAAGAAGAAGAAGAAGAAGAAGAAGAAGAAGAAGAAGCAGAAGAGCTTCTGCTCTCTCAAGCTTTGAAAACTTGCCATAGAAACCTGCAGCAGAGAACGAAGAGACAAAAGCAGCAGCAGTAGCATACGGCACAACCTGGTATCAGGAATAACTGTCAGAGACAGGTGCACAGACTTGTCATGCCATGCATCTTCAGTTGCATGCCCCCTCACAAAAAACAAATGTTAAGCCTAGAAAGCCTGGAAAAGTGATACTGTTCACTGAAGCTCATGACAAACCTGTGATCCTGATCCCCTCTCCTCCTTACCCCACCATCACACCATCACCTGACAGCTGTCAGAGCACATCTCTGCACTAGTGCTGTAGGTCCCCTACAGCACTTAACAGGTTTAAATGGGAACCCAGGCAGAGCATTGCCTGAGGAAAGTTTTCTAAAACTCCTACCTTTCTGTGAATCCTTTTGGAAAAAATATTCACTAAAAGACTTGTTGCCTCAGTTACATACTGAAGCCTTACACCAGCAACCCCTATCTCTGTTTGCCTCTTCTGCTGTGCTGATCCAAATTCTCAGGTCATTGGTAGATATCCAGAGTCATTCCCTGGGGTTTATTCCAGGCTGTCAGCAGCACTGCTGAAAGCTGAGTGCACCCTCCTATTTCCCACCCCTTCACCCAGGATGGCAGGCTGGCTGTGAGGTGTTCTGTGACATCTCACACTTCAGGCATTGTATTGGTGTTTGTCATGTTGCAGAATGAAGAGACCCAGCTGGCATCCTGAGAATTTCAAACAGCATCCATTAAGACCTATTTGTTCTGTCTTGGATTCTCCTGTACTGGTGATCTGTTGTCCTTTTGAGCACTTCAATAAAAATGAGGGCAGAATCCCAGTCATGTCAAATCAGCTTAGAAAATCCCAGAGAATGGGAATGAAGGAGGGATAGGGACATCCTTCCACTCAGCAAACAGACCTGAGGCCACCATGATCACACAGTGTCTGGAGACCATCCCTAATATGAGGAAACCATTACAAGCTACTTTGATGGTAAAAGGGCAACACATTTCCACTGGTGTTTTCACAAGCCAAATGGTTTTTACATTGCTGACAGGAAGGCTGTTTCCTTCCATGGTGCCACTGAAGTCAGGAGAGTCACACTGATGCAGAAATTGCAGCAGTTGAAAGCAGAATAAGCTGCAATTTTCCAGCAACAGCGGGAAGGGAAGCCTTTTGCCTTTCAGCAGCTCGACAGAGTCCCAGGGAGGCAGACTCTCTTCTTCACTCATATTCCATGGACCAACCATGTCTCAGACAGAATGGGAACTCATGCTAACGATGGAGGAGGTTATGGGCTTGTTCCTGTGATGGCTACTCTTTCTTCAAGAGGGGATGTGCAACTGGCCTGAAAAGTGAAGTGGAGAAGAGGAAAGCAATGACATGGAGCCCTCCACCTCCATTTGTGTAGAATATGTAGAATATGCTGCTAATGCTGCCTTTGATGCAAGTCTCAAGTAGGGATGTCAACACATATCCTTGCCTTGTTTCTCTGCATTTGTCTCTGCCCCAGAAAGCTGTACACTTGACAGGGGGCCTTGCAGAATCTGTGTCTTGTTTGCTCTTAGTCAAATTTATACTATTTTACAACAGCAGCTGCAGGTGCCAAGTAGCAGCTCAGCCCCTAGATAACAGGATCAGTGAGCACTGCTGGTTCCATTGGGGTGGAAGATCAGTATCCAACCCATTGCCTGGGGGTTCTTGTGCATAGAGGTAAGGGAACACACATCACTGCCACTTTCATCTTCTCATAGACAAGCAGCAACAGATTCTTCAGGTATCTGTCACCTCCAGGCCAGCTCCCTCTATCAAGGTGTTTGTCATGTTGCAGCTATCCTGTCCCGCTTATCAAAGGCAATGCTATGTCCTCCCCAAACCATTTGTCTCAAAAAGTAGATCCTAGCTGCTAGGTACACAGCCATGAGCAGAAGTCCTGTCAACTTTGACATGCAGCCTTTTCCATTATATCTTTCTGAAATTATAGACATCTGCATGGAATTTTCTGCCAGCAGAGAATAGTACTAAACTTCTCTAGGACTGAAAACATCACAGGACAATGAAGTAATCAGGCCCAGCTGGCATCGGCTTATGAAAGACAGGTCCTGCTTGACCATCATGACCTTCTGTGACAGGGTGACCCTCTTAGAGGATGAGGGAAAAGCAGTGGATGTATCTACCTGGACTTAACTAAAGACTTTTATGCCAATTCCCCAGCATTCTCCAGGAGAAGCTGGCTGCTCATGGCTGGGATTGGTACACTCTTCACTGGGCAAAAAATTGTCTGGATGGCCAAGCCCAGAGGTGAGTGCAGTCCCATCCAGCTGGTGGCTGGTCACAAGTGGTGTTACTCAGTGCTCAGTGTTGAAGACAGATCTGTTTAAATCTTTATCCATGATCTGGATAAGGGGATCAGAGGCACCCTCAATCAGTTTGCAAACACACCAATTTGGGCTGGAGTATCAATCTTCTGGAGTGTAGGAAAGCCCTGCAGAAGGATCTGGACAGGCTGGATTGATGGGTTGAGACCAGTTCTATGAGGATCAACGACATGAAGTTCTGGGTCCTGCCCTTGAGTCACAACAACCCCTTGCAGCACTACAGGCTGGGGCAGAGCGGCTGGAAAGCTGCCCAGCAGAGAAGGACCTGGGAGTGCTGGCTGACAGTGACTAAACCTGAGCCAATGTCTGCCCAGGGGGCCAAGAAAGCCAATGGCATCCTGGCCTATATCTCTAATAGTGTGGCCAGCAGGACCGGGGCAATGATTGTTCTCCTGTGCTCGGCACTGGTGAGGCCTCACCTTCAATCCAGTGCTCAGTTCTGTGCCCTTCACTACAGGAAATGACATTGAGGTGCTGGAGCATGTCCAGAGAAGGGCAATGGAGTTGGTGAAGGGTCTGGTGCACAGGTCTTATGAGGAGCAGCTGAGGGAGCTGGGGGTGTTTAATCTGAAGAAAAGGAAATTCAGAGGGGACTTTATTGTTGTCTACAACTACCTGAAAGGAAGTTGTAGCTACATGGATGTTGGTCTCTTCTCCCAGGTAACAATTGACATGATGAGATGAAACAGCATCCAATTGTGCCTGGAGAGGTACAGATTCAATACTTAAACTGGAAATTTCTTCACCAAAAGGGTTGTCAAGCATTGCCCAGTGAAGAGGTTGAGCCACCAACCCCAAGAATTCCGGGTATCCGAGAACAGAGCAGAGCATCTGTTGCTTTTGCATCCAGTCCTCTGTTGTGGCAAACAACCACGACACATGAATGTACTCAAAAGCACCTTTGTAAATCAGGCTGCCAGGTGCAGTCTATCAAAGCACCTTCCTGGTGACAGTGCACAGAACTGCACAGCCACTTAGCCTTTGGTATAGCAGCAGAGCAAATCAGGCAGCTATCTTCAGTAACCAAGATGGATTTGTGACACCAGCACTATTCTCAGTAAGTGTCTGAGTAAATATCTGAAACATCACATGGGGACTGATTTTACCATAGATAAATTGCTCTTACAAAATTTTAGCTTTAAAAACAAGAGGAACTTCTATCCTCATTAAATTTTCATGATCTGGACCCATGTGCTACTTTTAGAAGAGACAAAAACTGTTCCTTTGCTCAAGTTTTCTACTGTCTCCACACATGCCAATTAAAAAAAAAAAAAAATAGAAAATAGAGTTTTTTTGTTGAGGAAGGCAAAGGGGCGGACAATTCCACATCAAGATCTGAGAGTTTGTCTACCATATCAAAGTCACTTTAGGCTTGACAGTTACCCTTCTTAACTGGGAGCAGCCTGAAAGGAATTACAAAGCAAAATAAAATATTTGAAATGCTTATTCCTATTGTTACACTGCTCTGTTTAACTATTCTGGGAAACCTGATGTTGGTTATAAATTTCTTCCCTGTGCCAAGTCAACCCAGCAATAATGAAATGCTCCTGACTTACTCTGGGCCCTTGCCTCCTGGCAGCTATTATTCCTTCCTATCTATGCCTGTAGCTGTGTGGTGCTTTGAAACTGGTGCATGTTCATAGAGGGCTGCAGCCTGTTAGGAAGACATCTGGTCACATGCAGGCTTCTCACCCATATGCCACCAACTCACATAACTCCTGGGCTGAGTATCCCAGGTGTCCTCATCCCTGGCAGCCAGGGCATATCTTCTCTGCTGCCTCTGTCTCGTCCTTTCCCACATCTCATCCCTCTCCACTCCAACCTGCCTGACCTCCTGGGTCGCCACACCCAGACCTAAGTGAATGTTCGGGTGAACATTTGGGTCCAAGCCAGCGAGGCCATTGCTATGTTTTTATGTGCTGTGTACAATCCAATAGGTCTTTTTGTTCTTTTATGTGAACATAACTTCACCAGAAACTCAAATACATCTAACTTGTCGAGCAATGACAGATCTCCCAAGACAAAGTGCCTCCTGCCCTGAATGCTTGCACAGCCTGGCCCTGAATTGCATGTTTGTATGTTTGTGACCGTATGTTTGTCGAGATCACACGTGGCCCTATGACTTCATCATCAAGAATATTTCCAAGCATTAGGGAAAACTATTGCATTTGGGGAATAACAAAACACCCACAACCCTCTACAAACACCATCACTGATGGGAACCTCAGCAGCCAAGCAGAGCATCATGCTCCCTGCCCCACGTGGCCCAGCATGCCTACAACACCATCCAGAACATGTGAGCAGCTCCACGTGTGTGCATCTGAACCCTATGGACTCTGTCTGGAAGCCCTGAACAGCTGCATGATCTGCCTGCCTTGGAGGAGGTGGTGTTCAGAGTGCCTGCGGAGCAAGCATCTGTCACTGTGAGGCATCCTTCTGTCACAGGGGCTGCCAGAAGGTGTCACAACAGATTGGAAAGGTGCAGTACACCATCTTCCTCAGTTATCACTTGCAGTGAGCCTGAGTCAGTGACCGAGGTGGTATGGGTGCCCTATGTTACCAAGCAGCAGCTGGCTCCCTAACATGTATGGCAACAATCAGAACAGCAGTGTGCAGACCCCCTGAGAAATACACCCAGGTCTCCTTCATCCCTACAGTAAAGATCACCTTCTGCTTGCCAACAATGTCCAATCGAGCACAGGGCTCTCTGTGTCCTGTGTCTGCACTCTGTGTGAAGGAAACTCAGTGTGGCTTCACCTTGAGATCCTGAAAGCTTCAAGACTCATATAAGCTAGTGCCAAATACTTCTTTGTGAAAACCAAACCCTTTGTGTTTGGGGTGTGAACAGCTTTTGAAAATTCTTGCTACATATCAATGTGGGTTTTGTTTGGTAGATAAATTCATATACAAAGAGAATGGTCCCATCTGTAGCCTTCAGACAGTAACAAGCTACCCAATGTCCTGTTGGAAAGTTCTCAAAAGTGTTGTTATTATGGGTGGGATAAAAGTCTCCAGAGACGAGTCCTGAACCCTCATTCCTGACTAGGTACGTCTTTCAGAACAAAAATAATACTAACTTTTCTTTAGAAAAGACTAGCAGTCATTCGCATAGAAATCTGGTCAGTGGAGAGGGCAGTGGCTTTTGGGTTAACCTATGTCATACCTGTATGGCTGCACGTCACCAATGCTACAAACTGGCAGGGCTGTCAGTGCTGCACTTGCACCCTGGATTCTGGTTCTCAGCTGTATCCCCTTCGCCTCCAGCCCAAGCAGCACACGCAGCTGCTGGGATTTTCTTTTTAGTAACAGAGCATGCCCAAAGCTCGTTAGCAATCCCTTGAGATCGAGTATGTAATCAATCAATGATGTAACATTGAGTATCTGCAGAAAGGGAGTGTGTGGCAGGCCTGTAGGTGCCCTAAGGACTGCACACACTCTCGGACAGGCTTGCCTCAGGGCATGATGCAGTGTAGTTGTCACCTCCAGTGTATGCTGTTAGGTCCACCTACTCTGCCTGGATTTTGTGTGGTTGAGTGACTGAGTTTTTTTCATAGCTCAGGATGTTTCCTGTGTGTTCCCTCTGCTGGTATGTTGTTAGAAGGGTCAGGCATTAATTTGTGTGGTTTTGTAATTGATGTGCCCGCACCTGAAGGTCACAACAACAATTTGCACCAGGAAAAATGGAACACTCAGAGGAAAGCCTTGCTCATTTTCTGCACCACAAGGGAAGTCTCTAGACCCTGCACATGACTCAGACATGGTTCACAGCAACTGCAGGATTCTGGCATGAGCCTGGTGATTTTGTAGGACTGCCTATTGTACTCTAATCACCTGCTCTCATGGGCAGCTGCACCAGTGTGACAGGTTTTCCTGCCTCTTCAAAACACAACACTGGCCGATGGATATGGGCAGAACTTACTGTTTACATTTTTCTGCATGGCAGACATGTCCTGTTTTTCTGTGGGAAGCTGCTGCCTGGAAGTAGTGACTTCCTTGTACATCCTGTGTGTTACCTTTTCATTCCATCTTCACTCTAAATCTCAGAACTGAGATTTACCAATTGACCAAAAGGCTTTGAAATTCATGCTCCCAGCACCTTCTGCAAGAACCGCAAGCTAAAATGCTCCTTTAATGCTTCTAACATGCTTGGTTGCTTCAAAGCATGCTTCAGAGTGGGGATTATATCTGACAGCAGTGACCAGAAAAGCCAGTGTTGGCAGTAGGCACAACCCAAATTGTTCACCCAACTTTGAGTAAAGCAGGTCTCAAGAAGAAGAAATACTAACATGTATGTGCAGCCTGTCAACACCCAGAGGGTCCAGCAAGCCTCATCACCAGGGGCTCAGTGGACCTGGTCATTTCTTTGTCAATCACTGAACTTGGGAGTGAGGCCCAAAGGAAGGCACAAAGGTTCCATGGCAACTTTAGCCTCTGTCTGCTCACCAGGGTCAGTAGATCAACGTGCTGCAGTGGCAGTACCACAAGCAAACCAAGGGGCCACTTAGCCTGCTGCCAAATACATGGTGGTAAATAAAATTACTCCAGTCCAAAAGTCAGCTTCATTTGCTTGGAGATTTTATGCTGATGCCAGGAAGCATGGTGCAGGAGATGGAAAGTTCCTCCACAGCCCTCAGGAAAGCCCCATCTTCCTAGACTACTTCCTGAGCTTCTCTGGGCCTCTATATGAGTGCATAGAATGGCCACCTGAGTAAAGAAGTTGTAGAGCGTGGTGCTTTTATAACATCAAGGACACACAAATGCATACAAAGTTTATGGGTATCTTTCTAATGATCTGGTGTTTTCCTGCACCAAATGGAATGTGGAGGGGGAATCGGCAGTCCTCTGGGGATTGCACAGACAGGGAGTTTCACTCATTTGGCGTCTGTAAGGACGCAAAATGAGTGTGATAGTATCAATAGAGGGTCTAATTAATGTTTTTTCTGCCAGACAGAACCTTTCTGAAACTGAAAAGAGAGACCTAGGAACTCCAAAAGGCAAGGATGATACAGGGTGACAGCTGGAGAGAGAAAAATCCACTGTAAATTCAGAAAAATTGACTGTAGACCTGATTTGTACAAAAATTGCACACATCCACTACCTGTCTCCAGCCAAGGAATGTGAAATGGTATGGGTTGCCTGGCTCACCCAGCCTGATCCTCAGTTCTCACAGGCACTACATTTCAGGAATATATTGAATTCCATCTTAAAAGTGGCTTGGTATTTACTTGGAGGTCTGTTTCAGAGCCCAGTTACTGAACACAGCCCCTCCAGGCTTATGGCATGTTTAGCAGAGCTTATGAGCCTCATTGAAAAAGTGATTGCAGAAGTGGAGCTTTGGCTAGAGGTTGGAGAATGTCAAAAATATTGACCTTCCTTTGAATTTCCCTCCAAATTTGTCATCATGCCCTCACATGCATCACCTTCATGCCTTTTAAGATGGAAAAGGCAGCATGCATGCTTCAGTAGCTACCCAGTGTTTATTTATTTTTTTATGACCCATTTGCCTTAAAATTATCTTAGTCTATTCCCAGTCTCCACAGATCAGCCTTAAAGTTGCCATGTAAGTCACAGATCTCCTCATTCTATACACACAGACAGGGAGCAATAAAGAAGCTATAAAAAGAAATTTGGCACTTTTTCAGCTTGTCATCTAAGTGTAATTTGTTGTTCTTTACACAAGAAAGAAGTTAACCTCTTGCCTATGTTATTTGCATGGAAGAAGTGAAGCTAGATTGGGTTTTGAGGTGGAAAATTCCTGCAAAAGCAAGAAGTGAATGGCACAGAAAGGGCTATTGGCCCAGCTGTCAGGTCTAGGTTTCACCCTGCTTCACCCCTGAACGGAAAGGAAAAACATGTCTCCTCTCTATGGTGGCTGGGCGGACGAAAGAATTCAGAGCAGCAGGGACCCTGATTTACAGCCCAGCTGTCCTCACTCAGAGGACATGATCAAAGCATCCTGTAAACCCCCACTGAAGAGATGGGAAGAAACGGCCGACTGGCCATCTGCTTGGCATGTTCAGCTCTAGCATGAGGCCAAGGCAAGTGCTTTGTTTTCATGGACCAGAGCTTCTCGCAGTGGCTGCTGAGAGGAAGTGGCTGAAAACTAATTCTCAATTAAGTTGTGGAACCAGTAGGTGGGAAGTTCCATGCAGGCCAAAATCCCATAATCTCGTCTAGAGATGATTTTTGTTAAAAAAGAAAAGGGTTTGTGACGTCCTGTCCACAAATTTCCTGGTGTACCCTGGAGGAGGTCATGACCCCTGAAAACTTGTGCCACTCTCCCACTGAAGAATTGATGCAGCCATCTGGAGACCCAGTTACCAGAACATGAGCAGGTCCCCAGCCAGAGGTATAAAAGAGCAACATGGGATGCTGCTCTCTGTGTTGAGCACAGCACCAGGCCAAGGCCCTCTGTGGTCATGGGATAAATGTGTACAAGATCACAAGTCACGAGCCCAGGCTGAGCTCAGAGCAGAGATGACTGTCGTCTCCTCAGGCCTTCACTGCAGCATGGAGTGTGAGGCATCTCCAGAAACATGGCCTGACAGGGACAGTCAGTTTATCATCCTGGAGAAATGGCATAAGGCATAGGGCATGCCTGGTGCTGTGCTATTTCTGGAACATAGGGCCAAAGGGGTTCCTTGGGATTTGAGGGCAGGGCTTGCACATATGTATACTGCCAACCTGAATTCCATGGCATGATGCCACAGACCCCTCACATACACTGATGCTGGCTGGGTCACCAGACCTGGCTCACCTCTTGATGCCTGCTTGGAAAAGGAAGGGTACCCATAGTAAACAGGTAAGAAAACTGGCTGAAGAGACTCTTGTGAGAGCAATCCCATCCCCTCCCTGCAACCCCAGCAGCACTTACTCCACCACAACATGGTGTTGTGTGTGTCGGATTATTTGATCTTTGGGACTGTCTTGAGGGGAAAAGCAAAGAAGGCCTTAGTGGAAATGTCACGCAGCTTGCCACCAAAGGGGCAGCTCCGGGACAGCCTCAGGAGGTGCTGCTCTGTGGCTGGCGTGGCCACAGAGCATGTGGGCTGCACAAGGATACTGGGTCCTCCCACCTGGGGAAGGCTGCAAAGGAAGCTGATTAATGCCTAGAGGGGTGATTGTCCTTCCCTTATGAACCTGGAGAAGGGGTGGGTAGCAGAGAAAGGCACTGTGATTTGGGAACATATTTATATTGGCTATGGGAAATAAGGAATCCTTGAGTCCCTAAAATGACAGACCTGGGCAGAAGGGATGTGCAGAAGACAGTCACTGGGGCATATGTGGTACGGAGGTGGGCTTTATGGACAGGGGTTCCATAACTTTATGGGCAGCTTCCACTTGGGTCAATCCTACAAACCCAGCTGTGATTCCTCAGACTCACAAGTTGGAAAATACAGCAAAACATGAAATTCCACCTCCAGCATGTTTATTCCTTCATTTCCTCCAGCCATTTCCTCACCCTACTCTCTTAGCTCTAATCCTTTGGGTTTACATCACACTGCCTACCAGGGGGACTAACTCTTGGCCTATCCAGGAGATTGCTTCTTTAGGCTTGCTCTCACCATTGGAGTAACACCACGAGGCCCAAGCCACCTGCATGGCCCCCTTCCCTCACACTACTGCCAGCCTGAAGGAAGTGGTTTAAACCTGACATCCACACCTGGTCTTGACCTCTGGTGTTGCTACCATTTCCAGTTTTATTCAGCATGGCTTCCTGGATAAACAGATGAATTTTCCTCTCCTGACCCTTCATAAATATTATTTCAAGGGTGCCTTTGAAATTGTACAAACAATCACCTGTTTTCCACTTTCACACAATATTTTTACAGTCCTTCATTATGCAGATGGGTTTTTTTAGTCCCTGCCCGAGTTAACATTCCTCTCCAGTGGCTCTCACTTGTGTTTACCTCATAAGAAACATGTGCCTTTTAGCCACAGCCCTGAATTTCTTGCATCCCAAATAATTTCACTGTATTTCAGTCACAGCAATGACTGAGGGATTCTTACAGCATTGGAGGCCTGTGACTTCCTCACAGAGATTCAAGGATGCTATCAAAAAGGCCCAGCCTGACAATAATTTCTTCCTTGAAGAACTAAAATGCTAAATTTGGATGTCTTACATTACTGTAGAATATGGGCAAGTGAGGGAAAACCTGCCCTTACGTGCCTTAAAGCTAGTATTTTTTCCTAATTGTGTGTTTTGGTGCAAGCAAAAGGTATACTTTCTCCCCATGACACTTTATTTATTTATATTATCTACTACAGATATAACACAAATATGGAAGACTGTAAACGTGAAGGGCTGGGGTGAGGCAGCAGAAGCAGTCACCCCATCTGTATTTCAGAATTTAGTGCAACCATAAAAACCATTCCTGATAAAATACTAGAAGGAAAATCAGCAGTGAATGCATCATCACCACCATAAAGGCACTGAGAAGTCAACCACAAACAACCACAAAGGGGAGTCTTGGAGGCTTCCAAATTTTGCCACTTTACCACTACTGCTCCTTTTTTTTCCCTTACTTATTAGCTGCCACCCATCTTGAGTAACATCTCTGAAGCAAGCCCTGGAGAAGTGTGGTAGCCAGAGGCTGTTTTTCCTCTGTTCTCATCTTCTGCTTGAAGACCTTTGCTCCCTCAGCAAATCCTAACAAACTTATATGGCACTTGAATGAACAGCTTAACTGTAAACACAGAGCAGGACCAAAGGTGAGATAAACAAGAGCCCAGCAGCTCTCAATGATCCGGGAACAAGGGGCAGAGTTGACGTTCAAGAATTGGACTGAGACTTCTGTTTGCTTGCCCCTGAGATCACAGGATGTTGTTTTGAGGACCTTTTCCATGGGGTTCCTGTAGGAAATTCATTACCTCTTAAAAGAAAAGTGAAAGAGAAGAACAAAATTAACTCCATAGCTCAGACCATCGACTGACCCTTTGACATCCTCACCCACTGCCTGGTCATCCATCAGTCAGACCTCACTAGCAGCAATGGGGTCCTCCTGCAGTTTATGCTCCCTCTGCTAGTACAGCTCCCTGGGACAGGAGTTTCCCTTCACCAGGTTTGGACAATACACAGAGCTGAGGAGAATCAGTGGAAATACAGATAGATAACCACTGTTTTTCTAGGAGCAGACTTGCATTGCTTTTGGCAACATTTGACATAGCCAGCTTCAAAACACTTGCCCTGGACCAGGAACATGAAGAAGCTCAGGAGGATTGCACTAAGAGGGTGTCTTGTTCCTTGAAGAGAAGACTGGTATTAGTTACTGCTTCCTAACAGCCAGCACTCTCTGTGAGACCTCAGCTCATTTGCCTTCCCCCAACACCTCCAGGAATGCATGTGGCTTCATGATGCAGGGAAGAGGGTCCAAGAGCCAAGCTGTAAGGCCAGAGTGACTTGACCAGGTGATATGTGCCTGGAATGCTGTGCTGCACCTGTCTGCAGATGTGCCAGCAGCATGGTGGTGAAGCTGCTTCTGCATTGTGTTATTTACCTCCATACCCCACCCAGCATGGCTACACCTGAAACCAGTGTCTGCAGACAGAGCAGGCTGAAATGTTTTTAAACACATCTTTTTGCCCTAAAAAAATTTTTATATTAAATGCATTGCTTTTAATAAACAGATACAAATATCAGTGGAAATTCCCCTGGCAAAATATGTCAATATGGGCATCTTCTTTATTGTTGAGAAATACATATTCATAAATTTAAAAAAAATCTAAATTTTATTTCAGTTCTCATTGTAATGCTTTTTAACCTAATGAGAACCCCAGCATGCACAGCACCATATGAAAGACTTGAAATATTGCTGGTTTATTTCCTTTCTTAAATCATGATGGACAGCTGCTATTTAGTACCAATTAAAACACCTTATCTTTTTTTCACAGATCAAAGTGTCTCCTGTTTGTTTTGTAATGAAGCAGTGTGACACTTTCTTTTTGTCAGACTGTTTCATTACAAACAAAAGTCACTTTGATCTGTAGAGAAAGATCAGATTTTTTTTTAATTAGTACTATATAACAGCTGCCCTGAATTGTGCCTAAAAATAGAAGAATGGAAGGCTTCAAATTTTTTGTCATATCATGCATTAAAACTTTGTCCTAAAACAGGCAGCAAGCATTGTAAAACACAAAAAGGACATGAATTAGGACTTTTAACTGATGCTTTGAAATTCCAAGATGTAAATGAAATACAAAACATAAATCCCCAAATCCCCAAATGGAAACACTATGAGAATCAATTTTGTAAGAAAGTAATAATTAAAAAAAAATAAAATTATTTGATATGCAAATATCTTTCAGAATTACTCTTCACATGAAAAAGTTGAGGGTCTTACCCTGAAAATCAGCAGACAAGGGGCTAAGAAGAAAATCATTAATTTTTTGACATGTTAGGACAACCCACAGCCTTGGTGTTCCCCTGTCTCCATTTCTAGACACTGAAATAGCCAACATCTGTTAGATTTGTATCTGCTGCTCTGTGTGAACATTGCCTTGAGCAGCAGTCCCATTCTTGACTGGCACCTGATCATACTGCAGATGAAGAGTAATAAAGCATCTTTTGGCAAAGAGACAGCACTTCTTTCCGGTTGCACCCACATTTTGAATCAGCCTTTCCAGAGATGGACTGCCCACAAATTTATTGCCCCTAACTCCAGGTCAGGCACCAGCTTCAAACATCAGAAGCTTTGGTTCTCTGCACTAGTTCTGTACCAAATTTTGGGCCAAAGCCAGACTTCCAGCCCTTCTCTCCGGACCAGCTTGCAGTCTGGGTGCTGGCTGTCTATAGGAACTGTTTCATGCTATCTGGTGGTGGCCGCTCACAGCAGCAGTGATTCACCCCAGAACTTTCTGTCTCAAGGGAATACCGATGTCTGCAGCAGATGGGCATCTTCTCTGCAGCTGACTCCTACCCATGGAGCTTGCTGCTGCAAGGAACCAGAGGAATGACTCCCAGCTTTCCCATCTCCCAAGGTGAGAGGCATGTCTCATTTCAGCCAAGTCATGAGAGCAACACCACACACACCAAACACAGCTCTCACTGCTGTAGGCACTGAAGAAGGTGGTCTATCCCACTGATGCAGAGATCCCAATCACAGCTAAAGGACCTGCTCCAGAGAAAAAGCTGTAGGGTAACAGGAGGGATGGCAAGGGAAAGCGGCAGCACCCCTGCCAGCAGCACATCTCCACCAGCAGCCAGCACCACATGCTTCATGGGAGGTAGTAAAACCCTCGTAGTGGACAGTTATGCAATAAGCTTCCTCGTCTAGCTCGCAGCAATTATTGTCATGCAAAATGAAGATTTATATCCCATGTAGGTTTTTAGCCCAGCTGGTGTAGGGGTGGATGATATTTTTATTGCTTCTGTATGGAAAATGTGAGAGTAATGTCTTCCCAAGCTCTTGGCCCCAGTTGTGCTTTCACACAGCAAATTCCACAGGTTACATACTGTGTAATGCAGCATGTTCCTTTATTAGTATTTCAGGTACAGTATTTTAAGTCATGATCGTTTTCTTTCTCATTCTGGTATTTTAATAAAGAATAAATGCTGGGATTTTATGTGCCTTCTCCCTGCCAATATTCTTTTCATTCCCATGTCACATCTCTCTCGCTAAATTAATAGTCGTAAACCTTTATTCATTAAATCCTTTTAGGTCTTCTAATAATTTATATCAACTATCTTTAGACATCTTCTATTTCTGATATATCCTTCAGAAAAGTGACAAAATCTGAGTATATAATTTCTAATGTAGATATAATTTCGATTCATAGGAAGATATCATAATACAGTATTTTCAGTGCTAGCTATTGTGATTTCTACCACTTAAGGAGCCTGAAAAGGGCATTGATGTTTTCCTGAGTAAGAAATAAATAATTTAGGACCTGTCATGTTACATAAGTCACTTAAATTGATTTTTCATGTTGCATTACCTTGTACCTACCCCTGCTGAAATTAAACTGCCAGCTGCCTATTCTGGAGATCCTCACGCCCTCCTCTTTTTGAGTGCTCTCAGCAACACCAATACCCAGGGCCCAGGCAGGGGCAGCAGATACCACACAGCCCTCTGGCAAGTCTTGTGTGGTGGGTAACATACCCACCATCTTCCACCCACTGCTGAGTGCTGCTGCTACACCACAGACAGGACTGCAGAGAAGATGATGTGAGCCCACAAAGAATGGCTACTGTCTGAGGGGCTAAATACTTACCTCTGCATGCCCACAAGACTCCTCAGGCACTTTTCATCCAGCTTTCTTCTTAACACCTGCTCAATACTAGCCAGAACTTTTCTTTCAGTCCTCTCTTCTGCAAGCCTTGGTGATTCCTGAGCAAGGTAACACCTTGCCTTGGGATGAACACCTATCTCTTAGAAAGACAGCCAGTCCCAAGTTGAGAGCACAAGGCTCAGTGATCCCATTCCATTGATGTGTATTTCTCCAAGGATCAAACTAGAATTTGGCACATGACCCTAGCTCCATACACCATCTCTCACCTGATGCAGCTGCTTGTGGGAATATCCATCTCTTTATGATTGCAGCTGGTTTTTAATTGTGATCAGTGACTCAGCACAGGCTGGAGGAGGTGCATCAGTAAAGCTGAGAGCAATGGAAAGTGATTTGGCTGAACCTGGATCAGGAAAGCTCCATACATTCTCTACAGTGACAAGGAAGAACAGAGTTTGGAAGTCAATTGGCAAGGACTTACAGCTCTTCAAGATTTATCTCTTGGTACAGACTCTTGGTGCCTTGAAAGGGGCATCATTAGAGCTGTTTATGTAGAATTGTCTAAAGCCTCAGTTATAAATCAGCATTGCTCCAATTAATTCAATGAAACTGACAACTGACACCAGATAAGCACATAGTTTGTAATACAGTCTTGAATTCAACCAGATCACCTTTTCTCATAAATACCTGCCTGGTAATTTTCCCTCCAGGAGCCCTGCAGACCTTTTCTCCTGGAATCCAGCAGACTCCATGTCCTTGCTGTCTCTCTGGGCACAAAGTAACATCTGAGTGTTAGCTCCATTAAAAAAAAAAAAAAAAAAAAAAAAAAAAACCACGCATGGTTTTTTTTTTTTTTACAACAGGGACCTATTAGCAAGTCAAAGCAACAGCTTGGAATGATGGAGGCACAAATGTAAGGAATCTGTGGTATTTGTAAGAAATGCAGATAGCAGATGATTTGACTTATTTCCAAATACTAAGGCAAATGTTCCTCTTAATGCACAGGGCTATGCTCAGGCTACTGCACTGCCTGAAGTAGCACTGTATTTATGGACAGCCAGAGGCAAATACACAGACCTTCTTGTAAGAACTTCTTGAGCCATACAGCAAAGGGATAATGTTCCTCCTTTCAGCAGCAGATTTCTGGGCATTTGCAAACAGCAAATTCAGCATCAAGGAAACCCTCTGTGAGGCAACTGATTGCAGTTGCTGTAATAAGAGAGTGATTCAGTAGGTTACTGCAGGACAGTGGAAAAGGCAGAAATTAAACTCTACTAACCCACATTCAGGCTACAGTCAATCACTTCTACAGTCTTGAATTAGAAGCCAAAATCTTGATTGCACTGGCTGCAGTCTTCCCTTTTCATTGGCAGAGTAATACCTACATCTATCGCACCCCTAGCCCACACTCTAAAGCTTACACTCTCGGTAGAAGAGCTCATTTACTTTCTTTACAATTATGTAAAAGCAAAGTTCCCCTGGTTCTGTGACAGAGTGCGTTTTTCTGCTCTTTAGTTTCCTTTAGAAGTTTTCAGTGAAGATTCTTGAGGAGAGGAAGAAGTCCAGTTCTTAGTAAGAGACTTCTCAAAACTACTCTGCTCCTGTTCAGGCAAAACTTGGATAAATCATTGCAGTTCAGTCTGAATCTCTGCTGTGTTTTGGTGGTGATATTTCAACTCAGATCATTATTTCAAAACACTGATTCTCATTCCAGGTGATTTCTCCTTTGCCTGCCTACCTTTTTCCTATTCTCTACATCACATAGATATTTTTGCTGTTTTCCTACTGTCGGTTGCATATATCCCCCAGGTATTATCCATCTTATTCTACCTTTTTCCATTTTCTTTCTAAATATTTCTTCAAGTTCAGTCTGAATTCAGTGTAAACTCTCTTTCCCTACTCTAGGGTGTCTGGATATTTTGTTTCTCCTGACACTGGTTGCTGCATCTTTTCTTTCCTCATTGCTCACTTGACTGTAGGTGGCATTACCCGTGTCTGTTCTCTGCGGTGTAGGAGCATTTTCTGCCTTAGACATCTAAGTCCATACCCTGGCCACATTCTGATTGCCTGGTGGGACAAATACTGGATATCCTTGATTCTCAGTCTCCGTGTTTATATGGTGTGCCTTAATGTCCACAGGAAGAGGATCAAGTTGCTTTGCAACTTGCCATGCAAGAAGACACATCTAAACCACCTCTCTGCTCTGGAGAGTAACAGGGCATGGAACCAGAGCCTGTACCCTAGTGTACCCCTCTACCCAAAATGTAAACCAGGTTTTCCTGATTGTGTTCGGACTGAACAATGCTCCACCTATTCAAATATCTTTACCAAAACTTCTTACAGTAATTTAAACCAGACATTGAACGTGAGAAGTGCTCAGCACCTCTAAACTTACAATCAAATAGCTGCTGAGCCAGGTAATACAATAAGAGATAAGAGAAGGCTTCCACAACCAAAAATATGTACAGAGATGGAGTCTATAATCACACAGCAAGTTGGCAACAGGTTAGGTACAGCACTAGGTCTCCTGATTGTCTCCACTGGTGCTCTCACCACAGACTATATGACATTTCCCTCTCCTCACTCCCTTCTCATAATTTTCTCCATCCCCCCCTCAAGCCACTCCTTTTATTTTAAGAGCTGACTGTGCCATTTCCCATCTATAAGGTGACATATGAAAACTTTCTTAGAAAACAGTCATAAAAAGAAGAACAAAATGAAAAAGGAAGGCCCAATGGAGAGCAGAAAATTACAGTGTCTGGGCCGTATTTACAATAATTATAATTATTATAATGCACAATAGGGTATAGAAACCTGTAATTCTCCCAATGCTTTCTGATTTTTAGATCTATGTTTAGAAAGCACATGTCAGAGAAACAGTCAGAAAAGGAATGCCATGAAGTCACTTTCCTCTCTGTTTTGTAAAAGCATCAGGGAGAATATTTGTGTCTGCAGGAATACAGGGACAAGCAGCTTCACAAATGAAAACATCATTGTCCTTCCCAGGATAATGTGCTACCTGCTAAAGTGAAAAAAATAAGCCCTCTCCTGACAGCACTTCACAAAAAGAGGCCCTCCTTTTTCTTCCCCATCATGTGTCATTTTTATAGGACCAAACATTTCTCTACTTCTCAAAGATGCTTTGATGACTCTTTCCCAAATGTCTGACTCCACACCAGCAGCCATGACCCCCATCCCACAGTAATGCAACCATGGAGTTGCTCCCTTCCTTAAAAAAACTATGGTGGTGGTATCTGAAGACCTTCTGGTATCACCTGATGCAGTCTGACTAATATCTGCCTTTCCTCATTCCTCTCCCACAGGCAGAAGCATGTATGTAACACATTTTATTTTGCTCACCAGGTATCACAGGCAGAGAAAGCAGCTTTGAAGTGCCCTCATGTGTGAGACAGAAGATGGGAATGCTTGTGATGCTCTTCTGCTCCTGCAGACATTTATCTAGCCCACCAGACAGCTCTCCCGGAAGCCCAGAGGAACTCTACCTATTTGGCAGCAAATTCTGCTGCTCATTGCTGCAGTTTTGCTCTTAAAACTCATGCAATCTCTTTAAGGAAAGGGATGAGATCTTCAATTCTAGTCAGAGGTCTGTCATAAGAATAAGCTCATATTTCTACCTAGTCCTCTACAGAGGCTCACCTCGAAGCCAAACCAGTCCATTCTGGTCTTCTCCTCGGATGCAGTGCGAGTCTTGTATCTACTAGAAGAAATAAAGAGGTATCTCCATAATTGCAGTTTCTGTTATGTCCACATGAGTCTGTGTTGGTGCGTATTTGCCTCCACTGATCTTTGCACCCTCTCCTGGCTCAGACTCTGCCCTCTGTACTCTGTCTCTCAAGCTCTGTTGTTCTGTTCTCCTAAGCATCACACTGCAGCTGCTGTGACATATGCCAACATCTCCTGCAGGGACACTTCCCAGCCAGTAGCAAAAGTGGTGTTTGAAGTGCTATGGAAGCGCCCACATCCCTTTCAGAGAGCTTGGGGCACCTTCTTAGGCTATTTAGCTGGAAGCAGCTACCGCACCATAACTTTTGCTGTGCCAAATGGACACTGAGGACCTTCTAACCAGCAAGATGAGTTAGAGGCATTTTCACTGGAAAGAGATTTATTTCTAAACACAGGCCTTTAGTTGTCTTTATTAATACATGAATGGGTGATAACAGCACCTGAATGTAAAAACCCTCAATGATTTATTACTGGGAAACCTGTCTGAGTAGCAGAACGGTTCTTAGTGACATCTGGGTAAACAGGAAATCAAATGGGACCAGCTGTGAAGGAAGAGATGGTCTGTGGTTTTGGACAGGAGTGAATACACCCTGCCCTCAAGCTCCAGTTGAATTTGGGGATGGGTATAGGGATCAGTTCTGTGCATTGCACAGGTGTGTATGAATGCATGTACATGAATGCATGTATGTGTGTCTCTCTTTCTTTGAATGTTACACAGTTTTTGCTGAAATAAGGGAGAGTGAGACTGCAGCATGGATATTCATAAGAAGAGAGCAGTCCATGCAATATTTATGCCAGTATGCATAACCCCTCCCAACCCTGCAGTACATGTCAAGATCAGGCTCAGATAAAAAGTCACAGGATTATCCCAAAAGTGGAGTGTTTTACACGCCTTCCCCAGGCATCCCCTCTGCTCTGGTGCAGGCCTAGTGGAGAAGGTTGAAGAAGCACAAAGAATTCGAAAGAGTTCTCATCAACCCTTTTCAACCCTTGCTGTTTCCTAAGGCGCAGGTGGAGACTTGTGCATGGTGCATTCAGCAGCAAAGATGAGCTCTCTCCCTGACAGTGTGGAAGGTTGCCAAAACAAGGATTTCCATAAAGAGGGCTGAGAGTCACACCTGGCCAGGTGTTGGTCTCTTATGAGGCCAACTCCTACCCCACCTAAAATGAGACAACATGAAGTAGAGAGGGAAGGTGATCAGATAGATGCACATAAAGGTATCCCAGATATACACCTGTCACTCAGCCAGCGCCAGAGAGACGCCAGGCACTGAAGGAAAATTTTTTTTCCCCTGACATTTTTGGTGTGGATAACAGAGTTCAAGCAGAGCAGAGGAGCCCAGCAATAATGGCCTCTGTTGCCTTAAGCTAAGCTGCTTAATTGCATTGGACTGGTTCATCTAATCAGGGAGAAAGGTGAAATCCCTTGTTTCTTGCCCCAGCTGACTTTCCTAAATGAACAAAGCCCGTGAGCCAAATACCGGGTGATCCCAAACATCAGAAATTGCTGAACAGGGCAAAAAGAGTCACACTAGGAGTCCTGTGGACAATAATGCGTGAGCATGCATACACTGAAATGGCTTGCAAATCAGGCTGAATCTGAAGCCCGGTAGCCATGATCCTCCCAGCCTGCTGGAAACACATTGTTCCTAACTTACCTCCTTTCCCATTCTCTGGGCTCTTGGCAGCAGCAAGCAGCTCTCAAATGATTATTGGTATCTAGAAGAAGCTCTGCTGAAACAGTTGAAATAAGCATCTTTTTTCCATTCAGTGTCTCACAGATCAGGGTCATTTTCTCTCATTCCTGCCCTTCTCCTCCTTAGCAAGACCTTGGCTTGCTGTTTAAAGAACTTGCAGTCACCGTTAGCTATAAACTGTTCCTCCAGGATGTTAAACTAGAGATCTTGATGTACTCCAAATAATCATGGGTAGAAGGATAAAATCTCATCAAGAAGGGCCCTAACCTGGACTGGTTTCTTTCCATGTCCTGTCACTCAAACATCCCAACTCTGCAGCAAAACTGGACTATATGCATCAGAGCCTTGGCAAGCGTAAAATCAGAACAGGACTGGGGGTGTCTTGCTGACCTATGAGAATGTGTCCCATAGCATACAGAGAAGCACTGGTAGTCTAGTTAATTTTACTTTGGAGACATTCAAGGCAAGGCAGGTATCAAAGGAAGTTTTGGTGTCAATCCAGCCTCTGTCACCCATGACAAATTCCACATTAGGCGGGGAGAGAGTACAATGAAACCAGTGTCATATGCGGAGCCTGACCCTGGTCTTCTCTCTCCGGTGACTGATGCAGCATCAGACACCGCAGCATCAGAGAGGTGACCTCAGTGATCAGTGCTGTGATCGCTCTGGGAAAGGGACCCACCACCAGCACACGGGAAAGGCTCACCACATCACTCCTGTGGCTGCGTGTTTATCACCAGCATCAGCCACACTACCTTCAGGCCCTGGGCTCCAGGACCACATATCTTTCATCTGCCCAGATGTCACCACCCACTGCAGATAATGCTCCAAACCCTCCATCTGCTCTTGAGGGCTGCTGGCTGGCCAGGGATTACCTCCGTGTCCTTCCACCCACGCTCCCAGCCAAGCCAGGGATTTCCCTGCCAAGCTGGGGTTTGTGCCAGGAGAGGGAAGTTACCCTTATGCAGACCGTGGGTGCAGGGGAAGGTGGGCTGGAAGGTGGACCCTAGGATAGCTCTGATACCACACAGTGCCTGATCCCTGTGGTGGACGTAATGTGTTTGCATAGTGCAAATGTCACGAGACCTGGCTGCACATCCTGCTGCCACGACTCACCCAACACGTGGCCCTGGGCAAGGCTTTTGCCACTTCCTTCTTTCTGTCTCCCTGCCTATCTGTCTTGTCTAATTAGGTAAAAGCTTTCCAGGGTAGAGATTGTTTCTCCCTTGGCAGTGACACAGAGTGGCTGGAAGTACTCCTAGACACAATTAACACCCTAGCAGAGCAGACCCTCTGGATATGACAGTGTCAGCAGGAACAGGCATCCCTAATGCAAACTTATCTTGTCTCAATTAGCAGGCAGCAAAATATAAGACCTTTTGTGGTTTGGTTGGAAAGTGAAGGGTCTCCCCTACAGAACCAGCCAGAGTGGCTCGATACTCTCAACATGCCAGGAAAAGCATGGCTTTTGCAGACAGTGCAGGATACATATCCAAAAAACCTTGCAGGCTTTACTCAAGCACAGAGAAGAAAGGCTTCCTTGATCTTTGTGCTGCTAAAGGAAAATCTTTGCCCACTGGCTGGAGACAGCTGAAAGACTTCTGAAGCTTAGCTTATCTTGCAGGTAGAGGAACACAGGCAAAGGGGAGACATTTAATACTCCTGTACAGGGCCAGGAGTAGGACTTGATGATCCTTGTGGGTCCCTTCCAACTCAGCATATTCTGTGATTCTGTGACCCTGGCATAGTTACCACAAGGGCTTAGGGCTGCTCGCCTGCGTCACAGTGGAGATAACATCAGCCTACTGAAGACAGTCTCAAGCAGCCTAATTGCTCCTGCAGAAGGAAAACGTGGGCCACAGAAGCTGCTCTGGCTCTTGGCTAATTGTCAGGCAGTTGTGCACAGGGATCCTGTATCCTGGAGGAAAGGCTGCTGAAGATGGATGCTGTGGCAGCCAGCATGGAGATGAGCCTTGTGTAAGCATCATGAGGGATGGGTGGAGAGAGGAGTACACAAAGGAGCGGGCTCCATTCTCTGCCTTCTGCTCCTCCTTGGGGCTGTAGCTCCAAGTTGGGGCATTATGCCAAGGATGGTGGTCACCATCTCAGACTAAAATGGTGAGGGCTCTGTTGAGGGCCAAAGGAGAGTAGGGAGCAGGGTTATGTCGGCTGCTGGGAGTTTAGACAGGGGCGCTGCAAGGGATTCAAAAGCAGGGTCTTAGTCTGTCACTACCTTAGAATTTCATTGTTGTTTGCCAGCAGATTGAAGCTATTGAGAAGAGAATGTCATGAGTCTAGCACCCCTACAGACATTGCTAACCTCAAATGCAATCACCACAGACAGCATTGCAGAATGGCAAACCTGAGGTGTGTGGACATACCAAACCCAGACTCTTCTCACTATAATCCATATGCTCAGGATGTTTCCGACATGGCTTATAAATAACACATTTGCCTTAAATATTCAGAAACCCACAATTATGTCCTCTAGAATTCATGCCAAACAAAATAAGCAAACATTTTGAGATTATATAAGGCAGTCTATGTGCTTGAGAGCTGGATACTAAAAATGGCAGTGGCAACAAATGCAGTGTTCTTCCTCTTCCTGATGCACACTGGTAAAGTGTGTGTCAGGTAGGGTTTTGGCTAAGGTGGAAACTAGGACTGGCTTGAGCATATGGTTCTGGCAGCCTTCCTCTCCTTCTCCTTTCTGTGAACACTTCACCAGTTTTGCTCGTCACCCTGGCAAGAAACGCAACAGAACCCAGCTACTCTGATGGGGATCCACCTACACTGACCAGGCTGATTGCAGGAGAGGGAGCCAAGCTTTGTGGAGTTTGAGAGGCAGCAAGAACTCAAGCAGTCTTCCCTTGAGCTCATTCACAAAACGGGAGCCCAGATCCCTGTGAATCCACATGCTCACCAAAAGGAGCCTGGAAATGATCTGAGTGAGAGCGCAGATGGAAATCATTGTCATCAGGGAGGCCAAGAGCTTTGCAGGAAGCACGAAAAGATCAGATGTTTCAATGGATAAAAAAGAACATCCAGAGCAACATGAGATAGAATAAAAATGTAAGAGATCTAAGCCCTCTTCCTCCAAAATACAAGACAGCCCTGACTGACAGTGACAAAATGACGTAGATGAGCAGGTTGTTTTGTAATTACCTGCAGCTGCATTTCATGCCCCCTTTACCTGCAATGTCTGACACTGGCCCCGTCCCAGATGTAACTCAGAATTAAACCACCAGGAAACTGGCAAGAGTGGAATGAGGTTCTGTGGAGGGCAGACAAGGAGACAAACTGAGAAACCTCAACTGTGGTAGAGCGCACATATCACCCTCTTTCTCTTTCCCTTATCCCCCCTTTCTCCCCCACCACTTCTGCCAAGAAAAGATCTTGCCTAAGCAAAGCTCTGATGACAGAACAGCCTGCCTTGGATATTTAGTTAGGCAAGGGAAAAAATTAATTTTCAGACCATCTGTCCTGTCCAAAGAATATCAGTCTTTCCCAAACTGAGCTAACTACATGAAATGGCAGCAGTAAGCAATATGATATTAAACAATAATAAATCAAAGGTGACATCATTTGGAGCATATCCTGACCCTCCCCTCTGGGGGTATCACTCTTCTGTGTGTTAACAGCAGAAAGAGAAAAGCAGAAAGAAGCTTAATCTGAATCAGAAAAAGACAGTGGGCCTAAGATGGTATTTCTGAGAAAGAAGACCCCTCCAAAAGACTTTGTGTTGGGTACTGTGAGAATTGGAAAGGGACACTGGGGTGGAAGGATGGGACAGAATGAACTGTCTCCTTTGCAGCAGCTAACGGTCTAGAATAGCAAAGCCACTTTCAGCTCAGAGGGCTGGGACCATCCGTCCCCACTGCAGCACACAGCACACCTCCAGAGCCTCTGCCTTTGCAGTGGGATCACTTCTTCAAAACGGCAAGAGGACTGCCCACCTTCATCCAGAACAGCTAGCCCAAAAGCTCAGACATATTGGGAGCAGCAGGTCAGAAGGGGAACACTTGGGGTGGATTCGGAATGGAGGATGCAATGAGAGTTTGACAGTGACATAAAGTGACAAAAGAGCAGTTCAATATCTCAGGAATGGCTTGAGAAGACATTCCTTTATCTTTAAACTAGATGGAGACTAATGGCAGAGTATGGGCAGCAGCGGACAGCCAAGCTTGGTCTAAGAGAGGTGTGTAGTCCAGACATCTCAGTGACATGCCACTACTGGGATCCACGCTGTGAGGCAGAAAACTAGGTTAAAACTCAGATTAAAACCCAAGCTCATCAGGGTGTTTACCAAAGTGCAATTCCACTACTGGAATGCAATGCAGACATATGCAAGGGAAGGCTGGGTTTAGCTATCACCCTGTAAAATACTAATGGAGAAGTGACTTAAGGGAGTTTTGCTCCACAGCCAGCCCTACAGCTCTGTACTAAGCACTTCAAAGCACATAAACCTATGTTTCGTTGACTTTAATAGGAGCAGAAAAACGAAGCCATTTTCCCAGTGATGTATCAACATGGGACACCACTGTCAGGTGTACTGCAGTCATAGTTTCTTCTCGTGTCTTCACTCTGCACACATCCCCCAGGTCAAGGTATTTATACCTAGACAATATAGAAGTCTCCTCCTTCCCCAGTTCGATGCTTTCTCCAACAGTATGTCCAAGAAACCAGCCAGGAGGCAAGGGCAAGGTGGCAGCTGGATGGTGTTCAGAGAGCCCAGCCTGAACCCAAAAGCTGAGGGCATCTCCCAGGTGCGGATCTACACTTGCACTACCAGCCCAGTGCAGGGTGGTTGACAGTGCCGTTCTGCGGCTGCTTCGGCCTTCGTAAGAGGCTGCAGACATCAGGGTGGATGGCTCTAAAGAAGGTAGAGTCCGCGTCAGCGGGAGAGAAATAGGCTTTGGATCACTCCATTGGCAAGTCAGTCTGGGGCAGCTCCGTGAGTCCCGGAGCTGGGCTGATAGGGGCCGTGGGGCAGGAGAGATGGGCCCGGGCAGAGCCGGGAGGGGATTACAATGCACGGTGCTGCTCTGTCTGGTGCCGACTCTGCAGACACCGAGATGTGCGTGTGATAAAAGAGATTATTTACAACGAAGGGAAGAAATACGCTACTCGAGTTTCTTCCTTTCCGTTTTAATGGGTTTCTCGCAGGTGTGCCGCTCCTAATGAGTGTTGAGTCATGCCGGCCAGAGCTTTCTCTTGCACAACTTCTCCCTGCCTCCCCAGGTTGTTCTGTATCTGCCCACTGATAGCACTCTACCTGATGACTGGGGCAAGCACCACTGCCAGCAGCAGGTATTACGCAGTATTTGCTGAGCTTTAGCAGAACGGGACCCGATTGTTTCACATTGGCCGCTGTTTGCTCGGCCAGCTCACTGTTTGCTCGGCTACTCTCTCCGACCGCCCCTCCAAAACCCTCCAGGGCTGCTCCTGCGGTGGCAAAGGGCGAAGCAGCCCGGGAGTGCAGCCGCAGCCAGCCCCAGAGCCCGGGGCCGCACCAGCAGCATCAGCAGCAGTGCCGAGGGCGCCCTGCTGCCCTCCGGGATCACTTGCCCCCCTCCCTGCCCCTGAGCTCTGCCTCACACCCACCACCCCGGCTCCGCTTTCCGGGAAAACACTGAGGCTGAAGGTGAAACCAGCCCAGCCCTGCAGGTCCGCCGTGGCTTGACACCAATGCCCTCCGGCACAGCCCGGGAACAGACTAACCCCAGCAGAGAACACACCGGCTTGATGCAGGGATGGCTCACGCTGCAGCCAGCTGGAAGCAGCCAACAGCTTCAGCACAACATGATCAACCCCCATAAACACTTCATTTTCCTTTTCCTTTCTATTTTTCTTCCAGGCTAGCGGTGGAGTGGTCTCATGTGGCAGGCGGTATCCATATGCATCATTCAGAGGCACCAATCTCATCAGGGCTCCCTTGACAACCTCTGTGCGCTGGGGAGCACTTCTCAAGGTCTGATGTGTGAAACCTCCTACAGCAGGACTGTGAGTCCAAAGACGCAGTGTGAGTAGACAGCATTCCCTTGCTGATTCAGCTGAATGTACTGGCACATTATCACGGGGGAAAAAGCTGAAGTATTTTCACTGACTCACACAGGTCCAGAGATCCTGTTAGATCTATCCCAGCCTATGACAGTGGGTAGAGCCTGTCTGTGAGTGTCAGTGCTCTGGAATTGCAAAGGACAAGAAGGGAAATCCCTTGTGGGAGGAACTTGGATCCTGTCTAACACGCCAAGGAGAACAGAGACCTTCCACCCTGCAACAGGCATGAGCTGCAGGGCTGCACAATGGAGAACCTCGCTGCAGTTTAGGTTCACCTCTGAATCCGGCCTTCCGTCTCTGAGTGGCTCCACATTCCAGGGCACAGTGTCCCAGCATTAAAAATACCAAGGCTGACAGATAGTGTTTATTAATAGCATGAGTGGTGTTTATTGCTGAGCAACAGTCAGCAGCTTGGAGGTTACTGCTGTTACAAGCCAAGGTCTGAGAGCATTGCCACATTGCTCCGTTCGCAGGGGAGAGAGGCTCCATCTCTGGAGGCAGAACCCATGGGGAGAGGGGGCCTAGCTGCCTCGAGGACCTGCTGTGAATGCAGAGGAGCAGGTTACAGGTGTAGCATCCTGGCCTGCGACACAGGACAGCCCCCAAGGACTGGGGGACCCCAGCATCCCAGAGTGACTGCTGTAACAGCCAGTGCAGTTTGTGCAAATGGGTGCAGAGCAGACACCAGCACTGAGCATCCACCTTCTTCCTGACACCTAAGCACAGCTGCTCTTGAGACACCATTCCCTACCTGTGAAGAGTCTTGGTGTCCTAGGGCCACTCTCAGACCTACATGTGGCCCCCCTGCTCTGTCCCTGCCCCTGGCTCCTGCCCCATAGTCCTTGCCAGGCTCTAGGTACCAAGCTAAAACATTGGTTTTTAATATCCTTGTTTCACAGGAAAGGACAGTTGAAGTGTAAAGAGGAGAAATGATTCACCAGCAGTGATCTACTGCTTCCATTCCGGAGATCTCCACAGATTTCATGACTACATCTTAGTGATCCAGAAGAATTGATGAAGTAGGACACTTGGCTGGGTGTTCTGCAAAGATCTACATACCCAACTTCCCTGAAAATCTCTGAAACAGCCTTGAAAGAGGGGCAGGGGTTCAGAGACTGAAAAAACTTGAAAACTAATAAGCTGTTGTCATTCCCCAGACTCACAGTTCATACTCTGGAGCTGGAGGCCAAATTCACTTTTCAGCAGACATTTCTTTCCAGTTTTTGATCTTACTGTCCCAGCAGACTTTATGTGCTTCTTCCCACTCTCCAGGTTTCTCTCCTGAAGAGCTCTTCTTCCTTGTTTTTACCAGGTTATGGTTAAAACACTATACCATGAGTGCGCTGCAAGCAACATCCCACTTCACTCTGTTTCTCCTAATTTTTTCCCGTTCTCTTTGTCATCACAGGCAACATGCAGGGGTCTCCCAGAGAATGTTGGCCCTGGATTATCTCATTACATATTTCTTCAAAGGAAGATGAGTTGCAGCTGGGAAGCTGTTCCACCCTGCCCACACAGCCCGCAGCACACCTGGAAATAACATTACGTGACTGAGGAGTGCTTGTCCTAATCAAAGCGTGAGTTTCCTTTGGAGTCAGGCAGTGAGGAGCAAAGGCCCAGGGACAGGCTGTGATGTAAGTGGAAGTTGTGCATTGCACAGCACACAAAGCTTCTGCTTGCTACTCACTGCCCGCTATCGAGGAATCTCTGAGCACTGAATAGAGGCAACCAATTAATTCTTCTTTAACTCCTCACTATTAATTCCCTTACAGATCATGCCCCAGGGCAGCTCAGTACTGTTATCATCACTGTACTTTTATCACCACTAACAGCTGAGACACAGACCAGAGTAGTGATTGACACCACACTTATTAGGAAACAAGGGACGGAGCTGGGAAGACAACCCAAGACTCCCAGCTCTGGCAGAATATCAAGGTACAGAAACACCTATAATGTACAACACCATAACTTTTAGTGAGCTCCTTTTACACTAAGACAAAACAAAGGGTTTGATAAAAAGAATCCTCCATGGATGCTGAAGCTTTGGTTTGTCTTTACTACAATATCCTATCCAAAACTCCTTTCATTCTCTGTAATGAATTCTCTGTAAACCTCCAAGCAGGTTTCCCATCCTTACATTGCCTTCCATCTTTATTCATACCCTCTCATCCTCAATGAGTTAAAGATCAGTCATCCAGTGCTAGCCAGCACCCCAGACTCAAAGGATTCACTGTTTCCTGGTGTCTCCCAGGCTGCTTGGACTGAAAGAGCCAAGGATCTAATTCAGAGGTATCCACAGAAAGTATTTTTGTCGCTAGCATGTTCACAGACTAATCATCTGAACGAGAAAATTAGGAGTCTCTGGATGCATTCGCATCTGTTCACACAGGCAGGTCTGCATGGAGATGCTGATCAAGTGCACAGACCTCTTGCGCTCTCAGCAGAGCAAAAGCAAGGTGCCTTCTCTCCTCCCTCAAGGACCCTCAGTCTGGGTCAGGGAGCTGGCCCATGGATGTTTAGTCTGGAACGGTCTGTGGAACACGATTTGGTGGTGTTCCCGTGATATTTCACACAATAAGCTTAGGGAGGACAATGCAGTTGCTTTGTGAGACATGGTGATGCTGTGTCTTGTGACACAGCCTATTAGCAGATTGGCTAATGCTGGGTGTGCAGCTGCTTTCTGTCACGGGAAAGGCTGAAAGCAGCCAGAATATACCTGTGAATCCTGCCTCTAATTATTTAGAGCAAAACACACTCTGCTCCCAGTTTTCCCTCATCTGTGTACCTTGCACACACATGAAAAATAACAGCCAATAACCTGAATAGAATTTCCCCTTTATGACTTACTGAAACCCTCCTCAGTAAGCAGGTTACATTTGAAATAGGCTATAGTAGAGATACAAGAAAAGACACACGGATGCGCACATTTCTTTACATGAAGAAACTTGCTAACCAGCCAAATTAATTTTTCTACTTCTGCTTAACCTCAGCTGCCTCTACAGCCCTATTTAAAACATTTTGCCTCTTTACAGGATCTGTCTGGCAGCCCTCCATCACTGTCTAATTGTGCTGGGGTGGGATGTGAAACAGCCTGATGAGGGAACATAACATTTTTCCCTCAATTTCACCAAAGCAAAGATTTCCCCTTCTTGCTAAGGGTGGCTTGGTGCTAGCAAGAATCTCAGCAGTGAACTTCCTGTGAACTGATGGGAACAGCCCTTCTCCTGGAGCAAGGAGACAATATCTGAGAGCTGTGGATGGAAAAACGAGGTAGTCAGCTCATAAAGAAAATTAACCCAGTGGACATGATTTGCCTACATTCTCCAAGCTGGAGTTCTTTTATAAGGCTGGCTGCAGAAAGCTCTTAAGGATAACAACTAATCCCTGGATAAGGGTCAAAGTTCTTGCTGGGCATTAAAACTTGGTGATGTGATTAAAGAAAAAGTGAAAACTTGCTGTTCAGAGCAGAACCTCCAGTGAGGAAGCTGCAGGGTGCCAGCATTCTGGTCGGTTCTGAGTGATCCCAGGACACTGGGGATGAGGAGCTAATGGGTTTGGCTCATGGTGCTGGGATGTCTGTGGTGCCTGAAGGGGATGTAAAGATACTTTGGTGTGAAGCAGTGTAACAGCCCTCTGAAATGGCCCCCAGATAGGCAGAAGGTTAGTACCCTGGCACAGAACATCTGGAACTTCACCTCTTCACCACGTTTCTTGAAGGTCTCCTCTGGGAAAAAATACTTAGCAGTTGCTTTGGATACTCCTGATTGGATGTCTGGGGTTTGTGTGTATTTACAGCCCAAGAGGCAAATAGAGCTCAAATGACTTAAAACTAGGTGAGAAACTAAAATATCCACTGCAAGACAAGGATGTATTTACAACTCCCTTCCAGGTATAGAAAAGGTCTGAGATTGACAGCACCAGAAGATGGGGAGTGGATTAAAAATAGGGTGGAACCTGGATGTAAAGGGATATGGCAAGAGCCTGAAGAGCAGAGTTTGAAGCATGCCTGAGGGGACTCACTGGCAGGATTCAAGGCTAGGAAGCAAAGTCATTGCTGCCAAACCACTTGCCCAGCTGAACCTCACAGCACTTTGAAAACTAATGCAATCTGGGAATGTTTTCCTTCTGAGCTTTTAAGTATACTTGGGTCATACTGGATTTCATATCTTCAGGGGCATGAAAAACCAACATTTTTTTGGTTTTGCTAAAAGCAGTTACTTTTTCACACCACACTGGTCATTTGCTAGCACAGGGTTCTCACCATTTGCCATCTTGGGCTCTAGCAGGTGCCTCTTCATCTGCATAGTCAATAGCCACAGGATCTCATGACTCCCTTGTCTAGAGCAGGGCTCTCTGTGGCAGGGGGAGGCCAAGGGGCTGCCCAGGGAAGGTGCATCAGGTGCTGGGGAGGATGGAAGTTCGGGACCTTCTGCAAACCCTCACTGTGAGTTTTCCAGAACTCAAAGCAATTCACACCAGTGAGAAATGTGTCCATGGGAGTGCAGGAGGTTTCATAATTGGGGGGGTTCCCTGCTCCTGGGGCTGCCAGATAATCTCAGACCTGCCCCACCCCACTCCTCACATCCTCCTCATCCTCCCACCTCACCTCACAGGGCATCCCTTACCTTCCATCCTCATCACCTTTGTATTATGTCCTACCTCTCCCAGCCAACAAAGCCCCTCCTGAGCTGTGTCTTGTTAATCCTCCTCCCCCTCATCCCCCTATTCTCTTTGCTCCCATCTCCTTCTTAAATACCAGATGGAAGGAGATGCTCTTGGTACCCAAATACCTGTTGATGTTCTCTTTCTAACAATGGAGAGGAGCATG
The DNA here is from genome assembly GCF_971803275.1 of Cyanistes caeruleus. Taxonomy (NCBI): domain Eukaryota; kingdom Metazoa; phylum Chordata; class Aves; order Passeriformes; family Paridae; genus Cyanistes; species Cyanistes caeruleus. The sequence goes on along the minus strand of NC_141702.1, from coordinate 82,385,161 downwards.
AAAATGTGACTGCCCCTGGGACTGAGTGATGAGGGGCCAGTGACTTACCTGCTTTGGGAGAAGGTATACAGAGAACCCTAACCACTTCACCAAGATGAGAAGCCTTCTACTAACTGGAAATAAAATAAGAATTAGTAAATGGCACTTGGTGTCTGTCAAGGGTCCCAAAAAGAAGGATAGGATTTTTCTTATGCATGGAGGAATCAAGGCAAGGGAGGGAAAGCAAGGTATCAGTGATCCAGTTGGGAACCGAACTCAGCTCCCTCTCTTCCCACACCTCCACTCTGTTCTACAGACCAGGACTCGCTGACTCCCACGGTTCCTTCAGCTGTACTAGGCAATCCCTATCTGATGGTGAGGCAGAAACACAGCTCACCAGATGATTGAGCATAGCTACGTGCAGGACCGCACTGCATCCACTCCGTGGGCACCACCACCACTATCCCAGCACTGGCAGCCACAGCACCCTCCTGACTCAGCAGGACCAAGGAGAAGGTTCTCCTGTGAACTCCCCCAGCTGGCACCTCCAGCAGAAGTGATTGCAAATTCCAGAGCAAACTGAGAAATCCTCCAAAAGGATTTAGAGAGATTAGAAATGAGCAGGAAACAAAATGAGATTTAACCTGGGAAAAGATAAGCTAATGTATCTGGGGCAAAGCTGCTTTGCTGTGGGAGGGGACACCCTGGAAAGTAGAGCTGCCAGAAGAGGTTGAGAAAGAAAAACCATAGAGAGATGCATCTACGGAGAGACATTAGGAGATATGTTCAGCTGCCTCTTCTATGTTTTTGGAATGATTCACCTCTGAGCATGTTCAGCAGTAGACAACTTTTAAGGGAAAAGGAGTATTATTTTTATATATGAAAGGTGTTGGGATACAAGAAAGAGAAATTATAGAGGCCAGAGCTTGGAGACCTGACACTATGGGATTTAAAGATCCATTTTATGTTACTGGCCAAGAAATTACTCCAGAGGAAACGTAATCAGACTCCATAATCATATGAGGGTCTACGTCAGAGAGAAAGGGAACACACCTACTGACACATTTGCAAACTTAAGGGTGAAATTAAGTCAGAAAAGAGAAGGCAAAGATAACGATAGAGTCCAGGCAGTGCAACAGGTTAGGCTGTTCAGGACAACAGCACGTGATTAACAAGACAACCTAAACCCACAAGTAGTTCCTCTTGGGATGTCTCTGAGTCTGTGACTGGTCCCAACAATTCAGCAAGGGTGTGGATCACAGTCAGTCCCACAAAGTGACTCACAAAAGTCACAGCCACTTGCACTGAACATCCAGCCACCCAAGTGGGGTACTGGTGCAGAGGGCAGTGCCACTCCCTGACTCATCAGCACCTCCTCCAGCAGCTCAGCCAGTTCTTCCAGGTGCTGTGTATTGACTAGGTCTGCACTGCACATCCACAATACAGAGCTCTGGGAAGCCAATGCTGCAACAAAAAATTGGCCCGCAGCCTCAAGACCAGCCTCAGATTAGTCACTGAATAACTCAGGATGATCCTATGACTCATAATTTATTATGCCTATGAAGACTGGAAACAATCATATCCTGTGCCGTTGACCCCCATTCACCACACTACCAGTAGTGAGATAAATCAAAGTAGGAGTTAGCTTCTTATCCCCAGGAGAAATAACACCTTTGAGCAAACATAATCCGCTCAGGAGTCTTCAGGCTGCTTCTCCCAGATGTGAGATCCTTGGAGTGCAAAAAACAGGACTTTAACCTTCCAGCAAGCTGCCCAACATAAGGAAGGGGACTTGGAGGGGGAATGGGCAAGTTGAAGCTGTGAAGAAAAAAAGTAGAGATGATCAACAGGAAGTTGCATTTCCAGAAGTTAGTATCTGCACAGGCATCTGAGCAACCAGGTGAGGGGTCTCTTCAAAAGGAATGAGTCCATCATAAATCTCTACTGGGGCTTTTGCTTCTGAACTCATGGTGTCAGAGTTGAGGACAGAAGGAAGGGCAGGGAAGGATGCTGGTGGGAGTCTTGCTTCTGGAGAAGAGACCAATGACACAAACATATACTCTCTGGTATCCTTATGTTTGTGGCACAGGCTAGATCCAGTGCCAGCAGGTTCTCTGTGGGTGAGAGGGACAGGAAGGCCACATAGTGAAATGGCAGCTTGGCCACCTTTCCAAAGTCTACACCATGGCTCAGAAAGGAGTTATGGGCAAATGAAGGTGAACTGCTCAGGCCTTAAAATATCTGAAGAGGTGATAGAAATGAATTACTTGCATAAGTTGACCATTTTGCTCATCTTGTGCTGCCTCTTGTGAGCTGTCAGTAGGGTTTGCACCTAAGGGGTGAGGTCTCCCCCTTTTTATCTCCCCTTAGATAATGCTCCCACTGAAAAGGGTTGCAAAGGCACAAGGGTTTGCATCAGTCACACCCCTCCTCCACTATAGACCCGTTTGACCAAGATTCAGAGGTAATGCCATCTGCGGCCAAAGCTTTTCACCTTGAAGCTACCACTCAGCAGGTACAACACAGGTTGGGAGCAAGGCATCCTGACTTGCATCCCAGATTGTTTTGGGATTATGTGAGCCTCCCTGGGGAATGTTCAGCAGGAACTGACACTCATCACCAGTCCTGGCAGGGGTCTGAGCAGAGCCAGACGCCCTCCCTAGCCTGGGTCCCAACACTCTCCAAGCATGGAGCACACCAACAACTCAGAATAGCTGTCAAAGGAGGTGTCAAAGCAAACCCTGAAGTAAAGCCCTCCTGTGCTGGCATCAGGCTTGCAGGATGCCTTCCCCCTGCTGCAGACACCAGGCTTGGCCAGGAGATGGGCAATGTGGTGGGCTGGGCAGCAGAGGCACCTGAGTGCTAAACACACAGAGAATCCTACAGCAGCTGGCTACAGTGGGCAGCCCTAATGCCTGAAGAGATGCTTGGGCAGGCCAGGGAAAGATGGGGCTTTTTTTTTTTTCATTCCAAATGAAGTGTCTGGGGCATCTGAAAAAGTGAGGTAAAAATATAGAGCACAAAGCAGCAAGATTAGCCCCATGTCACAATGTACAGGTATAGCCCAGAACTGCATCTCTCAGCTGTGGACAGATAGCACTGCTCACCTGGATGTATGGAGGCAGCTCAGGCAGCAAGTTCAAAGAAATCCTTATCAAAAGGCATTTTTGGCCTTGGGAAGCCAGCCTTCGGCAGGTAAACAGGTGGCACTTGCCCAATAAGCCCACTTCCCTTTTGTAACTCTGTAATCACCTCACACAGACAGCAAGTTGCACCTCTGGAGATACTATCCTAAGGTAGGCAGCCAGCAAACCTCTGACATTTGAAGGGGAACCTGACCCTTCTCCCCTTCATGATTCAAAGCCCTTGGGATCCTCCCAACTCCCCACACCAAAGGGCAAGCCTTCCTCACAGCTGTGGTCAGGCACTCTCTGCATTCCTTTTGCACCCTCCTTCACTTCTGTGCAGGGGATATCACCTTCCTGCTCTTATCCACAGCTTGCCACCTCTTACGAGATCTGGAGTACTTGGCTGCTCTGGGATGGCCAGCAGCTCAGCCACCCCATCGTGAAGGGTGTCAGGTGCTGTGGGGCACAGCAAGGGCCAGCAGCTGCTTGTGGGGTGGCATAGTGCCACCAGGGCCACCTTGGCCTGGCCCCAAATGGGGGAGCTGGGAGCAAGCACAGTGCTTGCCCAGACCAGGACTGCAGACCTTGTGCTGGATGATCTGGATTATCCTTGAATTTCAGCCATCCCAAGCACAGAGAGACCGCCTGCACACTCATCACATGGACTACTATAAAAATACCTATCTCTCACTACCAAAGGTCCCACGAGCAGACAGAGGAGGACATGGCCTGTGAAATGAATTTTGTTTGGGCTTCTAAGGTCCTCTGTGGGACCATCCTGAAGGACAGGAGATTTATAGGGACTTCTAACACAGGCACTGTAGGTGGTGGTGGAGCCCAAGAAGAGCCTGGCTGACATACAGACCTGATAAGCAGTGCAAGCCATCAACAACAAGGGGTTAAACCAGCTAGCAGGTGCCAAAAGGGAGAGACAGACAGGGTTTCCAACCAAAAGCACTCTTTATTCCATTGCTAGTGGATTTTCTGTTGTCTCCCCAGGGCACCCTTTACTGCCTTTCACGGTGTCTCCACTCTCTGAATCACACAGTAAATGCAGCAGGCACGAGGAAAGCATCAGCTGGCTGCCTGAAGATAGCATTTTAGTTAGCCAGCAACCAAAACGTGGACGTGACCAGAAGCCTTTCAGGGAAAGTTCTCGTGCACAGGGTGAAAGGCTGCATGACGAGATCAGAGTGCCAGCCTGAAAACCTGGCCTCCCTCCATGTGTCCTCACCTCACCTTGGGCCAGGGCACAGGCAAGCCAGGTGCAAACGCTGGGTAGGGTGAGGGGCAACTGCTCTCCTATGTCCCAGCCTCTCCAAAGGGTTCTCAATCACGTACAGCCTCTCCAACCAGCCTGAGCTCACTTCCAACACCAAGCTATGATCACCTTACTCACAAGAGATGACAGCCCAGTTATATCCACCCTGGAGAATAAAGAAGAGTTGGACTGCTTCCAGGACCCCAGGTAAACCCCATCAGAGCTGGCTTGGGCAGGGCCTTGCTGCAGTTTGAGCAAGCTACCTCAAACATCCAGCATCCACACAAACGAATTCTATGAGTTGTCCCATCTGAAATATGCTATCCAGCCACTGTCTCATGAAGAAGTGGCTATCAGGTCACCTTGATCTGCAGATATCCTACCTCTCATGAGCCCTTAGAGGTAGGAAAAGAGAGGAGCACCAGGAATAGCCTGCCCAGCTTGCCATTGGTGGGACAGGGTTTGATGGGTTGATGAGGGTTTGATGTGTTGTGACTGACAGAAACATGCTGACTCATCCATCCAGGAGACCTGGGTCGCTCCATGCTGAGATTTCACATCCAGCTTAGCCCAGAGGAGAAGCACATACCTGCTGGTTTCAATTTTTCCAATTTGATGACTTGTAAACATTTCCCAGGTCACAAACAGGTGGTGCAGGTCTCCTGAGGATAGGCTTGCTGTCTTCATCACCTTGCACAGCCACAAGCAAAAGAGCCCACAGATCCACACAGAATAAAGCCAGTGATGAATATACAAGGGAAGCAACTTCTTGGGTTCTTCATGCAGAAACATCCAGATGGCTCACATTCTCACCTCACTGCTGTCCACAAGACAGTTACTGAACACAGTGAACCAAAGTGTCCTCAGGTACTCATCCTCTTTCCTTCACTCCACACTCCGAGGGAGTGACTGCAGGTCCACCTGTTGAGCTATCCAAGTCCATGCTAAATAGAAGCCAGATTCTTTACCTCTGCAAGAGGAGGAATAATGCAGCCATGAATTTAGTGGTCTGTATTACCCTGAGACGCCTCCCAGACGTCCAGGAAACATCCTGCATGCTCCTTTCCAGTGTGGACAGATGACTGATGCATGACACATTCATCTCCATGGATGACGAGGAAATTACACCACTGCCAAAGTTTTTCCTCCTAGACCCCAAAGGACATAAAGATGCAATGGTATCAAGATCCCTCATGAAGTCATAAGCACTGTCAGAACTAAACAGTTTTTTGTTCAACGTTATCCAGAATAGCAAGGTCTGGCTGAGCCATCCCTGACAATGAGTTACATACACACCAAGTCCATTACCAGAAAGGGCAGGCTCACAGCATTACTTTCACCTTGGATTGTAAATTCCACCAGGATTGCATCTACTCATGCCTGTACACTACCCAGCTCATGGGACTTGGCTCCTGACAAGAAAGAAGCAGGGCTGGGACCATCACCACACTGCTCAGCATCAGGATGGGAAGGAACCCAGGAGTCCTGCCCCCTTGGTCCTGCCCATCACACCACCCTCTTCTCACCAAGCAGGGAACTTGGGCTGAGCTCCATGCAAGGATTCTGGTGCCTACCTCCCATTCATTTCAACGGGTTTTAGGTACCTAGATGCTTTTGGAAGCTCTGGGCCCAAATCTGAGAGTCCAATTGGTAGGCTGCTGATGCCCTGTAGCCTCCAGAGGCAATGCTGGAGAAAATGTCACACAATGGAAGAAAACCAGGATGCAAGGCAGAAGGAGAAGGCAAAGGAAATCAATGTCAGAATTAAATTCTTTAATACAAAAAAAAGTTTGTTTGTCGTTGTTGTCGTTGTTTTAAGATATATCTGTAATTTCTTTGTTTAAAAATAAATATGTACTAAGGAATATCTTGAAAAAATTCACTAGACACAATATGTAGTGTTAATATCTTTTTTCCCCGCAATTATTACAGATAAACAGTAGCACCAATAAATAAAATGATAACAAATATTAAAATTAAAAAGGAGAGAGATTCAAGATGTAGAACTTTCTATTTTTTCCTGTTTCTTCTTTTTACATATATAAAAAAATCGTAGTGTCTATTTAATCCGAATCACACATATACATAAACATATATATATATACAAACACATAGCCAAATATATATATATATAGTATGTAGATGTATATCTAACCGTTGTCTCAATAGGAATGTGTAGGGGTAGGTGTTAGAGAAATTAATTAAATAACTGCCCATAACATGCTACTGACTCTGCCAACAATTGGGGAGAGACGGGATGGGACAACAGGAAGGTTAAATTTATACACAACCAGTAAAAAAAAAAAAAAAAAAAAAAAAAAAAAAAAAAAAAAAGAGGTACGGCTTATAAATAGTTGAAATTAAATATTAACAAAGAATACTGAAAAATCCCTACTCTTTAATTAAATTATCTGTTTAATTTCTAATTTAAAAAGGGATATTAAATAAGTATATAAAACACTTTCTCTTCCCTCCCCCGATCGGAAGCCTCTGTCTTGCACACGATGCAGCATGAGTATTCTACATTGCAGATGCAAGCACCCACCCGTGTGTTTTCTCTCCTTCTGAAAGCCATCAGTTGGATGGGGAGATCCTAGTGGTTAGTAGTCACTTGTTGTGAGTCTGTTTTTAGACTGTCTTGTCTTTTTGGAAGCTTTCTGTGTTGTACATTGTCAGGCGTTGAAAATTCAATCGCAGATGATGTTTGTCAGCATTCTGACACAGACTGAGTACCTTTTTGATTATTATTATTATTAATAATAATTTTAATCACAGAACTAGATTATATATATCCACATAGACGTACAAACATACTTTCAGGGGCGCGTGTGTGTGCGGGCGTGTGTAAGGTGGGTTTCACGTACACCACAGCCTGCACTGCAGATACACACATAGCCAAGAACCTCAGGACACAGCTAAGGGACTCCAGCTGCCTTCACATTTGATTCCCCAGCCCAAAACATGGAAAAGGAGCCTGGTATTTACAGTACGTCATTAAAAAAAATCTTGACGTTCTCAAGGGTCATTCACACTGGGCACGCAAACTGAAGGCAGCAAAAGTTGCTTTCTTTTTTTCCCCCTTCAATCTTGGCATACATATATATTATTTTTTATATATATATATGTATAAAAATAAATATATATATATAAAAAAGAGATAAAAACACATACATACATATATACATACACACAAATTCATACATTCACATACATACACACACACACACCCACTACTGTGTATATACTTTTGATTAATATCCCTTTCCAGAAATGTTCCATAAGCATCTTGGATGCTCTTGAGTGGCAGCTCTGTGCATGAAGAAAGCAGACAGTGCTGAACAATTGTGTGGCTATGCACCGGTCCCCGTTCTTGCTTCAGCACACTGTAGACCTTGTGTCCTTCTGCAGCCACCAAGGGCGGGAAATCTAGACTCCTGTGATTACTCCTTGAACAGAAAGTCAGTGCGTGTCAGCTGCCCACCATCCTTAAGAGAAGCCAGCATGTCTCTCTGGCAAAGGTTCTACAGCGAATAAAGTCAACACAAAATGTACACTGACATCCCATGTCCCAGCAAGGCAGGCAGGTTATGAGACGAGTAAGGGCGAAGGCTGGGGGAAGAGAGGGGAGGAGGAATCCTTGATCACGGAGATGGCCATTTCCTTGGCCTTTGACCCATCGCACCCTAGGATGCCACTCTTTGGAACTCCCTGCCCATCCTCTCCATCAACTCTCCTCCCTGTCCCAGGCAAGGAGAAGGTGGTTTGTGGTACAGCACACTCTACAGAGAAACAGCGGAGGCCACACAAGTCAGTTAGAGTTAAGAAGTTTACACCCAGCGCTTCTACTCAAGTCCAGTCTTAGCTTGTATCTTATGCCCCAAGTAGCCCGCTTGTGTCCACAGCAGTCGAGTATTATCCAGTGAAGACACCAATAACATTAGCAATGTTAAAAAAAATAATCAGTGTATATATATATATATATATATATATATATATATATATATATATATAAAATATATATATGTGTGTGTGTATGTGTGTGGTTAAGATATACATATATGTATATATAGATGTGGTTAAAATATATATACATATATATATATGTATATGCATGTATACACACATATATATGTATGCATGGGAAAACCCATCAAATACACCCCTATAAGTCTTCCTGGCTCTGTTATTTAGCAGCATAAAAAGAAAAATAAAATAAAACAGTTCAAAACCCAAAGGTGAATTCTGTGCGGCGGGTGCCTTGGGGAATGTTCCTTCCGGAGTCCATCGTCCGTACTGAAAGTGCTGTGCTCTACCGATCCTTCATTTTTAGGGTTCATTTGGATTAGTGTTTTGTTTTGTTTTATTCTGTCCAGGTGAGAAATCAGGCTCCAGAAACAGGGCTGTTTCCCCTTCTTTTCCGCGGCTCACCGTCTAGGTTTTTCACATCTGTCAAAGAGAAGAAGGAAGGAAAAAAAGAGAACAGGGGTTAATGTTTGTGATGGGAGTGCAACTAGGGCAGGGAAGGGAAGTAAGGGTGGTGGCTAATGTGTTTAAGAGCACATGGTGTTAAGACATGACATGATCGTCACTGGTGGGGTGAAGTGCTGTGCAGATGGGCAAATCAGCTGAGAATCTCTACCCCACAAATGGGTCAATGAATTCTATTCCACCAGGCTCACCCAGACAGAGCAGGGGGAATACTCAAACGGGTAAATTTAGGAGCAGAATCGGTGGCTTCCTCACAAAAAATCTGAGTGTCTTGTTTGCATCTTTGCACACCACACACACAAATACACACAAACATAGAAAAACAAGGCTAAGCAATACATGCAGAGACACGCCCTCAGCTCTCCACCTAGCCTCTTGTTTGGAAGCAGTGCAGACAACAAGACCTCATGCAGGCAAGAAGGTGAAAAGTAAGTGCTTTTCATTCCACTAGCTGCTGTGAGTGGGGGTTAGCACCAGAGAACAGCTGTGCCCTGAAGAAGCAGCAGGAGAAATGAGAATTGACCCTCCCCTGTAGGTCCCAGTTCTAATTCTACAAGAAAGAGCAAGACGGACTTCAGTTTAACCAGCTTTTTATCTGGAAACTGATAAGCTAACGACTCCTATGACTCCTTCCCATTTTTCTGGCCAACATATCACCTCTGGAAACCTCTCTTAGTGCCCATTATCCCATCACAGAGAGGGACTAGTAAGAGAAAACTAGCAAACCCCTTCTATCATCATGACTTTTTCAGAGTATTGTTTGGCTTTTCATTGTATTTGTTACTGTTTCTCACCCTCCAAACTCTGTGGGGTAATTATCAGTTTCTCTGGACTTTGGAAAAGAAGAAGGAGGAAAAGGCCAACATTAAGTCTGGTCTCAGACTTCAGGGGTTTTGCTCACTAGGAGAAGTTTAACTCTGGAAGTTGCTCTATTCTGGCCCCTCCATCAATTACTTTCCCACTGAAATTAGAGCACTCCAGAAAAATTCTCTGTATACAGAGCAACTTCCATCACATTAACAGTGCCCATGCCTCTCTGGCTTGGACTCAAAACATTTTCACACCCAAAGGAAGCACTTGCTACTTGTATCAGCCTTAGCCACCTAGCCAATGGATATCTCCTCTTTTCAGGACACAGCCACAGAGGACTCTGGATTGCCCTCCCTTGTATTCTCCTACTGAGCTGTTGCCGCTGCAATACTGCAGAAACAGGAACAATCTCCTAGACCTCTGTGAAAGGGATCTGAGTTCAGAGTCACAGCCAAGTGCTCATTAGCAACCCTATTTATATATCTCCCTCTACACAGGTAGGATGATCTCACACCAGAGGTGCACACATAGCTTGTTCGACTCAAGACACCCCAATGAGCTCACCGAAGTGCTCAGGTGAGAACTGGGAATCAGTTTTCTTATGTGTCTGTGCCACAGATGGTGTGTGACAGCACTCAGATGACACATGCACAGCATAGATCTCCAAACTAACACTAACCCCACAGTGGCTTTATGTCTCCCACCTCACACCTGAAATACACACCTCTGCCTTCACCCAGAGTCAGACTTAAATCTGCTGTATTCCATTCACAGTCCTGAGTGCAGCCTCTGAAACCACAACTCTGGACAGGACATGGACAGGGAACTGTGACCACAGTACAAGAGGACAGGGTGCTCTCCCTGGCTTTTAGAAGAACAAAGAGGCAAAGGAGAATGTAGGGTCAGCCTTGAGGGAGGCTCCTACTGGCTTTCTTCATTCTGCACACACTAAAGCATCTACAAGCCACAGAAAAAGGGCTTGGAAGACAGGGGTGGTCAAATCCTAGTCAGTTGAGGATTTGTCTTTGTCCAACGGTATGCTCAGAGTTGCGTACAGGTAAGGTACAGAGGAGTACAGACCCTCCCCCTGCCTACCTCAGCAACATGAACTCCATTATCCTATTGCATGGTAAAGAATACCTGGGATACAAAGGGCCTGTCTCTGGGAGCCATTCCCATTCAAGTCCTGAGAGCACACCTGAAACGCACAGCTGGCCTCTGACACAAGGAAACACTCCTCATCCCAGTTAGCCCCTCTGCTCGCCGGGCCCACGTAGGACAGAGAAAAGTAATCAAATAGCACTGGTGCCAGAAGTCAGCAGGAAGCAAGCTCCCCCCATCTTTCTCTTTCTCTCTCTTTCTCTTTGTGTGTTTCATCCTTCAGGACACAAACCTGCAAGTGCGCTCGTTTAACTCAAGCTGCCTCGACTTGCAACGTGAGTCTGTGAATTTGCAGGAACATTTACAGGTCTGGGGATCTTGTACAAACAAGTGCTTTCTCCTCTCTGAGCAAGGCTCACAGTGACTGCAAAAAGGCAAAAGGAAAGATGTCTAAGCTACAGCGCTTCAGCAGAAAGAAAATACACATGCAACACCCTGAACATCAAAGCAATCCCCTTGCCCCCTCCCGCAGCCCCCATGCTGCCCACTGGAGTGCCACGGGCTGATGGATTTTCCAGCAGCACCTCGACAGCCCCAGGACAGCAACCCCTTGCATTAGCATAGAGAAAGAAAACAGGCCTTCTGCACAGTATTCACAAATGCTGCATTGGATCCATTGGCTCAGGCCAGAGGGAGTAAGAAGGGGAAAGCAAGGATGGGAAGGTGAGAGGTCCCAGCCAGCTATTGACACATCAATAAAAGAAGTTCTCTGAAGTGGACTATTTGAGTAGAAAGAGGCCAGCGGCTAAACAAGTTTAAATACACAGGGTCTATCCTTCCCTGGAAAGCAGCTGGGCTCCAGCATCATATGCTAATCTCTGCAGCCGGCACTGCTCTCCTTTCTGTAAGCCCCATCCCAGCTTCGCCACCTAAGCGTCTCCTATGGAGGGGCCGTGAATTTACAATGCAGAATTTTGTGAACCACCATGAGAGAGGCAGAGCAAAAGAGACAGGGAGACAAGCCACCAAATCCAGCAGAAAGAGAGAAAAAAAAAACCAGACAGAGATTCCCCCCTGGCTCCCCAGCACCCCCTCTCTGGCTTCCCGCTGTCCCCCTTCTCCTTTCCACCTGTGACTCCACCAGACACGCACGCATATGTGCACACGCACGCACACACACATACACACATGCATGGTAGATGTCAGCCTGCCTGTCACCAGTCATCATAGCAGTGAGGGCACGAGACAAGTGGTGGAAAGCAGAAGACAGAGCTGCAACTGAAAGGCGTGAAGAAGTGCAGGGTACTCGTCCACCCACAACACTCTTGTGCCTTGGGACAATGGTCACCACTGATGATTAGAGCCAAGCAAGCTAAAGGCAGCTTCCCTGAGATAGCCTTAGTGCCAGAGCAGTGCCACCACCAGTGCTGCCCCTGCAGGATCTGCAGCCCACCAGTGACTGGGAGGGGAGGGTGAGATTTGAGCGAGTAGCAAGCAGGCAGACTGGTTTGGGGAGAGGGAGGGAAGAGAGTCTACAAGCAGAGGACACAAACGTACAAGCTGAGTGGTTTGTACCGGCCTTTCTTGCGCTTTCTCTTTTGACCCTTCCCCCTTCCTCGCTTTGATTTTCTGGAAGAAAAACAAAAAAAAAAAAAAAAGAGAAAGAGAGAGAGGGGGAAAGAAAGGGAGAGATAGAGAGAAAACGGAAGAAAACGCAAGGAAGAAGAGGAAAAAAATACAGCCATGTGCCTTGCTGGGAGGGGAGAAGCACATGAGGCAGGTCTGGAGAGTAAATCCCAGGGCCGAAGCACAGATCTCCACCTCGCACACACATTCACCGGCTCCGGCGCTCCTGTCAGCTCTGCAAACAGCCTGCCCACAGCCAAGCAAACACCAGGGAACTCAGCAGAGACCATGTCCTGCAAGGCTGCTGTGAGCAGAGGTGGATCTGCTGGAGCCTCAGAGGGGCACCTTCCCCCTCCAGAGAGGGGTAGTGGGAAAGGGGCAGGGGGTGAGAGGGAGAAGGAACAGAAAGCTTTGTGAAAGCATCACACCACCGCAGTGAGTGCAGACAACCATTCCAGGCGACAAGCACAGGCGCACAACAACTGACAAAAGGCAACCAGAGTGAAAGGACTCTCCTCAGGTTAGAGGAAACAACTCTGACCTGATGGACTGCCCAGCACTGGGCCTAGCTGAAGGGGCAGCTGAGCTCCAACAGCTCTGCTGCAGGGCGGGTGCCAATCCTGCCCTGAGATGGGAGCACTCCACAGACAAGGGAAGAGATTTGATCTACACAGCACTGCTGTGTGGGAGAGGGTTATCCAACCTGAAGGCTTTGCTCATTCACCTCACCTCCTGCCTGTGGTTCAGAGGACTCCAGGAGACCTTACTTGGATGTCTGTAACATCTCCTCTGGCAGCCTCCATTCTGAGTACTGAAGAGTAAAGAGGGGGAAGAGGAAGGCCTGACCTAGTTATTTTACCCAGGAGAAAACCAGCAAGCAGCTTTCAGTTCTTCCCTCCTTTCCCTCCTGTCACCTTCCACGTGGATCTGCCATACAAACAAGCAGATGGAGCCAAGGCACTGACTCCATTCTGAAAAATTCACCAGTTGCCTCATTCTTGGGCAGGAGCTGAGCAGGCAGGGGCTAGGACATATAGTCCTGGACACTAACCATGGATCCCTATGGGCCATTTGAGAGCACAGGGAGCGAGGGAGGCTGGAGCCTGTACTTCTCCTTGAGCCACATTAGCACAGGAGCAAGGGAGAGACATGCAAGGAAAAGGCCCTAGGCAAAGCACCAGGGCTTGTCAGGCAAATGAGTCCCATCTCTGAGGCGGTTCAGCAAAGGCTCCCTCATTCCCTGGGGCAGCCCACCTCGGGAGAGAGCTGTCAAAGGGAATTGGGGAGACAGAAGAGAAAGCACCATAGGTGTCTCCTAGGCCCTGTTCAAGTTGTCTCACTGGAACAAGTGTCAGAGCATCAGCTCAGTCCCGGTTCTGCCCTACATGTCAGGCAGGAGTCACAGGGAGACGGTGAGGGGAAGAAAATCAACCTGAAGGGAGGAGAGGGGTACCAATATAACAAGACTTTCAATCCAGCACAAATCAAAGCACACCAGTCTCTCCCATCCCTTCCCTTCCCTTCCTTCCCTGGGGAGTGCAGAACCAGCAAAGAGCAGGCAAGGTGCTGTTAGAAAAGGAAAGTGAATGCAACACAATCCGAGCTGGCTGCTACACCCACACCCCATCCTCACCAGAGCTCACACAGACCAAACTCTCACACACCTTCAAACTACAGAGCCACACAGACCAACCGGCCCCGACCGGCCCTGTGCAGAGAGGACTGTTGGCTGCACGCAGTCTGATGCAGCCAGGAGCAGATTTCCAGGGGGAGGAGGAGAGGCTGGAAGGCAGCTAGAAACATACAACCACCAGGAGAGGGGTGAAAGAAGCTCTCTCTCTCCTGTTTGCTCCCTCTGTCTCAGATTCAGTCGCATCTCCAAATATTCACTCCTTCCTCTCCAACTCCGCACCTCTAAATGGCAGTTGCTTTCCCAGTCATGCACAGCCCAGCTGATCCTCTCACTCAGAGAGATCATTCTTTCTTTTTAATGTTGTTTCATATTTTATGCGCGTCCCTGCAACTACTGCAGGATTAGACTTATTTTTCTACTTTCCACAACCTTTTTACTGTGGGGAGAAGTAAATGGAAGGTCGTGACTTAACCTTCTTCAGGCCACCAAAGCAAATCTATCAGATTCAAAAAATGCTTCATGAAAGCTTTCACTGAGACCCAGCTAGGACATCCACCTTCCTTTTACACCCTCCCAGGTCCCCACCCAACCAAAACCAGTGTCACATCCTGCATGGCATCAGTCCTGCCTCCACCAGGCCTCTACTTCCACCTCTCCCTGTAGCCAGCGGAGTTCCTACCAAAGCTGCTGTGAAAGAAGCCAGCAAGTACTCACTCAAGCAGCAAGAAAAAAATTAATAATAAAGGAAGGCAGCAATTTGCAGTAACCAGAAACACCCCAGGAAGAGGGAAGGGGAGAATGGGGGCTGCACCTTGAATCCATTCCAGCAGGACAGACACGACGGGACTTCCCTGACTCGGGAAAAAGCATTAGGAATGACTGCCATGGCCATGGGTCATGCAAGGTCCATGTCTGGGGTATGAAGGAAGGACCATCAGATCTGAGTTTCTGTGACCACCTGGAATGGATTCAGAGCATCGCCCCATGCAGTACCATATGCCATTTCCAAAAACACCTTCTTAAAGTGAGTATATCCAACCAAAGGAAAGGGCGTGGGGAAGTGGGGAGAGGAAATGCCAACCAACCACCAAAAGAGAAAGGAGGAAAGGCTTGTCACTTACTTTTCTTGTTTGTTTTTGACATCTTTCTTTGGTCTGTGGGGAAAGACAGAACAAAGACCTCATTAGAAGAGAGTTTATCACATATACTTCTGATATCATCCCCAGTTCCCACCAAGTCCAGGGAAGGACATGTACAGGCAGCATTGCAGGATGCCCATGGCACAGGTGAAGTGATTCATCTCAAAGTGCTTTTGCTCTCCTGTTGACCCATGCTGGTGGGTAGTGCCAGAAGATCCCAGGATGTAGGTTAGCACTGTCCACCTGTGATAGCTAGAGATGGAAGAGCCCTGACAGCAGAGGGCTTTTCTTCCCAGGCTCAATCATCCCGCTGCAAACCAACCAAGTAGGCTGCAGAAGTGTCTGAACAAGAGTCCCAACCCAATGGCAGAAAAAAGGAAGGGCTCAGAGTAAGTTTATTGCAAGAGGAACCAGTGTTGCTCCATTCTCACCTGCAGTCACATTTACTGTGCTGTAAGAAGCTCATGTGTGATATGTGCTGACTCTGATGGGGTTTAATTCTCATGATCTGGAATGAAAGAAACAGAGAGGGTCACTGCCTGTTCACCCTTCATCTTCAAATCAGGCTGTTGTACAGCAAAGCACTAACACCCCAGGTGCTCCTGGGAAGAGCAGGGCAGAGTTCGAGCTAGCTCTGAGGCCCTGTACTCCCAGTCAGAAAAGGCCTTTGATCACAAGCGAGCAGCAACACCAGACTTGTGCCAAACCTCTGTTTGCTCAAGCATGTCTGGTGCCAGCTCTGGTGGACTGCCTTGGAGACAGGCATGGGAGAGGGTATACCACCATAGCAAGGTTCTCAATGAGCCCTCCCTGGCTGATGCTGGACAAACAGTAGCTGAACATCCAGCCTGATTGTGCACAAGCCATACTCAGTTGCATGCAAAGGTCCCAGCTGAAAATTCCAAATCCAGGTCCTCTTCCTTATGCCACCATTCCTTCCCAGCTGACATCTCACTTTCTCAGTAACTTGACACACAAAAGAAATCTGGAGATCTGTGTTTAAAAGGGTCCTGCAAAGCTAGACATCACCCAGACCCAAGCCCCAGGTACCTCCAGGGAAGTTATTTAGAAGCTATGGAGTATTGTCACATTCTCTTAACCCAGAACACAGATGGAAAACTAGCTCTAGAGATCTGCTTAAGTGCCTCTGACTCTTTACAGGCATGCAGGCATACCAGTCAAGAACTATAATTCAGCAAGGAATGGTAGGAAGAAAACCATCCCTAGCTACATCAAGCTAGTATGGTCTGGCCCAGGCTGGAGCCTGCAAGTGGAGAAGTAGTATAGGGAACCATGAGAGGGCATAGGCTGGTTCTTCAACAGTTCCAACACAGCCCAAATTTCAAGTAAAAGGACCTGCTGGTAAATCACTTAGTACTGCACATCTCTCATCAATATTAAAAAGTGACAGCAATATTTACAGTGGCCATTTAAGAGGCTAAGGGACAAAAGTAGGTGAGGGAGCCATGGGTTACAGGTAAGGGGCACCAGCATGATTTTGGACATGAGCTGGGATCCAGCCTCACAGACGAGGGCAGTAACAAAACTCTCTAAATCCATCTGCATCTTCCCCATTGGCCCAGTCTTTGCTATCATGGCCACCTCTGTCTCTTCCAAGAAACAAATTCAGCAGCCTCCAAACAAAAGAAGAAGATGCCCAGAGGCAGAAAGGCTTTTCCAGCTGACACAGAAGCGGATTGTTTCTTAGAGCCCCTTTAACCCCTACTGTGCCAAGGTAGCTAATGACCAAAATTCCCTGCTCTGTTGGTACAGGCTGACCTCACATGCCCTTCAGGTGAGAGTACCAACAGGTTCTCCCCTTTTGCCCTACTCAGCTGGGTCAGAACAGCAGCTGTGTGTAGAATTAAGGTGGAGCAAGAACCAAGGAATATGTTGAGAACTTGGGAGGTAACACCACCAGAAATGCTCCTTTGCATTCTCTAAGCACGAAGCGCTCGTTTGCAGAAACACTCCTTTGCATGCTCCTGCCTACTGTATTTGGGCAAGAGCCAAAAAACAGACCTTCCTCTTAGCTTTAAAGAGACATGGGCGACTCATCTTTTAACCCTGTGAGGTTTAACACAGAGCACCAGAGTCAGAAGACAGGTTCCCTGGGGTAGGTTGCATTTCCTCTGAATTAGCTGGGAGTTGGGACTTGGGGTGGCTGTCCAAGATGTGATGGCTGACTTGCTTCCTTCCAACCATGCATGGCAGATTGCAAGCTGGACCCTCACCTCCATTGTGACGTTGTACACATCCACAGGGACACATTCTAGGCCCTCATCGCCGCAGCAACCCGCACATCTCATCAGAGGCACACAGGATGGCTTGAATATGTACTCCACCTCATCAGGGTACTCCTGGAAAATGTCCACCAGGGTCTCAATAGTCCTGCAGAAGCTGCGCTCGTAGACTTCCAGGAATTTGATAACTAAAAGAGGAATGGAGGGAATAAGTTAATGCAAACTTAGCTCAAGAATGTCTAGTGCTTCACCCCTTAAAGTGAGCCAGACAGTTGCAACACAGCTACCCTATGCTCTTCACTAACAGTCTTGCAGGCCTAAATCCTTTGTCTGTGCTCTGCATACACACACATCAAGTGGGAAGGGAAAAAATCACCTACGGCTGCTTCAGGGCAAAGGCAAGATGGACAAAAGAGCCTCACTGTTTGCCTCCCTGGTACCATGACGCATGCCACAGGTGACTCTTCCCCAAACCTCTTCTCTGCTATTCCCCATATTCCTGGCATGCTGCCACTAAGAATATCAGATCAGCCAAAAAGCTGCAGGAGATAATCTGCACTCTGGATTAAGGCCTTTCACTGGTTTGCCCTTTACTCCCTTTCAAAACAGCCAGTGGATGCCCCAGTGGGTTTTGAAGTCAGAAGCATCCTTTGTACAGACCTCAGCACACAAACACTTCTAAGAGCAAGCAGAGGCTCTGAACCACGGAGCTATGCATCTTTACCCTTCCTGTCATCTATGTCTTTTGGCCATGCAGAACATCCACCTCAGCAGGTCATCACGGAACCATGACAGCATCCACTACAAAGTGACAGCCTCCATGTCTCCACACTGACCACTATCCCACACTGAGGAACCAAGCCACCCACTGAAAGATTCAAAGTAGGCTCACAGCACCCCCAGGATTAACCAGACTATATATTTGGCTACTGAACCACAATGAGACAGTGTAGGAGGGGGAACAGGGTGGATCTGCCATTATCCCATGCCTTCCCTACAAATGGAACAAACACTAACTGCTTGCGATCTGCACTGATTTCACAAGTATTTCTCAATGTTTCCCAGTCTCTTGCCAAAGCTTCACTCTGCTGCTTGGTCAAGGGTTGGAGAGGTTTAAAGAGATGAAAGATAGTATAGATAAGTACACATACATACAAACCCTGGGCGCTAGTACAGTACTGCAAACAATGAGTACCTGGAGTCCTCCAGGCCTCCTAGCTGTAGCACCACACTGGCAACTGAGGATGTCTCACATGATCAGAGGGTAAGAGTATGCACAAGGAGAGAGTACCTGCCCCATGCTGTTATGCACTGTAATGATCCACCTGTACAGTATGCAGAGTCCTCTAGCACCAAGGTTGATAACTCAGAGTGATAAGAGCAAACTGCTTGCATCATGGAAAATCATGGTCTCCAGTAAGCGTTTCTAAAGTGCCCTGAACTTGTGACAAACTGGCATAAAGGTTACTTTGCCACAAAAATGCAAAAGCTGCAGGGCTTGGAGCTCACAGCCCGCAGTTAATTGTTGAAAGTTAATTCTAGGTCATACAGGGCTGACAGTGCCATAGTGTTGAAGTGCTGAGAGCGGGTACAAGAGGGGAGGAGCTTCCATCCGAGGAGTTTGAAGTGTCAGAGAGAGTGAGCAGCTATTAAAAGAGAAAGTGGCTTGTGAAAGGGAAATGTAGCCTGGCAGGCATGGACTGCTTTGTTGGTATTCCTTGTCTAGAAGACAACATGTTTCTATTCCTTGTTCCTTACTCTTCCCTCCTCCCCTAACTGCCGTATGTCTCCTGTCTGCTATCCTATCTTGTCTGTGACTACCTCCTTCTCCTCCTTTTTCCTGTTCTCCTTGGAGTGACTTTAGTCACCTCCTATGTTCCAACACAGTTGAACAATTTAATATGTGGGAAATTCTGCAGGCACAAAGATAATCGCTGAACTGCACTGTTGATTATTCACACTATGCCAGACACAGGATCTGAGAACTCTGGCAGTAAAGGCATAGTTCAGGATAAAAATGCTTACAGACCTACGTCAAGGGGAGGGACAGAAAGTAAGAGGGAGGGAAAGCAGCAGTTACCTGTGCAGATCAAATGCTGCTCACCACACCAGTCTGGGGCATAAAGGAGGCAGAAACCGAAACAGTAGAAAAGTAAAGTGAAACTGACCAACGTCTGCCATGCTTTTCTAAATGTTTGCACTACCCAAGCATTTGGATTACACCAGAGAATCCAGAATAACAGATTGGCCCCAGAACAGCACATTCAACTTCTTTCATAGGGCCTTTACTTTCACAGCTGCACCCTGACAACTATACTTGAGAACTGGGAGATTTGACAGGACTTAAGCCTTCTCATGAACAATCTGGGAGTTTCTACCTTTACTTTAACATGTGATGGTTTTCCAAGGTCTGAATCAGCCTTTGAAAAGGAACCAGGGAATCTTTCCCTAGCTGCCAGTCAGAAAATCTTACCACAAAAGGCACCTTGCCTGATTCTGCTGGACACAGAACATTCACATGGAGGCTGTGCAACACTGTAGTTAATTTGCACAGTTACCACCCAAACCAAACTGGAGCACATGACTGAGGTACAGTCAACCTCACAGCAAAGCCCTGCCCCTTTTATCATATATCTACACTTACTCCTGTCTACTGGGAGTTAGATTCCACACTTTGCTGGGCTGAATCTGCCTGTGCTTCCTTTCCACTGGTTGTGTCATGAATGGAAGAAAGTCTCTTTCATGGGGAACACAGGAAGGTCACCAAAGGACTAACCACTAGGTCTGCTCCTATCCTGTAGTCTGAGTTTCAGACCACATTAGAAGTTAATCCCACAATTAACTCACACTCCTACCCTGCAAAGCACCACCAGATTTGAGTCAGGTTCTTTGTCGTGAATGGAGGGGAAGTAAGGCTAAAGCCAAGACAGGACCCACATTAACTCTTCAACACAGAGTTTAAGTTCAAGCAGTCAAGTGAAAACATGCTGGACTAGTAAAAGGAGAAAGTCTGTGATCATTTTGTCTCCCTCCCCATCAACGGCTTAGCAGCAATATAGACACACTACTATTTTAAAAATAAAAGTGCAGCCACAAGTGGTGGTGGTTTCCTTTATTTATACCAGAAAAATCTTCTCCTGTGAAACAAAGCGTGTTTGTCTGACTCCTCTACAACTTCCGGTGCCCCAAAACATGTGGAAACCTCTCCTGAGCACAAAAAGGTAGAGGCTGAAGCTAAAATAACAGTCTCCAACTAGAATTAAGTCCATCCCAAATAAAAAACCTGTCACAGCTTGATGGGTCAAAGAAAGCATAAAATGGCCAAAGACACAAACCCACCTTTCACCCCAAGCCCTAAGAGCTTCAGTGGAAGGGACTGTCCTTGGTTAACAGAAGCTCATCATCATCTCTTCACAGATGAGAAACTGAGCTACACAGAGGGGACCTCTAAGGTCAAACCACAGAAGCAGAGCCAGGAAGTGCCAGGAGTCCTGATTTCTATTTCACAGATGTATCTACATCACAGAACCTGAAATAGCAGCAAGACAACAACACCGAAGTCTCACCACTTACATTGCCAGACCAGCTTCTACTGCAATCCCATCAGACTTCTTGTGACAGAAGTTAATTCTGCTTGATTCTTTCCCTCCACAGGAGGGATTTGTTGGACACAACAAATGGCACAGATGAGCACTAGCTCTTTTCTACCAACAGCAGAGGACTGGTTACCAAAATAAGCCTCACAGCAGGCTCCATCTTGATCCCTCTGGAGTCACTGAACCTTCTTCTGTTGACTTCAGCAGGAGCAAGGGTCAAGCACAACAGACAGCAGCCCACCAGCAAATCAGAAATTTTGGCTGTGCAAAATGGACACCTATCCCAAGCACAGTTTGCCACAAGCCTCTGGCGACACACATGGAGTCTGTCACACCAATAAAGTTACAGAAATTGAAACTGACTGCTACAGAGGAAAAAAAATAAAAAAATAATAATAAAAAAAAAGAAGCCAATCTCGGCCCACACTGCTGGAGCCCTCTGCTGACCTCCAGCTGGAATAACGCTGAAGGTCACAGTCCATGAGGACCCTGCAAGACATCTGCCAGACCCTGCCATGCAACAAGTGATCTGCTCTGCTATGCAGTTAAGGGGAAAATACAGTTAGGATGGTCTTAAAAAGGTGATGATCACCTCAGCCTGAAGGTTCCAAAGTTCACAGTCCTTTTATCCCACTGCTGAACTGAGGTGTGTGGAGAGAAGCCAACCTCCTGACACACAGGGTTTCACTAGACAGGGAGCTCACAGGAGGCGTCTCTGACTAAGCCAGGGGCTGACTGCCCTTCTGGTCTACATTTACTTCCATGAACCAATGAGGCAGGGGACACCGTCACAACCTGGCCTTTGGGCAACCAGAAAGACACAAGAGCACAGCACCTGGAAAGGCAACACCTTGTTTCCCCGCCAGGCAATGGTCCTGTCCATACTGGACCACCAGGAACAAATCAGTAGAACCTATCAGATCACAGTGCTGTTCCCTGAATCGGCAAAGTCTGCTAGCCCAAACCAGAATAAAAAGGTGTATTTTTCAAGCCTGGCTCTTTACAATTTCCTGACTGCAGGGGTATCTAACATTGCTGGGAGGCATGAGCCCAGAAAACCATCCTAGATTGTCCCTTTCTCCTTCTCTTACTCGGAGACCTGCCGTCTGGGGGCTGCTCTGGCCTTTGTTCGGGGATCAGCCCTGGCCACCCAGCTGGGCATCACCAGCAGCACCGGGAGAGAGGTGGGCAGCAAAATTTGACAAATCCCTTCCTATAGCACTGTGGCGAATCCCGAGCAAACTGCTCACCGCTACTCAGCTCTTTGTGTGCCCCCGTGTGTGCGCAGATAATACATATATACATATATATATATATATATATATAAATGAGCGTGCGTATGTGCACCAGCGCACGCACGCAGTTTCCCTCGGAGTTGTGGTAAGCCAGGGGCGGGCTGGGCCAGCCCTGCTGCCCGCCCTGGCACCGCGGCCGCCCCGGAGCCCGTCCCCACGGCCACCCCCGGCCCGGCCCGGGCCCGCGGCGTGGGGCGGGGACGCTGAGGCCGCCACGAAGGGGTTGATGGCGGCGGCACCTCCCGCCGGCAGCCCCCGGTCCCGCTGCCCGGGAGGTGGCGGTGTTGGCCGCCGGCGGCTCCGGGGGCTCCTTCCCCCCAACCCCGGGTCGTCCCCGCCCGCCGGGAAGCCACCCAGCGCTTACCTTCATTGGGTTTCCGCTCCCCATCCCCCAGAGCGGGCGCAGCCTTCGACAACTGCAAAGACAACAGAGAATCAGTCACAACACGGAACCGTGACGAGGTCCCGGGGCGCAGGAGTTCCCGGGCAGGGGCCCCGGGGGTCCCGGTCCCGCCGGGCAAGGGGCGGAGGGAGCCCCGGCGGGAGGGGGCGCCCCTGAGGCGGAGCCGCTCCCCCCGGCGGACAGAGGAACCTTTTGTTCCGCCGTCCCCGGGGGAGCCGAGAGGGGCACGGGCAGCCCGGGCTGAGGGACGGGGCTGGCAAAGCGATGTGGCGGGCCCGAGAGAGGCCCTGAAGGGAGAAACGCGTCCCCGGGGAGCTGCTGTCAGTGACCTCGGGCAAACGCCGGGAGCAAATGCGAGCCCGGGGGAGAAAGTAACGGGGTGACCCTGCTGCTGCCGCCAACACGACCGGCGGGCCCGGGCACCACTTCTACCCGTGAAGGTGAATCTGGCCCGGGAGGGCAGAAAGGGGAGAAGGGCGGCCAGGCACAGAAGGTCATCGGTCCCCTCTCAATGTCACAGATGTCTGTCACCCAGCAGTGGTGGCCACGGAGGTGTCGGCATCTGGCCGGGTGTCAGGGCGATTAACTGTGACAGCACCACTTCGCCGACTGACGCCGCCAAACCGCCCGGGTTTTCTTCCTCTCCGATGGAAGGGAGGGCGACGCGCGCCCTCATCTAGTGCTCCCAGAACCCAGCCCCTGCATGGATCCCGTTCCTGCGCTCCACAGCTTCCCCTGGGCCAAAAATTAAAAGGCTGCAAGCTCTGCAGTGACTCCTGATGCCTTTTGGGACTGGGGCCATTTCCAAAGCACTGATGCAGGCAGGAGTGGTGACAGGTAACCCACCCCCAAAATGGTATGAAGAAATATTACACCACTTTACTAAGGAAGTCTCTTTAATTCCAGGTGAAACAGGAACGCCACTCCTCCTGCTCTTCGTGAGGGCTTTAGCTCTGACGTAACTTTCCAGCCAGGTCAGGCTTCCCCCTGCTGTTCTGTTCTGAACCAAAATGGAAAAGGCACAACTTTTCTTCACTTCTCCGAGGTATGTTGGCACCTGTGTGATGCTATCCACCCCAGAACTTGCTGCCTTTCGGCAGATGCTCATAAGAAGCATGGGGATCTGTACAAAATACTGCTTTGTCAGCAATATGCTATGTTCAGGCTTAGAAAAAGGCCCTCTGATCTTCTAGCTGAAGACAGAACTGAATTAAGGCCAAGTCCACCCCAAGCTCACATGAGGAATCTGCCACCTATGGTCTTCTAAGCAGTCCTCTGCACAGGGCAGCACCACCATCCAAGCAGCTGAAAGTGTCAGCTTTTAAAAGAAGGGGGCAAGAGAGCCAGCTAGAAGCCCCTCTCCCAGACATTCCTTTGTGTCTGTGCATAGTTTCCTTTGTCTAAGGTCCCCCTGACTGAACTTCTTTCTCATTTCAACCACAGTCTTTCTATACCTGGGCATAACTTACCAACCCAGATCTGAGCTGCCCCAATAGTGGATCTATTTCCTCTCTGGGGACGAGGGGACTGTGTGCTCAGTCTC
Organism: Cyanistes caeruleus; assembly: GCF_971803275.1. Lineage (NCBI taxonomy): Eukaryota > Metazoa > Chordata > Aves > Passeriformes > Paridae > Cyanistes > Cyanistes caeruleus. The sequence goes on along the minus strand of NC_141702.1, from coordinate 82,360,916 downwards.
AGTACTCTGACAACACTTTAAAAAGCAGGTTCCTAGAAACAGTTTCATTCCTGAAGTGTGAAGGTCACTGCAACAGCACAAACAAAATGGAAGCGGCAGAGACTGCAGGGGCCTTCCAAAGCCACTCAGTGCCTGACAATCTATGGGTAAAAAGAGAACCACTTCAAGGGCAGAAAAGCCTCAGTCTCCCATGGCACAGGAAGAGGATCATGAGCCAAGTCAGTTTATTCAAATCACAACGTCCCCAAGACTTTTCACGAAGGGATTTCTGGTTCACACACAAAATGACATGACAGACTGAGCAAAATTAGCTTGGAGACACTTAGAGGGGCATTTTTACCCATTCTCTATGCAAAAGTACCCAGCCAGCTGCCAAGCCCACTGCCTCCTCACATGCAAGCACACAGGCTGCACAAGTGATGAGAAGCAGAAGCAAGCCACATGCTTTCGCTACTCACGTGCACCTAGCCAGCACCTTGCCCTGTCCCTGATGTAGTGGAAAAGGAGCCAGTGCTCACCTGGACATGGGATGTGATCTGACCCCAAAGATGGGAAACAAGATCGGTACAAAGTGGGCAAAGAGCTTCTGAGCTTTCCCAGGGGAGCTCTCAGCAGAAACGAGAAAGGTTTCCCAGAACTATCAGTAACACACTCTGCTCACTATTCCAAGAAACTTTCTTGCCCTTTTCAGCAGTGCTTTTCACCTGTGCCTAGTGCCCTCAAAGCATGTCCACTAGAACAGCAGGTGAGGCAGGGCCTTGTGCTTCACTTCAAAACAGTCTGCTACATATCAGACATGGGGAACCAAAAACATTCTTCAGGACAAGCAGGCCAACTGTGCCCTTCAGTAGGAGCCTGAAGGTCATGCTCGCCTCTGCTGGCTTTTGGCATTACCCAACAGTTCTGTAACACAATTTCCTCCCAATAGATTTTCAACATTTCACAGTAGTGTGGAAGCAACCCTTGGCCCGGCCTTGACAGTAGGAAAAACGAGCCCAGGAATGGGGCTGACAGAGGAAGCTCTTTTCTTGTGCTCTTTTCAGGTTGTAGCAAATGCACATCCCTCCCTCTGTGGGGTAAAACCTTCCCTAACAAAAAAAAACTCCATGCATCTGTACCTTCCCCATCCTCCTTCTCCCCCAGTCCCTGTCCAAAGCAAGCTTTTCTCTGAAGGGAGAGAAAAGGTTAATCAAGTCATTCCTCTCTAACCATCACCCCCCCCTCACCACCACCACCAGCACTCTTTCTCTCCTTTCCCCTCCCCCTAATCTGTGCAGCCTCATTAAAAGAGCTTTGTAACTGTTTAGGACTGGAACAAACAATCCATCCACTTTGAGAGGGACTCTGGGACAGGAGTTAAGGCACTTCTCATCTTAGGCACTAGAAATTCTCAGCGTTTTCTGCTTAGGAGAGGGGGGTAATGGGACTCACTACACTCCTCCATTGTACATGCATACAGAGGTCAGCAATCCTGCAAGCTGCCAGTATAGCCAAGGAACCTCTGACAGAACAGGCAGGAGAATGATTTTGGGGTTGCTCAGCAATCAGTAAGCCCATCAGACATCTCTCTCCCCTGCTCCCAGAGGAGTGCTTCTCTTCCCAGCCTGTCCTCAGAGCACAGGAACAGCTCTGGGGAAGGTGACCTGCTGTGTCCCAGCTGCCTAAGGGCTGTGGAAGCAGGTTTTGGTGGTACAGAGGCACAGCAAAGCCAGGCAGCCTGGTGGGTGTGCGATCATTAACAGTCTAGTCACAGGCTTGTTCTCCCTCCCTCAGTGTCTGATCACTGCCTCTTCCTATGGCAATACAGCTGCTATATCCAGGTCCCTCTGCTGGTTCAGGGCAGGAGGGGAAGAGCTCCCAGACCATCATCAGGAGTGACCTGTCATCAGGCTGGCAGCAAGACCCACAGATGAATGAAGATGGGCAATAAGTAGCTGCCCCCCGTTCTCTAGGAAAGGGAGGACTGGAAGAGGACAACAGTGCAACCTCTCTAATCCCGTAGTGCGTGAGGACTGCACACTGCTCAACGCAATCAGTCAGCTGGGAGGGTGGCAAAAGTGCCTTTCCCTCCCTTGCCTGCATGGAAAGGCTATCGCCACCAATGGAGGCAGACACCTGTGGCATCAGTGCTGCCCAGACACAACCATGAAACAATTTCCCACCACCCATGTCTTGCTGCAGGAGCAACCTTAACAACAATTACCTCAGTAAGGAGTCATCCCCCTGAACCTTCACCAGAGGAGCACCGTGACTCCTTCATCCCCTTCTCCTTCACTTCCAGGAAAGCTGCGCTGGATCCTGCTTCCCCAATTCAGACTCTGTCAGGGCTTTTATTTAATGCTCTCTAATGTGCCTGGCTAGCTAGATAGATCAGTCTGAGAGCCAGATAAATATTATCATCAAAGCACAAACCCTAGTCCCGTGTGAAGAGTCATGCCTTCTGCCATGCTCAGTCATCATCAAGCTGCCTACATGAGATCTGCTGGTATTTCTAACGTTCCTATCACCGTGGTGCCCAGACAACCAACGGACAAATAAGGACAGAACTGAAGGACAAATCTCACCGTCAATCTGCCTAAGTACTTATATAGCCCACATCACCCAGGTACCTGAAGCCCTAGCCATCCCTCTGCAACATTTCCCCCCAAACTCCAGTAGTTCTCCCCTACCATTTTTTCCACATTATACTGTTTCCTCATCTGCACCGTCCTTTGGCCTAGGAGAAAAGGCAGCATGAGGCTTTTATGGAACTCTTGAAGACAGACAGATCTCAACTCTACCTGATCCGCTGTTTCCTCTTCTGGGGAAGAGGAAGGGGAGGGGAAAGGAACAAGGGGAGGGTTAAAGGGTGTTGTCACTGGACACTGATACAGAATTGTCTACACTATAGGTGGGGAACAGATGCTGCTGTACAAGTTTACTGAGGAGCTGGGAGGCAAAGAAACGCCTGTTCTGGTTGACAGTGGAAAAACTCCCGGAGAGCAGAAACAATTGTCCCACCAGCCAAATCTGGCAGGAAGGCACCAGGGAGTTGCTCTGTGCCACACTCAAGTGACAGTGTGCCTCAGTTCCCATCGAGCATGGCCGAGCACAGCCTAATGTGCGGCTGTCACTGGATAAAGTAGAGATATAACAGGCTAGAAACAAAGCGTGCAGTGCTTGCATGACTTCAGTTACAGCTGAAATGGCTCCTAATTGGGGAGTTGCCTTCCAGCATCAGTGCTGAACAAACAATGTGAATAACTGATTAGTTTGCAAGCGACGTTTATTTTCACAATTGTGGGAGATGATCTGGCCTGCGCTCTCCCCAGCTGGGGAGAAGAAATGGCAGGAGAGAACTAACCTGTTATAACCTTTAAAACGTAATCCATGCCTGCCTCGCGAACAGCCACTTTCACGTGGGCACTCTGTCTAAACCCCTTAATATCTCTTGGCAACACAGCCCTCTTGACTCTTTAGAAAACAGATTTATAGGTTTGCAGGTTTGCAAAGAAAGCTGGCCTTCTTTTTTCTTTAAAAAGAGGAAAGGAGGAAGAGTTAGTTTCTAATTCCTCAAGAATGACAATGAGGTAAAAGTGACTGAAGAGGAAGAGAAAAATCCTTGGTTTTGTAATCGCGGTGCAGGAAATATATTTTGATTAATTTTTTTTTTTTCCAATCTAGAAGAAATTCTGGATCCATTTTGTCCCCTTTGATCTCTTATTTGTTTTTCCAGCTAGGCATTTTGAACTCCACTCGGCGGCACGAACCCGAGCTGGGACCCAAGGCAAATACCGCCGAAACAGCCTTTTGCAATGTCAGGAGACCCGAGGCTGATGCAAGAAGGCAGCGCGCTGCCTCCCTGCCCCAAGCCCCGCCGACCGCAGCGCCCCGGCCCCGGCGGGACCCTCACGGCCGCGTCGCGCCGGGGCGCGCTCATGTGCGCGGGCACTCCGCACGGCGCTGCCGCTGCCCCGGGGCCCCGCGGAGCTCCGGCCAGCGCTGGCCCCCGCCGCAGCACCGCACGCACACACGCACACGTGTCGGTGCTGTGGGCACCCACTCGCACCCGGCGCCAGCGCCGCGGCCGCACCGCACCGAGCAGGTGGGAGGCAAAGGTGGGGGGGGGGGGGGGGGTATGAAAAGGAGGCGAGAGAAAACAAAAAGAAAGGGGAAAAGTATTTTCGGCCGTCTGCCTTCCCTCCCCCTCCGCTACGCGGGGCACAAAAGCCCCCGTCCCGCCGCTTACCTCCGCGCTCTGCAGATAGAGCAGCGCCGCCAACCCCCAGTGGATCCAAGTGAGCAGAAAGTTCATGGTTGCCGGCGCACGCCGCGAAGCGGGGCCCGCCGTGCTCCGCCTCGCCGTCGCCGCCCCGCCGCCGCCGCCCCGCCGCGCTCTCGCCCGCGCCTCCTCCGTGCCCGCCGCCGCCTCCTGGGGTGCCGCCGGCCGGGCGCTGCGAAGGGTTCCGGGGGAAGGGGAGTTCCTCTTCAGGGTCTCCGGTTTCACCCCTCCATAAGCCCGGCTCTCCGCCGGTCCCCGCTGCTTCTTTCCTTGTGCGCTCCGCCGGGCCGAGCGCAGGCTCCGCGGCCGCCCTGCCGCCGCCCGGCCCCCGCCGCCAGGCAGTCCGAGCTCCACAGCGGCGCCCGTCCGCGGCGCTCTCCCCGCGTCGGGGCAGGCAGGCACCCGCGCCGCGCTCGCTCGGTTTCGCGCACTCACGGCAAAGTTTGCGCGGAAACTTTCAATGCATCTCTTTTCCTGCGCCCCCTCTTCGCGGCGGCTGCCTCCGGCGGCTCCCCGAGCCGGGATCGCCTCCCCAGGGAAAAGGGGCTGATTCCACCGCCGCTTGGCTCGACCCCTCTCCGCAAATCGGGGTGGTGGTGGCGGAAAGGACGAACAGAGCGTTTTCCTCCTGTCTTCTCTGTTACTGTCTTTTCCTCTCTCTGTCCACCGCTTTAAAAAAAAATCAGAATAGTAATATATGGAGAAAAAAAAAAAAAAAAGAAAAAAAAAATCCAAGCTGGATAGAGAGGGAGGGAACTGGGGCGTGGGAAGGCTCTGTAGGAAAGGGAGGAAAAAAAAAAAAAAAAATCCCAGCGGATCAAAGTATAGGTGGGGAAAAAATAAATTAAATGAGAGGATAAAGCAAGGCGGCAAGCTAACAGCAGGTCCCGGTGCCCGGGGAGGGCTGCTCCCGCGGCGCGTTGTCCCCCGCCGGCACGGCGTGCGCTCCTCGCCCCCGGCGCGGCGGCAGCCCCGCTCCGCGCACTCCAGCGGCGCCTCCGCGTAGCGCCCGCTCCCCGCGCAGCGCCCGCCCCACCGCCCGCCGCTCGTCAGCACTCTGCAACTGATCACAGCGGCCACGGGGAGAGACGCTCCGGCAAGTCCCACCTCCTCGGCGATGGCCCGGCCTTCTCCCCGCCCCTCAAGCTGGTCGCGGAGGCTGTAGCCCCGCGGTTCCGTACGCCGGAGCCGTAGCCGTAGCCCCGCGGTTCGCGCATTTCGAACCCAGCTCCCTTCCCAGCTTTCTCGCCGCGTTTTCTGCCGTGCCGATGGATACATGTTCGGGTCAAAATTCACTTTGCCCGTGGGAATTGTTCCAAAGTCCAGCAGAGCCATTTGGGGAGAGGGGCGGCGGGGGACAAATTGTAATCACAGCCATCATCTGACCACCCCCCACAGGACTTGGCTTTTCAGATACAGTGATTTCTTAGCACCTATGTGTTAAAGGGCTAAAGGAGAGTTATCCTCAGGTGGGTTTAATTTTTCTTAACCCAGTGCTATTCTCCGGTGGCTCAGGGGCCTGCCTGTTCTGGCTGAGTGATGCCCGGGTGTGCAAAAGGGTGTCATGTGGAAGGGGTGAAGGTTTTGCCAGACAAACCCCACCCTGCTTTCTGAGAAGGTATTGGAAGTGCAAAGAGGCAGCTTTGTCTCACTGAGTTTGATGCGGCTGTTCCCCAACTGAGCTACCTGGTTCCCGTCGCACGGAAAATTTGTTCATACTGCATACATAGTAACAATATGCCAGCGACAGCATACATTTTTCTCCTGCTTTCATCCTCCAAGGACCTTATGTGGCAGATGGAGTGGAAGATCCCAGGCTGGCAGATCCCAGGGTTCACCATGGACTGGTGGAAGGGGTAGGGGGAAAAGACACTGAAGAAAGAAAATGCTATATTGTCATTTAAAAGCAGGTATTCCAATGCTGTGCCACAGACTCGTACACGCAAAGCATTGGCTCTATAGAGGCACCTGCTGGCTGAGAGAAACACATGAAAAAACCCCACCCCCTCCGCCACCTCCCTCCCCCCCCCAAAAAAAATAAAAAAAGAAGAAATCTTTGGTTTTGGTAGATCTTAGACCTGTTTGTCCCTTTGTTTAATTTTAAAAGATGTTGTGTCAACCCTTGGTGCAGTATGTGGGGATGTTGCCCTGGTCACACTGATCCTGAGGAAGGCTGGGAGATGAGTGACAGGTCTGCCTGAGCAAGGAGCAGCTCCCATCTGGCCCCTCCACTGCCCCAGCTGCAGGTCACACCCCACACCCCTTGTACCCACAGCATTCCATCTGGCAAGGGTAGAAATCCAGCCCAGGTGAAAGCCTGAAGGAGAATATAAACCCTTTCTCCTCAAGGTTCACATTCCTATTGTGGTGTGGTGGGTGTTGTTCAAACATTGCAAAATAATCCCTTTTCCTTTGCTTTTTCTGCAGAGGATTTCTGAAGAAACAAATACCCATCCAAAATAACTGGAGTTCCCCATGTTCAGGATGCAATTGCCAAAAATGCCTTCCAAGAGACAGGGAGAATTCAACCTCCCCCAGGAAAAAGAGGGGATATTTCATTAACTGAAGGTAAAGCCAATTTAAAATTCCCGGAGGCAGAAACCCTGTCCGACTCTGTCCCTGTTCACTGTGAACAGGTCTGTCTTTATGCCAGGCCTCTGCACTTCAGACCAGCAGCAAGCAGATTAACTCACTCAATCCTTTTATCTGGTGGAAGGTCTTAGGTGCCTTTTCCCCTCATGATAGATAAGCATTCTATGAATTACTGCAAATAATTTCCAATTATAACACTTCTCTGGATGGACAAAATCCCTCCAGCTGCTGCTTTGAGGAAAGTCCCCCACAGAAACCCCACAGAAACCATTAAATCCATGAGTGGCAAGGGGCAGCCTTATCCCTGTAAAGCTACAATGTACTGTAAATAATGTACAGAACCCAGCTTCTAAAATTACCACTGCGGGATTGCTCATCTCGTTTTATGTTTCATCTGGATCCTGTGATCTTCCCACCTGCCAACATCCTGTTACCAGGAGAGCAGTGTGTGTGAAGTTTGTGCAAATGGTCATGTACTTGCTGAATTCTGGCACCAGCAAGGACATTCATGTGCCTTCCATGTTAACTGTACACCATAATAAATACTGACATTACTATAGAATCTGCACTGTTCGTGCTAATAACTGCTCATCAAGAAAGCAAATCTATCTGTGTCCCAGCTATGCTTCTTTATTAGCCTTGTTAGGTTCCCATGTCCATGGCCCCTGAGACAGAAATCATCAACAGGCAGGATTTTAAATATGGAATACCTAAAAGCATGAGCCCCATGTTTAGGAACTTAAGGAAAGACGCGTGATTTGCAAAGAGGCAGGGTGATGACTTATTTGGAGCTGTGAGGCGCTGAGGACTTTTAAGAATAATTTAGGACTTCATCTTGCAGATTGAACTCAGTCAATGCTTTGGCATTGACTTCAAAGGGCATAAGATCAAGCCTTATTTAGAGACTCAAAATACAAAATTAGGAGCCCAAATTTAGGCATCCATGTTTTAATACCTTGACCTGTGTTAGTAATACCCTTCATCTAATCTATCTATTTAACCTAAAAAGAGACAAATGTGAATAACTTTTTACTGACTTGCCTAAGAGAACCTGTGGCAAAAAACACATTACCCACACTTCATTTATTTTTAATCCCCTCTCTCAGATCCCCAAAATAACAGCCAGAGCAATGTTAGTGGAGGAACTCAGGCTCACTTTGAATTTGGAACAGGAAACATGAGAAATGTGGACATCAGAAAACAAATTAAACAAAACAATATTTTCTTAGTATTCCATCTTGTGGGCAAGTCTGGGGGGATAATCCAAATTAGGAGAGAAGTCAGAGAAACAAAGAGCAATTTTAAGCATTTTAATGCCAGAGCTATTTCCTAACACACAACTCACTCACTGATTTCAAATATAGTCCCTCAGTGCAGAGCATGGAGGACAGCACTAGAAAAATCAACATCTTGGTATGGCCTTCTAGCAGATAGGAAAAAAAGGCCAGAATGAAGTGGACTGTTGAGAGAAGCAGCCAGGTGAATGGATCCTAAACATCCTGAGGTATTTCAGGTGTTTCTTTCCCTGTAAGAAATCACGGGAACACGAGCTGCAGTAGCCAAGCTATGGCCGAGCTGGCTGCAATGGTCACAAAATGGTGAATCAATTAACTGCATGAGCCTTATTATTGTCATTATATTTGTGTTGGTTGCACTAACAGGGAAAGGAACAGCTGTAGGTATAACAAAAGGTTGCTCCTCCGAGATGCTTTGCTGACGCTCCCTCTGCTGTGATGTAAATAGAATACATGTGATGGGTAAAGGCAGCGCTCAGCTCGGATCTGCAAGCATTAGAGATGCCCATGCACCACCCACTGGCAGTTTCACTTACCTCTGTCACTCTGGAGTTTCCCAAAGATCTTCTGCTTCTGGAAAGAGAAAAGTGCTCATGAATGCACAGCACCATCACTCATTCTGTCCTTCTGGGTTGATTTTGTACCCTGAACACTTTCCCACAGTCAATAATCACATCATGTTATGAGGAATTGCATCCCTTTCCTTACTCTTTGTATGTTTTCCTATGACTGACTGGATCTTTGTATCATCCTTTTGGAGCAAGAAGCAGAGGCAGTGACGAGTGGAGGTAACAGGACTGGTCCTCAACAGTCAGCAGGATTGTTTTAACATCTACAGAGAGATCAAGAAACTCAAAACAGCTCCTCCTGCCAAAATGATATGTAATGTCAGCTTAAGGGTACAGTCATCTTGACCCTGACTTATATTTCCCTGGCTAATAGATCTGGTAGGAATATACACACACGGTTTTTGTGATAATACTTCACCTTACACTTACATCACATTCCCTGGAGAAGTATCTGATGGGGGAGCCTTACTTATTAAATCATTTCCTGGAGGGGAGAATTCATTTGGGCTCATTTATTATCATTTGTCCTGGAGCTCATATTTTACATTCTGAGCATAAGGAGTGGGTGTTATTCATGGCTATGGGTCTAAGAAGCAAATGCTAATTTCAGGAAAACTGTTCTATTGTCTGAGGTTGATCACTTGATGTTTGTCCCAGGTGCTATACACATGTTGCTTGCTGAAGGAGATACGGCTTGATCTCGGATTTTGACATTTTGGTAACTACCAAACAAAAATAAAACTAAACTGAAGTATGCCTATCCCTCCCCTGAAAATTAAGTGGCATTTAGCAATATTGACTTGAACAATAAATAAATCTATTCAACAATCAAATCAGAACAACTAGAGTGGGGGACCTAAATGAGTACAATAACAGAGACACACAAGTTTGACAGTCCTCTGCAAAGACAAGCAAACAGGACTTCAGTCCAAAGGAACCCACAAAGCACCTATTCTGCATTCCATGTGCCTCAAAGTCGCCCCAGCACCTCTCACCACACTTCAGAGCTGTAGCAAAGGCCAAATACCACAAACATAACTCACCACAGAAAGGGAAGAGGGCAAGGCTCTCTCCAAAGCCGTGGCAGTGGCAGGCTGTGGTTTGCACCAGTGCCCCACAGAACTGTCACCACAATTAGCGCCAAAGAAAAAGTAGCAAACACCAACGAGTGGTGTCTATCTGATCCAGAAAGAACTCCCTCCTGCCCACACATCTGACAGTCAGAATAAATTCTGGGGACACAGGGACAGGATCACAAGCACACCTTGCCACAGGTCACGTCTTTTCTCTGCCCACTCACCAGTGCTCCCCTAGAAGAAAGAAGCCACAGAACGCCTGCCACACAGGCATGGTACCAACAACTGCTGACCCAACCTCCTCTCATCTGCTCGATGAGACCCAAAAGCCCCTCTACAATGAAAGATGGGGGGGGTGTGGGTGTGGGAGGTATATAACTTCCCTAGAGCAAAAAGCCAGAGAGCAGCTACTGGCTATTTGTGGTTCCCCATTGCAGGGTACCAGAGGGACATGAAATGTTTATGTACGAAAATTATACCTGTGCCTCTTCCCCAGTAATTAGGGTCACAGGTAGAGAATCTCTCCATCCCCAAATACCATTCCCCACAGGTAACTGTAGACCTCCTTGCACCATTTCCTCCTCCCACCCCCTCTCCCACAAGTAACTCGTGATCATACCAGTTTCACCTCCACAAATGACTTGGGACCTGATCTCTTCAGGAAATCCTGCCCACTCAATTGTTCAGGCTATAAACCCCAACCAAAGGATGCTCCAATAAAATCTGCAGCTGGATGCCAGTTAAATATTTTCATACTCATGCCAGATTATCTATGTGTAAACCACAAACCATATACACAATTGCAAGGCTTCCATCTCAGAGGTCTATTAGTGTCTGACTCTACACTCTAAAAACATGCAATTTTTTTTAAAATAATAGACCTGACAAATTGTTTTGGATAAATGGAAATTTTATAACTCTTCAATTGCAGTTTACACAAGATTGTATTTCAGTTTTGTGAGGATCATATGTACAGCATATTGAAAACAGTTCAGTGAGCAATTTCATGAATGCGTGTTGGGTTGGTCAAAGCAGGGGAGTTTTCTTAAATTTCTTCTGTCTTTAGAATCCACAGATGCCCACACACCTTGGTGGCTGTCTGCCCAGAACCACACCTTCACACCTCAGAAAAGGTTGGGCAATACCCCAACTAATTAAAGATCAAAATAAGGGCAAATAGTCTTTTTAGAAGGCTCCTAAATTCTCCAGCTCTCAGTCTCCTGGGGGAGCACTTCTCAGCTCTAGAACTGAAATGCAGGGTGTACAGCATTTCTTGAGAAAAGAAGCTGAGCGTGAACCTTCCTCATCCTTGGGCAAACTCATCAGCCTCCTCCTTTCTAACTATATTTCTACTATAATTTCCCAAATTCTTTTTTCCTCTTAGCATTTCAAAACCGAGTTCTGAGGCCAAATCTTGGAGGAAAGAACTTTGGTCCAAAACAGCTTTAACTTGAGACAAAAGTTCAAGTTGGGTTCTGGGAAAACTTCACTTACACCAGTAGGACAAAATGTAGCCAAGGCTTAGAATGCCTGAGATGTCAGAAAGGCTCTCTCCTTACAAATACAATATTCATAAATAAAACTACTTTTGAAGAAGATTGGCAAAATCTGAATTGGGTAACAGGTTTTCTGATGTCACCAATTCACAGAAATGTCAATATTAAAAGCCAAAATGATTTAAAACAAAAACCATAGAGACAGCTACTCGTAAAAATGCCATCCATCAACAAAATTAAGTTCAAACACATAATCAGTTTTGTAATTTCCAGCTTATTTTCTGCTCATCTGAAAAGAAGTGGTATTTCTGTAACTAAGCTATAGGTCAAAGAGCATAGCTTTTGACATTTATAGTTTGACAGAGAAGTTGTTTTTCAGTATTATCTGTATTCCCAAAATATACAATATTATTATACAATATTAAATTAATTTAAAGGCCAATGGACAGAGGAAGGGATGTGAGTTTGTAAATCATGAGTGAATCTAAAATATTGTCTCTATCCTGGAAGGTGAAAACACAGTGCAGGTTTACCCCTTCCCCTTCCTGGACATTTCACAAGAGTTGAGTTGTGGCTGGACAAGCATTCATCTGTACTTGTATTGCAGGACAGCACAGGACCATCAGGACAGTGCTCCAAACCTGCACTGGGCAGTGCTCTCTTGTCATTTCAATGTGAAGCAGCAGCAGTCATAAAAGAGCAAGCCACTTCCCTAGCAAAGGAAAATCCATAGCTCTTGCTCCAAAACCATTTGCTATGAAGTACCCAACAGTTTGTCTTCACTGAAAGTGACTCATAAACCAGCTTTTACAGGAATACATTTATATGTGGAGAGCCCATGTCCCAAGCCAATCAGCTTTTTTATACAAGAGAAGCTGGCCAGTTAGAATAAAGTTTCCCTCACCCTTTAGAAACAGCAGTGTCCCATTTCTTTCCATCTTCCCTTCTCATTTACACACTCAAAAGTTGCAAAAGCCCCAAAACACCCTCTCTACCCTGAACTCAATAAATATTCAAATCGCTTTACATTTTAATGCTCATGACCCTGAAGCTTGGATGGCAAAAAACTGTCCTTGCCCATCCAAAATGTCTTTATGCCACAGCTGGAGCTGTGTGCCACTACTTTTGAGGAGGTTCATTTTTACGTCTCCCAAAGCCATGCACAGTGGGCAGGACACACCTGATACTGGGACAACTGTTCTCTGAGGCAACATCCCAGGTACAGTCACTGGCTGGGGACCAGGGCTGTCAGCAAAACAACTTTTGCTTTACTCAACAACAGCCCAGTTAAATGAACTAACATGAGCTGAATTCAGTTTTCAAAGAAAATGATTGCACAAACCAGTGCTATCTGTGAAAACAAATCATTAAGCAAACGAAGCCATGCAGGAAACTCAATGCAAGAGTAAGTGTGTTTCATGAAGTGCCATGCCTGCCTAGCTAGCCTGGCTCTGGAGACTAGCAGTCCTGTTTCTGAAGACTATCAGTCCTGTCTGACCAGTCTGCTCACTCTCTTCTTGGAGCACTGACACATTTCACTGCATTTAATCTGGGGAGTTTGATCTTTCATGGTTCTCAGCAGAAGGACCCTGCAATGGTGAATGGCTCCAGCTGCAAATCTCTGCTGAAGCACCATTTGGGCCTGTGATTTAGCTGGCCTTTCCTGCTTGAAAGGAAGGTGGCTTTGTCCTTTGAGGGAAGAGGTGAATTCTAGAAGAGAAATAACATATTTGTTCTGTATTTCAGTTTTTTCACTGTTGAGCATACCCACTGTGCATGTACCCTTGTTCCTGCCCTTTCTGGGGCTGAAGAGAGGTCTGAGCACACAAGACTGGGCTGGGCAGAGTGCATGATGAAAAGATGATGCAAAGCCTGCTAGAGGAGGTGCTGGTAGAAGGTCTGTAGCTCTTCACCCAAGGGATGGTGCCTGGAGAATTCCACAGGAAAAGGACAACCTTTCAGTTCACTATGTAACACGCCTTTGATGAAATAAGAGGCACTGAGCAGCCCAAGGGATACCACCTTGAAGACTGAAGTGGTTGCCAAGGGAGTTGGCTTCTTTAATAACATGCATTCTTGACCCAGGTGCAGGCCATGTGCAGACTGGCCTCAGTGCTGGACAGCATCCTGTGTGACAGAGAGCTGATGCTGGTGACTGGGGGCTCATGCCAGGTTTCAGTCAAAAGCACTTGCCTTTCATTTTGTTCCAGACTGAACAGTTTAAATGAAAAAACTGCATCAGCCAGTGCCAATTTCATCCAGTCAAAAGCCTAGCAAATTAGTACGACTCAAAATTCATTAAGCAGCTGCTGAGGTTGCCTGAGCTGGCTGCATTTTTCTCCAATAATGTGCATATGTGCTTCAGGGAGCAACTATTGGGTCAGCTACCTGTTCTCCCTTGTCCAGAACTCATTCTGGCAAGGGGAGGATCGAGAGGATCACACTGGTACTGCTCTCTTGGTGTCCCACCACTGTATCTGGACTTGTGGGAGAATGAAGGCCTCTGATGAGATTATCACTAAGGCAGGCTCCCAATACAGGAGTAATCTCCTCCCCAGACATGGCTAAGTAGCAGAAACCAGACAAGAATCAGGATGTGGGCCACATGGATGTCCCTGCACACTGATGGACAACAGTTAGATGGAGGCACCCAAGCCAAGCCAGCCAGCACAGAGCCTCTGTGCCTTCTTTCAAAAGATGTACTGTGCTCTGTCATTGTAGACCTGCTGGCAAAAACTACCCAGGGTGGTTCATTGTTGGCTGCTTCTGTCCTGAAGGCACCAAAGCATGTCCAATTCCAAAGCACTGCAGGATCAAGACCGAAAGAGTCAGCAGCATCACAGAAGACTGATATATATTTTACTCTGACCACCACTGGTCATGCCTAGGCTAACATAGAAGGTGACCCCACAAGAGTTGTACGCATCTCTGCTGGCAGAACGGAGGCAGAGTGGGGCAGAAAGGGTCAGGATGGACCTTCCAAAACACTTTCCTCTGGAGGAAATTCATTCCCTATTAGTATTCTACACTAGAGCAAGACAAGTAACTACAGAACTGAAAATTAATTATTGATTAGTTAGAAGTGAAACAAGTGTGACTCAATGTGATTTGTTACAGGCAAACAGAATAAAGTCCAAACTGCTCCTATACAAACCTGAAGGTTTAAAAAGGCCAGTTTTCAAAGTGGAAAACAGTTCAGCTTTTAGCTAAATGAGATGGGAGAGAAATACAAACAGAAAATATGGAATAGTTAGGAAAGTGAATATTTTTATTGGTGCTGAAATATCATAATTGAGAAAGAAAGATGGTTTGGAGGGAAAATAAAGCAATAATTAAATATCTAGATGTTGGTCACTGTATGGATTTGTGTATGTGGGAGGAAGAGAGAAACCAGTAGCAATAATTAATGTCATTTAATTGATTGCGACTGTATAAAATTGACATGAGGAGGAAAAGCACTGATGAAGACATCAGTGAACAGGAGAATTAAGGGCAGTAAGACAGCTTTTTTATGCAGATTAAAGCCAAAGGATATCAAAAGCTAGTTCTAGACAATTACTTTGTGGTACTACTGGTGAAATAATTATCTTATAGTGATACAGGGAACAGCTGTAGCCAACAAATATGGCTGTTGTAGATTTTGGACAGTGATGACACATATTTTCTTCCCAAAAGAGACAACGGAGTTTTTTACAAATGTAACAGAAGCAAAAGAAACCTGAAGGCAGTGATTTAGATCGAATACACACAAAAACTCCAATCTGTAAAGTGCTAAAAAGTGTGTTAAGAAAGGATTCTGAGGGGCTTTGATAAGCTTGGGAAAACAGATTTCATATGCTAAGAAATAAGGTGGCACTGTACCATTATCACCATGAATAACACAGGAATGTTGGGAAGCACTGCAGCAAGATACCCAGCGAGCTGGTGAAGCCTCCATTCCTGAGCTTTTCAATTAGGAAGAACTAATTCCAGGGGATAGTATAATTTGCATCAGTGAGCCTAGATATATAGAAAATGTACCAACTTGGTATTTTATCAGCAAGATTACAGGTTTGCTTGACAGAGGTGAAAGGGTTGATGTAATTTACTTAACTTCTTCAGGCCATTTTAGTTCACACCATAGAATGATAGAAAATGTGCACAGATCTTATTATTAAAAGGATTAAAAACTGGATAACTAGTAGGTCTTGGGAAGTGATACTCTAAGTGAAGAGTCATTGATAGTTGGTGCTTTTGGCTCAGCTCATTCAAACCTAACTCAAAAAGGTGTACAAAATTATTCCTATTGAAGTCTGAAGATAGTGTAAAGATGGAATTATTAAGTGGTGAAGAGGATGTCTTTCATGCAGATCAATACAAACTGCATGGGGTCATGCAAACACGATGTATTTTAATGCAGAAATGTATGACTCAGCTATAGCAGAAAGGAGGAGTCCTCTTACCAGAAAGGGACTTCTACCCAAGCAAGCGAGAAATCTGGAGAGGACTTGGAGGTCATGGAAGTATCTGCCAGAGTGAAATACAGTGTCAAGAGTAATAAGATCCTGGGCTGCAAAACAGGAACTATTTAGTGGGAAAAAAGGAGGTTGCATTATGCCAGGCTTTAGCACCAAGATAACTGCTGCTGGGATCACTGCATGGGTAGGAAGGAGTCAGGAGAGTGCTGACAAGAGCCAAAGGAAGACTGCAGCACTGAAAAATATGCTAGGAGAAGGGTTGCCATGATGTAGCTTGGTTTTGGATGAAAGAGGTCATGCGTGATTCGGTAATGGCATGTAAGAACCTTATACTGGAGACGGGAAAGAAACAACAAGGTTCTCCTTGGTTTAGCAGTTACAAATATTGAAAGAGCCAGTGGGAGGAGACTATGCAAGGGAATCTAGGAGATTAGAAATGAGAAAAAAATACAACTGAGGAAAATTACAAGAAGCTCTGGTGAATTTTCTGCAAACTGGAAATCTTTCGAGACAGCTTTCTAGAAAAAAGCATATTTCTCCTCGAGTGAAACACGGACAAACTCAGGAAGTTTCTTTGTCAGGTGTTACACAAATCAGATGAGATGGTCACCACAGTCCCTTCTCACCTATGCTTCTTGATCTATTATAGAAGTTGTATTCTGTGGCTGTACTTGTTGCTTGCTCTGATTGCAGTAGGGATTCACATCTACCTGCTGGTCAGTCAGTGCTGTTTCTCTGCATCCGGTTGCAAATCCCTTCCTGACAGCCTTTTTCCCTCCTTCACTGCTGTAGCCAGAAGCAGCAGTCTGCTTCATTGCCTTCCCTCTTACTTTCCACAAGGTTCAAACTCTCACAGGCCACTCCTGGCTCCTCACCACTCCATTCCTGTCCTGGTGCCCCCAGGTCTCCACATTGCTCCAACCCTACTCCTACTGTTCAATTCCAGGAGACGTGTCTGGAAGAAGACCCTCCAGATGCCTGGGAAGATGCCCTTGTCCCTCTCTTCAGCTACAGTGAGCAGCTGTGTAATTGCCTCAGACTTGAGTCACGGGCAATTCGGGGGCGGCTAAAGGCGACTTTTGAGCAGGTAAAGCAACTCCTGTGACTGTCAACTCGCCCACGTCATACTCCAGGGTTATGGGAGAGCGGGGAAGGGACCCAGGGCAGACTCTCGTGTCCTGCACCGGCGTTCACAGCCTTGCAGCGTTTTTGGTGGCCCGGCCAGTTTTTCGCCGAGGAGGGAAGCGCCTGGCTTTTCGTGCTGCCCACACTCCCCCCTGCTGGTCGCAGCGGGCTGGGCTCTCGCAGCAGCCTGTCCCATCTCCGACTCCACCGCTTTCTACCTGCTCCGAGTTCTGATGGTAAAAGATCACAGTGACATCTATTCCATTGCCTTGGAGGTATGTGGGATTAAATATCCCTGTGTTTCGACGGGCCATGAGTTTCAGCCTGGATGAGGGGAACAATGTGGAGTCCCTATTTTCAGCTGATGCTACAAATTTAAAATGCCCGCAAAAACACAGGCACCTGAGCCAAGGAAGTCTCTGCCTGCAAATGCCACCGGTGGAAAGATTCAACAGCACCAAAGGAGGGTCACTGGGCAGGTGTGTGAACAGGAATATCATTAACGCCTTGTCTGACTCATAGCTGGAAGTGGAAGTGAAATCCCATCACCTGTGCCCTCTAACAGGATGTCCGTAACACCAGCAGAAAGAGATCGCTAAAAACTAACTTATTCGTGTTGTTGTTGTTGTTATTCCTAAGAAGCCAGAGAGAGGACTCAAAGAAATGGCATGTCCCCTCCTGACAGCCATCCTCTGAAGACAGGACTTTTCTGCTGAAGATAGGAATTAAGAAGAAAAATTAGTCAAGATTTCCATTTCTGAGATAGCTGATAATAAGTAACATGCAGCTAATGGAGGGGCATGTTAGTTGGGCTTTCCAGGGAATGTATTCTAGCTGTGAGAAGACAGAAAAATTCCAGAGTGAAATGCAACTGGCCTTCGTGTGGCATGCCACATATGGCACCTCATATTTCTTGTGGTCCCCAGATCCCATCAGGCCATTAGAAAGCCTGACCCTGAGCACACTGAAGCTACTCTGAGCATTTTCTTTATGTGTGGAGAACTTTGTGGCAAGGCTGCTAAACTCCAAAGATGAAAAACAGGATTATTACTCCAGCTGGAGAAAGCTGAGGCTCAAGAAACCCATGGGATAACCCCATCTCTCAGGCAATCTCCTTTTGCCAAAATAGGACTGTAACTCTTGCTGAAGTTCCCCCTCTACCCCAACCTAGTCTCTCTTTCAGAATTTGGTTCATGAGGAAAAATGTATCTCAGGCTTTTTGCACAAAAGGACTGTGACATGCCTACCAACACAGCAGGCCTGTGGGCTGCACATCACCACAAAAACACTCTGAATAAAGCAATAAGGGAGCACAGACCTTGTCCCTTGTAAAGGAACCGAACAGCCCCACCACCAATAGGTTAAACTTTTAGTATATCGCTGGCCTATCTGGTAAGGAATCCAGCACTGATTTCCTCTGTGGTAGGACATTTCTGATACTGTTAACCCATAAAACACTACCAGTTTTCAAGCAGGGAAGAGCAACTTTTCCCAACAACTGAGACTAGGAACATTTATATATGAAGAGCAATAAACACCATCAGTTTGTGTTATTGTTTATTATTGTATATGCAGCAGGAATAACTCAAGATAGAGTAAGAAAAAAATAATCATACAAACATACAGATTCTACAGTATTCATGACTGAGGAAGGACAGATAAGGTGGTGTAGGAAGGAAAGAAAATGAGAAATTTTGTCCAAGGCAGTTTAGAGCTTGAGGAAGACATGAATTTGAATGAGAAAGTTTTGAACATCAGATGATCTCCAAAGAATATTAGTATTTCTCCTCTCCCTCATAAACACTGAACAGGGGAAATAAAAAAAACCAAAAACATGCTGAAATCTTAATTCATGTTACAGCATATTAAAAAAACCAAAAATCTTACTCCATGCAATTACTTGCAGCTCTGTACAGGCAAAGACTCACTTGGAAGAGGGGACTGAAGGTCCATTAGTAATCACAAACCCTAATCTCCTGTAATTGCCATCCAACCTTTAAACAAAAAGTCTTCACAATTTGCCAACTATAACTGTAATTCTATTGTCCTTACTCCTGGGTGCCTTGGCTCACAGTTGCAAGATCACTCATGCAGAACACCAGGTTATAATTGTGATAGCTGGTGGAGACAAAGAGAAAGTCCACCAGGGAAAGATAAATATTGTTCTATAAAGATCACCAACCAAATCTTCTCAAATTCCAGAAGATAAGAATCGTTAATAATTTCCTGCTCAAAGTGGCCAGCCCTCGCTTTTCCTGCAACCTCTTGTTCTCATGAAGCTAACATTTTTGAATAATAATGTTTAAAAAAATATATCCAAAACTAAAGCAGTTTTCCTCTGGATAAAACTTCTGTCCCTAATTTAACCAATGTTGGCTTTAGGCCATCAGACTTTTTTCTTCTCTAGTGGGTCACACAGGGCATTTGGAGAAATGGAGCTATAGCTGAAAGGCTCACACATTTTATTTTAAGCAAAACACAGTTTCTATCTACCTCCAAAAGACGTAAGTATTCAGGAAGTTAAAGTTACCCATTCATCTTACCAAAGTGAAAAGTTTTTCAGATGTTCCTGAAGAACAAAATAACAATAAATGAATTTTGAAGTAAATTCTGTTTTTTAAGGGCTGATGAAACACTTTGACTGCAAATATTCAGAATCACCCTCTGGAAATGTTATCTACCAGTGGATTCCAGCACTTTCAGACTCTCTCTCAAACTCCAATAGCTGGAAGTTTATAACTATATTCAAGCATTTCCAAGACCGTTTTAATTTGGTAATATATTATCTTCAGTTAGAGAAAATAATTTGCAAGTGCTGCTTGCTGGCTCTTCTGGTTCAACAGAGCAGCTGCAGAAGTGATTTTCCTACTAAGAAGACCTGTAAACTCTCTGCATCCCAGAGCAGGGAAAACAGGACCAATTCTTACTAGAACAGCACTGTGTCATGGTCTGCAAAATATCTGTAGCTGTGACCACTCCTTATGTCACAGCTGAGCTGCCTGTGTCGGCTTTGTGCTTCTTACTTTCAAAACTCCCACCCAGAGTATTTCCCTCTGTGCTATCCCCACAGGAGCCATCTATCTATGAGAGACAAAACTGGTTCTGCTCACTGGAAATGTGGCATTTTGCTTACTGCCATGCACCAGGGAGAACTGGGAACCAGATCCAACGGAGGGCTTGCATGGTGGGTATTGGAGGTCAGCAAGTTATCACTTAATTTGTAAACACGAGAAAACTTCATCTGGAGTCAATAAAAACACAGAGTCCCGTGGGGCCATTTTCTTGGGTCAAAAGCAATAAATTCAAAGAGCTCATCCTTATAGAGAAGGGAAATTGGCTAAGAACACCGGCATAATAATATGTTACATTGTATATCTACAGGCCCTTTGATCCCTGGATATTTACAAATATTAATGAGTCATGCTTCTCAAGCACCTTTTTGGAAGGTATCATCAGACCATTTTCCAGATGGGAAAACCCACAGGAGAAAGAAGTGATCCTTCCATAGCCACACAGAGCGTCTGTGACACAGCCAAAAGCAGAAACCAGATATTCTTGCTTCCAGTCCTTTGTTTTTAATTATAGCAACATTCCTCCTCTCATATTTTATGCTGTATTTTATAACAAGTCATATATGAATACACCTATGTAGGACATTTTCCACCCGTCACACTGGTATTTTACTCCATGCACTAAATGAATTTTAACTGACTCTATTACAGCAGAAAACTCAGTAATAAATATATACTGTGGTCACACAGAGGGCGTTGCTCACACAAAATAGTAATTGCCTTTACAAGCAGCAACAGGAACAGATGCATCTTAAATTTCCAAGAAGGAAATTTTAAGAGAAGAAAAAGAAAAATGCACCTATGAATATGAGTGAACACAAATTAATGTGTTGTGGTGTCTTGGTCAAGTTCAGCAACTTTAAAGCTGCAGCATCTAAGGGACCAATTTTAAAGAGATATAATTCAGTATCTATTGGTTTAATGGAAGAGTAGGGGTAGAAAAGAAATAAATTTTAAAATTGTCGAGTATTCTCAAGTATGTGAGAAAACAGCTATCTGTAGGGTCCTTTGTTCTGGGGGATCTGATAAAAAAAGCTGTCTTCTTTGGTGACACTCCACCTAAGATTGCTTTTTTGCTCCTATTGTGAAAAAACAATACAGTTGTCCCTGAGTGATCTAAACCATAGTGGCTCTGTGTTCCTCTCAAACATCGAAGCATTATATTTTATTTTAATTTTTTTCCTTTTCAGACTTTTTCCTTTTATTTCCTCTCTTTGTTTTTTTCCCCAAAATGTTTAGACCCTTTTCATACAGATTTTAGGCTAATAGGTCTATGTAACTCCATTTACATACTTACTAGCTCATTCCTACAAACCATATCGAAATACTCAGTTCCTTCTGGCTCCTCCCTCTGAAATCTATAAATTCTTCCCGTCAAATCCATAGATAAGGGGATCCTTATCCACATCCATTCTGGTCCTTAGTGGTCTTGAAGTGGTGTGGAAATTTGATCACTTTGTCATTTTCCTCCTGCATTTCTCTTCAGATTCACTCCTTTCTGCACTCTCCCCTCATTTGTGTGTTTGTCCTTTCAAGAAAACATAGTAATTGCTCTGGATTTTACCAGGGGACGTTTTGCTTGTGGGATAAACCTGTCCAGATGTTGGCATTTACATCAGAGCTAGACGTCTAGACATACTTTAACAGCCAGCAGAGAGAAACAGGCATTCTGGGACATGGGTAATCTCATTTTAAGGTAGATGTTGAAAAGCGCTCAGATGAACCAAGTCCTGGAAGTGCCTATCTCTCTCCATTGGCTATAAAGATTGCTTGGAGCAGAAGCTCAAACATTAACATCAAAAGTTAAGGGAGATGAAAGTGTGTGATCCTCAAAGTGCCAGTAGTCACTGGGCTTTGGGCCTTTGTAGTGTGTGAAGAAATATCTATGTGTTTTCCATGATGTGATCAAATAGCAGCAGCAAAGAAGGAAGAGTATTTCTGTGAAGGAATCATGACCCTTTAGTCCTTTTTTGAGCTATCTGCTCACATTCCTGAAGAGACAGCCAGGCTTAAGCTTCAGCCTCAAACCCAGGAACTTCAGTTTGAGTATTTCTGCTACCATCAGTGGAACCAAATTGCCTTGTCTCAGCAAGAGGAAGAATGACTTTACAACAAACTTCATTCAAGGGAAGAGCTGCTTGTCTGGTGTCACTGAGCAGATGCAGTCTTCCATGATGCCAGCTCATATGTCCCCAAAGTAATGTGAGGCAAAATACTTCATTGTCTCTAAATTTATATCAAAAAGGTGTATCAACTCAGTTGCCTTCATTAGCACAGCATGCACCTTATCACCAGTGAGACCTCACTTTATCTATCTCATGAGAGGAGGCCGCTCTCAGACTCCCCCAAGAGTAGACATTGCAATTCCTACCTGAACTGGTGATGCACACCAGAAACTCCAGATAGGAGGCTTTTAATCAACTTTGTAATCACAAAATACTCTCATATTTAGATACCAGAGTGATTGTAATGCAAATATTATGATAGGTGGTAGAATGAAGCTCAAAAGCCTTGACACCCTACTCTCCAAATCAACCTTCATCAAATTTCAAACCAATCAAAACTTCATGTTTTTCATATGAGAAAACAGACAAGCACTGCTTTTTCCTTTCTTTATTAGCAGGGCCGACTGTCACTTTATCCATATTCCTTTCTAAATTTAGCTACATTCACGCTATTCAGCATCCCAACAAGACTATCGCTTCATAACTGCAAAGCCTGGTTTGTTGTGGGGAGTCTTGTTGCCCAAAAGCAAATTTTCCAAAAATGCCTGAGCAAAGAGTAAGGTTTTAGTGGGTTTCATGCTCCAACCAACCTTCCTAATAATGTGTAAGCGTCAGGGAGATTTTACACCCTGAAGGATCTGTGCTTCAAGTATTTGACACTGATTTAATTTAATTTGTGTCAAGGGCCTGCTGGAGTTCAAAAAGCTATCTACAGTTCTAGTTCTCCTGCCTTTCAGACACTCTACTGCTAAGCAGTAATTTCCCTACACTCTCTCTTTGTGTTATGAACTAGGATTGTTTTTCTCAGTTTTGTTTTTCTTGTTCTCTAGGAACACTTATTGGCAGATAGTGTCTTTGTTTCTTAGAAGTTCATCAACTCTCACCATCTGTTTCTCTCATGATGTCACTGCTGTCACTTTTGCCTCATCGCTATTTCCATGGAAATCAATCAGAATTGGATGCCTCCAATGTCTGACCTCCACTAGAAATCACAAACCAGAGCAGAAAGGATATGAAGAAAAAAAGAAAAGAAAAAAGAATCAAAACCAAGGAAAAACAATTGCTCAAAATCTCTGATTGCTTCGAAATGCCATTCTCCTAAATTTCTGAATTATATATCATATAATTTGTATTTTAAGATCACATCGTATTTTAAGAATGTTTTAAACTTTGTCTCCAAAGAAAACCTGTTTGCATTTAGAGACTTTAAGAGGTAGATATTTAACAATGTTCTCACAGCCTTTTAAAAGGAGTGATTTCTTTTAATTTTCATACTCAGGCTCCTATAACTTGAACATCAAGGCATTGTGTGAGAGCTATTGGCACTGCCTACATCATAAGAAAGAGAAAATCATGTTACCTTTTAAGTAGACAGACTAATTTTTTTTTCTTAAAATTGACACCTAATAAAAATAGGAAAAGAATACTATCTTTGTTAACAACCACTCTGTAAATTTAGACAGGAGACATCTGTAGGTTCTGAAACACGTGTCAAATCAAGGAAAATGCCAATGCAAAAACTTTGTTGTTTCTTTCTAAGAAACAGCAAACCTTTCCCTCATCCCATTTTACTTTCTTGTCCTGATTAGACAACGTCAACAAACAAACAAGGCCATAAACCCAGTTGTATTTTCACTTGGCAGGGCACCTGTAGCATATGCTTGCTCTTACACAAAACAGAGCTTTTTAGCCAGTTTTACTGCTCTCTCCAGTATCAAGATGTCCATAGCATTCCACCCAGGAGGTCTCCACTGCTTCTGGGGTTGTAACCATGCCAGAAATACCACTGCAAAAAGGAAGGCTTCCTTTCCATATACCAGAAATAATATTTTCCACAGATCCCCAGCTTGCACAGGTTAGTGTGACCACAGGCTTCTTCCTCAGCCCCCTGTAGTGTCTATCATGATGAAAGCTTTTGAAAACGCTTTGTACACTAAACTTCCTGGAGGCAACGGGAGGGCTCAGTGTGGCGTTCTGCAATCTGAGCATCCATCTAAGCGGCTGTGTTCCTCATGGAATCCCAGCTGCATATATGTGCTAGCAATTCCTGCAAAGGGGTGCAGCTAAGCCTGATCTCAACACAGCTGAAGCTCAAGCACTGCCAAGAACAGAGTGTGTTCGCTGCTGTTTTAAGAAGTATGGCTTGTCTTTGTACGCAGGAGCTCTCCTTGTTCTCATTACCTCTCTTGAGTGCCAGTCCCTGAGGTAAGCAAGAAACCCTTCCCCCTCGCTCACAGTGAAAACTACTTGCCTCCGTTTGGAATGTCGTTTAGCTAGAAATTATCCCCTCTAATTGTCTACAGCCTGGTACATCCCAGAGCACATATCCGTACAGTGTATCCAATGATCTCCAGAAGGAATATTCCTTTTTTGTTTGTGGTGACATCTCTCACTACATCACCAGTTTCATCTTCAGGTCATTTCATTTTTCTTTGATTTTATCCTTTCACCATCCCAGAAGGACATTCTTGTTCTCTACATCTCATATTTGGAGGTGGAGATGAATGACTACAAAGCTTTTCTTACGGATTACATGTCTGTCCCATTAGTAGCATGTCTATCTTGGTGCATCAGTACAAAGAGGTTGTTCTGAATGGATGGTTTACTTTTTTTAAGTGAGGGAGATAGGCTGAAGTAGAACAACTTTTGTTCTTGGTGGTTGGCTAGTGTAAGCCAAGCAGAGATAAAGAAGGATATATTGTCACTGCATTGTCATCATAACCCCTCCACATGGCCCTTCCCAGGAGTTCCATATTCCTCTTGTACAGTTTCAAGCAGGATGCCCACCAATGCCGCCCTCTTCTTCAAACAGTACCTGAGCACAACTGATCCTTTTCAGTAGTTATGAATGAACACACAAATTCTGAAGGCTGAATAAAAGAAGGCCTCAGCAATCTCCAGCTGCATCATCTGTTTCCACATATTCATAATCAGACTTTCCTCCTCCATTTCACTCTGTCCCTTGTCCTGCCCTTCCCCTTATCAGTTACTCTCCAAATCTCAATTTACCCCAGAAGACTCTCCAGCCATCTCACACCATTCATCCTTACATTCCTCAGCCCTACTGGACTTAAAAATTTAGGGCACAGTTTTTCCTCGTGCGTGCAAACAGCAGTGGGTGGAGTGGCTGCTGAAATCTTACTGGATCTGCAGTATGGGCAGTGTGGTCTGTATGTACTTAAAACAAAATCTTGAGGGAAATTCTGGAGCCAAGCTAAAATGTCAGGATTTTACTCAAAAGGCCAATAGATCTGCAGTTGAGAAAATGAATCACTAGCACCAAACAAGATAAGGAGGAGATGAGGAAAGTTAGGCTGTTTGCCTAGAAGCCCTTCATATTAATCCTGGCCTCTGACATTGTGACCTGACAGAGGGACTGTTAATTTGCCTCTAGATGAAAAGGCTGCTTCAGGAGGAGAAATGAGGAAGAGAGCATTTTGGTTTTTCACTTCAACTAGCCCAGCAATGGCCATTTCACTCTCAACGTCACTGACCCAAGTCTGTCTCATCAAAAGAAATCAGAGTTCAATGTCTATTCTGGGAAATACAGATGGGAGTGAAATGAAGGAGGGGGGAGACGTGTTTCCATGGTTTCAAGCTCTTTCTTTCTCAGTGTTGCTTCCCTCCTGTTACACAGATAATTTCTCCAGTTTCGAGGCTCAGGCACAGCTCTGCCTCCTGCGGCAAGGCAGGGTCTTTCACACCTTGGCAAGTTGGTCAGTGAGGGACATGGGAGGGAAGCCAGTGGTCTGCTCCTGCTCAAGTCAGGGCAGGTTCTACCACGTGTTGCCCCCAACTTCCACTGAGTTTTCAGGTTGCTGTGTCCCACTGCAACTTCCTCCTCTTCAAGCTGACCCTCACACAACTGAAATCTAGCTGAATGTCTCCCTTGGCTACTCTGAACCATGGGGATACCTCTAGGATAAGCTATAACCCTCCTGTGTCTTTCTTTCCCCGGGACAGGAGGCTTATTATGTCCTGCTATTTCCCTTTCTTAGCCTCATTGAAAGCATTCCCCAGCAACCCCATTTTTTTCAAGGGCATTTTTTTCTAACCCCCTTAAAGGCTGCATTCAAGTAGGTCCTGCTGGTGATATGTGGTATGTCCTTCTGGCAGGGGCTGAGGACAACCCACCCCAGTGCTCTCCCTCCCTACTGGCCTGTAGTAAAACCTCCTGCTGCTTTCCCCCTTGGCACACCCTCATTCTTCCTCCCCACTCAAGCCCCTTTCCAAGGAGATACTCCCCCAAGTCCAGAGGCAGATATTCTTCCTGGAGACTCTGTAAAGGAAAAGAAACAGCTCAGAGAGATCCCTCGTATTGTCCTGAGCTGGGACTAAATTTTCCTGCAGCCTGCTTTTTCTAGGAAGAAAATAATGTAAAGGAGCCTAGAGTTGCGCTCATGGCTACAAGTCCAAATGCAAAAAAAAGTGAAAAAGAGACTAAAAAGATAAAATACCATATCATTAAAATACGAAAATTATTAAGCTTATCTTCTTAGGAAATAGGGGAAAAGCGAAGCATCAGCATTAGGGGCCTGCAGTTGAATAAGCTTTGTTTGTAGGATAAATGGCTTTTATTCCTGGTGAGAGACTTAAGCTGTGTTTACAAATAATGCTGATGGTCCAACCCTGACTGTGCTCCAAAAATGCAGCATCCCTACTCCTGGATTGCCTCAGCACTGCATCCCCAGAGGCAGGGAGAAGAAATAAATCAAGAGTAGCAATCCAAAACATGACACAACTTTTGAGCAATATTTTCTTGTGTCTTGTGGTATGTAGAGGGCTTGCTGTCTCCATATCCCCCTAGCAATTTCTCTGGTAACAAAAATATTATTGTCTACAGTGTCATGGACAGTAAAGACCCCTCAGGCTCATTGTTTTACTGTCAGGATTTGACCCAAGTATCCTTACCACGCCTCTGCCTCGAAATGCTCTGATTCAGTGACTTGGCTGCGAGGTGATGAGTCACTCCCATCTGCTGCTTGGGTCAGACCTGCAGGTGGGACAGAGGTGATATGAGGACCTCGAGACAATAGCAAGTTGCACCCCTGCAGAAAATACTGCTTCAGAGCCCTTTGGATTAGAGTACTTGGGATGTGACCAGGGTGTCTCCTTCACACTCTTGCCCAACCCGCAGTTCTGCTCCTATGGACTCCATCTCACACCCATGAGTTCCCAGGTTCTGTGTCTTCTCAACCCTAGAGGGTACTAGAGAGCAATATTCAGTTTCCTGAGGAACAGGACACTTGCCTGAGGTCCCAGAGGTGTCTTCTGAAAAACTAGGAAGAAGCCCTATGTACCCTGGAGGAACCTTGGAGGCTCCAGAGCCTGCACATCCCTCTCATTCACCATTACTCTCTGAAGGAACCCAAGAAGAGACCAGTCAGTGTAGAGAACATGCACAGCCTGGCAATGGATGTATTTCCCTCTGGAGTTTCAAGACAAGCATGTCTGAGCCCCAGGTGAGGACGAAAGGATGCTAATGCCTCCTCCTGTCAGCACCATTCTAATAACCAGGGGTCCCTTTGTTACTGACTCCCTTGCTTTATCAGACACATTGCTCAGATATTGTGGTGATGCGGACCAAAGAAGAAAATACACAAGTAGACCAGGAAATCTGTACTACATTATTACAGCCTTCCTAGCAGTGACTGCACATATTCCAGCACACAGTGTGAGCACATACCCTGCCCTGCCTGGAATAGTAATGAAGAATGGGATCATCCTGAGCAGGTCCCATCTAGGGAAATCACACAAGTTTTAAATGTTCTGTGAGTTCAGACACAAGAAAAACATTTCTGCCCTTTCTGCTTCATCCCACGATGACAGCAGAACACCAGAGACCAAGTAGAAAGTAAGTCAAGCAGACCCCATCAAATGATGGTTTTGAGTGTAATGACCAGTCTTGGTGACTTGTTTCTTCCTCCTGGACCATGCAGAGTCCTGACATCAGTAAAGCCCTCTTGTTTCTGGAAGCAGAAGCAACTCTGATTCCTGACACGCCAGGGTGACAGATGTTAGCAGTGCTGCAGAGCATGCTGGCCATTTGCCAGCTTCTTGAGTTTGGCATGTTAATTATACCTGAGCATAAAGAATTGAATCAAATCTAACCACTCACAGTTATAACTTTCTACTTGGGCAGCAAAAGCATGCAGAATTTCACAAAGCATGGGTTAAAATAAAAATATGCTTTCAGAGCAGCAGGAAAAAAACCTAAACAACTTTCTAAAGAACCAATGAATACTTTGCAAAACCTCACTCCCATCTTAAAACACTAACAAAGGGTTCAGCTTCAAGGTAGTAATGGTTATGTCGCTGAACAGCTCTAAACAGTTCAGTAAAGTGATCTTGATATTCCCTGTGCCATTCGGCAGAATTACTGCTGTCACCTTGGTATTGCTTGAGACTTTGAAAGAAAAATGAGATATTACTATGCAGAAGTAATTTTTTTTAAAAGTCACAGTGGCTTTTTTGTCATCTTGCAAGTAAGTAAAGAAATAATTCATTATTTGGCCCTGAAATTTGAAAATGCAATATAAAGTACAATTTCAATACTTGTAAAATTCCAGATCACAATATGCTATCTTCAGTTATTTTGTTCTTCCATCATTACGAAACAATTCTACAAACAAATTCTACCAAAAATCTGTGAAGCTCCTGGCGATCATTTTGTAGGCTATTAGACTGCAAAAGGTATAAGACCTCAATGATCAGCTCTCTGCTGACAGACTTCATTGTGTGAGCAGTCATTGAGGATTTACAGTTTCTCACATCCGTTGCCTAAAGTACCTTTTTGTGGTCACCTGGATGAAGTGTTTCTGCACCCACACAGCTCAAGGAAGAACCTGCTAGGAAGTGGTCTAAACCCCAGCAAGCTCCTCAAGTCATGCTTCATACAGCCATCCCCACCCATATCACAGGATTAGCAAATCACAGAATCATTAAGGCTGGAGGATACCCTCAAGAACATCTGGTCCAACCATAAACCCATCACTGCCATTATCACCCCTAAACTGCATCCCCAAGCACAACATCCAGACACCTCTTGAACACTTACCTGGGATGCTGACTACACCACCTCCCTGGGCAACCTGTTTCAATGCTTAATTTCTCTCTCAGTGATTTTTTTTCCTAATATCTAATCTGAAACTCTCCTGGCAGAGCATAAGGCCATTTCCTTTCATCTTTTCACTGGAGACATGGTAGAGGAGATCAACCCCCACCTCACTGCAGCCTTCTTTCAGGTAGTTGTAGCAAACAACTGAGTCTGAGTTGTTTCCTGAGTCTCCTTTTCTCCAGAAAAAACAACCCCAGTTCTCTCATCTGTTCCTCACAGGACATGTTTTCTAGACCCTTCACCAGCTTCATTGTCCCTCTTTGGGCATGCTAAAGTGCAGAGCACCTGCAAGTCAGCACACATATGGATCACAAAGTCACTGAAACCACACCATGGTGAGGAAAGCCAAGTGGACCAGTGGTTCTAAGTGCAGGCTTAGGCCCAGACACAAATTTAGGGGACACATCCATTATAAAACCACAGGAAAGACAGCAGCTACCCCGATAGCATCAATCAAAGTTCAGGTTTCCAACAAGCTTTTAAAATTACCAGTCCTCCTGCACTAGCACTGAAACGAAGGCAGATTTAGAAGCTATTTATCGCACTTCAGGTTCTGTTATCACTCCATTAAAAAAATAAATGATTTGGACATGAACACAGTCAGTTATTTGGCTTTTGCTATGCATACACAGAGAAACTTTCTAGTAACTTCTTGCACTGTCATCAAATACCAGGAATTTGTTCCTTTCCCCTGAACTAGGCTCAGGCTTGAATTCCCATTTCATAGGCTTTGAACTTGATTCAGGGTAACATTGTTTTAGCTGAGGTTCACAGTCCCTTGAGGCCATAGAGGGCCAGCCAGAACATCTCATCTAACCTCATGGCTGCCTCCAGGCCACAGACTTCAGCAGTTCAAAAGCTACGCTCGCATTCAGCAAATCTCTGCAGTACCAGGAAGATCTCCAAGATTTTGGGATTATTTTGTTTGGTTGGTTGGTGCTTTTTTTTATTTGTTTGGTTTGGATTTTTTTGTAAAAAGAGGTAAGATATTTATTACGTGTTTTTTTTTTGTTTTTTTTCCTAATGCAGCTTTGAAAGAAGAAGCCACACAAAGACTTTTTTTTACTATAGTAAAATATCCATCACTGTAGTCCTTACACCCTATCTGGGTAAGGATAGGCCAGACTATTTCCAGTTGTTCTTCTGAGTCTCAGTTTAGGGCTTGGGATGAGGCCTCTCAAGCCAGTGATTCTGCCATTTCTGGAACACTTCCTCCTGCCCCCACTCTGCCTCAAGCCTCCACTGTTTCCATCCCATCCTTCCCCATTCCTTTCCTTGTGGTGAACCCACAAGCAAAATTGACACCCGAAAAAATATTTCTGAAATTCAATTATCCAGTCCTAATAAAAAAGGCTGAAATTTCCATGTAATTGCAAACAAGACGCTGCGTTGTAGAAACTGAGGTCATTCATAAAGAGAAATAAAGGGGGAAGCTGTTTACAGGAAACAATTCACAGAGCACATCTCCATCAGCTTTGGCCCTTTCCACAGACCTTTGCTTTGGTACTCATTTAGATAGGGTGTTCCCAGGAAACCTGTAGGGGAGAACAGAGAGAGAGGTGAGATGATCTTCTCTGCTCACATGAAGGCATGAGGCAGAAACTACACAAGGATTTATGACATACTCTTTTTCTTGCATTCACCAACTTCAGAGATTCAAACAAACTGTATAACTAGTATGAATGCTCATGGTCAAATTCCTCCGGGAAATAGTCTTGCTGAGTCAAGCTGGCAGAAAAACAGAAATTCTGCTTTGTGGGAAATTCCAGGACCTCTGTTTTCTCTAAATTAATCAGAAAATTCAGAAAACAAAATTTTCAGCAAAATGTCATTTCCAAGTATTTTTCTTGAATATTTGGAAGAAAAAATAGGCCAGTCTGAGTTTTACAAGCCACAGCTCTATGAGATGTGTGCCAAGTATAAAACCTTTTGACATTTCTGTCTGCAGTTCCAAAAGCCACATCACACTGCAGTAAACAAGTGCAGCCACAGACATAGTGCTCCTCACAGCATCAGACTGCCCTGCAGAAAACACAGTGTCTGTGCAGGCAGTGTCTACAATCTTCCCTTAGCAGACACACCAGGCTGGGAGGAGATCCTTTTCCTTGCAGGGTCATTTGTTGGGCTCTCTTCTGGTATCTGTGCGAGGTGAAAGTGTGTTTACTGTTTATATTGTGAATTCTTTCTCCTTCCCTGTCATTACTTCTCCCACACACTGTGTGTGTTCCAATGATGGGCAAATGAAGCTACAGCTGACAAAGGAAAGGGACAGGCTCTTAAGATCTCCTCAGAGCCTTGAAACAAAGGCTATTACAAGGAACTACCTGTGTTTCTTCCAGTGCAGAGTGCAGGCACAACCCCACGACAGCTCCTGAGGCCTGAATTGTGCAATCTTGTGCAGCACCAGTGAGGCTTGGAGCAGGTGGGATCATATTGCACACACTGAACTGAGTTCACGAGGCTGAGTGAGGAAGACTGCAACCCTATGTGCTCTCTCTGCATCAAGCAAAGGGAGTAGTGGTCAGCATCAGATGGCTTCATGAGGTGGTGCTCAAAGAATAGACCCATTCCAGCACCATAGGACATGGGACCACAGCCTCCAAAGCCCAGGGTGTAATAGGGGTGGGAAGAGGGACAGAAATAGACCAAGATCTGATGCTGTTCTTGTGTGCCAGAGCTCCACAGACTTTCTCTAAATCAAGCCAGAATAAAGCAGAGATTCCATTAAATAAGGCAATCCCAGGACAAAGTCTCTCAAAGTGCTCAGATATTAGGGACAAAAGATGGTTTAAAAGTAGTAGGATGAAAGAATTGTTAAATCAAACAAGCACCTCCTGCTTTCCAGACATGCTCTGTGGCATATTTGTAACATCAGCATGCCAGGGCGTTAAAAGTTACTCTATGAGGTGCAGGAAGACTTTAGCTAGTTTAGGCAGTGATTTTACTGAGGACTGATTGGAACACATAGGAAGTGGTGTGTGTGCTCTCTTCACTGGCAGTCAGAAACAAAAAGCATAACAAATCACTGCAAACTCCTAATGGGAATTAGTACACAGGAGGGCTGCAAGGCATAGACATGGAGCACATGAAAAACAAGAAGCAGAGCCTAGGAAACTCATTAATTAGATTATTTCTTCTTGAGCTGGAGTATGAAGTTCCTGTCTTGTAAAGGTGCTGCATCATTTGTCATTCATCTTCAGTGGCTGTAAGAGGAAACAATACAACAAGAAGAAGGGATTTCTAATTGTAGATACTGCTGTCAAAGTTCTGTAGGGTTACAAACACAAGCCCTAATTCTACTATGTGTTTCTCACAGTTGCTGTCCCCTCCTCCACCTCCAGATGAGGCTAGGTTAACTCAGCTGTGCACTCATAAACTGCTCTTTACAGGACCAGGGCCAGAGTTTTACCACCAAATTCAGTTTTGGTAAGTGACTTTTAGTGAGGCTTAAAAGATCTGGAAGAGAAGAGGTGTGAAACTTCCAAAAAGCATCATTTTCACTAATTCCCCCAGACAGCAGAATCAAAGGCCAAGTGAACTGATCACATCTCTTCTCCTTCCTTCTTCACAGATCAGGAAACAGCAAAAGCAGCATGCCAGAGTGGTTAAGAGTCACCTGTGGTTGCAGTTACAAGTAGTGAATTCCCAAGAAGTTTTCACAGAGCCATAGCTAAGAGGGTTTTAGAGACAATATTCTACCAAAACTGAGGTAGTCTAAAAAGAATAAAAGGAGGAGGAATATGCTAGAGTGACAGTCATGTGGTGCAAAGGGCTAACACCAGCCTAATCTGACATTTTAGTTCCTTTTGAATACATGCAGAGTACTTTGGGCCTAAGTGAGCTGTCAATGGACTCCAGCCTGGTGTTATTTTCTTTGCATAGGAGAGAATTACCACAAATAAAAAATAAACTGCAATAGCAAATTTCCTAGCTCCACTACCAAACTCTAGAGAGGAGAAGAAATGAAAAATAGTAGGATTGGCAGCATATTGTGAGATTTTCCCCAATTCTTCCAGTGCAAGATCCAACCTTTAGGATGCACAGGGTTTATGTCAGCAAGTGTTCATCCACATTACGGAGTAAAGTCATGTAGTTTACTGTCCAGCCTCCCTCTCCATTAGCTGACTTCACAGAAGAGCAGCTGTGCCTTACTGGCTGCTCTCCATGCTTTTGGGGGCTTATCCCACAGTCCCATGTGGTGTGCAGGAAATGGCATGGCTCTACAAACCCTTTCCCAGAGGACTGGGAGGGGAGATGTCTGTCTGACCCAGAGGAGGGAAAAGAGCTCCTGGAGGACTTGGCAGCATGGGAGAAAGGGTAGCTGCACCCGCATTGCAGAGCAGTTATGTCAGCAGCCTTGGGGTTGCACTCTAGCCTATCTCCTTGGCTGGCCAGCCAGCTCAAAAAGCATCTTTGAATTATAGGGATGTGGGTGTGGATAAGACACAAGTTACCAGCAACACTGGAGCTATAATTTCATTAACTCTGCAGTGAACACCCACGCTAAGCAGAGAGGCCAGGGAGGCAGGATGAATCCAAAAGAGGAATAGGGCAGTCAGGCTTGTAGTACTGGTCCAGTTGTAGCCCTCCCACTCTTTCCCTTCAACCCATACACCCAGTGATCTCATTGCCAACTGTACAAAGTGAGGGTAGGACATGTTTTTTCTGCCAGTGTCCAGGACACAGGATCTCAGCAGCAGGACCCCTTGTCCCTGCCTGTATTGCAGCCACTCATCCCTCCTCCACTCCACCCTGAGACCCTGCAGCTGGGCCCAGAGCACACAGCCAGAAATGGAAGTTGTCAGTGCAATCACTGTTTGTTTCACAACCTCCTATTACTGCAGCTTTACAGTTTATTTGCTCTGTGTGCCAACAAATGTGGACACATGCACTGTTCCTGTGGATATCCATGCATTTATGTCATGCTACCCACCTCCTAAAGTAGAGGGGAATGTCAGACCTGTGAAAAGGTGATATCCATGGTTTGGCTGCTGCACATTTTGTGGTCACTCTGTGTATCAGATGGGCATGGGAAATTCCTGACAGACTCTGGCAACAAGTTTCTCTCTTGGCTAACTTTTAATGGCAAAGGTTTTGTAATCACCATCCGAGCCTGAGGAGCAAAAATTCCTGAGGGGTAATTGGCTTTGTCGGTCTGTTGGGCGCACTCAGCCTTGATCTCTTCAATTACTGTACGCATGTACGTACTCTCATGCTGACAGTGAGAGCCAGTGAGGACAAGACTGCCCGCTCCATGGATGGGTGCATGTCTTCAAGCAGTGCAACCGCCCTGGCAGCTAGTGCAATGCAAGAGGCATGGGGCAAGGCTAGCAAGAATCAATTCTATAATTGGTGGGAGCTGCTTCAGGAAAAAATCACTGAGGAGATGGGACTTGTGGGGACAAGGGGACAAATTAAGTGGGCCTCCAGTTAGTCCTCTTCTACCACTTGACTCACAGGTTGCTGACCACAAGCTTCTTCACCTGCCACCACACAGGGCACTTCATTCTCATTACCAGCAAGGAAAACACTCCCGATGGAGACTCAGCTTCAACTGGCAAAAAGTCTGCACATGCCAGAGTGGCTTGTTTTGGATGAATTTTCTGCCAGCAGAACAGCACATTATCTTATTACTCTTGCCAGCATTACTGTATTGATGGGAGGGACAGGATTACTTTTCCTTCCCTTAGTTGATGGGGTTATGCAGGCAAAAAATTGTTGGGAATGGACAAGACTGATGACCCCTTAATGCTGCCTCATCAGCACACAGCATTTAAAGGATGTGTGTGACACTGAAGCATGTTTTGAAGCCCCTCTGTGGGACCCAAGAGGGTTACAAGTAGGCACAAATCTTCTGGCCTAACATCTGTTATATCAGATAACTGGGGGTCTTGGGCACAACAAGGGAGTCAGGAAACATGTGCACAATCCTCCTCATGCACCCCACATCTTCATCATGGTCTAAACACTACATTTTTCCACATCACCCCCAGTCCAACTCTGTCCCACTAGCCCCACATGCTGTTCCCATCCTGCTCCATCTTCCTCATCTCCTCCCAACAGCAAAGTCTGCTACTGCCTTTTCTCCTCCAGCCCTCAGGTCTGTCACCCATTCCCAGATCACCCCAGGAGCTATTGCCCCTATGGCAGTGGCCAGCAAGTTGCTCTCCAGCTCCACTGTCCTGGAGTTCACCACAGGCAACTTTCACTCCCCCGTCTCCTCTAATTGCGGTCAGCACCCCCACAGGCTGAGGGAACTCGTAAATACCACGGTCTTGTGAGGGAGTCTTCCATCCAGTAATTGACTACACTTTCCAGATGCTCTTCCTGCAAGAAATTAAAAAGCAATGTGACCCTTGTTGAGGGTGCAGGCACCCCCGCAATGCAAACACCCTATCCCAGGAAAGCCCTGTCCCCACAGACATGGGGCTGGCTGAGCTGACCGGAGCCACAGTGACTGGAGCCATCAGAGGGGCTGAGGGACCATAAATCAGGCGTCTCCTGGCCCCCGCTCTCCCCCAGACCCTTATCAGTGCCACTTAGCACGGTGGGTGCTACAGGAGGGATGTGAGCAGAGATAAGGGCCCCCTTGGAGCAGACCCTGCCCCAGTGGGAGTCTCCAGAGCCTGCAGGCACAGGGGCTGGCCAGCGGTGCTCAGCCTGCTCCTCTGGGGCAGCAGACCTAGCACAGGGGTCTCCTCTTCCTCCCCACTCCCAGTGCTGGCTCCTGACAGCACTGGAGGCTCTGAGCACTCAGCCTGAGTGTCCAGCTCGACCTGCCCCTCAGCAGATCTGGTGCCTTAACCTGAGCGGGCTGTCACTACTCCCTCCTTGCACCCTCATCCCCTCTCCCCTTTGTCACATGAGAAACAGCCTTAATGAGGACGCTTAATGAAAAATAAACAAGCTGGGAGCTTTGCACTTGGGGAGCAAAACAGCCACAGGCTGATACTGTGCACCAGCACCAAGGTACCTCTTCCCAGCCCTGGCCATGGGAGTCATACTGAGTCCCAGAGGACCAGTCTTGCTGGGAGCCATTCTGGCATTGCAAAACCCTTTCCCTCAGCATCCAGGCAGTGCCATCATATTCCAAATGAGCATCTGTACCCTCCAGCAATGCTCTGATGGGAGAGGAGGTGCAGCTGAGTGTCTCTCATGCTGCAGGCTGATTCTTTGCTCAGGCTACAAAAAACATGCCACCATGTGGCAAAACTGACACCTTACTGAACTTTGCAATAGGCCAAAGAATTAGGATCAACATGGGGTGCAGGACAAAGAGGTGCAGGGGCAGAGTTCAGTCAGGGAAGAGTCAGGAAAGATAGAGGTCCTCAGCAGGACTGCCAGCAACCATCAGGGTCTGGAGCAACTTGGAGCCAGGGCCAAGGGAGCAGAGGAGGGAGGCTTTGGGAGGGAAACATGCCCTCTATGTTCTGGGCTCCTGCACCCCCTACTCCCTGAGCACAAGGACCTCCAGGGCAGAAATGACAGTCTCCAGCTGTCAGTAGCATTCTCAGGCAGGGGAGGGGGGAAATCCAGTCTGAGGGAGGGCATTCTCCATCATGGAGTGGAGAGAAAAAAAACAGCGTGTATTGTGGCTCACTCCTGTCCTGCCATAGCTTGTGTCTGGGAAGCAGAAGCCAGGTCTGGTGAGGGGAGGTAAGACCAGTGATAGTTGCTGTGGAGCAGGACACAGAGGGAAGTGCCTGGGGAGCACCAGTGATTCACAGCATCGAGGGCAGGCACAGATAAGTGGTTGAAAGGTCTCTCACCCTGCTAATCCTGCTTCCTTTTGATAGCTTTAAATCCATCACTTAAAAATTCAGTTTCTCAGTTGGAGAACTGGGTGGCCTACAGGATGAATGGAGTTCTTCACCCCTGGGGCAGCAGGGAGACTCCAGAAGACAGGGCCAGGAAGGTGCTGGCATGTTAGCACGTAGCTGGGTTATAATTTACACGCATATGCCATATGCTTATTCCCATTAGCATCTTGGCTTGGAAGGCATCCAGTCTCCTTTCACCCCTGAAGGAACTGACCTCATTAGAAAGCACTCAAAAGCCCTCATGGTTGCCTGCAAAGTAGAGGCAGCTACACCTAAACCAAAGCATTGAACATTAGGCTCGTTCCCCTTTGATGGAGTTAGAAAGATGGCACTTTTCATTGTGGGCAATCTCAGTGTGGCCAATTTCCCTGAGGGGACACAGCACACAAAGACATCCTTGCTGTGATTTCAGTGACCTCAGGTGGCATGCGGTAGGGATCATATGTGTTTGCATATTTAAAATAGCACCTATGAGAGATTGCCCAAGGGTCCAGGGAAGATCAATTAGCTGGTAGGAGAGAAGTCTTTAGCCATGTATGGCTAGTCCACATAAACTGTGGCCTTGGAGGCAGTTAAAATGGGATTGAAAACATGCTTAAGTGTGGTTTTACTATTGTCACTAGCACTGTTCACACTGAGTGTGACAAATACTGTCCCCCTCCTGCACTCCTCTAGGAAAGGTGCAATCATTCCAGAAACTGCAAATAAGTCTCAGATATAGGTGAGGTCCTCAAGGGTCAAACCAACTACCACCTACACAGAAGGGCTTTGCCTCTGTGTGGACTTGTCTCCAAGCAGCTTACCCATTCTCCCACCATTCTGGAAGACCACAGTCCCACACCATCCCTTCCTGTTTTTTTTCCATTGTGTTTGTACCATCTCCACTTACCAAGTGCTATAAAAACAGCTCCCTGATCTCTGTGGACAGGCCCAGGATTCCAGGTGGAGAGCTGGGGGTACGAGGGTTGCTGAGTCTGTATGTTCTTCCAGATCTCCCCCCTGCACACTCCTCCACATAGAAATATCCCTGCTCCTATCAGCAGTTTTGGAGCTGACGTCCTTTGTGACGCAGGTAACATCTGCAGGGGTAATGAGGAATAATCTCCTGCCGATGGTCTCCCAGACCCTGCCTGCCCCAAATGGGGAGACCTCAAGCTCATCTCATTGCTGGTGCTCATGGGATGCTGCTGGGTCACACTGGCTCTCGGAAGGCCAGGCGAGAGAGCTGCCCTTTGAAATTTTGCTCCCCAGCAGCCAGCAGCCAGTGTTTTCCTTCACTCGGGTTATTAAAAAAGCCATACTGCCAAAAGTCCTTGCATGCCCTCTTGACCAGCATGTCCAAGCACTGAAACCAGTACTGCAAATATTGAAAGTGCTGGAGCTCAAGCCCACACTCCCCAACTGGTGCCTCCAGCGTGCTGTCACAAAAAGGACTGATCACTTACGAGAACAGTGGACTGTATGCAGTACTTGTTCCAGGAAAGGAGCACAGCTCTCAAGGAATGGCCTCAAATGCAGCCTTACCATCACACCAGCATCCCTCCCTCCTTCCCTCCTTCCCATCCCCACACTTGTCCCTAGAGGTCTTCACTGTCATGCATCAGCAGCTGCAGGAGGGGACAATCAGAGAAAGGGACATGAAGGAGAGTTCTGCTTATCTCTTCTGGAGGGAATTTCTCACCTCCACTCTGTTCTGCTCAGCTGCCCAGGAGACAGCCCTCTCGCCAGAGACAGCATCTGGCCGATAGTGTTGACAAAGTCACAAGAGATGCAGAGTGCACATGGCGATCTAGGCAGGGTTGACACAGGCTTTAAGCTCATTCCCAGTGCTCTGCTCATCACAGCAGGTGGGGCTGGGGAGGGGAAGAAGACTTGTCTTCTACACTGTGCAGAGACCCAGGAGCAAATCTGGGCTCCTCTGTTTGCCCAGCCCAGCTGCTCTCAGCTACTCACACTTCCCTGCCTGGTCCCAGCCAGAGACAGCAGAGGGTTGACAGCCAGAGGCATCACTCCATGACCTTTGCAGAGAGAGCAGAAGATGTTTTCCTTATATTCAAGTAGTGCTGTCAAAAATTGGTGGAAGTTTCTGTGTCAAACACACCAAGGTTTTGCTCCCAGACTTGACAAGGAAGCAAACTCTTCAGGACAGGCATCCATAGAGCATGCTATCTCCTTCCTACTCTTCTGCTGTCCTATTGCAGGGTTCCTCATCTGGATGATTCCTCATTCAGATACTTATCTGCTGAGTTTGGCATCAACCCTTAGATCTGAGCTCTCTGCCCACGATCCTGCTGCACCCCTGTTTGCAAAGGATCATGATGATATACACTGTAACTGTCTGGCAGAGGAGGGCAAGTTCACATTTGCCTGGCAGTTCTCATGCACTTATCTCGACTGATGGCAAGTGCTCATCCGTGCCTCTCTTTAGCACGGAGTTTGCTTGCCAGGAGGGGTTTGCCCGTTTCCACAGGCTGGGACCAGAACCACTGCCAACACCTCCAGCAGCAAGCACAAAGCTGCTCGGAGTGCCCCCTCCCTGCATCCTCCCAGACATTCAGGCTCTGTTGCCCACTACTCACAGCCCCCCAGGTGCTGGCACCACCTGTCCCCTTCCTGCCCCACTCTGCCCTTACAGCTCACTTCAGCTGGGTGGGAAACTCAGGTGCACTCAAAAAAGCCTCCCACTTGCATTGCAGCGATCCCAAGCACTTTGTGCACTGGTCTCTGAGTGCTGGCACCTAGTAAGACATCAGGGGAACCTGGTGGGCTCCCAGGACTGAGCACACATCCCCAGCCCTAACTAACTGCTGTCCTTGCCACTCGGGCAGATTGGGATGAGTTAGCAATAACATTTCAGTACTGGTGGATCCTTCAGTGGGTATCCTTCCTAGTACAGAAATGTTGCTTTCAAAAAAACACCTCCTACCTCTACACGTACATGACAAAATAAAGCTAGCTTAGCCTGAAATAGCTGCATTTTTAATGGTGCTTGACTCTTACTGAGGACAGTAATGAATGCTATCCCCCGAGGGGCAGAAGAAGTGGTGCTGGAAATCTGGGCCGCTGCCGGCAGCCCCAGACACGCAGGGGTATGGATGCAGGACGCCTCACTGGGAGGGAAGAACAAGTAGGACTTCCCCTTCCCTGACGCTCTGTCTCCACCTTTGTGTTGCAAAAACAAAGAAATTTTGGGTGTGATCCCGCCCTGCGCCCAGCGGCAGCTTTGGCGGCTTCGTGCGCAACGTGCCCGCTCCTGGTGCTGCTCATGGAGGAGGGTGTCTGTGCCATGGGCATGTTCCTCAGCCCCCGAGGCACCTTGCTTCTCCCTCTCCAAAATACACATGCCTGCACCACCTCCCATATGCCGGCAGCAGAACAGTTGCTGGAGATTTTTCCATGCTGCTAGCCAGGTTGGATGAGGAAGGCCAGGCTCTTCTCTCAAGATGTCCATCTTCCTCCTTATGAAATCCTGGAGCTGATCAATGCAGATGAGCATGTAGAAGTGTGTGCTGTCTCAGCCTGACTGAAAGAGCTAATGTTTAACAGCCAAACTTGGATTGACCTCTTCCAAGATTACCCCAGGGAACAGGGATCTTCTTCTCTAGTTCCCCTTGTCTCTTTTTTTTAATTTTGACCCTTATAGCAATATCCAACTAAGCCCCTCAGGCTAGAAATCAAGGGGCTGCAGTTTTCCTCAGTGGTCAGTGGGAGCCAAAAACAAGGCGAGTCATGTACCAATTCATTTTGCAACCTAGAATAACACATACAGAGTCAAGGATCCCACCACCAAAAAACAGGAGTGCCCCATCTGTATGATGGAGGGCATAAGGTGTCAGAAGGAAAAAAGACCAGAGTAGGAAGAAAAAATCCCCTGACTCTACTTATGCATGCATGGCCAACTAAAAACCACTGCTAGAGCAAACTGTGAAGACCCCAGAGCTATAATATTGGCTCCCATGGCACGGAGGGGAGCCTGTGGTAAGCAAGATGGCAAAGCGTGCCAGTGCCAAGCTCTACTGTAACATTAGCTGTCAGAAGCAGAGCCTCTGGGCTATTCAGTCTAGGCTGCTTTTTTTTTTTTTTTTCTTTTTTTTAAAGTCTTACTCTGCTTCTTCTGAACTCCCAACTCTGACAAGCATTCTGGACAGCCTGCTAAATTTTGCCTGAAAGCATATAATCCTAATGAGAATAGAAAGACCTGACTCTCTTTGGGAGCTCCTGCTACACTTCAAAGGATCCAGGACTTACCAAGAGGTTTTGAAATACATCAATGAGTTCTGGCCCACTTTCTGATTGCCTCTGAGGAGGGAAGGCTGTGTACATGCCCGGGAAATAGCATGGGGCTAGGAGAGGAAAGAAGTGGTTGTTCAGTGAGAGTGGAGTGAGAGACATAGGGTTTTGCATGCAAACCCTATGGAGGGGCGATGAGTCTGTGTGCAAAGAGGGGACCAGGAGGATCAGGAAGGACGGACACAAGTTTTCTTCTTGTTGCTGGAGGGTACAGATGGCATGGTGTAGATGAGAGGGTGAAAGGGGAAGGAAAAATATCCAAAGGCAAAGGCTTGACAAAAAA
Source organism: Cyanistes caeruleus (assembly GCF_971803275.1). Taxonomy (NCBI): domain Eukaryota; kingdom Metazoa; phylum Chordata; class Aves; order Passeriformes; family Paridae; genus Cyanistes; species Cyanistes caeruleus. Next base: position 82,319,239 of record NC_141702.1, on the reverse strand, counting down.
GAGGTACAGGGCTGGGAAAATAGGACTGGGTATCAAAGGAGGCATACAGAGAGAAAAGACAGCCTGGGAGCACACACATTATCCTGCATGGACATCCACGTGCATGCTGAGTTGTGACTTCTGATTCTTCATTTGCCCAGTTAGTAATAACCCTCTGGACCTTGCAATACTATAAACACCTCTCCCAAAGGGAAGTGCTCCCTAGGGCTGGAGAGGATCTATGAGAGTAGGCTCTCTCATTCAAAACACTTTTCATCTTATACTGCTTTTGCTGCATATGTCAGAAGGAAGCACGTATGTGTCTGTTTCATGCTGGACACTGTCACACAGGTATTATTACTAGTTCAAGGTATCACATGAACTGAGAGCAAGGGGGAGACAAGAGAGTTGGGAATACAAGATCCAACTGGACAGAAAACAGCAACGGCCCTCTTTGTATCCCCTCTGTCTTGTCAGATCTAACATTGCCCAAGTCAGGGCTGCACATGGATGTGCTGCTGACAGAGCACCATGCAGGTGAAAGCCTGGTGCTATGCCAGGGAGTATGTGTGGCATATTGTTAATGCAGAGAGGGGCTATCATCCTCAAAAATACCACTGGGATTCCAGTGCCTGATCTCTCCCAGATTTATACACATCTGGCCATCCTGGTGCTGGAGTGCCTTTTCTAGAAAGGCAACTGCAATGCATTTTTCACAATGTGCAGAGATGCTCACCTGCCTGCCAGCTGCTTTCTGCTGCTCTGCTGACTTGCTTCATTACACCCTCCTCATGAACATTCGCCTTTTCGACACCAGTCAGCAGCAGTCATAGCTGTTACTTAATGACTTGCTCCACAGGAGCTTCTTGCCCAGAAATACAGAGGCAATGGCCTGTCTGCTGCACTCTCCATGGCTGCCAGACTACATCCCTGGGGAGGCTGCAGCCTCACCACCCACTCCCCACCTCCTAGCAGCAGCAAGGTGGGTGGCAGCATTTCATATCATGCATAAACACTGCTGCTGTTCAGCACTCAGAGCTGGCAAGACCAGAGTGTACCACTGGTCTGTACCCCAGATCGTTAACCAGCCCTCTTACCAGCCCAAGAGTGCAGAGGTACATGCATACACCCTCTCATCCTGGGCTCAAGCACGGCCTCCAATGCAGATCTGCTCTCCTCTCCAGCACTCACAGACAATGGGAATGGTCTCATTTAAAAAGCTGTGGACAGAATGAATCACAGCTTCTCTCAGGCCTCATCCCTGGCCCTTCCTAATGAGATGAGTTTGGAAAAAAGAAACCAGTCCATCACCCAGAGCTGCCTGCTAGCTTTATGCAGCACTAGGGGGAAACACCCTACTTGCTGCTCTGGGACCAGGCTCACCCCAGTAAAGAAGTGTAAAGAAAAAGCACTCCATCGAGATGGTAAAGAAGCCCTGGGCTTGCCAGGGAACAGCAGTCCTGAAGTTACAGGCTGTGCAAGGAGCCATGAATATTGAGAGATGCAGGCAATGTTGTAGGAGTGAGAGGAAATAGATCTTCACCAAGGGGAGCAGCCAAACATCTTCCCCAGGATTCATCCCCAGGTGATGACTATCTTGCTCTGAGCTGGTCTGCTCTGTCCTAGAGAATGTAAGAACTAGCACCTATTTTACTTGTCTTCTCCCAGTCCTGGTTTCAATTGCTTGTAACTTTCCAATTTTGCCACTTGGGCTGACATTTTCCAGGCCAGGCATCTGCCTTAGCCTGTTACAAGAAAAAGAGGGGGAAAAAAGGAAAACAACTGAACAAAAATACCCACACACATTTAGGGATTTTGACTACTTTCAGAGTACCAGAAGGAAAAGAGGTTCTTTTGTCCATGCTAAAAAAATCAACACTTAAAACTTGTTAGCTGAGAATTTGCAGTTTATAGCAAGAACTTGAAATTAGGCAAGAGAAGTGCCTAGCTGCCAAGAATATGTCTCTGCTGTCCCCAGGAAAAATATCCCTGAATTTTGATCCAGTTATGAGCTCGACACTCAGATAGAACAGATTTGGCAGAGTTAGTGGCTCCATTGCTACAAAGTTTCTGCCCCAAATGAACGTGCTGTATGTCCACACAGAACTCTCAAGCATCAGACCAATTTGTCCTTCACCAGAACATCTGCATGTCTCTCTTTCAATGTATGCAGGGAGCGGCATGTTGATGGAAATGTTACTTTCTATGAAGTGCATAAACATATGCGTCGTAAAATCTTGCTGAATCTTCCAGTCCCAGTTTCCAAACATTACCTGCCAGGTATATACTTGCCAGGTCTGCCCTAACTTCATTCACTTCACACACCTTTTGATTTCTGCCATGACCAAGACTGTGTGTCATAAACACCTCTGGTTTCCTTCCCTAGAGATGACAAATTCAAGTTCAGCAATCCTAAGACCAATGTAAATCAGAAAAACACATAGAAAAAGTGTAACATGATGATATTTCTATAGTATCTGATCTTCTTATGTCCAGGGAGTTAAATCCTAGATGCAAAGAAAACCTTAATTCCACCACCTCCACACTGGAGAGGTTTGACAATATTTTTAACCTCTATTGCTATGTAGGCTCTTACCCTTTCATCTCTGTAGTTTCTGAGCCAGTCCTAAGCTGGCTCATTGATCCTGACTCTGAGACTTAGGCCTCTGATTCTTTTACCCTGCATCCAGGGGAGGAAATGGGGAAATATTTTGAAACCTCCTTTCTCAGGCACTATGGTTTTGGATAGATGTTGCAGAGTGGGGAGCACAGCTCATACATGTCTGCTCCAGGAAGCATTCCAGAAGGGAAAACTGACTTAAGAAAAGCCATGGTCCTTTCCAACAAGGGCTACTGATCTTTCAGGGTATTTGGAGGTCCGTATTTCCAGATTCAGCTTTCACATCAGCAGTCCAGAAAGCAGAAAGTGAAGTAAACCACAGCATTGATGTACATAGTATCTTTCATATCACCACTGGGAATTTTGTTTTGTTTGGGAATCAGTTTCACCTCCCAACAGACCAGAGAGATTTGATAATAATTATTACTTTTTCCTTTTTCAGAGTAGAAAACAGATAGTGAATATGAGGTGAATTACCCATAGACAACAAATAAACCATGCAGAGTTATGAGAGGAGCACAAGTGTTCTGACTCCTTTCTTCCTGTTCTGACTGTGACAGTGAGCTGGAGTAGCAGATGCCACATGCAGATAATAACAATATACATTGTTGCCTTGTAGAAATGCCGTACCCTTTAATTTTAGCCAAGACTCTTGTGTACTCTTCTTTGTTCTCCTAAGTATTAACCTATAGCTATGTCTATAGATAATAGACATAGCTATAGATGTTGATAGCAATGTGAGTTCTTTCATGGTGCAGAGGTAGTTTGGTCCTTCACTAGTTTCCTTGAGTACACAGAGCATGCTGGAGGACATGTGTCTTATTCTGCGTGTCACTGGGATGGCTTTGGGACATCTCAATGATTTTATCCTCTGTTGTTCACACAAGAGTTTGAATTCAGAGTGACTTGCTATGCTGTGTAAAATCCCCAGCACGGACTGCTTCTTGCTAGCCTGACGTATTGCTAGCACCACCCAGCACTTCATTCCTTTGTCTTTTGTTGGCTGCTGTTCTTTGTCTGTCTTACCATCAGAAAGGGCTTAGGACTGAGAGCTTCCTGTAAGCCTCGCACTGTGCAAGTTGTCCAGCTTCTCTGCAGGGGTTACAAAGGGTTATCCCAAAGGCAGGCAGGACCATGCTCATCCTCAGCCCTCCCTGAGTGCTGGTAGCTTCCATCACAGTGACTACGCTTTGTTACAGCAGATACTGTAAATCCGGATGACTGTGTAGAAGGCCTGGAGCAATTTCTGAGGATCAAAGAGGTGGGACCATGTGGGAAGAGATGGGATAGAGTTGGGCTGTGGGCTGTGGGACATGCCTGGAGAAGCACATGGCAGCACAAAGGAGCATGAGGCAGCACAGAGAGGCTTGTCTCCTCCTGGAGGGAGGAGGTGGCGGACCCCTATGGGAGGAGCCTGCGGGAAGCTGAAGACAGGCGAACAGCACATGATCACCGCACAGAAGGACATTCAGAATGCGTGTTGCTGATGCGGCAACATGGGATAAGTCAGGTAGTGAGAATCACCATATAAGGAAATACTGTGTCTTGAAAAAGTGTATAGAACCAGCTCGTTTATTTTGAATAAATGATTCAGATTCCCTGCTGGTCTGGGTCTGTGTCTTGGTCATTCACAGGACCAGAAGAACCTTCCCTAAAGCCTGGGGGACAGCAGTACTCTTTGCTGAGCCCCTACCACGTAATTCCTTGTAGAATATTTTCTTCCTGTTGCATCCTGCCCTGTTTCAGACATCTTCTTTCTTTCAGTCTCTGCTGTTTGTTCTATGAAACTATGTATCAGATAATTCCCACAGACAGTTCCCAGGCATCAGTTCACACTCATAAACAGCTCTGTTAAAGTCTGCTTGAAATACCAGCTGCTCTGAGTGGATGTGCATGGGATCCTTTGTCCCTTGTCATGAGGTGAATCCTTTGGATGGTGCAGATATTCTCACAAACAGACAAAATCTGAAATGGTTTCCTGTGGTCAGTCTTTCCTGTCTGATGTACATGTCCCTTTAGAGCACAGTGAATACTCTGTACAGAATCACTATGTTCAAAAGCAGTTAGATAAATTAGTAGGTATGGATCAATTTAATCAGAGATGCAAACGTCTCTGGCAGAGTGGACAGTAGGGTTAGCAGCAGCTGATTCTCTAGCAAACTTGTGCAAAGTTTCTATGCCCCTGCTAAAGTACAGGAGTGTAGAGGTAAATAAATCCATATTCACTGTTTGCTCTACCCCTTTTTCAGGCACTCCTCTGTGAACACAAACCAACCAGAGTCTTTGCTTGTGCTCATCCCCAACAGCAGATATGAAACCTACTCTAGCTGAGATCACATTGGAAAGTATTTCTCAAGATGATGGGCCTGCTTTCCCTCAAAGAGGGGCTTAAAACAAAACAACCAAAGCCATTCAATTAGAGTTTGGGGCTTAGAAGGCTCCTTATCTCATGAAAAGAGAGATTAAAGCCCTCTGATAATTTATAAAGTGCTTAAAAGTTTAAAGGAGAATTGGGCTTTTATCTGAACTATCAGATAACATGAAGACCACAAAGGCCACGCACAAGTCAGCCCCAGGGTGCAGTCATTCATTGTAGAGAGCTTCTGCTTCCAACCATGGATCTGACTCCAGTCCCTAAAATTAATAGCCAGACTCCCAGACTCTCATGGTGTAGTAGCCAGGCCAGTCTGACATGCCCCCATGGCTCAGACACAGTCACGTAACTCTCACCCAGAGTCCTTGGGCATCCTCACTTAGTGGTGCCTGACAACAATAATAGTGGTGAGATGGGCTGGATGTCCCAGATGCCTTTGAGTGAACATCCTGACACTGAGGGCTTCTCCCACCACGCCAATGGCCAGTGCTTACTTAATGATGGTGTGTGGTGTGCTCAGCATGCCCTAAGCAATGCATAGTTGGCCCAAGTGCTCCCAGAAGCTTGCCCAACCTGTTTTCCTTTCAGTGGGTATTTCAAACAGCCAGTTATTATTTGTGTGGTTGAGGCCATCATTCATTTACTCTCCTGGTAGACTTTTGCTGTCTTCCCAGCTGTCTTTCTCTCATGCTCATGTCCACTTGGCTGCTGCTGACAATGGTGTCCTGACAGTCAGAGGCCACCATTGAACAATGGAGGGAGGAGCATGTGTGGGACACAGAGCATACCCTGGAGCTGGCCCTGGGTACCGGAACTGGCTTCTGCAGGAGACTGGGACTCACAGGCTCACAGCAAAATGACAAGGTCACTATTCCTCAGCATTGCCCATACGTAAAGGAAATAACTTTCCCTTTGAGCAACAGGGCTAGTAAAGCCTGGGGTTCCTGGTGAAAAAGGGATGTCCTTTGTCCCCAGACATCTTCTCCTCACCCTCTGCATGAATCCTCATCCCACAACATGCAAGGGACAATAGCAGTGTGCATAATCTAGAGCTAGATACCTGCCAGCTGGTAAGTCATGTTCACATTTGGTGATGGTGTGGCCAGCTGATGTCTAATGGTTGGGCTCTCTCTCTCTTTCCTTCAGAAGTCACTGGTTTCTATTATTTCACCTATTCTGACAGCCACAATGTTACTGGTTTTGAAACTTCACTCTTTCAGATGTGATTGAAGCTGACTGACACGTTACAAAGCTACTGGAAAAAGGAAGGATGGAGAGCCAAAGAAGCATTGTTTCCTTTGGAAAATGGGCTTTAAAAATACCTGAATATATACCAGACTTTCTTCTTTTGTGCTGACCTTCAGTAAAAGTGTGTCCTTCATCCAGCACTCCTAACCCCAGACGTGTCAGCAAGCAGACAAGAGAGACCTGGCCCATACTCACTGAACCAAACGACCTGGTCTCTCATGACTGAATGAATCAAAAACTCCACCTTGCATCTGCTTTGTTGGCAGCCCACAAGAGGATCAAAATGTTCCCAAAATAAAGCATTATAGAAATTTTCTGCCAAATACTTGTTTTGAAGAGCCTTTATTGCAATTTTTCAAGTCCAAGTTGGAGGTTAACTCTGGAGATTTTGGTGCATCACTTGGAGAGACAGCTTTGTCAATCTCTGATCTGGGGGTCAGGAAATCTGAGTCCCTTTCCCAACTCTTTCTAGGACCTTCCACATTATCTTAGAAAATATTTTTGTATTTTCTCTCTCAGAGTTTGGTGGCCATCTGCTTTGTTTAAACTGTTTTCTCCTTGGGAAGGAGGCTAACATTAGTGAAGAAGTGACCAGCATTTCCAGAATGGGGCCATGAATTTGATGAACAGGGCAGTACAACACTGTACAGTACTAGCACACAATAATAGATAAGAACTTGGTGGGTCTTCATTTCTGGAGAAATATATGCAAGGAAATAAGTATAACAGAATATTCGTAATTGGAAGTGAGCAATTAAGAAGGATTATAAGAGTCCAATTCCTGGCCCTGCCCAGGACAGCCTCAAGAATCACACTGTGTACCTCAGAGTGTTGTCTAAATGCTTCCTGAGCTTTGTCAGGCTTGGTGCTGTGACCACTTCCCTGGGGAGTCTGTTCCTTGGCCAACCACTCTCTGAGTGAAGAACCTTTTCCTAATATCTAACCTAAACCTCCCCTGACACAACTTCAGGCTATTCCCTCAGTAACATTGGAAAAAGCATTTGAGCACTTTTCAGAGCCTCAGTGTCAGGTTCTGTCACTGGCCACCACAGAGAAGAGATTCCTTCTGCCTGCCCCTCCTCTTCCCCTCATGAGAAAGTTGTAATTGCAGTGGGGTCTCCCCTCAGTCTCCTCTTCTCCAGGCTGAACAGACCAAGTGACCTCAGCCACTCCTCATATGGCTTCCACCCAAGGCTCTTCACCATCTTGGTTGCCCTCCTTCAGACATTCTCTAATCGCTTATTTCTTTCTTATATTGTGGCATCCAAAACTGCAAACAATGCTGAAAGTGAGGCTGTGTAAGTGAAGAGCAGAGCTGGACAATTCCCACCCTGGCCTGGCCAGCAATGCTGCTGGCTTGCTGCACCCCAGGACATGCTTGGGCCTCCTGACTGCCAGGGCACTGCTGACTCATGTTCAACTTTCTGTCAACCAGAAGTCCCAGATTCCTTTCTGTGCCACTGCTTTCCAGCATCTCATTTCCCAGTCTGTCTGTACATCCAGGGTTGCCCCATTCCAGGTGCAGAATCCAGCACTTTCCCTTGCTGAACTCCATACGGTTGGTGATTGCCCAGCCCTCTGATTTGTCTCTGCAGGGCCTCTCTCAAGAGAAGAACCAATAGCTACTCCCAGTTTTGTACGGTCCGCAAACTTGCTTAGAATCCCTTCCAGTCCTGTGTCCAAGTTGTTTTCAAAGATATTGAAGAACATGAGGCCTAAGGTAAAGCCCTGCAGAACCCCACTTGTGCCAAGTCCCCAGTCAGATGTCAGCCCATTCCCTGTATCCCTTTGTGCCTGACCCATGAACCAGTTGCTCACCCATTTCATGATGTGTTTATCCAATGGTGTGCTGGATATTCTGTCCAAAAGGATCTGTGAGAGATGGGATCAGAAACTTTACTGAAATGCAAAAAGATAACATCAATATCTATAATATGTATCAATATAAGTACATAATAAATATCTAAGGAAGTGCACATATATATATACACGTGTATAATATTCACATCTATCAAGAACCCAATATAAAGGGTTGGAATTTATGTATTTAAAGAAATAACTTTGAAAATGTTTGGAAGTGTTTGGTCTGGTCATTGGTACTGGCAATGTGCACGGGACATGGGAAACTGCTCTCGATAAATGACATGTGCCACACAGCCAGGCCTGTCCAACACTTCCATGCAGCCAGGTAGGGCTCACTGCAGGGACCACTGCGTGTCAGTACTCAGCAACTGACAGCTCTCGCCTGCTGAAGAAGATTTTGTATATACATCAGCCACTTGGCTTGTGCAGTGCTGAGCATGGGAGCCACCATGAGATGGAAATGTTCAAAATATTCATGAAACATTAGAATATTTTAGGGGATTTTGGCTGTGGTTTGTCCTTTGGTTTAGGACACCACCAGAACCAGCCAAGCATACTTTAGCGTGACAACATTCTCATTCGCATGGCTGGCGTGCTAACATCCTCATTCTTACCTTGCATGTCTGTCAAGTATAAGCAAAGTATCTATTAATTGTGTCTGACTGGATTTCAGCTGCTCTTTTAAAAGGTCACTGATACAAGTTTAGACAATAGGCCAAGAGGAGGCTGAATCCCCGTGGAGAGCACACAAGGCATTCTCTTGTGTTGCTGATTTAATAAGGAAGGATTGAATACTCCTGTTTAGAAAGGCCCAAGTACTTTGAAGGTTTCTGCTTGAATGGAAGTTGGAATTCACTTTGGCTGTGCTCTGACACTCTACATGCTCACCTCCCCACACTGCCCCAGCCAAGGATTTTACTGTGGGAACCTCTGCAAGAATAGCAGGTGACAATGCTAGTTTTTGTGGGAAACCTTGCTTCCAGAAGGTATCTCCAAATGTGGGGCTCATCCTCCAAGGCCAGCAATAAGAGGTGAGATGAGATACATGATATTGAACACCCAAGAACACAAATGAGGTGATCAACATGTGCCAAGAAAATGACATTTACTTTGATTATGAAGCACTGGGGATTTGCAAATAACAAATTTGCAAACTTTGATGAACTTCTGAGAGTTCATCTCTAGGCAAGACATAAATGTATCACTTGAGATGACAAATAAACAATCATAAACTCATGGGCTGCTTAACAACAGGACCAGGGGTGAAGTGCCCCAGATATGTGATTGGGAATGGTACTCACTTGATTGCAGGCATGACTCCTCAGGTCCACATAGAACCAGAAACTCATCCCAGATTTCACCAAGCTGGCCCTAGCTGCCAACTCCAAACCCCTTTGCTTAGTCAAGTCTTCTGTGCAATACACACTTCCTGCCCTATCCCTTGCCAAAGTACCACTTATCTGCAGCTCACCCCCAGCAGCAGATGGAAAACATCCACAGCAAGAGGCAATGGGAAAAATCAGCTCTGGCTGGCTCCTTACCTCTCAGCACGCTCCAAAATCAGTGAGCTATGCTGGCTCCCTATCCCAGACAGTGTTGCCATCTCTCCCTTTCCATTTTAACTACTTCACATAAGGAGTGGAAAAATCTGCAAGCGAATTAAGCTGCCAGGAACACTGGTAGGCATTTAAGTTGTGAATAACCTCTCACTTGCCTGAGTCACAAGAAACTTGTTAGTGACAGAAGCAGGGTAGGTCAGTGCCATGATAGGATACAGGCATGGATGTCTCTGTGTGTCAGATGCTATAAAAAACTATACCCCATGCATCATATTTATTAAATACCTTTATAAGAGCCCAAAGCAGCAAGATGTGCCAGTCTGCACTGCATTACAGCTTTGCAGAGCTCCAGACACAAGGCACAAGCAGGCACCACTCACTCCCTGGCAGAGTATCTCACGGAGCAGAGTATTAGAATTTCGTAAGTGCTGTGTGTCCCCCAGCACAGGACCACGAACAAATGCCGAGTTCCTAACGCACCCAAGTGTGGAGGCTGCGCATTATTGCAACTTTCATAATCACAGCTTCGTATCTCCGATGTGATAACAGACAGACAGTTTCTATTACGCAAACAGCACCAGGTAGGGCCAAGCAACCCACAGCCAGGCATCACTGGCATTCTAGGAACGGCTCCGGTCCTCTGCTGCCAAAACACCCCACCTGCAGCACGTCCCAGTGCAGTGACATGCCAACGGGGAGCTACTGCTGTCTTTCCTTGGCAACACGGAGTGCCTTTTGGGACTGACAAGGAGCATATTTTGGGAGGATACTGCAAAGCCTGCTGGAGCAGGCTAGCAGCTGGATGAGTGTGGAGCAGCACAGGCAAGACCTGACACCACACAGGGTACCTGTTGCTTATATAAAACAGCTAATAAAGCAGGTTATCATCCCAGAAACTCTTGCCTTAGGTGTCAGTGGAGGACACCCAAAAGCAATATAGATGCTGGCTTTGCTGCCCAAGGAAAGGAATGTATAGTAGGAACTCAGCAGTTGGATTTTGTTGGTCCTTTAACAGATACCTAGCAACAAATGTGGAGCAAATCTCTTTTCAAAAGGTACTTAAGCATGTGTGGATTAAATTTAAGCATGTGTTTGTGTGCTGTCCTAGATCATATCCATTGCAATCTCAGGGCCTGTGTCTGGAGAGGCTGTGTTGGCAGAAGGTGTCTTAATGCAAAATGCCACCTACTGAGAATAGGCTTTTGCTGGGTCTCCTGCCTAAATGGAGAACATAGCAAGCCAATGTGCAGAAATAGAATTACCCCAACAGGTATAGAGGCACCAAACACTTTTAGTCACGCTCATCAGAAAAATAAACAAAACAAACCCAACAACCTCTTATAGCTGCATCTTACTCACAGACTTTTGTGAAACAGCCTAGGAGGCACAAAAAAGAGACATACACCTCTGCCTGCTGAGGACAGACACATTCTTCCATTCCTTAGGGTGAGATTATACTGCAGTGTATTTATTTGCAACCAAAAGCATGACAGGAAAGGCCTCAGTGAAAATTTGTCCAAGGAAATTGTAAAAAAACATTACAAGTATCAGGGGCATCAAATGAAAGCAGCAAGAAAAGAACACTGTAGGATGTGTCTGTTTACACATCAGGTAGTGACACTGGGGAAATCTTTGCCACAGGATGCTGTGGATACTACAAGTTCACAGGGTTTAAAACTAGGAAAAAAAAAAAAAAAGTGGAAAAAGAACAAAAAATGCAACAAAGATAGTAGGTCTGCCCCAGAAAGTCGCCCAAATTACAAACTGTGAGACATGGGGGAACATTTGGGAGATCTATCACTATACATTTGCCCTCAAGTAATGCTCTTTGCATGTGTTATCAGCCACTATTGGAGACAGGCTGCTGGGCTCCGAGAACCCTTTCTGTGACATGGCACAGCTGTTCTTCTCCTGTGAACATACACTTTTTGCTTGGTGGGTGAAGAAAGAAGCAGCAGACTTGCAGCAGTCAGTGTCAGAGGGAACACCTCAACTTGGATCAGACTCCGTCCCATAGCTGGTTGTGTATGATTAGGGGAAGATATTTTGATCAAAATAAGATTGGGCAGAGACTTGAATCTGGACATTTCTCCCTAGGTATAAACACTAGCATGCACCCCTCATATTTCAGCTCTGAAAAATTTAAGTTTCAGTCTGAAAAGCACATTGCATACACAAAAAATGGAAATTTGACACAACACACTCTCTGCCAGAATAGCTGAAATATTGTGGCTTTGTCCCAACATAGACTGAGAGCTAATTAGAAAACTTTGGAAGTTGTTCCCAAACAGAACTGCTTTCCTCTGGTTATCTACCATGGCGGTCTCACTCCAGAAATACACAAATATGTCCAAAAATACAAGGATGTGTATCAGCAATTCCTAAATGTATCTGGAAAAGAATGGTGCAGTCTATTTTACATAGAACTGGAAGCATAACTATGATTGGAAGCTGAGGCTCTGGAAAGTGCCCAAATGCTCCTTTTCCAATGTTATGAGAGGAAATGCCAGAGGCCAAGGACACGGGCAGTGCTGCGGGGGAAGCTGGTGGAGGAGTCTGGGATGTCAGCCACAAGAGGAAGCTTCCATGATTGAAAAACACAACAGAAAGATAGTGAAGTATCATTCTAACACAGTAATGGCAATAACATAGTCACAAATCATATTTAAATAAAAATCACGAGCTTTGTTTAAAAATAAAAAATTTAAATCCAACAAGGTAAGCTGTACTTTTTATATCCACAACAGAGCTTTTAAGCATTCAGACTTCATACTCCCAAGCTTTTATTGATGACTCTTTGGGCTGGAAATCTGTTTTTAAAAGTGCAGGAAATTGTGGGGGGAAAATCAAACTGATTTGGGGATTTTTTTTTTGTCACAGCCCTTTTGAAATCCTTGCTGTTACATGCAGAGCAGCTCCTATCTAAGCAAGATTTTGGCCTAAATATTTGCCCTGAAAAAGACTTTCAAAAATAGCAAAGTCAAAGAGGAATAGGGCCAAGGATCTGTTCATTACTATCAACACTAAAATAAAATTTTAAAATAAGAAAAAAGAACATGCTACATGTTTTATTTGTTTGTTTTTGTTTTTTTTTTTAAGAAATAAATATCATCAACAGCATGAAACAGGGCAGTCACATTTTCTGGATTAATTGATGAGTAAATCCACTCAAGTCAAGTGGCTTATGAGCAGAATAGCCCACAGAGTGTTAGGAAAAAGAAGGAACAAAGATGTTAGATGGTTTTGCCACAGAGAAAAAGAAAAAAATATTTTAAAGTAGCTGCTTTTCTGTGCAGACAGTTCCTGACATTCAAGGTCATTACTGAATGATTAACTTACCAACTCATTAGAGGCTATTTACATTGTTTATGAGCATATGAACAATTACACAATGAAGATAGTGAAACATAATCACCTAATAACAGCATATAGTTGTGGCATAGATGAATTGGATGATCGAGGAGATCCTGCTTAAGTGCTGCCAGCAAGCCCCAGCCTGCCTTGATCAGTGCTTGGAGGCTCCTTCCTCATCTCCTACAAGCAGCAAGTCTAGGAAAGGCAAAAAAAATTCCCTGGGACAGTTGTTAATAGGGGGGCACAGTCCAGAGGAAAAGCAAGGAAGGAAGCATGTACATCCTTGCAGGGAAACACAGGTGAGAGGCCCTGTACCTCAACACCAGTGTCACCGCCACAGAGAGTGTAACCAGGACGAGTGGTATTTGGGAGTGGTTTCCATCCTGTCCAGAGGCAAATTCCAAATCAAGAATTTGATTCTGATGAAAGGTGTTTGAGGCAGCCTTGAAGATCGGAGGCTTCAAGGCATAAAAATAGGCAACATCAATGCAAATTCAAGTTATGTTAACAAATTAACTTCTTACAGTATCACATCTCCTATTTTTTATAGGCTTCACCTGACCACTTCACCATTTAAAAACAGAAAGGCTGATATGGTCCTGTATTAACCAAAACTAATGTCTCTGGGTAAAGGCTTGTCTCAGGGATGGTAAGGAGAAACAGTGACATTGAAGACCTAGCTCCAAACTAATACCAAGTTATAGAACAGAAACTCTTCAAGTACAGCAAGCTCCCCTTGCAGAAAAATTCCATGCAGGAGAAGCATCCATCAGTACCCCACAGTGATGTGAACCCTTCTAGCCCATTCGGGCTGGACTTCTTGTGCTCAGGAGAATGTTCTGTGCAGTGGCCAGCATCTGAGGGAGTGGCTCTGCTGCCACTCAGCAGGACCTCAGTAGGCTGGAGAATTGGCCAGAGAGAAACCTGGTGAGGTCCAACAAGGGCAAGTGCAGGGTCCTGCACCTGGGGAGGAATGACCCCAAGTGCCTGCACAGCCTGGGGACTGACCCACTGGAGAGCAGCTCTGCGGAGAAGGACTGGGGGTATCGGTGGGTGACAAGTTGTCCATGGGCCAGCAGTGCCCTTATGGCCAGGAGGGCCAAGGGTGTCCTGGCATGCATCAGGAGCAGTGTGGCCAGCAGATGGAGGGAGATGATCATGCCCTGTCACAATATTGTTACAGTACAGCTGGCCTGGACTGGACAAGGTAAATCTGGACACAACACAAATCCAATTCGGCTAGCCTAGTTCACTCTGGAACAAGCCCCCACATAAGTTACAGGGGATCCTCAGCCATCCCCATTCAGGCTTAGGTGTAAGCACACCACTGGCCAGAGATCTGGGCAGAAAGAGATCCCAGCCAATGAGTTAAGCCCAGGAGTTTTGAATCAACTATATAAGAGTTCTGAACAATAAACAAGGCTGTTTTGTCTGATGAGCAAGAGGACTCAAGTCGTGGATTCTGTCTCCCCACCCACAACTGGCACGTAATACTGCCCCTCTATTCAGCCCTGGTGCAGTCACTTATGGAATACTGTGTCCAGTTCTGGGCTCCTCAGCACAAGAAAGACAAGGAGCTACTGGAGAGGGTCCAATAGAAGCCAAAAGGACAATGTGGGGTCTGGAGCATCTCTTATGAGAGACTGTGAGAGCTGGGCCTGTTCAGTCTGGAGAAGACTGAGAAGGATCTCATTAATGCATTTAAAACTCTCAAAGGAGGGTGACAAGAGGATGGTGCCAGACTCTTTTCAGTGGTGCCCAGTAATAGGATGAGAAGCCATAAAATAAAACACAAGAAGCTCTACCTCAACGTGAGGAAGAATTTCTTTCCATTGGAGGTGGCAGGCTGGAACAGGCTGCTCAGGAAGGTTGTGGTGTCTGCCTCTCTGGAGAAATTCAAAACCCACCTGGACTCATTCCTGTGCAAGCTGCTCTTGGTGACCCTGACATGGCAGGAGAGTTGGATTCGATGATCTCCAGAGGTCCCCTCCAACATTAAAAATTCTGTTTGATTCTGTGTGATCTGGTCAGTGGTCCCACATGCACTGGACTTGCAGATGCACTGTAATAGGCACACTGAAGCATGGCTGGGTCAGGGGACTGCAAGACTGACTGTTTGCCCACCAGTAGCCAGGAAAGCCAGAGACCCTCAGTGCTTAGATAACCTCAAAGGCAGCAATGTCTTGGATGAGGTGCATCCAGAAGATAGCGTTTTATGGGAGATGACAGAATCAGCCAGATGTATGGTACCACTTAATAATATAGGTGGTCTCCTAGATGCCATCCCATCTATTGCTATCACAGCATCTATGCTTATCAGAAAGCTGCCTGCATCCCCCAAAGTGTTCCCCAGGTCAGTAGTAGAGACACTGCACCTCACACACCTTGGCTTCCTGTGCCTCCAGCACTGAGGGTCAAAGCTGTGATCCCTGGCAGAATAATATGCCCATGGTCATGAAGCAGAGTTGTGGCAGGAACAATGTCAGACCACAGCCATGGCTATCTGAAGGCACCTGTAAGGGGTTCAGTTTTTTGCCAGCTAATATCTGTTGTTATTGATAGCTTTCTCCATTCCTCTTCTTCAAACAAATATTTTTGCTGCTGTTTGAAGGCACTGTAATGGGGAGAGAAGAAGTGCATTGCACCTCAAATGGAAATTGGAAATCTGACAGCACCTCTTAATTTTGAGTACAGCATAATCACAGTGGTCCAGGACATTCTGGGTAGAAGTCATCCACTGCATTGATGGAAGTGCTGAACAGTCACACACAAAACACCTTCAGCATAACACAGAGAGAGGCAGAAGAGCCCTTGCCTTGTCAGGGAATGTTTTTTCAATGACAGTGCCCAGAAGAGGGATGAACACCTACCTGACGGGGCATACAGGCAAGAAGGACGTAGATGAAGTCCAGTTCCCTCCAATTTCTGCAGGCAACCAGTGGTGGCACTACTGTGATTCACAGCTCCCTGTGCCTGCAAGCTCCTCATGCTGCTCTTATTCCAGCAAGCCCAGTGCTAACCGTATGCTACAGTTCCTATCTGCTGCCAATTCCATCCCAAGCTCATGTCTCCAAAGCTGCCAGGGAATTGTATCCCAAAGTCCAAAGAGCAGCTCCTCCTTTTTGTACTGGTTCTTTTGGCCTAAATGCAAACTAAAACTTCAGCGAGAACTGCACTGTCTCTGAATGAACCACAAGGAAATCTCAGCCCAACTCAGAAGCCCAAAGGAGAGGCAAAGGACCCAGATCTCTGAGTTACCCTCTCATCTTCTCTCCCCTCCTGCCCTGAACAGGATGGTCAAAAAGGAACATGGTGATTTATTAGTGTAGCTCTTGTTCTGAAAAGGCCTTGGGTGCAGAACTGTTGAGCTCAGCTGAAACTGGGCATCTCCCACAAGCAGTGGGACAGGGAAATTTCTGTCAGCTGAGGAGTGACCCTGCTTCATGGCATCCAGCTGTTCCCCTTCCCGCCTGAGACAACACAAGACAGCCTACCCACTTCCCTCCCCCAAACCGACTGTCACATTTGTCACAGACTACATTGCCCTAAATAGTTAGGTGTCACGTAGCCAGCAACCCATACGGGAAGATCTTACATAACTCAGATAAGTGGGACAAGGTCAACGCCAAGCCCAAGCTGCTCTTGCAGAACCAATACCAATAGGTTCTCACAGCCCTCCTGCAGCATGAGGGGCTGTCAGGTATGAGGGGAAGCAGGGGCTGCCTGAGAGCCCTGGCCACTGTCCACAGGCAGATCAAAGAGCATTGCTGATATGTGCAGGAAGGGATTCCTGGTAGGATTTGCAGGATCGGAATTTGCCATTGTCACTCACTAACCAGCAATGCCAGATCAGGTGAGATGCTTTAGTGAAACCACAGGTGTGGCCCTTTGTCTGTGCCCAGCATCTGGCACAGTGGAGTTTTACCTGTGTTACCTCACATACCCTGTGCCTGTGTTCATTCAGGTTCCTCCCTCTATTTTTAAACAAGGTATTTATTGTCACCCAGTCAGGAAAATTATTCTGTGCCTTCAGGAATAGAAGCTATACCTTATGTCTGCTTTGCTCCATCCCAGGATAAATAGTATCAAGGGTGATACTACTTAGCAGCCATCAACGCTGCTCCTCCACACACAAGAATTTCTGCTGCATCTGCTCTGAGACTGCAAAACCTACATTTATGGGAAACTCGCTGAAAGAAAGGCAAAGGGCGCTGAGTTGTAGGAGAAGAAAGCACAGGAAGAAGAGGGAGCAGGATTGTATGTTTTACATTTTCATGGAAAAGGAGGGAGGATAAAAAACAGTCTGGGGACGAGGGCCATGGAGACGGGGTGCTGTGGGCTGCAGTAGTAGAGGTCAACAGCCGGACAGTGCCATGATTTGGGAGCACTGGCCTCAGGAGCAGGGGCAGATACCAGCTGGGAAGGACAGATCTGAAGAGGGGCCTGCCCCATGCAACAGGGAGAGGAGAGTGGTCAGGGGGCAGAGGCACACAAATTAGGATAGGTTTTGTGATAATGTGGGTTTTCCCTGCTTTCACTGAGGGAAGAAAATTTTCAGGACTTGCCTAGAAAAGAAAGGCAGTTTCTAGTCTTGGTGTTTTCAGAGAAAACCTTTGAGTTGTGTCCCAAGAGAAATTTTAAGGGGAAGTGGTTGGAAGTGGGGAAGAAGGGGAAGGGCTGTTAAATACAAATACTTTACTGATATTTTTACTTAATCAGTTTGTTTTGCACTTCAAGCAGGCAATTTTAAGAGCCAGTGGGCAGGGTGGCTGCTCTCTGGTCACCTCTGCCTTGCTGGAAAATGCAGTGGGCTGCAGCACTGCTCTGACTCTCTGGTCCATGCTGCTTGGGAAGGGTCCAGTTCCATGGCAAGCCTAGTGCTTCCATCTCACTTCTTTCTCCTTCATCTCCAATGTCCCTCTCTGCTTCAGGGAGCATTGGCTCCTTTATGCAGACCCCTTTCACACCACCACACATGTGTTCTGCAGAGTCCAGAAAGCAAGTCTGCAGTGTGGTGATGACTTAATGTCCTGGTGCCACTAACCCTGACCCATATGGGGACAGGAGGCCAGCTACAGGTGTCCATCACCTGGAGGAAACAGTCAGTGAGGAGTGTATTTATCACGTGTGGAGAAGGAAAACCACAGTGTCAGCTGGAGGCCAAAAACAACAGCCGGTAGAGGAGGAATTCATTAAGAGAAAAGTCAAGAGAAGCAAAGTGTGTTTATGTAAAGGCAGAGCCAGCGGCAAGCCATCCTGCAACCCACAGCCACATAGGGTCAGAGCTGGAGCCATGCCCACCCAGCTGCTCCCACACCAGCCATATCCTCATCTGGGCTGTCTTGGCACTTGGTGACCCTCCTGCCCCCTCTCAGTTGGCCTGCAGGGCTCCAGCAGAAGGCCTTCACCAGTCTTGATGTTTTCACACCCCCTAGCATCATCATTTGTTGCTGGGTTTGGGGCACTCAGGCAGCAGTGGGCCCTGGAGCAAGTAGGTGATTTTTCGGAGCCCAAGGCCCCACAGTGTGGGAACCTAATTAGATGGGAAAGATCATACCCTGGACAGAGTTCCTAGCACAAAGGGAATAAACCTGAAGCTCTGAGAGGCAGGGAGTGGGGGGGATGCTGATAGAGTCATCCTACCTTAGACTTATAAGGTCAAAACCTGCAGCTGTGATTGGCTATTTCACCCCAGGTAACCCTAGGTATTGTGAAGACCACCACGCCCCTGGGTCTTTGGAAGCTGCCCCTAGGACTATGTGGTCTCTCTATGAACATTAAAATCTGTCCTGGGCACTCCATGGAGCCCATTCCGTTATTATTGCCGCACCGCCTGGCTGGACCGATCCGAGATCACAGAGAGCTGACTGTGATACCACAGGGGATACACACCCCTGCTCCTAATGCCTTCTCAGCTTAGCATCTCCTCTGGCATGTAGGCAAGCAAGTTCCCAGCAAAACTGTTGGAACAGACTTCAAAAAGATCTACACTGAGCAACCTTTCTATATCTTGATCCTCTCAGCTGTACACTGGATTAGGGGCTGGCTGAAGCCTGGAGCGCCCAGTCTGAGGCTTGTTCTCCTCGTTTTCTGGGGATGCACCAAGGATCTCCTTACTCCAAGTCCTAAACCCTCTGCTTCCCATGCTGGCCTAAAGCAAGTTCTGTCCTGTGTCAATGGCCTTTTCTGGACCCTGGCTATTGGGGCACAGGGGACCCCACAAGGGCGTGGGATGGGTTTGCCCACTACAACACAACCTAGTAAAGTTCAGTAAGGCAACAGTGTCTTCTCCACCTTGGGACTGCCATTAAGGCTGCCCCAGACAGAGACCTTTATTCAGGAGGAGGGAATTAGCCCAAACCTTGTATTCCCTGACTGTTTTTGCCAAGATTTTTTCCAATAGGTAGGGATGGAATCAGAGGTGGAGTCACTTCATGAGGACAGGAAACTGCTCCAAGCAAAGTTCACACTGCAAAAGTGGAGATATTTAGCAATCACTAAAAAAAAATAAAAAATAAAGTAGCCAGCATAGTGGACAGAGTTACTGAAGGGTGGGACACCAGGGCTTCCCTCCAAAGTGAGGGAGAAGCACTGAGGCAGTGTTGGAGCAGCAGAGCAAGGGTTGAGGAAACTGTGTGGAAGCAACATTGCTGCACTTAAAGCTCACTTTTACCATTGGCTCCCTGCAGGGCTTTGTGTAAACCTCCTTTGCCCCTCAGCCTACTCCTACAAAACACAGAGGGGAAAAAAGTGGGGTGAATTCCAAGGGGAGGTGAGGGTGTCATGTATTTAGAGGGCTGCTGAAAAGAGGAGAGGACTCCAATCTGCCACTGCAAGTGATGGATCCAGCAGGCTCTACTGGGATAAGCTTGTTTGCTGAGCCTTAGGCCCCTATCACACTCCCCCCACAGCTGGGCTAGCCACTGCTGTGGTGGGACTGCACTGGGAGGTGCCGGGTAATCACTGGACAGAGTCACTACTGCTGCCAGTGCTGCTTGAGCTTGTTTGTTTTCCTTAATCCCAAGAGGCAGCATCTCTGACATGGCAGCAGAGTGATTAACAAGATCCAGCATTGCTGTCACAAGCATGTAATTATAGGTTTCCTGTGTCACTCCTGCTGGGAGGTCATCGACTTGCCCTCCCTCACTCCAGAAGAGTGAAACCACCAACTCCCATATGCCTCTTAACCCCCTGCCCAGCTCCAACCTCCACAGCCCTGGCAAGGGAAGGGACAGCAGGCTGAGGGATC
The DNA here is from genome assembly GCF_971803275.1 of Cyanistes caeruleus. NCBI lineage: Eukaryota > Metazoa > Chordata > Aves > Passeriformes > Paridae > Cyanistes > Cyanistes caeruleus. Next base: position 82,298,993 of record NC_141702.1, on the reverse strand, counting down.
AGGGAAACCCAGAGCAAAGAGGAGGTGAATCAGGAAGAGTGGATAAACGGGGGCTTAAAAAGCAGACCACAGAGGATCCTCCCCTCTTGCAGGTACTCAGGACCCTTAAGTTTGCCCACAAGACTGTAGTACAGTGGTACATGTGGAGACAGCTCAGCAGCTGCCAAGAAGGGGCCTGCCTTTCAAGAGAGGATGTCTGGTGCATACTGGGAGGCCATCCTTCAGACTCCACAGCAGTGGGAACTGCCTGTTCAAGGGAGACCTTAGTCCCAGAGAGATGGGAAACGTTCTCCTCATGAGCACAGGGGTCTGCTGGAAGTCAATATGATGACTGCACTATCCACAGAAAACTGGAAACTGTGGCCTGTTGCCCCTCCCACAATCCTTTTAAAACATCACCATACATCTGAGGGACTTGGGCAATCTTTCCTACCCCCTACATCCACATACCTCTGCCTACAAATATATAATGTATGGGAGCTTTGCCACAGTTTGCCCATGTTCTCCCAAAGGCACTGCAAAATCATTTAGGAGGCCCAAAAGGAATCACCCTACTCTCCAACATGTATGTTTCCCTTACTAGCGGGCTGGCGAGGGAAACAGAAAGGAGCTGCTCTCACCAGATCAGTTTCTGAAGCTGTTGTATGTGGGATTATCTGCAAATTGCAGTGGAGAAGGACCCGCTGCTGGCCTGTCAGAACAAGAAGAGTTTTTGTGCTGCATTTGCTCCTGAAGAAGGCCAGGTTTCCTCAAGCTCTGTTTGTTTAGTAACCCCTACAGAAGGGAATCCATCACATAGCCTCCTTTATTAATGCTGGCAATCATCTGCAACCAGCTGTTGCCCAGCTGTCAGAGTGGGTATTATATGGGAATCCCTGCACAGAGAGCCACATCTCCTTATAGACCTGGGCTCCAAAAGAGACTTAAGGAAGAGCCTGGGAGGATATGGCAGCAGCCTGTTTAGTGGGGTTACTGCTACAGGCAGATGCAGCTGACCTTAGCTCTTAGTCACACAACAAACTGCACCTCAGCTGTACTCCAGGCTGCTGTACTACACACAGCAGCCAGTATGAATGCTCACCCTTGGAAGGAGCAAATCACTTCTGTCTGAGGAGCTGCTGCATGGTCACCAGTTCTCAGCCCGAGCAAAGAGTAGTTCTCTCCAAAGCACCACATGCTGTTGTATTTCAATGGAGGCCAAAGCCCTGACTTGTGTGTTCAGACCAAAACAGGTTAGCACCTCATATGTAAAGCTAGCTGCGAAACCTAGTCTCAGTTCTTCCCTTACTGATCCCAAGTATGTTGCATCTAGACAGGCCCTTCCAGAAGGTCATCCAGTTTCAATCCAAAGACATCAAGAAACAAAGAAGCTGCTATCACCCACAACAGAGCGCTCCTGCAGAGTTGCCTCCACTATTGAAAAATTCTGCCTTCATCCTAGTTTAGGTTTTGCTAGCATGAGCTATGAAGCAGGCAAACCCTATGAGTTGTTTTCTCACCTAGCACAGTTACCAAGAGCTTCAGTCTTGACCTAACTCCTGTATAAATCTACATGGGAGCAGACGGGGAGGATTTTTGTTGCATTAAAAGGTAAACAAGCCCCATCCATGAAATGTACTGTGAACAGGGGCACAATCTAGACCCTCACAGACAGAGGGAGAGAGTTTTCTAATTCATACCAGCAGCCATCCCAGCTGCAAACCATTGCTCAAATAATCATGGTTTCTCTGACACAGAAAACTAAGGAACATGGAGGTCCTTCAAGTGAAGGCTCTCAGAAGCAGCCTCACATCACAAAAAACTGCAACTAATGCACAAGCTTAGGGGTCACTGGGTAACTTAGCTATGAAGATACTCCTTCAAGTGGCAGCACAAAGCTAGCAGTGGGAGTGCAGAGACAAACTGGAGGAGGCATGAGGCAGCTGTGTGGATCCTGCCAACCATCTTTCCCATTTCCTCCACAGGGAGCAGAGGGGAAGGCTGCAGCATTCTGGCCTGTGGCGAGGATTACTGCTGAAATCCTCAGTGCGTGCCCCATGTAGCTGGTCTGCCCACTGATGCAGCCCTCTGCACAGACAAGGCCTGCATAAGTAGCCATCTTGCTCCTGACCACTTGCACAGCCAGTCTCTGAAACTCCCCTGGTTTCTTTCTTGCACCCCTCAATTCACATGACACAACACCTTTGTGTTTCTGAGTGTTCTTGGGGTGATTCATAGACACATGGACAATGGCTTTGTTTTAGTGAGAGGCCAGGGAGGAGCTCTGCTTGCCATGACAGAGACACTGCTGCTTTCTGAAACATTTCCCAGAAGGGAAACCCTTCACCTTGCCGAAGGCAACATCATGTTTGCTGTGCTGCTGCAGAATCCCCTCCCAGAATGTGGGAGCTAATCACTTCCCCTGACTTGTTACAGCCCCAGGAGTGGGAACGTGTCCTGTAGCGGGATAAGACACGAAGTGCAAAGCCCAGAGGTTTTGCTTCTGGAGGGGACTGAGATGATGCTCTATACTGGACTTCTATTATATTTGAATTTCTGTATAGCGGAGGGATCAAAATTTTTGCACGTAATGCAGGTAACTTTGAAAACAAAGAACAAGACATACTTTAAACACCAGGCAGGGAAAAGGCAGGTAGTTATTTGTCATCTACAGTACTATTAGTTTGGTTAGGACCACCATGGCCATCAGTCCCAGTCCAGGCAACTACAAGCTGATCCAGAGAGATCAAGGACATTCACCTCCATCTTCTCCATCACTCACAAAATTAAATGTGTCATTTTGCTCCTCTGCAGTTCACAGGAACATCTGCTGGCCAAGGGAAGCAGACTATGCCACACATTAGAGAAGGTTAAAAAATTGTTCCAGCCAATCTGATTTGGAAGGAAGTACTTTCCTGATCCCCAGTCTTGCATTTCCTTAAAGTTTGAACACATGCATTATGCATGTCTGGCAGGCCTTGGAGGTGTTTCTGTGTGCCACTAAAGCCACCATGATACCCCACAACATCTTATAACTAGCAGAAGCCAGTAACTTGTGTATCACAGGAAAAGAAAAACAAACAAAAACTTTTTGAATGTCTTTTCAGCACTCTTTCTAAGTGAATCAAAAGGAGGAAAAAAGTTTGTTAGTGGGTTTATATGGGCAACTTGAGACACAGATTAATTTAGCAGAATTGTGTATATTCCCTGGAATTAGTGAGTGCACTGCACCAAACTGAAATGAGATCACTTTTCATGTCCCTTTTGGAAATATTACCAACTGGAACATCCAAAACTCAATATTGTGAGCTTAATCCCTCCAGTCCAGAACCCCGTTATTCAGATATCTGATCCCCTCCATAAATTCAGCAATCCTGCCAATGAATTATGCAGCTGTCCTAAGTCTTAAGCATCAGCTGCCATCCCTATGTAAGATCAAGATCATGAGGAATGGGAAGAGGGACAAAAAGTAAGACAGTTTGCTTTTTCTGTAGACAGAGAATGCCCTATAGCACAACCCAGGAATAGGGCCAGAGGTCCCCAAAGTGCCTGTGCTTTTCTAATTAAGATGCAAAAGAGATATGGAGAAGAGTGAGAGGTTCATGTGTTTGACCTGTGTGTTGTATTAAGACCATTTGTTGATCTTGTCTTATTTTAAAATCTTGGTCCTTGAGATTTCTATGAAATGCCATTTTTCACTTCTTGGATTTTTGGTTTGGTTTGGGTTTTTTTTCTTTTTTTTTTTTTCCTATTTATCTAACCCACAGATGTAACTGGTGCGGAAAATAGCAATAGGACATGACTCAGAAATACATACAAGTGTATCACTGTACATTTATGCAAGTAAATTCCCATGAATTTGCTGCCAAGGATGGCTGCATTGCACTGGATATATAACAGGTACTTGTATCAAAGTCCTCAAAGCCCTCTGAGCTTGTGTAAATGATCCCTCCTTGGACCTGGGGCCTTCTCCCACAAGAGGGAACAGCTATACTTACTCACCACCAGAAGTCAAAGAATCATAGAATCACTCAGGCTGAAAAGACCTTAAAGGTCACCAAGGCCAACCATTAACCAGCACTGTCCTACTACTTCTGCTAACAAAAGCAAGGAAGCTGATGGAGAGTGGTGTGTTTTGGAGTGTGAGGTGAGATCATACACTAGCTGACCCTGCACCAGGAAGTCAAGCCCAGCCTCATCTGTGACACCTCTGCTGATCTTTATCTGATAGAAATGTGATTAATCTATCCACAGCTGGGTCTGATGGGGAACTTGCAAAAGGTGAAAGGTGAGAGGTGGATGAAGGACTGGTCGGTCTTGATGGATGAAAGATTTCCTGCAGCTCAGACCAAGGGGAGCAAGACTGTTAGCTCTGCAGAAGAACAGGGGAAAACTGAAAGTCAATGAGAAAAAACAAAGCTCCAGCATGCTCCTTTGGAATACTTTTTGAAGGTCATTACCATCATGCTATGGTCAGCTGCTGAAAGAAACAGATCCCAAATTACAACAAAAGACAGAGATTCTGGGAGTTCTCAAACAATGACAAAAAGCAGGATAAATATTGCCACAAAGACAGGAGCAGCACTGGAGAAGCTGACCCTGCTATCAAGCTCTGCAGAGGAGTACCAAGTCATTAGGTCTTTTCTACATGTCCTGCTTGAAGGACATGTAGAATCATTTCTTCTTGAATTCTGATTGCCAAGGTGCTCCAGAGAGAAACAGAACTTCAAAAAACAATACACAGGTACAATAGAACAAGCATGAAGCAAACATTTAGCCGCAACACATAACACCTCCATTGGGAATTACAGAGAACTCCAATGTCCTTCATGACAAGAATCAGTTAAATGTTACATCCTTGCAAAAAAGGCATTTCCACTTTACCAATCAGGAAACTGAAGCACCAGGAGATTCCAGCCGATGTTTCTAAATGCAGAAGCCTTAAATCAGATGTCTATCTTGCAGGCTTGTCAAAAATGGTCTGTCTTTCTGTTTTTCATGTCCCCACTGTTGCTATCTAAATAATTGTCAGCTGACCTACTTCAACATCCATAACCACAAACATTTCCATAAAGCTGACAACTATTGTTTTTGATAAGAGGGCCCAATTCAACCACTCAATTTTTCTAATGAATTCCAAGGCTCCCAATGCCATTTCCACCTTATAAAACAGAGAAGAAGCTCATCAAATAATTTGCTTAAAATTTCTCTGAGTTTTCACAGTTACCTCTTGCACATATATTTTTTTCCAATCTGAAGGCAGCAGACTCATGCATGACTATATGGGGCCATTTGATCCTATCACTTTTCAAACAAACACCCCCCCTGGAAATCAGGTGCTAGCAAGTCCCAGCAAGAAAAATCTGTGTTCCAAGACCATGGATGACTGTAGTTGAGATCTGTATTAACGTGTTCTTTCCAGGCCAAAAGAGAATTCATATCTTTTTGTAAGTTCACTTTATCCAGACTTTTGGTTTGGATCACTGAATTGGATGTTTGAACAAATCTTCCCACTGCTCTTCTTATGGCAGGACAGTAATGAGCTTATGTGACAGGACTGATACCATTTTGTAAGATAAAAGTACACAACTTTTTGAAAATAAAAAAGTGACCCTTCATCACTTACAACGCAAGTAGTAATTTCTGTTCATGAAAATACTAATCTTAACACTTTTCCTGTCTGTGTTAAATTAGTAGCATTCATATGCAGCACTTTCGGCCATTTATGAGGCGCATTTCCTGCAATCAAAAACATATGTCCCATAAATGGCCCATTTCTAAGTTTGCTTTCCTAGAGCAGCTGGCCATTCCTGAGAATACAAAGCAGAATACATAAGCAAGTGTAGTGTTTGCTGATACCCGGAGTTGTCCGGGAAATAGAAATCCCTTCCAAAAAGAAAGCAAACAAGAGTAGCTGAGTTTCTTTTTAAGGAAAATACTAATCTGAAAAATCAAAAATCCTGTCTTCATTACAGTTCCACAAAAAATAAGTTTTACGAGAGACCAGAGCCTACTTCTGGTAGGGATATATATTAGGGACCTCCATCTGGTAGGGGTGTATTTGCTTTCTGGATCAGGTGAGCTGTTGAAAACTTAGGGGCTGACTTCCTATCTCCCAGCCTTCTTGCATCTCTGACTGCTCAGCTGTATCTCTGATTTCTGGACCTGAGAGGAAGGCTGACTGCCTGAGAGCTGCACAGAAAGACAATTTCTGTTAGTCAGCCTACAATGCTCTTGGAAATTTTATTTTCTTCTTGCAAAAAAAAAAAAGAGCCAAGGATACTTCAGTTTGATTTTCCCAATGGAAATCTGCAATTTTGTTACAGAAACTGCAGAGTTAGTAAAAATGGCTCTTTCCATTGGAGAATTATTCTGATGGAAAATTTCCCAACTAGCTTTATTAATACCCTTGACATTGTTTTGCCATTCCTCCTATTTGTGTATCAGTGTCTGGCCACTGAACCAAATTTCCAGCCAGGGCTTTCATAGCTATCATTCCCAGAGGGCCATCATGTAATTCTTGGAGTACAGTAGACCTGAGATTTATTACAGTAAGTGCTCTGGTGCCACACGTTAGGCAACCTGGACGTGTATTTCAGTACTCTCCTTCCAGCCAAGAAGGCTCAAATAGGCTGTGTGCTAAGCCCATCTTCTCATCCTTTCATCAGATGTCTCCATCGATTTGGCTTGCTCTCTCTTCCACATTTCATTAAGATACCTGTCACTCTCCAGCCGCTTGTGGTACCAGTCACTAGGTATTCCTACCACACCACCCAAGCAAGAAGTACCCCAGAAAACCTTCCTTCTTCCTAACCAGGCTGTTCCTGTTAACACTGAAGTCAGTCTTCAGCATTTGTAACCAGAGTAAATTGTTTCCTCTTGAGATAAGCTGTGGTTAAACCGCTGACCTCCCAAGATGACCCATGGGTCTTTTCTCTGGGTGTGAGCACAGCGCTGCAGACAGATGACAGCGAGCCCCAAGTGTGGCTCTTTTGAGTATTTTACCCTGATGTCTGGCTTTCAGCATCAGTGTTTCAGGTGCATGGCAATATGCTGCAGGCTAATTTTACAGGCAGTTTCATTTTCTGTTAATGCAAAGTTGTTTGCTTTATCTGGAGCCTTGGCGCATCTGTGGATCAACATTACTTCTGTCCTTTGTGCACTGGTCTGTTTAGGGAGTGTAATAGTGTTGATGTGTTGGGCAAGACCCATTGGTAATAACTGCCTATCCCCAGAAAGGAAGAAAATTGTGACATATCTTGTAGCTGAGGTGCCTTGAGGATAGTCTCATGCATTACTGTGATTTATGAATATCATCTACAAGACCCACAGCATATGGCTGAGATTCTGGAAAAATCACTTTTCCCTCATTTGCTCCAAAGCCATTCTTGACAGCCTCACCAGTACTTCGGAAGACACCCCTTGTTGTCATTTCCAATAAACCCTGCTTGCATTGCTCTGAAAGTTAAAAATGTTCTGCAACAGCAGGGCCAAGACCCTCCATCAGAACATGGGTGTGGAAACTATCCTAGTGTTGGCCTGTTACGCTGGAATAAAATTGTGTGTTATTCACTGGGTAGTTTTGTTGGTTTTTTTTTCCGTCAGCCAGGACTCCTATAGATTTGATAAGTTTTGTTTAGTCAAACCTAGGCAAAGAATATCCATCTTTGTTCACAGCAACTAGAGAATTACCACAAAATGGAAAACCCTGTTTGTCCTCCTCACTGACATCCTTCCTCAGTAGAGGGAGAGAAGAGTTGTTCTTCCGCCCATGTTGTCATTTTGCCTCTACACAGGTTGTCCTGCAGACGGCTTCTCAGAAGCACAGTGGAATTATAATCATGTTTCTCTTTCAACAAAGCTTTCCCTCATTAATTTTTTTTTTTTATAGTGATACTCTCCTGAGGGACTTTCACCTCAAAGTCTGGGAGACTGTCCCCCAAAAGGGGAACAATAAAAGTTTTGTTTCAGGCTGTTTGATGCTGTTGCAACTCTCTGTCTTCTGGAGTAGTTGTATCCTTTGACACAGCAGTTCCTAGAGCACGTTTTAAGGCCAAATCAGCCTCAGTTAATAACCGTTTTTGTATTGCTTCATTTTACATACCACACACTAACTGCTCCCTTGACACAGTATTTAAACTCTCTCCAAACTGGCAATATGCTAGTAATTTCCCTAAACATCCCCCTTCCCCCACCCCCCTATATTTAGAAATTGTTTAATTTTCCTTTTTTTTTTAATTGTATTTTTCAGGAGCTTAAACACAATGCCACCACAATTGCCTTTATGGAGGGAGGATTTGGGACAACTTCCATCATCTAGGCAACCATATTAATCCACTGGTTTAACAGAAGCCACTGTTCTCTGATTTTCTCTTGGGTTTATTAGCAGCCACTCTACTCCTGGATTATAATCCCACTCTGGTCACCATTTCTTGTTTTTCTTTCCTTCTTAGACATAATACAAAGAGCCACATGGTCACGGATCAGCGCTTACTGAGTATACATAGTGGTCTCTCCCACTAAAACTTGGCCATGAGTATGGAGTAAATGTTGCTTTCTCCTTCAGCATTTTGGCCTGTCTTCTTAACCATTTATTTGCTTCCTGGAGGCTGTTTAGTTTAGGGATATAAAGAACTGGTTTGATTACACATCCTTGCAGAATATCTGTGAACTGATCTTGGGCATCTGGTGATCTCCATGTCCGGTGCTGCTCTCATACCAGTGAATCCTCACAGGGTGGAGTTCAAACACCCAGGTTGTTGTATGTACGTGGTCAGTGGTGTTGAGGCCTTACCACAGCACACAAATAGCTCATACCATTGCCAACACATGTCTCTGCTCACAGCTTCAGGTCCTTGACCTCTTTTCTTCTCTCTTCTCTGTAAAGGACAATGTCATGCCTTTGTTTTCCAGTCCGTGGTTCCCACTTTGCTGATAGGGAACCTGAAGTAGAGACCAGCACCATGCAGCAGTCGTGGGGACTCAGCCTTCCTGTAAGGCACTGCAAATGCAGCAGTTGGCTGCCAGGACGGCTATGAGTGAATGCCCTGTAATTCCTCCCTATGCTATGGGGTGATCTCTTCTGGCACTACAGATGCCAGGCAGAGGCAGAGGTGCCTCAAGATGCTTGTGTACTCTGCAGGCACTGTCTCTGCTCATGGCCAGGCAAGAAAATGTCTCATGTGCATCAACTGTGGAGGGCACAATTAGGAGCAGAGAAAGGGTGCCCAAGTATCTTAAGGGAAAATTAAGAGAACTGGAGGGATAGTACATCAATACACCAGGCATCCAGGAGGGGAAAGACATTTTTCACATCTTCCTTCTGGCACCACAGCATATTCTGGTAGGGCTGTGGCAATACATCTGGGGTGTTATATCACTGGGGCCTAGCAAAAAAATACTGAAAAGAAAGAAGTTTCACCAGGCATCCAAGCACTGGCTACAGGCATAACAGCATGGTTAGAAAGATATTGAGATGTCAGTGAGTCACAAGTGCAGAGTCACATCAGAAAGGGGATACCAGCTTGTCCCCTCCCAGTCTGGTTTCAGAAGGAGTTTCTGGTCCTGCTAGTGGTATTTTCCATGTAAACTTGGCAGAGCTGGTAATGCCCAGGATTAGCTTCTCTTGAAGGGGGAAGGGAAAGCCAGGTGATACTTGGAGTTGTGCTAGCCTGATCCCCATACAAAAAAGGAAGACTGGGTTCTTCCCAGGCTCTTCCTCTTTCTCTTGTCTACATGGGAACCATACCCCCTAGGGGGGACTGGCTGGGAGAGCAGAGAGAGAGACAGAAAAGCCCAAGGAAGCTAATGCAGTTATCTACCTAGGCTGGTCTGATGCTACAGCAGTAAGGGGCATTGCAGGATTCCCCTGTTTCAGAGAGGAAAGTAAATACCATGATTGCTTATTTGGTGGGGCTTGTCCTTCCTCTCTGACATGTTCCCACTCCTCCTGCCTTGCTCATGCACCACACACATGACAGACCTCAGAACAGCTGCAAACTCTCATTGCTGTGCAGAAAACAACAGGCCAGCAACTCCTCTCTGTTTTCTTTTAGCTTAAATATTATAAATGTCAAAGAAAAGATGAGAAATTACTTCAGCCTGAAGCTCAGTAGGGACAATTGTGAAAGTCAGGTTTAAGGCAATTTTCTTTAAGGGAATTATCTTACATTATCTTACATGTCTTGTAGAGCATTTGCGTTCTGCCTCAGGAGAGGAATATTGCCACCTTTCCCAAAGCACCAGGCTAAGCATCAGCTCTGCATAGTCCAAGGCAGCCTGGACACAGCATGGAGCTCAAAGCCATGATCTCACATGAAAAGAGGAAGCTGTTCAGGAGCATCTGTGGGAGAGAGCCTACAAAGGAGGACTGTGCTATCACATGCATTGGGAGACTGCGGCACACAGGCAGAGCTGGGGTCCAGGGCTGGACCAGCAAAGGCTGAAGGGCAGGAGTGTGGAAAGATGCTTTGGGCTGGATGAGTCACAGATAGAAATGGAGGGCACAAGCTGAGCTGCATGCATGACATTGCCACAGTTGCTGTCTGCAATAAATGTGGATCTTGCTTCTGCCCTTGGTCTAGTCATCCTCAATGAGCCATGGTTGGTTAGTTGGTCAGCTGGTTGAAGCAATTTCAAACCCAAGAGGAAAGCTGGAGCTGCCTGGAGCAGTGCTATTGTCCACACACTGGGTGACCTCATGCATGTATATACCAGGGAGGTACATCCACCACACAGTAATGACCCAGGACCTGCAGCTTTAAACTCCAGCTCTAAGTGTTGCATCAGGTTATGTAAAGTTCAGTTGCATCACGCACTGTTGCACAACGCAGCCTGATGGCAGCATGCCATCTTCATTCATCTATCAGGTCTCATCGGCCGCAGCAAGCTGGTCAGGAGAGAGGTGTCTGCTCCCCAGGGTACCCCAGTGTGGGAAAGCCTCTCCCAGATCACCACACCCTCCCAAATGTGCAGAGGGAGTTGCCACCCAATTCTCTGTGGTATTTGGCATAACAGCAGCACAAGAGCCCAGTAGGTGAGCAAGGCATGAGCTGCCCAGATGGCCTCTTGACCAAAGCTGAGACCATGTCTTTCTGGTGAGACCCTCTGCAAGCACTGCTCCATGGGAAGCTCTGCCAGGCAAAATGTCATTTCAGCGCCCAGGACCCACCTCACCATGGTGTATCAGTGTGGCACCTCTTGCATTCTGTGTATCTGTGCAGGCAGTCTTGGTCTGCCCAGCCCTGCACTGAACCCAGCCAATGTAGCTACTGCTCTAGGCATCACCACCAGGATCTGCAGAATGCATTTGCAGATCATCCAAGGATACTGTACCTGCACTGCCCTGCTCTAGCAGTTCATGCCACAGACTAATGGGAAAGATGGTGAGTGGCTCTTCAAGGGCCAAAGGTGACAAGAAATCAGTTGGAAATCACAGACCACCAGGAGCATACTTGAAGTTCAAAGGAAGTTTGCGTTTATCTCCAGAGAGCCCCTGATCAACACCCATCCCTGGATGTGCTGGGCCACCCATGGTGGCAGGCTCAGCAATGCTTAGTGGATTCACTGTTACTGTGTGAAATGTTGCCTTCTTGCCAAATGGCACCCCTCCTCTACTAAAAGCATAATCCCGCAATGACCCACTCCAGGGCGTGGCATTGCAAGCAGTGGCCCATCCACCAGGATGAACTGGATGAAAGCCCTACAGCATGGGAGGATCTCTTCTGCGAGGGATGTATGGGCACTTACCTCTGCAGTGAGGTGCTCTGTCCCCCTCCAGTGGCAGAGACCTATAGGAATCAGCTACCAGGCTTCGCTTGCCCAGCTCGCCCAGCCACAGCCATCTCACACTTGCCATAGCAGAATGTGGCTATTTGTGGCCATCGGGCAATGCCGTGCATCATGGTGCGTTCTGAAGCCACCAAGGCATTGTACCAAGAAATGTGCCCTGGCATGTGGTCCAGTGGGAGACCTCAACCAACCAGACCCTGATCCTGTGCATATCTTGACATCAGCAAAGGCATACAGACCTTCCTGGCTCCTATATTCTCTTAAAAAGAAATAGTTTTTGACTTTTGCTTCTTCTCTGCTCCAGATATTGTTGCTAGAAATGGAGGAAGGAAATCCCCAGTGTCTCTAGATGGAGAAGTATACACTTGGTCTTGCATTTCCCATGCCTGCCATTTCCTTGTGGAGCTGTAATTGAGCAGGGACATGGACTGGTTGTCTACAAACTTACCTGCCCCTGAAACACATGTATCTCCATGAGGACTATCTCAGCTCTTGTGGAAAACCACAGGAAAGCCCAATGCAACAGGGATCCACCCAGACAATGGCATGGAGATGCTCAGGAGATTTTCCTAGAGCAGTTGCTGGTAAGGTGGTAACACAGCACAAGAAGACATAGACCCAACCTCCCTGTAGACCAAATCACCGTCATGCAGCAGGAACATCCTCCAGCCTGGGCATGAATTTGGCACAGGGAGGATCAAGGTGAGAGGTCTGGGAAGATAAAGGAGCCTGACAGGCTGGCACGTCTAGTGATTTTCCTCTGTGCAGTCACAGGAGGAAAACACATCCACACCCTCATGACTGATTTTAACACCAAGATATTGTATACTAGCTGCAACAGGGGCACTCGCTGGGGATGAGTTACAACCAAACCACAGCCCAAGTGTCCAGCAGCTATTTGCTCCCTCCAGGAAGGTACTCTGCAGCCAAAACCTGTCTTTGTCAGGTTTGCTCAGGCTGTTGAGTAGGACAAGGACTTAATACCAGTTAGTCAGCGATGAACTGTGAGGGCAGACTGAGCTGGACAAGAACACTGTGAATTTGTTGGACCTACTGTGACCTCTGCTGGCTTGGTCTGTAATTGGTGTGCTGGTTGGCCTTGTCTCACCAGAGTGTGGTGGGAGCTGGTCCCCCTGCAGCAAGGCTCCCTGGAGCTTTCACACTGCAGTCCCTGGGAATCACTGCCTCCAGTGATGTCTGTGTTCTCACTCCTGATGTAAACATAATGCAACACCTTTGACAGCTCTGGAAAGAAAATTGGCCCCTAATCCTCATAACAACATCCTTCTGTGGTCCCTGGGCATGCCAAGTTTAAGCTGTGATCTCCCCAGAAATCTACGTGGGGTCAGGGAGCATCACACTGAGACAGCAGGCTCCATGAGGCTGTGGTGTCCTGCTCCAAGTGGACTGGTGGTTCATGCATTCCCACTGCAGGCCTCCCCCATCCCGCAACTAGGGTGGCCATCAGTAGGCTTGTCCTACAGAAGGGACCCTCTTGTGGAGGATGCAAATGATGCCCTGAGCAACTGTGACCATGAGAGGCCATGAGAAGTGCCTGCTTGGGTCTGCTATAGATTAGCCTTGGAAAGGACACTCCAGTAAGTGGAACAGTTCACTCCCTTTAGAGCTGCTGTCTCAGGGTCTGAGTCTTGATCCATTTTTCTTCAAAAACAAAGCTGATTTAAAAGTTTCTGGCCTTTCCTAAGCCTGGCTGTTTGTTCCTGAATCCATGCTGCAATGTTCTGCCTTCTCAGGGGCATATTGATGACAAATTCTCCTCAGCAGCAAAGCTACTTAGGAAGCTCCTGCCCTAGCCTTGTGTTCCTGATCCTGGACAGCAACTTTTCCTTCCTCTTGTCCCTTACCTCCTGTTGTGCCACTACATCAATGTACATGACCAAAAGACAGCTCATTCATTGAAATGGTTTGGGCTAAAAAAAGAGAAGCTTCTAAAATAAAAGCAAGTTTTGCATCCCTCTGTAAACCTCTCTGTGATAGAACTTGCAGATGACAGCAGTAGCACAACCAGCACAGTCAGCTTCAGTGCAGGGGACAGAAACCTCTGCCTATTTTTGCAAAAAAGTTTTCATGCAAACTGCAGCTCTGAACTGCACCCCTGGGATTTTGGGACCCTAGACGGAGGTGTTGCTTTGCCTCTCTTTAGATCAAGGGTTTAATCTTGCCTATGCAGGCAGAGAGCAGGAAGCTTTCTGTTTTAAAGGAAATCTGAGCTTTCTGTTTAATCCTGTGTTTTTAGGAACGCCTGGATCTTAATCCAAGCCTGGAGTTTGGACTGTTTTAAATGGATGTTGTGTGACATTTCTTAGCTAGTTGCATTTAATTGGTGACTTACAGTCTGTTCCCACTGCCTTGTATGAAAATTTAGACTACAGTTTGATGAGAAACACTGAAATACATTCACTCACAAATCCCTCTTCAGCCTTTACATATAAAAAGAAATATGTAGGGAGCGAGGCAAAATCATTAACAAACCAGTAGGGTGCTGAACCTCACTCTGAAAATAAAAACCAGAGACATATTGGTAGTGACACATTGCATTATCACAAGTTATTCCTATAAAAGATACTGCAGAACTAGTTTTGGTTTGTGTTTTTTCATGGGCAAGTTACCTCATCTACAGCAATACAAATGTCTATTGTAGCAGAACTTTTTCAGTAATTAAACATTTCAAGATCAATTCCCCCTGCAGCACCAAACAAGACTGAATGGTCATACAGCTTCAGAGTTTTGCAGTCATCTGGCCTCTCTTGTAATTCAAATACTCTTCATCATAGTGAGCACACCTTCCTCTGGGCTGTTTGTTCCTGATAAACACAGGACAGATTCTTACTAATGCTGCAATATGTACTGAACAAATATTGTATCGTGATCTAAAAACAAAAAACCTGGTGAAATGAAAAACTGAGACATTTAAAACCCCCTGTAAGACATTCCTGGGCTATGAGGATGTCTTTCAAAAAGCCAAGACATGCAGACAAATGACACAACACATCCTTATCAGACAACCTTTGTCCCAACCCATCAGACTGCTTCTCTCTCATATGATGTATAGTATGGACTTGTGGACTTGACCTAATTGTGATGCTTTAGTAAGAGCCTAGCCTTTCTTTAGCAAAGGGGATTGTCTATATAGAAAAGGGGAAGTGATTGGTACACCTCCAGATAACTAACAGTGTCACTGAAGAAAATATTGACAGCAGTGAATAAATGATGGTGAAAACCACTAGGCAGAAAGTTTTGTTATTACCTTTACTATCGCATTGGGGTTGCAAAACCACCTAGAAGATTCCAAATCCCATCTTTAAGACCAGTATGCAAGGCTGACAAACATTTGCCAAAAGCTGAGATCTGCTCCAAGCAACACATGAATTGAGAGAGGCAAATGAATGAAGAGCACATAGAGGGGCAATGTGATGACCGAGGGAGTTCCCAAATATGTGCTGTGCCCCATCACAGGGGGAGCTGAATTTTCCAGGTCTGAAGGAAAACTTGTAGCATCGAGAGAGTTATGATGATTGTGACTGTGAGAAAATCTATCCTGCAATATCAGCCTTGACCTCACTGAAGCAAAACCTTCTTAGTCCCTGATGCAGGGTGGAGTGAAGCAAGATAACTTAAGGAGAAAGAGACTCAAACATTCCCAAAACAAGAGGCTCAATAACAAGCGAAGAGTGATTGAGCAGGAAGGCAGTTGTGGGCTCTGCCGTGGGCTGCAGATTGAATCCCCAAAGCTGGAAACTTCCTTTCAGTGTCCATATAAATATTTCTGTAAGATATTTTTAAGTGTGTGTTTTGAAACTGAAGTATATTTAGACTAGTTAAATGAAAATGTGGTTTAAAGGAAGCTGCTTCTTTAGAAATTTCCCACACTGGAGAGTCTGCTCAGCCGTGCTTGGTCCATGCCAGGGCTGCCCAGTCCTGCAGGCAGCTTTGCAGGCTGGCACCATGCGGTAGCAGTGGCACTGTGGGGCAGAAGCAAGGACACCTCTCTCACTGGGGACAAGACAGCCATGCACCAGCCCCCTTGCTGGCACAGGAACACTGGCAGCCCACACAACTTTTCCGTATTGCTTTTTGATTCTGGCATGCCAGGTGTGGGGAAAGGTGTGGTGCAGCACATGAGACAGGGGAAGAGGGAAGGAGAAAATCCTGGATCAAGGGAATGCCAGCTTTCTCCTTCCTGTGAGCCATGGCTGACTGACTTTCCCAGGGCACAGCAGGGGTCATGACAATAGTCTCTTTCCAATGCAGCACAAATCTGGGGTACTCATCACATGTGGTCTGATCCCAGAGCACTTGCCACAGAATCAGGATGTTGTTTTGGCCAGGCTCCAACCTGGCCTGAGCGACCAGCACCCTTTTCACAGAGGACAGAGATCAAAAAAGTTCATGAGATGGACAGCATGGTCCCTCTGCCTGGTCAGTGGAGATTGGCCACCTAGGACCATGGCATGCTGTGTTCTACCTCTCTGTTTCCTTGAGGGAGTTTCAATGGGCTACAAACTCCTTTTTCTTTGCACATCCCAAGCAATTCCGCAGTCCGCATGGACAGCTTTCTGTCCCAG
The DNA here is from genome assembly GCF_971803275.1 of Cyanistes caeruleus. Classification (NCBI taxonomy): domain Eukaryota; kingdom Metazoa; phylum Chordata; class Aves; order Passeriformes; family Paridae; genus Cyanistes; species Cyanistes caeruleus. Next base: position 82,282,638 of record NC_141702.1, on the reverse strand, counting down.
AAAGAACTGCTCTGTAATGGGTGATAAAGTCCTCCTATCTGTGCTTAAGGCTGAAGGAGGAACACAATTATTTATGGACTAGTTCACATTAAATAATGCTGGGAGTGACATCATGTAGAAAAATGCTTTTTCTTCCATTTTTTTTGCATTATCTGTCATCTCATGAGCAGAATTCTCACAAGCTTTCCTGTGGATTTCAGCTGGCTGGGTTGATTTAGGAAAAACCTTTTGAAGCTCTTGCACTCCTGCCTGCACAGTTGGATGACTTTTCGGGGGAGTTCTGGGAAGTGCACATCCAAGAAAACCTTTCCAGGACTCTGATTTTCTTTTCCAGCTTTTATAGATAGTCCAGCTGGAACAGCAGCATCGTGTATGCTATAGTTTAGAAATCTGACCTAGTTCCTTTAATCCGCACCAGCCATGGGAGCTCTCAGAGGACTCAGAAACTGTGCTCAGCCTCACCAGGTCACTTGCAACACAGGCTTTAAAGAAAAACTTTCATCCAAAAGTAATAACATCCTTTGATGGATATGAAATTAACCTAAGATAGGGGGAAGGGGAGACTTTAAGCTTTAGCAGCAGCAGCAAAAGTATTATAAGTTTTGTTTCTTCTGCAGATAAATGAAAGTTAAACTCTGTGAGATGCAGCCTCCATCACCCATGAGAGCTTTCTCCAGGGGAATTCCAGAAAACAGAGAAAGAGGTGTATCTGCTAAATACAAATACAGGATTAACAGCAACTGACCCAATGGCAAAACCCCAATTAAGCTGCTGAAATGAAATATAAAGCTTGCAGTAAGTCCCAGATTCCCTGTTTGTTGTGCTGTGTATCCCCAGTGCTGGAGAGGCAGTGTTCCTCAGCTGGTAGGCTGCCATCTGCAGAAAGCGTGCCGAGACCGCCAAAGTGTTATTTAATCACAAAGAAAAGCAATGTTGCTTCTTTCTGCCTCTCTCCCAGTGCAATCCTTAGAAGGACAGAAGTAACCTCTACGAACACCATTTCTCTTCCCAAAGTCATCAGTCAAGCATTTTGATGCTCCTTTTATTTTTCCCTCACACACAAGGGCTTCTTTTTTTTAATATTTTTCCCAAGTGAGGAAAGACTTACTCCTTGAAATAGGAAAAGGCCGAGAAACTCGTTTCTAGGTGCCCTTGTCTCAGTATAAGCAGAAGTTTTTATAAACAATATTCATGGTCTGTTTGGAGTCTGTTTTCTTCTTACAATTATAGCTGCCAATTAAAAGGAGGAACAGACCTGCTCTCCCTCTAGTCAAAGCCAACGACATTTCTTATCCTAAATCACCCTCATCTTGTCCTTCTCTCATACAAGTGCTTTTCCCAGGCTCCCAGCCTTTCTCAGTAGCAGTGCCCCAACCCCCTCTGTTTCTTTTTTACCAGAGCTGGAGACTGTATTCCCTTCCCATGAGAAAATGCCGCTATAATATTTGCTGGTTTTTCTTTTTTTTCCTCTTCCACCCCACTCCTGTTTTTGTTTCCTTCTGACCCCAGTGACACACTGGGAAGAGCTTTCCACCCAGTCATGCCCACTGATACTGAGCGTCCCAGCAAAGCAACTATAGCTGATTTAAAACAAAGTCCTCTGAATGAATGGTTTGACCAGTACCATGCCATGCACCTTCTCCCAGACTGGTTTGCTTCTCTGGGCCTCAGGGTCCAGATGTTCCCACCACTCTCCTCACACCTCCTTTGGAGCAGAGATAACCAGACAACCTCTGAGCCTCATCGGCAATGTTGAAAATGCATTTTGAATTCAGTCTTCATCACAAAGCATCCCAACAGCAGTGACATACTCATCTCATTGCTTTGATCAGGCCACTCAAGAATAGCAAGTATACAAACATGACATTTGCTGAGATCAGATATGAAAATTTAAGAGGTGGTCACTGTCTGCCCTGTAACAAAATTCCTGTTTTTAATCTGCACAGGGAAACATTTACAGGATCACTGGAGTTTTGTTTTACTTGTTTTTAGGCAATGGGAATTTTGGTTTTGTTTCCCAGGTTTCACATGCAGCTAAAGGGCTTTTCTGAAACAAAACCATTACAGCCTACAAAAGGATGGGCCCACAGGACATTCTGACTGCACAAAAGCAGAAATATTATACTAACGGTAATAATTTGAATCATAAGAACATTCAGAGTGAGATGGCTGAACATAAAGGAACAAAAGGTAGGTTTTGGAAAGATGTATAGCCCCTGCTGCTGCTGCAGAGATGATGTTTCTTTTGAAACCCCAGTTCCAGAAGAAAACCACCCTGGATACAGGTCACAGCATCATCGTAAGTGTTCATATACATGTACCTGTGCAACGTCACCATTTGGCTCCAGTGAAGAGGAACCCCAATATTCCCATGCATGGCTGCACTCTGCAGAGGCAGCAAGCCTGTGGGGCCAGCCAGGCATGCATTTTCCCCCACCTCCCTCTTTTTCAAAGGGTCCTTTCTTATCATCCCCCCCTCCCCACTCAACCTCCCCATTTCCACATGTTACTGGCATTCAAGACAAATATTTCTCCCAGACTCTTTGGTCTGGTGTGTCCCCCCCGGCTTTTAGGAGGCCCCTTTATCAGGCAAGATCACGGCGAGCCAGGCAAACATTACCTCAGGGGCACCATGAATCGGGGCTGGGGGTGTGAATAGGCCCCACACATTCTCTGCAGCCTCTTCCCTTTCCTATAGCAACCAAGTTGGGAGCAGGCAGGTCACACAGCCCCTCCGTTGTGTGGAGAGCCCTGCCGGGGCCGGGGGGGCAGCCATTTGGTGGGAGCGGGTCACAGGGGGACTGGGTTGGAAACAGGGGGCAGGGGAGCAGTCCTCAGCCCTGTGCAAATATGGCAGGGGTGCCCTAGCTTCCTGCTTGGGGTCTGGCCCACGGCTATGCTGCACCCGCTGACGCCTGGCTCTCTCTTCCCTGTTAACCAGCCATCTTTTCTGGTGTGAATGCAGAGCTGCTCATCTCCATCCTGGCCTTTTCTGCCCTTCAGAGAGGAAAAAGGAAAATAGCAAAACTAAAAATCCTCGGTGCCAGCCACAGATCCCAAAGGAGAGCACCAAGCAAAAGGGAGAGAAGGAGCAGGAGGAGCCTGGCAGGTCTTCCCACAAGCAGAGGTTCCTCCAGGAGTTTTAGACAGGAAACCTCTGCCAGCAGACCCGGCACACTGTGTGCAGGGCACGAGCCACTGCTCAGGAGGGTCTCTCCAAGGCAGCATCCCAGACCAAGGGATTATGCCTGCCTCTCCACACCAAGCCCCATATCTCCCTGACAGACTTCTCTAGAAAGTTCCTCAGCCTTGGCTTATACAGAAGCACCAAGCAGGGAGACATCTTCCTGTGCCACCTGGATTTTGCATGGCAGTGCCCAGGGGCTGGCATCAACTGTGCCTCTTACCAAATCTCAAAGCAATGTGGACCTGACTTCAGCAGTCCCCTCTTCCCTAACAAGGTGTGAATTCCAGCTCCCTCACAGCACACAGAAGGTTTCCCACAGCCTTGTCGATGCACTCTCCTGCTCCTTTCCCCACCACAGGGCTCTGTGCAGTTTCTTCCCAGAGGAATTTGCAGTGCACAGATCATGCAGTGCTTAGCTAAAGATACCAAAGGACCATCTGTCCTCTCACTTCTGACCTCCCAGAGGTCACCCCTCTCTTGGCACACTTCCCACTGTGAGTGTGGAGATAGGGTCTAAACACAGTTGCACAAAAGGATGATATCTCACCCAGCCCCATGAGACTCCATGTCTGGGTGCCCTCAGGGACAGCAGACAAGGCACACACCCTAGCAGCAGTGACCAGAGACACCACTTATCAACAGCATGGGAATGTTAGGCAATGCACTTTTTCACAGAGAAGAGGGAAGAGCATGACATTTTGGCTCTGTAAAGCTTTCCCTTGCAAAGTATTTATGATCTGATGTGACAGGGAGAGTCATGCGCAAAACTCTATGTGCAACAGCAGCCTCCCTGTGGCTCCACACGTAAGGAATAAGCACAGCTGTGCTGAGTCAAAGTGAGCATCAATCTAGCCAAGTGCTCTGTCTCTGATGCTGGCTGATAGATGCCTGAAGAAGAAGAGAAGAGCAGGCCAGCAGTGATATTGCCTCTGCATACTCTTCCAGGCTGATTGTAGCTCAGGCCTTCCTGAGACAGAAACTGCTTTCATAACTAAGAATCCTCAAGGGACTGTTACTCCTTGTGTCTGATTAATCATCATCACAAGAGTCACAGATTTTTAGCCCTTATGGCATCCTGATGCTTACCCAGGGTTCTATAAAGAACTAGCCCTCTTTGCTTTTGTACTGTACATGATGTACATGCCTTCCCCATGCATCTTAAATAAATAAATAAAAATAACATTAAGTAGGTAATTTTACCTTTGGAAGCACGGTCGTGTCTGGGATGCCAGACCAGACTCTTTGACCCCAGACTCCTGGTAAGATGTTGGCTACACTGACCCAAGCAACAGGATGCACAGGCATGTGATCTCAGTCCAGTGTCTTTTCCGTCATGCCCAGGTGTAATGGGGCTTGTTGCCTTTCCGTGCCAGAGACGTGGCTCCTGGGGTTGACATTGTCCTTAGCTGTTTGGGACAGCTCCTGCCTCTACCAGGGAGATCTTCCAGGAACTCCTGCAGCATACAATGGCACCACTAATTCAGCAACAGTTCAGAACCGCCAAGCCATCACAGAGCTCCCAAGTATAAAGCCAGAGATACTTAACGGGACTTTGTCCTCCAGGAGAGAAAGTAGGATAGATTATAGACATGTAGGCATGAAAGGGACCCTGCTCAGATATCACCAGCACTGTCTGAGAGATACTAACCTAAGCCCCTCTGAAAACATCACAGGAAGGATCTCCCATTGTGCCCTTAGATTGTTTGCCCCTTCATTAACCAGCCTGACAGTAGGAAAGTTTTTCCCTGTATCATACCTCAAATATTCCTGGGCACTTATGTGTGCTAAGCCTCATACCAGCTGGAGCTTTTCCAGGACCTGTGGTTTTACTCCTAAATATAGAGAGAAACTGTCAATTTGATTTCTCATATGTTTCCAAAATGAGTGTGTTGTGGTTATTTTACTAACATTTTTTTACATCATGGTAGCAGCCATGAGGCACTATGAATTGTACAGATGGTGAGGAAAGAATGGTCTTCCCAAAATCCTACATGATTCACAGAGAACCAGGATGATGACAAAAGGTGGGTAGCGGGGAGTAGTAGGCCAGGAAAGTGATAGTGACGGTGACTAACATCCTGAAATCCAGGAGCCATTTAGGCTCTTCTACCCACGCCTGAGACCCTCTGACACTCTTGCGGTTTCACAGTCATATATTCCACTTTCTAAAAAAGCTTTCACTCTCCTCCAAAGTTTGTGCAAGGCCCACCCAAACAACGGAAGAAACTCACTGACCAAAGGAAAACTGATTGCACCCAAAGTGCTGACACACACACCATATGACCCAGACAGGAGCCGAGCATGAATGTTTTCTTCTGCTCTTGGGAACTTCACAGCTCAACAAGGGGATGGAAATAACTGAGAGAAGTGCATTTTTAAGTGGATAGCACCCCTTCAACAAGTTGTTACATCCTCTGCTGAGATATAACTGGGTCTATCTCAGGGTATTTTGGGTTGCAGGTAAAACATCTGACACCTTATACTGGATCAAGGGTAGGGAAAATCCTCCTTGCAGGGTCGCTCTCTTGTTCTGTGGCAAGAAGTCCACCTCCATCCTGACATCCATAGCCATTTCCATCACATGGCAAGGATTGCCCTCTCCAAACAATGGAGAAAACCAGGCTTTTGATCACACACTGAAGACACTGCTAGTCATATCACAAGGAAAAGGCTGGGGGATAGCAAAGAGCAGGAACAGTTTTCAGAGTCCACAACCTGCTCCTCATAGGCCTCTGAGAGCTTCAGGATGGAGAAGACATAAGAAGGATCAGGTCCTGTGCCAGAGGATGTAGTCTAGCAGACTTTGGGCTGTGGCCTGCAGTTCCAGCTCCACAGGGTAACATGATGGGGTAAGGCAGTAGCATGTGTATGGTGAGCTACCAGACATTATACCAAGCACAAGACACAACAGGGTATAGTAACACCCTCCAACGTCACCCTGACCCGCTCCAGAGTTGGACACTGCCTCAGTGGAGGATTATTGCCCCATGCATCCAAGCTCGGACCACATGGGACCACAGGGAAGGGTTCCTGCTGGTTCCCAAGCCTCACGGAGGCTGGAAATCAACACTAAGAAGGGCTGACCACCACCATGGTGTAGATACCCACAGCACACAGAGCCACCCACATTCCTTCTCCTTGACTCCAGGGAAGAAAACCAGGCACTGCCCGGCAATCGACTGTGTTGTCTGGATTTAGGAAATTGGCCAAGTTGGTGGATTTGGTGGATTGGCCATGCTGCAGGCAGGGCTGACTGTTCACAGCGCAGCAGGGAGAACGTACTGCTAAAAGGGCACCAGCCTCAGCCACAGAGGGTTCTTGCCACACTCTTTCCCAAAAAACCCTTTGGTTTTTGGAAGAGAAATCCTGGTGGAGGACGCAACTCTCAGCACTTGCGAAGAAGATCTGCTGGCAGGCTCTTAGTCTTCGCAAAGCTCAAAGACTCAAGGGAAATTATCAGGAGACCTGAATTGTCAGATCATACTCCATCCTAACACAGAAGTGGTACCACTCATAACGTTTGCCCTGAGCCACACAGAATCTTTGCACATCCCTGTTGTTCTCAGCTTTTGCCTCTTCACCAGGTATTCCCAGAGAATAGAAAACATGGATTTGGGATTAAAGCACTGGGCTCAGATCTCCCTCCTCCGCATGTAGCAGGCAAACCCCTCCTTGCCTCAGTCTCCCCTCCAGGACCCAAGGCTGACAGGTCCCTGCCCCCTTTTCCTGAGGTAATGGGAAAAAAATCTCATCTGCTGGGGGCTGTGTAGGCATCAGCCCCCATGCTTCATGATGAGGAATAGGTTAACACATAGCTTGTGCGTCATGTTTGCAGTTTATTTAAAATCAAAGGCAAGAGAATAGTAAGGATGCGTTGGCTAAGGAAGACTTATCCTGCCACCCCCATGGGTGTAAAGTCTCCATTTGAGGCATCTATGCCTCCCCAAGGACACATCCTCTGCTCCCAGACTGTGGGCAGAGCTTCTCTTTCCAGCTGCCTCCTGCCCCCCATTGCCTGTGAATGAAACAGAGCTATTACTACTTCTTTTAAAACACATTTCCCAGAAAAGAGAAAATTAAAAAAAAGAAAAAAAATTCACGTTAACAGGAGCCTTCAGCAAGGCACCCACCTTTGTCTTCCTGCCTCTTTGCCACCCACCCAAATCAGCAAGAGCAGTGGGTGGCATTTACAGAATATCTCCCTGCTGAGAAGCAAAAGCACTAGCAAGATGGCCCAGCTACCAGAGTGGGAAATGCAGTGGTCTGAGAGCACTTGGCCCCAAATTGAAGTGGTTTATTTCTGGTAACTCATCCACAGCAGCTTCCAGTAATGCTCATAAAGCTCCTTTCCGCTCAGGAGACAGTGACTTCCAAAGCCATCTCAGCTAGCAGTCTAGCCTGGCTTCCTTTAAAGCGTGCTGGTGGTAGGCTGAACTCCATGAGGGAACTGAAGCTGACCAAGATCCCGCGTGGGGGACACGAGAGATCTCTTAACAGAACCCACAAGGCACTTTCACACCATGAGTATTGACGAGCCAACCTCATATGGTCTGGCCAGCATCCACGTGTTTAGAGAAAAAGGGAGCAGGATGGCTTATGAAAATTGCCAGTTCCTGTCATTCCCAAGATCTCCCTTACCCATGTAGGAGCTCCCAAAGACCTGCTCTGGGCAGGTTGCTCACATCACCTTATTCCCACCAAGCCCAAAAAAGGGCAGTTTTAGCTGGGAACAGCTGTAGCTTCTCCTTACATCTGCTCTAGACCTAATGATGTCTGGCACTTGCACTGTCCCATGGGGAAGCTGGGATGTTGCCTGAAAGACATCTCTTGGGGAAGCTGCAAGAACAAAACCCCAGCACATCAAAGCCCAGTCTTGCCCAGAGCTGTTGTACATCTAGATCCAGTGACTTCATGCCATAAGAATGCCACCAGAGCTGCACCAAGTGAAGTGAAGCTGAAGAAGGCACGGTCCGGCCAGCTACCACAAACCACTCTTTGCCATGCCAGACACCATCACTGATTGTTATCCTGCTTGTTGCCAAAGAGAAACAGGAGGTCTCATCTATCAAGGTGTCCTGCCTCCCAGCCCAAGTGGAAAACAGTAGCAGGGTCATAGAGCATCAGCTTCAGCAAAACATAACCTCTGCTCCCCACAGCACGCTTTAATCTCTCTGACTACATGTGTCCAGCTACCAACCATTGCCACAGCTGGGCACTCAGCCTTGAGAACCCGACCCTGGCCAAAACCTCCTCAGATCCTGGCTCCAGTGGCTAAACAGCACCACCTGGGACACTTTATAAAGCAATTGGCTAACGCTCTTCTTGGTCATTAAAAATATTCCAAGTGTTCTGCCCTTAGTTACTCACTGGTTTTGAGGGTTGCACAATCACCCCTTTTATCTGCCTGGAGTTTGGCCCCTTTGCATTTCAGCCTGTGCCCCATTCACCTGGAACAGAAAGCTGTGACACACTAGAGCTTCTCTACATCTCCCTGCAACATTTATTCCACTACTGCACTGCCCTTATTTCCATTTCAAGCTACTAGGTAGGCCACAGTTCTCCCTTGTTTGAGGCCATGCACTTGCTACAGCAAACTGCCCCCTGTTTTACCTCCTGTCCTGTCATTTTGGGTGTCAGAGATGGCCATGTAACACAGAGATGGAGAATGATGGAGCAGCAGAAAGACAAAACCTCTGCCCATGGAAAGCACACCCAATGAGTACACACAGCTCATGTGTAGGCCTCAGCAGCATCCCACTGTTTGAAAAGGCACACACAAACACAGCAGCAATGCACACACAGACCCAAGCATCGCTGGCCAACACCAGCACACTTGTTCCAGGGCACAGCTCAGGGGATCTGCCCCTGAACTCCCAGATGTGACTTCCTGTTTATCCCCTCTCCCAGGGACTACCCAAAGCACTTGTTCATCTTCCAACCCAAAAGTCAGGGCAAGGAGCATCAAGGAAGTTGTCCCAGCAGATTCCACTTCCCACTCAGGTAGGTAAGCATATTCCTGGGGTAAGCCAGGGGCTGTTGCTAGCACAGGGAGGAGGGATCTCATTCCCAGCTGATGTGGAAATTATGGGGATTAGCTGAGAGCCCATTTCCACTCCCTGTGATGTTGTGATCTGGCCTTTCCTTAGTCACTTTAATGACTGAGCATATCTGAATTTTCTGCCAAGTTTCAATCACAGGAATGGAGAGAGAGAGAAATACATGCAGTAAAGGGGAAAGGTGAGTGAGGCAAAGGGAGGGAGAGGTATATTATCTTCAGCCCATCAGCCTGGGAAAGAAGGTTCTGAGGAGATGAAGGCAAGCAAAGCAATATATGCTAGTAATAGAAGGCCTTTCCCTCAAACCAGACAGAGACCACAGCTGGGCAGGGAGGTGAGGTGCTGCACTAAAGAAGAAACACAGCCAAAGAGCAAAGGACCCCAGTAGGGAAGGAATAGGAAGACAGGGAAAAGGTGAATGAGGATGTAAGCATCTCCATTCTCCACACAGACTCCCAGTAATCAGGAGTATGTAAGAGCTTCCAAGCTCTAGACAAATGAATTAGTGAGAGTTAACAGCCAGTAGAGAACAGGTGGCCAGAGCAGCTTGGATGCAGTACAGGCTTGCAAAGAGCTTGCTGATCACTAAAGTTCATAAACACAAGAGCTCTGTGGTGCCTCCAAATACCAGTGTCCCCCTCTCTGGGAATCCCACTCACAACAGCACTCAACCCTAATACATAATATGTTCCATTAAAGGTATATTCTCTTCTTTTCTGTGCCTCTGCCTCACCACTCTGCAAAGGAAATTGCCAGCAGGGATGTAGCCAAGCTCTGTGTGCCCCAACAGGGCCATGAGGCCAGGGGCATGCCTGTCCTTTAGGTTCCTTGTCTGTTGCTCAGCCTAAACCAGGATGTCCCCTCTGTCTGCCAGTGGCTATGGGTGAGGTTGGCTCAAGCTTCTCAGTAAGGAACCCAAAACTTCTCCTCATGCCCCTCCACTTCTCTGATCCATTCATGACACTGCTTCCACTGCACTCATTTTGCACTCTGGGGAAATGAGCCTTGAACTTGTCCTGTCCTCCTGCAGTGACCAAATTGTCCCAGGGATATGCTGGAAGTGCTCTCCCAGGTCAGCTTTGTTTGCCACTGTGGTGTTTGCCAAGCCAGGACTCAAACGCAACACAGTCTGGGCTTCCACAATCCACCTGCCTTCCCTGTGGGGCCCCACACCTCTGGCTTTCTGTAGCCTCAGCACCTAAAGGAGAGCAGGAAAACTTTTTCTTGGTTTTGGAGAAGGGAAAAAGACAGAGAAGGTGGTAAAAAAAGAAGAGTTGATGGTACCTGCAGTGTCTTTTTTCTATGCAGACTTGGTTCCTTTTGTCTTCAGTTCTGCAAATAGCAACAAACACTGTGCATTGGTATTACTGCTGGTGTTTTCATTATTGTTACTAATAACACAATAGATATTAATAAACAGTGCTTTCTGAGGAGTGAAGGAAAGCCCTACAGCAGATGCAGAGGAGAATGAAGTCAAGGAGATGAACTTGGGTAGATATCCCACACCAGCACTCCCCACACCACACTCCGCCGCTAAGCTGTTGCTCTCCCTGTGCTCCATCTGGTATGTCCCAGAGAGCGCTGTGGCATCAGGACAGAGTCAGTGTCCTGGGCTTCCTCTCAGCCTGCTGGGAGCCACCACACTTAGTCTAACTTTGCAGCAGTGCTGAGCTGGCTCAGAAACCACTGTGAGTAGCCAAGGAGAGGAAATTAATTCTGAGGCCACTTTACCACGAAGCCCCAGAAGCTAATCAGAGAACTTTATTAAAAAATAATAATGGTGATAAAAAGAGAAAAAAGTAAGCTGCCTTGGAAGCTGTTCAACTGTGAGCTGCTGGGAGCATGGGAGGCCTTTCCAAATGCAAACACAAGGGAGCCTACTCAGGGCTAAGCTGCACTCAGGACAGCAGGTTGCAGTTATCAGTTGTGCTGAGGTCCAGTGCCAGATCACTTCCGATCAAAACCAGCCCATGCTGGGAATGAAACACATCCCCTCACCACTTTTTGCCAGGATCGGTTCCCTCCTGGACAGCAATGAATAAAAGCATTTCACAGAAGCTGGTGGTGCTTCTTCCCAGAAGTTTCCCTCTTTGAAGTCAGGGAATCCCCAGTGACATGCCTGAGGCTTACCCAAGTTCTGCTCTGTGGGAAGCCAGAGCTCTTCCAGCACCTGGTGATGTGGTAAGACCAAGATTATCTCAAAAGTCTTTATTTTTTTAATGGTCTTTTAACAAGTATTTACAAACAAAGTATTGCTCAGAGGCTCAGGGCGCACACCTGGGGTACACTCCCCTTGATATCAAAGAAATGAGATGGGGCAGGGCTGGCAGTCCTCAGAGGTACTTGCACCTTGTAACTGTATTTCCTAAACTCCCTCCTTGGTACTCCCTTCATCACCACTACTAAGAAGAGTGAGAAGGCGGGAAAGTACCACCGATTTCCCTCTAGTGCATTCTCTAGCTGGGAGCCAAAGCATGACTGAAACCCATTCAAACAGGGAGCAGCCAGGCCATTCCTGGGTATAAGCTTCCATGGACTCAGAATCTCCTGTCCCAACAATCTCTGGATGGAATTGATAGGAAAACAGACATCCTGTACACACACAGCATATTGTATGGCAGGGACATGAGCTTATTGCCCATTTCCTCTTGAGCATGTCTGCACCTGCCCTCAGTCCTGCTCCCAGCAGAGGTTACAGTCACCTCTGTAACTAGAGACACAAACAAACTGGCAGCTCATGTCGACCTCTTCATTCCCCAGGTGGCCTCTGGGAAGCAGCTCCCCTTCCCTTTCCATCCTTGGGGAACAGTGGAAGCAGGAGAAAGTGCTGCTCCTCTGCTCCAGGGAGGAAGGAAACTGCAGCCCACACTGCTGCAAATCCAGGTGCCTTTCCCCGAGTTTTCTCCCCTCCAGGAGATCCACCAGGCTGAGCCCCAAGCACCTTGTCAGTGTGGCAAGGAATTGTTCCAGCAGCTGGGCTCACCCTTCTCCCCTGGCTCAGGGTCCTGGAGAAACTCATGGAGTTACACGAGAAGGAGAGAGCACAGGCATTTAGGGCAAGGGAGTTAACAAGCACTGAAAACCTGAGACAAACCCCTCAGCTAAGGGAAACGGGTACTAGGGTCTCTTCAGTATGTCTTGACCACTATCTATGAGGCTTTCTGCTGCAGTCTATTTTCCTTTGGGCCAACCCCAGCATGAGTCCCTTTCTACTCGTTATTTCCACCATGTGGTCCATTACACAGCTGGATGTCTGGGACGTAAAAGCAGCTCTTATGGCTAAATTGACTGTACTACCTAATGCTTCATCACGGCTGGAAGTTTTCATCATGAGGGAGAAGTGACAGAGGTCACTTCACTGCCTCTGTTAGGTTAAATGAGAATCTCTCGGGGGCTCTCCTTGAAAATCACTCGTCTGGGAGCTGTGAAGTGCTCCCAGGGAGGCATAGGCAAGGCAGGGGAGAGCTGAGAAGGGAGCAGAAAGCTCACCCACAGACCTGGAGTGCATCTCAAGCACTGATATTGAATAAACCGCACAAGCAAATTCTCCTTTTGCTCAAGGACACCCTCACAAGAGAAAACACATGCACATAAGTAAGTCCTGGAAGAGACATTGCACCAAAGCCACAAACTATTCCTTTGCCTGCAGCCAGAGGAGATATTTACACCTGTAGCCAGAGAAGATATTTACACTTCCACTGAAAACCCACCAGGATTTTCCTTTCCTCTGTAGCCCACTCTGGTAAAGGGGCCAAATAAGGGAGGCTGAAGTGGCTGCCACAGCCTCTCAGGCTCTTTGTGCCCCTCCACCCTGGTCCCAGGCTTCAGGAGATCATTATCAGTCATAGGTGACTCCTAGATTATCTCTCACCACCCTTCAGGCTCCTGACATCGTGCATTCATTACAAGCCTCCTCTCTTCTCAGGGGAAACCTGGCTTTCCGGACCCCCCTGCAAGTTTGTCAGGGATGTCGGGACACAGAATGGGTGGTGGAAGACATAACCAACAGCCCATGACATGCTAATCCTGGGATTAGCCAGAGTTCAGAGGTTAATTGCAAAGGTGTGGAGAGGAAGAGGGGAGAACAGGGACCACGGGTAGACCCAAAATGACTCCTCTTCCTAAGCAGCAAGCCTGGCCCCAGGTGGGCTGCAATTTCTGAAATACAGTGTGAAAGAGTGTAGTGGTTTAGATTTGTCAATTTCGTTTTCACGGCTAACGCACTAAATAAATGTCGTGGTTTTAAAGCAGTAACTAAAAAAAATACTTCTTGCTGTGAGATATGGATTAGAACAAGAGCAAAACAGGCTTAAAACTTAAAAGGAAATAAAGAAAATTTATTAACAAAACTACAAGAATAAGAACACCAGAATAAACCTCCAGAAAACCCTTTTATCTCCCACTACCCAACCATTCTCTTGTACACGTGACAACATAGAGACAAAAAAAACTTTGGAACTTTGGTGTTTAAAACAGTCCCAATTCCTGCTAGAGTCTTTTCATCAGTCTTTGTAGAGAAACAGAAGTCTTCTTCTGCTAATCTATGGAGTTTCTCACAAGAAAACGATTTCTGTTATAGTTTTCTATTTCTCTGATGCCAGCTGCCTGGAAATCTGCCATCAGTTTACTCCTCCCATTTCACATCACTCTGAGGTGTGTATGGGCCATGAGTCTAGGGATGTCATTTTTTTAAGGATGAGTTATTCAAAGGCAAAAGTCTTCTTCATCTGTCTCTGTGAGCTTTGCTGGAAAACAGTTTTCTCATTGCCCCCAAGGCTTCAAATCTTTGCTTCACTCTGTTCCAGCACCTCACTGTATCACAATTACTCTACTTTTTGCTCAAAACCTACACTTTGAACACTCGATTCCTCTCAATATACTGTCATGAATTAAAGGAGTTTTTTTCAGAACATTATTGTCCATCTCCATATCTTTAACAGAAAAATATTTCAGCTTATAAAGCATCTCCTTATTCTCTCGTCCCATCTAAGACTTAACTCTTTTCACTGTCTTCTTCATGTTGATTGTCTCTCTTTGTTTCTGTGGTAAAAAAGAGTAATCTGTATGTTTTATCCAGGTAGTAAAAAAAAGCTGCAGGTGTTCATAGTGTCTGGTTCAGCAGCAGAAACTAAGCCAGGCTGGCCGGCTCTGTTTCTCTTCGCCGCCCCCCCCCCCCCCCCATCCTCTGCGGCCTTGTCGGGCCTGGAGGGGGGGGAGGAGGCCAAGACAGAGCCTTGTTACCTTTTCAGAAGCTGGAAACTAAAAAAAGAACAAGAGTGCTCTGGCTTTACATCTTAAGGTGGTGTTCACAAGTTGATCTCACTTTTCAATGGTCAAAACTGCTGTCAATTCTTAGAAATGACCAATAATTGGTCAGGAGAAAAGACTCCCATCAGTCACCAGCAGCTTCAACTTCCTTAGCTCCCAAAAACCATCTTAAAGGTAAAGTCACCCCATGACAAGGAGGCAGTATTCTAGGAAGATGTGATCTCCCACCTGTGGTCAGAAGGACTTGTCCCCCACCGTTCCTGACCTATCTCCAAGACACTGAGCATCTCCTAAGTCCCAGATCATCAAACTAGCACTGTCTTCCACATAAGGGAGTGAGGAAACTAAAGCCACTAGAGACTGTGCACAGCTCTAATATAATTCAGGCTGTGCATGAACGAAAAATGGGAACACGCAAGACAGCTATTTTAGAGAGAGGCAGCAGGATTTACGAATTTTCCCACCCAGACTGATTCCTCAGACATCTCTGTGGCAGACAGAGGCATCCCGCAGGGAGATCTGAATGGGCTCGCAAGTAGGAAGAAGCATAAATGCTTCAACCTCAATTCATTATCAGAAAACATCGCTAATTTGCTCCAGCACAACCCTACCAAGTGCCGATTTTTTTGCTTCCAGGCCATAAAGTGGCTATCTCTGCTGGATACAGCTCTTGGATTATGTAGCTTTACCCACCTGTGGAGAGCTGCCTGGGTGCCCAAGCGTGGCAGAGGCAGCCCTGTGCTACCCATTGAGCCCTGATGGTCTCAAAAGGAAGAGAGGAAGAGAAGAGGGCCCCTCCTCAGGGTCTCCAGGCAGCAGTTCCTTGGGAATCAATGCTGCTGGCCCACCAACAGGTTCCTGGCATGCCCCTCGCCCTCCCCATTGCTGCCACATCCCCAGGGCTTTCCTCTGGGATGTCATTAGTCAGAAACTGCAGCATATGACCACACATCTGGAAGGAATTAGATGACAAGAGCCTCTGCCAGCTGTCTTCATTTAGGTTTATTCATACTTGGAAGCACTGTGCAGCATGATCTGTAAAATAAAAAGTTGCGCTGATTGACACAAGCCAAGGGTTTCCTCTGAAGCACTCCCTGCCCCCATCGCCCCTGCCCAGGACGACATTAGTATTTATTACATCCCAGAGGCTGACTGCGTACTACAGAGGAGGTTGTGTAAGAATAATGATAGCACAGCTGTTAACCATTGCCTTTCTCCATGTCAGAGCATGGCCAATTCCAGCATGGACAGGGAGCCCATGGGAATGTAACCCTAGGTGAGAATTGGACAGACCCAATGATACCAGCAAGCATCACCACCTAAGGGGCAGCCAATGGATCTTTGGGAGAGCCCTGCTGGGAAGCCAGGGCCTGTCCCTCAGGACTTCACCAATGCTGAGTGCTGCAGTATGGCCATCCCATGGGCTATGGGACAGCTGGTTCCTTCCCTATCCCTATTTCTGTATGTTTGGCTTCTCCAACCTCCTTCCCAGACCCCAGCAACCCCTGAGCTCATGTGTTTTGTTCTGCTGTGAGAGGGAGGAGAGCCCCCTACTGCAGTAGTCTGGAGGGCTGGCCTCCCTCCAGACCTCCATATGCCAAACTGGGACAGCTTGGACAGGTTGTGCTGCCTGCACTGTGAAGAAGGAGGTGGGGAGAAGGACACCAGTGTTGTGGGACACATGAGGCACTGGGTAACATAGACACCATCCTGGTAGTGGTCTGTCAGTGGGGTTGGGCACATGCCCACGACCACAGTGCAAGCACTCCTCACCTTTGAGTTCAATCTAAATATCCCAGATACTTGCAACACCACTGAGTTCAGGAAGGGCTGCAGAGCTCACTGGAGAAGCAGATGAGACGCTTGGGAATCTCCCTTTTTCATTCCACACACCAATTCCCCATCTTAAGCTGTTTTTGCAGGCTTGCCTTTGGGAGATTAACAAGGTCTGGGGTCAACCAAAGGAGGCTATTAGGAGAGTAGTGTCTAAGCTTCATTAACTCTTCATGGATTTGTCAACAGACTTTGAATCAGCTGTTCCCAATCTAATAATCCAAGTTCCACACACAAAGCAAGGGGCTGCTGGGAAAACAGCTGATCTTTTTTTTAGGATCTCCAGTGCTGGATCCTTCTCTCAAAAGATGAAGCAGAACAGAAGCAGCCACACTGAGTCCTTTCCAAGAAACAGGATGCTGCTGTGGGGAGGGCAATGAGGAGGTGTGAAGCTGCCCAAGTATGTAGTCCTACAGGAGTGCCATGTGTTCATATATCCAGGTACAGCTTACCTGAGCTTCCATAGGGCACCCAAAAGCAGCACAAGGGGCTCACAACAGAGCCGGGGTAATTGTCTCGGCTGTGTGACATGTGATCTCCAAGCAAAGCTGCCATTGCTGGGCCCCCGCCAAGGGATTGCATTCCTAAGGACATGGCTTCAATTAATGTCTTTTCTTTCCCATTTTGTTTAAAATTGGGGTTGAGCTGCTTCTAAACAGATGTGTTGGGGTAGCCAAATATTTGTTCTTTTGCTGGCTGCTTGTTTGGCATCTACGCCTGGCTTATGCTAAAATATCCTTTCCTCCCACAGGCAGTGAGTGAGAAGCAGCTCAGGGGATGTGGTGGGCACCCTCCACTCAAATGCCCAGAGAATCACATTCAGACAGATCCCTGCTGCCACGATGCTTTGTATGCAACCCCAGCATGTCCCACAACAGCTACATGCTATGGAAGCACAGGAAATATGAAAGCAGTTTTTCCCCTGGGAAACTCAGGAAAAGGGTGCTCAGCACTGTAAGGAGTGGGCAAGAGGCCGGGGAACGATCATCCTTGTGCAGGAACAGCAAGCAAAGCCATCCTGCACTCGCTCTGCTATCCTGCAGCTCACACCGAGAGCAGCCAGACAAGCAATCCCCCATCAAAGGGGTTCCACTGGCCCCTGTCAGGGTGTCACAGCCCCACACAGCCCCAGTAACCCAGGGTTTTTTTCATGCCCCCTCTCGGCCAGGTAACAGTGTCAGCACTTGTCCATTCTGTGGAGAGAGATGGCTTTGGAGATACCCTGAACTGCAGGAAATGTAAGGATGCAATGGAGAAAAAGACACCACACAAGGGGGTACAGCAAAGCCAGAGCCTTTTGTCCCTGTGCTCACTGCAGGGACAGAACCCACAAAACACAGAAAAGTCCTCAGGGACTTCCACCCACTCAGCGACATTCTCAGCCCTGGCTTGTCCAGGAATGTGTCTTTGGAGACGATTTCCAGCTGCGTGCAAGGAGGCTTCTCTGCACGCAAACCCGTGAGCTGGGCGCTGGGAAATCCCCCTGCTCTCGGCCAGGACCCGAGCGCTGTGATTCAGAGGCAGGTGGCCGCAGGGACAGCTGACGTGCGAGCGCTGTGTGCCTTGGGAGCAGCGTGCAGACACCCTGCGACCCAGAGCAGCTTCGCCAGCCCAGCGTCAGCCTCGGGCTAGGGAATGCGCCAGCGTCACAGACGCGGGGGAAACCTCTGCCTGTCTCATCCTTTGCTTAGGAGGCAGAAGGAATAGCGTCGTGCAGTTCCCTCCTCCTTCCTTCCCGTGCAGACACTATTCATGCTGGCAGAAAACCGCAGTCAGTTAAGGAGTTGGAAATGCGGCTGTCTCCACAGACTTCAGCCTCCTAGCACGCTTGGCCGTGTGCAGGGTTAAACACAGCCCCCTGCCCCCACAAGTGGTCTCACCAAAGCTCCCAGAGCCTGACACGCCACCTTGACTCTGCAACAGCCTAATACCAGTGGAGAGAGCATTAAAACAACTGCTAAGGTGCAGCAACCTGATCCACCCCTACCTAGTCACGCACCTGGACACTCATCCGTGATGCAGACAGCCGAGTTAGAAACAGTCCTAGCACATCCTCTGGCTCTGAGCCTGAGGCACCGTGGTGGGAGGAAGACATTTCAGCACTACAAGCTTCTGTTCCCTTTTGCTAAGGGATAACCCATGATGCTATTGGTTCCCCCCAATGTCAGGCTAGCTAAGCCCTCCCTGCCACCTGCCACCTTTCCCCACCTCTCCCCCATTTCCCAGGTTTCTCTTTTCTCACCACTGTCTGAGTCCAGATGTTCAGGACAGTCCTGAACAAGGGCAAAGCACACCAGTCAGGTCAGTCCCTGGATACCTATCACCTATTTGGGTCTCACTCAGGGGCTTATTCTTGCTGGTGTCTTATACAGCCACCAAACCCTCAAAACTGTAACTACAGCCCCACAAGATGGGTGTCATAATCTTGAGGAAGAGAGATGTTTTACACTAGTCACTTGACAAATTGTTTCAGACTACAATCTGAATTCACCTTTGAGCCAACAGTGCAGTGCTCAGCACCTCAGCAGAGTGTCAAGCCATAGAAAGCCCTTCGCAAAAACTGCAGGGTCAGGAGCTGACCTGGGAATATGTTTCTTGCTATGCTTTCATGTAGGGTTTTTGAGTTTGATGCCACCTCTTTGGACCCAGGTGCTTCTAAACTTAATCTGATCTCTGTATCAGCTTTACTGTCTTTCCTATATTATTTTGTCTTCAGTCATTTCCCTGAAACAGGACCCAGTCTTGGCCCCCAGCAGCAGACTTGAGCAGATGAAATACTACAGAGCTTCACCTCAGAGACAAGTGAGTTACTTTCAACAGCAGCTTAGATGCCAAACTGACTGTGTGGGTCTGGCTTGCAGTGCTTTCCAGCTGGAGGTCTGCCCTAGGCCTCATACTGAAGTGCTCACCTCATCCTGAAGTTCAATGCAGCTCACACTGACTTAGCATCCCATCCCTGGAAGCGTCCAAGGCCAGGCTGGATGGAGCTCTGAACAAGGCGTCCCTGCCCATGGCAGGGGGTTGGAACTAGATGATCTTTAAGATTTCTTCCAACCCGAACCATCCCGCTAATCTATAATTCTATTATTCTATGACCTGCTTTTGGCACTGGATGGATGTAAACAATAAGAGAAGGGAATCAGTGGCAAGGAAGAAGTACTGGCTGGTAGCATATGCTGGTTGAAGGCAAACAGTTGGCACTTGTGGTCAAACTGGTCAGAGAAGCAAAGCCAGAGGGTTAGAATGGTCCATCTCTATGGGACACAAAGCAGCACCAAACTCCTCCTCACTGTTCCAACTGCATGGCAGCTCAGTGCCACCAAGGGTTTGGCAGAATGTCCACCTAGCTCCCTTCCCTTTCTCTTCACTGAAGTCTTACCTTGTCTTCTCTGCCTGGGAAGGTCAAGGGGAGAGAAGAGTGGTGCAGCAACTTCAGTCACAGCACTACACCCCAGCAGCACCCTGCAGCCTCCTAACTATTCCATATAAATGCCAGAGGCTATAGAATGGGTTCCCACCAGCTGATCATGGCTGGGATCCATACCTTCACCAGGTAGAGACTCTGCCTCCCTAGTCATCTAAGTTCAACATGGCAGGAGACCAGGTCATTTTCCCTTTGCTGCCCAACTTTTAAGCCCTTAAGTATGCAAGTGCAAAGGGGTTACATGTAAAGGCTTAAAGAACACTCCTGCTGATCCCACATCTGGGTCAGCACTGGCTCCTTTCACAGATGGGCCTTTGAAGAAAAGGCTACAGAGCCCAGGAATATTCAGTTTCTCACCTGCACTTCAGATCGCTGTGGACTCTCACCCGATCCCTCCAGCAAAGATGTGGGCATGTTGTGGGTGCACCCCACAGCAGCAGATCTGTAACCCAACTGTGCACAGCTGGCAGCACTGGCAGCATCTGGGGCCTCCAGCAGGAGAGGAATCGCCAGCCTATGTGTGCTGTATGGGCTGTTCCTTCAACTCTGAGAAAGGAGCTGGTGCCCCCTCTCAGCCTTTGAGACAAGAGCTGGCTGGTCCTCTCTGGAGAATCCCACTCAGCAGGACTTTGTGTCTGGCTGCCACTACATAGCAGTGAGGAGGGAGGATGGTCAAGAGACATTGCTTTTTCCCTGATCACCAACTCACTCATGAGCTCATCATGGTGCCCTAGACAGGTCAAACTCCAGAAAGTGCTTTTCCCCAAACCCCCACCAGGATGAATTCCTTCCCTCTTAGCAGAAATGGTTCATGATAAAACAGGACTTCCCTTGTTTCCTCAATACCTGTGATTTAGGGCTTTGATTGCCCAACACTTGTATGATGGGCTTGAAGGGAACGGGAAGGAGGTCAAGGCAGTGTCCTCAGAAACTGATGACCATCATCCCCAAAAACCCTCAAGCATGTCTTGGAGGTCTGCCCTGAGTTATTCCCTGTTGAACTCAACATAGCTGTACAGTAAACATCCCATTCTTCAAGCCAGCAACGTCAGATGCTGACTGTCCTGACTGGCTGCTCACATACACTACTCACGTATTACTAGAGAGCACTCACAAATCTGTCGCAGCATCAGAGAGGGATTGTATTTTTCCAGTCTGTCGTGATTCACTGGTGAGCAATGGGACATGCGGATTGTGTCTGGTGATACTGTGACATGTGTACACACATCTGGGGGAGTAATTAGATCTGTGGCCAAACTCTAACCTCAGCCTTCCTCTGTGGTCCCACACTCAGCCTGGAAGCTAGAGACTGAGGGCATAGTCTGGCCTTGCTGACCCCAGGTTGGGGAGACCTGCAGTTCAGGAACATTCCTGGGACAAAATGTTCATTTTAGCCCTTACCAACCAGTGCCTTACAGGCAGCACAAATGTTGGTGAGAGGATGAAAGGGTGAAGGATGCTGGTGAGGCTCAGCTCCCAAGGCCCAGCACTGCACTCTGTGGTACATGTCTCCAGGGCGCACCATTCCCAGCCTCGACTGCCCTCATCGCTCTCCCAGACCCTCAGCTCAGTGACATGTCAGGCAGGGTATTTTCCAGAGGGTACAGCCAGCTCGTGCTCAGCTACAGGAAATGAGGCCTCATTCCTCAGGAGTTCCATGGACAGGCAGAGATTAAATCCTCCAAAATTTGCTCATAAAAGACCTTTTCTCTTTCCTTTGCTTTTCCGTACCCTCCATCTCTCTCTCCCCACCTCTGACAGCCCTCCTGTACTCCCAATGAGGAGGCAATGATAACAGTAGAGCTGGAAAATATCACCACTCTGATGCCCAGAAAGCTTTTGATATGTTTGCTGAGCGCTGTCTTGGCGTAGCTGCAGTCCTTGCTCAGGCAGGCTGACACATGGGGGAAGGTTTCTGCTGCCCAGAGTTCTGGTGAGGAGGATTGGGATTCTCCAGACTGGGCAAGGTGTGAATAGACTGTGCCCTTGCAGATAAATTCCAGGGGTGAGATGGGGTGAAGCTGCTAAGGAGCAGGGAGGGGGCAACTGGCCAGCTTGCAAGGGAATCCCTCTAGGTGAAGAATGGCTGTAGTTTAAAAAATGCAAAGATTTCCCGTATTTCCCTACCAGTGCATCTTCTATTCTGCCTCAGTTAACGTCAGACCTTGGGGAGCACACAAGGCATGGGACAGGCAGCAGAAGGGCAAATCCACACACCCTCTAACAGCATCACCATCACCCACCCAGTCACACACAGATCCTCCCTGGCTACCAAAACATCACTGTTTTTTTGTGTGGATGGCTGCTGCAAGGCCATGGGATAGATGCTGCCTCCTCCCAACAGTAACAGTTTTGCCAACAGTATGGTCAGAGAAACCCAAATCTGTAAACAGACCACATTCATTTTGAAAATTACTTTCATCCTTCCTAAAAATTACTTTCATCCTTCCTTCCTAACAGGATATATTGACGATATATGCACCCCTATGCACCAAAGCTAAAATCAGGCAAAATCAAGGCTGGGCTGGCAAAACTTTCCCTGGCTATTATGGCTTGGTGTAGCTAGGGACCTTTGGGGGGCTTCCCATGATTGTCTTTCAGCAGCTTTTGAACACACAAAACATGAAAGTAGAGAGCTGCTCAACCTCTGCTCTCCACAGAGAAAGCAGAAATGAGTGTTTGCAGGCTGCTTTTAGAGAAGTAAAGTCCACCCAAGCCCACCCCCTCAGCCCTCAGTCCTCCTCTTCACTCACTGCCAACAAAAGTTCTCACCAGGCCCCAGCTCTCTCTCCACCCCAGCTACTTCACCAGATGTTGGTCATTAACAGGGACCAGTGTGAAGCGGGGCTGTCCTTTGGGAGCAGCCTCCCTGTGCTGGTGTGAGCGAGTGTCTGTGTGTGTGCAAGCCAGCATGTGTGTGTACAAGCATGTCTCCAAGGGCTGCAGTAACAACTCCTTTGGCCTGCTGCCAGAGGTGAAACATCTTTCTCACACACTCACACTCTTGGCTTTTTGCTCACCCTTGTCCCCTTGCTGTTTTGTAAAGCCCCAGACTCATCTGACTCAACAGTTGAACTATCCGGAGGCCAGGAGCTGGAAGTGTCCCTCCTCCTCAGCTGTGTTCACATCCAACATACAGTGCTTTCCCAGTGCACAGAAGTGCCACCTTCTGATGCCATTTCTGTCATACCCATTTGGCTCTTGTTCTTGTCAGCCCACTCAGACACACACACAAAAAGCCCTGCCTTCTGATTCATCTGCTGTGAGTCCTGAGGAAAATCAATCTTCAGCTTTTGTTTTCAGAGGATGGAGTGGGAACTGTTTACTCAGCGAGATGATTGAATCATTTTTTTTCTCCTTTACACCAGTAACGGAAAACCATTTCAAAGGGAAAGGAGTGGGACCGGATCTGGCATCAGATGAAAGTTGAATGAACCCAGACAAGAGTCAAAGGCAAACAAAGCTTTTGGGTGGCTTGTCCATAATACTGATCAGTCCTGACCCAAGTTCTCTGCCACCAGAATCAGAAAAAGATTCTCCATTAAAGGTAAAGCTACAGCCTAGGAATCCTGGCTTCTCATCCCCTCTCCTGGCTACCTAACCTCAGTGCCTCCTACTGCTAGAAAATTATTTCAGCCATCCTGCCTTCCAGGGGCCTGCTTCATCTTTTAGGTCAATTGAGCACCTAAGGCTGGAAGGGAAGCTCTGGAGTCCTGTTCTGGTTGTTTGGCATTAGTACTTGGAAGAGCTTTTGTTTTACCCACTGAACCCAGCAGGGGCTGTGAAGGCACCTAGAAATAAAGCAAAAAGTGGCACTAACTTCATCCATACACATGATCCCTTCAAAACATGGACACAGGGTTCCTAGCTCATGCCCAGAAGGATTGATGGATTGATGGCAGTAGGATTTGAGGTCAAGCACCTCCATCCTAGAAGGATGGAGGAAGAGTCTTTGACCCAAACTGAAAGTACAGTAACATTGTCTCTAATATGAAGGTTTTTTCTTTCCAAATATTTGTCTGATCTTAAAGTCTCCTCCATTTGGCATTTACATATTGCAGAAAATGCAGCCGGAGTGCAGCAGACACTGTGTGGCTGCTTGGAAAGATGAGCAGAGACTTGTTGCCCTTCTTGCTGCAGGACCCATGGCAATCACTGCTGTTCAGTCATGAGGAGCAGCACCTGGCAGATGGCTCCTAGTGCCCAGTAGCTGATAGATTTAGCATTTTCAAAACTTTCTTGGCCACAGTGGGTCAGTGGTCCTAGGGGTGTCCTCAGCATCTTCTTGCAGCAAAAAAATAAGCAGAGATTGCAAAGCCACGGACAATGTATTTACACAAACCTGTGCTGCTAAGCAAAGATGCAGCTGGGATTGACACAGTTGAAGTCTCCCTCATTCCCCCTTGGCTCTGTTCCCAGATACAATGAGTTGTATTCCAGGAGCTGAGAGGTCTTGCTGCCAGATCTGCATCCAATAGAACATGCCCAGGGACAACCCATGGTCATGTAACCCCCAGGACTGGAAATGTCATCATTGACTTCACTGGTGCATTTCACTGCTCTCCAGAACCCCACAGAGCGACTCACTGACATCATTGCTATGGGCGGGCTTGGCAGAGGCAATGGGGATGAGGCCCAGACCAGCCAGCAGCCTGGGGATGGTTGACATGGTTTCCACGTTACTTTTTCCTCAGGAGTCCATCTTTTCTGCTCAAAAGCCTCAAGTGCCCTCTTTAGCTCACCAGTGCAATAACCGTAACTGCTGCTACGTATGCAATTTCAACACACTTACAGCAAGACACCCCGGCTAAAGGAGCAACCAACTGGAAATTCTTCAGCTGATTCTGCTATAGGCAAAGGGAAATTAAATGAGTCATCCATGCATAGCCCATCCTTTTTGTTGAGTTGGCTATGAAATATAAGGTTTTTACCACTGCTGGAATACTACCAGCAGCTCACAGCAGGATTTTGGATGTACATACATCTGTGCTTCCCCAAAGGTATCTGGACAATGGGCAAGTTGGATGGGCAGAGAAGAAAGGGAAAGCAAGAGAAGGAGAAAGAGACAGGAGCAGAGACAGTTGGATAAGTACAATACCAGAGCACTGCTCAAAAAATGAACAGCAAAGAAAGAATAAGGGTTGCCATTATAAATTAACATTATCACATCCCACACTGGTTAACAGAATCCATTAAGCAGACAAGAGGCCACAAGAATCTTTCTCCCACGTTGCTTTCCAAAAGGAAGTTAAAATGAGCATAGATTTGACTTTATCTGGAGCAAAATGCACACACCAAACAATGGTATTGTCCACAAATAGCCAATGAGAGTGGCTCTGCATCTCAACACTTCAAAAACAGAGAGAAATGAAAGCTATAAGTAACAAAATAGGAGGATAAACATAATTTGTTCTAATGAGCAAAATAACTAGCTCCTCCAATAGACTAACAAATTGATGTATGTGCACATTATCACAGAGCCAGATATGCTTGAAATGAGGAGAGATTTCATGACATTGTGGAAAGTGAGATGATGAAGACTTACACATACAGTCTCAGTCAGGATTCTATGAACAGGGCTTTATTTTCTGATGAAAAATATCACTGGATTCATTGATAAAGAGGACGATCACAGGCCCGTTATCTCAGCCAAAAGACTGTTCTTCCTACACCCTAGTTTCTCCTAGTACTAGGATGTGCCATTGAGTTCAGCAAGGGAAAGTGCCAAATCTTGAATCATCAGGACTTCCTGTTCACTCCGCAGTGACTCAGAAGACAATTTCTAAATTCTATCCACTTCTTGTTTCCCTTTTCACCATGCTGTTCACATTAGATAAGGGTAGTCAGGCAGAAAATATTACACAGCCTGATTTCTGTTACCTTTTTTGTCAAACTAAAGATCCATTTTGTTGGGTTTTTTTAATTTCATTTGCATGTACTAGTAGGCAAAAGGCTTACTAAGTAACTTTGAAGTGCATTTTTTTTCTCTATGAGATTCATCTGATGCAAGATGATTTCTGGTACAAATTCTTTTTTGTGTGGGAAGACTAACATGACTGGACTAGATCTTACCTGATACTTCTCAGCAAGTTTTCGTGCCAGTTTTTTAACTGGAAAAAAAAAATAAATTACTGGACATTAACAACTTTGTGGGAATTTTTCAAGGCTGAAAGATCACACAGGTCAAGGTTAGGTCTGCAAGAAGGATGCAGGAGACCCAGATCCATGATCTGCATCAAATGGACCAGAGAGACTGATTCATTACTCTGCTGTGGTTCCTTTGCCAGGATGAGGCCTTTACTCAAATCCCTCACCCAATGAATAGTGAATCCCTTACATAACCTGAAACAGCTCCTTGGGAAGAGGGAGACCACTTCCACACAGAAACTTGCAGAATGTTTCTAAAGAAACTCTAAAGACTGAGATCTCAGTCCCTGTTTCAATCCAAGCAAATATTTAAGCAACTCTCACACAGCATCTTCAAAATACCTTGTGCCACATTGCCCACTGTGCCCTGGGTGGCCACTGCAGTGACCCATGCCTGGCAGGTCTCACCTGAAGCCCTGCTCATGTACCCTTTCACTCAGGGGATTAATTAGGACAGCTGAGCTGCTCCCAAAGCACATAACTAGTTGTTAATGATGCCTAAAGAGGCTGCCTGGAACAGAGGCTGGACAGAGTTAAAGGAATAAAGTAGATATTTATGAAAAGGCCTTCAAAGGATACACTTTGGCAGTGCAAGAGTCCGGCCATGGCTCTACCCAAGATGGACCCAAGATGGATACAAGATGGACAATTGGTTACGAGTTTTCACATTTTAGTAAGTTTTGGGCCATTTACATATTGGGGTTAATTGTCCAATTACAACTTTGGGTTATGAACTGCCATCCTCCCAATTTGCTCTCCTCAGTTCACTGTTGTTTATACTTCTTGGGGCCTGAAGCTGCAACGGTGTCCTTGGCTTTCAGGCTGGAAAAGGATTGTTTTGTTTAAGTACCCTGTGAAGAGTACCCTGTAAGAGAACTTGCTAACACTTTATTTGAAGTTCAACGTCACACACTAAGGCAGTACAGAATTTGGAAAATATGAAAGCTGAAACTTAAGGCATCATTAAAGAGCTGAAGCAAAGTGCTGAACACCTACAGGGTAGTGAATGATGACTACAGATACTAAAAACTGTTGGGAAGCCAGTTAATAAGCCATTTCATTGCTGAGAAAACAATAGGGCCTAAATCTCCTGAAAGGCTTCCACTGGCACCCCAAAAAGCAGATGGGATTTCAGGCGCTTCAGGCTTCCCACTGGAGGCCCTCCTCCTCACAGGCCATGGACAGTCCCTATAGGCAGCACCCAGTGGACCCAAGCAAGTATTATACTTCATCATTCCCCAAACCCCATTGCCTAAGCAGGTTCCTAAGCTGGTAAACAGCTGTCATCTCCACAAAAACTGAAGAACAAGACAGACTGGAGCAAATAAAAGCCACACTACACACCCACTCCTCTCCATCAGAAAGCACACGGTCCACAAGCCAACAAGGGTTGTTCAGCCCTTGGTGTCTCAACATCAGTGCAGCAAGTGCAGCCCCCCAGAACCAACCATGCTCTGACAGACAGACAATAATCCCGACTCCCACAGCCACCACGCTGCGGGCCAAGACATAAACAATAATCCCCAGCATTAACTAAACCACCAGAAGGATGCACTGATTACAAAGCTCAGACCTCATGTCCTTTTTCTCTACCAACTTATACCTGGTGGTGTAAGAGGCCACCTCTGGAGTGGGACATCAGCTGTGGGTTTATTTTTCATGAGGGGACCTCTCTGCTCACTGCAGGGCCACAGGAGCCTCTGCCTGTCTGCAGGCGCACTGTGGTCAGGCACGTATTTGCCATTGTGTAGGAAGCTTGGCTATCAGGAGAGCTTTGAAAGCTTCCCCCAGCTGCACCTTGGCAAAGCTGCTTTCTGGCAGAAAGAATTTCTCATTTCTAGCTGATATGGAGAGCTAAGGAGGCTGTACCATCCTGGTGTTTTCTCCTGGTCTTCCTCCCCACTCCAGTCCTTGCCCAGCCAGGGTGCAATCCCTTGCTGCTTTGCTCCAGGGGCAGTAGCTTCTGGGCTGCAGGACCAGCCCTCCTGAGTGCAGTAAAGCTCTGTGCAAGGCAGGTACCCCTGACTCTGCCCTCCCCAGCCAGCCCCATTCTGTTCCAAAAGCCCTGTTGGCAGAGTGCCTCTTGGCTCCTAAGAAAACATCCCCTCGGGAGGTGTTCCTAATTGGTGGTTTCCTCCTCTTTCTCTTACAGTGAGTTTTGCTTCCTAGCTCATATTTTATAAGGCTGGTTTTTAATAGGCTGTGCAGGCTGCCAGACCTGAGTCTACCGTCAAACTACTGGGAAAAAAACATCCTGTCTGCAAACCAGAGGATAGACATGGCTTTGTGTCTGGATGTGGGCTGGGCTAGTGGGCCCATCCAGAAGCCAGTAAGAGTCCTAAACTTTTAGGTTTCAGGCCTTCAACAGTTTGAAGCACCCAAGTATCAGTGCAGCACAAAGAACACAACCCGCGGTGGTTTCCAATGTTCATTCCTGAGATTGGCTAACCCATGACATAGTGTATGTGATGGGTGTGAAGGGCAGGAAATTTCTTCATAGGCTGAAAACAGCCTGAATATTTATTACCCTCCCATCATTACTATATCCTTCTTCTCCAGAGGTCACCAGCTGGGACAGGGAATAGACTGAAAACAGCATTGTCTGAAATGCAGACAGATTTTATTGCTGCATGCCCCAGCTGCTAAGGGAGGAGTGACTACACAAAGGTAATTTGCCAGGATATGGCATTCACACAAGAGGAGCCTTTCTGCTGCCTTCAGTAGGGCAGGCAGAGAAGACAGAGGCAGGCAGAAGCAACACGGTTCCCTCCAGCTGCCTTGGTCATTTTTGTCTCTGTCTCACCCCTACAAACCATCCCAGTCTCCCTTAAGAGCCAGGACACTAACGTTTCCAAGGCTACTTTGGCCCTTTACTCCTATGTGGGGACTTGCAGGGTGGTTCGGGCAGCAGAGTTGAACTGAAGCTGAACACACATTGCACACCAGAGGCAATTGGGCTGGCCAGCATCTTTGTATTTTCCCTGAGAGCAAGTGCTGGCTCTGGCAGGGCTGTCACAGCAGCAGGGCCCATGTCCCACCTCTAACCAAACTGCCACTTTTCTGAACACCTGAATTCCATGCTCAGGGAGCAGGCAGGGATGGAGGCACATGGCTATGGTTGATCAAAGCCACAAGTTATTCCCCAAGAAGAAGCCCAGGCTGAACTCTGTGGTGGCAGTTGCTATTCCAGATCCTGGAGGTAGACTGCAGTGGGAACGAAGACAAAAAAGCCCCACACAAGCTCAGACAAAATCTCTGTTCCTTCCTCCATCAGATTGTCTCCTTTGCTAGCTGCTTAGGTCCTCACCTCCAAATCTTCACCAGCTCCTGGGCCTAAGCAAATCTGTAAGTTATCAATCCTCACCTGCCTTTTTGCTCAGATCCAAACTGGGGAGTCATTACCCCTCCCACCTATCACCCTCATCACAGTCCACTGGTGCTCGGAAAGGTTTCTCCTCTCCAAGGAGCCCACACACGGTGTGACTGCTGAATTCCACACGTGGCTGGAAAGTCATGAGGGGATGTTTGTGCTCTCAAATCCGATTTGCAGAACCGACCAACATACAACCAATTACAAGTGTCAGATATCATAGGCACATCTCCAGCTGGATTTTCCATTCACAGGGGAGGTATTGGTTCCAGAAACGGCAGCAAGTGCCTCCCAAGTGTAAGAAAGAAGGGTAACTGTCAGAGAAGGGTCATGGATTGATCCCCTGTCTCTATCCTTCCTCCTTGCTCACTTGAATATTGTTTGTGTCACATCTCTGAGCCTTTGACCCTATTTGCATGCAAATCTCCTTGGAGACAAGGGGCAAAGGAGGGAGACCAGAGGCAGGATTGTTTCTAGAGAGAATAGCATGCCCTCTGTTTTCCCAAGAAGAATCAGGAGCATTCTGCATCCTTTCCAAGACACTGGCCTCCTTGTACTCCAGGGATGAGCCCCACCACCAAGCCTGGACACCAGGTCAAGAAGAAGGAACTTGCAACTTAACCCTGTGAACAGCAGAGCAAGGTTTATTTAGGTGTGAATTGTTACTAATTGCTGTGTGCACTGAAGCAGAACAGAGGGGCTCCAGTGGAAATAATGGTTTGCAGGCAAAGACACATACACAGAAGCTCATCTCTGCCTCAGAGCTTACAGACTAAGGAGGAGCAGATGCTGATGCAAAAGGACCCAGCAGGAAACATCAGAGGCTGCCTCAGTCCATCCTGAGTGTTTAGTTATAGGGTAACACATGTAGGGAGAGAAAAACACTGAGGGGCAGCAGGGACTGTAAAAGAAAGCAGGTAAAGTACTTGGGAGACTTGAGCAAAGAGATTCCCTGGCACAAATCCCCAGCACCATTTATTCTTGCAACTGGAAGGCATCCTGATGAAAGCGTACAAAATACTCACAGAAAGGTGACTGGGTGTTGCTGCCGTTTTTGGACACACAAGAGCAAACAGATATTCAATTAGATGAGGAAGTGATCAGTCCAAACTTCATCAAAGTAACTAATTTCCTTCACTCATCTGGACTAAGCCAGCCAGAACACAAGAAAATGTGGAAGACAAGAATTTAGCAAACTTTACAAAAAGATTGGACAATTATGTGCATGAGAAGAACAAAAAAACACACTAATGATAGCTAACAATACTTTTGGAAAATATGCTAAAATGCATCCTCCTGGTCACAATCCCATCCCTAACAGTGAGTAACCGGAAAGTGATATTAAGTGTTGAACAGATTATATTACATCTGCCTACTGCAGATGTTCTTGCACCTTCCCCTGAAGCATCTGGCAAAGGCATCGGAGAAAGCATCAGATAATCAGTGACAGGATCTGGGAATAAATGGATTTTTAGGGTTCACCCAGTTTGACCATTTCAAGGTTCTAGTGTTTCCAGAGACAAGACTGAAATCTCCATATTTGCATATACAAAGTCCTTGCAGACCCCAGGGAAGTGAAGCCATTTGAAGCAGCATTGCCAGTGTTTGTGATGGATTGTGGATCTCATTATCCTGTTCTGTTTTTCCTTAAAGCTCCAGAACCTGATGACAGATGATTAGGTGAGAAACATGTTATCTGCATAAGACAAGTTTCTAGTCTTGTGTGTGGGGAAAACCTAAAGTTGTGATACCAATGAAACATGTTTTCTACGCAAGAGAAGTTAAGTTTCTAGTAGTCTTCACTGTGGGTAAAAACTAAAAAATGCTATTTAAAGGGAGCTGTAAGGCTCAGAAACCAAGGCAAAGAGAAAACGTTGCATTTATTCTTCTATAAAAGCTCATGATTTTACAGTTATCACAAATTTTTGTGGTCCAGCTTAAAACATCTGAACCCTTGGAGCTTAGAATACTGAATTTAAGGCAATGTAAACTCTTTAAGTTCCTTCATATCTCAGCTCTTTCTAGCTTCTCTCAGTTGCAGGGCAGCTCAGCAGTTCTTCAGAAGCCCTCCTCTGCAGGGTCTGCCTCCCCCCATGCTGCTGACTTTCTAGATTTCATCAGACATCTCATTGGAGTCGTTGTTTTTCTTAATGCTCCAGCTCTCAGACTCACTCAATAATGTGAAAACTTACATCATATAAGGAAAGTTCCTACACCTCATAGCTGCCAGGAAAAGCTAGCAACAGAGCCCTGTTGTAACCCAAAAGCCCAATACTGAAGGCCTGAGAAAAACACCAGTATTTTCTTACACTGTTGAGACATTATGATTTGAGAGATTCAGGTCTTGGATCATGTGTCTGAACTCCTTCTGCTGGCAACATTGCTCTCCCCAGCCCTCGATTTTGAATGGGTCTCTCTTGCCTCCAGCCTGCTGCTGTGCCATTTGCCATTCCAAATTTACACTGCTGCTTCTTAAAAAGGCTAAAAGGCTAAAAAGTACTCCACAGCAGCATGGATTCTGGATAAAAGAAGGAAATTGATGTTCCCTTGAACACTACAACTCAGTCCAGCTCAGGCACTTGTAGTATGTCCTTACTATGGCCCTGAGCTTTGTCCCAGCAAATGTCACTGCTGTGTCTGCCTCCAGCTGAGCTCTGTGTCCCTCCCCCTCGTCTCAGAGCACAGCATTCCCTGGCCAGGCAGCAAAAGTAGCTCTCCTCTTTCTCCTCCCTTCCATTCCTCGTTCCCCTATCAGGTTAGCAGAGGTAGCCACGAGCTGGTAAAGGTTATGACCAGTTTTCCACTGATGTTGTAATTTGGCTCTTGTTTCTATGGCACAGCACATTTTTGGGGGCTTTTGGAACCCCGAGGGCTAGGACATTCACAATTTGCATGGGAAACAAGTTAATGCTCAAGCTCAGGCTCTGACCCAGGTTTAGCATACAGTGTGAACATGCCCACATATTACAGTCTGGTCCTGGGGCCAACATCTTACATCAGCATTTTGAAATTGAATGCACACATATCCTAACTTCGTGTAACCTGCTCAGTAAGGGGTTTCCAGTGCATCCCTCGCCCCATACACAGGTGTGTTAGATTTGCATTTGTGGCTGCTGTACACAGGCACAGCTTTTCAGGAAAGGTGTTTTCCAGTTCTTTTCTGTGCCAGTATTGCCGCCACCTGGATATAAGAGGAATGAAGGGCTCCCAGCCATTTCCTTACCTTCATCCCTCTGCCTTTTCTCAGCCACAAAGCATCCTCCTCAATTTCAGCTGGAGGGAGAGCTGGCAGCCTCCCAGCTTCTGTGGTTACAATATCCCATGAGTACAGCCTGTTGTGAGCCTTGCTCTGTGAAAGATGGGGGCCCTTACGCTCTTGGTAAAGACACAGCTCCTGGGCACTGGGGGAGGCTTTGGCAAAAGGAAGCAAGCCCCCCTCAACTTACTCACAGTCCTTCCTTCACCTTTTGGGAGGAGGCAATTTGCCCTGGGCTTTCCTGTACTTGTTAGTTTAGAATTTAAGTTGCAGATCTGCATGAATGAATACAGGCTTGTGTGTTCAGCAGAACTGTACACATAAAGGAGAAGGGGTTTTGTCCATGTATTTTATGGCACTGCCTGTGTAGGGAGATGGGAGGGAGCTTATACACTGAATGCACACGTGTACATTTTCATGTTGTCTGCATGTGTGTGCATGCGTATGTGCATTTCCATATTGTGTCTAATAGGCTCTTTGTTTCTCCAGAGAAGAAGGAAAAGGAAATCCGCATGTAATGAATCCATTTATTTTATGGAGCTCCCCTGGAGAGGGGCTGGGGAGCATGATTTATGCAAAAAAACAGGCAGCTGCTGTTGGGAGTGGGGCATCAATCTGGTTTTGATTTTAATTCATAAGTGGAGGTGGCCACACAAGCCAAGGCCTCATAAACTCCCCATAGAAGAGAGTGGCTTGTTGGTGTGAGGCTGTCAGAGCCTATTTGGCCATTAGTACCGAGCCGCTCTCCATTGCATCTAATTCCCTCCCTGTTGTTCTGCTTTCTTAGGATGTGCTTCCCTGTGTTGAGGCCTCCCATTAAAAGAGAGAGGCAGAGCTGTACTGGGGCACAGACTGAAATCTTTGTACTGAAGGGCAAAATAGTCCTTTACAGAGCATTTGCAGTTTATGTCACAACTCAGTGTACAATGTATACTAATAAAAAAAAAACCAAAAAGTAACGTGACTTGTATGTTACAGTCCAGTTCCTCCCTGCCATTTACAAAGACATAGGGAGTGAGGTGGGATGTAAAGACTTCTGGGTTGGCATAAATGGCCTGGAAACTACATACCACTTTTTTCCATGCCTGCCATTCTGCATAACTCAATGCATGTTGTCAGGACTCTGAGTGTAAATGGACAGTGAAGAGATGTTTTAACAGGGCAAAAGTCTTCACAGATTCTTCATCAGAATAATACTCCATGGAGTTTAACCGTCAGCAGTATAAGAGAGAACTGTCCATAGCATACTCACTCACTCACTCGCTCACTCACTCTGTGATTGTCCCATATAATAAGAAAGTTGCATTTGGCTTCCTATCTCCCCCAGCTGTCTGTGCATGGCATAGCTGATATGCAAAGAAATTATCTCAGAATCTAACTCAGGTCTATATTCTTCACCATAATCTCATGCACGTCTAGAAGAGGTAGGCAGGTAAGTGAACAGACAGTTCCACTATATCAGCTCAGGAAGCCAAGAATGAAAACTGTCCCACATGCTACATTCCCAAAAACTGTCCTCACATGCTACCAGCAATTAATTATTGGACCAAATTAATAATTTTTGTATTTCACTTACTCTGTGTAATTTGGTTCCATAAAAAAACCACAGATTTTCTTGTTCTCAACACTGAATGATATTTTTAGATCACTCAGATACATGTTGTCCCTACAGAGAACAGACAACACTTATCTGTTGACATTGAACTTTAAAAGACTTTTGCTTGGCAGAATTAAGGTCTAGTGAGGAAGAAGAGGTGTGGTTCACTTGCCACTCCCTAAAATGCCCAAACCACCTTGCAGAAGAATTGGTTTTGAGAGCTGCAAAAAGGAAGGTGGCTAATTTGCATGTTACACCTTCACTGATTTTCCAGATAGTTTTTCCATGGCTTTCTAAGAACTTAATTTGGCAGCAGCTTATACATCGAGAGTGTTTATGCTGCCAGCAATGCAGCCCCTGGCATCACCCTGCTCTTGCATCACCAAACATTCTGAACCTCCTGTTCCCAAGTATCTGGAAGGGAAAGAAAATAAAAACCTTTGAAAATATAAAGGCCAAGTATGCACCAATGTGAAATGCTGACTTTAGGAAGCAGCCAAAAGGAATGGATTGTTGTTTTTTTTTAAATCAGTGGGATCAGGGCCTCTCCCTGAAGCCAAAAGTGGTAGATCAATCGGACCATCAGTTTCCAGGCCAAGAGAAAGAGCTGTTTTTACACGCCATGCTGAAAAAAGCTCCTATAACAAGAGCCTGATCTGTGGAGGAATGGATGAGGCCACGGAACTTCCCCCAGCAGTAGCTTTCAAGCATAAAGCTGGATCCACTTCACAATTTTATTTTGGAAGAAACCTAATTGCTTACTAAGTCTCAGAACTACTAGCCCTGTAACAGAGACTAATAAAGATTAGCTGAAAGGCCTCAAATTTTCAGTGAAGTGGCATTATCCACACTTGTCCTTTGATAATCCCTAATTCAATGATTTTACTGTTTCAGAGACAAGATTGAGCACCAACAACCAAAACACTGTGAAAGCCAGGTGAGCAGCTAGAAGTAAAGAGATCACCTTTGTGCTGTTCTGTTTTACATTTTCCTTTCTTGTATATAAACATAAGTGTCTTAGTAGCATTGCAAAGGATATTTATAATTAGGGAAATGTTTGAATCAATCTACCATTCCACCTTCTGCCTGTTTTCACTTCCACTTATCAAGTGCACAGGTTTCAAGTCATCTTATTAACTGTACATTTTATGAAGTCTTGGTTGAATGATATTGTACCTATCAAAGTTTTTCAATGGTCCCTTCAGCTACAGCTTGTGCAACTCTTCATTTTAATGTGTTCATCTTCATACAGACCTACAGGAAAGAGAGGCACAACTATGTCTCAATTATGGTTAAGTCCCTGAGGAACTCAAAAGACTAAGGCTTGTCCCACACTGCAAAGCTCATTCAGCCAAAGAGGGCTGCTGATGTAACTGTGCCAGCAAAACCTCTCATGTAGATGTCTTCAAACTGATGCAACCCTATACTGTTCTCATTTTTGTCACTGGATAAACAAGAAAATGGCCCAAGGCTGGGAAAAGAAGGCAGTAAATAATTCCCAGTCTAGCTTCTAGACATGCAGAACATATTCCTCCTAGGTGGCTCAGCCAATGTTGTTATGCTCCTGACCATAAAGTAACTAACTTATTAATCCTCCACTAAAAACACATTTTGGTAGGT
Organism: Cyanistes caeruleus; assembly: GCF_971803275.1. Lineage (NCBI taxonomy): Eukaryota > Metazoa > Chordata > Aves > Passeriformes > Paridae > Cyanistes > Cyanistes caeruleus. The sequence continues at coordinate 82,246,880 of NC_141702.1, read as the reverse complement.
ACACTCTACTTCATGAATGGCCAAAATACAAAAGTTTATTCTTGCTATTCTCTTGGAGCTTCTCTTCAGCTTCTAAAAATGTGTCCCTTAATTGCTCACAAGAAAAACATTGGAAAAATCACCCCATGACTTTTCAAGGTCACACAGAAAATCTGTAGCAAAGCAGAGAATTCAGGCCAGGTGGTCTGTGTCCCCAGCTAGTCACCGAAGAACATGGATCAGATGAGGCATGAGAAGCAGGACAGCCTAGAAGCACCCTGAGAAAATTTGTGTCACCCTCAGAATGTAACAACCCAGAAAACAGAACACAAAATAACTGTGGGAGAAAGGATGAGCTACCTCAACCAACAGGCCCCAGGACATGTTCACACATGGTGCTGCAAGGCAGACATGGCTTGCTGAATATTCCACAGGATAGCACTACCTACATTGGTGCGTCATGCTAGGCTATGACACCTCCTCTCCAAATAGACATCTCTGAGGACAGTGAGAGCAAATAGTTTCCTGCATTATCTCTAAAGATCAAGAGAAGCCTCCATACAGCTGGAGTGAGGACCACACAGTGGGATTGAGACAGCAGCTGGAAGCAGAGGAGGATCCAGCCTGGCCTCTGGGCACCCACAAAGGGCATAGTAACTTCTGACGCTCCTTACACAACAGTTGTAGGGCCATTGCTGCCTGTTTGGAAAGGGTCTTAATATACAATGAGGAAACTTGAAAAAAAAATCTTGAAGAGAGTAGTCTAGTTCAGCTGGTTGAGAACAAAGACTCTTCTAGCAGCAAATAATGCAGCACAGCCATGACTCCTTCATCTTGGAGGTGACTTTCATCCAAGAGCTCCTCACCAGGAATTACACCTTTTCAGCCAGCTCTCTGCAGTTCCTACTGATTTGGTCTAATGAAAGTGACTCCTAACCAATAGTGGTTTAATAAAGTTTCCACCAGATCAAAACTGACCTCAGTTGGCTCCTGTCATTTCCAAAAGTCTCCTGCTGATTTGGCTGACTGACTGAGCTCCAGGAAAATTGTGTATAAGCCTTGCAATTGCAAAGGGTAAATTCTCCCTTTCTGGAACACAGAGGAAACAGAAACAAAGCCAACAGGAACAAACAGAGTCAATTTGTCTGGATGAAAATGATACAGCAGCCCCTGCTCTAAGGCTACTGCCTCTGAGCTGGACACCAAGACATCCTGGGCTGACCAGCATCCCATGCCACAGAGACACAAACCTTCCCAGCCCCTGGCCACTTTCTTTCTAGCTTTAATTGATTGCCCCAGGCCTGGACACCAGCACAATTGCATGCTGCAGCCACTTGCAGCAAGAACTATCATTACAAAGAGTTCTTCCATCTAGAAAGGGGGAAAAAGATTAGGCTCAAAACAGACACTCAAAAACACCCTGTACTTTGGAGATGAGCCCAACAGGACTTTCAGGCACTTTCCTCACCCCTCTCACTCTTGGCTGACTGTGATTCAAAATTATTGCTTTAATTAGAGGCTTACAGCTACTTAAGCATCTGACTTCCATGCATGGCCCACCTGGCAAAGCAGGCACACCTCCCCCAAACCCACATCAGGCCCATAACGTTTGCAGGCTGTGTGGGCTGCTCTGTTTCAGGGCTGTGGAGCCTGTCGTGTTCCCCTCCAGCTGCAGTGTCGGCAGCATCATACTGACACGTTCAAGACATGCAGAGACAGTTGTTTTTATAACCCACTGTCTTTGAACAAAACTTTCCCTAGCTCATTCCTTTACATTATAGTTAAGATCATCTGCTGCTCAAGGGGATTCAGATTCTTAAAGGAAAATTGGGAAAAAAAAAAACAAACAAAAAAACCCAAACCTGGAAAACCTGGAAAAACTGGTACATAATGGCATCCAAGGAAGAATAAAGCACCTCAGTGCTAGCCAGTTAGTCCAAATACTGAGCTCTGCTAACATGTCTCATTCCTGACTGGCAACTCCCCTCCTCTCTCTGTTGTTCCCTGGTGTCACCACAAGAAGCAGTGCTGACCTACAGCTCTCCCTACTGTTCCAGCCCTGGGACCATGACATATTTCCCAGTAGTTGTCTTTGAGCCTTGATCAACAGCCAGTATGACAGTGACATGCTGGTCTACTCACAAATTACTCACATCTCAGCTCTGGGATCCCACAACCCATCTCTGCTGCATGCCTTCACTCATGACATCCCAACTGTTCTTGTCCCTCATTCACAGCACAGCTCCTTCCATGTGCTTCAGTCCCAATTCACCACCCTCTTTAGCCTGTACAGACAGAAACGAGCAGATGTGGAACATGTGAGTTGCTCTGTTGTATCAATCCCAAGGTCTCCATAGTTCAGTATTTTACCTCCTGAAAAAGCTACCAGACTAGAGAGGGGAGGGTTTAAAATCCACTTAGTAGCCTGTGTACCATCTAAATTTGAACTGACATTAGCTTAAAAGCCTGAAACATCATGTTTATTCTGGCTTTCAATTAATTTTTTCAATTTTCAATTAACTAGAGTGGTTCTCCACATACTTGCCATTCACACACTGCCCAACCAAGTAAACAGTAATACTGTAATACTGTAACACTGAGTAGTGCTACTCAAGTTTTTTCCTAAATGTATAGAATTAAATTAGAGCAATTCAAGATGTCTGAACAAATGAGTTTTCTCTCAAATCATGGATTGTTTCAAATCATTCTACATTCTCTCAAATCATTTTACAGGGAACTGAAGTTGCCATGGAGCCTCCTCTTCAGTAAGTTTAGCTGGGTCTCTCTGAGCTCCTCTCTAGTCTTGATCAACCTGAATTTGGCTAATGCTCACATAGTAATATTTAAAGCTCAAGCAGTGCAAATGAAAAAAACATGCTATAAAAGGATTCAAAACAATACCATTTGTTTGTTTTAAAATTGTGGTATTGAATTTCATGCTATTGAATCCACAGCCCTGGAGACCAAAGTCCCCTTCTTAACTCAAAAGGAGCTGCAGAGGCAAGACAAGATTCTTCACAGTGTGTTGGAGAATCGACTTCTATGCTCCCTAGTGAGTTTTGACTCTGAGTAACATTTAGTCCGCAACTTTTTTGATTAAAGTCAATGAATGCAATGAAAGTCGAAGGCCTTTTAGAGAAAGGGATATTCTCTTTCACTAGGACTACAAAAAACCCAACTGATTTCACAAATGTATTACCAAAGAGCTATCAAATGGAAACAGCTTATTGTGAAATGTTTTTGTCATAAGAATTAATATTCAGTCAAGAACAAAACAAAATCTACCAACTTCTCTGACTTTAAAAACAAAAAGCCCTCTGGCCAAGAGTTTCAGAGCTGTTCATCTGGCCTGAGATCCAGGATCCAACAAAGTTCAAGAACTGCTGCCCAGTAGGACAGAGAATGAGATCCCAAACAGGTGTGTACCAGGTGTGAAAAAGTAGAAGGTTAATACAGCCCATCCATCACCAGACAGCACATCTGTAAAAACGGAAATAAATACTAACTCAAGTCATTATCTTGTCTGGAGATGAGCAGAATTCCCCCCAGTGGCAACTACAGAATATCACGTGGTAAGGACTGCAGCTGAGCTGATTTACTGCTAAACTGTGCTTGTATGTTTGTTGGAGGCTCTTGTTCCCTTGCTGCTGAATTGCTTCCTCTTGATACAAGAAACAAAGAGTCCTAGTGCCCTTCTGAATATCTCTCTGGTTCATTTTTCCAGTTGCAAAGCAAATGGTTTGAAGTTTGATTGTCTTGCCAGACTCATAAAAAGAAACTATCAAGTTCTAGCCAAATTGTGAAGAACAGCATGTTTTATGAAAACCCAATTAAACTATGGCCATCAGTGTCTCGTTTTTATCTTTGCTGAGCACTGTCTCAGCTTTCTTGTTGCATGCCAAACTCATATTCTTCTATGATGCACTCAGTGAGACTACAGTTAATAGTTTTGTTTTGTTGTTTGGGGAAAAACACACACACACAGTTCTTGTTTATATACTAGATCTGCAGGGTGCCAGAAACAAGTATCTTTGGGGCCAGGAGGGAATCTTATTTCCATGTATTGGATGTCAAAATGGGAATTGGTTGTTATTATCACTCACACAAACAGGCACAGAATGTCTTCCCCAAAAACAAACTGACAGACATTAAATGAAAAGCACCACACTGTAATACACTTTGGGAATCCCCATCAGTGGAACAGCTCTTTGAGCTACCCAGCTTGACCCATGTAGACCCTACAGTCCAATGCATTATGAGATTTGGAAAGTGTTATTAAAGTATCCTTTTAGAAATTCTCTTTTCCCTTACCTGTCTCTAAACAGGTCAGGCATCCAGCTATCCGTCCTGGAAGACAAAGGGAAATGCAAGATCATATTGTGTTTTCACCTGATGGCAAGAAGGACATTGCTATGGTTTCCCAGCAGCCTCCAAGTCTCTTCGCAGTTGATGATAAATAAAAGTAAAGAGTTCACTAAAAATGCAATGCAACAGACTGCAAAGCAGAAAGAACATACAGATAGGGAAGAAGTAAAACTGACATAAATGGACCACCAATCATCACTCCAGCCCACCTAACCTTTTTTCCAACATGCCAGTCCAGGAAGCAGGCTTGATGATGACTGAAATAAAACAGAAATGCCCTACTGTCTTGCACTGTTATCACTCTTCTATTGTCTTCTATTGTCCTCTCTTTAAAAGACTGTCTAATAAGATGGTCTCTTATTGTTTGCTACTCAGCGCAATTTTGATGCTAAGTGATATAAATGCATTGAGAAGTGCATTCCCTGCTTTTATTTATTCTGATATTTGAGGCTTTTCAATACTGGAAAATTAAAAAAAAAACCCCATGAATTCATCAATGCTAAACAATACTGGAAAATTAAACAAACAGAAAAATAAACAAAAACCTAGAAAGCAAACACATTCTTTCCAGATTTGCAGAATGCAATGATAAATCAAGGTTCAGATAACCGTTCTCTGTGGATTAGATAAATCTGCTGAGACTCAGAGTGGTAGCATATATAGGTTTGTACAAGAAGTGCCATGTTTTGAAATTTCTATCCAGCTGAAAAACAGCAGCATCACAAAGAAATACCACTCTGAGAGCTACATCAACAGCACAGTTGGCTAAGTCAGCACTCTTCTCAGAAATCCTTGGAGGAGTTAGATGACTGAAACTTTCCAAAAGTAAAGGACTTTGAGGCAAATCCAGCTGATATATTTGTAATATGGTGCCAGCATAATTTCCCCTAATGGCTAAAGAAAAAGGGAAGCATGAAAGCGGTCAGTTGGGAATATATGTGCATGTGGGGGAGGGGAGCAAAGAAAAGGCAAAACTAGCTGAGAACAGGCTCCATTTAAATTGCATACAGACCTCACACAAAGCACAGAGAATTGGTCAGTAGATTGAAGCCATCTGGCTGGAGAAGCCATAAGAGTAAAACCCTGCTGGAGATCTCCCCATCACGTCCCACCATGGTCCAACATCAGAGCACAGCACAGACTTCCGCCACTCCAATCTCATGGAGTGAAATATGGGAAGATGAGCAAGAAGAGGATTGAAAAGCTCATCCTTATGACACAGCCCCTACTCTTTCACAAAGTATATTGTCCCAAGGCCTCTCCAATAAATCTCAAGCTTTGGTGGCAACAAGAGAGAAACTGAGTCAAGGCTCTACGTGCTGCAGCCAACAGCACAGAACACTGACACCAGCAGCTGTTCTCAGGCTTCTGTGACTCCCTAGTGAAAGACCACCCCAGGGCTCTCCTAATGTGAATGAACTAGAGGACTCCGGTCTCTTCCTGCTCACCCTGGCCATTTACAAACATGTCTGTTGTAGAAGGCAGATGCAGCATTTGTTACAGTGCAGCCTGGAAACATCTGAAGAAACAATATTTTTATTATCAAAACATACAAATGTATTTTAAAACTTATAAAACCTATCTTGATTTATGTCTCAGATAAAGCCTCTGATTTCATTTAATTCAAATTAAGACTGCTTGTGTTTCAGAACACTGGTATCTGAACACTCAGCAGTGCAGCAGTCTTTATGCCAGTCAACCATTACAAATTTAATGGTTTTTATTGTCTGTTTTTCTGAAGTCCCTCCTTCACCTTCGTTGGAAAATCAAGGCACTTAACATCTGGAAAAATTAAAGCTTTGGAAGTTTGCCGGTCTGATTGCCACAGTGGTGTTACAGAGTTTTTGTTCCTTATGATTCCTCCATGCAGCCCAAATATTAATTGCCAGAGATCAAATCCAGTGCAAGTGTTCAGTTGTTTTCCATAATTTTGACTTGCCCATATGGAACATTCCCAAAGCATCAAGTCTTCAGTAGTTTTTAAACACTGAGAAGCTCAGAACTTATCATTTCTATATCTGAAGTAATTTTGAGTGCTCCTAAAGTCATCTTCCTCTAATAAATGCCATCACTGAGGTATTTTAGCTGGTGTCAGCAGTGCCACAGATACTGGGTATAAGAACAGTAGCAGCGAAAGTGTATAAGGAGTGTGGTGGCGGGGAGAAACAGAACTGAAATGCTCTTGCAAGAGGAAGTTGGATTAATTTTCCCACTGGATTTTTCTTGTTTACACTTAGCTTGAAATCTTGGAAGGAAACGTAATGAAATTATTCCTTGGTTATTTTACTTTGAAAAATAGCCATATCCACTGGGAAAATAAGAAAACCTTAAAAATATAAACAAGTTATATTCAAGTGAGTCACTCATTCTTCTACCCGAGTGCCATCTCTCTCTGCTCTCTTTGCAGCATTTCCTTCTTAGCATCTCCAGCCACCTTTTCATCTCCCTTCACACGTGCAACTATTAATTTTTTGTCCCAATGTCATTCTCCTTCACCCTCTAAAGTCAGTTTCAGAAGCTAGCTGTCACTTCTTCATGGATGCAGGCATTTGAGGTACACAGTTGTGGTGGGGAATGGGCTGGCCTTTGCTGCTGATGAGATGTGGCCGCTCTTGACCAGACACCTGATTCACATATGATGAACCCTGCAGCAGCCTCCATGCCCTAAAGGACTCGTGACACTGGACAATCTTCAAGGACATTCCTGTATCTTAGTGGTTGAGTAGGATGATCTGTATTTTGCTGCAGAATGATTGTTATTCTCTTCCTTAATTTAGACTTATGAGAGTTTTTGTCACATTTGTCTTTTATGATCAGAGTTTTCTAAGTATGGACGACCCAAGAGGATAAACCTGTGAATCTGTGTCACTCTCATTACAGCTGAGTACCCCAGAACAGCTCTTAGGATCTGTAACATATGTAACGTATGTACATATCTAACAAGTAATTTTGAAGAGCTCACTAATTTTTCTCATTTAAAATCTTGGATGATTAATTGTTGGATTTGAACACATTTCTTCTGCTTTTGATCAGCCAACATCAAATTACAGACTTTAACATCAATTCTAGACATTTTGCAACCTGCTTGTAACCAGATTCAGGTTTCCTAATTTTTCAAGAAGGGGGAAGGGCTGTTGGATGCAAAGTGAGCGCTGACCTGCACTGACCCCTTCTGGAAAGCACCAAGAATGTACCATTGGAAACAAACCTACACTGGTCCTGGGAGTGCATGTGGGAACTACTTGACCTAATAGCTTTTTCCATCTTGATTCCTATGACTTTTAATCATGTTTGGTTGGAACAGTCTCAGCCTTCAGAAGCTATTTGCATGGGTAAGGCTCTGGAGCAAATATACAAGTCATCCATTAACATCCAGCAGACCAGGGAAGGCTCGCAGGACCAGAAAAGTTTCTCTGTAGATGGAAGCAGATACACTAATACATTACAAGAAACAACAAAAATAAGAAAACATAGTTCATTTTCAGACAAGAACATAACACAAATTAGTATGAAAAGAAAAATGGAGCCTTACAGAACATCTACAATGTGTAATCCCAAAGCAGTTCAAACAAGGGAATACAATTTCTTTGAGAACAGTCCTGTAAAATCTCTGGAGGCCGTGAGCAGTTAGGGTATAAGTTTCTCAAGTAAAATATGTTGCTTCACTGCTCCTGACCAGACCACATTTAGGAGCACAGATTTAATTTGTATTCAAAAGGAAAAGGACTGATTCTTCAATGGCCAGTGACATCCTGTTCTGCTCCTTGGAAACATCCAGTTCTATCTAAAGTGGATGACCCACCACAGTGCTGACAAATCACAGACCACGGCTGAACCAGCTTACAGAAAGAAAATCACTTTCTTTTCGCATGTACAGGGACATAGTATTCAGGGCTATATATCTTCTTCCCTGAACATAAGAGCTTGATGAAATAAACACATTCAAAAATTATCTGCAAGAAATCAGAAATATGTCAAATTTCCAAATTTGGAAATAGATTATGGGCTTCAACTCAAATTGGCACATGCTTTGTTTTTCTCCTTGGGACTCGATGGTCTGCACTACTAACAGTTGAAGAAATATTCACAAGACTAAAAAAAAATCTCAGGAGAAGAGACAAATTGCTCAACCCAAGCATGCAGGTTTTTAAGAATGCAATTATCTTCTTTGCATTAAATTATTTGTCACTTAAACACCTTTACAGACAGCATTTGTTTGAAGGTCAGGCAAGCAAGTGGAGTACTTACTGCATTCGAACTATTACCACGTTGCTGATCTCTTTCTGTCTGACCAAAAGCCACACTGCTGCTTAAGTATCTGCTTCAAAAGTCTCATGACACAGAGTAAGTTTTGAACAACCACTAATCCTCTGTCTATGTAACTTTACCATGGTGAGCCAGCATCATGCTTATCAGCTGTTGATTTCCATCCCATAAAGAGAGCCATCCCTTAAGTTTTCCCAATCACAGAGTCAACAAAGCCAACAGAAGAAACTGCATTTATTTTAAGTCATTGAATAAATTTTTCTGTTAGGTTGTTTCTTCCCCAGGATAGAGCTCACTTTATAAAGAAAAAAAAAAAACAACAACCAACTCATAAAATTGTGACTTCACTACACCACTGTGCCCAGCAATGTTCCTTCTCCTCATAAGAAAATAATTCCCAGACGGGATGGCAGTAAATATTTTGTTTGGCTCTTATGTTTAAGCTTTTGGACAAGTTGAAAATCACTCTGCTTCTAGAAATCATTATATAGCATAAAGCAACAAGAGAGGAAGAGGTCTCTTCCGGCAAGCATTCTTACTCAGTTTGTTCTCTGAATAAATGGGATGGCCCTGCTTTCACTGCTTGGCATAAAGCACAAGAGTGTGGACAGAAGCCCTGCCTGCATTCCCACTTCTTTGGAAAGTCCCAGAGTTGAGAGCTTAGACCTGCAACATAAAGAGATTTGCAAAGTAGACTGTAACAAGAAGCAAGTGTAACACACAAGAGGAAGGAGATGGAAGGACCTCCTGTGATAGGAAGATCAAGTTATATTTTACAATAAATTTTACATTTATGTTGCAGTTAACGTTTTGCACTTCTTAGATACAAACTCCAAAAAACATATAAAACATCTTGGATGAGCACTGCTGACCAGTGATGAAACAGAATGTCCATCAGTGTGCATGACTCACAAGTGATTTTAATTTACTTTGTTCGTTTTCACTTTCTGGATTTTTTTTTTTAAGAGTTGAAATGACAGAAAACAAACAAGCACTTGGAGAAACTCCATGAATGATCTTTGCCCTCAAGTACAGTTCAACTCAAGTACGTTCTTCACAAAGATGCAGCATTACCATCTAAGACAAATTGTTTCTTGGTATCTGAATTCCCGGTGGACTATGTGGGTCTGAGCAAGCACCTCTAGGCAACCATCCACCAAAGGCAGGTGTAAGAAGTCAAGTGATGAGGTATGCTAAGAAAGATGATGGGGAAAATGATCTCTCAGCAGCCTTCAAAAACGGTCAAAGGCAAGTGATATTAAAACAAAAATGTAAAGTTTTTAAACCAGACTGACTGTTTACAAGAGTTACAGCCTGGCAAGATACTGCTTCAAATTGTCACCTGCTGAAACGCACAAAGCACTGCAGGACCAGCCAGGAACCTCAGGATTCCTTGAACATAAAGGCGTGATAATGCTGATACAAAACAAACCCCTTTCCTGAATCCCACAGCTGGTCTGAAACCCTGGTGGATGTGGGAGTCACACCAGAGCCCATCCAAACAAAGGAGCCATATAGCTGAAGTAAAACTACCTCAGTCTTCCCTCACTGCAGAGCTAGGAGATTCAAGAGCTGTGGCAGGAGTGCAGCTCAGGCTTCCACAACACAAAGGCATCACTACCTCTAGATTTACCTCCATCCTCCTAAACATGAGCCAACTTGTGCCCAGGTGGCCAAGGAGGCTGATGGCTTTCTGGCTTTGTGAGCAATAGTGCAGGGAGGAGGACCAGAGCAGTGATTTTCCTCCAGTACTGAGCACTGGTGAGGCCACACCTCGACTGCCAGGTCCAGTTCTGGGCCCCTCACTGCAAGGACATTGGAGTGCTGGAGTGTCCAGAGAAGGGCAACAGAGCTGGTGAAGGGTCTGGAGCACAAGTCCTATAAGAAATGGCTGAGGGAGCTGAGGGTGTTTAGGCTGGAGAAGAGGAAGCACAGGGAAGGCCTTATCGCTCTCTACAACTCCCAACAGGAGGCTGTAGCCAGGAAGGGATCGACCTCTTCTCCCTGGCAACCAGTGTCAGGACAAGAGGACACAGCCTCAGTTCAGGTTGGATAGCTGGAGAAATTCCTCTACAGCAAGGGTAATTCGACATTGGAATGTGCTACCCGGAGAGATGGTGGAGTCACCATCCCTGGAGGTGTTCAAAGAAAGAAAGACTGGATGTGGAACTCAGTGCCAGTCTAGTTCCCATGGTGGCGTTCAGTCACGGGTTGGACACGATGACCTCAGAGGTCTTTTCCAACCTGGCTGAATTTGTGATGCTGTGATCCCAAGCTCACATGACCGCCAAAAAGCCCAAGCCCTCAAACGAACGAACGAACGAACGAACAATCCACAGCAACAAAACCCCCAAACAACAGAAAAACCCAAGCCAAATACCAACCACAGTAAGCTTAAAAGAAACAAACGAAAACAATGCGGAGGACCCCGCAGGGAAGACGCTAAGCGGGGTAGAGGACACCTCCCTCCCCCTGTGCTGCCGCTCAGACAGCAGGGGGGGGACTCGCCCCGAAATGGCGGCGGCAGCACCGCCCCCCGCCGGCGGAAGCGGCGTGACGGCAGCGCCGCCCCCGGCAAGATGGCGGCGCCCAGCCTGCTGCGCGGGGGGCTGCGGCGGATCTTCTCCGGGCTCCTGGGGAGCCGCTGGGCCGCGCCGCCGGCCCGAGCCCTCCGCCAGGGTGAGTCTGGAGGGGGCTCCGCACGGCCCCGCGCCCCGTTTCCTTATCGCTGTCTCGGAGAGATGGTTGCGGTCACTGTAATTCGCCCTCTTCCCCCGCACCCCAAAATGCTATTTCTTTCAGGCTTATGGGTCTCATTCTGGCTTCCCGTCTCTTTTTACTTTTGCAGTCGTGGAGGTGACTGAAGGCAACACGACCACAGTAAGTCCCTTTTCCTTGGAAACTGCCTTTGCCGCGGCTTCTCCCTCCTTCAGCCATGTGTGTGTTCGTGCCCTACCCCACAACAAGGAAAAAGGGGGATGCTTTTCTACTTTAAAGACCTCTCAGGGTGTGAAGGCAGAGGCAAGGTAGGAGTTGTGAGTGTAGGTGAGCAGTGGAGGGTTTGGCTGCTGAAGGCCGGGATCATCACCTTGTTGCTGGTGCCAGGTGCCTCCGGTCAGAGCCACTCATGAGCACCAAACCCCCTCGCCGCACCCGGGTAAAGTCGGAATCCCTGACCAGAGGCATTCAGGATCTAAAACACTGGAGGCTGTTCTTCAGACAAGTTCGTTTCCTAAACTGCTGACATTTGGCATTGTCTTGGGTGTGGACAGGCACAAGGCAGGATTGCCAGTGGTTTTGTCACTTCATGCTGCACTGGCAGTGCGATGTGGCCTTGCAGGACATGTCTGTGCCGCCTACATGCCACACACGTCTCATGCCTTGGGTCTGTGTTGTGTTTGTTAACGGTAGTGTGTGCCATTTTGACTTCAAAGCTTCCATCTTATAACACACATGGTAAAAAAAAATAATCTAAATGAAACGGGTGTTTTCAAAGGAGGACCCTTAAATACTAAGGGAAAACTGAAAAGAAGTTCTGAAGTAACTGATAAAGAAGAGTATCTTCTTAGATACAGTTTAAGATAGGAAGGAAAATACTATAGCAGTAAAATTAGAATTTTTTCCTAGTTAGCACTATCTAATATGTTATACTTTTATCAAGAGAATTGTCATTTTTTAGAACTACTGAAATTACAGTTATTTTTTGTGTAACATCCTAGCATCAGTCTGCAATCCATCAGTCCCCCTGGATTTCCCTGGAGGAAAATGTTGTCAAAAAATGGTGTAAATTTACAAACTAAAGGACTGATATGTTTCTCAATATATCCATTGGTCACTCCATTTATCTAGCCAATTCTACATCTGTCTTCCTCTGCTCATCTTTATGTTTCCTCATTTTTAATCAGTACTCAAAGAAGTGTTTGATGTGAACCAATTAATAAATCCCAGAAAAATACCATTCAGATTTCACCAACATACTGAGAATGTAGAGCCCCTACACTCCCTCTTAGTTGTTTAACAGAAAAATAGCAACTGAGTGGATCAGCAGTATAGAAGTCCTTAGCAGCTGGGAAATAATTGCCAAAACTTGTACACTGAAATTTATATCAAGAAAAATTGATATTGACATAGCATTCTGAATCTTTATTTACTTCCAAGATGGAATTACAGTCTGAAGCTAGACTGGCAAGAATCAAGACTAGATACACCAGCTTCCCTGAAAATTACTGATAAATAGGAAATTAGATGCTAGCCTACATCTTATATTCATATAAGTCAAGTATTTGTTTTTGTAAAACTGGCTGATGTGGGGGGAGGAATCTTACTTAAAAATTGACAATGACCTTCTGACTGAGGTACTGAGATGCTTGAACTATTAGTAACTTACCTGTTTCCATTTTTTCATCAGAAAGGCAGAAATCTGGGGTATGAAATAGCTCTGTGAGTTCAGCTGGATGCCAGGTTTCCATGCACACTTACAGGAAATGTCATGCTTTTCTCTTCCCAGGTTTTCAGGCACAGAACCTGATGTTTTCTTAAAGTTAACCTTGCATTCCACCCAGGTTTTCTTTTTGAATTCTGGTGCTTGCACTCTTTGAGGCTGACAGTTGCTGTTCAGAATCTGCTTTTAATTTTAATATGACCAGAGGAAACTCCAAAATATCTTGGAGGAAAAAAAAAAAACAACCTTAGTTTTATTGTCTCTTCTGTTCAATTTGGTACAATTTGAGATAGCTCTTGCTTCCATTAGTAAGTCCTCTTAAAAAAACAAATGACAAGTGCACATGTAGCTAAGACTTTGCATTTCTAACACATCTACAATTAGGAAACAAATTTGTCAAGTTCTTTCTTCACACCCCTGGTACATCTCTTTGCATGTTACTTGTGAGAAGATTTGAGTATTAGATGCCACCACTTAATAGTGATGTAGAAAAGATAACTTTATAATCTCATAAAATAATTATTCAGAGAATTAAACTGGATAAAATATAGGTATTATAAAATCTACAAGCCACACAGACATTTCCTAACTATCCTTTCTTAAATTTAAATTTTGCTCAGAGTTTTCCCTGCTGGTGATTTATAGTCCAGCAAGCCCCTGCATGTTTTTAACTATAACATGCATCTGCTATTCTGTGACAGTCTCATGTTCCCAGAAAAAAAGTTATTTTAAAGCTTTTGGCTGAAGGGCCTCTACACTTTCAAGGCATGGTGGTTCAAAAGAGTACTGCAATAAATGAAATACAGGTGAATATGAGAACTTCATACTGACTGTCAGCTAGTCTACATTTTAAAACAAGCACAAGAATTTGCCAAAGGCTTTTCTATGCCCTTTGAATTTGTCCTTCTCCCTATAGTATGTGGGATAAGCATACCAAAGGGCTTGTTGTATCTATATAAAAGTGAGTTGAATGATGCAGATGCTGTTCCACTTATATTTGCACAAAACTGGTCAACCTACTGTGGACCTGATGAAAAGTATTCCTTGAGTCACAGGTGCAGGTAGAGCTGTAAGCTGTGCCTGATCATCATTACGTGCTCTGAATTGTTTCCTAGATTGAAGGGAGAATTATAGAGGAAGCTGAAGCACCACCTCCTCCAAACCCCTCTGGCCAGTGTCCCATCTGTCGCTGGAACCTGAAACATAAGTACGATTATGTGGTAAGTTTAATGAAGGAGTTCCCCCAGTCCTCATTGCTAGACAAGTGTTGCTTTCAGATCTATGTACCCCACAACCTGCCCCTCTTGTCTTTTCTTGGGTCTAGTAAAGATACTTAACTCCAGCTCTGCTTCTCTTGGGTGTGGCAAGAGCCTCCTACACAGTAATTGTTTGCCTTAGCTGATGGTGTTCCTGGGAAAAAGGATGAGCTTGTATCAAACAGGAGATTTGGAATTACTCACATGGCCATCTGATCTGAAAAGGCCATACAGTTCTTCTGTGCCCAGCTGCCTTTCACCATTGCACTTCCCAGAGAATCAAGCTGGAATGTAGCATTTAGTCAGTGGATACAGGCCTAGTTCCAGAGAAGACTGGACTCCAAGTCTCCTAGAAGACTTGACCATGTCAGTTATATGACTTCAAGCACTATGGTTTCTCATTTGTTATTGTCCCCTAAGTTAATAACTGTTTCATACAGCTTTTAAAATTCTTCATGAGGATGAAGGAGAGCATACATTTTTACTCTACCTTGCAAGAAAAAGAACAGGTTTTATTCAAACATTTTGCAGGAAATGCTGAGAAGTTTATTAACTAATGAGGGGATAACTGACTAAACCTAGAGTATGGGAAGGAAATCCTGTAGTGCTTTAAAACAAAAGCACAACAGTCAGGAGCACTTCAGAATAAGAAGTGTGATATAGGAGACACAGAATGTAGCTTTACAAGAGGTCATTCACAGAGTTTACAAAAGGACTGACTTCCCCCTTTGCATGTTCAAAACCCAGCACTGGAGTTAGAAAAGAGAAAAACCAGACAGGAACATGCTGTTACTAAGATAAGGCAACAGAAATCTCAGAATAAGCTAATGTCAACAAGATTAGAGAGGGTGATAGAAATACATTGGAGAAAAATGTTTGTGGGAAGGTCTGTTAATGAGAGGAGAAGGGGTCTGAAAGCCACATTGGTTGCAAAATGATGGAGCTGCTTGTGTGTAGTCCTAGTGCACACATGCAAAGGAAAAATTATGGTTTAATATTTGTATATTGATAACAATCTGCAAATGTAAAACAAAAGGAAAAAACAAATACAGAAGTAACTTGAGCACTTTCTTAGGTACAGACCAGCAGGCCTGGATTGCATGTTGCCTCAAGATTTTGAAAGAATTAAGTAACAAATATATTACTTCACAGGATTTTTTTAAAGCATGAAAAAATAATCCTAGGGAATCACCAAATGGTTTGAAAATGGCAAGTAGAAATACTAAGTAGATAAGAGAGGAAGGAGAATGATGCTGATGATTACCAATTGGTAAATAAAATGTTGCAAATTCCGAATAAAAGGTGTTAACTAGGAGTAAAAGCAAATAGCCTGTTGGATAGGACTAATTAAGACTCATGAATTATGAAGAATATGGGTACAGCAATAGTTCCAGACAAAATACTTGCAATTACTCCAGACAGGTGAAACAATGGATGTGAGATGTAAATGAAATATGTTTAGTGTCTTTCAAAGCATGTGTTGCAGAATTGGAGGCATTTAGATTCCAATGCTGTCAGTGATGCTTACTCAGGCTGGGTGCAATATTAAATAATGAAATAAGGCAGGGGAGTATTCAGTGTTTTCTGGCCTGCTTTTTCAACAGGTATGAAACCTGGAAACGCAATGAATCTGCAAATTATAATAAGGTGAAATGATAAACATTAAGGTTTCTAAAATACTACAAAGACAAATCATGTCTGTTTTGTGTTACACATGTTCAAATGCAGAGTTTCCTTGCAATTGTTTTTCATGTTTGCTGAATTATGTTGTTATCAAAACCAACTAGTTACTTACTCTGGAAAATACTTTTTTAAGGTTCATATCATTTTATGTGATTTTTAAATGGAAGAAATAAACAGCATCATTAAACTGGATAATTCTAGAGATTTACAGAAAGCATTCCATGAGTCACACATTAACAACCCTTGAGAAACTATAAACTTATGTTCAGGGATGAAATAGAAGTTATGGCAGTGGATTACATCTTGGAAATTTATATATATATTTACATAGACTCTGTTCCTACTGCCATGTGTAGTAGAAGACTCCATTGAGTGTCTGGAGAGATAATCCATCAAGAACCAAAGAAGTTTTAGACAATGTGATCCTGTAGAGTCTGAGTTCCAGGATTAGGAATTGGTCACAACAGACTGTGAAACATGAATTTTTCATGTGTTTGTAGAGTGAACTAAGTTATGAGTTATGAGTTTTCTTCCACTTCATTTTGATTCTTAGATACCGATTTCTACTGTTCAGTAAAGAGGAAAGAGAAATCTAAATGTGAAGAGAAGTTCTGCAGCCAGTCTTGAGAATCATTCCTAAGATAATTTCTAAGAAATTGTGGTGCTGAGAGACAATCTAGAAATGTGTCCATCTCAGCTGTCACATAGATTTTGAATGCATGTACATCTAGTGTGGATATATCCAATACTCCTCCTAAACAAAAAGCTAAAGAGAGGAGTGTGAACTGGTATTTTGGAACTGTAGAAGTTTCCTTCCACATATTAAGAAACTTCCCTCTGTGGGGGCGATGAGAACTAGAAGTTTGAGTTCTGGAGTAGATCTCTTCTCCAGTTGTGTAAATCCCTTATGTTTTTGAATGCTTTGTATCAGTCACAGATTTTCAGGATTTTAAACGTTACGGTGAATAAAAATCTCTCTTTTCTACACTAAAGCACCCTCTGCTATTTTTTTCTTTGCTGTAGCCATGATGAGCAGCAGAATCTTGAGATGCTTAAGTACCAAAGTGCAGGCATTTAACTCTGTGGGCAATTAAACAGTGGGACAGTTTTCTCACTGATGGTTAATTGTCCTGAATGTCTGTAAATTGGGAGCAGCTATTTTTGTTAAAGATATAGCCTAGTTCATACAGCATAATCTATATGCTGAGTTTGGTGAGAGATTGGAATGGTGGTTCCTTTGAGATTGATAAGCTGAGATCAGTTGGTAGCACAGAAGGGAAAGTATGAGCTTTTTTGCTTGGGATGCTTGTAATTGGACTGAATGAGGCACTATGAAAAGGGAAGTGTTGAATTAGCCCCTGAGGGAGTTGAGTAATATGACCTCACAGGACTTTCCTTTTGTCATGTGCAACTAGCACAGTCTAAAGTAGTGGCATAATGAGTTACTCTGGCTGTCAGAGAACTGGGAGACTAGTGTCTCCAAAATCATTAATCAAATGAACAGGCATTGTGAGCACTAGCAGGTCATGATTCCAACCTACCTCAGCTGTGGTGTAGAGGGCTGCAGTTGTCTTTGCCAGTTCAATCCTGATCCTCTGCTATGTCTCAGGATAACAGAGCTAAAGATACAAATTCTCACAGTTTGTGGTCTACATGTGTCTCTCTGTCCAGTGAAACTGAGATCTCGGTTGATTTTTTATTCATATCCATTGGAGATAAAAAAATTATTTTGGTCATTGTATGGATGCAACTGGTTTGAAACCTGCAATTCTGTTACAAAAATGCGTGAAGAATGGTGTACAGCTCCCAGGAGTAAAGGAGAAAGAAAAAAACTAGACTCTTGTATAACTGGAAATAATGACTGGCAAACTTGTCTGATACAGCCCAGTAGTAATTTGGCTGCACAGATAGAACTGTTCTTGCAGTAAATCAAAGTTTTAATGAATTGTGTCAGTCAAGGATCTTGCTTTTCAAAGTGTCTGCAGACATTATAAATGCAGGTGCCTCTGCATTTTGGTTACCATCTATTCACAAGAATGTGCAGTATATAGTACTTCATCTAGCAAGTTTGTGTAGCCTTTTTAGAAGTTTCCCCCCCTTATCCACTTCAAACATCATTAGTTTGAGCAGGCAGTAAATATGTCATCTTGCTTTGGCAACAGTTAGGGGAAACCAAACTGCAAGCTTTGCCTATTAGCCCTAGATTAATTCAGTCTAAGTTGTTTTCATCAAATGCTGCAGATTACAGGGGTGGGAATCTGTGTCCAGCCTCGTGGGAGCTGTCCAGTGATTAAAGCAAATCTGCGGTTGCAGGCTTGGCTGTCCGCTAGCACAAAATGTGAATTTCATGGAACATGACGGCACCGTGAGAACTTGCCAGACATATTTTTTAATTTGACTGCTCCACGTACTTGTTCACTTCCCTCCACAGCTGCCCCATGAAGTTGGCTGTACCTGTCTGCTTTCTCCCAGTGGTAAGATACATCTGTGTGAATACTCTGGGAGAGGCACCTGGCCTGTTAACTGTGGGGAATCTTCAGAAGTGGACAAACCCTTGGTCACATGTGCAGCATTTTAAGCCAAGCAGCGTGACTGTAATTTGGAGCTGTAGCAGCCGGGACATGACTAATGATTTTGATCAAGAAATGACTGCCACACCAGGGTGTTGGTCAGTTGGTGACACTGTTGGTCAGAGATGATAACAGAGAACAGATTTTCTTGATTTTTTTTTTCCCACAGGGAGAAAAAAAATTATCTCCATTTGCTTCGCACCACCCGCCTTTGCATGGAAACACTTGATAACAAGCCTCTGACTCCATGAGGTGTGGTGGTAATACGAGAAATCACTTGGACCACACACACACCCTTCACAAGAGTGTGTGGCCTACTTAGCCTTTCATGGCTGCAAAGACTGAAACTACTTCAAACTTACCATCAACTCTCTTCTCCACAGAATAATGCACCAGGCTAGTGCAAAGTCTTGCAAATTTTTCTCTTTCTAGAGAATTGGAGCTGAACAGCCCTTTTTCACTTAGGGAGGTGTTATGTGCTAAATGGCAAATTGAGCTGTTGGCGATTTGAAGATCGAGAGAGCTAAAGAAGAGGAAAAAGGGGGATCTTGCTCTGGTTTCCTGAATCCAATCCAGTGTACTTCAGGAGTAGTCAAAAGTCAGTACCCTTGGACTGTTTGGCTGATCTCTATCCAGTTTCTACCAATGCAGTTGGCACCATCTGGTGCCCTGGTTACTGTTCTCCTTGGCAGGGCCATTTTTTAGCTGGGCTGGGGGACACTGCTTCCCTTTTAACCATCGATGGCCTCCCAGGAACCTGCTGCTAGTTGCTCGGCTGGGCTTTTCTCCTTCTTTGGATACAGCATTGTTCTGTATGATGCCTGATAAGTCATTTTGTATCAATGAGACATTGAAGTCAGTGTCTAAATATTGGTGGGCCTAGATGACATGCCATAGCATAGCAAGGAGCTAGATCTGAAAATCAGTCTGAACGTGCTCACTGTAGACAAGTGGATGCAGAAAGAAAGCCAATTATGGGAAGAGGGAAACTGCGTGTCATGATGATATGTGAGGATGGTATTGATTGGGGATGGGGGTGAGGAAGTGTGCTCATCTCCTCATCACTAACAGTCAGTAAGGCAGTCAAAGAAGGATTCCACAGAAGGAGTCACAGCACCACAGAGTAGCTGAGGTTGGAAGAAGTCTCTGAAGATTTAAAACAAACCACAAAGACCTCAAACAAATATAAACTCTTAACATTTTGTCTAAAACTCTTGTAACCAACATTTTGTTCCAGATGACTGGAATCAATCTTTAAAAAGAGTAGAAAGGAGGAACCTGAGAACTACTGATCTATCAGCCTCACCTCTGCCTAGGGAGATCACAGAACATTCCCCTAGAAGCTGTGCTAAGGTACATGTATGACATGGAGAAGATGTGGTACAGCCAACAAGGCTTCATCAAGGGCAGGTCCTGCCTAACGAACCCAGTGGGCTTCATTGATGAAGTGACTCCATCAGTGAACAAAGGATGGGCTTCAGATGTCATGGTCCCCACAACATCTTTCTTTCTAAATTGGAGAGGAATAGACTCAATGGCTTTACTGTTCGATGCATAAGGAGTTGGTTGGATAGTCGTATCCAGAGAGTAGTGATCAGCTGCTCAGAGTCTGATAGACACCAGTGACAAGTGGTGTATGTCAGGGGTCCTTACTGGGGGCCAGTTTCTATTTAGTACCTTCATTAATGACATAGCAGAGAGATTGAGTGTACCTTTGTCAGGTTTGCAGATGACACACCTCAGGGGCAGGATGCCTTCCAGAGGAGACTGGACAAGTTCAAGAAGTGGGCTTGTGGGAATTTCATGCAGTTTAACAAGAACATGTGCAAAGTGCTGCACCTGGGTTAGCACAGCCCACGGTATCAACACAGCCTGGGGATAAACAGATGGAGAGCAACTCAGGGGAGAAGGACTTGAGGGTGCTGGTGGATGAAGAGGCTGGACATGACCCAGAAATGTGCACTCACAGTCCAGAAACCCAGTTCTATCCTGAGCTGCATCAAACAGAGAGTGGCCAGCAGGTCAAGGGAGGGGATTAACTCAATGATCTTTAGGGTCCTTTCCAATCCAAACCATTCTATGATTCTGTGACAGCATCTGACATAATCCATCATTACCAGAGGGGCGCCCTAAATTCCAGCAGCCCCCTTGACAGCTGAGCTGGTTTTGTGCAGTGAGGGTGGGTGAATAATTCCTAGTTAGCTAGATTTCTGAATACTCACTTTATATTCACTCGTGATTATTTGCTTTTTCAAGGGCAGTAAATTAAGGTAGGAATGCTCCAGAGAGAGCTCTTTGTAAAAGAGCAAGGATGTGGGATAGGAGGACTGTGAATCTGTGAACAGGCAGTCAGGGTCACCCAACATGAAAAGCAGCAAGTACTCTTTGTTCTCGCCTGTTGCCCTGGCCAGGGGGTGCAAAGTTCTGCCATGCCTCATTTGAACTTGCTCTGTCCAGATGCTTGCTGGCAGGTCCCTTCAGCTGCAGGCAGCCTCTGCATGATCCTGCTGCCTCAGCTAGGAACATACTTAAAAGAGCCATGGAGAAGTAAACTCTCAGCCAGCAGCAAGTCTGTTCACAGCAGGGGAAAAAACAAGTGCAAAGTCCCTGGAGGCCCTTTGGGCCATTTTATGCTGATGTCAGGATGCCAAGGATGCCTGCTTACATTGTACTGAGGGGTATCTTTGCACTGGTGTTGTGTGTGGAAACAGAGAGCATGGATCTGAATCCTGGGCTGTTGTACTGTGTACAGTTAGTGGGACATTCGTGCAACAGCTGTTGCTGCTGTGTTTAAAAATTTGTCATTCCAGCTCTGTGATACTATCTGATCCTAGAGATCCCTTTAATTTTGTTTTTATTAAAAGGACTGCTTTACATTTTTAGAGTTTTTAATTGTAAAGGTCAACAGCAGTGTAGTCTAAATGGTTCTTGAATCACAGACAAGCCCTCAGCATGCTTCAAGTGCTCCTTTCATCTACCATGACTGTCACAGCCTCACTAATGCACACAAAGTTGAAGGACTGAGTGCAGCAATTTATCCTATTAGTCCTTACTCATCAGCACATATTGTTTTCTTACACAAAGCTTCCTCATGCAAGATCTTGGACCATTTTCCTGCTCTCCACCCCTCCAAAGAGACCTGAGGGAAGCTCCACCATGGGAAACTAGATAAAAGTTTGAGTAGCAGATAGCACAGAACAGGCCTGCTCTGAGGGAACAAGGAGGAGGTCAGAGGTGATCTAACATATCTGTGAACTTTAGGACAGCAGCTGTGATGGCATTTCAAGTTGTGTAAACAATATCCATCTGTAGGTCTTGTGTAACTCTGCCTGAGTACCTACGACATATTATCTTAGCAAGAATTTTGGAGCAAGTAGTGCAACAATGAAGGAGCAGGGGTTGCAGCTGACATCATGTGTTTACAATAGTGAAGTCAGAGGAAGACTCAAACCATCTGAGTGACCTTACTGAGCTAAACTGGCATGCAGTGACAGTGAACAAAAGCCACGTGTTGTCAAGCTGCAGACAAAATGCGTAGAGAGGAATAATTTTTTGGTTTTACATTGTTTTGAGTTCTGTACACACCACAAGGCTCAGCACAACACCTGCAGTCGCAGCAGTGAAGGTGGATGGGGCACTGATGTTTTTGTCCTTCTCTCTCCTTCAGGATGTCTTGCTCCTGAGTCAGTTTATTCGTTCAGATGGGGGGATGCTGCCACGAAGGGTCACAGGCCTCTGCTTGGAGGAGCACAAGAAGGTTGCTGTCTGTGTGCAGATGGCTCACCGTGCAGGTTAGTAGCTCTGCCAGAGATAACCCTTGACTGTAGGGCATCTACTGAACTCCATGAGAGAGGTCTTCTGCCCAGTTGGTATAGCTCAGTGAGATGTCATTGTCCAGTCACCCAGCAAACTCCTTATGGTCTAAGTGCTGGGACAGGGTGATGGAACAGAGATTACTGTTCTGCTTCCTCTGTGCCATGACACTCCTGCCTTGACAGCAGACATTTATACCTGTAGATAAGATGACCATTGCAGAAAGATCTAGAAAGTGGCTCAGTCTCCAGTAACTAATGATTATACACCTGCTTCTGAAATTAATTACTTGATTTACCTAAGCTTGACCTACCCCATTAGTAATACGCAACTTGCCATCTGCCATGTGATGACTTTGTTACTTTTCCCTGAGAGTGGGACCCAGGTTGACAAAGTCAAGAGTATTGTGCTGATCTTTATGCCTGGTATCTGATTTGCATCCAAGTTAAATGAAGTGAGAATTTTAATAGTCAGGTTTTCCATCCTGGAGATGAAATCTGTTTGGTCACCAGTACCCTGTGTCCTCTGTAAAAGCCTCTGCGATGAGCTCAAGTGACAATGTCTTTGGTGTGTATTTCCTCCCTATACCCAGTACAACTTCCCAGCTTCTCCGGCTGAGGTGCAGGTTCAGCAGTGACTGAAGATAAAATGCCCTTTCTACTGTACTTGAGTTTTTGTTATGCTGTCCCAGCAGCGACCTGGGTTTCCTGGCTTATGAGGTGTAATGTGACTTCTGAATGCAATAGAAGCAAAGAGACACTGCAAAATATTCTCACATCTTTTTCTGTTTCAGGTTTGTTGCCAAACCATAGGCCTCCACTTCCTGAAGGGCATATTGCCAAGAAACCCAAACTGAACAGGTGAATAGTCTTGTCTTTCCACATTTCTCTTTTTCAGGAATACATTGGAAAGGGAAAAACAGTTCCTTACAACTGGGTGAGTAATGCCTTAGGCAGCAGGATTCATAAAGAGTACTCAGCATTTTGGAGATCTGTCACAATATTCTCTTGTCAGTCTTCATGGTCAAGTTGTATCTCATATATACCCTTTATTCAAGATTAAAACTGACACATATGTTAGAATCTGCCTGCCCTTCCTCAGCTATGCTCACCTTCTCAATCAGTAAGGCAGTCACAGGAGGGTGCCACAGATGGAGTCACAGCAGCACAGAGTAGCTGAGGTTGGAAGAGGCCTCTCAAGATTGTCTAGTCCAAGCTTCCTGCTTAAGCAGAATCACCTAGAGCTAGTTATTCAGAGCTATGTCCAGCCAGATTTTGAGTATATCCAAGGATAGACCTTCCCCAGATTCTTCTGAGGGCAGCTTGTTCCAGAAAACCAGTCTCATACAAGACAGTGTTCTCTTACATTCAGACAGAACTTTTTTTAATTTGTGTCCATTGCCTCTTGCCCTGTCACTGAGCACCAGTGACTGGGGAGAGCCCACCCCTCTCTTCTTTACACCCTCCCTTCAGGTACTTATGAATATTGGTAAGACCTCACTGAACCTTCTTTTCTCCAGGCTGAGCAATCCCTTCTCTCTTAGCCTTTTTAGCCCTCAAGGGCAGAATGGTGCTACCAGCAGTGATACCAGCAGTGGGGGGGGGTGGGGGGGGTGCACCAGGCAGGGGCTGAGCAGTCAGAGGGGACCCATCACAGGCCTGTTGCCTTTTGCCCCATCCCAGTTTCCTCCAGTCAGCAATTTGCCCTCTGCCTGCCCTTTCTATGCAACCAAGTCTCTTCCCCCTCCCCAACCTGAATGGCCCCTGGCCTTTGGTGGGTGAAGGGAAAGCCTGCTGCCGCTTCCTGCTCTGTGCTGGGCACTTGGAGGTGCTAATCCCCTGTTTATAACCTCACACTCTGTTTCCATGGGGATGTCAGAGCGGTGTAGGAACCTCGCATTAGCAAACCATGGGGTTACTAGAGGCCATGGGGCTGTTGCTGGGAGAGCTTAGACTGCAAGGCTGAGGATGGCTGGAGACTCCTGCATTTCAGGTCTGACTCTGTAGTGGAGGTTTGAGAGAGGCTTTTGGAAGTGCTGGCAAGCTGCATAATGGGTATCAGTGAGGGTCAAATTAGAGAACTCTACGTTTGATGCAGCCCTGTAGCCATCAGATGCTTCAACTGCACGAACTTCTTTCTTGTATCTTACAAGTCTTGGGGATTCTTTAGTATCTGTGTCTTATCTGGCATCTGTGGGGTGGAGCACATTATCTTGTTAGCATTCACATTGCAACCCTGAGTAGCAGGTTGAGACTGGAAATGGTAAATGCGGTATCTTGCTGGAATCACACCAGGACTCCGGATCTGATGCCCTGACTTTTACAAATTGTTCTATAGACCTTCAATAAGAACAAAGAATGAATACCTCCAGATACATTCTACATGCAAGTAGGTGTGCTACACCTCCATATTAATTAAATTGGTGGTTATTGCATTGCTAGCCCATCCCTACACTACCCTTATTTTTCTCTTCCCAAAGAGGGAATGTAGCAGGCCCAGTGGAAACAATTTAGAAAAAGAGAGCAGAGCTGTTTGCTGAGACATTGAAGCAGACAGACTTTGGGGTCTGGGTGGAGACAAGAGAATAGGATCAAGAAATAGGATTGAAAGTTTTGGCGATGGGCCTGACACTGTACAAATGAGCCCCAAAAAAGGTAGGATAAACTGCAGGGGTACTTGAGGAGTGTTCTTCTGGTCCCTCATGATACTGTCTTCTCAGCCTGCGGGAAGGCAAAAGCTCTGTGTGTTGGAGCCTTGCAGAATCTTGGCCATTCTGTATGAGTTTTGACTGTGTGAACCCCCACCTGTACTTCCCTCATTGCTCTCTGGAGCAGTAGCTGGCATGGCATAAGGCAGGAATTACAAATTGCTTCCTTCCTCTAGCCTGAAGTGCACCCACATGCTGAATGACTGAAGTAATTTAGCCCGCACTTACTTTGGGAATGAAGCCAGAGCTCTTATCAGAAGTTTCCCACATAAATGACTTGTCCAAGCTTACCTTGTCTTTTCTTCTGTACTTGCTTCCAAAGCTTCCTGTAAGTCTGCAATAACTTGGGAAGCACTCAATCTGTGGTGGTGCCAAATGCAAGTGAGCTGACAGGGGACAAAAGGGGCAGAAGTGGGCTTGAACTTCCGAGTGGAATAAGCTGCCTTGTCCAGTGCCATCAGAATGTGTCTGGGTCATCCTCTAAATGTGTAATATCAGGGCTATTCACCTGACTTAGCTTGTTCCTTCACTGTGTTTCTGTGTACTGGATTTTTAAGTGCCAGTTCAAGAAGGGATCAACAGGATCTAAAGAGAGCCTATTATAGCAGGCGGTGCATTACACTGTTAAGTGATGTATTTTCCAAATCTTCAAGCTTCATCTCTTTTTTAGATCACTGTATTGGCTGTTCTAGACATCTTTACCAGTTTGCTTAGATGAGAGGTAGCGGTACCTTTCTGCACTACTGCTGTAGCCCTGGGAATGTCAACAGGGAGAAACTGAGATGCTTCATAATATTCTTGGGCCCCTTGTTAAAGCTTTTCCAAGACACAGAAATGTAAGCAAAGAAACACAGGTAACGTAAGCAATCTGTTGTCTGTGTCTTTACTCAGAATGGAGAAAGTTTTCACTCTTGTAAAGGAAGGGCTTCTGAGAAGTCACTGTCTACTCCAGATGTTACATGCTTCTGTGGGAATTTGTAGTGTCTGGGAACTGCCTGCCATCTTACACTGAGCTGAAGAGTGTTTTGCTCATGTCGTAGAGCTTTTGACATACTACATGATCAGCTGCTAGAATGACATCCCTAAGATAGCCTTAGGGACTGATTTCACTCACACCACCTGAGACTGAAGGAGATTTGTCACTTCATTGTGAAGTGGGAGTCAGAGCCCAGTGCCTCTGCCATGCTACAGACCTGAGCATTGAATTACTAAATGTAGACTCAGAGCAGTAACCCCAGCCTGGCCAAAGTCTGGCAGATTACTTCGTTTGTATGAGCAATCCCTTTCATTTTTTTCCTGTCTGGCAAAGTTCTGGTTGGTGCTCCCTGTGGCCAGGCTTCTTCCAAGGCTGTGTCAGTATTCTTGAGAGCAACTTCATTTGTTGCCAAAAGAAGGACAAACGAACCTGATGAAAAACTGATGTGTCCCTTAGACAATGTACAGGCCAGCTACATGGGAGGAACTCTATGGCTCCTAGGCAAAGGCACTAAGGGAGTATATAAACAACTGAGGAGCTGCATTAATGTATACTTTTGAAAACACTAAAAAATTGCTGTCCCTCAGCTATTTTTTTTACTGCAGTTGTGGCTCTCTTGGCCAGAATGGCCCATGTCACTCTCACCCTGATTAAAGTGAGCCTGTTTCAAATCCAAAGAGTCTGGCATGCACTGGCTAGCACCTAGCTGGGATTAAAAGGTATCATGCCACCATATGGAACTATCAGCAAACTGCCTTGTTTTAACAAGGGTCAGGGGTGCTGACATGCCATTTAGTGTTGTGAAGTGTGGATTTATCATGCAGAACCCCTCTGCTTCTTAAGAAGGTGCTCTTCTGGTGCTTATTCAGTGATGTTTTCCAAAAAGCAGAATTCCTGCTCAGTTTTCTGAACTGGTTGTACTATCTCAGTTGTACGAACTTTGGACATTCCCGTCTAAGTGCCCCAGATTTCTCTCCAAAGAGATAAGGATTTCCCTGCTTTGCATTGGATCATTTGGCAGCTGGCTTTCTTCTACCCACTCCGTCTCCTTATCCTGTTTCCACTACTGGAATTCAAGAAGAGCAGAATGCTTTGAGAATATCTGACCTACAGATCCTGCCTTGAACTTGGTTATACAGCTGTCTAGCATAGTATGGAACATTCATCCATGATATAATGTAACGCAGAGGAGGAGATTGGGAACTGCAAAAGAAGGCATAACATGGAAGTGAAATGCTAAGCTATGTGGTCCTGAGGGTGGTAGGAGATGCATAAGAACACCTTGTGGTCTGAATTCAACTGGGGAGCATTCCACTTCTCCCTCTTCTATCCTTTGTAGTTGGGATAAAGGCTAGAAGGCAAGTCCAGGTGAGACTTGCTGTGATATTTCTCATTTCTCGGACTTCAGGTTCTTTGCATTTTTACTTTCTGCCTGATTTGTTTTGACAGTGATAGCTCATGAATGTTACCACTTAACTGCTTTACTGGCTATGGTTCTTTTGAAGAAATGCCCTTGGGAGTAACCCACATCATCCATGAACTCTTGAGTGTCATGTCCTCACCTTCTCTTACTTACATTTGTCTGCAGAAGTTGGACATTGAAAACAAGTGAAGTTTACCCTGTCAGTGCAGAATTACTCCCTACAGTTTATTTTCGTCATGTTTGGCCCAGTCTGGGGCTTTCACTCTTTCCAGGGGATCATTCCACAAGAAAATTTGGTCTTGCAGCCAAGGATCATTCTCTCATCCTCAGCCTGTATTCTCCCTTTCAAAACTTCCTGCTGTTATTTCTGCATTTGTTCATGCTCCAGCCTGGCATGTTCCAGTTAAATGCTGCAGCAACAAAATATTTTCTCTAGCCTGTCAGGCTGAGGAGGTTCCAAGCAATTTCACCAGCATTGTGTAGGGTGACAGTCTGTTCCCATACTCCAGAGTCATGTGTGTGCAGGCCACATCACATCAGAACCATTTGGGAAACAGTCAAGCTCAGCTGTAGGTCAGACTTCTTCCTTTCAGTAATGGAAACCTGAATAGTTCAGCAGTTTTCTTTTCAGCATGGAGGTTTTTGCATGGAAAATGTGGGCTAACAGTCTGTCCAGAACAGTCCCTGATTTCAAGCCAGCATCTAGATGCTCTTTTAATATGAATATAGCACTTACGTTCTTCTGGCAGGTCCAAAGTATTGGTTAAAACACAACACCATGAAGTTGTTCCCTATCCAAAAGGACTGGGGGATATCAGAGGTTCCCTGACTCTAGGGTCTGTCAGCAAGAGGTGCTGTAAGTACCTGATTTTGAGTGCTCACCTTCTACTCCATTTCCAACTTTCTACTGGAAGAGCATAACTTGGCACAGATAGTATCCACGTCAATCCCTCCTCTGTCACCTGAACTGGAAGAGTCTGTCTGTGTTAAGCAAGAGGCAGGCTCCCTACAAATTCCTCATGAATTACAAAGTTCTCAGGCTCTGTGGACACCTCTTGTCCCTGGGAGCAGAATTTGGTTTCCCTACTATCAGCATTTCACTCCAGCAGCATGTGGTTCCTCTCATCTGCATGGAAATTCTGTTGTGCATGCATGTGTATTCAAAAGCAAAGAGCCAGAGCAGCTGCAGGTGAGCAAAGCCAAGAGGTGTCATGGGAAGGGATGTGGCAGGGAAGAGGCAGCCTCGCCAGCACTTTGATCGAGTGTTTCCTGCAGTCTGTAGCCCTCTGCCTTCTGCTCTTAATCCAAACAAAAGCCATATTGAAAAAATTCAATGAGAGTTCAGAAGTTCAGACTTGAACTATACCAACATGGCCTTTGCTTGAGCTGTGTAGAGGACTGTGGTTTTCCCATATCCCTTACCCATGGAAGCTTTGTGCCTATTCCTTGGTCTAAAGTGGCAGCCTCCAAGTGGGAAGGCATGCCCACTGAATAGAATCCATGAAAACGGACTTCCACATGCTACAGAGATTTTAGGCTATTAAAATGAGTGCAGGTGAACTAACCATAGTTGTTTCCATCTTGCTTATATCTTGCTTTTTCCCATCTGGGTAATGCCACCAGGGCTCCTGTCACACTTTATCCAAACTACTCATTTCTGCACTTGGAGTCTAGGAAGTCTTGTTCTTGCTCAGGACCCTACCATACTCAAGGGGGCAAGCAGAGCTCTGAGGTGAGTCACAGTACCCAGGACTGGCAGCTCTGTTCCCCTTTGTCCAGAGTGGGAGCTCTGCACACTGAGGTGACAGGTTAGGACACTGCAGACCAGACACATTTGGCATACACCTAAAGGGTCTGTCTTGACAACCTTCAGCTACTTGAGAAAATTCAGAATGTCTGCTAGTGTGTGTAAGTGATTATAAAAACTCCCCAAGACAAACTTTGTTGGATACAATGAAAAGTTGGGAGACTTGGCTACAAAAGGGTGTACCCTAGCTTACATGGATGGCGGAGTTTGCAGAAAAGTCCTGTGTGCTGGGCTTTGAAACTCTCCTATATGAGTTTTGTGGATTGTTTTTACTCACAGAAAAAAACCCCAGAGCTGGGAAATCAGTAGGAAATGGAGTTAGTCAGAGAGGAGAAGGAACTTTGTAGACTGACTGCTCCCAGGCATCAGGCTTTTGCACTGCTGAATCAAGGTAAAAAAATAAAAAAAAATAAAAAAAAAAAAGGAAAAGAGGCAGCAAACAAAATAGGACAAGTTTGAGTTTGGGACAAAGCAAGTATTAAAAGCCCTAAAAGCAAATGTGCTCCAGGAAGGGAAAGCGTCCAAATGTCTGTTTCAGCTAACAATGAAAAGCCCCAGCCTGCAGTCCCCAAAGGAAGCCAAAAGCCTGGACCAGAGGGCTGGATTAGACCTGCTCAAAAGAGAAATAACAAAAGCTTTAAAATCAGGCCATTACCAAATCCTCCTTCCTATGCAGAATTGGGGTGTGCACTTCCAGCCCCCACACAGAAACAGAGGGATTTCTTCAAAAGCCACTGTCTGTCTAAACCTGCATGCAGCATTGATGTGTATCTCACATTCACACATTCACTTCTCTCCCAGTGAGATCATTTATTATCACAGGAGCACTTTCCTGTAATCATGTGGACACGTGACCAGAATTGCATTTGGCACACTGATGCATTAAAACAATTTGGGATTTTTTTTTCCCTCCTTTTCTGTAAGTGTAGTCTTGCAATACCAAAATTTGTGCTATGGCACCCCTCTTGCAGCAAGGGGAATATGAAAAGGAGGACCTACCCCATGTGCCCATCTAATACCCTGACAGCTTCTCCCAAAGGAACTGCATTGCCATGGTCCTTTGCCAGATTCCAAACTGGGGACCTGCGTTTGGTCTGAACTCTGTCTCTGAACTCCCTTTGCATGTGAAATTAGAGACAGGAAAATCTCTCCTACTTCCTGTCCCAGTCCTGTTATGTAAGGGATTCCACTAATGCACTAGCATAGCATTACTGGTCAGAAGGGACGAGTTTAATGCACGTATAGGAGAACAGGTGGCTGGATCTTGCTCTGTGTCGTCACCCAAACCCCTTCTGCTGCTGCTTCTAGGTGTTTTAACTGTCAAAAAGTCCTTAAAGCAAATAATTTTGAAAGTGGCTTGATTTCAGAGGTGGAAAGTTCCATATGTGATTAATTGGTCAGTTTGTGCTGTTAGGGAGTACTGAGGAAGAAAAGTGCTAAATGTGCTGCTGTTAGGCAGTCTGTAGCTGCCTGGCATAGCAGGCTTTTTTTGTAATTCTCAGGAATGTGCCAAATGCCTTCAAACAAATGTATTACATGGTCTCTGTCCAAAGTTCTTAATATCTCAAATTTGCACGATGCAAAGAAAAGGTAACAAAGATTTTGTGGGGAGGATGAGTGATTGAGGTTACATTAAGACCATGGGATTACTCAACAGAGGCATGCAAACATCGCTGGACAAAGTTTATCAGTCTGTTCCAAATTCTAATTTGTTGGAGCATTGTTTGTGCAGATTATGCTAAGGTTTTACTTTGGATCTTTATTGTCTGAAAAGACTCCTCTTTCTCTAAGGACCTCTATTCCCCTCTCTACTGGTAGCAAAAGATTCAAAGCCTAACAAAACTCCAGCCCACCCAACCACAGGGTAAGATTTCCAGTAACTGATTCTGGATCTGAAATCCCCTGCCTGTTTGCAAAGCCAAGTCTAAAACTTCAAATGGTAAAAAGCAGAGGATACTTGCCAGACACAGCTTTTTACAGAGATTTGTAGTTGTGATGATAATTCCATTTTAATACCTCTTCCACTGTAGGTGCTGACTTCCTGCACTAGCAAGCTGCAATAGTGTTGTACAGAGAACACTAGAGCAAATTTGGACATATAAAAATACAAGACTAGGCAGGAAACCCATTCCATGCAGAAGTAATAATTAATTATCCCCCCAAAGTAAATTTATTCATTTTTAGAAGCTTTCTCACAGAATTTAGCTTTTGTAATTAGTTTACCTTATTGAGACCAGCTGTTGAAATAACACTTCCTCTAGAGGCTGGATATATTCAGTCTTAGACTTAATGAAGGGATTTGGCACTCCAGCTGCAGGTGGACAAGTTGCCAGCAGCCTGGAGGCTACACCTGTGTTGTTTTGTGAAACTGGAAGTCAAGCAGGTGCCGATGAGTTCAGTAGAGAGATGAGCTTAGAAATTCCAAAACAAACATAAACTCCTTTCCAGTGGTCACTTCTGAATTGAGGGAGCTCTGCTCAAGGTTATTCCTTTTATAAAGAGGCATGTTAGGGAGGCAACAGCTATAGTGCCTTGCTTCTGCTTCAGTTGGAATATTTCCTTGGTGATCAGTCTCAAACTGAAGCGTGTTTGTGTTGTTTTGACAGGTACCTGACCCGCTGGCCCGTCAGATCTGCAAAACCCATTTGGAAGAGGGGTCCTAAGTGGTGCAAAAAGCCCTTTCCAGTTGGACACCCTTTGCTGAAGGATAATGTCAAATATACACAAAAGCCTCTCTGTTTAAACCACTAGTTGCCAGAACTGGCAGTCAGTAAGCACATGTTTTCCACATGTTCTGCTGGGTTTTTTTTCAAGTTTGTCAATATCTCAAATTTTCTTACTCCAAAATTGTCCTTAGTACTCTATATTGTGTCCAGCTGTGATCTCTTCCTCTAGGAGAGTACAAGAGCCATCAAAGCAAAGTTCAGTGTGCAGGATGATTTGACGAAAGCAAGGGGCAAAGACTTCAACCTCAAAGGCAGAAAGGATCTGAAGGCTTTTGTTTCTTTATGCTCCACAAATGGGTTTGGGAAAGGATGTTGTTTCCTTCTTTTCCCAGCAGTGAGTGGTGTTTCCCCACTAACGCGTGTTTCAACGCAGATTTACCTCATTTATGCTTTTGTACCTGTGACACAGATGGAAGAAAAATCTCTCTGCAGCACTGTATTTTCTCAGCAGTAGCAGAAATTTTTAATGACTACTGAAATTATTTTTTTTATTATCTGTACTATCCATAATTTGTAGCAGAACACCTTTGGCAGTGGCAGACAGGTGTGTATCTTACATGCCCCCTTAAGAATTCCTGGCTTGTGCTTCACTCCTGAATCTGGCAAATACACAGTGTTGACATCCTTGATGACCTGGCCTGGTTTTTTCCCCTTGGCAAATAAATTTTTCATTAATCTTCCATGCCAGTTATACTGTTTCTTGCTGGAAACTGGGATAGTTTGGAACTGATTATCCATCCTGTAACTAAAAGGTGGCACCGTTTCTCTCCCCGTGTAGTACACATACAGATCTTCCACCTACTGACCATTGCTAATTATGGGCCTGGTATGAAAGTCTCATTAAATTTATCATGGTCATTACTGTTTTGGTTCCATTTATTTGGTATTTATCTGGGGGCTACAAATAAATACAGAATTTTTATGTACTGCTATGCCACTTAACTTTGTATTGCTTTTATCGGAATCATCTGCTAATACCATCAGCATGGACAAGAACAAAAGGTAAGGATAAACCTGTATTATCCAGGAAATCGAATTAGATTTAAATGGTTCTTTTTAGCCTTACTTTGTGAAATGAAAGCCCTAGATTCATCCCCTTGGCCAAGACCTTTTGCTTTGGGAGACATAGCCAAGACTTCATTAACCATACTGAGATAAAAATCTCTGGCTGACTGTCTCTGTTTTATGAAGCTTTGAAAGCTACAGCCCTTCAGAAAGGAAAACATTTTTTTTTATTCTCATACATACAGAAATTACTCTGTCTTCTAGTCCAGGTAGCTCTGGCTCAGTGAGCTTTGCTAATGGAAAAGTCACTGGATTAAACCATTGTCGTGAGATGAACCGAAATAAGCACATTTTTCAAGACCAGGTAATGCCCACAGCTGTTTTCTTCCTACAGTTTAGTGACATGAGCTGGAAACACCCCTCTAAATTTAGTGAAATCTTAACATCTGAAAAGCAAAATACTCTCTTCAATATGCCTTTCTAGAGTTCAGGGTTTAGTACACATCTCTTATATTATTACATCAGCTTTCTACTCTGACTGCCTCTGCTTTTGTCATTCGTAGGTGACAGCAGGTATTCATTCATGTTTCCAAATTCTTGTGTAAGCAAGGTGCTTTGGTAATCAAGACAGATGGCCTAGGTTTGATTTCTGACCTAGAGCTTGCCTGTCAGGGAAGAAAATGGCATTTGTTACTATCTAAAGGATTTGCAGTGACACATTACAGGGAGAACTTGGTGCTAATAATGTCAAGGTTGTGTTCAATCCCCATATGGGCCATCCACTTAAGAGCTTTGTGGACCCCTTCCAACTAATAATATTCTGTGATTCTCTGAATTCAATCTATAGTTGAAGGAGGATTGCGTACAATGAAGTCCTAGGAAAAGAATCAGGGCCAGGATCCAGGCACAAAAGAATCCTGCTCAAAGTGCAGAGGTTTCACATTTTTATTAGAACAAGCAGTAAACAAAATTTCCTAAGTATAAAATCTAGATCTTTTCTAGTTCTTCAGTCCTTCTTCCAGACAGAAGTCAAAGCATGAAGGGCAGATCCAGATTCTTCTCACCAGTGCCAAAGTAGACGTAGCCGAATTGCTTGGTTGTTGGGACATGGTAGAATGTAAGTCCCAGCCACAGCAGGCTCCGCAGCACCACCACAGTGCCTCCCTTCTCCAGCTGGATACTCCAGGAGCCTGTGTGAGAAGATGTGCAAATGAATTGCTGGAAAAGAGAAAGAGGCAGTGTTCCTGCAGTAAGTTATCCTAAGCTGAGAGAAGGGCTGCCGTGGGTTTTGCCAGACAAGTTAGCAGGGTGCAAGGCTGCACTGGAGTTTGTGACACCTGAAAGGAGGGAAGTCAGGGAGAACATAAACCTCAATGCCCTGTTTTCCTTTTGTCAGTTCAGCATTGCAGGCTGCCCTCATTTCCAGATGTCTGTCTGGGTTCACATAGTAGGATATTCCCATGGCTATGGTGGTAATGTCATATGCGTCACAAGAAAGGACCCTCAAGCTCCAGACTGGTATAGCTGATCCCCAGGAGAAGCTGCAGCTATTTTGGCTGTTTCTGAGTGGGCAGCAGTTACTCCAACAAGCTCTGCCACCTACTTGGTGTAACTAATAGCTATAGAGAGCCAAGATGAGTTACAGCAATTCTGCATAGGTATGAAATTTGTCCTTAAAATAAACTTCAAGCATTAGTAGTGGGAAGAGGAAGAAGGTGCTTTCCTCCTTCGGGGAAGACTAGTTTCTCTGATGCAGTAACTGGAAAAAAACAAGAAAATTAAAAGTAGGGTATTTCCTATCTGAAAATTTATGGAAAAGGTTAATTCTTTTCAGTCTTTCTTGGCTCCACCATTGAAAAGGATGTGCGTGGTAGGGGCAAAGGGATTAGTTTCCACATTAATTTTGTTTTGGCTCCACAGAAGAGGTTCAGAGCCAGTGTGAAAATGCAGTTTCTTCTGGATGCAAGGAGCTCAGAGCCTCTGAGTATTTATTTTGCATCTGACATGACAGCTTGGGAATTGTGCCAGAGGGAAGGGGCTGAAGCATCAGCATGGATTCACTGCCAGAGGGCAAGGAGCTGCCAGGAGAAGAAAACACCAGCTTCAGCATCAGTAATGTCTAGAGGCTACAGTGTAGGGAAGAAGGTTCCTGTTGAATCTCCCTTTAAAAAAAAAAAAAAAAAAAAAAAAAGAGCAGGCCCACACTAAAAAACATGTGGTTGGAACTGTCAGGCTACCACTGGCCTACAGTCAGCATATCTGTACCCAAAGCCAAAATTGCCAATTCCAGGATAAGCAGAAAGCACATAATGTATTGGGCTATTTAGGCAGTATTCATCTTTGTAGATAATTTTAGGCTCATTAATTTTAGGCTCATCCATTTAAGCTATGATTCATGCTTACTCATGTCACAGCCTGGGGAAGGACTTCTGTGATTGCTGTCAGCTGCCTGTGCTCCTGCTCCACTCACTTAAAACACTTGGCCAGTTTTAGTGGCATCCAACAAAGGGCTGAAGGGCTTTAACACCC
Organism: Cyanistes caeruleus; assembly: GCF_971803275.1. Lineage (NCBI taxonomy): Eukaryota > Metazoa > Chordata > Aves > Passeriformes > Paridae > Cyanistes > Cyanistes caeruleus. Next base: position 82,211,334 of record NC_141702.1, on the reverse strand, counting down.
CAGGTTCCTACAGCAGATCGCCCTGGGATGTGGCCCAATGGCTGACTGCAGCTCCTGGAGCTTTGGCCTGCCAGCAGCTGCAAGGAAGCATGGGCTGTCAGGCCTGCCTGGCAGCCACGAGGCAGCAGCTAGCTGGGCAATCAGCATTTGTGGAGTCTTGGGCTCTTGTGTGCTCCCTTGCAGTAGATGTCATGCAGTTCATGACAAACTACAGGAGCTGAAGGAAGTGGAGGGAAAATGTTTATGTGGTGGCTCCAGAATCAGAAAGGAGCAGTACCATTCAAAACCCTGTAAAACCAGGTGTTGTGAGTTCTGCTGCTCACCTGTTAAATAGCTCTTTCTCTTCGTATTTCTGTACTTATCAAGTTTTTTGGACACCATTTCCTCTGTCTCCTCCAGTAGCAAGTTCCACATGTTTGTTATACTACAAAAAGCAAGTCTTGTGTCTTCTCTGATTTGTTACCTTTCAAAGTCCCTTCTTCAGTCATGTGCAAATGTGGAACTCGGTGAACAAGAGCAAGAATACCTACCTCCTTTCTGACAGACTGACTTGAGCTGCTGGACAGAAGTACAAAACAGACATTCACAGTCTTTTTCAGGAGATTCTGCTTTAGAGAACTTACTTCCAACTCACTCTTCACATTTCCACTGAGGACAAACAACTGGGGTTGCAGTAAAGCAGAGCACTTCCTAATATTGTACGGTCAATGCAGCTATGTGCCATCTTTTCACCTTCCTTGCACTGTAAAATTCTTTACACAAGTCCTAGGTACAGCATGAGCTAATATCTTCACAAGCAGTGGTTTCATATACAAGGCAACCCCAGTCTCCCATCCAGTCTCTCCAGTGCCACTCGCATGAGCACAAACTGGACTGGATCTTTTTCATATCTGGAGTAAAAACGCCTATTATGGTTCAGCCAGTGGGATTAGAAGTCCTGACTGAGGGGATCTGTGTGTTCTTAAGAAATTTCACCACGTGAATAGCTTGGAAACCCAGATGAGGAACACTTCACTACAAGGCAGATTATCCAGTGATAGAAGTACTACAGCCATTGTCAAAGGACAAGCTTTCAGTTTCTTGAACTTCTTGTCTGAAAGTTTTCAGCACTAGTGTGTCAGTACTGTCACATGCTAGTGACAGTAGCATGACCACGCATAGGAGTGTTGATCAACAAGTAGCAGGCAAATAGGTCTGAATGTAATGGTGACAAGTAACTCTCAATTTCTCATTTGAATGACTGCTCCTAGCACATGATTCTTCAGCTTGAATTTGTAGAAATTATCTACAAGTCTTTCCTCCAAATACTGATGGTACTTGCTGCAGCTTTATACATTGGTTTGTGGGGAAAGACATGACAACACACCATAAACTTATTGAAAAATTTCTCTGACAAAAAGATAATGCAATGAGGAACTCTCATTGTCTTTGATTTAGGACCAGTCCTCTGAGAAGCAAGTCTGTCAAGAATAGTACTGTGCCTTGCCTTGCTGGGTGGTGAAAACTTTTAGGGATTATGTAATTTGTTGATGCCTCCCAACATACTGAAAGCATCTAACAACCTGGATATATGTGATAGTTTGTTTATATGAGTTCACCTACACAGATGAACCCTCTGCCCCAAACCATTTACACAGAACAAAAAAGAATTGCCTGGAGCATGACAACTGGGAAAGGTAAGAGGGAAAACAGGGTTTTTAATGCTCCTAGGAACTATATGTGGATTTAGAGATCTTTTTGTTGTATAAATTCATAGAGGAGATGGAGTAAACCAAGTTTAAAAAAACATAATTACTTCCCTGTATCTGTGCTTTGGGCAATAGAGTACATGGATCTATGATCTCCTCAGAACATTTACCCAGTGACACACAGGCTTATCAATCTTAGCATTCATCATACGTATTCATCAGCAGTTAACTTCACTGATCAAAGGAACTTCCCATGCACCTTCATACCTGACAGAAATGGACAGATATAATTGAAGATGACTCCGTTCACTTTCACGCTACATCTCTGAAGGCTGTGATGTGCAGGTTCTACATTTCCCTATCATCTGTCCAAGCTGCCAACTCCCAAAGGGCTCAAATTTGTAATCTCATAAATGTGAGACCTTTGGGGAATAGTAATTCTTATGGTTATACTTTCCAGCTCTTCTCTGGCCCTTCATTCTGCCTGTAGTTCTGCACAAATATGAACAGTGAAGTTTTGCTGATGCTGCATAAGCCTTCCTGTGAAATGAGGGCCTGAAGAAAAACAAGTAGGTAACGTAAGGGTGATCCCATCTCGATCAGCACAACATAGGTTGAGAACAGGAAAAATTACAAGAATCTGTCTGGAACTGTAATGTCATTTTCACTGGCATCCTGCTTTCAGTCGAAATGATGATTAATCCTAGAGTTGCTCTTCATTCTGCAGAGCCAAAGAGTAGCAGCAGTGCCACCTTCCACCTTCTACTAACTGGATCACTAGAGACATTTTTCTAACCTAATCATCAAAGGTGATTTTTTCAATTTATTTTTCCAGACTGGACTCTTGCAACACACAAAACCCGTTCAGAAACTGCATTTGATATAGAATGCCAATGTGTCTTCTTCTAAGAAGAGATTACATTAAAGTTCAGGAACCTCTCTGTGTTCTTTGGACTTTTTAATAAAGGGAAAAAATTAGAACCCGTTATCTCATTACTTTTTTTTCCCCATACCTCACCACATCAGCAGTATTTCAGGAAATGGTGCATAAAACACAATTTGAACTTGTGAGACATGAAGAAGGTTGTTCTCTTGGAAAGATACAGGACATTTGTGTTCTCTTCTATCACAGCTCAAATCTCACAATATTCAAACAAAATGCTTTTTTTTTGCGAAGGCCCACCTTTCTTATAGGAGTTTGAAATATTGATGTCGTAAATCACTCTAGAAGTTCTTTAAACAGTAACTAATGAACAGTATGCAATAATAGCTTAAAATTAATATGCCACCTTTTCTTCCTTAAGAGAAAGTCTTAGAAATGCATTTAACAATGCAATATAAAAAGGAATGAGAACCATGAAAATTAAATTCTTTCATCCCTTTTTTTTTCTTATCTCTTTTTGTTTTTTAAACTTCTGTGCTATTACGGATGGTTGTTGGGGTAAAACCATTGCATAGACAGCTTCAGGTCTGTATTACTGTAAAAATGCAGAAGTGGGCTTCTGGGTCCAAATCCTTTCCATCACTGGCTAAGAATATTCCATGGCAGTCCCTGTGTCAGACAATATGTCTCTTACTGAGAGACTGGGAAGCTCAAAGCATCAGTCTGTAAGGTACACCAATATTCCTAGATCAAAGTTGTCAAGAAAAATATTTTTTTAAATGTTATTATTTGCACTAGAGAGAATACAACTAGAACTAGGAGACAGCAAATTAAGGTTGGATTTCCTAGACTTAAATACTGATTTTAACTTGCATCTCCATGTGTGCTGTCTCTAAGTCAGGTAGCAGAGTTAACTTCACTCATCATGTAAAGCTCGCTGAAGTGCAGGGAACTGGTCATTGTTCTCAAATGAGAGATTCCTACCAGTAACACTGCTCTGGTGGAGGTTCCCAAAGTTCAAAATACATTTCTTAATGCAAGTTAATATTCAGGCTGCACCCAGCAAACTTAAGAAAGCCAAGCACTGTCTGTGCTGAAACTATTGCCTGTTGCTGCTCCAGAAGGGAAGGGAGGGAGCTGCTGTGTGGGAGGAAAGAGCATGGGAAAAGTATCCGCTGGATGAAGATCTGGAGCTTCCTATTCCCTCTTTGGATCAGGCTGCAGCCTCCACCCCTCCAAACACAGGCAGGAATTCTGAGGAGTTCCTTACATCTTTCCCAAACAAGAAAGTGCTTTGAAGATCCTGATGCTCACCCAGTGTTAAACCACTGCCTTTTTTATGGCCCTTCAACAGCTGCCAGAACACCAGGGCTGAATTTCAAAAGTCAACTCCTTCTCAGCTTCTTCTTCTTTTCCAGTCGCCAATAGAAATCCCTGTCTCATCCCCCATGTCTGCCTCAGCTATGGGCTGAATCTTGTAATCCACAGAAGCAATAGGGTGCGTGAGACATGGGCTTTTAAACAAAACCCTTTTAAGAGGGCTGTTTGTAGAACTTTGCTGCTGTAACTGGTCCACTTGCAGTATGACCTCTCATAACACTGTTGCTTTGGAGGTGATTCAGCAATGCCTCATTTCAGTGCAAGCTTGAGAAAAAACAGCTTTAAGAGCTAGACAGCCTGATAGAGAGGCTCCATGTGGCAAAATCTCACAGAGGGCCATAAAACTGACATTATCAATTCTTCTTCAAAGGATGAAATGTCTCAAAGGAAAAGCAGCCATAGTGTGGCTGCACATACCATTAACACATTATGCTGCCACAAGAGCAGGTTACAACATCCATTGCTGCAGCTAGTCCTGAGTAGGAGTCAAGTATGGAGTTACAGGACAAATATTAACACCCGGAGAGGGGCAACGTAACCATTTCCCTCTGCAAAAGCAGCCGCTGCTTGGCTGCATGACCCCAAGCACTTAGAGCTGACAAAGCCTCCCTACACCCATGGGATTTAGCTTCCATTTCCCTCCAGCAGAAAATCCTACACTGGGCAGATATTACTACTGCTAATTTTTTGTCTATAGGGAACAAAGACAAATTGCAAACAGAGCAGCTGTAAGGAAAGGTCACTGTGCTTTGGCTCTCAATAAATTGTGCCACACGGACGTTTCACACACAGCCTACCAGCCATAAGGACACATCCAAACAGTCCTATGTGAGGCCCAAACTCTTTTGTGCCACTTACTGGCTGCAAACTAAATCTCTTCCATTTGCTTGACACACCACCTGCACCCCATATGTTAACACTGCTGTCAATATTTCCAATTCCCCATATAACTATTTAATAATAATTAAATAAAAACACAGACTGGTTGCAGGTTCAGTACTATTTTTAAAAGCCTCCAGAGCCAGGAAAGCACAGCTTACAGTCAGATGCTGCCAAGCAACTCTTGCGTGGTCCTAATGCCTGCCATGTCCTTGACACACAAATACCACCATGCCCAAACCCCAAAGTAAAATGGTCACACTTTAGATGCTTTTCCTCTCCCACTGGGGATGCTTCTGCAGTAGAAATTATTTCAACAGGCACAGGCCTTCTATTTACACATTAAGAACCTGTTTCCTGCTGATGAGGAAGACTCAGAGATTGCAGTGCTGTCCCAGATACACAGTATTCATGTACCTCCAAGTAAAAATGAAATTCAGGCCTTCCTTAGGCATCTAACAGCAGTGCTGCTTAATCCAACTGAAGAAGCTTTTGCCCTCAAACCCTTATTCCCATCCTCATAATTCTTCCATCATAGAGACCACAAAAGTGTTTATTTACTGCTTAGTGAGTCAGGTTGGGGAAACAATCCATCTGAAAAATATACTGGACAGAAATAACATTATTTTTCCAGCTGGAATCTGACTGCACAGCCGGCAATGCCAACACAAAAGAAGGGACAATACACAGATATAAATGAGCAGCAGAGGATGGGAAGGACTGAAAAAGCTAGCACTGACTCAAATTAGAGCCTCCCTTATAGCCTTGTTAGTTTGCCCTTTAGTCCTAAATCCACCTGATGAAACAAAACAACAGCAACAAAATATTCCAATTAAGAGAAAGATGCAGATTGCACAGAATGCATTGGAATAAAGACTTGGAATAGGGCTGTGCACTACAGGAAACAGCAAAACCATATGCAATCAAAACTTAAAAGGAGTAGGAAAACCTGATTAAAATCCATGCGATTTGTATTCTGACAACTATAATACAGATCACTGAATATTGGGTTTTCTCTAGTAAATTTAGAAATCTCTCAGAGTGGCAAATCACCTCCTTCCAGAGCACAAGGTTATGCAGGATCTCATCACACTCCATATTTCTTGTTCAGCTGGTCGCTGTGGAAACGTTTTTGGAGCGTGCTGGGAGTCACGTAGCATCTACCTGGGGAGCCCCTGCATTAATCCGTCACCTTCCTGGGTTTCTCTGAGCCCATTGGTTGGTAGGAAGAAAAAGGAGTCTCTCGCCCCTCCCTGCTCGGAATGAAAGACGCTTCCTCTAAATCTTGCTACAGGATTTCAGGCTCAATTCAGCTTCTTTGGGGCTTTTGTCACCAAACAAATGTGATGTCTTTGAAAGAAAGATTAACAGTTTGATGAAAGGATGCAATGGGCAGCTTTGTTCTAGCCTGCTTCCCCTAGAGCTTTTGGTCACTGTCACTTTCTTACCCACGGGAGAATATGTCTGACTCTCAGAGGAGATTATGGCCACCTTGTAAGATTTTTCCTCTCTTGGTAACAAAGCTTTGACCACTTTGAGGAGGTGATAATGATGAACAGGGGCTGGATTAGGGGCAAAGAACCTCACATTGATCTCTGAATTCTGAGAAAACACAAAGGAGACGATGCTGGGATTCAAAACCCACCAAATGCTTAGAGCACGTCCAGTTCACTCTCCTGCAGGAGGGGCAAGTCCACAAGCCTTGTCAGTCCCCCAGTTGTAATTCTTACCTCATCATCAAATTAGCAAGGCTAGTTAAAACGGCTTGGAATGAGGAACAGATGGCACGGATTATAAACTGTTGATGTTTTTGTACTAAACTAGATACAAATTCTGGACCAAATTACCCACAGAGTTTACCAGTTTCAGCGAATACTGTCACACTGAGCACATCCACACAGCACAGTGCAGTGCTAATTCTGAACACTAAAAGCTAAGCATCTTTTAATGCCTATGATAGCCTAGCTATTTCTGCTCAGCATAACTGCTGTACAAATATACCTGACCCTTGTCTTTTCCCTTTACACACTGCCACACACTTCTTCAGCATGCAGAATTTCAATCCATATGATATTTGTGTATGATAAAACAGAATAATGCCAGTGGGCTTCCTTCTTTCAAAAGCTCTGTGGCCAAATGGACAGCAAACAGCAAAGCAAAGCTATGGGCAGGGCTGGCACCAATGCCAACGACTGCACAGGCAGGAGCTGCCACTCCTTGAAGCCCCTTCAGAAATAGACCATTCCTAGCAAAAGCTGACCTCGTTCTGACTTCAGTGACACACAAATGTCCTAGGATTTCCCCCACAAATAATTTTTCATCATTCGTTAGAGAAAAAGTTAGGCCAAGGCTGACTGATGTGGTCATAAAACTGCAGCTTCTGGTTCTGTAAGGCTTTACCAGCATTTCCCATCATTTTAGCAAGAAGTTAATCTCCTTTTTATGTCCAAGGAACCAGGAGCTTAAATGGAGACAGGGTGGGTGATGATTTCTTTCACTGAGGAGAAAAAAACCCTTAAAAAAAAACCTTTCAACCCTGGAGAGTTGCTGCAAAGACTCTGCTTCTGTCCTCATTCTTTCCCTGCAACAGTCTGGAAGGTGAAGGGCTCCACCACAGCTCTCAACTGATGGGCAGCCCTGTTCCAGTATAAACTCATACAAGGTCTGACTAAACAAGACCCTGAGGTGATACAGACTCCAGACCCAAAAGCCATGAATGCGCTGCTTTATTACCCATAGATATAAAGCCCAAGGAAAACAGGCTCCTTTCCAGTAATCAAAGCAGACAGTGATCAGCCAGTCAGAAGCTCTAATACTAACTGGGCCGGGAATCCTCCTGCTGTGCTGCCACATGAGAGGTTCCAGTCTGATCTTGAACTCCCGAGCTGGCAGCACCCCAGCTTGTAGGAGGGATAGCATCTTGTCTTGGTCTTGGGTCTTGGGTCCCTGTAGGAACAGCATTAATAGCCTCTACACATCACTGGCAAAAAATAAGAGTGACCCTGCTTCTGAAGAATGTAGGGAACATGCTTATATATTGTGTATGTCCATTTGCATGCATATCATTCAAGCCTAGTGCCTATTCCAGAAATTGCCTAAGCTTGAAAGGGAGAGAACATCTTCTCTGTACCTACAGTTCAGGAGGCCAGTATGCCACACTGAGCTGGGAAACTCAGGGCATACCTTTTCCTTGACTTGATGCTGTTCTTGGTGATTTTCTTTCTCATTTTACTTTTCCGTGTTTTCCTTTTTTGTGCTCAGCACTGACAATGCTGGCACCATAGTGCACCCTGCTGGAAGGCAGCAGCTAGAGTCATCCTGGAATTATTTCTAGGAACGGCCGACTTCAGTTTGAACGGAGAAATTCAGGTACCAATGCTTTTACCAACAACCCACTAAGGTTCGATTTTCAGATCAGAAATCCTGCTGTTCAAATGCACACTCATCTGGTTTTCTCATTCTCTAACACTGTATTCTAAAGCTAATTTGTCAAAATCACTTGTATAAATATCAGGTAACTGATACCATGGGACTCTGTAGCTCAGTTTCACACATTCACTAAGCCTAAGGATCACATCTCCTAATGAGGAACGAGGATAACTGCGAGCCATGGTAGGTATTTCAGTCTACATTTTCACTACCTCTTTTTATCCTTGCGAACATCAAGTACTGCCTTCTCATTTATTATTAGTCTTTTAGTTTGGATTTCAGTGAGACAGCTTGAAAAACCTTGTCCCTGCATGGCTCTTGGCAGGCTAAGGAGTAAAGTGCTCTGGCTCTCGGCTTTCACAGAGCTAGGGAGGTGCTGCTTATTGTTAAGCAATGAAAGGGGAGGGTTCAGGTCACATCTGTGAAATGTTAGTGGAGAAGGGAGGCTGGGTGAAAGTAGGTGGCCAGCACAGCGTAGCACATCGCTGGATTTTGCAAGGCCACTAGGGAGATAGGCAGCCATTTGTCTTAGAGCCCCGATAAAGGGCCCTCGCCTCTGGTGGCTGGCTGGGGGCTGTAAATACCTCTGCAGACACAGACTCTTCAAATGGCTGGAGACCGAGGCTGATAGGGGATTAATCGCCTCGAAGGGAGGAGGGAGGGGGGAGTGGGATCGAAAGCAAGTTAATTAGCTGTGTTAATGTATGGAGATAAAGCAGGGTCGTGCCTCCTGGCCTTCTTCCTTCCTGCACCCTGACTTTTGGGACAGCCATGATGGGGCTACCAAAATGGCCCTAGAGAGCAGCCACGAAAACTATCTCCCACTTAGAAATGCAGCCCCTCCATCTTCAAGGACCCATTAGGCACCAGCTTTTGCTAAACCGATAAAGACTGTGCTAATGAATCTCAGATGACAGGAGGTTAGTGTTCTAACCCAGGCTACTGTTCAGCAAGCTTACATAAAGGTCATGCTCAAAATTTTCAGCCAAAGAAATGGCTACAAATCCCTTTGTCTGCAATGCTGAATAAGGAGTGCTCCATAACCACTGCACTTTTGGGTGAAGAAATATAGCTACAATCCAAGTGCCTGTCACTTCCTCCACAGTCAAGTGGTAAAGGAGTTTGAATGATCTTCTGTCTAGGCACTTCTACCCTACCTTCATCTTGAAATGGCAAGTAGACAAGACTCACTGATTCACCCTGCCACTGTATACCCATTTGGATTGATGCTATAAAATCTCTCTCAGCAATAAAGATCCACAATGGCAGTAAGTCAGGAATCTCATCAGTCCTCTTTTGAGCCCTCACATATCGTAGTTCAGAAAGCAATGCCAGCTGACTTGCACTTGGAACCCATTGTCACCTTTGTGTTACTGTCACTGACAATGAAGTCCAAGATGAACATAATCCTCCATGGCCATCATCAAGTTTATGGCCAGGCACACCAGGAATCTGGACTCCTGGTGTACATACCACTGCCCATTAAACTGAAGTCACTTATGTGTGTCTGGGACTATCAACTTGTATTTGCATTTGACAGAAACACAATTCCCACAGAGACATCCAGCATGATGTTAAGATACCAAGATACATAGGCTCATCCATTACCCTTGCTAAGCGGTAATCTTTTCACTCTTGTAAATTGTATCTCATTGTTCGTTTTAGTTCTGGCTATAATTTTTAGCCACTGATTCCTGTTACACCTTTCTCTGCTATAATAAATAGATCTTCAGTAGGTAATACTTAAACTCCATGTAGTATTTACACAGTGTAATAAAGCCATTCTCATGGGCTTTTCCTCAAGATAAAGTGATTGAACTGTTTATGTCTCTCACCAGCCCTTGAATCATTTTGTGACTCTTTTCTGCAACTCTCCAGTTTTGCAATGTGCAGTAATCCAGTTATGATTCCACTAACAATATATGTACAAGTAAAGTCACCCCCCTGCTCCTCGTTGCTACACCCTTGTTTATGTATCTGCAGATCAAGTTACCCTTTTAAGTATCAGGATCAGCCTGGGAGCTGATGTTCAGTTGGTTGTGCCTGGATTTCCTTTCAGAGCCACAGTTTCTAGAATACAATTCTCAAAGTCTGATTTACTTTCCTCATGTGACTTTGCAGATAAGTACACCAAAATGTACTGTATTTAGGTAAGCTCAGTTTTCCAGATCTCTGTATCCATCCCGCCCTTGTCATTATTCGTCTCTCCACCAACCCTTTACTTTTAGATCATTTATAAATAAGTTGAAGAATATCAACATTGGTACTGGTCCCTTTCTAACCTCTCCCAGAAATACACCCATTCAGCGAATTCTGAATCACAACTGCTAAGGAAGATTAAATTTAGGGGAATAATTCTGCAATGCCGGGATTTATTAAAGATTATTATGCCACAAGTCTCCTGAGATAATGATTTCAGAAGTAACTTGTCTGACTGCCATTTTAATGTTTTTGATCCACAGTAAATGCTGTTTAACTCTACCCTCCCTTAGCAAACAATCTGAAAACTGTCTGGAACACTGTTTTATTGTCTTTGCTTGATGCAAGTCCATATTCCTTCCAAAAAGAAAGCAGAAAAAAATTGAGCTCTTCTGCCCTTCCACATGCTTATCAGCCTTTTTACCATCACCATTTAGTGACAGTTTTCAGTATCTTTACTATGCTTTCTTTTCTTTCTCAATATAGTTTAAAAAATCTGCCTTACCGTTGTCACGGACTACTCCAGTTATTCTGGCTCCTTTTGTCATTCTTTACTCATTATAAATTCCAATTTATATCAATCATTAATCATTCCAAACCTTCTGTATTTCCTTTTACATGTCTTTTTTTATTCTAATTTCTACTCTCAATCTGCAAGTGAACTGTGGTAGGTTTTCAGCCAAAGGCAGCTATTTACTGACTGGGGGTCATGACTTTTGAAGAAAATCTTCTCATAGAAACCCTATTTCCACTCATATCTTTTCCTATGTAGACATACCTCCCCACCTACATCAGTTTTTAGCAGCGTTCTGTTGGTGACCCTTATCTCCATATCAAAGTGGTCTGAGTCAGTAATCTGTAACAAACACCCAGAGTCAAGTTATTGCTTTTCTGAATTGCAGTTTGATTGAAAGTGCCAAAGAACTGGATTCTGCAACCCTTGTCTCACTTCCAAGCTTTCCATTCTACACTAATACCTCAGACTTTCATTCATCCCCTTTCTTTATCATTGCAGAATGGGTCATAGTCTGATCTGATACCAGGGTCACAGTAAAATCAACCTTCCCCCTCCATTTTCACTTCCCCCATCATTATCAATGCCTGAAAAGTGTCTATTATTTCATATCTGTGATTTCAAATCATATTTCATATTATTTCACAACATTAAGTCATCAAGTAAAAATGGTGTAGGCATGCTAAGAATTACTGCTATTTGCTTTGCCATTCCGTTATCTACAAGGAGATGTAAAACTGCCACAGCCCTCGTTCCTGAAATACTATGTCCAGGGTTCCAAACTCCATGCAGCAGAAAGGACAACGCTGGCAATGTGCCAGCAGCTGAAAAGCCACATCTAATTGTGCATAAAGTTGAGCAGATTGTCTGCTTAGACTAGAGCAAACAAGCTTATCTTTAATGCAGACATATGGCCAGCAAAACCTACAGATCCCAGCATGCAATGTTCTGGCCAGCTGGCCTTTTGGATCAGGATGAAGCATTACATGATCTGATACTGTGGTGACAGAAGATCTGTATCACAATCCCTCCATGTTCATTCTGTCGAGACAAGTTTCTCATTTCCCACTTTTCTCTAGAATCATTTTTAAAAATGAATTCTTTTTAAAAAAAAGCTAAGTCAGTCACTTTTCTGTGGGAGTTGATATACCAAGAAAAAACAGACAGAATAATTAAAGGAGGAGCAGCAACTTATTCTGAACTTTTGAAGTGCACAGATAACCTGATAGACACACAAACAGAATCTGGAACCCGTAAACACCACAGATATCACTGGTAAAGATAAGAATGGCAGACAGTTTTGTTACAAAATTCCAGGTTTTCCAATTTTGCACTAAACTCTGCTTTTACCATTGTTGCCTTTATTCAACTCAGTTTTAACTTCCTTTCTTCCCACCTCTCAGCTGTCATATAAAATGTTCTCTTTGCCTCCAGCTTTCCATTCTGTAAGACACCTCTGCTCTCCTCTAATGACACACCATATATCTTATGACAGTTACCCCCTTGACAGTCATCACAGATGCTAAATCTCAATTAATAGAGAAAACTATTCCAACAGAGTTGTTACTTTTAGACAGGTTAAAATCAGCTCTTAATCTCTCAGTTCTGTTCTTTAGGTCTTTTAAGATGCTAGGAGAATTTAGCCAACGCAGGCTGGGAGCTTCATTCCAACGTCACTTACCCCCAGATCACTTCTTACGTATTACTGAGAAAAGAGGCAATTCTATCTTCATTCACAATTCTAGATGCTATAAATTAGAGAATTCCTACTTCTGCTCTGACAATAACTGTTCAAGACATGATCTAACCAGGAAAGGCAAGAAGAACTTCAGGTCAAAATGAGGGGATTTGCCAGAGATATGAACAGCATGTCAGTTAATAGAAAAAGCACTGTCTACTTTTTCTGCTCTGTCAAGACCAACATGCACTGTCAGAGCTTAAGGAAAGTAATCTGAGAACCAGAGTTTGAGTATCTCACAACCAGGAGTGACTGGCAAAGCCATGCAGATAAAATCAGCAGAAAGCCTGCGTCTGTAGTGGTTTTATTTCCCTCACATTTTCATAAGCAACCAGTACTTTTAGGCAGCCTGAATTCTCGTTAAAGGAGGCTGAGTTGATCTTTCTTTAATGTCAGAACTCCTATCTGCGTCTGTGATAGAATGCAATTAGAGAGGCTACACGCCTTGCTGATCCTGTAACCAATTCCTGTTACCAATTACCTCCTTCACCTCCTCCACCTCTTTCCCAAATTCAGGACAGAGCAGGCAGAGCCGCACAGGCACCATGATGAATCTTCTCTTCCATTAAGAAGCACTCAGCTGCACTTCAGCTCAGGTAGTCTTTTAGAGGCAACTTTTTTAAGGATACTGAAATCTACACTAACAGCAACATCCTCCTGGGAAGGGGGTGAAGGTTCATGCTTACACAGACATCAGGCTGCCACAGAAACACAATCTTGACAGTGGTATAGTTGAATCTCACTTTCTATCTGCCACTGGGTAAAATACAGCTACAAGTCAGATTTGATTTGAAGACTTTAAAAAAACCACCATCTTCATGTCTAACACATGGCATGTTTCCCTACCATGAGGGAGGGAGGAAAAAAGAGTGGGGAGCAGCAGGAAGACAAGCAGTAGCAAAACCTGAACTATCCGACAAAACTGCAGCTAAAATTTTCTTACAAGATATCTAAGATCTAATTTCTATTGCAATTCTGCTTTGAGTCAAAAGGTCCACCTCAATGAGCCAGTGTATGTAAAAATGTGCAGTCCCTCCATATTACACCTCTGGAAAACAACTGCATAAGGACATTCCCAGTAAATTGAAGAGTGGTTTAGATTTTAGTGGTTTATGCTCTGTCAAAAATGTTCAGAATTCAGGCAGAAGCCCACATTCTCACTTTTTTGCCAAAGGTAAGATTGGGAGGAGGAGGAGGTAAGAAGAGAGAGGAAAGGCAGGAGAGAGAATCTGAAAAGCTATTTACAACACTGCCAATTCACTGTCCATCCATTCAATTCCATCTAGCACAGGTCACCTAGTATCCTATCCTACTACTCCTGGACAGGAATAAAATAACAAATCTAAGTTTGAATTGTTTCCCAAGAATCTCCCTAGACAGAAGACATGAAAACACTTGTCCAATCCAAAAAATTGCAGCAAATCAGCAAAAAACAGATAGAAACAAATAACAAGCCACTCCCTGCCAGAGGGATCCCTGAAAGAGACTTTCAATATATTTGCAGTTGTCCAGCAGAACAGTAGAGATGTAAACTGCAGATACAATCCAGTGTGCCTGTATTTTTTCCTCCTTTCACAGTGTATAATCCTACCACAGTACAGACTATTCCAACACAGTTCATCAAAGGAACATTTGAATTCAGCCTCTCAGAGATACCAGCTTGGTGTTAATGAGAGCCCATTTAGATAAAGAAGAGAAACACTGGGTGGAACAAGAGGTGTGAAATACTTCAAACCACATAAATTGCCTCTATCAGTAGTGGAGTTATCTCTCCCAATGGGGTCACCAGTTGTCACATGCTTTACAGAAGCCAGGACGGAATATGGCACTGAGGCAGTGTGGTCGGATGTGTTGTGAGGATGTGACAGCCCTGGTACATCTTTCTGTTGTAAGCATTTAGAATCACATAAAACAGGAAGTAACTACAATGTTTAGTAAAGGATAAAGTTCCTTTACAGATTCACAGAAGCTTCTCATAACACCTCTACAGTAACCCACACCAGTCCCCACAGTGTTTTCAAGGCTATTCAAACTTTCCTATTGCCTTCCTTTTCATTGCATCTGTTGATTTTGCTACCTTTACCTCGTGGGATATCATGCTCCAGAGAATCTAGAAAGTCAGTGGATGGGTCCAGGTCAGCTTTTTCCAGCAGGGTTTTATTCTTCAGGTTAACAGGCTCAGTGAAATGGAAATAGGAACTTAACTTTTTTGCCTCCACTAAAGACAGACCTGCAAAAAAGTCATTGGTGAACATTAATACAAATGCGAATGAACTAGGGTAACATTCATTATACTATCGAGTATAACATTGTTTCTCTAATGCCCACAGCCTAGGACAGAACCACAGTCTTTTTCCATAGATGCCACAGAAGGCTTGTTAGAAACAGGTGTCAGCACTCCCCGGTGCTGTGCATTGCAGACCATACTGACTGCAGTCCCAGATAACCAGTGGCTACCAACTTGAGGACAACTTTCTGTGCCCTTTTGTTCATATCCTATATCTAAATGGACGATTCACTACACCTAGAATTGCTAAACACTGACATAAACCATAATTTATATCGACAAATTATTCAGCTTAATGATTCAGAACTATTATTGACTCTTTTCCCACCTTTCAGAGTGGAATCATGTACCTGAACATTAGTGGCACTGGATTCTCTGCTCCCTGTTCATCTTATCCAAGGGAAAAAAAAACAACAACTGAAATCAAAACATCAGTTAGAGAAAATCATCTTAATTTACAGCCTTTATGATCAAAGTACAGTTGATCCTGATAAAGACAATCAGAATTTACCTTCAAAGTGTCTGTTTTCATGCACAGGCCCAAGAGGAGTCTTCACAAATGCCCCCCGGGGGACAATGCCAACTGCTCTGTCTATCTGTTCTATCGTAGCTATAAGGCGGGCCTCCTCCTTGATCACAGGCTTTAAAGAAAAATAGGGAAATTTTAAAGGCAGGGCTTTCCTCGTTTTCATTTCTGAAAATAAACTTGGGGTGACACAATGGACTTATCATCTTGGAGTCCAATGGCATTAAGAGGACCTCAAAAGACATTTCTCTCCTAAGACAGGACAGAAAACATGCCTAGGAGCAGACAGTTTAGAACCACCAGAGATCTAACTATCTCTTCATCTATTCTTTCCTCCCTCTCAATTCACCTACTTATGACTTGTCTATTAATTTATAAAGAATGCTGCCTGTAGTTATTATTAAAGCTTCAGAAATCGCAGTGAGGATTAGTACCAGTTGTGCACAATAAAGCATAAGGGATATTTACTATTTCTGAAGTCTGTTGAACTCCAGCAAAAACTGAAGTAAGAGTTCAATCATGAAGCTGTTGCTAACACAATGGCAGCGAGGAATCACAGACAGAGTTATAGAATATTCTGAGTTGGAAGGGACCCATAAGGATCATCAAATCCAACTCTTAGGCGAACAGCCCACACAGTGATTACAACCTTGGTGTTACAAGCACCGAGCTCTAACCAGGAGGAAATTGTGTATCTTTTGCCTCACCACAGGCTCATGCTGCTCATTACAAAAGAGGAGAAGCCGCCCCCCGTGCAGCGTGAGGGGCACAAATGTAGAGAACAGAGTTCGAAAACGTCTTGCTGTATTTACCTCTTTACCACTTTCAATCAGTCTTGCAGCTGCTTCTGCGTTTATCTCAGACAAGTTGTACTCAAAAGAAGGATCTCCCTGAAAGCGGCCCTTCACCTGCTCAGTCAGTGCAAGCATCTCCTTGGTGGCTGGCGTCAGGAGGCTCCAGTCCAAGCAGTTCAAGCTGCCAACGACAAGCACGACTCAGGGCCGAGCCCGTTAAAGAACGGGGCTCGAACCAACTTCGCCAGGCCCCTTAGGGCGCAGCGAGGCTCCCTCCCGAGAACCGGACAGCATCACCCGACTCGCACGGCCCCAGACCGGCCCGGCCTGTCCCTGCTCCCCGGGGCGACCCCCGCACCTGTACAGGCGGCTGCGGGGCGCGGCGCGGTCGGGGCCCAGCCCCTCGGCGATGTAGTAGGCGCCGCGCACGCCCTGGATGCAGCCCCAGAACCAGAGCCGCTCGAAGCGGTAGTCGCGCTGCACCAGCGGCAGCGAGGCGCCCAGTGCCGCCCGCCGCTCCGGGCTGAGCCCCGCGCCGCCGCCGGCCACCAGCGAGAGCGCCGCGGGCAGCGACAGCGCCTCCATGGCGCCCCGCGTCCCCGTTGCCGGGAGACCGCGGCCTGCCCCGCCAGGGTCACCCCGCGCTTCCGCCGCGGCCGCGAGGGACGAGGCCACAGCGCCGGGCTCAGCTCACCTCGCCCGGGACACAGACGCTGACGAGCAATAAGTCCAATAAGGATGCGGTTATGGGTGTGCTCCTGCGCTGTGTTCCTCCGTTTCAAGAGGCCTAAATCCAAAGTCGAGTCCAAAACCCAGGCGGGCAAACAATTGCATTGCTCCTTCACCGGGATACCACAAAGGGCTCCATTTGCTTTATTTCTTACAGGGACAGCAGGGAAAAAAAAAACAACCCTTCTGAAGCTCACCGCTTACAGTGTCACTCTTACAGGTCCTGAGGCGGGCCATGAAATTGATAAAGGGGACTGAAGCATGTCCCCGATGAAGACAGGCTGAGAAAGTTGGTACTCTTCAGGCTGGAGGTTTTTGGAAACCTCATAGCAGCCTTCCACTACCGACAGGGAAGCCAGGGAGGGACACAGAAGCGATAGGACAAGGAGTGATGGGTACAAACTGAAAGCAAGGAAATGTAGGTTAGGTATTAGGAAGAAAACCTTTACTGTAAGCATGGTAAGACAGTGGAACAGATTGCCAGGGAGGTTGTGGAGGCCCCAACCCTGGCAGTGTTCAAAGTGAGGTTGGGTAAGGCCTTGAGCAAGGTGGTCTAGGGGGAGGTGCCCCTGCCCATGGCAGGGGGTGCTGGGATTAGATGATTAGAAGGTCCATTCCAATCCCTTAACGTTCCATGATTCTCTGATCTTATCTAGCTCATGTACCTCTGTAAATAAATGGTTTATTTATAAATTACAGCGTTTGGATTGCTCTTTGGCAGCTCATTTTGCTGAATCACAGACATCCAGGAAACAGCTCCTGCACTTAAAAATCTTGCCGTCTGGCTTAACACAAAATACAATAAATAAGTAATGAGATTGTGCAGCTGTTTAGACAAGTAGAATTTCTCTTTGACGTCTTCAGGAAATTTAAGCTTTTATATGTGTGCATTGTATAAATAAATATGTGCATGCACTTACATTTAAATCTATTGTAAAGTCATAAATCCTTTCTTTTTCATCCGTTTCCTGTTCACTTCTAAGGAAAACACTGATCCTGGGACTGCTGCCTGTAACACTTGTCACCTGATTTTTTGTCAAGTGAGATGTTTAATGGGCTGTACGGCACACAAGCTGACCCATTAGCTTTACTTACCCTGTACAAAAGGCAACTCAGATTCCTGAAGATTAACCACCTTCTCTGACACAAATGAGGCAGGACACACTAGAGTGACCACAGACTTTTTGTCCACGCTGCCACCTACCTGTGCCTGATTTGCTCAATGGAATAGGAATTTTCATGCTTTGTAGACCCATTTAATCACTGATTTCTCTATAAGTCTGTTAGTATTTTATGTTTGGGCTATGATTGACCAGTAAACAGCAGAACTGCAGGCCAAACTCATTTCACATGAGTCAGAGAGGCAACCCAAGATGATAATGAGTTTCTGCCCTTGTCAACCACAGCTGGATTCAAACCAGATGCTAACAGCTGAGAGGCTCTTTAGCCTGTTGTGGATCTTCTAAGCCACCTAGTCTCTAGTCTTTGCCTGCCCTGACTGAAGATTATCAAAAAGAGTATCTATAGCTTAAGGAAATTCTTCCTGGTTTGGTAAAGTCTGGTGGGTAACTCTGCTCCCCTTTGTCTTGACCCCAATTACTAAGCACTGATAAGGATCGGGAAGTAAGTGGTTGCATTATTTAACAAATGAAAGGTCAAAAGCGCTGCTATTCATTAAGGTCAAAGGTTACCATCACTGTTATTAAACAGTTCTCAAGCAGTTTCTCCCATTCCTTGCCATCCCAGGCCTCAAACAGGGAGCTGCTCAGCAGTGGGCAGACAGGAGGGAAGAGACGCACCAGGAATCAATCATTCAGCTGGCTAGGTGGCATTTCTGGGACACCTGCTTCAGCAAGATAAGGTGCCACGGTCTAGCAGCTCCCATCAGAGGACTGAATTCTCCTGCCCTTGCACAGAACATGCACATACCTGTGTGCCAAACGGCTTCAGCTTCTCCCAGCTCCACCTTTTAGACCTGGCATCCTTTTGGGGGAGAAATCAGTCTCAGGCTCCCTTCCATTCATCTCAGACAAGGTAGCAAAGCTTACAGAACATCTTGAAATACGTATGAGTTGCTGCTGTGTGCACAGTGGCTCCTGAGTGCTTGCACACCTTCATAAAACATTTGAAAACACATTTACTGATGTAGTGAAGTGAGCTCATCTTCCTATATGTTCTTTAGTATACTTCATCTCTGAATTAAGAAGAATAGCTATCATTCCCATTCCATGTCACTTCCATTTCTGCTCGTACAAATTAATAAGGCTTAATTAATTAATTAATTAATTAATGAGGCTGTCCTCAAAATACTCTTGCAGAACTATTGCACTGTCCTGGGAATCCATTGGGCTGACACTGATCACAAGTTATAGTGCTATCCATCACCTGCTTTTTTGTGTGGTGGGGACAAACATGCAGTTGGTTCTGACGCAGCAAAAAATGGATAAGGGTTATTCCTCCCCGATCTGTTGAATATGAAATCTGATTTTCCTTCAAATCATCTCAAAAGTTCAGACTGTCTCTGACTTTATAAACATTGAAGCTTTGAATCATTTTCCTGCCTGTAAGTCATCACTGCTAAGGATAGTAAAAGATAGTAAGGAAGAGAGGAAAGTACAGGGTTTTTCTCAATAAGAAAGGAAAGATACATGGCTGCTTGTCAGAAGAGGAGGAGACTGTGGATGAAAAACAGCTGAACAAACTTCAAGAACTGAAAAGTGAAGCCTTGAGCTATGCTGAGAATAAAAAGTAAGGAACTGGAGCCAACTGACGGTTTAACAGCAACAGAATGGATCAGGAGTGTCCCTACCTGATATAGTACAGACACTTTCCTCTGTCTTGGAGATTGTGCTAAATATGGAAAAAAGCTGGAAATACCTTGACTGCATACTGTTCAAAGGAAAGGGGTGTGGGTCTCTTGGCTTGTCCAGGACCAATGCCATTTTCTCCATTAGTGGGACCTGAGCTAGCTGTGTGCAGTCATGTGGATACACAGAGAGGAAGGGGTGAAAGTGCAGTGTGTGCCATGAGCTGGACTCCTCCACATGTCCTCCTACCTGCAGTAGGATTCTTGGTAACAACTCAGCAAGAAATTGGGCTAGTAGGTCAGGATGGGAACAGCTGTGCTGAGATACAGAGAAAATCTGCAGGATGACTGTCACAAGCCTCTGGAGATTCTCTTTGCCATAATCCTGGGCAGGCAACCCAAAAAAAGTGGTTATCCTGCCTTTCTCAGGAAAAGACAAGCACAAGAAGCCAAAGAGCTTTGTCATTTTGCGACATGAAATTTTCTATGTCTTTAAGGTTTGTTTCATGCTTTTCATCACTTCCCTAGTAGCATTTATCATACTGGCTGCTCTTGGCATAGGGGGCAGGTAGAGTTTACTGGGATAAAAAATACCAATGTGCTGATTACATTATGCTGCCCAGACATCAGTGGAGTTGCTGTGATACTTCTAACTGACAGCTGAACACACATGTCTGTCTTGGTTGTTTTCCAGGTACCCAGACGGGTGAGATGCAGCACTGTGACTTTGCACACACCATGCTGCCATGCAGTCAGTCAGACTACTGACAGCCTGAGCAGGAAAGTGCTGTTGAGAAATCCTGGGAAAGACAAAGCAGCACAGGGAGAAATTGTTATGTCAGTGTAGTTCTGACTGTAGTTAGGCTTCAGGAGGATTTAATGCATTGGTATATGTGTTTTCCACATTGGTATGGGTGTTATCCAGTCCATCATTTTAGTGTCTTGGCACTAGGATTTAATATATTCACAAATAATTCACAGGTTTTCAGACATCCTACAAGGATGGGCAGTGCATGAACAGTTGTTTTGGTGATTCCCTGGAAGCAACTTGCTGACAACTGTCCCTGGTCTTTATGGGTACAATTTTTAGGACTGACAGTCATCTCTAGAAGCTGCAGTTGCCACAGCAAAATGTAGAAGAACATGACTTAATATCATGCAGGGATCTGAATGATTTAGGCTTTTCAGAGCCTTGACCAACACTATACATCACAAAGTGGAATGAATCAGCAGCTGCCAGTAATCACAGTCTTGGTGTAACAAGGTTTAATCAGCCTGTCCTTGGAAGAGAACTCAATGAGTCTGAAGCTTTCAGGTGGCCCCAGGTAGAATCTGTCTAAAGTGTTTAAGCAAAAAACAATGAAGACTGGTGTGATGCCTGATGCATGTGGCAAGCTGATGATGCGATGGGTGTTTCTGGCCTAGCACCTGAGAGCCCAGAGCAAAAGCAAGGAAGTAGGGGAGCTCTGGCATCAGAACTATTGGTGGGGCAGATTTCATTAATTAAAGATAGGGTTTCCAGAAAATGTTCTTCTTGTAGTAAGCTTGGCTTTTATCCAGGCAGAGCTTGTTCCTGTTGAAGACATCTGCATGTCTCTCTGCCTGATAGTAAAAGACCACTGGCCTTTTCTCAGTGTCACTTTCTATAGAGATTGCCATTTTCAACAGTTTTCTTTCTTTCCTCAGAAAATACCTCCCAGTATGAAATTTCTACTTAGTTTAAGGCACCTGCTTAGGTCTTTTAACCTTTAAAAATGTGCAGGAGCCAGAGACCAGCTCAGGTGGGGTGTGTAGCTTCAGATAATTGTGCCCTCCAAGTATCAAACATCCAGAGGAGTGTTTGCATCCCCACCTTTGGGGCACTGACTCTTGCCAGAAAAGCTTAGCTGTCTCCTCACCATGCCTTTTGCCTTTGTGTGGATTCACTCTTCCACTTGCTGCTGAATTACTTTGGTTTAAAAACACAGCTGCATTGTGCTGACATTTGTATCTGGTTTCTGTTCCCAGCAATAGAGATGAGCCAGGTAAATTATATCAAAAAAGGGGAGGAAAAGAGGTTCTTTGCACAGCATCTTCTGCAGTCGGTTCCTCCACATGCATTGTGTGGCCCTCACCCAGGCAGCCTTGCAGCTGCACTAACAAAGGAGGGCTTTCCTCATTTTTACTGCAAGACTGAAAAATATGTTCTGTCTAATTCAGGAGAAAATGTTAGCCCTCAGAAATTTCCAGCTTTTCTTTCCTGCCTCATCTCATCTCTGGACAGATATTGAGGAAATCTGAGATGACCCAGGGGAGAGAGAGCAGCAGAGACCTCTGCCTAAACTGTTTGAATAGATAATTCCCTTTCCAAATGCTGGCACCTGGGAATCCTTTAATGACTTAGATGGTGCTTTGGGTAGACTGAATATCTCCTTTCAGAAACAGAGGCTTATTATTATTTATTTATCTGCCTTAAATCCTGCAAGTAGTTAGAAAGTAACCCTTTCTTATGTTACATTCCTACCACTGTGCTGAGTATCATGAGGCTGAAGTATGTCCTCATTTACTCTGATTCAACTACAAGTGTAAATCTATATTAGGGCAGATACTTTACATCAAATTTTCAAAGGGCAGAATTTTTCTCTATTCATTTAGTAATCTTAAACACACATTTTCCATTCATAAGGGAATTATATGTGAAAAAATCCAAATATTAAATGGATGTGTGCCTCCAACATAGCTATTATTGATAAGCTAAGCAATAATTTGTAACCGAGAGGATAGGTTGTCACTGAAAAAAGTAATAGATCACCCTGTAAAAAATATTTTGTCCTCTGCATTGGGAAATTGTTTTTACAACTGAACCTTTATTGATATTTCCTTATCGACAGAGCTCTGGTAGGAGTAATTTTTCCTTCTTGTCTACATAGAGGCTTCTACTTTGTCTAAAGAGAGAATGCAATGTTTGGTTTCATGTGTATGTATGAAGACTCTTCATAATTACCTAATCCAGAATACTAATCCCTTAAAATTTGTTTCTTACCTCTCTCCTTCTTGTCTTGATTTGTTTGCCATTGTCTGCATCACTCCCAAATAAAATCATAAAATCATCACTCCCTATAAAATCCTAATCTGTATGCCTGAGCTACATGCTTTTCAGACTTCCTTCCCGCCTTTCTTGGTTTCATCTATTTTCCAGTTCTTTGATCTTTAAACAATTCATACTAAAAACAAAAAGTGAACAAGTAAATGCTGCAGCTTTTGAGGTTTTCCTTTACCTGAGCCGCTTACAACTGTAAGGTTGGAGGGTCACTCTGGGTTTGTTCAGCACCTTGCAGGATGAATCCTGCTCCCAGTCTGGCCTAAGTGCCAGCTTGTTTTCCTGCAGTGTTACACTTGCCTTTGCTTCTACCAGCCTCCACCTCAGAATTTCCTGCAGCAGAGTGACCTTGTCCAGCAAGGTCTGGAGGCCATTGCAGATCTGAGCCACAGAAGTTTCCTTATGACAATAAGAGAAACCACATGCCCAAGTTCCCCCGTGTGTTTGTCAATGTAGCAGCACAGCAGTATGCCTATGAAAGATGTTGTGGGTCTCTCACAGCCAGTTATTTGGGTTTCATGGCCAGTCACAGGGCAATTTCCTGCTTAAAACAACTTGTGAGGCATAGAGGTGCATCTGAAATGTGAGGCCCGGAGCTATTTTCCAGCTTGGAGGCCCAGATGTGCGCTGCAGTCACATGCTGCTTGTTTGTCAGGATGCGGCCTGCGTGTGTAATTGTCTGCCCTCTCTTCTCTCACCTCCCTACCATGCTTCTGGCTTTCCATTGGAAAGAAAATGGATTGAGGGCAGGAGGGTGGGTGGCATGGTGGACTCCTGGTTTAGACTGCCTCAAAATTTCATACTGTTCACTCAAACGAATAGCAACACATTGCAAAGCTTGACCTGGTACAGTAGAATCACTGTGGGATGGGTTGTTGCCAACTTCTGAGCTCCTAAGACATGCAGACTGGGTCTGTGGTAGTGCTTTGGAACCAAATTTCCTTTCCCAGACAGCCACCACAAGGTGTCATCAAGCATTCTTTGTTTTACAGCTACCATTACCAGCAGGGATGACCTAAAGTATAATTGTTTTGGGAGAGGGCTGCTAGGGTCAATACTGACCAATGTGCCTAGTTCTAGGACTTCAGTGGGTCTCTGTGTGCAAATGCTTCACTGATTTTAAGATACAAAACCACCTAAAGTTTCCTTTTCATTTGACCACAGCTTTATTTTTGCCCCTGTAAATCCAGAATCACATCCTTTTAGCTTGAGTTAATTTGTCTTAGAAATTATGGACCACAGCACTATGAACTTGGCTGAGGGAAGGTAAATCCTACAGCCATTTTCTAAACATCATCTACTTGATGTAAAGAGAAATAGGAACTTGGGTATGCTGTTAGATGTATGCATTGCTGAGTGGTTGGAAGAATAGTGCTGTGAAAAAAAACACATAGGAATAGGTTAAAATACAGGTTTAACAACAGCCAGAGGCTCTTGGTTGAAGCCTAGGTCCAGCAGAAGTCAATGTCAAAGCTTTCATTGATTTTGCTGGATCAGGATCTCATCTGGAGAGTGCAAATGCAGAGTCAATGGAACTGCAGGTTCAGAAACAGCAGTAAAGCAGCTGTGGTCCATGTTTCATATGGAGAAACATAATTAAAAACCTACAGTAGGAACCTGATGAGAAAGTTGAAAGTGGTTTTGAGGTGTCTACCTGTTCTGAAGAGAATCTGTAAGATAACATCATGGGAGATTATTAAAGCATGGCCTGGGCTCTGGCCACTGGTATTCCTCTCTCCCAAAGAAAACTCACAGCTGTCTCACATTACTAACTAAAGCAGACTCCTAAGGGGAGAGATTCCTCACAAATTACTTGTAAGAGCACAACAGCATGGTTCAAACTCCCAGAAGACTTCTGGTTACAATTATATAACAATACTGAAGTCCATTGAACTGATTGCTTAAGCCAGAAGTAACCTCGGCTGATGATGAGCTCCCTTGTATGTTGTAGAAATCCTACGTGGTAAATATTCACAGGTTTTGCACCCACCAAAGCAGCTCCCTGCTCCCTCAATAGCAGGAACATCAGTCATTCCTACCCTAAAGGAAATGGTCTGGGAGAAGGCAGAATGAAAGAAATTTCTTTTTTTTTTTAGTTTAAAGAACACCTCCTTGAGTACTCTGAACAACTCATGAATAGCAAGTAACATTATTATTTCTCTTCCCCCCCACTGTTTTTAAGCAGAAAATTTAATGCTAATACAACCTGAAGGTAGCAAGGGAAGCTTTTGTTTGTTTAGTAAGTGTTTTTTAAAGATCCTTTTAAAATAATACTTTATAAAGATATTTTCTTTGCAAGGTTATGACTGGAAAAGACCTGGAATGGATACAAAATTATCTCTCTCCCTCAGGTACTGTGTTCAGAAACAAATGTGAATTGTGTTCTATGGGCAATCTGTTGACGTTTTTTATTGTTACAGTTGTTGGATCAAAAAAATAGCAGAGGTAGTGGAGCAGGCAAACAACAAATGGGAATTTCACTGAACTGATTTTGTACAGAAAAAGCTTGGTACACAGTGCCCTCTTTGTTCCACAGAGAAGAGTGCATCCCTCTAAACCTTGTTGCAAGAAGTAATTCTAGCTAAGAAGTTTGTTGAAGGGATGCCAGCCATTCAACTTGGCCTCCTCCTTAATCTTTGTGTATTTGGAAATGCTGTGCAAGTCAGGGCTCCTCCAGGCTAAAGTAGAGACTGCAACAAATATCTGAGCTTAGACATTTGTGTCCCTGCAGGGAGACCTATCAGACATGGATACACAAGCCTTTGCCAGCAGAAGAATGGTTTTGATTCTCTGTAGCAGCACCAAAGTTGTGTTTGCTTCAAATGCTCTTTCTGTTTGAAAGGGTCTTGGAGTTTGGAGCATTTGAGGGACCCAAATGCAAGGATCTAGTGAGATCCTTACTTGTTACATTCTCTGTACCTCTACTAGAGTTCAGCCAGGCTTGTCAGAGATTGGAAATGTCTCTCCTAATTTTCATAGCAACAAGAGGATGGGTCTTTTTGGAGAGCCTTCCTCACTGAAAGAAACACAAAATGCAGACATATTGGGACCTAAGACTTTTCACACTCCAGGAAAGCATGAAGTTTCTGAGTTAGAAACAAATCTGAAAGTAGCCTGTTGCCCAGTGGTGTGGAAATGCATGTGGTGGACAGACTGCACTCCGAATCTATGGATGCGACAGCTGCTGTGCCTGGCGCACACACAGGTGCTACTGAGGCCTCAGCTGCTCACAGTTCCAGGAATTGGAGGAAGAAGAAGCCAGAAGGAGAAAAGAAAACACAGATTGAATAATCAGGAAAAGAAGATAAACTGTGCTGAGTGGCAGCTGGTCTTTAGAAAACAGGCTGTGTAAATACCCTGAAGGCCTTGTGCATCATCCCTGGGAAGCTAGTCCCCAGAGGGGGACTCAGCTGGATCACCATACCACTCCACACTGGAGGTATGTTTACTTCTGCACAGTCTTCAGTGTTTCCTGTGAGAACATTCCCCTGCTCATAATCAGTATCTGCTGACCTTTCAACAAGCAGTGTTTCCCTTCTGTGTCTATACACATCTTTCTGTGCCAGAAAAAGCCTCCAAATAAATTGTTTACTGCTCATCTTCTTCCAAAGGCAAAGGTGCAGTCCAGTCCCACTTTTTACAGTGTTGAGTGGAGAGACCAGTGACCAAGTAACAGGATTGTGCATTTTGTCTTCAATGCATAGGTGACATACAGCATAGTTTCTATACCTGTGCATAATGGAAAAAGTTTGTAGGAAAAACTTGACTGGAATAATTTTCCACATTATATATACTGACAGCTGTACTGTTACTTTTGCAGTGGTAGGGATGGGTGGCTTTTAGAAGAGGAATGTAGCTTGCCAGCAGTGTTTCAGTGCCAGCTGTTAATGTTGCCTCTGGCTATAATTGTGCAAACCATCCTTCAATGAATATTCGACAAAAGGTATCACCAGTTTGTGCTTCTGTTAACCCATTTTCTATTATCCCATTTTGTGTCTGCGATATCCCTTTTTTTTTTCTGTTCATCCTTTGCTGTGTTTCTCTCTTCTTTCTCTGGCCTTCCCATGGTTCTCCAGAAATGTGCTTTGTAATGTTCATTCCCTGCAATTCATTTGTGCTGGTGGATTTGCCAGGCCTGGAGGCATACAGAAGTTTTGGCATGGGCTATGATGTGACCTTCAGTGATCTTGGCAAAAGAACTGACCCCAGCCTGGAGCTGTGGGTTTCCTTATAGGGCTCTGCAGAGGCCCCACAGAGCAGGGGTGACCAAAGGAGAGGGACAGCTGAAATGATTTTCTATCAAACAGTTTCTTTGTCTGAGCTGAGGTTTGGACCAGAAGACCAGTGTTGCCGAAGCAGCACTAAAGTGCCCTCTGGCCCTGCTTGGCACTTGGGCTGTAGCTATTGTAGCAGTGAGACATTCATCCTGCAGCATCCAAACCCTTGGTCTTGCACTGTCCCTAGGTTTCCACACACCTCTTCCATGCTTTAGGTACTTGGCATCACCCAACAACTGGTTCATCTAAGGAGCTATCTGGCAGAAAACTTTCTTTGACTGATTTATTCTAGGTAATTAATAAATGAGAAACTGTGCCTAGTGCAGTCCACACCTATGGATGCTAAATATGAGCAGAAGCAGGGAGCACAGTGCCTGTAGAAAAGCAGGCCACATCATTTTCTCAGTCTTGCCTGAGAAAGTGGGCTGGGAAATCATAATGAGGAATTAAAACAATCCTCAGAGATAGAAGACAGCCTTGCAGGTGTTTGTCAGTTTCTTGTTTTCTTGCAAGAGGAGGTCAAGGGGTGGTGTACACCACTGATGAATGATGGTGATGTGTTAGTTTACTGACCAGTCAGAGTTTTACCTTTCTGTACTTTGGCGTGTTGGTCTATAAAAGAAGATCTGAGGTAATAAACCTTAAGCTCTCCTGTTAACTCACAGGAGAGTCCATGTCGTACTGCCTCGCCATTCCCAATAGAGCGACACACACCAATGGCCTGTCAAGCATTTGGCAATTCTGTAGACATGCTGTGCTTGATGCCTCACATGACAACATCCCTGTTCTAAAAAATCGTCATCTTTATTTAGAAGAGATGTGTTCCATGGCAGAGATCTGCCCTCTCCCCAGAGCACACATGTTACCTGGAGTGTTTATTTTCATGCAGAGGAAAGGAGCTGGGGATTAGCTGTTGTCTTTACTCTGCAGGCAAGCAGCAAGCAGTAGGAACAAACCAGGGAGTGAAAAAATAATGTAAAGAATTAACTGGCACATTCATAAAAGCTGAAAGGAATTAAACACGTGGTGACTCCTGGAATCTACTTCTGAACTTACTGTTCCACTCCTTAGTCCTCTATCTAAGATCCATACAGCGTCAGTTAAGGATCTGCGTCATCCTTTTGTTTATTGGCTGTTCATGGTGCCCACAGACTCTAAATGAGAACAGATAATTATTTGCATTTACTGCAGCACTAAGGAACTTGTGCTGTGTTTCAGAATCTAATTGTTCTAGAAATACAAACAAACAGAAAACACAGAAGCACAGAGAAAAAAAGAAAAATTGCTTTCAGTGTAAGAAGATTTAAGAAAAAGAGCTGGAGAGAAGAAAGCATTATCACTTCCTTTTCATGTATGGGAAGTAGAGCATTAAGAGATCAAATAACTTGCTCAAAGTCATGGAGAAGGTGGGCCAGGAAATGAACCCAATCCATCACTAGCCATTGCTTGCAATCCCATATCTTCTTTAAATAAGGACTCTGCTCTACCTGTGCAGGGAATGTGGTCATATAGCACTAGGCCATAGTCTGAATGGGAGTATAAAACTCCCAGTTTAGAATGTAGGTTAAATTGTAGTTTTTATAAAGGGTAAGAACTAATGCTGCTAATGACTGGCTGTTCAGTTCCATAAATCCCTGAGAAGGACTCAGATCATACTCACTTGCACCTGTGACTTGCCTAAATCTGACAACATACAGACTGTGCAGTCATCTAAATACTAATGGCAGTATTTTAGGACAGAAAAGGAGGGGAACTAAAGACTTGGAGCAAAAATCTGTTTTGAGCTACCTATTTTTTAATGAAGACTCTCTTGAATATCCTTCTGAAGAAAGCCTGTCTGGAAGTTGCTGAGGGATGGAAAAGTTTGTTTTTCCAGAAGCTGAAGTGGTTGCAGCCACTTGTTGTATTGCAGGTGGGCAGTGGGCATGCAGCTGGTGGCTCCTGTGAGTCCATCAATTTGCCACTGTCATCACAGCTGCTGGAGATCCATTCCTTTATCCTGCCCTCTGTAAACAGCAGCTCATAACCACAAAGCATCAGGCGTCTCTGGTCCAGCATCAGCTCAGGGAGTCAGAGAGCTGCTTGCTGAAAGCTGCTCTCTGTTTGCTTGCAGACATGTCAATATTTACTGAGTGAGGCTCCACTTTTGCCCAGCTGGAGCATAACAGCTTTGCCACTCTTGCACTCAGTGGCCCTGTCTTCCAGCATTAACATCAGGAGGTGATGAGTGACTAGGCTGGCCTGATAAATGGGAAGAGATCTGCAAACAGAGAACAGCAAACACTTCCTTGGGGGCTCAGGACACCTGCTGAGAAAGATGTTCTTTTTTTCAAGGATCAGGTAGCTTCTGATGCTGTATCAGGAGAGACCCAGGTGTTGGAGGTGTTGGGTGCTGGGGAAGGCCAAGCTGTTTGCAGGGGTACACGGTGAGCTGTTATGGTGCTCACAAGGGGAAGGCGCAGTGCCACCTCAGATACGTAACTGTGTCACTGGGCTTTCAGCAGAGCCCTGTGAGTGCCATACTGGGGAGGAAATGGCAGTCCAAGAGGTGCACCAGCAAGGCTGACCCCCTCTCCTGTTTCTGATGGGAATAGGGAAGGCAGGATGCAGGACACACTTGTGGGGAAGATGCTGTTGAACTGGAAGGTGCTTAGTTCTCCTGCACAGTTACAGCTGCAGTTCCTCAGTTATCAGATGTGTTTGAGTGAGCCATTATATGCAAATAAAAATCAAGAGGCCAGTTTCTGACATTTGGTGTTCAAGCTTAATTCTCTGGGATTTCACAGCTATTTGTAGATGCTTTAGTGGTAGACTCATTACAGCTAATGGTTTGAATTTGGCCAGAGTTTACCAGCATGGTCTGCTCTGCATTAGGTGGACAATAGTTCCCAGTGGTGGGGACTGGCAGAAGGGAGGGATTAGTAAACAGTAGAAAAGGCTTAGAGACACTGAGGGAGAATATTCTGAAAAGGATAAGCTGTTCAGTTTGGGATTCTTCTAGGTTAGGGGTTTTTTTTTATTTTCCTTCTTCTCCATCAGGACCATAGGGAAACAAATTTAAATGACTGGAAACTGGGCCTTTTTTGTGCAGTATAAGTGACAGGATGGCACAAAAAGTTCTCCAGATTTGGCTGAGACACCTTCAAAAATCCCTCAGAGATGTCAGTTGGTGGCAACATCTCCCTGAGGATTTAGGAAACGAGAGGGTCAGCAAGGAGGATATGAGGACAGGGAGTCCAGACATTATATAGAATCATAGAATCATTTATGTTGGAAAAGACCTCTAAGATCATTGAGACCAACTATTAACCCAGCACTGAATGGAAACAGAAGAGTGCAGAACAAGGGAGGCAGCGATAGATCACGTATTGAAAGAAAAGCTATAAACAATGAAAGGAAGATAGGAAAAAATGGTACAAAAATGGGGAATAATATCGTTTCTGCACTAAGTGAGAAATAGGCAGCTGAACTGTGTATACAGCCAAGCAGTGTCAGTAGCATTTTCTCGCTTTTCTAATGCCAGGCTTTGCATCATGGCTGGTTTAACATGGTGTGGGACTAATGACCCAGAGCTTCAGATTTCCCTTCCTGTTATGGATTTGACATTTCACCTCAGTGGGACCCAGTGTCCCACAGTGATCATGGGGGATCATTTAAATGAATTTTCACAAAAAGGATATGAAACAAGCTGCCACACCAGAAAAGGGTACCAGCAGGTCCACACTCAGTACTATCATTCAAGGAGCAGCACAATGGTGCAAGGATCCTAGCCCTGCTACCTTAATCTAGCAGAGCCTGGGGCAGGCAGGAGCTGCACTGGGCTGCCTCCCAGGAGCAGGATGGA
This sequence comes from Cyanistes caeruleus, assembly GCF_971803275.1. NCBI lineage: Eukaryota > Metazoa > Chordata > Aves > Passeriformes > Paridae > Cyanistes > Cyanistes caeruleus. Next base: position 82,180,282 of record NC_141702.1, on the reverse strand, counting down.
CAAGAGCAGCCAACGTCTCTTCCCCTTTAATCTCTTGTTCCTTTATGTTTTGGTGTAGTGCTTTTGTGTGTAATAAGTTGCATGCTCTGGCACATCCCCAGCCACTGTCCTGGATGGTGGTTCCTCAGGCAGGCAGTGCTGCTGGAACTCCAAGGCTGGGATTTGTTAGGAGGTGGTGCAGGCTGCAGACTCCAACATGTTTCTGATGGCCTATCTCCTCCTGCCCTGCTGGACTTGGCAGGACCAGACCCCATTGGGAAGAAGATGAACCATGAAAGTTGGTTCCCCTTCATTGTCCCTGCTTTCAGTTGTTTTGGTTCAAGGGGTGCAAGTCAGGACAGTGTCTAGGGTTTCCTTTCATCCATACCCTGTTACGCAGTGTCTGCAAGGAGAGCATCTGCACCTGCAAGGTCCACTTGCCTGGAGCCACCGATGCTTTTCGTCTCATGCAGTTGCCACTGAATACACTCAGTTGCTTTAGAAGAAATTGAAAGGGAAACCTATTAACAGTCATCCACAAAGGCCTTATGCTTTCTCAGCTTCCACCATTGCTTCAGAAAGTTTACTAGGACCATGGTAAGGGAATTTAAGACAGTTCCTTGATGAGAAAAGTGGTCACAGATATTCTGTGGCATATTTCTCCATTTAACCCCCTGCTGAAGGAACTCTCAAAGTGGCATCCAGGGGAGCAGCCTGAAGGGTGACAGCTCCTTCTGAAACAAAGTTTAGACTTCAGGAGGGGAGGCTCCTTTTCTCTTCAAGCAGTGTATGAAATTCCAGATAATTTCCTTCTGCCTTGGTGTTTGATGGTGTGTGTGCAACTCCTCCAGGTTGGGAAGCACATAAGGATAATATTAATACGTAAGGATAATATTAATTGCCTTCCACTTCTGCGCCTATTGAAATATGAGGGCTGGGATCCTTACAAATGCTTGTCATCCAGGAAATCACCAGCAAGAGGAACATACACAGCACTGAACTTAGCTGAAGTAGTGAGGCACCAGCTTCTGCATGACTGCATGCTGCAGTCAGGAGTAGTAGTGATGGAAGTATCACACATGGAAGAGCAGTTCAGATGGTAAATGGATGTCAGAAATACACAGTGGGACAAATATTGGAGGGTAGTGAACCTAGAGCAGCTCCAAAGGATTGTGAAATGACCCTTCTCTATGTCCAGCTCTAAGACAAAGCTGGCTGGATCTATGGTCCCAAAACTCAGAGGAAAGGAGGCTGAATAAAGCATGAGGCCCTAAGCAGAGGGAGCTGCTGGCTTCCAAATTTTCCAAACCAACGTCACTCAGGCCAGCATGTCTGCTTGGGTAGAAGTGTTCTTCTCTTGAAGTCAGAAAGGGAAAGGGAGCAAGAGAAGACCTGGAAAGCCGAGCTGCTTGCCCTGCTGTGCTGGTTTTGGCAGGAATGGAGTTAATTTTCTTCATTTGTACGGGGCTGGTTTGGATTTGTGATGGAAATGGTATTGATAACACTGGGATGCTTTCTCTATAGCTGAGGGCTTGCACAGCATCAAGGTCCTTCCTGCTCTCAACCCCCTGCCACCAGCAAGGGGGCTGGGGGTGCACACAAGTTGGACAGGGACACAGCCAGGACAGCTGACCCCAGCTGACCAAAGGGACATTCCACAACATACATCTTTGTGCTCAGTATATAAAGCTGGGGGAGGAAGGAGGAAATGGGGACATTTGGAACTGCTGTGTTTTACATTCCCAATGCATCGTTACCCATGATGGATCCCTGCTTTCCTGGGCATGGCTGAGCATCTGCCTGCCTATGGGAAACAGTGAATGAATTCCTTGTTTTTCTTTGCTTGTGGGTGTGGCTTTTTCTTTCCCTATTAAACTGTCTTTATCTCAGCCCACAAGGTTTCTCACCTACTGAAGCTGAACCATGACACCTGCTCACATGTCCAAGAGGTGACATGCCAGTGGTAGCTGTGACCTGTTGGTGATGCACCAGTGGATATTTGGGCACCCTTTCCTTTCCTCATCTCTATGCTGGGGAGAGGATGCTGGACTTCCTCACACCTCCTCCCTTGGGGTCTTCGCAGCAGGGCAGGTTGTGATGGCTGGGGAGCACATACGGCTGTGGAAACTATTGCTGTTCCACGGGACGCTGTTCAAGGACTCAACCCTTTGGTTTTTCTTTCATGCTCGTGACAGCGTCATTTTCCAGAAGCTAGTGAAAACAGGATATGATGACATCAAATGAACATCTCTGATTGCTTCTCCCAGGAAAACAGCCTATGGGCAAGGACCCTACAAAGCCAGGAAGGAACTGCCAGGAAAAACAAAACAATCTCTTAGCAGTGACTTCCCCTCCAGCTAGGGAAACCTCTGCCATGTCTTCCATAACAGAATAGCTTTTATCTCCCTCTTCATGTCACTGCACAGTTCAGGTATTTGAATACCAGACACGCTTTGTATGTTGGTTTGCAAGAGTAGAATTTAAGGGTAGGAGAAATAAGCACAGAGTAATGAGCACTTTAATACTGGTTGTTTCTTTCTGCTTCTCATCGTCCACTGAGAGATAGCCAGTTTGGGAACCTGCAGAGGATGCTGATAAAGAACAGATAGGGCTTTAATTTACCAGAAAGGCCATGGGTTAGTACTCTCTATTAAAGGGAAAATCCCCTTGCCTTTTTTTTTTCCTAACAATTACTTGTAACTTTGCAGGTTAGGGACATGTCATATGGGCTTATTTGCTGAGCTGTAGCTCTTGTGCCATGGAGGCATGAAAGCCTTTTGGGCTTGCCCACACCAGCTATCCAAAGGACATAAAGAGAAATTGTCCTCTTTCCTGGGAATCAGTGGCTCTCAGAACAAGTGAACCCTCAGTTGCTTTTCTTTTGCTTAAACAGAGATACAGGCTTGAATCAGTATTAGAGTGAAAACAAAAGCTGTATGTTCTTTGATTATTAATCTTTAACAGAAACCTGTAAACAGTGGACTGTGGGGATAATGCTGTACTGGAGATGGTGCATTAGTGCCTCCAGGATCTGAGATACAGGCTGATGTATTTGAGTGTTGACTTCTCAGTCTCAGGGAAAAAATATTGCTGCAGACTGTAGGAAAGGTGTCTGGTTAGCTGCATTTGTAAATAATCTCTCTGAGAGGAGACAAAAGATCTCTTTTTTTCTTTTTTTTTCTTTTAAGACCATCATTTTTTCTTTCTGTCATCATTAATACATTTCAGGCCCATAATAGTACTGTTAGAAGAATTAGGATTTCCTTTCTTATATTTAAGATCTAAGAAGGGAAGGAAACATTGCTGTCTTTTATTGCTTTCTGTTTGGAGGAAATTTAGTTGCTTAAGCTTGTTTTGCTTCCCAGATTTTCAGGCTCTGTCACACACAGGACATGCGTACCCCAGTATCAGTGTTTAATTGCAGCATAGCAACTGCGTATAAACTCTAACAGGGATGAAGTAACAGCAAGACAGAAATCCATGGAGGCCTGTCAAGTTCAGTCAGGGGCCTGAGCAAGCTTGTTAGACCACACTGCTGCAGCTTGACTGCTGTTGATATACTCACTGCTTGGAGCTAGATGAGTCTGCCAGCGCACCATTCCCTTCTCCAGCTGCATTTTAAAAAGGAACATCTTGGGAATCTCTCTGCAAAGTCCTGGTATAATGTGCCATTCTTCACATTGGACAGGTTTTCCAGGCTCTCCAGCAGCCTCAGATCACCCTGAAGTTTTTATATCTCTACATTTTTTAAGATAATGAATCACAAATCCATGAAGGGAACTCAGCTCCCCTCCTCACCAGAAAAAATAATTCTCCAGAATCAGAGCAAATGGTGACCTGTCCCACGGACTGCCTCCAACCAAGGGCTCAAACACCAAGGGTACAGGAAAATGGCAAAGTAGCCCTTGCTTGAAATCAGTGTTGCTCTAGAACCAACCCCCTGAAATATGTCACAGACTGGCTTTACCCACTGGTCACCTCCTGACAGTCAAGTATACTATGAGCTGCTTTTCTTGACCAAGAATTTCTATTCCTGGCCCATACTATGCTTACTGTAACAGAGCCTTGATCTTTCATTAAAGAAGCAGAATATGAATACCTCCTGATCACAGCCCAATATCATACGTGAAGGAAAAATGCAACAGAAAAAACCACATATATTTTCATTGCATTGTTTCAACATGCAATTTGCTCAGTTCTCTCTTTATTGTGCTGAATAATTTCCTATCACTCCTCAAATACTTGCAGGCCAGGATTCCACTCCTAATCAAACTAGGCTTAGGCAAACTAGATTTTGTTTCTGCAATGTTTTTCTGCATAGTATCTCCAGCCTCCTAATCATCTTTGTTGCTGTTCTTTGATCTGCTTTTCATTTGTCATGATTTTTCTGGTAAATGGGATTCCTCGAAACGAGGCAATATTCCAACAAATGCAATATTCCAGACATAGGGGCCCTGCATGTCCCATTGTGTGTGTGATGTTGCCCTCAGGTGGTTACTCCAGAGAGAAGATGCAGCCTAAAAAAAAGCCTTTGATATTTCAGGGGAGATATGTAACAGCACAGGATCTGTGGAAAGGAAAACTCCCTGCTCTCAAGTGATGCCTTTGCAGCAGAAACCAGGACTACACTGGCTTTTTCTGACTGTTGATTCTCAGATCCAGTTCTCTGCATTTAAAGTGTATTTCCTAATGTGAATGTTGCTGTGCTTAGAGAGCAGCAGGAAGAAGCTCAGCTTTGGTGAGCTTCTACACAAAGCTGAAAGGGAATCCTAAGAGGCACAAGGATTGAGAGACTTTCACCATCAACAGCTTTATTAGTACTAATTTTATCACTACAGCTACTTGTCTTGGTCACACTTTCCAGTAATTCTTTTTGTTTCAAAACTGTCATCATCATAAAGTCAGATTTCCTTTTTGATTACACAACACCAGGTGTTGTGTAATTCCTAGATTATAATTCACATGAAATCATGGAAGGTACCAGGAGGTGACAAGAGACTTTGCTGAAGGTCTAATTAGAAATTAATCATACCATCTCTTCCCTGACTCAGCTCTTCACAAAGCTAAATCATAATTCTCACTCATTCTCTTCTATCACAGCCTCCACTGTCTCATTGATTATGATGCTATTTTCTTCCTAGCCTTTTCTATTCTTCTTGCCCCTCCGTTAGGGAAGTGATCACGCCTATCACTGATATCAACATAGAGATACAAAGCTGATTTGTTTAGAGATTCTTATGGTAGTATATACATTCCTGACCCATTTAATAGACAACAATCTATTCTGGTTTTATTGTGCTCTGCACTGAGCTTCCTCTCTCCACACTACACTGCTGTCCACAGAGGTGCCCAGAGCTTTTCCCGCACATCACCTCTAGCCCCAATTTTTTTCATTTAAATATTAGGTAACTGAATTACATTTTGCCAGTTTCCCTTAACTTATACTGGTAGAGATGTTCCATCTCCCATCACTTTGTCCCACTTACCTAACTTTTGGTTCATTCCTACTGAATGCAAGTGCCAAAACTCTCACTTGATTTAAAAGGAGTGGCCACCTCACTGAACACTTCATCCTCTGGATATGGCACAAAAGTAAGCTCTAATCTCCCTAATGGCACTGAAAATTTTGCCACTGACACCAAAGGAATTGGATCATTCTTGGCTACTGTGTCTCAGCCCTGATCATGGGAGTTGCCTTGCAAATCCCATCAATCCCTAAGTGCTAAGAAATAGATGCTGTCTTCTATATTTTCTTTCACAACCTCACTTCAGTTCCTTGCTTCCCACACAACCAATGCTTGTACAATTGCTTGGTGTGTCTATAGGTGTGTCCTCCTAGTAATGTCTTGGTCTGTTTGCCAATTTCAACAACTTCAGCAAGCAGAGATTTCAGAAATAGTTCTGAAAGGTGTTTCTACATGTTTCATGAAAACTGATGGTTTTGGGAGGTGCAGGGGGAATTTTATAATCACACCTAGAAAGAACAAAGTCTTAGAACAACTCAGAAAGTTTTTGTGTTTGTACTTGCAAAATACAGTCTTTGTGTTTGCAAATAGTAGCTGCATTTTGCAAATACATGTAGAAAATGAGGCTTCATTAGTTTTGCTGCTCGTGGAACTGATTATTAATCTTTGGCAAGGATTCATCCTGCAAGCTGCTGTTGCCAAGTTTTCTTAAGAGCCACTTGCAAAGGGCTTTATCCTTGTACATTTTTGGAAGGGCCAGTAAGTTATGTATGCTGGGATTTTACTTAACTAAGTCTTTGCAAGAATGCTGAAAAGATGAAGGGGGAAAAATATACTTACAGGTTTGTTGATAGAGTCTTGTTTACCATATTCAGACAGATATGTTAAAAAACAATTCCTGCCTATTTTACCAGCTGTATTTGTGAGTCCTCTTATAGGGCTCAGGGGCCATAGTGCTATTTTCTTTAGGTGATGTGTCTGCAGTGCTGTTATTACATTATACTCAAACATGCCTGCTTTCCAGACTAGCTGTTTTTAATGAAAAAGGAAAATCATATCCTTATGTTAGAAGTTCAGCTGATTCAGTCTTCATTTTCTTAATGCCTCTGGACCAGAAAAGCTTCTTCAGATTACTGTTGTTATACAATGTAGGCATAACAACTAATAATGGACAGCAGGGCTACCATAGAGAGAATAAATAATTACTCAGAAAGGAGACCATAAAAGCATTTCCAGATAGGTAGTGCACCTCACAAAAGGGGGGGAAATAATGCACAGAATCAGAGCAGGAAAGTCTTCAAAATTTCCATTGAAATGAACAGATCATGAGACCAACTTCTCAAAACACACATTTTCTCTTGTGCATTTCCTCAGGCCGGCAAAGGGAGCTCACGCTCCAGCAGCCCCTTGGCTGCCTCCCAAATGAATTGTGGGAGCCCTGTGGGTGCCTAATGCTCAGCTGATATCTCTGCAAAACCACACTTAAGTCTGGGCTTCTCATTTCCCTCTGAAGCCCTTCGTTATAAGGGCTAGTTTTGGGGTGCTGCCTATGCGGAGCTGTGGCATATCAGCAGGACAGAGAACCTGCCTCTCTCCTCCAATGCACCTATCCCTTGCATCCCACAAATCCCACTGATGCTCACCAAAAGCCACACCAGGAGTTTGCTAAGATCAGGATGGAGAAAAGGAACTTGGGATTTGGCCTGTGATAATAGTTAGTATTAAAGAATCCTCAGCTGCAGTAAATCCCATTGAGAAGTATCATTCTCTGCCACTTCTTTTTGCCTCAGCCAAATATGATAATTGCTTTTTTAGATTTTATTTTGTAAATTAGATAAATCATTGAGTATAGACCCCCTACACATACTGATTTATCAGCAACCTTTTGTTGAAGACACGGCCTTTGTTTCTGCCACCAATACCTCTGTCACTGCAATAATGAACAAAACACCCAGGATAACATCTTTTCATAAGACACTTATATCTATACTATTGCACAGATCTTGGGACTAGTCCTTCCTTCAAATGCATTTGACCAGTTGCATTATGTGTTTTTAATGATTTTTGCTTTCTTTGCAAGATGGTAATTTTACACAGCTTGGAGCAATGGTTGCAGGAGATACATAGTGCCCTACCAAGAAGGTAAGACAATAAAAATAGGAAAATTGACCAGGGTTTAGATTTGTTTCTCTACTGATTGGATGGAGTTTCCTTCTATATAAGCAATTTCTTGTGTCCAGGCTGCTGTGAACCTGGATTAGCTGGTGCACAAGCCCACAAGCCTCCGCCACACTTCCCAAAATGCCAGCAATGTGTACAGATCCAAGTGGGCTCTGCCTCATGTTACGCTCCAAGATTAGCACTCCTTGTGCAGAACAGCAGGACCCATGTCCCAGAGCACACAAAGGACCTGTACACCCGCCTTTCAGTGCTTGGCTGGGTGCACAAGCTGGCACCATCACGTTTTGCACACCCAGGCTCTGAGCCTGAGCTCCTGGTGCCTGCTGCCTGCTTCTCATCACCAATATTCCTGAGATTATCTCTGGGGTATCACTGACCTAAATACACTGGCTTGAACTTGAAAGTTGCCTTTGTTTTTAATGATGCCACGTCTCTAAATCCAGCACACGTAACAAACTGCCTGTTTCCCAACAGCTGTTGTGTAACTCAGCTCCCCACCCCCAGAGATGTTGCCTGCCATTCATTTAATGGGCTCGGTTTCACTGGGAAGTGCCTGGGGGAACCTCTTAGCTCCCTAATTAGCAACAGAAGGGGCCAGTCCTGGAGGTAGCAGTGAAACATTGTGACGTCTCGTGACAATAAGGGAGGCAGAGAAGGGGCCGTTTCCAGCTGGGAAAACATTAACCTTTATTCAGCTTGCAGTGCAGAACAGAGGACTGAAGAGAAACTGTTGGAGGGAAGATACTGGTAGAAATTATGAGGCATTCTAGGCAAGAAAAGAGCGGGGGAGGGGAGGAAATGAGAGATATTATCCAAGTTGTCCATTGCTCCTGCAGCCTGGCTTTTATATAAAACACCGTGGAGAAACAGAGGCCTCATGAGCTGGCTGCTGGTGGAGACAGGAGCTAGGCATTGCTGCGATCTGCTCTTAGATGTTTGAGCTGGCTCTTGTTAATAAGATTCAGGAATTAACAGCTTGAAAATGCTTAGGAGCTCAGTGTTTCCTCTGAGGATGTGATCACTGAGACTAAGGACAGAGCTTGCCATTCAGCACTGGAGTAGACTTTGGTGCAAAACAAGTCTCCCACCAGCCAGCTGAATGTCCTGTGACCTTACAAGGAAGGGAAGCGCCGTCCATTGACGGTATGGTGATGTGCTTGGGGCTATTCCTTAATCCTCAGGACACAGCAACATGTGGTAAGCTCTCTAGTTTTTCCCATGAAATTCCATGTCTGGGCAGAGCTTTTTTCATACTCAATTGAGAAGAGTTCTGGGAGTATGGACAGTCCCAGCTTGGATCCATTGGACCTTGGGGGCCATTTCCCTTTGGAAGTTATGCAAGGAAATACATTATTCAGTATCTCTGGACAGTGGGAACAAATATCCAGTGAAGCAAAGGAAAGCCTTGTCAGCCTTAGGGACCTTCCTTAAAAGCAAAAAAGAAGGTGAAATTTGCAGACAAAGTGAAATTGTGAGGCAAGCGGGGTTGCAGAAGCCTGGAGGAGCAGAAGGGAGATCTTAAACTTTCAGACATCACCTTGCCCTGCAACGTCACTGGCCAGCAGCTCACTGGCAGTGACCACTCCCCAGGTGAGCTTGTCCCTGCTATTTATAAAGATCCCTTGTTACTGAGCACCATCTGCTCTCTGGTTATGTTCTTAAGACAGTGAATCTGATTTTATGCATAAAAAGAAGAAAATTATGCAGCAAAGCATTCAAGCTGTAAGATGAAGAGCAGCACATTACAGCTGCGGCTATAACAGTGAGGGCATTGCAATGACTTCAGAGGTCAAAAATAATTTCAGAGTTGCAACAGCATCTCAGGTTATAAAAAAGCTGTGCTCAAAGCTTTCTTGGTCCACTCTAACCCGTGTTTTTGAGCTCATTTCATAATCAGAAATCATCAGCTTTTCTTCTTGTGTCTCAGGTTTGGGTATTAATAGTATTTATGGAACTTGGATTAAGTTTATATGCAATTGGAAATGAGAAAGAAGATAAGTAAAAAAGAAAGGTGCCTAAAAAAAAAAAAGAAGTGGAATTATGCATACTAGGAGCTCCTCCCTCCCACTATTGGGCACCCAGCATTTTGCAGAACTCCTGCTTGGCCTTTGAGTGCTTTTTCCAACAGCAGTGAATGGTCCTGGGAGAGCTGGCAGGTTATGTTGTGTTTGGCTCCACCTGCTCATATCCAGCTGCTAAACCAGCTGAAAAAATACTTTATGCAGTTCCATGTGCACATTTTTTGTCATTGCTGCAGAGGTGATCCTGCAGATCAGTGACAAGAGCAAGACAAAAACATAGGAAACAAGCCCTCTATTAGTATGTGATTTATACAATGGAAACATATGAAATCCTCTAGTAAAGTTATACCAGTGGGAAAGAGACCACAGGATGGTAACAACTGAAAGTTTAGATGGAGATGCAATGAGATACAGTATATAAAATATATAAAATATATATAATATATATAAAATATTATTCTCTCTCCTGATTATTTTGTTCTTTTTGTCACTGTTAGGGTCTTTCTTTCCATGCCAGAAGAGCAGCTATGCCATCAAAATCACAGCAATGTGACAGAGGCAGAAAACTTTCCAATAGTTCTCCAAGGAGGCTTTTTAAAAACACATTTGCTGAGACATATTTCACTAAGGGATCCTGCTCCAGTACAGGAAGATGCTCTGAGATATTTGTGAGGATCCTTTCCTTTGGGATTCCCCTTTCCACTTATGACACATGCATCAAATCCAGTGGAAGGCAGCCTTGCTGTCTCCAGCAAGTAGTTTCTGCCTGGATTTGTGCATTTTGCCCACTAGAAGTTGTGAGAGAGGGAAAAAAAATACTGCTTTCCACCAGACAATCTGCTGCAGCATCCCAGAGCAGGACTCTCTCTGTGAGTCTTTGATCTTTGTCCACCAGAGCTCACAGAAAACTCCTGTACATTCCTTGCATGTATGTAGATCCTGACATCTCATCTATTTTAGATTTATCAGTACCAGTTTGTTGCCTTTTAGGCCTAGGGCATTAATGTCACTAGTGTGATCCCTTAAATCTGAAGTAAAAGGTCTTCTGATTCTCAAAACCTTTTAGAGAGCAGCAACCTGTATCTTTTCTCTGCAGTATGAACTAGCTCTTTTGGCTCTTTTCACACATTCCTTGTATAGATAATTTCATTCTAAGATGTTCAAGCCAGACCCTCTTCCCCCAGCCTTTATGCAGTGCTGAATAAGAATTAGAATTTTGCTATGGTCTCCTGGAAACATCACAGCCTGTTGTACCTAAACTTGGCCCCTTACAGCTACCTTCCACATGGGCTGTAATTCTTTCCTCTAATTGCTAATAATTCTCCAGTCTTCTAATTATAGCCCCTTTGCAGTAAGGGATACCACCTTTCAAGGAGCCTTAAGAGAGATGACTTTTGTTTGGGAAACATAATGTTAAAGGTAAGTAATCCAAGGAGTAGACAGGATCAAAAATAGCTACGGGTGTAGAAATAAGTTGAACTTCAGATGATGGATTTGCAAGCTTTTCTTCCTAATGTCTCTTTTTGATGGCACGGTGGCTGCATATGAACTCAGAGCTCATCACAGAGCTCAATGGTGATGGGACTCCACTTCAAGCATTGCATACTGATAGGAATCGTGTCCTTTGTGGTAAAAGGTGGATATTCCTGGCGTCAAGCACAACAAAGACATTGCAACAATTTCATTCTCCTGGCTACAGTTTAACCCAGAATTTTGGGGACAGGATAATCAGCACGGTATTTTAAATCTTAAAAAAATATTTCACAATCTTAAACTAATTGTTTTTTCCAATATTTTTTATGCCAGCATTTTCAGCCTTATCGTGTCATTAAAAATGAATAATATCTTCAGTTCTAACTCTTTGTCATGCACAACAACCAGTAGACCAAGCTTATTTACCAGTAGTAGAAGAAACAAAGAGTTTCAATTCCAGAATTTTATGGATGGTAAATAGCAGCAAGCCACACTCATGATAAGTGTATTGTACATATTAATGTACAGCAGTGGCCTTGGTTGTGTCATTTCGTCAGTCCTTGAGTTTAAGAGACAGCACTTGTGTCATGGATCTCAAGCCCCTTAAACAAGTGTAAAATAAATTACTATATTCACATAATAAAAATATAATTAAAATAATGATAAATATCATTAAGTTATTGTTATTTATACACTCAAAAAAACCCTCCAAAACACTGTAAGAAATCCTTATTTCTCCTTCCACCTTAAAAGTCATTGACTGCAAAGCAGACTTAGGAAACAAGCAGCACTGATTTCCCTGTTACTTAGTGTTCATGGATAGAAATCTTTTCCATCTGAAGCAGCGTCACAATTTAATTTTTATGACTGGGGCTCACCATTGCCATATCTTTCTCCATAGATGGGGACAGCCAAATGTCCTAAGAGAACTCACCAGAATTACTAAAATTCATGTTTCAAGTTTCCTTGGTTTTGATACAAATGTATCATGCACATGCAATGGGTCCTTCTAGCCCAGTGGCTGCCTCCACCAGTGACCAAAAGGGGAGGTTCAAGAATAATTTGAGAACAGGCCATGGCCATGGTGGCAATTTCCTGGATATCCCCAGTCTCCAGCAGTGGAAAGCACAGGGCCCTCCCAAGCCAGCAAGGATTTCTTGGTGGATTTCCCGCTGGCACCAGGCCCTGCTGTGTAAGACCCCCTGCTTCCCTGGCAGTTTCCAGCCGTCAGTGGTAACCCACGGGGAAACGTAGGGCCAGAACCCCTCCTCAGGTCCACAGTTTGGGATCAAATCCCAGCCTCCCCAGCTGTTGTGGCCTCAGGGAATGGAAGAAAGCAGTGAGGTTTAGTTGCCATTGGAGCCAGAGCACAGGTGTCAGGCTGGAAACGCAGCCCTTGACTGCAGAAGCAATTGGTCAGGAGTGAGGACAAAACCAAGCCTTGTGGCAGAGGTGAGAAATGAAGCCTACACCGTGGGTATACCTGTGCTGGCCCCATGAGGCAAGGCAAAGGAATCTGGTAGGATTAAAGAATCATCCAGGTGGGTTCTAAACATCTCCAGAGAGGGAGATCCCCATGACCTCCCTTGGTTCAGTGCCCTGCCACCCCTCATAGTCTCTGTTGTGGAGTTGCCTCCATGGGGGTGCCTGGCCAGCTCTCTAGGGAGGCCCCTCTGAACCTGGCTGTCTATGTTGTAGCCATGGACTCCTGACCAGGGTCTGACAGCTGAGGAGGAATGGTTGTAATTCTGAAGAGCAGCACCTGCACCACCACACCATAACCATACACTGCTCCAAGTTTTACAGCTAAAAAGGACTGTAATGGTTTGCCCTTGGCTGGATGTCAGGTGTTCAAATTACGTACAAGTGTGTGGGCATTTAGGAGGGAGAAATGTATTGTGGGGCAAAATTATCTGTACATAATTCCTTCTCAAAGAAAAAGTAGCTTGTCCCTTCACTGTACCAGAACTTCTGTTACCTCTCAGCTGCTGCTTGTTCCTTTAAGTAGATACCTAATACTCTTCCTGTAGCATTGCCCCTTCTTACATCCTGAAACACTGGATTTTGACTTTTGGTGCTACTCAAAGCTCAGTCCAATTGGTCACATATCAGAAAGGGAGACATGTCAGGGAATTGTATGAAGATTTTTGAAAACCATACTGTTACAACCCTTGTAAGCTTGCTGCAACTCTCCTCACCTGCAGCACATGGTACCTGTCCCCTTGTAATCACTCATGACCTTATGACTTAGCAAAAAACTTGCTTTAAGGAGAAAGGAGAGGAAAGAAATATCACAGTTTTCTCTACTGAATTACAGTGACTGTCCTGGTAGGGAGGCTGCAAATTAGAAGGTTGTGTTTCTTACCTGCTTACAGCCTGGAAAGGGAAGAGAAGGCTTTATTATCTCTGCCATTTTAATATATTACAGCCTCTCTCTGTCTTTTACACATTGATTTGGGAACTTGCTAATCAGTTAGGAAATAGTTCAGTGACACAGCATGTCACAGACACTGAAGATGAAAAACATACCCAAACAACCTCAGTGAAAGAGCTTGCACAAGAAGAGCCAGCTCTATCTCAAAGCAGTAAACATTTTTTCTTAGTTTTTTTTTTTTTCAAGTTTAATTGCTGTTTCTCTGGGTTTCTGAGACTTTCTGTTTCTTAAGATACTGAGAAAATTTCTGGGTCAGAAGACCAGTCCTATATTTATCATATCACAATGCTAGATGTAGTAAAACCCCTTAAAACTGGAAGTTAAAAAAGAAAACAACCCTATTCATCAGATAAAGCAAAGGAAAATGTTGATTTACAATCTACTTCTACAGAAGGCCTCACTCCTACATGTACAATTATTCAAATAACTTGTTGACAATTTATATAATTATTTCTAATTATTCCTGATTAGAGTCCTTGAATTATGTGATTACATCTTGATGTATGCATCATAAATGCAGAAGGTACAGCCTAGATGATAAGGAAATACAATTTTATTTTTCAATTGATTTATTTTTACTACACAAAAGGACTCAGAAAGTTTAATTTTCCTAAACAGAGGCTCACTGAACTCATCTTTGCTACATTTCTTTTTGTAAGTTGAGTAGTAGAACCTCTTCAGTTATGGAAGCAAAATTCACTGTGCTTTTTAATATTTAGGAAGACTAAAAAACACAGTAGAGTTGTGTGATTAACATACAAGTAATGTGAGCATTTTCTTTCTACAAAATCAAGTCTGTAGTCCTAAGGTAAATGGGCTGTTCCTAGGAGAATATAACCATTAGAAAAGCAGCAGTTAATTCAAAGTTAATTTGTTAATTTCTCTCATAATTCAAATTTAAAATTCATGTTTCTTTCTACTGTAAATTCAACTATGTTCTTATGATTGTTTAGCATTTTACAATTACACTGGTGCTTAGAAGGTTTTAATATGTATCAGATAAGCATCTGAACTTGAGGCATTAATTCAGCTGGGCATACAACTGTGAGAGAGTGGAGGAGATTGCTGGCTCAAAACATCTTAGGTGAGTGGGTGTGAGGGGAAAGGGCAGGTGGGGCCTTGCTCTGGTGGCTGCCAATCCCTGGCACACTGCAGACAATGTTCCACACCTGCCTCTGGAGCCCCAGTCCAGCCCCAGAGTGGCCAGATGACAGCAAGTTCCACCTGGGGGAATGGCCCAGGAAAGCCAAAGGGCACTTAAACTGAGCCATGAGGTAAGCATATGTCTTGGCCCTACCTCCTCTTGGAAGTTCTATGAGCTGAACATTGTTGGAACTAGGAGTGGTAGCTATATTCATTCTTTTCTATATATTTTCTGTCTTTTTCTTCTTCTAATTCCTTCTTCTTGGAGTTTTCAGTAACTTAAAATCAGGTAGGCTTGTAGTTTGCTAAGTTGAATGGACTAAGTTAATACTTTGGGAAATATTTTATGTTGATTGAACGCTGCTCCAAACCGTTTGCTGAAATTCTCTGATTTTCTAAAGTTGCCAGTAAAGATTTTTGCCGTTTTGACCTCTCGAGAAGATCTTGTCAATATTTCTCCCCTGCATCTAACTCAGAGTCCATAAAAAACTGTAAGCCCTTTTAAGAGCCTCATTGTGCAAGCTTTCTGGGGCCTCACAGCAACCTAGCCAGGTACTAAGCAAAGCAGATGCAGAAGAAATTCTGCCTAGTGAGCCAGAATTAACTTGATCTCATTGCTTCTATGCATCTTCCACAGTTGATCAGATTGATTACAGTGAAATATCTTCCTTTTTAAATTATTCTGCCTATTCCCATCCTTAGCTGATGTCTTCTTCTCATTGATTTTACAGGCAGTAGGGAGCTCGATCCTTCATGGTCACTAGCTGTGTAACAAAGATTATATATAATTATATTATATATATTATATATTATATATATATTATATATTATATAATTCCCTCAGAATTATATCTCACAGTGGCAAACCCTTGTATCTTTGTATGGTCCTGAAAAACTGCTGGGTCACAGGAGTTATCACTAGGTTTTCATAACTGTAAGTCCAGCTTCTTGTGCTTGGGCACAACAGTTCAGCGTGACTCAGTAGCAGGCAAGAACGTGGACTGAGCTAAGGACTGCTGATGTAACCTCTGTAGCTTGAATCACAGCAGTGTTTTGCTCCATCTGCATGGTATGATTTCTAATCTTAGGAACAAAACCAGCCATTAAGAAGTCCTGAAGACAAAGAAGAGCTGGATCAGCAGGGAATTGGTAAAATGGAGGGAAGAGCAGATGAGGATGAACAGAGAGTAGCAGTGCTAGAAGTTACAACAGTTCTGAGGGGCTGCTCTACCTGCACCCTCAGCTCTCATTATTTAACAGCTCTGGAAAACCCCACTGCTTTAATTTGACATTCTGGATTATTTCTCTCTGAAATACAGACAACTGCATTCACATGTCTGTGCTTAAACCTTTTATGTCTCAATGGCATCTGACTTCAAAGTCATTTCAGCACTGAGTTTACTCTTGCTTAGCGACTGGCTCTTAGAAAAGACACTACAGAGTATCTAGAGAGACAACAGTTATTATCAGCCTGTTGTATACAACAGTGCTGACATCAAGATTATTCTGGCCTCAAAGGGTGCAAGGAGGTGAGGGATTTTGAAACAGAGCTGAAAGAATGAAGGTGAAAGTCACATAAAGCTTTCCTATCTCTCTCTGGCTTTGCTCCTCTGTATTTACATCCAGCTGAAATGTTGCAACTTGATGCTAGGCTTGGCAAAACAATAAGAGCAAGAAGAAGCTAGCGATATGCCCAATCAAAGAGACTTCCCCTCTGAACTTGTAGAGCAGAGGGGAAGGCAACTGGCACCAGGGTAATGTTTCCTTGTAACATAATGCCATCTTCTGGGCCTTGCTCTGTAAGAGAAGGCAGTGGAAATTAACTTGGGATACAAGTCCAACAGAGCTAGAAAACACATGCTGCCTCACAGCCATGTCAGCACAGACTAAATGAGATTACATTTGCAGTTAGCTACTATATATGGTTTAATAGATTCAGGTTTCAGAGATTTTTCATTCCTTACTGCCTCACACATTGCCATGGAGTTTGACAGTGTATATACATTCTGTGCTACATTCAGACTGGCTATTACTGCTGTAAGCTTTTCCCTCTGGGGTGAAAACCAAAGATGTGGTATCATTAAAGAGCAATTGAGAATTTCTGGGTTCACTGCTGTGTCACTTGTAAGTCCAGGGCACATGAAACAGTGCATTTGTCACTCTTGTGTCATTTCTGCTGTGGATAGACAGTGATAGGATAGACTTGTCCATGAAATTGATGTTCTGACTAGCAAGTGGGATTTTCTTCTCACCTCAATTCCCGAAGGTACAGTCCTGGAGGCATGTTTGTTTGTCATATGCATTTGCTGGATGAGTGGAGATCACTTATATGATTAGAAGTGCAAGATGCTAGTGCCAGATTTGTCTGAGCTCAAATCTTATCCTAACACACAACTGCCATGTAACATGAGGACGGATGAGGAACTGGGAACTTTTCCAAGCTGTTCATGTGAGAGGTTTCTTCATATATATTTTGTTTGATGACAACACACTTGGAAGAAATTCCCCTGAGTACAGATGTTGTATTTTTCTACTTTCTCTTTTTTTTACTGAGGAGACATGGTTTTAGGCAACCTGTTTCCTCGGCTGCCCGCATCTGTTAGGGAGGAATAGCTTAGGCATTACTGCACAGCTACAAACTTCTAAAAGTATGTACTCTTTCTCCTCAGAGGTCTGATCTAGAAAGGATTCTCAGATCCTCAGGGCCATGTGAACTCAGCTTCCTATGGAACAGCTCTTCTGCTGCTCCTGTTAACTGCTGGGAGGGTAATGCTGCATCTTCCCTCACACTGTAATTCATGCCCCTGATGTTCAGAGCATAAGCAGCAGAGATCTGGCTCTCATTCTTGCCCTTGTCTGCAAGGATTTAAATCACAGCTTCTGCCTCTCAGCTGTAGCAGGACTTCTGAGCTGATAAATGATAAATCAGCTTTCTGTTCATTATTTGCCAAGAAGGTAAGAGAGGCAATCCCCAGTAGTACACAGAGTTGACTTGCAATGAAAGCATTAAGGTGCAGTGTTTGCCCACCTTCAGCAGAAGCTTCCCGTGGCCATGGGACATGTAAGCGATTATAACTTGCATGCCATACATGCTTTAAGGGCTCTCCCTCCAGAGGTTCCAGCCATGGTGATTATATTGGATCTGAAATGGCACACAACATGCTTCCTTGGTATTACTGTGCCTGGCTGGAAATTCTCAATGTCAGCTTTTGAGGATTTTAATATTGTGCATTTCTACCTTCTTAGTAACAGACGTACCTGATACCGGTCACTAAGAGATATTTTACAAAAAAAAACAAGCTTTGATTGTAGTTCAGGTCTGATATGCAAATTGCTCAGATACAGGGTAGGTAGCTTTCCTTACCTGCAGTATATATGACTTTTGGCATTTATTTCCTGCAGTTAACTGTTAAACAGCAGCTGTCCCACTGTATGAATGCTAAAAAAAGTACAACAGCTCAGTATTTCTCTGTCCTGACAGGCCCATTTTAGAAGCCCTCACTTAGCAGCTTCTATGATTCATGGCAAATGGAACTAATTTCCGTGACTATTAAGGGTCATTTGCAGAGAGTTACACATAAGACAGCACAGGTTTGCAGTGAACACTCTCTGAGAGCTAATTTTTCTGCTGGCTATGGTCTGTGTCACAGCAGCACTGTGACCATCTGTGGGTCTTCCTGCATCTGTGTGAACAGAAGCACTGTATAAAACCAGAAAAGGTTAAGTGAAAAGATTTACTGACAAGGGAAATCTCTTAAATCTCGTGAACAGCTTTCTTCCTTTTAACGTGTTAACTCCAACCCAAAATCACATGATGGTAGGAGCCTTTGTTTTGCGTCTTGCAGGACATGTGTACATTCCAGATAGAAAAGCCATTTCAGATGCTTGAGGAGGATGAAATATAAGGCTGCTCAGTCAGTTTGAGTAATTTTGTTCTAAAATTTAAAAATGGCATGATCTGAAGTTTTTTTCTGAAAATACCCTAACACTTAGCTGTTTTCAAGGCAGGACAAAACATATACATGAAAGAAAAACTTTCAGGGCTTCTGGGCTTCCCTCCCTGGATAGCAAAGAGGGCATCTAGCTTTGTGCATAGGGTAGAGCTGTCACTGAGACCCTTATCCTCTAACTGTCCCCAGAGAGCTGCAGTGAATGCACAGAAAGGTTGCACCTACTTAATAGCAATGTGTGAGGATCTCTCATTTTTGCAGCCTTGTTCTTTGGTTTGAGGCATGCTCTGTGCAGGCTGAACTTCACCTAGAGGCAAGGCACTCTGTGCATTTAAATGATAAGCAAAACAAGTAAACACAGAAATAAGAAGGTGATTAGCATCATTAAAGGGATTTGCAAACTCGGTTTGAACTTTCTGCAATTACTTAATGAAACAAATTCACTACAGTTTCTGTTAAATCTTTTAGATTGTCTCAATCAGGACTGAGGGGTGTGAATAAGCAGAGATTAGTTGGGTCACTGTTGTGGTAAAAAAACCGGGTAGTGAGTGCTGACATGGCACATGTGAATTAAAGGGACTTCTAATCCTACAAAGGAGAAGAATGCCCTAGATAACCTATTGAATTGCCTTCCAGACTTAGTTTGATGTTATCCCCCGTGGCTTCAGGTCTGCACAGGCCACAGGTTTTTAAGGTCAAATGACATATGGTGTCAGCTTGGCCAGCAAAGGATTTTTTCCCTTCAGTATTTTTCCTGTGCTTTGTTCATGTTTGTTAAATTCCTCCAGAGCCTCCTGCTTGTTGTAACAGAACTCACCAGTGCCAGCTTTTCATTACATTCTTTTCAATAGACTAGTTTGTTGCCCAGAGCAATAGCCTGAGCAAGTCTGGAGACTGAAAAGACCTAAAATTAAAACCCTGCAGAGAAACTGTCTTTGTTCCTTCTCAGAGAAATGAAATATGAATATATCTTTGCCAGAAACTAAGGAACCTATCCCACAAAGAAATGACAGTGCTCTGTCCCTCTCCAAGAGGACCCAAGAGGACAGGATGCAGCTTCAGACTGTGAGAACCAGGAATGAAAAGCAAAGTGCCTGTGTCTTGCTCTCTGTTCTCTCACTGGCACTGAAGGGAGCGCAGGAGCTGTGTGACATCAAGCAGAAAGCACTGCTGCTGTTTGGAGATCAGCTTTACTTAGGTTTCTCCTTTCTTTACGTTTCAGATACCAAGCTTTCCCACAGCATGGATTTCTTTGTTACAATGATGTGTACCCAGGCCAGTGGACTGCACAAGCTGCTCTTCTGCACAGCAAATAACTGTGCTGTGAGAATCATTCATTTTCTGCCACGAAGGCCATTTTTCAGCAGCTTGGCAGAAGGAAAGGGCCTGCAGAAGAGTGGGATCAGCCTATTTTTTCATTTGGCTTTAGAACTATTTCTCAGAATACCTGCAATTTTTGAAAGAAAACTCACCTGCTCCCCTTTCAGCACCCACACATGGTGGGATGCCACCACGGGCTGTGACTTCTTGTGCATGGCCCCTCTTCTAAAGATGTATTTGGGTTTTAAATGCGTTTGAAGACAAATGAAATGGTAACACCCTTTCAGGGAGACACACAAAGGCTCAGGAGAATGATGCCACATGAACTGATTCCCAGACTTTTTTCATTTGTAGGCACATTCTGCCTGGTACCCTTATGTGGCAACTGTGATCAGAAAACATCTTGAGTCAGACCACACCTTTATTTCTTTATTGCTACTTTTCTTTGTCTCAGGACAGTTTTAAGAAGTTGAGGAACAGCAGAGTTCGTTTTGATGCTGGTCCTAGCCCTTAAGGCAGGCCTGTGGAGGCAGCTGGGATGTGAGCTGAAAAGTACTGTACAGCTCTGACAAATAGATGTTTTTCTTTGCTTAAGCTTGGACCTTGTGTAAAGCAAAGCAATATTAAAACATGTGGTGGCAGCTTAGTTGTGACATAATCCTTCTTAAATTGGCAGGTTCCTTTTTGTCAAACTCCCCATAGTTTTCCATTGTTGTTTTTTAAGGGAGGGGAAGCATCGGAGCAGGATAATGTGTGTTTGGAAACTAAAAGTGTCTTAGCAGATCTTGTAGGATTTGAATTGAAGCTCTGGTGAGAAGTGAGGTAGTTCTCTGCCCCAGAGCCAAGAAAAAGACCTGTTAAGAACTTCATGGTACATTAGGTCATTTATACTTCATAGATTTATTAGCTATGCACTTTTTCTGTTCATCACCCATGATGCTGTAGGTACAAAGCAATTCTGTAATTATCTGTAGGTTTGCTTATCTGGGAACACCAGCAAATTTGAGGAAAAGCTTTGCTACCTATGCATAACTCTAGAACACCTAGCAGAAAATTGATACCCTCTACTATGGCAAGTTGAGGAGAGATTGAAATGACATTAAACACTTTATCTAGTTCCAGGGCAAAGAAAAGTGCGTAAGAATATCTTTGTGCCATCTGGGAGCACTGAATACTTTAGAGAGCTGCTTGTATCAGCCATGACATCTTGGGAATTCTTTACACGCACTGCTGCTACAACAAAAGTTTATTTTTCTGATGATACCATTTTATAATTCCCCTTTCACAGGGTACAAGCATTTCTTTTTGTTATTTGAAAGAAGAAACAGTTTCTTGAAGTATTCTTGAGAGAGACTAAATAAGCAGTAAAAGCCTGCTCTCTGTTTCCCTCTGTCTAATTACAGTCAACTTTAATGACTGGTAGACTGAGATGTAGTAATTTTTTGTCTGGGATCTGATCTCATGCTTTTTATGGCCTACTGTAGTCCCGAACTGGCCCAGATAAATAAATTAAAGGATGTGCTGTGAATTTATTCAGACTTTTGTCACTGAGTACTCTTTGGATTGCAGACCAACATACAAATTCCTGATATGAACTGTTGCTCCTTTGAGCTGTGACAGAATTGATCTTTGGTAATCTCTCAAGTGTTACTCTTAAGAGCAAAGAATTTCTAATCCAGCAGGATGATATACAGTCTCACTGGGGCTTGCAGTTACTGTGCACATTGTTTAGATCATTGGGCAACGGGGACTTGAGTTTGATCAACAGGTGCTCGAAAGATCTTTGGCTTGACCTCAGAGCTGGGCTAAAATGTTAAAACAGTTTCTTTTGTTATAAATTTCTATCTATGACATCAGACAGGCCTAATTATGGCCACATTGCCACATTGCCTGTAAAATCAGGAAGCCTGTATGCAGTCTGGAGGAAAAATATCACTAATAATATAATAATTATAATAATAATCACTAATAATAATAAAGAGAGGAATATTATGTGGAATACATAAATTATTTCAAATTGTTACCAGACATCTTCGCTGCAGGAGGATGAGATTCTGCCTCTGGAAGAGGCCATTACTGACTGCATTTTCTGGCCTCTGCCTCTAAGGAAATGTGTCTGATGGGGCTCTGAGCATTTAACACCACAAACTGGTCTAATGGCTACTGGCCAGGCTGCAAACAGATCCCCTGGATCCCTTTGGCATCACCTGGGGACTCCTAAGCACCTATCCAAAACTGAACTGTGATACGTGACTCTGTCAAGTGAAACCTTTCTGGTCCTTGCAGAGATTTTCCTTTGTTGCTTGTAACCTTGTATGGGTCCTGTGGGAATGCTAACTTATGTCAGTCAGGATGAATCTGTACACTTCCTTCTTCGAGTCCTGGTTATGTTACAGAATCTGCTTTATTCTAAAGGAGACTTTTGTCTACGATAGGTGCAGAGTATCAGGTGAGCAGAAGACAAAGAGGGATCACTTGGGTAGTAGCTTAAATTAATGCTTCTCACTTCCAGGTTGGAGTTCCTGATTCTCTCATTAATTTCTTTGCCGTTAATATAATTCACGTTCTATTCCTGTATACATTCCAGAATCCATAATGATAGTAAACCCCTCTCCTACTTTACTAACCTAATGAAATGCAAAACAAGCTAACAAAACTTGGTGGAACTGCAAATAAGCCATTTCATATGATATATGAATAAAACTTGTGACAACTGAATTTTCTGTTTTGTCCTTATAGAAATGGCAATGGGACAAGTTCCAGTTTGTTTGAACTTCTGTCATTTATTATTAATGTGATGTGTCTGGCCACAGTGCGCCAAAGGCAGCAATGTGAATTCCTGGCAACGCAGATTTTAATTACTAAAGATCATAATTTTGTTCCTTGTTCTTTTATTTTTAGATTATTCTAATGTATTTTTTACCTAAGGTTCACAGGAAAAACAGGTAATTTGAAAACATTTTCCGGTAAATCATATTATTTAGCAGCTGTTCTGAACTTTTCATTTGCCTACTTAAAGGTACATAAGCCAAAATCTTCAAAGTGTTCCATCCTTATCAAAATTTTAAGTCTCTATCTTTTGTTGTATTGCACATAAGGTTACACTCAGAGTAGTTTTCTATTGTTGCCTATTTCTTACTTGTCTCATTCTACAGAATATAGTTAAAGAGCTTTCAGACTTGGAGACAGCTTAGGACTCCAAGCGTGTTGGGACTGAAACCTCATGGCAGAGTGAATGCGTAGAAGTGTTTTTCAACTTTTTCTCAGATTTTGTTTTATTTTTCCAGTTTCCTGTTTGTTATCCTTCCATCCCATTTGCACCAATGGTGAAGTGTAGAATTCAGCTTATTTTCTTGGATTACTCATTCATTAGAGTGTAATATGTTTCTTGCCCTGCAAGCTCCAGGATCTTTGCTTGTGTGAGTAACTTTTTTCAAGTCACCAGAAAGAAGGGTGCATGTCAAGTAGTTCCCTCTATCATACATATACCATAACCATTGTGGAGGCATTAATTCTGACAAGGCATTGTAACAGCAAAATATGTGAGGCCTTGAGATAAATTTCACCCTTCAGTGTGAAAACTGACTTTGAAGTACAGTTAATTTAATAAAATTTAATGTACACTTAGGTCCGAGTATAGATCAGTGATGAGGTACAGACTTTGACTCTTCTGCGCCATTTTCTTGCAAGCACTGATGTACCGACCTAAAGAGGTCAGGCTGCAGCACTCTATCTATTTTGAGTGTCCCATGATATGGGTGAATCCACTGTATTGAGTTAGAACAACTTTTTTCTTCAGGTCAGGTGATTGAAAACATGGTATTTTTGAAAGATTCTGCTGAGAGTTTGATACTTGAAGCTGGGGAGCAAGCTTTCCAGGATGGTAGTCACAGCTTGGGATGCTATTTTCATTGCTTATATGCTGGGTTTTTCTTCATTAAGCTGATGCCACAGCCTTACCCGTCTCTGTTTTCTCTGCTTGTAGATCAGATTTTTTTTTTTATTATTTATTTTTTTTTTTTTTTTTTAATTTTTTTTAATTGAAGGGGCTCAGGAGAGTATTCTTGGACTGAAAATCACTGGATGTAGACTTCCCTGCTTTGGTTGTCTGTAAAGTATTTGCTGCAGTTCTGATATAACCACAGTCCATTTTGAAAGGGCCATCCCTGAGGTTTTCAGTATTTGCAACTCTCTAAATTCTGTATCAATATGAACAGAAATAAATACACTGATCCTTTGGTTCTTCCTGAGATTATCCCATTGATGTAAATGGCACCTTTCATTAGAAACAGGTTTGTATGACCAGGTCCTTAACTTTTAATCTTGACCCTGCAGATACTCTTGAACTGTACTGTTATAATAGTTGTGCATGAGTTGAGATGCTTTAAACATTAATAAGCCTTTAAAACAGAGCTCACTGAGCTGGTTCTGCTATAGAAGACATGACCTTTCTGGGAGCTTGGAGATGTGTTGGCATGCTGAAGATAGTCTTTTGGAGTACTATGTTACACCAGCAGTAAAATCTACCTAAGGGCTTACTGCCATATTGGTTTATTAGTGGCTATATCCATAAAAAGAACACAGGGTAGGGATTGGAACATGACTCTTTGGTAACAAGCCATGATTTGTGCTATTATCTTTGTGTTATCTAGCATCATGAATGAGTTTTAAACTGCAGGCTGCAGAAGGCTGTGCAAAGCTTGAAGAAAGACATCCCTTTTCTGTCTCAAAATAGGACTTGGTTCAGAGGAAAAAAACAGAGACATGGGAGCCTGAAAAGTGGATCATTGCTGCTCAGTGATTGCTCTGCCCTCTGATTTCAGATTTCCCGTGCATCATTTTGATGGCACTGTTGCACCGTTGGTTGTGGGGCTGCAGGAATGAAGTGATTTGGAAGATATCTTGCAGTGAGCCAAACACCTGTTCTGAAAATTTTTCTTCTGTCCATAATACAGTTCCAAAACCTGGGTTACATGTAGCAGAATTCCTTAGGTGGGCTGGAGTTTTGTGCTGGGACAATAAGTTTAAGCTGTTCAGGAGCTATTTAAGCAGGGACAGTCTGTCTCAGGCCACTCTTAGTGTGTTATGCACTTCAGCTACTTTAAAGAGCATGCTTGTGCTGGTTGTGGCTGGGGTAGGGTTCATTTTCTTCCCAGGAACTATGTTTTGGATTTCTGCTGAACACAGGGCTGATAACACAGAGATGTTTTTGTTATTTTTGAGCAAGGCCTGCATAGACCTGAGGCCTTTTCTGCTCTCTGTACTGCCATGGCTGACAAGGAATTTGGGTGTGCATGGGATGTTGGGATGAGACACAGCTGGGACTGCTGACCCTAACTGACCAAAGGGATATTCCATATGTCATTCTCCTCAGGATATGAACTGGGGGGAAGGAGGAGGAAAGCAGGGGGATGTTTGCAGTAAATGTATTTGTCTTCCCAAAGACAAATACAGGGCACCTGTGATGGGGCCCTGTTCTCCTGGGGATGACTGAACACCTGCCTACCCATGGGAAGTGGTGGATTAATTCCTTGTATGGCTTTGCCTGTTTGCATAGTTTTTGCTTCCCCTATTAAACTCAATCTCAATCCACGAATTCTCCAACTTTTACCCTTCCAATTCTCTTCCTGGCCCCTCTGGTGAGGGGTGAGTGAGCGGCTGTGTGGGACCTGGCCCCTGGCTGAGGTTAAACCATGGCAGTGTTTTTAAGAAATCTGTACGTGAAAGAAAATGGTTTTTTTACTTTTTGTTTTGTTACTTGGCGCTAAAGGGGTTAGCAAAGTCCAAGAGCACAGCACAGCTGATTTGCTGTTGCTCTTACTGGGATACAGGTACTGTCACTTGCTGGGTTCTTTCAGTGCAGCTTTGCTTGAACACATGTGGCACTCTGTGAGAAATGAGTATTGGTACTCAAAAATTAGTCGGGGGTAACGGAGGGCTCCTTTTTTTAGGAAACTGTAAAATTCTTGGAGATGTCAACATTTTTGGGATCAGTGCCTTACTTTAACTGATGAAATGTATGTTCTGCCTTGGAGGTGGATATCAAGTCTGAGAAGGATGTATCCTATGAAAAACATTATAGCACTGTAAGGAAGCATCATCTGCTTTACTTGAAAGGTGGCCTTTCTAGTGCACGCGATCCCAAATGGAGAGGCGTGGAGTCCTAGAGGCCTCTTATCAAAATGCCTCAAACCTGGAGGGCCAGAGGCAGAAGGAGAGAGAGATGTTCCTCTAGAATAAAGTAAGAAAAGGCCTCCGTCCTGTGGGCCTTTTGCAGCCACAGGTGGTGTCTTTTTTGCTTGGTGCCGCTGCACCACTTTTCCCTGTCCCTATTGGACGTCAGCCCTCAGATCCACCCTTTTTGCCCCTCAGTTAACCCTGCGCCCTCAGCCCAAACCTTGGGTCTTGTTCCTGCACCTCTTTGAAGCTATGTTCAATAAACCAGTTGTTGAATTGTCAAACAAAAACCCATCCCTTTGTCTTAAATTGTCAGCATTTTCTACAGTATGCTCCGGGCTCAGAGAACGTGGCTCACTTTCTGGGATCTCCTTGCGGCACACGCTGTAACAAAGTGATGCCCTGAACAGGACCTTCTTGGAGAGAGGACAGATCCCTGAGAGCGACTCCAATGATGAATCGGCTGACCCATCGTTGCTGGATGTAAGACACATTCGGGTAAGCAGGACCTGAGTTTTATCGGGTGCCACAGGGAGAGCTGGCACCCTCCCAGGCGGCAGGAGGACTGGCTCTGCTGATGACGCCCACAAAACTGTTGCAGGACCTGCACCCAGATCCACCAGAGAGCCACCCAGGATCCAGGCTCCTTTTGTTTAAATCTTGTGGGTGGGCAACTCCTTTTCATCAAGGGTAGCCATGGGGAATGTGTTGTCCAAGGCTGAAAGGGAGGTATATGTGCGAGTTAGAGAAGTTCTGATCTTAGGGGGGAAACCGTTTAAGGGGAGTTTAAAATGTTTTGTTCATTGGCTGTTTAAGGAGTTTCCTAATGTTTCTAGTGACCCAGTTTATCAAATGGCATTTTGGGACTCTGTTGGGGAGAGGCTTTATTTTTTGCAAATGGAGGGGTATGTTAAGGGTTGCAAAGTTTTATCCCATTTTTTATTTGATTTATGGGGCTGTTTCTGTTTTCATAGTTCAGGTTTGCTTTCCCAGTTTGCACAGTTCTGCCTCCCCCCGCCCCTCCCAGCTCCTACTCCCACTACCCCTGAGAAGGGGATGGGAGATGGAACCTGCTTAGTATACAGGTGAGCTACCTGCCGTCTGTCATCTCCCCTCCCTCTCTGTCCCCTACACTGGTTGGTAGTGACCATGCCGCCCTGGATTGTATCCCAGCCCATGTTTGGTCTTCCCTCGGTCCCGTTCCCCCACCCGATTCAGTGCAGGGTGGCGCCCATTCCGTGAGGGGAGCCGCCATTTTGACTCGCTCCCGCTGCCCCGGCCCCACCACACGCCCGCCCGAAGCCCCAGCGAGCGGGCGTCTCTCCCCTTTTCCCTCTGTCCCTCCAAGGTTGAGGCATTTTGCTAACAGGCCTCCACAGAGAGGGGACCCACCCATCTCACCATGATCATCTCATTCCACAGGAGCACAAATCCTTTTTTGATCAAAGGCAGTGAATAGGATAAAATCCTTTCCTTCCCTGTGCATCAGTCCAGTGGCAGTGGCCTGCACTGTAGCTGTGACTCCGCAGCTGATTTCTTTCCAGCTACTGGGACTGAAATTTTTTTTGGTCTTCTTATGGAATGCATCTGAACGCTTTCAAGCTTATTTCCAGAGTAAATGCATATTTGGTTAGGAAATTTAACATGAAAATAGATGTCAGCAGCTGAATTTAAATTTTTGTATATTTTGCAGACTAATTGTAGTGATACAGTACACAGTAAACAATAATAGTTAATAATTTTCTGTAAACAGGACTAATATTTTGTTTTCTGCTTCGTATTATTTTTTTGAAGTTGCATACGTGAAAAGAATATTGTGTTCCTAAATGCATATTTTTCTTAAATGTATACTTAATTTTTTGTGAAAATGGACAATAAAATAATAATTGTTTTGCAAAAGGCATGCAAAATGTGAAAGTGCTCTGATATTGTCAAAAAAAATGGGGACATAAATAGTTTGGGAATTAAAGTAAAGCTTCTTTTCATGGGAATTGAGTCCTTCTCCTTGTTCTGCCCTCCTCACTCCTGCTGTACCTGAAATCTGTTCAGGTGTTGTATTTGAAATACTGCGGGTCACAGGGCAGCAGCTACTGCTTACCCCACTGGGATCTCTGCAGTCAAAAGCTGCCTTCCTGGTGCAGCATAAAACAGCTCTTACACAAGCACATGCTGCTGAGGCCACTGCTTATCTTGGGAAATTCAGCTTCCTCCCATCCCCTGTCAGTCTTCACCTTTTTGAGTATTATCTGCTGCTGAGTGTTCTCATTTACAAACTACTTGGAACATGAGTCTCCATAGAGCAAATTATTTAGAATTAGACCTGGTAGCAGCTTTTTAGATGCAAATCAGAGGGGAATTTATGTTCATTTGGTTAGGACTCCTATAGTCTTAACGAAATGTGACAGGAGTCCTGGCAACAGAAAAGCACAATGACTCTGTCAGTCTCCAGAGAAATGAGAAATCCAAGGTAGTGCCTGCTTTCCCAGATTCCAGCTAGAATTTTCATGCAAATCTACTAGGAAAGAGCATCACGTTGCAGAAGTCCCAGTGATCTGGCACCAGTGCCAGTGCCGCTCAGGCTCTGCAGAGCCCTAGATGGAGGCACCAGGTGGTCTGTCAGTGTTGCCTGGTGTGATTTTGGGGTATGTACAGAGGACTAGGTTAGCCAGGGTACTGGAGCTGGACAGGAAGGGCTAGTATCTGAGATTTCATGTTCATAGAAATAAACAGACCAGAGAGAATAAGAAAAACATTATGTACTGAAACAGGATTCTTTATTTCAGTGCAGTACAAAGAAATGAGAGTTACTTTGCTTTGAATAAAGTACCGAAACTAAAAAATGGAGCAGATAAAATACCTTTGTGTAGTACTAGGAATCCTTGGATATTAAAGCAGTGAAAAATGATCTCTATGATTCTGCAGCATTAAAATCAATATCTACATATCTTTAAATTAATACATTACCACCTTGATTTATGTTATATCATTGGTAACTTAGTTTCCAGAAGTATATTACCACTGACAATGCTGTCTTAGCCATCAGTCTTTCAGCCAGTGATTTCCTTACACTTCAAATGCATTGGTGGAGAAGCAACACCCTGTACCAAGCCGGCTTTCCAAAACATCAGCAAAATCAGTCTCTTCATTTTTCTTCCAAACAAATTAATTTGATCAATTTTTTTAATTGCATTGAACTTTGGTTATGAATAGTAATACTGTGAACAGTGGGCCCAGTTCATAATCAAATAACATAAACTCATTGTATTAAGGTCATAAGAATTGTTTAAAGAAATAAAAAAGATTGCTACATTGTCATCCTGCAGCACCAAACCCAATGGCTGCTCAGGATTGGGCTTTTTCAATTACAGCTTGCATCAGGACAGGTCATCTGTTTTCCTAGTAAATGCAGATTTACATTTTTAAAGATACCAAAGCATACCAACACAGTGGTTTGCAGCAGAGTCAATGGCCCCATTTACAGATTGAGGGACAGTGTTGTTTTTTTTTTTATAAAGAAACATTAAGTGCACAGGTATTGCTTGAACCAAGCCCATTGTCTAAAGGAAGCACATTTCTTGCCAAAATAAGTCTTTACGTATGAAAATGTTTTTATAATGCATTTGAATAGCTGCTGTGCAAGTTATTAAAATCATGTGTCTTGCAGCTTACACTTTGTACCAACACAGAGAAATGAATAAACATGCAGTAAAATGTAGCATTGTTTAGAAAATAATGTGTAAAAAAACATTCAGTATCTTATATTAAAGCATTTACACTGCATAGGCATTCATATAAGGATATAGTATAATAAAACTTATCAAATATACAAGCATGCAGCAGTTGCCTTATATTCACAGTTCTAGAAATGACCACACATCGATTTCCTCAAATATAAACTGGATTATCCAAAATAGATTTTGCAGCCACTCTCTGTTGCAGTGGCGAACTATGTTCTCATGTGCATTGCAGATACTGACCTATATAACAGGCCTAAGCTATGCTGCTGTATTGTACACATCTGTGATAAATACTGTGTTTTGGAATAGGAAGGATAATGAGAAGTGATCCGTACTTCTCATAGCCAAACTTGGAGACTACACAGTGCTTGAATTGAACAAAATATATACACATATTAATTGTATTCTCCTTAGAGAGTAATACTGTAACCTTGCCACATATCTAGCTACTGCATAAGCTGGCCATGCAGTTTTCAAAATAAGTTTAGACAGATTTTTCTATTTGATATTTATTCCATCAGAAGAGGTATAGTAGGAGACATATAGTACATACCCTTTTTGCTCTGCAAACTCTACACAGGATTCCTGATACTTTTAGATTGTGTTGGGAAATACAATGCAGTGCCAAAACCATACTCAGAGATTTAAAATGTGTTTGCAGATAGATCTTCTTTCTTCATTTGCTCTTTTGAAGGTGGTGGTGTTTTATATATGATGGTGAGCTTGGACCATCTTAACTATCACATGACGACAAGTACCCAGGTTAGACCCCCTCTGTGGCCAAATGCCACCCGGAGGATAAAGCTGAGGTCATGTGGCTTGAAGCTGTCTGTGGTTTTGACTCGCTTGTTATTGCCTAGCTTGGCAGGTTAACCAGGAGTGTGACTTCAGGCCAACAGCAAACAGAATACCTGGAGTCAAGGCTTGTGTTAGTTGTGCAAGGTTTGCAAAATTGAGCTCTAGACCCTGATACAGGTTTTGGGTGTGCCAAGGTGAAATGTGATTGAGGAGTATGTATTTAGACCCTTTCCCTGTCCAGGTATTTTTCCAGTAGTGCCTGCATTCTGCTTTTGCCCTGATTTCTCCTGTCTTCATACATAGTAATTTGTGTGTCTTTAAACATTGTGTGCATGCACTTTCTTCTTCTGAGCACTTCAGGTAAAGCTAGTGGAAGTAACCTTGTAGGATGTTACAGCACCAACAATGCAAGTTGCAGGGATTCATCCTTGTATACAAGGCAGCAGCAGGGGATTCAGAAACAGCATTCAGGAAACAGCTTGAAAGGGAAAAAGGCAGATGAGGCAGAGATGTTGGAAACATTTGCTAATTTGCAAAGTGGAGTATGGAAAGGGAAGAAAAGTGGGGCAGTGATTGCTGTTCTCTCTATGAAAAAAAAAAAAAAGTATAACCCTCTCTGGAATGTTTTATTCAGAGAGAAACACTGCCCTTAGATTTTTAAAAAGTGAGCTTTTGCACACATGCAGTGTAGGAATGATAAGGTGAGTAGATGGCTTTGGTGTGTCCTATCAGAAATGGTGACACTGATGTCCCTCTGTGCTGCAGCCAGGAGTCTTTGTGACTTTTGTCACTTTTGTCACTTTTGTCACTTTTGTCACTTTTGTCACTTTGTTTTTGAGACTTTGGTCACTCATTATTCTGAGTCTCTTTGTGTGCATATTTGCATTTTCTAGTAAAGGATATGTGTCCCTTTCCAGAAAGCTGTACTATTTCCTGTCAGCCTTATTTAGGAGTAGGACAGCAGTGGAACAAGTAATTGTGCTAGAGATGTTCCAAGCACTTCTGACAGATACTCCTTTTTCCTTTGAGGACGTGTCTCTGTGTTTATGTGTGTGAGGAGCCTGAAGTCTGTATTTGGAATCTGATACAAGGACATTTGGAATCTGAGCTGGATGGAGACATTTGAATGCTTTTATTGTATCAACTAGCACTTAGAGAACGGGCTTGCAGCTTTTTTTGGTTGTCTTACTTGCTGCCACAGATATTGCTTTTCTGCCTTTCTCCAGACATTTTTTTTCTCCCAGACAGTTCAGTAAGATCTCTGTGGTGACATCTGAAGACACAACTGCTGTGAGAAGTGACTGGTTTTCAATGATTATTTGGCAGCAAGATCTGTAGAAATATACACAAAATCCCATTTTTTAGCCTTCATTTTAAGCTGTATACATTGAGAAATGGACATAAGACTTTTAATGTTGAAATCAATACAGTTCTCTGATTCTTCTCAGTATGTATCTCTGCATACTAAAAGCAGCAGTTCAGATGTGGGGACTGTCCATTAAAGTAAGAGTTTTGGTTTATAAATTCCACTCTCATTAATCTGAGGTGCTGCATTAGCTTCTCATTTATATTCCCAAGTCTCATTTGTTGGCAAAAATGAGAATGCCTTGTAGTTTTGATCC
This sequence comes from Cyanistes caeruleus, assembly GCF_971803275.1. NCBI lineage: Eukaryota > Metazoa > Chordata > Aves > Passeriformes > Paridae > Cyanistes > Cyanistes caeruleus. The sequence goes on along the minus strand of NC_141702.1, from coordinate 82,147,982 downwards.
TGATTTTTTATGTATTTTAATATTTGTACTAGGTTCTTTGGATTCCTCACTGGAGCTACCCTTTGTTTTTCCTCTTCACAGGGAAAATTCTTACAGTCTAGTTTAGAAATGTCTTTGAAGAATCTGGATATTGTTAAAAGCAGATGTCACAACTGTCTTGAGCATAGTGAGAAGGAGGAGAAGGAGCTCTCCTGAGAAGTCTGACAGTTTGCCACAAAGAAATTGGTACAAAAGCTGTGAGCCCCAAGTTCCCACAGAGATGCACCATCTTGTGAGAATTAATAGAAGTCAGATGCATAAGATCTTTGCTTCCTTTAGAAACCTTATCAGCTCTAGTTCTAGTAGCAACCTGGCCTTTTCCCTCAAAAGAGGAAGCAATGTTACTTGCTTCTTTCAGCTCTCTTACACAGCAAAGAAATCAGTTCAATTCATAAAGATGAGAGACATTTGACTTCTCACCTTTTCACACTGAAGTTAGCCACACATTTCAGTCATTGCAAATCTGGCTGAGTGGTAAAGAGTGGTTTATTCTAGAACAAAGGAAGTTCACTAGAAGAGGTATTTATATAATCAGAAGAACCTCTACCTCATTTAAGGCTTTTCCAAGTATTCACCCCACCCCTACCCTCAATCTCTTTTTCCAGATTTTGCATGTGTGTCTTTCCAGGTGAAGAATTACATGAGGCACCTGGAATTACGTGCTTGGCCTTCTTTATTATACTTTCAGTATCTCATTAGATGAGGGATCTCTCAGAGGGCAAGAACATGTTGAACAGCCAGCAGTTTTCAGAAACAGCAGGTGACTAAAAATACTTCATTTTCTTTGCTACTCAGGCAATGACTAATGTAAGCCTGGACTGGGTTGCTGAAGAAGTAGGAGACAATAAGAGGACAAGTTAGATGAGAGGAAGCCCTCTGACCTTTAGAAAGAAACAGCTATCATTTCCAGAAGCATCTTGCTTTTTGTCAAGTTTCAAGTAAAACACTGAATAGAGGTACAGTGTCACTTGAAGAAATACAAATAAGTAATACTTGCAGAGTAATTTAAGAGATTATTGTGAAGTAATTGAACATTGAATGAATCCAGTAGAAAATATTTGTTAGCAGGTCAGTCAATAAAATGTTGGTCTACAAACTTCTCATTTTACATTTCATATGCTGTTTTGCTTAGACACTATTTATAACAGTGCATGCCTTTAATCTTTAACAGAAAGATTTGTTCCCCATTAAAACCCTCATTAAGTCCCTCAAAGTTACATTTGAAAATAATTGTAGCTTCTAAGTGACTTATAAACTTTATACAGTTAGCTCTTCTGGAAGGATTCCTCTTCCTCATTTGGGTGTGTCAAGTTGGATTGCCTACTATTTGTGCTTCATTTTTACCAGTTTACCAGTAGTTCAGAATGGTATCTGTCTGATGACTGTATTTGTACATTGAGAGAACAAGCAAATCACATGCAAATGATGTGTGTGATGCAAAATTTGTATCAAAAAATATATGCTGTCAATTCTTGCTTATATTACACTAGAAACTTCTAATGTCCAAGGAGGAGTCCCATTTCAAATACTACTTTACTGCTTGGTACCTGCTAAACAGAAATCAATGGGCTTTTAGTCATGTTGATTTCTTTCTGTTAAGCATAGGTTCATAGTTGTTACAGATTCCTTCCTCATTCTGAAAAAAAAAGGGAGTTCACTTGCATAAAGATGAACACGGAGGATGCATAAGAGACACAGCATTTTGCAGAGAAAGGAGGAAAATAAAAATGCAGTCCAGAGCTTTTATGTCAGCATCCAGTCCATTAACTCAAGCTGATCCAAGTTAGCTTGCCTCTGGCTCTTTTTGCCCCCTCCTCCCTACCCTTAATACATTTTATGATGTTACAAGAGGGATGGATTTTACTGTATGAGATTCAGTGTCCACCATGTGTTCACACAACACTATTGCGAAACATGTAATTCACATTATTCATGTTTGTGGCCATGCAGCATAAAATAACACAAAATAATCCTCTGGAATGCTGCAGTTGCTAGCCATTTTATTATATTTTATGTTCTGTAGCCTGAATTGGCCATCAACCTTCTTTCTGTTCTTAAAGGGAGAATGAGCATGATTATTTTACAGCATTAAAAAGTTATTGAGTCTTCCTGTAAAATCACAGCGTAGAATTTGTTGTGAACGAAATAGAGCTGACTACATTACTGTAGCAGAATAATTTGCAGCCAGAATTTAATTATGGTCTTAAAATCTATTTTTAACAGTGTTTTCAGAAATAGGCTGCAGTAGCTTGATTTTTGTCCTACATGTTTTTGAACTGTAGGAAAAACCTGACATTAGCATGTTAATGCAGCTGTATCATATGGATACGGAATATAAATGTGTTTTCATGAAAACCCAGTTTAAGTTACTGTGTTGAACCACTCAGTACATCTGGATTCTTCATTTGGATTCTTTGTAAATTCCTGATTGCAAGGTTGTTCAAACAATTCTCACAGACTTTTTTTGGAAGTCTGTGCAAGGTTAATCTAAACAGGAGGTACAATAGAGAGCTCCACTTTATTATATAGGACTGGAGTTTATCCATTGACTTCAGCACCCTTCAGAGCGTAAAGCATATGAGTTCTTTTCTTGTCTAAACTATTTTGAATGAGGTCTCTTTTACATGCTAGTTTGGCAAGCTTCTAAGGCATTTGTGCAAAGTGATGATCCAAGAGCAACCTGATTCAATACTGAGAAATTCATAAATAACATCCAGCAGTAATTAAAGTGAAAAACAGCTAAGAAAAGCAATCTCCTACAGCATCAGTTGAGCTGCTATACTTTGCAGTGTTAGAAGTGGAGCATGTTCACTGGTTCCTTCAACTTGGGAGGCATCATTGTGAATTTTAAGCACACCAAGGATTCATTCTGGTTTCTTTACATAGATTGCATTGGAATAATGATGACTGAAAAACCATGAATATATAATAGCTGTAGATAGAGAAAGAGTGGAAGAAACACACAGCACCAGAAATTACCATCTGGAAACATACTAAACATTTAGTCAATATATTTGTACTAAAATGAAGAGTTAATTTCGAAGACCAGAAAGGTTTTAAGATAACTTAGTGCACTCTACAAGGCCATTCTCAGGAGTCAAGTGTATAATTATCTGAGACCAAGATATTTAGAACTTCAGACTGAAGAACTGGAATAGCCAGGTGATGTCTTTACCATCTTGATGAGAGTGCAATACACTCTTTCCAGTAAGTACACACTAAAGTTACAAAAAACCCTATAAATTTTCTGGATTTTTTCTTAGTTAGGCTTAACTGGCAGGTAACAGAATTTATTTGTTCAGTTTTTTACGTGTGCAAATCTCAACAAAGTAGTAGAATTTAGGTTGCTGGTAATCTAGCAAATAAAAATTTGGAGGCTTTTCTACTTGTTTCTCATGCTCTCTTCTGAACCACCAGCACAGCCTTGATTTACTAGGAGGAACACCTGGCCCTGTATTGGGAAAAATCTATCTGTTCCTGTTAGGGTACAGCTATAGCTAGCGTGCTGTAGAATATAATCCATGCCTTTCTGGTCTTCAAAGAAGAGGTGAGAATAGTTGTGGATACTAGTTCATGCTTCAGGCAGAAAAAGTAGCTGGCCCAAAACAACTTGAGACTTAATATGCAAGATCAGGAAAGTAGCCACTGTGTGATATTTGGACTTCAACCTCTGCTTACAGGAATTTCTGTGATTATGGTTTTGATTGCAGCCAGATGTTAGGGGAATTCAGATTTTATACCTTGGCAGGACAGAATAATTCAACTGTGTTGTAGATTATTTGATAATGAAGGCAAGAGTAAATTGTGAAATTTAGATCTTGAACTATGATTGGATAAAAATGCTCTAATTTAGATGTGCTTGTGGTTTGGCCCAACATATCTCAGTCAGTTTTTGTCTTTTTGTGACTCTAGTTTTAGGTACTAAACTGTAAACATCACAATGTCTTCTTAGGAAGTTTGCTCTATGCCTCACTATTAGATACAGGATCTTTAGCAGGATTTCATGTGAGGAACAGTTAAACAAAATCTTGTATGAATAAGGCACTAGTAAATGTTTGCAGCAAACAACAATTACAATCTATATTCTTTAAGAATAAAACTGTTCAGTTTAGGAAATTGCCTTTAATATGACAGAGTTACCAATGCCAGTAAGAAGGGCTAAGAGAAAGTGCATCTTTTGGGTTATGCCTGTGAGGTCTGTGAGAAACCCCTGAATGCAAATCGCTGTTAAATTAGGAAATAGCCTGTGCAGTGGTGATACCCAGGAGATTGGAAGCAGGAGGAAACTAGTTTAGATTCTGATCCCTGCTAAACTAGTGTGAAATCACTGTAATCGATTTGCTTCCAATTTATTACAGTGGTAGAAGGATCTGAAGCCAAAACTGAGGCTGTTTTAGCAAATCTAGTTAAACAGTAACAGCACTGGCCCAGGCCAAATAATTGGCAATAATCCCCTTAGACAGTTTCAAAAAATAATCTGGTATTTTAAATTTCCTATTTGCTGAAGTCCAAGGATGCACTTTGTCTCTTGGCTAATGTAATAGATCAAGACCTTATGTACTACTTTGGAGCTGATGCCATTCTAAACAGTTATTACAGTATTGATCCATACTTTATACCAAATGAAATTTGAGTCTGCCATTCCATTTATAGGTTGGCTGGACAGTATTGCACATTGCAAGTTGTTCAAAACCACCCAAATTCTTCCATTCATAAAACCAAAATATACTGCCACTTTTGAAAATACTTCTATGTATCTGTTCTTTGAGGGGGGGTCATTAAAAACCAAGAATCTGTTTATCTAGCCAATAAGGAAATATTTGCAAACTAACATATCTTGTTACTATTAATGATCTGCATTTTCCTAGGATTTGTCCAGTAAAACTGTTTTACCATTCATCTGTTATACTGAATCAGTCAACTGTCAGTCCCATTTCATCAATAAATCTTGCTTTGTAAACAGCTTAGCTTTATCGTCTGACAAATTTGTGTCCTACTCAGATATCCTCCATTATTTATACAAGATGTCATTTAAAAAACTTAACATGTTTGCAGTATCCATAATGCAAGCAGGGGAAAAAACCCCTACATTGATTGATTACTGTATATTATTGCCATTAGGTGCTACAGTTAACAACTCCAGACAGGGTTTTGGGGATTTTTTTTTGTTTGCATGAATTATTTTGTATTTTATATAAGGACATGGTATTATCTCAAACTTTAAGATTACCCATGGGGTGATCCTTGGGGACCTCAGAAACTGTACAACTATCTCAACCAGCTTTCAAAAATGTGGTGGCTTTTTGTTTGTTCATTTTGTGGGTTTTTGGCTCACAAAACTGAAGTTATTTGTGGTATAACTCAGCTGAAATTTTCACCAGAAATTAATCTGGACTAATACTTATTCTTAGAAAAACCAAAATCTCCACAGCAAGTAAGTTAAGTACTGATAATCTTTCTCCCATATATACTATACATACTCTAAATTAAATACAGAAGGAAGAAAATCCAGAAATTTCTCCTCACAAAGATCTTTCCTCATAGCAACTCAGGAAACCTTTTTCTTTTTAAATACGTGTTTCTTATCAGTATGTCAGATTATATGCTTTTCTATGTGTATGTGTGAGACTAATACATAGCATGTGTTTATCTGAATATCAGAAAATGTTATTGACTATTGGAGCTGTGCAAAACAGTTTCTGTAAAAGTTGGCAATCTTGAAAGTTTTTTTTGATTTATCATTATTTTTAGTAAGATGATGTAAATCTTTGCAATTGCAAAATAAACAAAGATTCTTTGTCAAAAGTGTGCCTTTGGGGGGGTCATATTTAGTCTTGTGGGGTACCTAGCTGTTAATTTATTAAAATTTCCTAAGCTGTGCTCACTGTAAAATAAATTTGAATTTATTTACCTTATAAGATATGTTTTGAAAGTCAAGGTGGGTTTATAATTTCTTTTTAAGATTAAACTAATCATTGGAATGTGGTTGGGTTTCTTTCTCTTTTTGCCCTCTGCTTTTGAAGTGCGCCTTCAGAAGATGAAAAGCCATCACTGTTGAAAAGGTTCTGTGAATATTTAACAAAACGCAGAATGCAGTTCGCTTTCATGGCTGTGTTTCTTCAATGGAAGCAGAGGCAAAATAGTGAAACATTTTTATTATGAAACTTATTTTTATTATGAAACTATGTTATTACATCTCTAACTGGAGAAAAATCTGTTGCCAAACATTTATGTGTATTTCTTCACAGAGCAAATTCACAATTTTATGGAACACTTGCTTCTTGGTGCAACTTAGTTGTGATTGTAGAGGCACACTTTTGACACCAACTAAAACTGTGGTTGAAAGGCATCACTTTTCTGTCCATGCAGGTGTATTTACCTATATGGATGACATTTTAACAAAAAAATGTCACTTAACAATTTTTATTTTTTTTAGAATGAAAGTTAGGAAAACAAATTCTTCAGGTGTAAAAATCAACAAAATTACTGTATTATCGCTTAACAGCAATTATTGCAAGATTTTGCATAACCCTTGGCCTTTCTAAAAAGCAGTATTTGATTTTGATATGTGCATTGGTTTAATAATGAGTCATCACATATCTGCTGACTCACATGTGATAAATATTTAACTTGGGGAAGAAATTTTCTTGGGATTACAAAAACATAAAAAAAATCTGTCCTAGGTTTTAGCTATTAACCCGGAGATTTTCACTGTTAGATGAAATGCATGTAATTGGAAATAACTATTCTGTTGAAAGGAATCCACAGTGCTTTTATAAAAAATCTCAGAGGCTTTAGGGAATACGACGAATTTGATGAGGCCAACCCCTCAAAAATTCTCATACTGTTAGGAGATGAATGAATTACCAGTTCTGTAACTCCAATGTATTTTAAGGCTAGTTAGAAGACATGGAATAGTGATACTCAAAGTAAATGCTCAAAACCAGGAAGTATTTTTATGACAGGATAGTTATTTAAAGGGAATTATTTATATGGGTGAAATTTTGCTCATTCCTTTACATTTTCTAGTACAGTAAACCTACCATCTATTTGTATGTCAATAATAACTGATCTTAGAATGCCATTTCATAGCTTGAATCTTCATTTTGCCTCAAGGTTTGTTCTAACCAGGTTGGCAATCGGGGAAAGTCCTAAAACAGAAACATTGACACATGCTGATAAATTCAAATGTGGAACATTAAAATTCACATGGAAGTGGAAATGACATTCAGTGTTAGAAGTAATAAGTTTGAAAGTCTTAAATAATTCATATAGAGAATATAGGTTAGACAGATTTAATATAAGTGTGCTTTTTCCTAAAAACATCCCCCCCAAACCAAACTTTTTTTTTCTTTTTTTCTTTAAGTCTTTTGTCTGTAAATATGAAAGAAGGCTACACCCCAACATGATTCTTCATTGCCATACTAAACGGTAAAATAAGTCTTTCTAATTCACATTGCTCATGGCAGTCTTATTTGAAGTTCCTTTATTGAGTTTGTGGTTAAAGCAGTTTGGGATTTTTGTTGGTTGTAAACTTTTGGCATAATGTGAATACCAGTCCCTTTCAAAAACAGCCTTGAGTTGCTTAATGATGCTTGTGCTGTTCCCCGCGTCTGCTTGGTTGATAACAAGGCCAGCTCCAGCATTCTGCGTAAAAGCATTTCCTACCCAATCAAAATTACCTGCAAGCAAAGGCAGGAATAAACAGTGAGTTTCTAACATTAAAAAAACCAAAAACAAATAGAAAACTGATCTCCCTAAAGGCAATCCAGAATGAAACACTACCATTTTCCCCAGTGCCAAGATGGAAATAATTTTTTTTTCTAATACCAGCAGAAAAAAAAAAAAAAAAAAAGCTCTAATACATACCATTCATAGTGAAGATTGTTTCTGGAAGTTTTAACAGTGCTAAGCCTTCAGAAGTGAAAACAGATTCTTCTGTTTATTCAAAACTAACTTGCTCTTCTTTTTACATCTATTACGTTATTACTCCATTTACTTTCTTCACTGGCCTTTTCAGTGCTAAGAATGACTTTTTTTTTTTCCTGTATGAACAATTCAAAGTTCCAAAGCAGTAGATCTTTTACAACTTACCTGTTGACAGACACTATTTGTGGAAAGAAAAATAGATTTTACTGGTTTATGCCAGTTATTACACTCTTTGTTGAAATCTAAGGTAACAAATAAGCACTTTGAATCCTGGGGATTGGAGGGCAAAAAGGATAATTGAACTAATGGAAATCAGGGATATCAAGTGCTTTGGTTACTTTTTTAAAATTTCACTAAAACTCTAAATATTTTAAATTCTACACTTAAAATACATGCAGTATTTTTTACAAACTTCAGCAGGAAGTATTAAGAATTCTGAAGTTGTCAAGGGTGGTAAATTGAAACCTCATCACAAGGGACTATTTTTCCTGTGCTTTCAAGTAAAAGATGTATCTGGTCCTTAGCATCCATTTTTATTACTATAACAGATCATTGATAATTTCTTTCTTTTATTTATACATAGCTAAGGATGCAAGGACAATGGGAAAGAAAAAACCCAACTTGGTTAAGAATCTAGCTGTGTAGATGAGTTCCAAGGGACTGAGATTTGATCCAGCTATGTGAAATAATTTAAAATGGAGTAGAAAAAACAATCTGAGAGAGGGGCAGGTGGGTATCATAAAACCTTCTGGAAATGAGGGGAGGTATGAGCTGCAGTATTGGATGTAAAAAATAAGAATTGGATAGATTATGAGGGGTGTGTTTTGAGCACATCAAGGTGGGCTTTTCAGAGAAGATTTCAGTTGTGTCTCTACAACTTGGGATGTCCCACTGTTGATGTGTGTGGGCTTTGTTTTGGATTGCAGCCTTTGCCCTCCCTCACTGCCTCTGCTGTCACGGGTGGTAAGCCCTCAGCACTGCATCAGTAAGATCCCTAAACCATCCAGCTGCAGCACATCAGATGGCTTTTTAAAATGTCAGGAGTTGCTTTTGAACTCGGTAGTGGTTTTCTGATCCTGTAAGCTTATGCACAACTCAGATTTTTCAAGAGATAGTTTTCAGCCTGCATTCAGTGGGCATTTGATTGGTAATGAACTTTTGTGAGGTGCAACACAGCAATTTTACTTAAATACACCTTTAATCCAAAATACCGGTTAGATACGTACCTAATGTTAGGAGGGTGTCGGAAATGTCTGGAATGGAATAAGTAAATGGAATAAGGCTTTGGATGATGAGGATGAACAGCATCTGTACAGTATTTGCCAGGACTGACCATAGCTTTAGTAATAACATGGGGAAAGGAGAACACTCCATCTTTATTGGATTGCAGAACAAGAGAACATGATGATAATAATTATACCTGCTTCATAAATTGTGTCATATTTGTGTTTTTAGTCTGTTTTAAGATACTGAAAGTAGAATTTTGGTCTTGAGAAACTGATTCAGAGGGGACGAAAAGGTTTTAAATGAGAAGAGTCTCTAAGTTCAAGCATCATCCTGGTTCCCAAGGAGATGAACTGTTGTCTTCACTTAAAAGAAAGTATCATCTGTAGATTGCTCATCTACAAAAGGTTGTTATTTCAGGCTTTTGGATACAAACTAGAATTTCTTGAGATGTGGTTACTTACCAATATACGCAGCTCCGTCGGTCACCATGTATTTGTTACGATTCAGTTTGGGAAGTGAAGTGTTCTTCTGTTCTTTAAGAAAGCAGGCACTCTCTTCCTCAAGGTCAAAGAATTTCTGCCATAAAATAGAAGGAAGCACAGGTTAATGAGAATTGCTCTATAAGACAGAAAAAATACAGTCTGTTCCCCAATCTTTATTGAAAATGAGTTAGTGCTACAGAACAGCTTGAGTTTTTATTGCCAAGCATTAACTTTAATAAAATTTTGCACATTATATTTCTAATTAAATTCTCATAGCTTGTGATACTCCTGCCTTGGCATTCTGAACTATACAAAGTATATGGCTAATGCATGCTAAAAGCAATACACTGCCAGGTAGTAAAGACTATAAAATGTAAAAAAAAACCAAACCAAAACATCTTTCTGCTCTCCATGGTAGCAGCCAGGAACTTTAACTCATTTCTTCATTTTTCAAGGGACATTGGGGTTTGAAGTCTGCTTCAGGATGGGGATTGGCAGACACAGCAACAGTTGAATTAATACCTCTGCAATCACACATTACATAGTTTCCAACAGGAAACTTGACATTTCAGAAACTTAGAAGCTTCTCAGGATTAAATTTAGTATGAAGAGATCAAATCATCCAGGCAACAAAAGGAAAATGTTTTACCCTGGAGCGTGAAGTATGAGCAATATTTATTTGTTTATTTATTTATTTATAACTTTAGAGCGATATGCACTCCTTTTCTGATCAGTACCAGACAAAAATGAGCAAGAATACACCTGCACAACTCAAAAATAGATTCATGTGGAGGCAAAAGAATAACTTGGCTGTATATAAATGTCTGTTCCATGCCACTCCTTTGTGTTTACCAGTTGTCTACAGACAATTTTGTTCTAGGTCATGACTTCTGTTGGCCCTTTGAAAGCACACACCCTTCTCTGTTCAACACTGCACCCAACAGAGCTGAACACTTCCTGCTGCTCCTTTTAGAGTCAGATCAGACATCTGTGCACACAGGATGCATTTACAGGGTCAAGTACACAAAACTTAGAGAATATGGGAATTAAGGTCCCAAGAAGCACAATGGTGAGCTCTTCACCTTGAGTCTGCTCTTCCTGATTGAAGCTTTAATTTCATGACCACATGTGCATAGGACAGAGCTCCCTGCTTCAGCAGCAGTTTGATGTGCAGGTTACTCCTTGCCCTTTGGCTGTGCACTTATAGCACTTAGTTAGTCCTCAAACAAAGCTTTCTAGGTGAAAGTTCTTCCAGTGATCATTTTCTTCAGAATATTTTTATTGAGTTTGCATTCTCAAAACAGTTTCAGTTGAATCCAGTAATTATTAATGCTTATGTGAAGGGGACTCTGAGATGCTGAAAATGCCAGGTGTAACAGGGTTGCAGTGCCCTGACTCTATAATTACAGTTAGGCAATACCAAAACTTGCATTAGCCTGGTCAGAGACCAGGAGAAATGAGGAGATTTTTCATCTAACACAGTAATTACATCTGCATCTCCTTCTCCAGGATGACCACTGGCAAACCAGTATACCCTGCAGCTGCAGCAAGCCATTGGCACTCACTGGAAACTTTCAAGCCAAACTGGTCTTTCCATAGGGATAAGAAAAAAAAGGAAAACAATCAAGAAAAGGCATATCACAAGGATCAAGAGCTAAATTAAAAATAAGAAGTTACTGAGTATGCTTTGTAGGATATATTATCCCCAAAAGAACAGAATAGGGGGATAGGAAGTCATGTGCAGGTGTGTGTGCCATTTTGGTCAGAACCGTACAGAGGTATTGCAGCAGCCTAGCAATTTGAAGTGTAATTTCAATCAGAACTTGTAACAGGTTTCTCTTAAAATTTCAGTGGTTTTGTATATAAACACACACAGTACATGTCTGCAAGACAGTATTTTTTGTACTGAGGTTAGTTTATGTTTTCTCATAGCCAAAGCATAACCAAGAGAGAAAAGGAGTGTTTTCAATAGTTCAAAAGGTAATTTAGTTTATACTTGTTAACCTATTCTTTCTCCTCCATACAAACACATAGTTTTGTTTTACTTTGATCCTGGCTATAACAGGGGAATACAAAAGAAATGCAGCTTTAAAAAGCAGTTGTTCATCTGACATGCTTTCTGAATTAAAAGAGTATTGAGATGGAGCCTATAGCACAGTTTTCAGCCAAAATCAAATTGATACCAGCAAACTCTGACCCCTGGACTATTACTCATACAAAGGTTTATTTAAGGCAGTGGCTCACTCAGACTGGGAAACTTGATGCACAGCACAGAGGTAACTGACTCAGTGCTGTACCTTTACAGCTCTCTACAGCTGACTTTTTGATTGGAAGTTGTTTTTGTATTTTCTAACAGCAGAGACTCTAGCTGGACTATTTATCTAGAATAGATGTCTAGAAGTATATTTTTTTTCTTTCATCATTTAGTTCTTGACAAGATAAATCCTGTACAAAATATTTTACCTGCTGTAGATAGATGGCAATGGATATAACTATTAGGTACCACATACAAAAAAAAATTTGAGTACATAAATAGAATTTTAATGATAAATATGGAACAAGCTAGAAGCTACTTAAAATTGAAGTGGCTTAAACAGAGTCAGCTACATATGGGGTTTTTTGACTTAAAACCACACTTTATGCTGCTTTTTTACTGAGGAAACTTAGAATAACAATATACATTATGACAAAAAAACCTATTTCTAGATATGCATAATATCACTTATTTTGTGTATAAGAAATAGTACTTCCTTTTTAGAATTGCAGTGAATTTTCAAAAAGCCAGAAAAATACACAGGACTATCAATTTAGGAAATCAAAATAATTCAGCAGATTATTTAGAACCCCAAGATCCAAGGTGGCTGATTTCCAGTGTGCCTCAATTTCATAAAAGTGAACTGTACTGCACTAGAAATAGCATTTAACATACATTCTGTTCTGTAATACATTTGTATGGTATTTCTCACTTTCCTGTACTGCATGTCTAATGTGACACCAGGGTTGGTGTTTCTGGTCTTCACAATTTTGAGTTTGTAGTCTGAATTTAATGTAAAATCTTTAGTATTTTTTCTTGTACTCTGCAGTTGACTGAAGCAAAGGTAGATGCTCACACAGCTCAACAGCAAGATTACGTGAATGCAGACAAAAATCATATTTTTGTGCTGTCAGATTCACTCATCTCACAGTATAAATACAACCAGTTGCTACAGTTCACTCTGTTAGCTTTGCTGTGAAAGATCACATGTGATGTTTTGCACAGGCTATCCATCACACCAATTGACTTTTGGCACCAATACTTTCTGTCTTAATTTTGAATTCTGTTACTACTAGGAGTAAGTTATGTTCAATATTTTACATTTCCCAGTATTTAATTAAAGACTTTGATAATAACAGAAAAAAAAAAATTCAGTTGTTATGTTTTCTTCATTCCTTTTTTTAGGGGGGGTGCAATATCTTATATTTTAAAACAATATGGATATACTTACAACTTTCAAACTACAGCTTGGAACTTCCGTGCAAATCGCTTTCAGAGATGAAACAAAGTTAAAAGTAAGGGGATCTGTGTCTCTTGAGAAACTTATGAGAAGTCGTACTTTAATACTTCGTAAAACTAATGCTTCTCTTATCTTCCCATCTAAATATGGCCAGTACCTATGGAGAAAGAAGAAAATACTTGCAGAGAACATTGAAAACTTTAAAAAATTTGGGAGAGCCGCTCCCGTGCCTGAGAGCCGCCGCCAGAGGGCGCTGCTGGCCAGCCCAGACGCAGGATTTTCCCAGGTGTCACAGGTCAGGGAACCGGAACACCGGATCTCCCCGACTGACATCCCTTGTTTAACCCCTATGCATTGGGACCGTGCAGGCTGGGGACTGGAACGCCTTCTGTAATTTCCTCCTTGGCAAACAGAGCTGCTGTGCAGGGTGCCTGCATCTTTCAGGAGCAGCAGATGAGATGGGTCACTTAAGGAGGATGTTATGTTTTTTCCTGATGGGAATTGCAGAAATTCTGCCAGGAATCGGATGGTGGCTTCCATGATGCTATTCTCACAACTGGCAATTAGCTTTGACATTTGGTGGGAGCAGGGCAGGGCAGGGAGAATTAAACAAAGAAAAATGTATGTTTCCTACATTCCAGCAGCATCAAAACATCTGGGCTAATGAAATCTGAGCTCTATCATGCCAGAAAATAATTTACAAGCACGAACTGGGAGCTGGCAGGGAAAAGAAGCTGGGGCAGTGCCTCAAACACAAAGCCATGATGAAGGAAAAACGTTGAAGAATTCACAGGGTGGCTTCCCTGGATCTCCCTAATCCAGTAGATTTCTGAATTCTTCCACCACGAGAATAAAGTAAGGAGTATAGGAGATAACATAAACTGCAACACTGTAGTGCTTCTACATATTAAGATGTTCTCCAACATAAAGGAGAATAGGAGGGACACATACGAAACTGAGGTTCTTACAGTACTGTCCATGATTCTTTCCCTGTGACGGACACTGTACATAATGAGTTTACTGGAAAAACTCTCTCACAGCCTTAAAACAGTTTATGCTTGGTATCAGTCATATTGTAATTATTTTTTAAAAAATTTGAACAGAACAGCTCTAAATAGAAAAGCGTACAAAACCACATGCTTGGTTTGGCTTAACTGTGATCAAATGAAATGCATAGATGAAATAGCAGGCTTTCCTAGATTCTAAATTCATTGTGAGCATTATCAAGAGTAGGAGGGACCAGTGGATACTTGCCTCCTGAGCTGGATGGTTTTGATACACTCTGGCCCCAGTGCTGGGCCCATGAGTGCTTTTCAATGGTCCATAAAAACTGGCTGTTTGAAAATTATGTTGTTTTGTTTGGTTTCAGCACCTCTCAGTTAACCAAACTGCGATATCATTCAAATGTAATCTATTCTGAATCGGGAATTTTCATTTATATGTGTATGCCAGTAAGATAATGAGATTTCCCACACTGTATACAAGTCACAACACATGATTTCTCTCTTAACACACACACACGCACACTGTCATGCTGACTATCTGCACAATACTCATAATATGCCAGTAGTTGTGGTCTCAGAATAGTGTTAGAAATAAGATTCATGTATAAGCAGACTGTTACATTCCTGGGTCCCAGGCATGTGCAGACTAGACAACTTCTGATACCCTTTAACAAGAAGATCGAAAGCTTAGGACCCAGAACTGGAAATGTCCTCTTAGGTCCCAATTCTGCTCCCATTTAAGTCAATGGCAGGACTCTCACTGATTTCAATAAGAGCAGAATTGGGCCCCAAGAAACTGGTGCACAGTAGTAGCTAATCTCCTGTGGGTTCATTTTCTTCAGCAGACCCTACTGGCATTATGGTAACCAGCTGGGCCTGGACTTGGACACTCACCGTTTAGCATTGGTGTCGATAACAATGGGCAAGTAGTCCATGACAGCAATGTACACAAACTGTTTGGCATCATCAATAACACTGTAGATAGCTTCAATATCCAGGACTCTGTCCTTGGGGCAGAAGAGTTTAGGTGAGTTCTGTGAAAGGAAAAGTGCAAATACAGCATTAAAAATAATTGGTTTATTTTCTCTCTCCCTCAGTCTTCTTGAGATGCTAAGTAGCATCCATTATTTTTAGCAGAGATTATTACCTAATACCTTCAGCCATCCTGCTAGAATACTCAAAGCTACAAAGGTGTGCTACTTGCTTATTTAGCCCTCAAAAGCTTCACCATTTAGATGTAACTGTGGGTAAAATGCAGAAGACACAGACTTCAAAACATCTGCTGTCATCAAAGAAGCTGTAATTGAAGTTACATTTCAGAGGATTTTGTTCCAAAGAACTCCAGGACTGGTTTCTATTAGATGGAGTGTTCATATGCTCTTGCCACATGAGCCTGATCCTTCACTTGTGAGCAGGAATTAAATGTTTTATGTCAGTTGCAGTGAGACGCTGCAGTTTTGCAAGAAACTTATCTTTAAAATAAAGCTTCAGGTAACAAATTACCAGTACAGAGCTGGTAACTGGCAAGGCCAGACTGCAGCTTTTCTGCCTTCTATCTGAGGATGTCAAAGGCAAGTGGAAATTGCTCGTCTGTGGCAGATGTGCCCAGGACTTTCTACTTGGCTGCACAAGCAGGGGGAGAAAAGTGAACCCCATTTTCAAGTTGCTTGCAGGCAGCAACTTCATTCCTGGGACAGAGGTTATGGAAGGCACTTTAACCCAGCTGCAACAGGTGTTTTCCTGCCACTGTATCATCTCCATTACTTGCTTGGGTTGCAGATGACATCCAGATGGGTATCTTTCCTTTCGGGACAGATCCCAGGGGTTTTATTATTCGTCCTTAATTTCCTTGATTTCAGACTGTCACTGTGATTTCTTATCACTGACTGGTGTTCTTAAGGATTTACTACAACTAAGTACAGAAAATACTACAAAATTAACCATAGTAAGATTTCAAGACTCCAACACCAGATCCATTCCTGAACACTAAAAAATCAGAACCTCTGACACTTTATCAGCCAGTCTGGAAGATGCGTTTGTTGCTAAGCAACACTAAGCCATGATTCCCAAGTATAACAAAAAAATTCAATGATTGTGTATTATGCTTGTTTTATATAGCACAAACACTGAAATATGTTTTCAAGGAAAGAATTTCAACTCAAGAGAAAAGTGTAAAGTGATTTAAATATAGTTAAATAATTAAATATACTTTATTTCAATTATCTGAAACTTTTTGGAGGTAATTGCACCAAGATGTTATTCTTAACACTTGTATTATTTTCTTGAACTTTTAGGTTCTAGAACAGCTGAAGAAAGAAATTCTTATGCACTTGTCTTTTTCGGATGCATTTGGTATCAATATCAGAAAATGAAAGACTTCTTGAAGATAATTAGAAGAAAAAATCTCAGTAAAAACTCTCACTGTAGCACTGTGCTTTGGCATTCCATTTCTTACTCTGTGGCACAGCTGATCCCTGCCCCACAGCCATGAACTGTTTTAAGACTTGACTCCGTGTTGTGCAGCACTTGCTGTTCTGATCAAGTACCTACTTGCTCCTCCTCTTCACCTACCAGGAACAGGCCTTTATTCTGGCTGGGAACAGCACCTTTCCATGCCACTGCTCAGGGGTATGCCATCCTGAATCCACAGGGAGGCAGCAGTCTGTCTCTGCCCCAGACAGGACTGCCACAGGAGCAAGGGAGCTGCCTGGCTCCTGGGAACTTCTTTCTGATCACTAACTCAGGAAAACACAGCAACATTAACACTCAGTCCACCAAGTCAGTCCCAAGCATCTCCAGGACTTGAGAGGGTCATGCTGGCAAACACTGACACTTTTCTAGTGGGTGAGAAATTTATTGAAGAGCCTGTTTTAAGTAAGGAAGAACGAGCCCAAGTGGCTATGGATACAAATTCAGGTAGCTCTTCGAGTTGGACCTCAGTGATCTGAGCTTCTGAGTACCACTGAGTCCTTCCTTTTGTTTTCTGAAGTGAAATACCAAGAGAAAAGGCTTCCTTGCCCACAGGAAAGGAAAAAATCACAGAGAGGAAGGGAACACTCTGCCAACTGAAAAATAAAATGTAGAGTCTCTCTCCATCTGCCTTTGTCTAGGATCCCAGATTCCTTAACTGGGCCTTAATCAGCTTTCCATTTTGTATTCCTGTCCAGGATCGACTTTCAGCAGGATTTCTCCATTTCTTACAGATTTCTTAGAAAGGAGTAGGATTTCATTTCACAGTGCATTAGCAAAAGTCTGTCTCTTATTTAAGCGAGTCCTTAAGATTCTCCAGAATCAATGGAAGTGTCCATTTTTTAAACCCACTGTTAATTCTGGCTGCCTTAGGCACTCCCACATTTTCACTCCAAAATAGTTCTGTCTGTCCACTGATTGTAGGAGTATGAAAAATCTTGGACAGCAGAACATTTCCTGGCACCCAGCACGTGAAAGAGAACCCTGCCCTGTATAACCACTCACCTGCACTGTCTGATGCCAGTGGCTGTACAACTTTATAGTGTGTTACGTGTGTTGTATTGTTTTAGACATTACAATGACTATAAAGCAATGGGGGTTTTGCCCTTGTTTTATAGAGAATGGAAAATTACTCTCAGCAATTTTATTTATATTCCTGATTTTGAAGGGGTGGTTTACACTCATGTAATTACTCCCAGAATGAATGACACTCCACATCTTCCATCATCTCTATCTCACTGGGTACTTTTTTCCTGTTTTGCTACATCACTGATGAGATGGAGGACTCCATTTCTTTCCATTAAAAAAACATGCACAGACAGTGCTTCCATGGTCAGTGATTGAATTTTAGAAGTTTTAAAATGTCATTTAAAAATAAAGCTGAAGTAGATGATCTTGTACAGAAGTATGAATGCTTTGCAATAGGGTGAATCCTTAGAAATATTACATTGTTAAAAATGCAAGCTCTGATACCAACCTTATTCTGTATCATTTTCTATGTCTGATTAATGGTTCATTTACTCCCAAGTCATTCGTGTTCTACCTATTAGTGCAAATAAAAGAATTTAATTTGAAGGGTCTCTGTATCATTTTCTTAACATGAGTGGTAAAGTGTTGAATGTTACAGAGAAGGGGGAATTGAATAATGCCCAAATGAAATCCTGCAGCACCTTGAGTGTGATGAAGTCCCAGCAAACTGCATTTTATAGAAACCAGAATTAAAAAAAATAAATTGTGATATTTCAAATTTCCAGATCTTCCAAAGATCTTGTGGGTTAAGTAAATTTCTTCCCTTCCCCCCCCCCCCCCCCCCCTCCCCCGAGGATGGAACTTATTTTGTAACTTACCGACACAAAAGCTTCAGATTTTGTCTCATTCAGCTGCAGTGTCAGTTTATTTTGAGTATCATACACTCCATAGAGTCTCTTAGACCAACTCGGAGGTATTTTATTCTTGTACCTTAATGAGCTATACAGGGCAAATATCCTTTGCAAATCCAGGACCAGGCAGCTACAGTTGTATACAATGACACCAAGCTCCTTCATCTGTGAAATTAAAAGTTGGATCATTAGTGATTTTTTTGCTGATGGATCTGTGGAGGTATGCAGCAAGAACACAACAACCTCACCTTAGGTACCCCAGTTTTCTGGGTGTCAGTTTCTTCTCATGTTAAAAGGAAGATAACGATACCTTTCTCTCACAGAAAGTACTCTGTAAGCATCAACATTCTCACATATGAATTATGAGGAAAAATAGTCCAAGTAAATACAGACAGCAGAGTACAATTAAATTCTTTAGCCTTCACATGAGTGGGCACAGTCCCACTTTTCATTTAGGTAAAGGCACATCTCCCGATCATCATAAATCTTGTTTTGCAGTTTTCATTAACTGTACACCCCTAGTACCTAGGGGTTTCATATACCCAGAATTTCATGCTGAATGTATTGTCTGGCTTTTGTAATCATAGCATAACCACATGCTCACTCT
Organism: Cyanistes caeruleus; assembly: GCF_971803275.1. Classification (NCBI taxonomy): domain Eukaryota; kingdom Metazoa; phylum Chordata; class Aves; order Passeriformes; family Paridae; genus Cyanistes; species Cyanistes caeruleus. The sequence goes on along the minus strand of NC_141702.1, from coordinate 82,128,851 downwards.
CTTCCCTTCCTTTGCTTTAGAACAGCTCAAGAAAGGGCCGGTGTGGGTCTGGATGCTATTGACCTCTCATTACGTGTATTTAACAATAGTTCAGCCATCTTCTAAAATAAAGCAAGAAGAAAATCTGCATGTATCTGTTGGAAAACCATATGTCAGATAAATATTTAAAGGATTCATGCTGGTTTTCTGCAGGCAAACTCTCTCAATACCATGCCTGCAAAGTCTGCCTAGCATGATGAAGAAAATAAGGGTAATATGAACTCTCCAGCATGCTTACCCTTTCACTCCAAAATATTCCCACTGGTATTATTCCCTCAGATGAGATCTCCACAGTCACACAGACTAGTTTCTGGTAAAAGCGAATCTTTCTGTAAAGCCTGTGAGAACTCTAAACCCACATTGATATCTCAGAGCTTGTTCCAGTGCAATTCTCTCTGACTGCAGATGAGAACCACTCTGCAGGAGTGGGCAGAGGGAAAGTGAAGGATAGAATTGAACCTTGACTCCTTCTGTGGTAGGTGAGCAGAAACAACAAACACCAATACTCCAGTGAGAAGGAAATTTGATAGGTGACACATTCTTCAAGTCCCCATCCTGGAAATACCACATATCTAAGAATACACAACACTGAGCTATCTTGTTCCTAAATATTTGCCAAATAGTTGCAACCACAGGAACAAGACCTAATATTATTACTACCTAAATCAGAATATTTCTGAAAGCTTCTTTAATCTGTTAGCCTGCACAACCTGAAATTTGCGGAGAGCTGGAAAAAACAGACATACTGCACTGCAGCCTTTCATTTCTGGATAAGCCAGTAAATTAATTTTGATGCTAAATATAAATATGACCAACATCCTAGCTTAATAATCTAGTTGGAATATCATCTTTAATTTTTCCCCTGGGTTCTGGTATCTTTGAGGATGCTCTTGTATTCAGCTCTAGGCTGTCCCCGTAGTCTGGGCTCTATTTGTCTCCAAATATTTTTAACTATACATTATCACTGTTTTCACCGTGTGCTGCCAATACAGCTCTCTTAATTGCCAAGCATGCCAGTGCAGAGGACTTGCAAATAGTACTCTGCTACATCTATCTGCATAATGTGGTTTAATCAGCTTTTCATGGCTGTTAGTTGATTCTGACATAATTATGTGGTTACAGTTTTCCTTTCATTTATCAGTCCCATTATTACTATTCACTTTATCCCTTCTATTAAAAGTAAAGATGAAAGGGTCCTCACTGCACACCAGAAGCTGCCAGGATTGCATCTGCATTGAGCGAGTGTCCTCACAACAGGAGTGCCTACAGTGTGTCCCCTCCCTGTGAATTAAGAGATTGCCTTTAGGCCTACGCAGTTTCTCATGCAGAGATAGGGAGGAAGCCTGGGGCACTAATGGCTTTTGTTAAATGCCACTCTTTCAGAGATCACCACCTAGCTGGAAAGCCAAACGAAGCATTAGGCACTCCAGCCTCTCCCCATGACCAGGAGCACAGAGTGGGGAACGCAGGGACCTGGCTGTGCGCGGAGCCGGCTCCTGCAGGTGCTGCCCGGCTGAGGCCCGCAGGGAACCGTGAAGGACGGGCTGCAATGAAGCCATCCACAGATGTGTCTACAGCGCAGTAATGAACCCTGCCTTCCCAAGGTGTTTCGTCTTGCAGTTGGCTTCTCAGAGCACTGATCAAAGCCTTTCCTGCTTCTGAAGATGTTGTAAGAGCTTTCCCCCATGGGGATTCCCTAATACACGATAGAGCAGGGGTCCTCCTTTCCCTCGCTGGGAAAACACAGAAATCCTCTGCTGCCTGTTTTCATTAAGCTTTTATAAATTTAAGTTCAATTTTGACTCAACCTGAACTGTAGATTCAAAGCTATAGCAAGAGGGCAGACAGTGACTCTATGATGCTTGTTGTGCAAACTCAATTATCTAAGAAACCTGTTTAAATGTCAGCCTGTCACTTTGTCATCCTCTCAGCTTAGGCGTGATACATCCCCTTGAAATGCATATACCTATGTAGTAAAACCCCACCTGTCTCCTTTCTTGTATAACAGCCCCAATAAGTTTGGAGACAAAAAAAAAACTGTTTCAGAAGCACCTTCTACACTGAGCCTGGTTTTACTGCCATACTCTGAGGAGAAACTGCTCTTCTTCCTATTAATCATTAAGCCTATAATCCTTCATAGGAGGCATAAGGGGCAGCAAAGATGTGGTAGTGACAGATTTAGTATGAAGTGGTGTGACATCTAGATAAGGGAAAAGACTTTCTCTTCCGTTTGAGAGCTGCTGTCATTAGAGACTTTTTTTTTTTTTTTTTTTTTTGAGTAGTCTCAGAGGAGAAGCAGAAAAAAAACATCTACATTGTAAGAATCAAAATCTGAGTGTTGCTCTCTGGCTTGTCATCATGGAAACCTTCAGCTAAGCATCATTTGAGGTATCTGTTAAGGTAAAACCCTTCAGGGCAGGAGCTCTTAAGGCAAAGGAAGCATTTCTTCATCCTGCGTTTTAAAGAGCAATTAATGCAGTAATGAAAATGTCAGTGAAAAATTTAAGTGAAGAAGATCTCAAAAAAATCAAAACCTTAATGAAACTAAGGAAGATGAATGTGAAATGAAAATATAGAGTCATAAATTTGATTACCTCAAAATGGAACAAAAGTTTTTGGATGGTAATGTGGCACAGTTGCTTGTGAGTGACATTTCCAGGGCATGTGCCAGGGTCTGGGGAAAGGAACGGTTATCTGCATAGAGAATTTTATGTCCTGTCTTAAGGAGGTTTCTGCTCCTCTTTGTTAAGAACTACCATGCATGCTCTAACCAAAGAATGAAAAATATGGGAGCCGATTTTCCTTGTTTTTCCCCATGCCATTTACATTTGTGTAGAGCAACCATTAAAGACTACCAAATTACCATTTGACTTTCTTGACAATAAGGGGTTTTTTTAAAGCACCAGAAAAGTGAATAATTATACTTGGCTTAAGAAATGTAGCTTCCTCCCACTTACAATGATACTCTAACTGCAGGACTCATTTAGCTATGAAAAATAATAAATACGGCCTAGATATATAGTAATTTTTATGACAAGAGGAGGAACTTCTTGATAAATTGGATGAAAAGCAGCATTTCACAAACAGGAATTTTTGCTTTTTCTTCTTCCATGTACATTCATAGGCATCCTACGCAAAAGGAAGAAAAAACATGGGAAACGAACCTTAACAATCCAGGCTGTGAACACAGAGCACTTGTTACACTGAGAAGTTTTTCAGGTATGTTTGGGTCACAGGCCAGAAGGGGTGTATGATGCGTCCTTACCCTGCACTGTGCAGACGAGACAGCTCATTTTATGTTTACCTTGAGCTACACTCTGAGAGACAACCCTACTGTGTAGGCAAGCTACTATTTGACCTACATAGGAGTCACACAATCTGGTTCACAGCTTGCAGTATCTGAGTTGTGGCAAATGTAGCAGGAAGCTTTAGAAAACCCCTTGTTTAAAGCAAAAGTTTTTAGTAGTTGTTCACACCTGAACATGAACCTGTAAACAACAGGCAGCTCTCCTCAGGCATGAACTGCCACTTGCCCAGAAAGTCTGGCCAGTGGCAGATGCCAGCAATCCACTGCCTGTGCTATAGAAACTCTGGATTAACTACAGGTAGCCTATTGCACACAAAATTTACTGAAGTAGACTTTTGATATATGGGGTAGTGTATGCATCTGTTATTTTGCCTGTGCTTGAAAAATATTTAACTGTGCATTTGAGCCTCTGATTTTTTTAATGATGACTTTCTAAATGAATGACTGAGCAAATATAGAATCACAACAGGCGCTGTGAGTAATGGATAACAAAAAGCATTCCATACTGATAAATAAGTTACTAAAGCCTAAGATTTAAGTAGCTTCTAAAGAAAAGTAATATATAATGTATTCGTTATCAGCTTAAGACAAATCACAGATATTTACAGTGGTACACTAATCTTTCCATAAAGTATGCTCTAATTATCCAGTTACCTGGCACTCCAAACATACTTTCTTTTTCAGTATCAGGCTTGCTTACCTGATCCCTACTGCTGACCTCCCTTACATTTTCATGTGGCATCCTTTAATAGTGAATGAGTATTTCCCAATACCACCACTAAAGGGCTGCCTCTGTGCAGCTATTCTTTACCTCTCTTTACCAAAACCTGCTGAGCAGATATGCATGCCCATCCCATGCCAGGCACAGGTGACAGCCGAGGCAGCAATGGAGGCAGCAATGGAGGAGGAGAAGGGCATTCAGATGGGAGTGACCATCAATAGCAAGAGAGTCAGAGATTTGAGAAAGGTGGAAGTGTTTCTTTGTGCAGAGTTGCTCACTGTGACTGTTGTAGCACACTTTGCTGGAAGAGGCTGACAGGAGTAGTGCTAATCACAAATGTACTCAGTGTAATGACCCCATTCAAGCAGCCCTCGTTTTGATGTAAACCAAACGTGCAACCTGATGCTGAACAGGCTGAGAAGGCTGTAGCCTGGCCCCTCTCTCACAAAACCTCTGCAGGTATTACAGCTCACCACAACAGCAAAAGGACGTGCCTCAGCTAACACTTCACTAGAAACTGCAACTTACCCTTACATTCCTGAGACAAAAATCCTTCTTCTATGCTTTGCTAGTAATATAGTACAGAGACTGCACACTTTGTTATGTTAAAATCAAAAGTAGATCAGTGAAATCCAAATCCAGCACAGTCCTGCTTCTACTCCAAGTTCCATTTTTTCTCTTCCTGTTTGCTTTTACCTGTTGCTGGGAAAATGGGAACTACATTGATATTGGGAAATACTGAACAGAAAACATTAATACAAATGGGAAAGCACTGTTTTCTCAGGAAGTTAATATAACTCTGTCTAGCTTAAACTATCGGAAAGTGAATAAATCTAAATTAACAGCATCTTTCAATGTCAGAAATCATCTAGGGCACAATAAATGTTCTTACTTGAATTCACTGCCATTTTGACAACCACAAATTGCTTTTGACTATTACTTACAGAATTCAAACAGATTAATTTTTGAGATTGTTTCATTGTTTAATTGTGCAACTTTGCTGTTTTCTATAGACACTTTTATTGACTCAGTGGTATTTTTAAAATCCTACATTCAGCTTTCAACCATTCTCAAATTAATCACTTTCTGAGTCTTGCATTTGGATCTCTCTTGTGCCTGGCCCATGTCCTACAGTTTTGTAGGTTTTACATTTCTGTCATCTAAGGCTAAAGGTTAATTTTCTATCATGTTGGTTTTAAGTAATTTGAAAATAATTGCCAGGTAGAATTTCTAATGAACTAGGAAAAAAGCCCTTCCATTTGACAAAAGAATGAAATTTCAACCTGAGCCAGGAACTCAGTCTCATCACTGAAAATGGAAAACTGTCACTCAAGCCACTGTGCTGGAAATAAATCTTATCATGTGACCAAGAAAAGGTGATGCATTTGATGGAGAGTGCACCCAGCATTGACACTATCACTATAAAACCATGACATGTTTTCACCAAAGGAAAGGAAGTGATATAACTGGACTGACTGTACCACTGAAGCTGATAAATTTGAATTGTCAGCCACCAGCAGTCCACTGGTCTTTAATTCTCACGTTTAGAAAGTACATTTGATAGATTTGGAGCTGTAGTTCATGCAGAATTTAAGTCCCAAGAAGTTACAACTTCATATGTTATTTTTACTAATACAACTTAATGATAAAACCTAATCATAAAAAGATGCCATGACAAGCCAGAGATCTTTGAGAAGCTGCTAATTTTTGTATTCCCTTATTTTTTTCAGTGATCCACAGGCAAAGAAAACAAAACTGCACAGTGATGCTCTACTAATTTCCACTTCACTTCAGCCACATCATTGTTTTTCAATGCACCCTGATCTTAAGAAAATCATGCTGAGAAAAAAAGTCTTAGCATTTCATTTCTGCTGAAAAGTTCTGCTGCTGACATGAAAGCAAGTTAGACATCCAGGCAGAAGGGGGGCTTCTTTTAAAATGCTGTGGTTTAAAAAGAATTTTGTGATGAAGAGGTAGCAATGCATCTTCAAAGCAGAAAACCAGAAATCCCCTGTGTCCTCATCACATTAGAAAGACGCCCCATCATGATTTTTCTTATTCAGCCATCTGTTCTACTGATACAAAAAACTCAGCAAAAATAAATTTGTTTGTAGAAAAAATTCAGTCGTATTTTTGTTTAAACCGTGGACCACTCTGTGATGATGTTTACATAGATCCTACCACAGAATTGTGAGTGCAAGTTTGGGTTTTTTACTGCTGTTGTTCAAGCTCACTAACAAACCAAGCCTGACACATGGCTAATTGTCAGAGCAAGCCAGAAGGCATAACTGAATTAGTTAAAAATTTGTTGCCATATATTCTATCAGCATAATTAATATCACTTGGCATAATCACAGCCTAATTTATAATTTTCAAATGAATTTTCAGTTTATAGTTTCATTACCCCCTCAAAGCAAGCACAAGTGTCTTCTTCAGGGGAAATGGAAGCTTACAACTACAAGAAAACATTTTTCCAGGATCATGTTTGATTTATTTCTTGTTTTACTGCAGGAAATCTAATTAATATGAATTCTAATTTGATTCTGTCTATCTTTTGAATAGTTTTGTTCTTTTTGTCAAAGAAAAGTGCAAACTGGGAAAAAAAGGATCAGATTGTGTTGGCCACCCATCTTACTGCTGGCAAGCTGCACCACATTTCAGTCTTGGTGTCATTCACATGACATTAAAAAATTCGCTTCTCCAGCAGAACCATAAGAAAATTAACAAGTGAAGTAAAGACCCTGCTAGCTTCTGAAAAGGACTGGACTCTCCTTCACCATGTATATGCGTATACCTCCCTGAAGCCTCTTTCCATCTTCCATGCACCACAGCCTGTCCTGTCAGCCCTTACCTTGCAGTCTCTTCACGCAGCTAGAAATCACAGCACGAGCCCTTAGCATTTGTTCTCATCCTATGCAATGCTGCAAAGGGCAGCCTTCATACATCTTCTGCTGTGCAACAGAGAGAGGAGAGTGCAAAGGGCTTATCTCAGAGTAAGGGCAATATTTATGTCTAAACAGTTTCTTTGGGGCTTTCAGATCCATGGCCTTCAGGGAAGTGGAACAGCATGTAGTTGACTAATTGGATGCATTATTTATAACATTACTGACACACACAGTGAGTTTTCCTTTTGCAAACTGAATAGAAATTGGTAGTAGGCATGCTGGGGACACAAACTGGGACAACGACATTGCATATGAATTATTGCTATAACTGTTAAGTTTTGCCAGACAACCTGATCAGAATTAGAAACATGTTTTCTTGGTGTAAGCAGAGGGCCAAAGTCGTTAATTAATTTTTGACTGAGCCTTGATTAAATTCAGTGTACAGGACCTTGAGGTAAGCTAGAAATCCAAGCAGTTTAGATATGTAAGGTAATTTAGCCAAATTTAGCCAAACAGACATCCCCAGAACAATGGCTACTCAATATGAAAATTTATTTTAGAAATCCATTGTGTTCTCTTGTCCTTTTCTCCTGAGTAACGATCTTAGATATTTGTGAGGTTTCTGGCTGCTTCAACATGGAAGCAATGCCTCATGTAAAGATACGATCTTGGTATAGGGCCCTAGGAAGAAAACTTTTCTTTTTCTTTTATACATTTAAATGTAATTAAATTAATACATCATATTTCTGTGTCTTGACTCTTAACAGTAAAATTTGGAACACAGAACCACAGACTGTGTAAGGCTGGAAGGATCCACTGGAGGTCATCTAGTCTAGCCTCCCTACTACCAGGGTCATCCTAGATGACCCTGCATTATAATGTCATAGATGACATTGCACAGGATGGCACCCAGACAGTTCTTGAGTATCTCCAGTGATGGAGACTCCATAACCTCTCCAGACAATCTGCTGCACTGCACAGACACCCACACAGTAAAGTTCTCCCTCATATTCAGGTGGAACTTCCTGTGCATTAGAGCCATTGCCTCTTGTCCTATTGCTTGCCACCATACAGAACCTGGCTCCATCCTCAACATCCTCCCTTGAGATACTTACAGACGTTGATAAAATCCCCTTTTAACCATCTCTTCTTCAGGCTAAACAGGGTGAGTTTCCTCAGCTATTTCTTGTGAGGTGCTCTAGCATGACATTTGAAAGAAATGCCTAGTAAGTCATCACACTGATTAGAAAAAGTTGCTTGTCCAGTATCACTATTTCTATGATTTCTACAGTTCTCTGGAGACACACTTAACAATTCTGTTTGCAGGCGCTGCCTGCCCAATACACCTCCCTCATGCATTAACAGTTTTAATTAACAGTTTCCCACTGAGCAGCTCCAGTGAAATGTCAATGACTTCACTGTTTTGATGGCTGCTGTTTACTTAGAAAAGTTAAGAGAGGTGACTGCATGGTGACTTCTAAACCTTGATGCTTATGATGGCAGTATCAAAATCTGAAAAGGTTAGTGATGACATGAATGCTGCACATTCATATGGAAGGAATGCTTTGTCAGAATCTATTTTGTTCTGCTTAATGACTTATGGGTATAGAAAGATGAGATTTTATTCTGAACTGCAGAATCATTTCTCTTTTATAAAATGACTGAAATAATTGTCCTTCCTTACCCTGACTCATGGAGATTTATGCCATGGTATTTCAGCCTGATTTACTGTGTGCCTTCTTCACAGGACAATACCAAATCCAGTTTTCCATGAAAGGATTCAAACTTTCATGCAGGAGGTGACTGGGCTCCATCTGGGAACCTTTTGGAGTTGAGGCATTTTTGAATGACGATGTTTTTCTAGTGAGGAACTGTCATCTGTGCAATATCAAAGTTTGTGTGCATGGGTGGAATCACATATTTGGAATACACTTTCATGATTATTATAATGTTGTGATTTTAATTGTTTAGTTGAACAAGATTGATCTGATGGGGTATGCTAATAACTAAATCCCTCTGAGAGGAATCTGCCTCCATTTGTTAACATCGCTGACCAAGATTAGTTGCCAGCAAATTCTTGTGGAAGATGACAGAATAGACTGTGGTGCATAAGCTCCCCCATCAGAGATTGAGCTGGGATTTAATGAACAAATTTTCTTTCAGCATAACATAAATCAGATTTTCGGGAAAGTGATGGATTTACTGGGTTTTTTTAATATCCATTTAAGTTTACTGGTAATTTCAGACCACCCATGGGTAGATTGCTGCAAACAGACTTTACAGACATGTGCCTAGAAACAATTTTCATCTCTGTGACCACTTTTTCTATTTTTTTTTTTTTTAAAGGCAAGACAACTTCCAGGTGAGCTATTTGTGATGCAGTTTCTGGGAGATCCTCCCAAATAGTTTTTATAAATTTCAACAGCTTAACTTTTAGGCTACTGAGTCTGATCCCTAGGCCATGGACTTGTGCAAGCACACCTCACCAGTGCTGTCTATTCACCTCAGTATTTGCTTTGATATAGCAGAAGAGGTCTTAAAAGCTGTCTCCTTTTTTTGCACACACTTTTATGGATGATTTTCTGTGTGCAGTAATGTACAGTTTGTGTTCTGGCAGTGAATTCCTGCATGCCTCCGGTTCCCTAAACACTTTCAGAACCCATCCAAAATTCTCAAATCTGACAATGCTAGTAAATTGATATTACCTGTCAAGTATCTGAGGGACCAGTAAAAAACCAGAACCAATCACACTCTCTTTGCAATATCTATGACTCTGAATTAAGACAGAGTGATGGTATGGCAAGTATTAAAAAGCAAGCAGATGATTATGAGGTTAGTTTTACTGGAGAAAAAACCTTCTATTTTCCTTTGGGTTTTGGAGATACAACTACCTGAATATGCCATGCTGCTATGGAAAGAAGTCAGTTTATCCATTCAAAATGGATATTGCCTAATTTTGCTCTGCAGGCTTATTATTTATTGATTTACAATCTATTCTTGATTACTCCAACAGCAGGTAAACCTGTCCACAGGACTTCCACAGCAAATAAAAAAAAAATGATGGCAAGAAAATAGTATCATAGAGTGGTTTGGATTGAAAATGTCCATAAAGATCATCTAGTTCCAAACCCCCTGCTATAGGCACGGATGCCATCCACTAGACCATCCAACCTGTCCTTGAATGTTTTCCAGGGATGGAGCATCTACAGTTTCTCTGGGTCAACCCATTCCAGTGCCTCACTATCCTGACAATATCCAATCTAAACCTATTCACATTAGGCCTGGCATTCAGAAATATTCAGGTATCCAGCTACCTGAATATGCCATGCTGCTTTAGAAAGAAGTCTGTTTATCTGTTCGAACCAAATATTCCACAATTTTGCTCTGCAGGTTTATGACTTACTTATTTACAATTTATTATTAATTATTCCAACAGTAGATAAACCTGTTTCACAGAACAACTGAAAAAATCAACAAAAAATCAAAAAGAAAAGATCTGTCATTTCAGAGGTCAGAAACAGAGTGATAAGCATATTCCTACTGTCAACAGAAATAAAATAAAAATGTGCAGCAAGCTGTTGATATATTTTGCCCTCTCCTACACTGCAGACGTAACAATGCAGATGATGCATTCATTGGTGCATGTGGGAATGGAACGCAACAATGGGAGAAATATGACAAACAGGAATACCTTCTGAGTTTCTCAGAGCAGGGAATCAGCACTGCACCTAGAGAAACTAGCCAAGCTGAGAGGACTTTCTGGCTCCAACTGCAAGGTGAATCTATAGATCTCATGCTGTTTTCAGCTGGTAAATCACAAAACCAGAAGCCCACAGGAGTAAGGAGGAATCAAGGGCACACACAAGTGGAGCAGCCACATTACCAACATTCCTGTTCAGCTTTAACCAGCCTTCTGTGAGCAATGCACAGCAATGGGAAGCAAGAGAAAAACAGCCTTTTTGCTTCACTGATATTTATTTGTAAATAGTGGATGCATAGGTAAAAAATTTCAAGCAGAGTAGACATAACAGGCAACATTGACTGTCCTGATTTACTGGATGTAACAGAGGAAAAGCAGTCTGTCTCAGTTAAAGAATCAAACAAAATATTGTATTTCCAAAAATGCAAACTTTACACCCTTTACACTTTTATACAAACTTCACACTTTACACTTTTGATGCATGTTGTGAGATATGAACATTTACAAGCGCAATACAGCCCAGTGACACAGCCCCCTAACTTTTTTGGGAAAAAGAAAAGGGAAAGAAAATAGAAAAGCTGTAATTTTGGAGATACGTATCAGCCACTAAAGTGCTCTAGATTTGGTCAAAGATAAAAACCCCAGCCAAAAGCTCTTTGTGAAAATAATAAAAGTATTTTCAACTTGTCCTTTGAAGGACAACCTGTATTAGCATCATAGCAAAGTTCTGACAACAAAACTAGATTTCTGTGCAGCAGGAAATAGATAAAAGTAATAAACAGTCTTAGTAATAAATTACTAAAAAAGGTAATTGTCAATACAGCTCTGTATTATCTCCTTATACTTGCTTTCTTCACATATTGCCTCATTCACCTATGCTTGAAGATCTGGGTTGCACTTTTCTGTTATCTTTAAAATATTGGCTAGCTTGGGAAATGATCCCATAGACATTAAAAAACCCATTAAGGTTTTTTTTTTGAGGATGGATCACATGGATAACAGCGTATCAAAACTTTTTTGGAGATACTCTCTGTCTTAGGTAAGAGAGATTTATTAACACAGAAATATGAATTTAGATAGAATGCACCAGTATTATGTCACCTGTACTTTCAGTCTAGTATTTAGCCGAGTTTGATTGAACCTCAGTGGACAACAAAGTTGAAAGAGCCTTGTTTCATGTTATAGGACATTTGAGACAGTGTTCAGTTTACTAATAGCAATATGATACTGAATACCACTGGGATAGTAAGAAAATTAAGCAAATTATAAGAAGAAGATGGGAAAAACTGACGAAGTGCACATTAGGGACAAATGTCTAATTCACACTAGCACAACATTGTATCAAATGGAAACTCTCAATATAACTTTTGCTTGATTGAAAGGATGGAATTCTACTGTCAGACAAAATATCTTATCTTAAAAGGACCAGATGCACCATTACATAACTTCAAGAGACTCAGATAAAAGTTCAGAGAAACGACTGACTGATTATAGTCTGCTTTTGCTCTGTAAGTTCTGTAAAGATCATCAACAGAAAATACAAATGTGCAGATCTTGGTCTCAGTGATCAGTTTTGGGAGGAGGCTCTGCTATAGTAAGATTTTGGGGAAGCTGGAAACAAATAACATCATCATGTTGTATTTTGAGATATATTGAAATCCAGTATTTATTACATATTGGTTTTATTGAAGGACAATTTTTTTCCCCACAGATAAATAGGAAATACAATGTTCGATGATATAATTTGAGGAAATTATCATTCCCCTTTCCCTGGGACAGCTACCTAAAAGAAAGTTTGCATTTGCTCCTGGCAGCATTCCAGAGATTCTTCAATTTTGGGAAACTTTTTATCAGAATCTATATCCCCAGAAATGAAGACCAAGAGAAGGGACAGTTCTGAGGTGAGTTTTTAGTCCCTCATAAGTGTGGCCTTTGAGCTATATAATACTCCTTATCAGCATCATCAATATAATTGGAATGTGAGTTTTGAGTTAAGACCTATGTGGATTGCTTCCAATTGATTTTACCCACCACAACCAAAGAAAGGGTTGCTCCTCTAATATTCCCAGAAACATAAATTGCCCCAAACCTGTCCCTTCAGATGCAGTTCTTAATATCTGAAATACCATCCTTTACCAACTTTTGTCATTTCAGAGTAGGATGGGAAAGAGTTTGGGCCTTATCAGTCTTTTTGTCACAAAAGATTAGAGGAGAAGATGGTACAGATTAATTCAGCCTGCTGCTTTTGTCTCTTTTTTAATATGTTTCAGGAAGAACAGCCTGAACAACTCAACTGAGACCCCCATTATTTCTCAAACCAGTTCTGTCCTGTCTGGTGATAACAGGCAAGACAAGCAGACATATTCCAAGCACTCTTGGAGACATCCTGCAGCAAGCCTACCTATAGCTTAGTTCAAAAAACAGACTCGTACTAACGAATCAAATATTAACTCATCAGTTTTTACTTAAAATGGACACACACAACAAGTCTTATCTTTTGACTAACTGAAATTTTGGGGGTTTCCTCCCTCCATTTTTCCTCCTGTCTTTTTGTTTGTTTCTTTGTTTTCCTAATGAGTACAGGCTTCCCGATTTCACAAATTTCAGAATCTAATATACTTTTACTGTAAGTATGCACTTGATTATTCATATTTATCGTAAAAGACAAAGCTTACTTTATCTACTGTATCTACAGATGCTTGATAGATCTTTTTTTTTAATAACTTTCATAGCTCTTCATCTCTGTTAATTTGACTGTTGATTCAACTGAATTATTAACAGAATAAATGAACTGGGCAACTTATTCCTGATCCTTCAAATGTAACCGAAAAAATCATAATTGCTACAACTTTCATGTGCTGTAGGACTCAATACTTATGAGACAAGTATGTTTTAAATACTAATAATCATAAGGAAAAAATAGTTCACTGAGATTTTCTCATTCACACGCTGTCATATCTCACCTTCTACAGTACTTTAGCCCTCTTGGGTATTTATTTAACATCTTAGGTGTATCAAATAAAAACTTAACTCCTCAGATTAAACAGGTATTTCTTTCCAACCTGACAAAAACTGTTGGGACAGTTTATCTAATTTTCCAGTTACCTTAAATTATGCAGATAAAATTAACAGTTTGCAATTTATAACAACAAGAGGGTAAGATGAGGATGGAGAGGAAACTGACTGACAAGGAAATCCTGATAGATTTTTAAGATGAAGAGAAATCAAATGCCTTTCTGAAGTCTTACTTTACCTTGGTGAAACAGATCACAAAAAGAATCCAACAGAGACATGAAATTAATGCAAAAATGAGAAAAAGATCACATGATTATTTTTTTGGCCTTATAGAAGTATGTTTCCCAGTCTGGTTGGTTTTTTTATCCTTAAAAAAACCCATGATTTTGACAGACTGGTTGTTTTCTGTACTTAAAAAAATTAAATCTTGCAGCCATTCAGCTTAAATTTATCTAAATTTAAAATGATCAGAAGAATGAACACTCCAGAAAATACATGGGACTTCAGAGACATCTTTGAAAGAAAAGTCCTCTGCTAGTAGTTTTTACACAGCTAAGAGAAAAAAAATCATGCTTAGGAACTTTGCCTCAACATCAACCTTGCCAAAATTTAAGCAGGAGTTTTTGAGATAATGCTTTTAAGATGTGCCAGGCAAGAGAGAGCAAATGACTACCTGAGGTGGATCTAGATATTGGAATTTGTTTAAGAACCAACAAGATGGGAGCTTTTACAACTACTTGATTTTATTTCACACTTTCCATCCATTCCATCCATAGCCCCAGTTCCTGCAGGGAAGGGGCTGCTGTCCCCAGATGCTGAGCAGGAAATCAAGTCCTTCCCTGCTGTATGGCTGCTCACCTGTCTCAGGCATCACCTGCCAGTAGTTTTGGTACATCCCCTGGCTTCCATCTTACCCACAGCTCTCTAATCTCCAGGATCTCTCCCATTTTAAGGACTTCTCCAGTCAGGAGCTTTACCTTTTTCCCCTTTTTTGGGTCCCCCTCCTTTGTTTCAAGACCTCCTGAAGCCCCAGACAAGTCACTTCCCTTCAGTCCAGATGTTCACAGTCAGACTCTACAACTCCAGGGAGCAAACAGCAAGTTTACACTTGAGACCCTGAAGATTTGAAGTTGATCACTAACCTTCACACATACACTCAACTACTGGGTACTGTTAGTATTCATGACTTAAGCTATTTTTTTTGCCAAGAAGACTAGCTAATATTAGCCTGATTTCACTTCCAGTGAAGACAATTGGATTAATTTTACTTGTTTCAGGAATTTTCAGTAATAGTATTTTCCAAGAGCTGATTATTTGTTGCACATAAATGCATTTTTCTGAAGTGGTTCAACTAATTCATTACAGTTGTTTGCCCACTGGATTCAATTATTCATGTGGGAATAAAACTTTTCCAAAAATGTTGCTAGTATAAAAAGCTCCAGTAATGTTCATATATATTACAAACCTCATGCTCTGTAACAGAATTAAGGAGATAAATGCATTTTCAAGCTTTTCTGGAACTATTGGAGGGAGTCATGGAACAAAAGAAATATATGATATATTTTGTTAGCTTATGGATTATAACAATTATATAACCAATATAACAGTTACATAACCAATTTATTTAAAAAAGTAATAACATGCTACTGGGTCAAGGAACTAAAAACTAGAATACAGTACCATGGTCATCCTGGTTGCTATTAATTCAAGTCACAGGAAAAAATTAATCAGTATAGGTATACAATTTTAGGCATGTCTGAGTGACTCATTTTTTAGTTGCTTATCAGTATATATAAATTTACCAGCAAGAAACAAGATGATTTCACTGGTAAAATCTTGCAGAGCTTACTGTATGTAAGAAAGTGGCAAAACTCTGCTTGTTCATAATCCTCAGTTTTCAATGGGTTATGTAATTGGGTAATATTTGGATATATTGACAACAATAGAAAAAGATGCACAAAATCTAGACCTGTATAAAGAAAAATTCAAAATATTCCACTATGAACAATAAAACATCCTATTTTCGTAAAATCCTGTTTCAGGAGCTCTAAGCAATACTTTAACATTTCCCTGTGGGGTTTGATTTCAGACTGAATCAGACAGCTGGCATAGATGATTTCAGCCAGAATTACTACAGTTTTGACAAACTTTCAATTTAACTGAAACACAGTTTTACTTGAAAAGTAGTAATGTGCTCTTAGCCTTGCTCATAATTTCAAATCTGAGACTCTGGCAAGTATTAAAACTCTGCCAGCAGAGGCACATGATATGTATAACTTTAAAGACTATTCTTAAGTAATATCTGCAGCATATGAAAATTTCTCCTTGATGCAGAAAATTTGCTTTTAAGAAATTACTCATATTGCTTCTTGTCAGTGCTGGCAAGTCAAGAGAATGGCAACAAAACTAAATAAGCTTCATATGTGATTGATTTCCAGTATCCCGCTTATAAACATAAAGAATTCTCCACAAATATTGGAAACCCAAAGCACTTAACTCTTGATGATGTTTTCCAAGGAGCTGTTAAATTTAAATGATTGTTTCAGCTTTAGATTTAGCCTCCTAAGAGACAAATTATGCTAAACAGACTTGGTTGTTTTATTTTTAGTATCAGGCAAAGGGACAAAAGAGGAGAGGGAAAGGGAGAGGGAGAAGGAGAGGGAGCTGATCCCTCAATTGAAGATATACTGGGACTCTGGTAATAAGAATCTGTGGGAGATGTATTTCCCCAGCGAGGGCTCAGCTCACCGTGGGTTTTAAGATTAGGCCCCACACATGTGCAAGTCATTTTGCTTGAGGAAAGGACTCAGAATAAAATGACAGAGTTTTGTGCTTATTTTGCGTCTTATATGAAAAGGAAAGTTCAAGACAGATTATTATTTTAGGTCAGCATATCAGATCTCTTTGAAAGTTGTTCTGATTTATTAACCTGCATCTCTGGGGAAAGGGAACCGAATACTCATATCCAACGTCAACAGAAGCCAAGCATCTAATTTCCTTTGGCTCTTCTGAAGCCCCAGCATACATTTCTCAATCAACTGAAAGCAGGTTCTCTTTTACCGTAATGCAGAGAAATTTCTTTTTGCATTGTACAAATACTCTCCAGCATTTCATCTTATAACTACATATAAAAGTATACTGTTAAATGACAGTAAGATTAAAACAAGTCCAAATGCATGCACAGAAGAGTGATAAAATTGACATTGACATTGACATTGACATTCACTTTTGAAACACTGGCCTACAAGTAACTGGCATCAAAGTTTAACACAGGTACGTTACAAGATTTAAGATGTACTTCAGCATGAGAAGGTCAAACCTATATGGAATTGTATCATCTGTGATGAAGATCATAAATACAAAAGCTATATATAAATAATATAATAATCTGTGTGGTAAATGTGCTTCTTTTCCCCATATTTATTATTTTCAGTGGTACTCAGAACTCCAAATAGAAGAGGCTTCAAAGATAAACTATTTAAAAGCTAAATAGATCCTATGAAAAACTGTGTTGTTGTGACAGAAGACTTTAGCTCATGAGGCACAGATAATGTAAAAACATTTTCTGAACTGTCCAAAAGACCGAACTGTATGTTCTTACATTGATTGAAAATACAATATCCTCTTTTCCAAGACTTTCTCTAACAATATTGTTTTATCAACACTGTTCCAGATTCCTTTGTAAACATAACCTTTTAAGTAAATTAATATCATAGGAAGAGCAAAAATGTGTTTATTCACTTTCTTTACTAAACTGGCTAATTTGTTTTTAGTCAGACTTCCCAGTCTCTTAGCTGAAAAAAAACCTTAGGAAGTACAGCACAACCAAGACACACTTTCTTCTTTACAAAATCATTAGAACCTATGTTCAAAATTATTCCTGTGTTTCTGAGATTCTGCTCATATTTAGAAAGTAAGCTTTTTATAGCAACTAATATCTACCTAGGACTGCTGCTTTTCCCTCTCTGCTGTGCATTTCAGTTACTGAGATCTCAAGGTACAGGTTTCACTTCCTAAGTGTGGCTGAGAGCAGCCTCACACAATCTGTGGTATATAGCAGAAATGAACATGACAGCCACTAATGATCCTGAATGTGCTGCAGAAATAAAAAACGGCACACATACCTACAAAAAGGCAAATAAGCTGTGTTACTGACAAATTCTTCAAAATAGTCACAGACTACACAGAGTTCTTCGTACTAGTTGTTGCTACAACTCCCATGTTTATCAGAAATAAAAATGTGGAATTCTCTCTAATACATGCAGCCTTCAAAAGCATTATGCTATTTAACATTCTGTACCCATTAATCTGACCCTCCCCAAAGGTAGTGAGTATTCCACTACAATACCCACTATCCATCTGGAAGTCTTACCTAATCTGGGGTTTGCTTTTCTAAATGGCAGATCAGAGGGACTAGGTTTTACCCATGATATTACTATGGAGTTTTCATAATAGTTTGTTTACCAATTGGTTTGCTCACTTTTTTTTTTTTTTTTTTATTTTTTTAATGAGAAAAATGGAACATACAATGACCATCACAGAAATCAGTAAAAACAATCAAATATTTAAAACTTAAGCATAACCATGGAAGATTCCTGTTATAATGAAAAGAAACAAAATTTATAGTAGTACATTCTTGGCAACACAGAGGAGTCATCAAAACTATGGCACTACAGTTTTTGATGCTAGCACTTTTGCCAGTAAATTATCAGAAAATAGAGCTATCCAAGTGTCCTCAAAACGTTAGTTTTTTTACTCATTGTACACTCAAAAGGTATAGGATTAGTTTTTCTATTAAATTACCTGTCCCAGTGATCTCCAGTCTAGACTGGCACTTCCAATGTATACATGCTGTTTGTCAACAATCCAGAATGATGACTGAAGCCGACCTTCATTATATGCTGACATGTTCATATACAACACTTCAGCACCTAGAGATTTAAGGATAAAATAATAAGTGGCATTACTTAATATAATTTACATTATTAAAAGCAGAAATGTTCACATTTCATGGCCTCAATTTCCAAAATTAATGAGTGGTATAATGAAACATATCATTAAGGTTCAAAAGCAATGATAAACATTGTTAGTGTCCCAATATTTTAATTAAAATATATTCCAGTTATATGAAGAAGTACTTACTTAATGCATGTCCCAGGTACAGAGAGCATTCCCATACATTATAATGTTTACCTAATTTCCTTCCATTTAAGAATCAAATAATTGATTTTTTTTTTCCAGCACTGTATATTCCTAAAAATAGTTCATCTCTAAATTTCTATTCTGTAGCACTAACCAGCTACATATTGCAATAATGACCTTTAAAATATGAATGCAATTAAAATCCCTGCCTAAAAAGCAGACTGCTCTGCTCCTTCTGCCCTGTGCAATGGTTTGAGCAGGTAGTTGCAGTGGCTGTGGCACAGAACAGATCCTGATAAGAGAAACATGGGTGGAGAATTAAGGAAGTAAGCAAGGCTTAAACAAATTATGTTGAAACTGCTCTTAATCGTACTAATCTGTGATATTCAACCAACCACTCTGAATGTCACAGTTTTATTAATGACGATAGGCCACTGAAATCAAAGGAGCGCCTTATTGGCTCCATTGCATCACTAGGAATGTCTGAATTGATTCCATCTGTATGTTTGCAGAACTGAATCCAGAATATACTTAATATTAGGTAAGTTTAGGGAATTTCTCACACCACTACTGCTCTTTCAGTGCTCCAGTGTTTGCAAAATTAGGTGCCTAATCTGAATTAATCATTGTTGAAGGCATTTTACAGTAACCCACCCATCTTCACGTTTCAGTCATGACTAACCAGGGGAGAGAACTGACAGTAAACAGCAGCCTGGGGGACAGTGATTGTACCAGCCATTTCCTACTAAACATTCATGGGACCTCCAGTACCATGAATTCCAGTAATGGTTGATTATGACTCACAATTTTAAAAGAATTCCAGGATACACAGAGAACTAAAATGTATTTCTTTTTATCAAATTTCTTATTTTTGATCTCCTAATAAACATTTGACTTGCAATTTTAGGCAACAGTTACCAGTGCTAAATATTTCTTTATTATTATGGAAATAGTAACTTTCCTTGAAAAAAATATTCTAAATGTTCAGATATCAAGAAAAGAAGAACAATCAGGTAAGGTGCCACTTACCAAGATGCACCAAACATGCAAAATAACATTTTGAGCACATCACAGAGTTTGGTTCATTAGTCAACTGCATTGGTGCAACCCAGCTACCTTTCCAATTTTTTGTACGTTTCACTCACCCACACTCACGCATGCTTAGAAACAAAGATTTTTCCCACTTCCTTGAAACGTATTGCTGCTACTTTCAACTCATGCATTAATGAGTAGAACTGTGCTAATTATTGAGAAAATGAGTGTGAAATGGAAAAGAAATCAGAAAACACTATAGCAGCTGTTAAATGGTTTAAATTGTTTCCTGGTGAATAAACAAAACAAAAGCAACTGCTCTTAGCTAAGGACAAACATTCTGTAAGGCACCAAACTTCTAGCTAGTGACCTGAAAACTATGTTTAAAATCCAGTTTAACAAAGAAGTTTGATGCTTGATGATGTTTTCTTTCCATGCACCCAATTTGCAGCATTAAATAGCAGTATGAATTTAACACCCACAACACACCTACACTAAACAGGTTATAAATGAACTGTTAAGATTTTTGCATAGTAAAGATAAAAAATTAGGAAGCAACAATGAGCTTCCTTCTCAAAAGGGAGAGCCTAAAATAAACACAATTTAAAAACATTTTTGATGCATCTAATGACAAACAAAAATGCTGACTGCCAAAGCTATAACAGGAGACTATACAACCAGTAATAATAACTTTAAAAATAGCAAACTTCATCAGTAACTTGACACAAAATTCAAAAGTTGTAAAACACCTGAATTTGTTGGTGTGGGTTGTTCAGATATGGGCAAAAGCAGTGGGTTGGGACTATTACTCTAAAATACAATCTAGGTTTCAATTATCAAAATAGTGAATATAGCAGTGCAGAAGATACTGCTATCACATATACCAGTAAAATCAAAGCCTGGAACCAAATTCCTTTTCCTTTTGGAAACATCCAACTGGTAAGTGAACAAGTGAGGAAACACTACCTCCCAGTTAATAAAAAAAAAAAAAAAACAAAGAAAAACCAAAAAAGTCATTTGTTGCAAGCAGCAGCTGTTGTGCAACCTATTAATGAGCCCTTACCTTTTGATGAAAGGAAACATGTATCAATATTGATAATTGCCTCTGTTCCACAAGCCCTTGAGATGCTTTGTTAAAATAGGTTTATCAAGCCTTCAACACGATCCACCATCCCTAGCATGGTTCAGGTCTCATGAGGAAATTAAATTGGACTGATCAATATGTGAAGCCATAACAGAACTCTCTGTCATGCTGCAGTCTCAATTACACGAAGTTGTGAGTCTACTGAGTTTCTCCAAAAGAGAATATTTGTAGGCTTGATTGCTAATAAACATGCCAAATAAATCTAACTATTTTGTTTCACTGGAGATTAAAATCCAGGATGAGAACTAAAGAGAAAACCAGTGCTGTCACTTAAAACTCAAGTGGATTTGTCTGTCCCTTAAAATTGTGCACTTTAAGGGCTGGGACAGATTACACATTTTCTGCAGAAAAAAAAAACACAAAAAAAGGGACTCTGTAGGGATCAAAGAATGTTGTAAGTAACAGACATTTATCTGAGTACTTTTTCTTCTTTTTCACACTGATTCAGTCTGGGATGCATAGAGGGGACCCTACCATTGAGAGCCTGGACCCTCTGTACATGATGTGAACTCAGCCCCTGGGAAGTACCAGACTGCAACTTAGCCTCTAGCTTTGTCTCATAACGGAGGAAGAAAACAGAAGGTATCAGTAGTATTACAAGAAAGACTGACTCTTCATCCATTAAAAAAAAATCCAGTTCCCAAAGTAATCCCAAAGAAGAGGGATGGGCCAAGCAAATGTCATTTACAGTTTCTAGCCTTGCAACATCCTGTTTGGTCCAGCTGTCAGCTCTCAGACACTTTGCTAACAATGTCTGAAAGCTACAGGGCAAGCTTGACTTCAAGAGTAGGAACTTGAACAGAATTGGGATTATTCAGCCTGGAGAGAACACTTCATGGTGACCTAATTGCGGCTTTCCAGCGCATGAAGGGAGCTTACAAGGACAGAGATGGTTTTTCCCAAGGGTATGTTGGAAAGAAGGAAGCATGAAGGGGAATGTATTCTAACTGAAAGAATAAATTTAAATTAGATATTAGGAGGAAACTCTACTGTGAGGGTGGTGAGGCACTGGAACAGGTTGCCCAGGGAAGTTTTGGATGTGCTGTCCCTGGAAGTGTTCAAGGCCAGGTTGGTTGGGGCTCTAAGCAAGCTGGTTTACTGAAAGCTGTGATCTTTAAGGTCCCTTCCTACCCAAGCCATTTTATGTTTCTATGAACCAAAAACTAGGACATTTTTTAAATATTTGAGGCAAAGCATTAAACTCTAAGTAGGGACCTTTGATCAAGAGCTCATCACATACACGCTGTCATGAAAACCTGTGTCAGACACATTCCAGTGTTGTGGCAGCTGTGTTGTGGCTGTGGATTTTAGTGCTGCTCAAGCAAGGTCACCAGACAGTTACACAAACTGGGAGATTGTTCCTCCTGGGAGACTGTAGGGGGTTAGAACTCACAGGGCTGCCACTTGGCTTCTATACATCAAGTTTACAAACATCAAGTTTGTGCAACAGTCTGGAGAAGGAGCACCTTCTTTGGAGGTCTTCACTTTCTTGAGGCTTTGGGTCCAACACCTGTGAGCTTCTTAGGATATTGTCCTACTGTACTGAGGCAACATCATTATGCCAAATTCTCTCACTGGTGGATGCAGTGATTAATTCTGGTAATGAAGACTCAGAAAGAGCAACTATTTAGGCTGCTATTATCACAGCTGCCTTGAAAGCAAACATGCAAATTCTGCTTGCCACAGTTTTCAGCAGTACCAGTTACAGGCTAAACTCCCTCTGGAGTTAGCAAACATAACGCCCAAGAAACAGAAGCTGCATTTGCTTGTACCATGCCTAAATTTGCCTTCTGTCTTCACAACTTTCTTACTTTTACTACAGTGCTTTTAAAACCAGAGAGAAAGAAAAATAAGGGGAAGAACTTTAGGAGTAAAAGGAGAACCACAGATATCTGGGAAATCTGTATAGATACAAATGTCTCTTTCCCTATATTTTGCAATATATACTTTCATTTCATTTATTTGCTTCCAATAATAACCTTTAGCACAAAGTACATCCATGAATAAACATAATTTTTATTCTGAGACAAAAATTCAGAGTTTTCAATACAAGCAGTCACAAGTGGTGGAGTAGCTGTCTCTTTTGGAATAGACACAAGAGACCCAGGTGGAGGATCACCTCCCCATGAGTTTTCAGGGTTTTTTGTCAACTGATTGCAAAAAGTATGGTCTTCTTCCAGAAGCCCCATTAGTGTGACCTGCCACCACTCAGAAAAGGACAAGTACAAAAGCAGAGGAATGCACAACTTGAAAATAAAGTTATTTTTACTAAGTCTCTGAATGATTAAAAGACAAACTAGACTATTTCCTATTCCTGTGCTCCTTATGGCATATTGGATTTGAAATTAAATTTGAAAGTCTGCCTGGCCCAGAAAGAGAAATGATTCAGATTTATTTTAAAGAGAGAACACTCAAGGACTTTTAGGGAAATCTCTGATGGTAATACCCTAACTTTGAATCAGCTCTTTTGTTTACATTGCCCTCTGCTTTTCTCTCTTTCTCATGCATATCCCCCTGTCCTTTTTAAAAACTAGAGGGACTGAATCCTGTCACTCTGGGATTATGTGCTGTTCATCAGTCTAAAGCCACAGTAACTTAAAAAAGAAGCAGCCTAGAATCTAAACCTTGCTGCCTTTTCTTTAGCAGCTCTATATTCAACTGTCACACATGAAAAAATAAAATCATAATTACTCAAAGAAATTACATTCTAGCACAAGTCCAAGTAATCTCCAGAAAGCTTTCACAATAATATTTACATTTATGCCATCCTGGACCATCTTAGACTCAAGACCTGTATGAGAAACACTCCCTATGTACAATCAAACATAAGCTCTGTGCACATGCAGCTTCTCAAAAGTGCCTTTAGGATAACTGGGCTGCTTCTGATGTACATATTTTTCACAAAAATTTACTGTAATGCTTACTATCTTGTTTTACAGCATCTGAGGTCACTAACAAAGATAATTTTGAGGAAATCAATAGCCAGGAGAGGAATCTGTGATCAAAGCTCCATGAGCCCCTCTGGTCTCTCTCTGGAAAGACAGAGGTGCCTGCAGCACCCACTGGAATTGCAATGGATGGGCTCACATGCTTGGGGCTGTGGCATGCACGGGTGGTTCAGGGACAATGTGCAGTCACTTTGCTCCCGAGTGTTGCTGCTGTTCATCTCCACTGGCATGCTCCCAGCCAGCTCTCGTGTCCCTGTGTGGCTGGACCTTGGAAGAAAGGCTGCTATAAGAGAACTCTCCTAAGCAGGCAGGCTGCAGTCAAGGATCTCCCCGTGGAGTTGAGGATTTGAGAAGAGAGGTCTCCATCACTGCCATCTGACTTCCCAGCCCCCCCTCCAGGCCCCACGCCAGCCTATTGCCTGGCTTCCTGCCCTCCCTAGCTGACTGCAACATGCTGTTGGGCTCTGCCCTGGATGATCAGGGGAGCAAATATCCTCTACACTCACCAATGTTTTTTCTCTTTGTTTTTTATTCAGTCAGTGGGTTAAACTAATTTCTGTGAGGTGGTACAGCCCCAGAAACTGCACTATCCACACAGCTGTGGAGGCCAAGAGCTGAGAATGTGGATGGGAAAGAGCAGGAAGAAAAAGGAATAGCGACGAATGAGCATTACAAAACCCAGTTCTCTGACTGAACCCAAAGAAATTACAGAATTACAACTGGCATGTTTAAAAAAAGGGAAAAAAACCCCAACCCCCTAAAACAACACAAATTACTGCCCAAAATAGTATGAACACATCTCGTCTTCAGCAACCCTTCTCCGTCCCTCCACCGCCTCCTCAGCTGTGCCAAAATAGCTTTTTCAGGGAATGAGTTGGAATGGAAAATGGATGCAGGTTAAGCATAAATACAAACAAGAAAGTTGTTTCAAATGTAGAACAATTCACTAATCCAGCTCACTGCATGGCAATAAACAACTTTTTCTAACACAGCTGAAGGCACAGCATAAGTGTGGGAATGAGTGGCTGGGTGCAACAAGATGCAGGAACTTGCACGTGGTGCCATTTAAAGGTACTCCCACATAGTTTCAGCCTCTGCTCCTCTCAAAATTAGGCCTCAGTAATTCCAGGTGGCAAGTTCCAGAATTTGTTTGCCTTTTATCTTGCATAATCATTTGTCTTGTGCAAAGTAGATAGGAAGGCAATGCTGGCATTTGTTTGGGTTTGCACTCCCCACATGCTTACACAGGGGTCCAGAGTGACACAGACCTACCAGGGAACCTCATGTGTGCAGAGTCTGCTCTCTGGATGCAGGATAGCAGATTTTAGAGAACAAAGAAAAGGTCAGAATTAATTTCTTGCAGTTTCTGATTTAACTTCATTGACATCTTGGGAGCTAGTTAGTTCCCAAAGTAACATTTATCTAAATATGCCCTTATACTGGCTTTGAAGATGTCAAATGTTGGCCTCTGTTGCTAGCCCAAGTAATAAAAACACTAATTTCTCAGCTAAGTATCCAGCTGTAGCTAGAGTTCAGCATGGGAGTGTTACAGCTGTCCCTCGTGTGAATGCATTTTGTAGTGCCTGCTGTGGCCTTTCGATTTACTCAGCAAAAAAAATCCCAGAAATATAACCGAAGTTTTTCCCATCCCATCTCATGAGAGAGACAAAAGAGAGGCCTGACAGTATTTCTTTGTAATACCTTCCCACCCAACTACACTTAACTTCAGATTCACCAGCAAATAGCCAGTGATCCATCACAAATATGAGAGCACAGAGATAGAGATTCCCCTTTTTACCTGCAGACACAGCAGGAGAACACCTGACCTTCCCTGTGAATGGAATCATACAATGGCTTGGGCTGGAAGACAGTTCAAAGGTCATCTAGTCCCAGCCCCCTGCCATGGGCAGGGACACCTTCCACCAGATGGAAGACCAGGTTGCTCAAAAGCTCCATCTAAACTGGTATTGAACAGATCCCATGACAGAGCAACAACTTCTTTGGACAGCCTGTTCCAATGCCTCGCCACCCTCACAGTTGATAAATCATGCATGGATGTGTTTAATTAACTTATACACAGAATTTTAGACTGCATCGAAGGAATAAGCTCATATAACTCCATTTGTCTGGTCTTTGCAATGATGGAAATCCAGGGCATCAGCATGTCCTTGAGAGGCATATGCTGCCACCCAGTAGAAAATGCAACCAGCCAACAGTATAGCTCACTACATAAAACAAGACAGGAAAGGACATGCTCAACTCCACAGTTTCCAAGCTAGATGTCGCCTCTGAAGCCAGTGATTTCTGTACTGTATTTGCTAAAGAATCTCTTACTGTTTGGGACAAAGTTTAGGGCCCAATTTTAGTCTGTCTTTTAAAAAATTAAATTGAGTCTGTGCACAAGTATTTAGTGTAATTTAAAAAGCTTCAAACAGCTTTTCCTTTCCTTCTAGTAATTTTATCGAAAGTAGCAAACATTTCTGCCTCTTTTAAGAAGTGTGGCTGCCTGATGTAGCAAACCTGAGAACAATTCCAATTTTTTACTCCTTGACTCTGATATCAGTATTTTAAAATCAATTTTTCTTTCTTTCTGAGCTACTTGAAATATTTCATATCAAGTCACAGAAAATTTTGAATAAAATTTTGAATAATGAGACATTGATGATCAGTTCAATTCTTTCCTCTTTGCAGAACTCAGCATTCCTTTAAATAGCATTTTCTTAGTACAAATCTGTTCTGAGAGTCTGATGATTCAGTAGAGTCTGTAAGAGAACTCATATGCAACAAAGTTTGCTAGAATATTAAAAAAAATTTGCACATTTTTTTTGCCCTTCATTATTGGAGAGTAGACTGCTCATTTACTAGACAAAGCTATAAAAGTGATTGCTTTGGAGATTGGGGAAAGTAATTTTCCTAGTTGATTCAGGCGACAAAGCATATTACCGCTTAAAGGAAGACTATAATCAATCAGTAAAAGCATTATTAAAGCTGGATTGTGGCTTTTTTTCTTTGCCTAAGTATAATTGTGTACATTTTTTACTATAAAAGAAAGCTATTTTAAATATAATACAGAGATTATTAAACTTGCACATGGCTTACCCCACTTCCTTTTGAAGACTACTTGGATTAGCATTATGAACCACTATATTTATTTATATACTTCTTGGATGAAACATCAAAGAATTCAGTGACATTTTTTCATCCTAACACATGAGAAATTAAGATCACAACCTTTTATGAATGAACAAGGCTGAATCTCTACCAAGAAAAATACAGTGACTATTTATCCCTATCTCTCTTTTTAACTTAGCAACATGATTTCATTCTGATATTTATATATTCTAAAATCATCAGTATTGGCAACAGTAACTTCTAAATATGCTGACTAGCAGTAACAACACTTGTGCATCATTCTCAAATTGTGCTCCTCAGACATCTGGAGCTCTGCTTTGGGTTCTGTTAGTTTTCTTCTCCTGAAGGAGAAAGAAATCTCAGTTCTGGAAGGTGTGATATTGCAGGACAGGCAAAGAGGTGAGGACAGACCTTGGGTGGCTACTGCTTTTACGTTTTACAATACCTTTATAACAGAATCTATTGTTTTTTTCCTGAGCCATCATGAGATGATTCTCTGAGCAGCCCTAAAGCCAAGAGCACCAGCTGACCTAGCTGTGGCCTTAAAGAAAAGCAGAGGCAAGCCAGAAGTAATCTGGGTCTACCAGTGGCACAGACATTTTTCTCTACTTCTCCCTTGTCTCTAAGCAATTTTCCCCACCTCTTTCCATTGATTCTATGTTGTTCCCTTGCCGAGTCAGCCTTTGACCATTCTACATTTTTTTCAGGTAATTCCTGTCCCAATGGCAATTATTTTTCTCTCCATTTGTCACAAGTTCACCAATAAAATGCTTCATCTTTTGACAACATTCTGTTCTAATCTTTTCCTAAATTAATAACTCAGTTTTCAGTTTTTGACCTTCAGTTTTATCTGATTCATTCCTCCCTCCTAATTAATTTTCCCCACTACTTTTCCCCAACATCATTCATCCTCCCTCTCCTTTGCTCTCTTCCACTTCATACTCAGTTCATAATTTCACTCTTGCCCTTGCTTACTCTTTGTTTCATTTATCATATATATTCATACAGTTATTCATTCAGTCCCTCTTGCTCCAGTTACTTGAGGAACATATTTTATTTTGTAACTACATATGCAGTATGGTATATTCTTCAAGCCTTTACAAATAAATCTGTATGTGGAAAGGAACAAATACATTTTCTTTAGAGTTCTAAGGTTAACCACAGCTTTGGGATACCCAGATTTGACTTAATTTTAATTTATTTACATGTGCTAGAACTTCTACAGGTATTAACTCATGATATACAGCCCCAAAATAAACATAGCCTTCTGATGGTTGTTTCAATTTAGGACTCTGGGAATTTCTTCTTGCTTTCTTAGTCCAAACAAAAACTGAAGCTGAGCTTTTTATTGCCATGAATTTAAGGTTCTTGAAAGAAGACACTTCTACAGCCTCTTCTTTTATCAAAGTAAGTATGTACAATGAACATTGCAGCTCTGCAGCAGCAGACTGAAGAATCTCACACTTGATTTACTATTCTTCTAACTAGTGTGTCAGATGCATTTCTGAGGGCTTCATTATTCTGGTTTGGTCATCCAGATACTTCATTAATTTAAATAGAGGTATTTTAAAGAGAAAAATGGGCATGACCCGATGTCAAAATCAGAAAAATCCAGACACTGGACTGAGAAAAAGCAAAAGGTGTGTGTGGGAAAAATGCTTTAATTTGAGGAAATACCTAGGGGATATAAATCAATAGTTTGTCAGTTAGCAGATTTTTAACATGGCTTGACTTTCACAGCCTACTTGAAATGTAGAAAGCAAAACAAAAGGAAGCCACAACTCCACAGATTCTATCTTGTCATCTGGATGAAGAACATGCACAATATACAGTCAATGAAATCACAGAGGATTTTAGCACCACAGAGGGACTAGACCACAAATATTGTTTCATTTCTTCAGTGTAAGTATGAGTACCTGCCTGTGAAGGACAGGAATATAGGTATATTACTTCCCTGTGACATTTTGAACTGGTGGATAACCAGGTCTGCAGGACTTGTTTGCTACTCCAAATCACACAGGACAAACAGAATTAGCTTGAGGACAATAAGAGACAGAGATGGACAAGTTCAGAGCCATTTGGGTTCACAGCAGAGTACAGGATAAGGGCTGCAGAACTGGACTGCCTGCAGTTGACTACTGGGATCTCTATGAAAGCAAGACCAGAAGGCAGCACAGGCACTTCAAGTCCCAATATCAAACCATGGACTTGGTTACAATCCCTTATGGCTGAGAACAGCCACTCTGTGGTCCTTTGCTTAGGAACTGTTATTTTTGAAGAGCTTCTCATTGCAATCATCACAATGTTCTTTCAAAGTGATTTTTAAGCTTAGTAGTTATTATGTAGTCCTATAACTGCTGTCACTTTTGTCCATCACTTTAATGCTAACAAGACTACTGAGATTAAAAGCTTCAAGAGTGGGGATCTGTTTTGCTTTGAGTCATTGAAATGACTCAATTTCTGTACTACATAATTACTAATACTTACACACTGCAGAAAGTTAGTATTTTGTCCAAAGGATGGAAAAAAGGCTGAAATCACTCTGTTCTCAAGAATAAACATTATAGCAGTTAGCTGTAATGTTAGTAGAAGCAATTACTCTGTAAGGACATGCACAGAGATGGAAAAGATTGAGAGTAACACAGAGATATCACTCTGAGAACTTCGCTTCCAGTTGAATAACTTTAGAAGTATCTTAATGTAATTTGTTTTCCAACAATTAGGCTGTGTAAAAAATCATAACACACCAAAGTGCTGTAGAAGTCAAAGGTTAATTTGGAAAATGCTACAGAAGATTACCAGAAAGATAAGTATTAGCATCATAGTGGTAAATCCTTGTTACAAAGATCACACTTGGTAATTAATATTGTATAAACCAGCAAGATTTGGTCACATGAGTTTACTTTATGCTACAGTTGTGCTGTACCCAATAACCCAAGCTGAGTCCGTTCCAAAGTGTTCATCAAATGAGAACCAAATGGTGTTGGTCAGAGTTACAGTTTGGTTTGGGCATTTATTAATGCTTCTTATATAACTTTGAGCACACAGTCTTTAATCAGGTTTGAAGCAGAAATGTTATACTGATTGAGCAAAGCAGTGAAGGAGCTAAAAGAACATTATACAACTGTGTCATGTGACTTCAGGTGATGGTCTTCTCAGAGCTGCCCAGGTTTGAAGTTATACTTCAGTCTAGATGAAGTACAAAACTCGAACAAGGTGAGAGACAAAACACTCAGCCCTGCTGAGAAGGCTGGAGCCTGCTTGCAAAACAGTAGCAATCAAAAATACACCAAATCATACTAGCAACACTGCTATGACTGACCAAGGTACAGTTCTACTGTTTTAAGAAAACAGTCAGGCTTCCAGTGAATATTAAGTATGTGAAAATCATGTGAATGGACAAACCAAAATTGACCAAAATTAAACTGTTTTCTTTGGACCCCTTTTAGGACCATTAGGATCATGTATTTGCAGGGTGAGATAACATTAGTGCTTTTGCATACAAGAGAAAGCACGGGATGCCAAAATTTCTGCAAAGGGAGCACAGTCTAATGAATGATTTCTAAGCTCAGATGGCCCTGGCAGCTCTTACCAGCTCTTTCAGTAGCTGTAGGTAGAAACTTGCATGCTATCTATATGTTTTAAAAATGTCACGACTAATTTCTGCTAATGCCATCCGTTACTGGTTTGTCTGTACTAAGAGTGTCACCAACTCAAAGCAGCTAGTGCCATACAGGAAGAATCATTTCAGCATGTAAACCACCAAGCAAGATTTGAAGATAATCCCTGAGGCACAAGCTGCTATGTTGGACCTGACTAGGTCCTACCTGACACTTTGACAAACCTGACAAAGAGCACTTTTTAAACACAAAAGTGTCCACCTGCTGCTAAATCCATGAATACAGATATACTTGAGTGCAGTATTTGCAAACTGAAATTATGTATCAAAATACTGACCAATATACCATGAAAGACCTTTTCAATTACAAATTTTAAAGCAGAAGAATTATGATATTGTTGCTACTAACCACCTAACATCTTAAATATGTCTCATAGTACATCTGTCCTTGATTAATGAAGAAAAGTAATTAAATGAATGTATTAATATTTACCTATGCATCTTTCAAACAGTGGCTACAGATACTGGAAAGCACAACCAGTATTTTATAGTGCAAAAGTACACATTACCAATGAGAGGACATTGTCTTTGGGCATTCACCCATTTCTCTCAGCAAAGGTACTCATTTCTGAGTCTGCAGACACAGAAGCTGTTGAGCTTAGAATCAGAATTTATTGCTTACACATCTGGCTCTAAAAGACACAGAATTCTTGGCTTAAGTGAACCTTTTTCCTCTTCCTCTTTGCAAAACAAGACAGGGCAACCCAAGGCCCTGGCTGCCTTCAGAATTTAAATTATTGTGAAGGTTGTTCTGGGGTTTTTTCTCCCTCTATTGCCCATGGATGTGACAGCCTCATACTGCTAATTCTCCCCTGCTAGAGAATTCCATAAGTCAGGCTATGCCTAAATCTTTTTAAAGTTAGCACACTTCAGGCTCACAAGAGAAAATAAGCTATTCACACTGTGAACGATTATGATGCCTAAAATGAGGATATTTGTGTATTGAAGGGAAATTCCATTCCCTGATTAGGCATCTAGCTTCCTGCAGAACCTATAATGAAAACTGAATTATTGCCACTTTATTGTATTTCTTGAGCTAAGAGACATCCAAACTAGGCAGCAGGCAATGCTGATGGAAAGAATGTTGTTTACTTCAGTTCCTCATCTGGAATTGCGCAGAAGGATGGATTGTCCAATGAAGTTTTCAAATTCTATCCTACAATCAGAACCTTAAAACAATTCTGTTACTATTAAAAGGGTAAGATATTTCTTTCAAAATATGAGGCAATAGAAGGAGCAGAAGCAGAGTAGGGCCTGGAAGCCAGGTTTCTTCCATCCCATATGAATATGTGACTACTACAGCCATCTTGAAAAATTCTTGTTTGAAATGCAAACACAGATGAAAAGATTTTCTGCAAACTCTTAGAACTTGATAAGGAAGGAGCAAGAGAGCACCATTACAAAATATCTTCTGCTTTTCCTAAACCTTTGTGATTGCAAGCTCAGTTTTAAGAAGTTTAAGATGTTCAATACTAGCTTAAATTATTTGCTTTCTGTCAAAAAAGAAAGGTAAGCTATCTGGAAAGGCAGAAAACTGTAAGATAAAAACTGGCAGTTTAGAAACTTTCAGACACAGCAAGATTTTCAACGTCATCTTCAGCAACTCAGACAGATGTTCTGTGTTGAAGACATTTGGTTATTGACACACATGTAACAAAAATACTCCCCACATGCTCTTGTCAGTCATGTTTCATAAGGTGTCTTACTTTACATTGCAGGATCCAGCTCCCCTAATGAAACAAATAAGAAACATTGCATATAAATTCTCATGGGATTTAGGCATAAAACCAGTGCTGAACATTCCCTTGCGATCAAGATGTTTGTGGATGTATGCACACCATGTAACATAAACTGAGGTAAGACAGTTTAGGTGCCTAAAAAGAAAGATTTTTCTCCAAAAACAAACATAGTTTCTGCATGTTAGTGTTGCCTAAATGTTAGGTATGAATGCTTGAATCTCTGATGCAAAACTAGTACTTGCTTCTTTCCTTTAAGATGGGTTACAGCTAGCTTTGGAAGCTCAGCTTGGTAATTCTCACTACATAGAACTCTGTCAAAGTTACTATGCATTCTAAGAGGCAAAGAACTTAGTGAGATCTTCCATCTTGGAATTGCTTAAAGTTTTTCAGAAAATATCAGGAAACATTCTCCAGCAGCAACTAATAAAAGCTATATCAAAGCATGCAATCTACTCTTTTGTGGTACCCAAGTTGTCTAAGTTAATAATAAAAACTGAACAAGGCCTGATTCATAATAAGTCAAAATATAAAAATAAATTTTAAAATCAGATGCCAAACATGGAATTTTCATTAGCCACTTTTTGTACACTCTCATATTTTCCAGTGCGACTTATAGTTTTAGAAAAATGTCAATATTTATGATTTAAAAGGAATGGAAGAGATTTCTCGCCCCCTGTTCACATGTACCTTTATTTAACTCTATGAAACTCAGATCCAAATTATATGCTTCCTTCATGAAGACTCACTCCTCAAAAACCCCTTATTTCTTCATGAAAAATCATAGGGAAAAAATTGTCTATTTTTGGTACTGCTGCAGGAATGTCCCCCATCTTAACATCCTTCCCTCACACACATTCATGGAAAATCCAGCCTAGGAAATGCATGAAGAAAGCAATTGAGCTACAGATCCATTAAATGTCTCATGTAAAACCATCCACTGAACATCAGCTGTCAAGAGCACTCTTTACACTCCAATGGAACACGCATCAGATAATATTATTCTTATGGTAAATTGTGCAAAAACTGGCCATCTGGACAGGCAGAAATCTCTTCAAGACCTACCTTTGGGATTACAACTTCCCATTGTATAAACGGGGTGTTTTAGTCTTTGCAGAGTATTTATATTGATTCCCAACATTATCTCCACATGAAGAGGAATTACAAACTTAATTAGAATTGGAAAATCCCAGTCAGAAGATCATCTGACCCAGTTTTTTGTGAAATAAGGGAGCCTATATAGGATTATCCAGCACACTGTCCAGTCACATCTTGGAAACCTCCAGTAATGGATACTCTACCATGTCCCTGAAGACGGTTGTTCCAGTGAATGATGGTTCTTACTGAAAAAAATCCTTCTTATCTTGAAATCAATGTCCTTAAGCACATAAGTTTATGTTCTCCTTCCAAATCATTACAGAACTATTAAACCCAGCTTTGAAATCAATCTAGACCTTTCCCATGCACCAGAGCTATGAGGCCATTCCTCACAGAGGCTTGTCTACTTTATTCTTAAAATTGTCAGTGATAGCTCTTGTCTAATCTCTTTAAAGACCACTGCCCCCATATTTTGAACATTTATAATCTGAAACCAATTATTCTGGCTTAATATAAATCTATGTTATCATGGTTTACCCTAGCAACGGCTGTCAAAAAACTTCAGTTGCCCAAACCCCAAATAGTTTTAGGTCCAAAGAAACTTATCAGGAAATGTTCCCTCTTAGTCTTATAGCTTTCTTTCCCAGAAAAAATGTCAGTTTCTCCAAAATGGTCAATTTCACATTCCTAGGGCTTGTAGGATACAAAGGCTCTAGTTCAAAAAAAGTGCCAAACTCACAGCTTATTTCATAAGAAGAAACTGCTTTGATATTCCCAGATGATCTCCATCTTTTCTATGACATAAAAAATGTCTTTTGATTCTTCTATGGTATTTAAAATTTATCTTCCCTTCATCCACAAGAAGACAGGGAAAGAGAACATGATTGTGGCCAACAGTAAAAACTCATGCCCCACAAGCATCCCAGCTCTAAAACTATGCAGCATCTTAAGTGTCAACAGAAGCAGAATATGGAGTTAAACACATTTCATCATTTATATAAACCATATTTATTATTGCTGTCCATTGTGCTACACTTATGTTAAGACTGTACAGGAAAGTACAGGAAAGCCTCAAACTTCTAAAAGCCCCTTGACATAACATAAACTTGAGCTTTCTGGTGCCATGGCAGATTGAGCCTCTTGCAACCAGGTTCCAGTGGTCCTTCCACCCTTGTCCACCACAGCTCCATCTTTCCTTTCTCTGTGTTGCCCCCACAACATCACACATCTCATGTTGTGAGATCACATGCTGAGCAATGCAGAAATCTAACACAAATGACAATTAAGCTAGCCCAAAAAAATAAAAAGCAGTCTGTAGCCAAATCAGCCCCCTGAATTGTCTCACCACATAATCACTGGTGCAAGGAAGAAGGCAGGGACAACATATGCTGGGGAGAGCAAAGAGGGAGCTGGGATTGTGCAGCTGCCCAGATATAACTTCATTTAACTAGTCATGGAATGGTATATTTTAGTATTTGTAATCTAAAGGGCACAACTCAATGCATACAAAATTTCTAGAGCTTTACTATCTACTCATTTATTTGTCACCCTACAACAATATAACTTTTTAGTTTCTCTGTTTTGGTTGCATCTGATTAGGAAAGACTGTAATCCTGGGCAAATATGCACAAACTGCTCAGTGAATAACAGCTGCACATGTGATCTGGTGATTGGAATCTCCCTTACCACAATGACTTCCTATTATTCTCTGGTTTCCTTGCTAATACACAAAAGTGACTTAAAGGTTATTTTTTCCTTAAATCACACTGTAACATGGGCAGGCTCTTATTTTCTTATCTGCCTCAGCCACCATTGACAAAAGACAAAATATTCCTTGCAAATATATGAAAAATGTTTAATGAAAAAGATGTACTGGGAAAAAAAAAGAAACAGAAAAGGAAGGAAGCCATGCAGGTTGAAGAAAGAAAATCCATTGGTATGTCTTAAAAACCATGAACACTATCAGCTAAAATAAGATAGCAATTAGTAAGGGATTTAGATTCTCTGCACGTGAGAAATAATACAACAACCTGCTAATTGGAGACAGTGCTATTCAAATTTTACTGATGAACAAAGACATACATAATTATGTGCAAGGAGGGGGAGGGTTATAAGAAATGTTTCAGTCTAGTAGACTGAGCCACAGCTGAGGAAAGGCTAAAATAATAACCATGAAAACAAGCATTAATAAGCTACTGTCACAGTACAAAGAGGATAAAGAACATGTTTGTTTACACAATGAGCCAAATTTTGTCTGAAGACAGACCTACCTTTCACAAGAGAGTCATAAACAGATATGCATAGTATGGATAGACATATGTCCTATAAAAATATCATCATAGTTTATAGACTGTTTAGAAATAATTTGGACAATGTGAGCTGGGAGAGCTTACATGTGGTTTTTTTTTTTTTAATTACTAATACACTTTTTAAAATTTTAATTGCGACTATAGAAAACAAATGCTTGGATCTGGCTTCTGGTGCCTGTGTTGCCATTAATAATCAGCAGTTATCCCCAAGAGACAGAAACAGCAAGAAACCTCACGTAACAGGGATGTTGTAAAAAGAAATTCATTAATACTGTATATGCAGAGCACTCAGATACCACAGCGAGAAACAGCACAGAAAAGTCTATGAGGAAATTAATCATTCTGCATTCAGTGGAGGATCTGGCAGATGTGCGATGAAGAAAGCCTAGAGACATACATTAAATATGAAGATAAATAAAGATTCTAGCCCTTACCAGTAGAAATAATATCCCCTGAATGAACATCAACTGCCTTAAGCATTAAATGTTTGATGTATTCTCATTCAATATAAAGGAAAACCCTCTGATTAATATGGTAAGATTACAACAAGTACCAGCCAGGCATTCTGTGCAAAATACAGAATCTGATAATGTAATTAAAGTCTATTGTAAATATAGGATATCTATCTATCTATAGATATAAATATAGGATATATACACTATGGATTAGTATTTCCTTATTTTGAATACTTAGTTTTGCAACTAAAAAAGACTCAGTCCAGCAACTATTGGCAAATGTACATTATCTCAGCAGTGAGAGAATCCTGTCACCGCAGCTGACACAGTGTGGTATCTGTTAACACAATAATTTCATCCATATTTCACACTGCAGCCACTGGACTCCCATAAACAAGCTCCCCTGCTTTACAGCTACTTCAACTAAGTCAGGATAGCATAGACAGGGCAAAAAAAAGTTACTGGAGTGATGACAAACCTGCAGGTTCAGAGCTAGCTCAGATATCTGCACTAGCATTGCAACTGTGAATCACTAATTTTATTTTACTCCATATCAGTTCAGTTCTGCTCTCCCGTCCGCATAAGTTATGTGTTCTGTTTTGTTTTGTTTTTTTAATCTTACCCCACCAGCCCACATTTAAAGTCAGATTTCAACCTTCTCTATTAATTGGTAGGGACAGCTGCTGCAGAGGAAGGACGTGTGGAGAGGACTCTAGGTAGGATGCACTGTTGTGTCTGAAAAGATATATAAAAACTGCTTTCTGCAGTTCTTCAGAAATGGGGAGAAGAGGCAAGGGGACTCAATGCAAGCCTGTCTAGAAAAAGGAAAGATGTGCTGGAATAATCTGGCAAAAATAATCTCAACACCAGTGTTGAGATGCAGCAGTGCAGGAGCCTACCATGGTTCTTTGTACAAAAAAGCCAAAACACTGCATGAAAACATATGGATGACCAAGTACTGGTCTTCAAGCAATCCCACGTGTTTAAACTGATTCCACTTTATCGAGGCTACTTAAAGCAGACAGGGCATGCTACCTGAAGATTCCCTTAAGGTCCCTGAGCAGTATATTAACAAGTACATCTGTGGCCAACAGCCAGATTATCCTTTGTCCTGGCCCCAGAACCAGTCTGCACCACATGAGGGCACAACACCGGGATTCTGATCACCCAGTCTGCTGAAAAGAAAGGCGAGACTCATCTACCCTCTTCATGCAACAGAAATTCTCTCTCATATTCAGTAGAACAGACTGGAGACAGTCTGATTCATGCATACAATCTGCCTTGCAAGGAGCCAAATCTATGCCCACCCAGCAAGATGAAGGCTGACTCAGAAAGGCATGGAATTCCCAGAGTCCCACTGTCTGTGTGCTTTCTGTCCATACTACTGCCCATGGCTCGGGTGCCAAGCACGTTTGCTGCTCAGAATCAATCAGAGTAGTTTATCAGGTGAGGGACCCAAGAGTAGTGCTTGGACTCTGCTGCCGCGTTCAGACCGACACCACAGGTGGGGACTTGGGTCTGCTCAGACAAATTTTCCATCCTGAGATGCTTCACAACTTGGCTGAGCTACTGATTTGCTTACTGCTTTCTTCACCAAGAGAGGAATGTATCTGTTACAAAGAGTGCATGGCATATTTTAAAGATAAATCTGACCGGTTGCAGGAAAAAAAAATTAGTTGTCTTCATGGATATAAGTCCAAGTGATAATGCACAGCTTCCTTCCAATGATCAGTTCTGACTGATTTCTGAGGATGCAGGTGGCCAGCTGCTCACAAGCAAAAAAATCAATAATTTTAGTTGATAGCTTTTCCAGGATACCAGAGCAAAGATTAATTAATTAAGGTATCTGTTTGTTTTTTTTTTTTTTAAGCTAGCCTCCCAGTTAGCTTCTATTTGACACAAAAAGGATATACCAAAAACTTCTCATTCAAGGTCTACTCATTTCAACATAAAATTAAGACAACTAAATCTGACTGAATTTAAGACTAATTTATTTGTTTTCAGGAATGCAAAACCAAAGAAAGATTTATTTAGCTTCCATGGAAATAAAAACCAAACAACAAACCTAAAGGATTGAAAGAATTGCAACAGAGCTGGCAATCACCTTGCCATAACCAAGACATTCTAATAAAAATATCAGTGTAGAAATTAGCCGACCAAAATACAGAATGAGAAAAAAATAATCATAGTGAGAAAATCTAGATATATTGATATAGTAATATTGAAGTTTGAGAAAGGCCAATAGTACACAATAATACATACAATTCCAGGGTTCAAAGATTATAACAAAACTCACAAGAATTACTAGCAACATTCCCCAATCCTTTGCAGCTCAGAGCACAAATATATCAATCATTTTATTTAAACACTGTAAGATTTCCTGCCTCAGAAATCTAAAAAAGGCATAAGGGAAACTGAAGAGAGTAAAATTGTAAAAGCCTGTGTTCTGGGGTTTTTTAAGCTTGCAGGTTAAATTAATTCCTACATAAATAGAAAGAAGTGTTAAACATTTCTCTCCCTCTAGCTAAAAAATTCTCCTAATCTTTTTTTGAAAGAGGATAATTTTTGGTACTGGGTATTTTTAATAAATGATACTTAAAATACCTGTTGCCAGTACATTGATATGAATATACAGGCCTACCTGTCCTATTATCTGACTCATAGGAATTTGGGGTATTAGAATCACAGGGAAAAGATACAACTTTTTTAAATATAATTTCACTGACATTGATGTTAAAATACCTATTTCTTTTTGAGCACATCAGAAAAACACTCCACATATATATATATGACTATTTGATATATTCTTATTGGTTATCAAAGGATCAATAACTCTTTTGGTTATGTAGCAGAAATCATCAAATCCTTGGAATAGGTAGTGTCATGAAATGATGCGGATCTATAGTTATTAATTTTTTAATTAAATTTAAGTTTATTAAATTTAAATAACATGTCAATCTTGATTAAAAGCCAGTCTCCCTCAGGGATAAGGACTTCCATTAGTAATATTCTTCTATTTGTGCAGTGAGTAGATTACAAGGAATTTAAACAAATAGAGATTGATTTTTGTGGGAAGAGGGTGCCCTTTATTCTTTACCATGAGCAGTCATGCTATGTTAGGGTGCTACGACACATAGCAACTCCTTTGCCTAACCAAATTTTTTAGTTTC
This sequence comes from Cyanistes caeruleus, assembly GCF_971803275.1. NCBI lineage: Eukaryota > Metazoa > Chordata > Aves > Passeriformes > Paridae > Cyanistes > Cyanistes caeruleus. The sequence goes on along the minus strand of NC_141702.1, from coordinate 82,089,339 downwards.
CTTTGTGATCCATACATGTATCATTGTCAAAAATGATTACCATCAAAACACATACGTTCCTTTTGATCTTTGAAAAGTGTATCTTACACTTAAAATCATGCTTTTATCAGATATAGATAACTAAGAGGAGAAATGTGAATGAGATTTCAAGAACTCCTAAGAGAGACTAATTTCTTTCAGCAATTCTTAAATTCTCTTTACTATTTTTCCACATGTCTTGGGTTGCAATGTAACCAAATGTAACCAAAACTATGTATTCTATCTGTTAAAACCTGGTGGGACAATTTTCTTTATCTCTTTCATGACCCATCCCTCATAACCGTGTTAATGGGCCATCGAGTCTCACTGCATGACTGATAAAATTACATCATCCCACTGGGAGATGCTCCACACAGCGGGAGGAGCCAAGCATCTAAACCTGTGTATCTTTGGAGACTGGGAACACCACAGCAGCCTTTCTCTGCTGAATTCCCAAAAGAGAGAGACTGGACCCATCTACACCACCAGACATTCAGAGGAGAGCTACACCCTTCTATGGGATCATTACTTCAACAGAACCACATCTGTCACCTCAGGACTGCAGCCACCATTTAATTGGGCTGCTACCAACACCCCGACCAACAGGGTGTCAGGTTGTACCCTGACTCTGGCAGTGGGTTGGTTTTTGTTGGTTTTCTTTTTTGTACTACTACATTTTTATTTTAATTTTCCTAATAAAGTACTGTTATTCCTATTCCCATATCTTTGCCTGAGAGCCCCTTGATTTCAAGATTATAATAATTTGGAGAGGGGTGGGGTGGTTTACATTCTCCCATTTCAAGGGTGGTTTCTGCCTTCCTTAGCAGACACCTGTCTTTTCAAACCAAGACAATGTGGTTTTACATAAAACAAGTTCATTCATGTAGTGCCAATGTGTAATTCCTCTTTATATAGGGATTTTTGAGCCTCAGAATAATGATTAGGAAACAAGAGACCAAAGAAATACACACAGCACAGAAAACCTTGTCAGCTGGTTAAATCTGACCACTATAAATGGTATATTTTCCAGTGCTTCAGAATCATCAGTACCATACACATTGTTCTATTAATTTACTTTGCCATTGTTCAAAAGAGGAAAAGTATCTTGTCCCGCGGTATTAGCCCAGACTCTCAGTTTATGTTGCCTTCTATTAAAATGGCTACAGGGAATTTAAACACCTATCTAATGTACTGCTTTCTATAGGTTTGGTAACTGCAAACATCAGCTACAGTAACAGCTTCAGATTTCTGACATCTATGAATCTGAGAAAGCTGAAGGATTATAGTTATAGTGTAATGCCAGTAGTGTGCATTTTATGTACCATTTGAGTGTGCATTTTAAATAATAGCAACCTCACACAGTAGTAATGGCATAACAACACAAAGACCTTGGTCTTACCCTTTGTTTTCAAGTCGTTTAATACCTTTGATTCCACAGGCAGTTTATCGCTCACTAGTTTTATCTCAATATTTCGGGACGCCAGTTCAAGCAATTTTTCAAAAAGACGCTGACCCTGGGAAGAACGTTAAAGGAAAGCAGAAGCTTTTAGATACAGAATTGATCAACATTGTGCATATCAACAAATTTAAAAAGCATGTTAAAATAAAAACACTATAAACAACATCCAAGTAACTATGTTCCTAGATATTATTAAACCTACCCTAAAGGTTTGCAACTCAAACTCATTTTCTTGGAGAAATACTGTTCCAAAGGCCAATAAGGTATCTTGCTTTTCCCAGACTGTGCAGTACTGACAAGGTGACAGGTGTCAGGCAGAAAATGAAGCGTCCAGGGGTTTTATGCTGCAGAAGCACATTTTGACATTAACTTTCTTCTAAATAATCAGTCTGTTGACTTAGTATTAAAAGCTCCAGGAAAACAGTTTATTACATTTTTTTTCTGTATTGAGTGATATTTTTGCAAGTGGTTCTAACCATAGTACAACTCATTCCCAAGTAGTTGCATGCTCATCTTTAGATGAATTATACCAAGAAGGAAAACAATAATCTATAGGTATTTTATGTGCCTTTACTTTTTAACCTGCTGTAAAATGTTACTATTTAAACCCTATTTCTAACACAGAATACAAAAAGGAAATTCATACTGAGCTGGATACATGTCAAAACAGAAATGAAGATATTTGTTTCATATGAAAAAAATTTAAATCATTATGTTTTTCCATATCCAAGAAACAAACAAGAATTAAAACTTCTGATTGCATTGTAAATGTTTAAATTTTAGGTTAAATATTTTAAATTAAATAAAAAAGTTTAGTAACATCCAGCTAGACCATGTAAAGAATAAACTCTCAAGTGTATCGCTCCTGTGTTGTTACTACAATTACAGCCAGAGTTCACTTCCTTGCTGCTATTCTAACTTAGTACGGCAGACACCACTTTCAATTAACAGCCCAATACAGAAAGACTTTGGATTTATGCACTTGACAAAATGCCTACCCTACCTACACAGTTCACTTTAGATTCAATGCAATGTTTGCCTCAGGATAAACTTAAAACAAAAAAAGCAACAGGTTTGCATCAACTTTCAAATGAATAGGTAGAAGACAAAGCTCTTCACAGAACCATGTTACATAATTCTCTGTAGAAACCAAGAATTTTAAAAGGATCTTTTCATTAAAAAAAACAAATGACCAAACCAAGAACACTTTGGGATAATATAATATGATGCGGCATGGACCAACAAAATCTCAGACAAAAGTCCTCCCCACACACTGAAAACCCATCAGCAGCAGACAATGGAAAGCCTAGAAATTTGTCCAGTAATTTCCCAGTCAGACTGAAAGCTTGAGCCTTGCTGGGCTTTAAACATTACACAGTCGCAGAAAGTAGTGCTTCCCCTGGCTAAAGTACAGACCTATTTTTTAATATTCACTTGTTTTGAATATATGTGGCAAAAAAAATATACCCATCCCCCTAAAATACAGCTTTCTCAAAATTACCAATCAGCCAGAGGCTGCAATGCAAACAGGACTACAGTTTGTTTCACTTTTGTAAAGTATGACTGCTTACTCACTCAAATCCATAGTATAGCTCCCTGATCATCCCAGGGCTCACAAGAACTTAGCAGTGAACACAACGCTTCCATAGTGAAAGCATTAAAGAACAGCTAACAGAACAGGAAAACAAAAACACTCTTTGCATGAAGTTCCAAATGCTTCTTATACTCAGATTCAGCACTTCCCAAGGTGACTAGGTGGTTCCATATATAAGAAATGCTTTCCATGATTTTAACTCACACACCCAAGAGCCCCGAGCTGCTGTGTAAGTGAAGGAGTGGCTTTCCCTCACATATCTCATCAAGCTAAAAAAAAATAAATATCCGTAATTCTTACACCAGAGATTGTGTTGGGTATTTTTAAGAAGAAGAGCAAATGTTACAGAGAATGTAAGAATTAATGAGATAGGAGTGTGGAGGAGATGGATGATGGATAGTTTTCCAGCATGATTCTGTGGGAGCAGAGGTGCACTGACCAGTGTGCCTGGGTGCCCTGCTCCCTCCAAGAGGGTTTCTCATGCAAGTGCTAGTCTGGCACTGCTAGACTCTAACCAAATCTGGAAACAGACATCACTGCCGGGCTGTCTGCTAAATTCCCAATCCTTGCTTTGCCCCATCCCCCCAGCTATCCCAAAGCAACAGGCTCCTGGGTAAGCCAGCCTTTGGACATGCTTCATATGGGTCTCCTGACTGGGAAACACCAGCACTTTTGGTTTTCATGAGCTACATCTTTGCAAAAGTGAGTTGAGAAAATCAAGGATTAAAAGGTTTGCATTATGCATATTAACTAATATATGTATAAGCAGAAACAGCTACTCAGGTTTGCTGTGTTGATTCCATTTACTAGGTAGACAGATAAACACCATTTTTGTTTAGGTTATCTGTAAAAACTGATTCTGTCTAGAAGCACAGCAGAAAGTTCTAGCATACAAAAATAAACATAGAAAATGCATTCATAAATTGGATTGAAAATTATTATCATTATCAATACAAATTACTACATTAACTCCTCTGATAAGGAAATTATTAGAAAGTTAATGTCTAAAAGTGATAAAATTAATTGCTTCAGGGGGTGGTTCCTAATCGTATTTCCCTATGGTAGTTATTTTCAGATATTATTGCCACTTCTACCTGCAGGAGACTTTATTTACATGATTTATAAAAGCTTTGACAAACAAGTCTAGACTTTCTGTATTAACTGTAGTTTGGACAAAAAAGAACCTGGCAGCACCTCCTGAGTTTTCCTTGATATTAGAATGCCCTGATGTAAGCAACATAGCTGCCTCCTATAAGCCATGCTGCCTGTTGAACAGCCCATCCTATGTGTTAATAGATTGCTTGGAGTGCAGCCCTGCATTCCAATGAAACCATCTCCTCTGAAAATGCATCTGTTTTCCCATTGGGGATACCAAAAGCTATCCATTTATGGTATTTTTTTCCCCCAATTACATGTATAATTTGAGGTAAAACCTCAAATTGATTCAATATTTAAAGCATCTCTAAGTAGTGATGGTTTAAACTAGGAGTACGCTCACCACAAATATTTGCATTTATATAGGTACATAAAAACCACCACCCACGACAAAATTAGAAAGAATTCCCTTTGTCTCATCTGTTAGTGCATCATCCCCCAGCAGGCATTCATACCCTCACCAGGACTTAAGCTCGACAAACCAAACCATGAAAAATTCACAACTTGCTTTTAAAAGCAAGTATATACTCTAGTAAATAGGGTTATTAGAAATTCTTCCCACACTGCTGAAGAACCTAGACTTCTTCCCCATTAATATTAATTTGAAACCCAGTTTCTACACTTTCTGACATATTTACTTGCAATTTTACTGGTTTGTTCCATGAAAGGAAAAAATGATAGGACAGAAGGTCTGAAATGTTTTGTTACTGCTGTCAGAGCATTTGAAATGTTTCTGTTGAATACAAACCCTTATGCTGTCATTCAGACCACATTCCCTTTGTGAGACAATACCAGGCTGCTGCACGACTACGTGACAGTGATCAGAAGCATATCTATATACCCAACTTGTGAGGACTGAGAAATAGAAGCAGACAAGTGCTATGAAACTGTGGCTACCTTATAGCAATATCTGCATTTTAAAAAACAATACCACCAGAAATCTGCTTATCCCAATTAAATATTCTTTTACTCCTTTTACTGTTTGAAAAAAACCTTATCAAAAATGACAAAACAGAATACAAAAAGTATTTATCACATGAAAAAATTTACTTCTGCATAGTAGCTTTAAACTATCATAAATCTCAAATATCAGTCCCAACTGTACCTGCCACAGAATACTGGTGAATTAAAAAAAAAAACCCCGAAGATGTCATTACCAAAAGGTCTTGAAATTTCCCCCAAAGAAATTTATTGGCAGAGTCTAGACAGGTTGATTGTAACCTGGCTGATTTCCCTTGTCTGCTCTTGTCTCTATCAGCACAGGTTCCTCATTAGGAATAAAATGGGGAGATACAAACATGAAAATGCTGTTATTTACTGAAGGACTCTCAAATTGCATTATTGTACTCTTCAGTAACATTGATTCCTACAGTTTAGAAAATGCTTATCTTTTTAATCCCACAGAAAAAAACTGGTTATTTAATAGACTTTTCTTCTGGTTTTTTTAGATATAATTCCACTATTTTTTCTCAAGTTTTCCCATAATCAAGCCTCTGGGTATATTGCTAAAACATCACTAAAAGCCATAGCATGCTGGCAGAAACCAATAGAGAAAATAAATCAAGAAATCCTCACTTTTACTGCTGCTATCTAATACAGAACAAAAAAACTTAAATTATTTCCTCAATTCTTCTAACCAAACAGTTAATGCAAATGAAGGGAATATGCTTTCATTTTAAAAACACTCCTTTAATTGAATTTATTTTCTATGCCTCAGTCAGTACCAAGGAAACATCACCACCTGAGGAGGAGAGATGACTACATCACGATGAGCTTATAGATCTCTATGGCTGATCCTATCCAATTTCCACTGAGAGCTGCTAGATTTAGAGATATCATCTTTTTATTTATTTGCATTTTAAAATAATTTTCAAGGAAGGGAACTTAAGCTCTTGCACTAACATTTGTTCTACCAAACAAATCCCTTAAGCTCCTTGGGCAATGAATGTGTGAGTGACTCATGACTTCTCATAAGAAGTCATAATGTAATGTATCGTAAGAGATACATTACAAAGCTGGACAGCTGCCTTACATGAGACAAAGCATCATATGGATGGGGGACTTCCCCCACCAATCCATCTGGGAGATGCACAGTAGGTTGGTGAATAAAAACAGAAGTATCATTTTTTACGTGATACTTGTAAAAATCAAATGCAAATCTACCTTTGATCACCTTATGTTTATCTAAATATCTCTCCAGGGACAACTATGTCATACACATAGCAATACCAATAAGCCATGATAGCACTGATTCTGATTTGTGAAAAAGAAACTTTGTGAGGGACCTGCTGGAAATCTAAAAGGACATTCTAAATTAAAGTTTCAAAACAAAAGATGACCCAGAGGAAATGAACTGTGAAAATTATAAACTGGCATGATCTTGTATTCACCTCTCTCTTTTCACTGCAAATTAATCAAAATCCATACTTAAAAGCAAGTTTCCATTTTCCTCTAATATCTTTAAACATCAGATTGCCACAGGAAGAGTCACATACTCACATTCTACAAAAACCTCATTGCTTCTACATGACAACTACCCTGCTATCTTGAAAACACACCAATGCAATACAAACTCACCAAAATACATGGATTTTTTCTGAAAGAGAAGAGCAGTGTAGAGAGAACTCACTATTTTGCCAAGCAAATATTAGTTTAATTGACTGCTTTATCTGTTGAAGCACAGAAAAACCATCTCATCGTGTGAGAATGATCTGTCTTTAGAGAATCCAATTTCGGAAAACTCATCATCTCAGATGACTGAGTGTGGCTGTTGTGACCTGGACAGCTCAGTTGGCAATGAATGTTTATTTAGATTTATAACAACAAAATACAGACAAGCATGAGTCAAGGACAGTAGGTAACATACCCACAAACAAAAATAAAGAAAAATACAGCAGGAAGATCTGCAATTTTATATATTCAAATGTATACATATCTATGTATGTTCAATATATATTTGGACAAGATAGACAATATGTATTCATACAGATGACATGTATATTTGGCATATATACGTATGTGTGTATAGAAAGCTGCAGAATTTCCTGCTACATTCTTTTTCGACATGTATATTGTTCATATGTGCATGTACATGTATGCATGCATGTCTGTATGTGACTACACAGATGTAGGGAGAGAATGTAGTAACTAATAGTAGTAACTAATTGAGAAAAAGAAATCTAGCCAACTCTGCTTTTCTCCTTTAAAAACCCATGTCTGCTCAAGTGCTCTTCTGGAGAACCTTGCTCTCCAATGCGACTTGAATATTCATAAAATGGAAATTGCTAATTATAGATCAGGATGTAAGTCCAAATGGAAAATGGTTATGTCCTTAGTTTCTAAAAAACAAGAATCATTCAAGGAACAACTAAGCTGATTCACTAAGTACTGTATTACTTGTGAATTTTGCATCTCAGCCCCTTACCTTTCATAATGTTTCTGCTATATTGGTCAAATTTCCCTAAACTCAAATTGTAAAGACTTGAGGACATTGGATTTATTCGTCAAACAATTACTAGATTATAGTTATTGAAGCTCCTCTGAAATTGCACTTTCACTTCACCGAGCTGAGAAAGCAGATGTAACAATACAAGTTCTCCCTTCCCTTTAACAGCATGAGCTTTGTGTACATTCTCTGAGGCAGGAATTTGCTAAGAAACACTGCCTCTTGGCAATTTTTTAGTAATCAGATTGGCCAATAACAATACTGTGTTTTAGCATGAATGGACAAGGTTGACAGAAAGATCTATCAGCTGTTCAGCCCACACTGCTGTACAAATGAGAATATGATTGGAATATTAATTTCCATTAAACAGAAAAGCTACTAATTTTTGTACAACTACTAGCAGGCAAAAAAAACATAGCTAGACTAGAATATTATGAAAAATGTTTCATTTTTTCATCTTTAGCTGTGCATTTGAGGACAAAAGACCAAATCCACTTCTTAGATGCCTCTTCTTCCTTTCCCTGCTGAATAGTATCTTACAGTTTTTACTTTGCAATGTGAATGTGGAAATGGATTTGATGCTTAACTACAGGAATCCCAAATTCAATTTTACTATTTTTTGTCCTCTGTTTGGGATTTGTTAGGCTCTGTCAGCTTTGAAGCAAATGACATGCGGAATTTTTTTTCAGACAAAATATTTTTGAAAGATTCATGCAATATGAATTCATGCACATCCTAGAAACATCCAAGGCACTATCTCCATGAATTCATCTGCTTGAATGACACTACATGGGTTTGAAGCTGCTTAGGCAATAAATTTAAATAAAGCTTAGCTGCATAATTACATTGTGAAAAATGTCAGTATTTTGATATTCCATAAATTTATTCACCAACCATATTCCAATATTTAGAAGCATTCTAAAATGAAGGGTTTGCATTACATTTTCTATTCATCTGCACACCTTATATTTTTCAGTATTTTAAATGGACATGTAGGAAACTTATTCTGAAGAAAAATTAATGCAGCCTCAACTAAGCTACAGTCTATTTCAAAAGAAGCAGAATATAGTTGGTTAGAGTACCAAGATTTGCCTATCATCTACTGAAAGACATTTTTTACTGCACAGCATCAACACAGCTAGAAAGGAAAGTCAAGAGTTTATGCCATGGTATAATGGAGCTGATTCCTTACAGTTACCTGGCTGTCATTTTAGCCCCATTTCATGTCAGCTGAGTGGCTCCTTTCAGCAAACAATCTGTCTAGTGGAAAAGAGGAGATACTCTCAGCTTATCTCTTCTCTGATGTGTTAGTTTCACAAGTGATGCTAAATGGAAATTTTTCCTGACCATATTTATAAGAAGATTGCTCTCAAGAATGAAGTGTTTGTTGGCACAGCATCACTGTAATGCATGTCTGCCTTATTCACTATGATTTATGATTTTTCATGCTGCTCTTAATTGCAGAAATCTTGAACACCACTCCCTCCAAGGATTAATTTTGAAAAGCTATGAATCATCTGATACAATATTGTTATTTGTAAGTGTAATTCTATCCATCTATTTGGCTGGAGAATTAATCCACACACTTGCCTTTTTATTTCCTCAGTAGCACCAAATAGAAAATAATTGCATAGATTTATAAATATTCCCAAATAGGTGGACGTGCTAATATATAAACAATTTGACATGTTTCTTAAGGTTACACAATGACTTTCTTTCCTAAGGTGGAAGTGCTATATGTTGAATGTTACGTAGTCCAAGCACACCACTGCTCTCAGAAACTTTTGTATTGGCAGGAAAATCCCCATTTTTTAGACTCCTCAGATAAATAGTTCTGCTACAGGGAAGGGTTTTAGTTCTGTAAAACAGTTTGACAATAAGAACAGACTGTTAAGGTCCCACTCTTTCGTTAGACTAGAACATACCTGGCATGCTGATGGATGACTGTGATTGAGGTCCCACTGGGAAGATACTATGTCAACAGACTTTTCAGCCATATTAAGCAAATTCATCCAGCCTTGGAAAAGAGACAAATGGGATGGTGCACTGTCTGAATAGTTGATCCCTTCAGGAATATTTTCCACAAGAGCAACCCTGAGAATAGATAAGGAAAAAATAACCACTTAACAAAAGCACTTTATTGTAAGGTTCCAAATTGTAAAGAACTTCAGGTTTTGGGCCTGGGGTTCAACATCTGCTCCCAGAGGCTCTCAGCAGTTTGCCACCCTGCAACTCTCTCTGAGGCATCTGACTGTCATGCTTCACACTTCCCAGAACAATGAAGTGCAGAAGTGACCTACTACTAATGCAGCAAAGTCAATTAAGCTTTCAAAGCTCTGCAAAATTAGCTTACACAGGGAAAAGGTTAATTCTTACAACACAAGTAAACAGGAATCAGTCCTTAAGGTGAGGATGGGAAGAATGAAACAAGCTCCTCTTGTTTTACCACTCCTCTCTGAATATATTCTCTTCTCTCTAAGGAATGTGGCAAGATGTACACTCCCTGGAATCCTCCTAGGTCTGCTTTTACACCTGGTATTTTATTACATTGCCATCTCTACATATGAATTCTCCTTTTCCAATTGCTCTAAGCTACCCAATTTTTCTGCTTTCGTTTACCTGTGTGAGGTTCTAACTGGGACACAGTGGTTAAAAAAAGAATTATGACCTTTTAGTTTCTTGCTCTTTTTGGAAAGCTCTTTGATCTTACTGTCTAGAGTATTCAAAACATTTTCAAATTAGGGTACATAAATTCATATGGATACAATCGCATCCAGGAAGCCGAACAAGCATGGTAGTAAACTGTCAGCTTAAAACATGCTTCTTTGCTTCAGGGAAATGTGCTTCATTCAGCACACCACATCACTGCTAGATTTCCTTAAATTGCAGCAGGTAAAGCTTCCTTCTACACTCAGTAGAGGAATTTGAAAATTAAATAAAGTCAAACAAGTCCTTCAATTCTGCCTTTAGGTAAATAGCATAAATGTTCATATAAATGACCCCAACACCTGCCACTTCTACTGTGAATGATACAAACCAGATGTAGGAAAGCTGTAATAGGAACACAGCGAAGTCTTCTACTATATACATTAAGCATTTGTACACTGTTTTTGTACCTGTCAATAGTGTTAATTATCAACTCCAGTAATATGAATGTAATTTGTCAGCTTTAAGTAAATTATTATTACAAAATTATTGGGTAAAAGAGAATTGAACATGTTTTGACTCTTAGAAAAACAGATTAGTGCAGAATCTTCTATTAATTCAGTTCATCCTACACAGTTCACATGCAAACTTTTACAGCTATTTCAGAATATCAAGCATGTTTGTCAAGTGAACCCATTAAAAGACTGAAGATTGTTGCTCTTAAACAATGCTAAGAAAACACAGCAAGAATTGTGATAAACCCATGGCCATTATCATGCTTTCAATCTCTGGCCTGGCAAAAAATCCCACAACCCAAACCAGAACAGGCACAGCTCCTCCTGTATGTTCTCTTATTCCCCCAAATCTGTCAAACAACATACGTCTCACTAAGCTGCAATTACCAGTGACAGCCTCCACAACTTACTTTGAACACACTATTCTATTTATTAACATTAAACTTATCTACATTGCAGTAATGGAGTTGGAAATCAAAAAATAAGCTGTATAATGTTAAAAACACAACTAGATTCTTTAAATTACTTTAAAGTATATTTTATTCTAAAACATTCCTCCTACCTTGTTCACAAACTTTCTGAAATAACTAGTGCGCTAAAAATTGAGTGTCCTTTTAAAAAATATTTAAAAATAAACTATTTTACTCTAACACTCAGGGGTTTAGGCTTACTTTTGCCAATAATATTGTTACAAAACTTCATAAAACTAGATCCCTTGAAAACCTGGCTTGTTCTTTTTCAGTAGTTAGCATTACTAATCATATTGCAGCTCTTAGCATGCCCATGTTACCAGAATACTTCTATGGAGAGTTGGAGGAAGGCCACCTTCAAAGAGCAAGAAACTGACACTGAGAAAATAAAGTGATCTCTACAAGGACATGAAACCCCCTCCCTCCTAATCCAGTTGCAAAGATCATAAATTAATGGATCTTTTTCTGAAATCCTCCATCGCCAACTCAATCATGTCTAGATACAGGAGTCATTCTGAGTATGCTTTAAAGACATTCTTAATATCAAATAATTATTCAAAAATAAAATAATGTCAAATGTAGTTCTGATTTAGCTAGAACTTGAAAGTGCATATCACTCTCTTAAACCAGTAGCAACCAAAAATTTTCCAATGTTAGAATATTGCCTGACATACACAGTGTTTTCCAGTGGAGCCCATGCAAATGAATTACACAGGAGTCCACAAACTAACTGATAGGACTGAATCTGTCACAGACACTTCTAGTTGTTTTTAGTAGTGCTTCCTATAGGCTGTACTGAACTTGTGTCTCACTGGGAAGCATTAGCTTAACTTCCACTTTTCCTGTCTCTTTCTCTGGCAAGTTGAGAGCTGCCAAAAACCTAACCCTTCCACAGAAGGGCTAAGATGATCTGGAGGTCATGTAGCTCAACCCTCTTTGTCAAAGGAGGGTCAATGCCAGCAGGTTGATCAGGACACTATCCAGTCAAGTTTTTTGCATATCTCCAAATTTCTAAATCCAAAACTCATCATATTTGAGATGATGGACCTGCCCAGCCAAACACATACATGTTTATTTCTGATTCCACATTATTTAGGTGTACATTAAACTTTTAATGCAGGAGGAGTTGTGGGTCATTTGTGTTCACATACATATTCTTACAGATACCATCAAGATACACACAAAAGTTGGGCTCTTCCTCATTTGTCATGGGTTAAAATCTTTTACTTTTTCAAAGAAAGTAGCAAGGAAAATTTACTGGGCAATAAGGAATTCAGGTGCTCCTAAAGGGGCCCTTGTCAAGGACAAGGTGAATCTTAGCAAGGATGTTTGTCCTGACCATTGGAATGAACTTGCCCTTCACTGGGAGAACATCTCCCAGCTTCTAAATCTGAGTAGCATTCACGAGGCTATGGCACCAGCACTAAATAACACATGACACACTGCACAGCTCCTGCCATTATTTAATTTGGGTTTGGTTGTCCAGTAGAAGCCAAATGCATTCAAGCCAACAAAATTGTTATTCAGAACAGACACTACTTGGTAATATTTTTCCTACTCTTTTGTTTTACCAAATAGCAAGTACAGGGAAGTGGTCACAGCACCAAGCCTGAGAAGTCTGAGAAACATTTGGACAGTGTTCTCAGGTGCATCATGCGATTCTTGGGATATCCTGTGTAGGGCCAGGAGCTGGAGTCAATGATCCTGACGTGGCCCTTCCAACTCATCATATTGTATGACTCTGTTCTTTAGGAAAAATAAAATGAAAAAAGAAAGGGGAAAAAAAAAGACATTTCATCTAGCTATGACACAAGTTAAAACTTGTTTTCAGAGTGTAGATTTCTCTTTAATAATAAATTAATTCTGCCATAAACTTCCAATGTTAAAACCTAACACCAAGCTCAGAAGTAATACAGAAAGCCAAGCACCAAGTTTTTATACTAAGTGATTTTGCCTTTATAATATTCCCTTTTTGTCTGGAACAATAGCAAAGTTCTAGTGCTTAGTCAAGATGAGTTTTGTTAAAACTTCTGTGCAAAAAATTGAGTTTGAAAGCCCCAATTCTTTCAATAAAAGCTAAATTTAGCTTTCATTTTTGTTCCAAAATGACCCACAAAGAGGTTCTTCAAACACAGTATTACAAAAACTTCCAGGAGAGAAGGTCATTCAGACCTTGAGGGAAGTTAGACATGGTGACATAATTTATTCTGCAAAACTGGCATATTAACAATGCAAAACACAAATGTACCATGGTGATGAAAACCGATTTTTCCTATCCTCAAAATCATTACCAGATAACTTTATACCTGTTGAATGGAAATGTCATTCCCCTCTCTGATTTTCTGGTGCTCTGCTACATCTGATAATGCCAACATAGGCTTGTCTCTTCAGTTTTACACTGAAACTGTAAAAAACTACCTCACACAGCCTGAGAAAGTACAATTTCTGTGAAAGTTAGACAGAGAGACAAGGGTCAGAGTGAGATTGAAGCTCCTCTTAGCTAACAGAAATGGGGCAATAGAACAGTATTTAATGCCTACCACAGAATAGACCATGACCTCAATAATAAGACTTTTTTGAGCTCAACTATGACTTGCATTTAGCAATTCCAAGTGAATTCTGTACCCAGTTAAGCATTCTTCTTCATCTTTGGCAGTTCTTTAGTCAGAAAGCAAGAAGGTTTGTTTCTGATCTCACACCAATTTGTTCCTCAGAAGGAAATAGAAGCTCTTAATTTAGCACATGGATTAATTAGAGTAGAGAGGGCTAGGACAGTAGATAGGCAGATGCTATATGTCTGTCTCTTGAAAAAAATTGGGGCTATTGGCAGAAATTTATAGCTCTGTTGGAAAATTTATCTCTAACAATTCTACTAGCATAAAAGGAAATTTTTTTTGATGTTTCACAACACATTAAAACAATAAACTCTGGAACATTGTTCACTCCAGTTTGTCTCAATCCACAGTCATCCACTAAAGAAAAACCAGGTCATATGCACTTGAGCATCTCTGTATCATCTGAATTTACTCACCATTAAAGAGAATAAACCTAGCAAGAAAACACTACAATGATTGAGACATAATAAATAAACAAAAGACTAACAAAGTCTTTGACATAAGGTTGCTCTATTTCAGACAAGGGAGATAAAAAAAGAGAAAATAATCCAGAAAGGTGCATGAGTCCTGCCCTTGTGTCCTTTTTAAAGATACCCTCTTGTGACCCCTTTTTCTTTCTTTCTTAACCCAGAAGCCCTGGAATCACCATCCCCTAGCCTGAAGGACTACATAGAAAATTTCCTAAAATATTAGAGAATGTATAGCACAACCATATTTGGTTATTCAACTTAAAGACAGTGATAATGATTTGGCAGATCAAGTGCAGTAACTCTGCTTTGAGATCAGAACTGGAGCATAAAGGTATCCAGTGTATTTGGATAATTGCATGGCATATCCAGTAAAGAAAAATAAAATTGCATTGCATGTAGCATTTACTTTGTAATTAATTACAACTAATTTTTCCAGTATGAGAAGTTGCAAAATGTGCTATTACATACTTATGCTGTGAATTGCAATTTTAAATAAAATACGTTTGACCCATTATAGGGAATTCAAGACAGAACACCAGAGTTAAAAGTGAAATGCAAAGCAGCTAAGATTGAATTTACAAAGGACGTGAGCTCAAGCTCAGTACTCAGAAGAACCTAGACTATCAGCATCAGAGAACATATCACAAGTTCTTTAACAGTCCTCTAACGCTGACAGTCTCAACTGGTGAGACGCGTGTGTTTCTTTGTGTGTGTTTGTATGTGTGCAAGTGCCTGAGTACATGCACACTATGAAAGTTCTTTGATGGCATTTACCTGTTTGTTTTTTGAATTTTAGTCATGAAGACCTTGATATCCAGAGATAAAATCTTGGAATGATGAATACTTGGCTCGAGATTATTCTTTGAATTATCTGTGTTGAATGCAGATAAATTCAGGTTTACGTTATTAAATATATTTTTCTGCAGACATGCAAGGTACAGAGTTTCATCTGAACATTTCTAAGTATGTGATAGAGCAGACTAGAGTGATGTTGAAAATGAAAGGTCGTGTTGCCTTAAGCCAAAGAGGACACAACAGTCCTGGGTTTGTGCTGTCCATCACAGGAGTCAGTCAGTGACTCCTCACTCACACTGCTCAGGTGGGCCAGCAAGGCACCAGAGCACCCTGATATAAGAAAGGGTCCCAGCACTCTACATCACAAATGCAAGAGACACAGATGCTTTGCTCAATAACGTGCAGCTAGAGCCAGCTAAGAGCTATCCTGCACCCACTGCAAACATTTTGACAGCTCTCCTAAACAGAGGCCAAAATTCTATGAATACCATCTGTGACTGGACTCAGAAGACACAGGCCTTTTCAGCCAAGTGAGTGGCTTGATCTTTTTAAACAAGCAGCTGCAGAAGGTGGCTGTGGCACGAGAGTGGGAATAAAAAGCCCAAGTATTCATTGAAGGCCAGCCTTAAGCATACCAGTTAAATCCTGTAACTGGAACTTACACCTTTCCCCTCCTATGGCTGCCTCATCCTTGCACTTAGTTTCTTTTCATTTTTTCTTATTGGTCCACAGAAATAATTGAAGTATTATAACTAAATTTCAAAATATATTTTAACTCCTCACCACTTAGGCCTTTTATCTTTTCTTGTAATCAACTTGAAGATCACTTTGTTATTGCCCACATAATTGTTTTTGTGCCCACTCATCACGATATCTAGAAAATAAATACAACATGTGGACACGCACAGCACATCCATTAATCTTGGCAGATTTTATTTCCCACATTCTCGGTTGGTACAATATAGGAAATAAGATTTTCTGTCAGCACTTATGTCAGTGGAACAACACTGGTTTTTACCAGTTAAAGATTAGACTCAATTCTCTAAGTCTATAGAACAAGTAACTAGAAGCACTCTGGAATACCTCTTCTCTTTGGATTGTCCCATGGATTCTTATGTATGAAAAGGATGATACCCTCCCTCTGACACCATCATCTTCAGAAGAATGTACCAATAATTAAAGTCCTACTGTGATGAATAACACAGTATCTGTGTTGTAACATACCATAAGCACAAAAGTTTCAAAAGAAGGGTACACTATACAAAGTCATCCAAGGTTTAAACCTGGGAATTATTTCTAATTAAACACATTTTAGGTGATAAAATGAAGTTTTCACAGTTGCATTTCAGACGCAGCTTTCAGTTCCCAAAGGCAAAACTGCATGCAAAAGAGGGTAAGAATTGACCAGATATTTCACATTGTCACTTCACGCTACTGGGGACAGTATTTCCCTGGTGTCAAAGGAAATCTGAACCTTAGTCAGAAATTCAGTCTAGCCTGCCAAGATAGTTTTAATACTGGAGCCAAGATAGCAGTCATATGAAGTATCAAATGAAAAAGGAGCACAAGAAAGAATGAATAGCACACATTAAAGACCATCATTTATTTTACTGACATGACTGATATTTGCCTCAGTTCAAAAAACCTTTTGGATAAATTACAATAAGCACAGAAACTTAAGCAACCTTAGAACTTTTCCTATGGTTTGTGCAGACTTAGGATTTCTTGTGAATTATGCAGAACAGTCCACTCAAAACTGATCTTTTTCCTACACTTTCACATATCCAGGTGCATACCAAAATAATCCTTACCAACAGCCCTTTGCTCTCTAAATGTTGAAACAAGGATGTTGAAATGATTGTTGTTTCCATTGTATAAAACTATCTAGCATCATTAGGACTCAATAAAAATCCCTCACAGAAAAAAAAAAATTACAATCTAAATAAAAGGGTCAGAAAAAATATAACATAAAATAAAATATAAAGACCCTTTTGGAATACTGTGTGGTTTTGCTTCAGGTTTCTAGCTCTGTTATGCTATGCCTGAACCATAGCATTAGCATTCCTGTTTGGAAATACCTAAATAAATTAGATTTTAAAAAATTATTTCAAAAGCAAATTAACTTGTCTGATCCTTAAAGTCTACACATACAAGCAAAATAAATCTGAGAACTAGTAATCACTAGTAAGTATCAACAGCTGAGATTCTGAAATCTCTAACTGTTAGAATTATCACCATAAGAATGCAAAGAACCAAAGAAATCTTTAGTTTACTGAATTGACTTCTAACTTACTGAGAAGATAGGATGTAGAATTTAGCCTTCTAGACTTCAGTCTGGCATTTCTCACCAATTAAGTAAAATAAGATTTTTCACAGGTCCTGAACATAGAAATCTCAGAACAATTTATCCTCTTTTTACTACCTTCTGTAACCATTTATATACATACAGATCAAACAGATAAAGACCTAGTATGCCAGAACATAGAAACACTTTATGGAATAATTATGAATACTGCATTGTTTATGACTTAGATAGAATTTTTTTGACACCAGCTGAGGAAAATTACATTATGAAGCTGAGCAGCCAAGCCATTAAAGCAGAAACAAGCATAGCTACATTTAATAAAGACAAGTGTAAAAATACAATAAAGCTAAAACCTATATAATAGAGGTCTTATATTGCTCTTAATGTCAATTCTGTATATAAATTCACAAAGAATAAAAGAGTTCAATACCTAAAATTAGCAGACTAACCACAGACTTAGTTAAGGCTGGTTTGATAGGACAATCACTGCACTATTCCAACGCTATGCTTCATTGTCCCAGCTTTCCCATCTTCATCTGTGAGAATCAGTGCCTTATTCCACGAGGCAAGAGGCCTTATTCCACTTGTGACAACTATAGTGACAACTAGCGCCGCAATAGTGACAACTACATCTGAATTTCCAAGACACAGACTGTGGAGTTCCATTTTAGGAAACATTCAGGTGTCATATCTAATTATTTAACTGCAGGTGAAATCTTGCAGGAACTGATGAACACTTGATCATTACTATCTAAATCCAGCCTGTGCTGACAGTTCTTGAAGCCCCACTGTGCTGTGTAATCAGTAATCAAAGCTGAAACATACCACAACTTTCATAGTTTACCTAACAGTTCAGCACAAAGATAAGTACGTTTACTAAACAGCATAGTGCAAAAATTGAATGTTTGATAAGGCCACAAGAAACGTCAAAAACACATTATTTGAACCAAAATGGCAAAGCCATCATCTCACTTTCCCCGTGTTCTGATGGAAGTTCACCTTTCAAAATTCATAATCAAGAGAAAAGGCATCATACACCATACATACATTGTATATACATGCATATCATACATCATACATTTCTGTGCATTCTGTACACAGATTGCATTCTGTGCAATCTGTGTACAGATTTGTGCAATTCTTTGGTTGCTGTCAGAGCTTTGATTTGCACCCTTTTAAAATGGAATAATGCCTATATTTTAATCAGAAACAAAATTCTTAAGGTTCAAGTAAATCTTAGGTTCAAGTAGATCTTGTTCCACAATCTCTCGTTTAAATTACTCCAACTTTTTTTTTAAAATGAAACACCAAGGCATTTCTATGTCAAAGAAAGCAACAGTCTCTCTAGCCCTAATCATTACTCATTTCAGAGCACTCTGTAGCTGAATTTCACATACAAGAAGGTACAAGACAGAGGTCAAATGCTGCAGTGTTCAGCTCCTGGCTCTCTTTATGCACAACAGATAGAAGCCTCGGGGATATGTGTGAAATCTATTTAATGGACACAGACTAAGAACAGAAACTGCCATCTGTTCCTTGTATATATTTGGGCTTTCTGTAAGACACTTCCATTAGGGTATTGTTAGGCTATGATGAATCATGATTAGAAGTTCTAAAATTTGTCTGTGATACGCCCCTGTCCTCATCATGTCTAAAGGTGCTACAAAACTCTTCAGCACCTTATCACGTGCCAGAATAACTTCCTTTCAGACTGTGATTTCACAATAGTTTTTAAAAACAACAGAGGAAAAACAGCTTGCATTGATCTTATTAAAAAAATTCATTGCCAACGAAGGATGTCATATCAACATTTACATATGACTGAAATTTATTCAGGGTCACAATAGCACTTCAGGAGTTAATATCTGCTCTGTCAAACATCAAGTAGCTTAACCAGCTTCTCTATGACTGCTTCATTCTTTAGCGCCCATATTTCTCATCAATTTCCTTAATTTTGTCCCCAGATATTTATTCATTCCAGCTCCTTGTGGAACACTTCGTGTGAGGGAATAAAGACAATTTCTCCCCTGGTTATCCTTCATTGTGATGATGTTTTATACAATGAAATTTACACTTCGTTGGTAAGTGTTCAAAATGCATCCCTTTGAATGAACTGTTCATTCTCGTGAGATTTTCTTTCTTCTTGCTCTTGAGGAAAGAAATCTTGGGAGGAAGCCAGAATGGAGTCAGCAGAGTCCTTTTGTGGGGATCACTGGGTTTTCTAAAGACAACAGGCCTACTATTGTATTTTTTTCCTGGCATTCTCTGCATCAAAAAAGCTTGCTCTAACCACGTGCCATCTTTCTTTTTTTTTTTCTCCCACCATCTTTTGCTCTAGATCTGCCCTGTTTTGAATTCTATCACTCTCATGGTTCCTTTTCCCCTTGCCTTCATCTTCTATGTATTAAAACCTAGATGACCTCTGTTTTGCTCCATCTAGTTAGTCTTCCTCACAATAAATTTCTTCTTAATTATTTAATTGGCAGAAAAAATAATACTGTTACTAAATCTCCAGGACAGATCTGTGCATTCTGTTCTGTTTCTCCACCATATCTGATTTGTCCAAGTAGACTGAAAGCTCTTATTAGTTACTCAAGTAACAACTTGAGTAACAACTTCTTGTTACTCAAGTGGTAGTGACAAAGGATTAATTTTTTGGCAAATTCCTAGGAATTACTACATTAGAAAGAAGCAGCATAGGCTTTTGAAGAACTCTACTTAAACATCATCCAGGAACATACTTTTAAGTACTGCTACCTAAATTGTCATTCAATTCTTAACATAAGATGCCTAACGCAAGTTTAATTTGGTTTACTGTTTTGAGTGACAGTTTTTTACACATGGATTTTTCTTTCTTTTGTTTTGTTTTCTTAAGGGGGTTCACAGATAGCTTGGCAGCTTCTTAATTACAAGAAGCACAGCAGTAACAGCTAAGACTTATAATTACTATTTCTAATGATAACTCTTTGGAAGTTTCCTGCAACTTTCCTTTAACTGCAGCAAATACAAAACCAGATATCTCACTTTAAAAATGGAACCTGCGGGACCTTAAGTAAGTATTCCAAACTCAAATGGAGAAGGTTTCCTGGGTGATTGGGTCTCTCTCCTTGCTACTTCAGGCAATGTTTCATATGCTTTTATTAAATTATCACAGAATCACAGAATATTCTGAGCTGTTAGGGACCTACAAAGTCCCTAAGGACTTATGGTCTACAAGGACCTATGGTCTACAACTCTTTAAGTGAACAGCCTCTACAGAGATTGAATCTATGATCCTGGCATCCAGATGAGGAAAAGATAATGGCACAAGCAAGAGATTTTAAATCCACTTGTCATACTGGAATATTTTTATCTTGCTGCTTTCGTAGGCAGAAACCTGCCTCATTTGATATCCTTTTACCTGCTATAGCTTTTATCCTCAATAACTGAGATCCCACCCTGCAATTTCTCTCTCCTGTGCTATTTTCATGGATGACAATAATTTCCCTTTTTAGTTTTCACACTATACAGCCAAGTGTCTTTAGTATCTTCCTTATCAAAGCAACTTTTCGCTTACAGAACCTTCACCTACTAAGCATGAGTTCAACCTTCTTGATTACTGATGGTCAGTTACACAAAATATTGCAGATTAAAATTTATCAATGACTTTCAAAATGGCATTAAATACTTAGCACTTTTCTTGCCTGATATAAATAGTATTGCATCTATCTCTAAGAAATTCTGTCTACTTTTATTATAGTTAAACTAAAGGATTATTTCCCTTAAATAACATAAAGATGGAAAATCTAGTAAAATTTCAGCTGGACTACTGCCTTCGGAATGACAAAAAATAAACTATTAACCAAAATGGTACTTACATCCTCATGAGAAATCAAAAGATGTATTTTCAAATTCAAAAATTTGAAGAAAGTGTTTTTCCATTCTCAGTATGAGGAAAGGGCATTTTTTGATCATTCAGTTATTTTCTGTCTACAGTCAGCTGCCATTCCATGCTATTGTCATTTCCTGTTTCTGCATGACTGCTATAATTTGTGAAGTTCAAAGAATAAAATAAAGTAAAAAGATACTAAGACTAAAGAAGTAAACCAACTAAAAGCCAGATGATGCTGAGATGTGTAACAGGCATAAGAAAAAAAAATCTTCCTACAACCCTGTTTTAAGACTGTAAGCAACATGTTCCAATAAAACAGCTGACACTTGAAGCAGCTTTTACTCCAAGTTGCTTCTGAAAATGTTTTATTATTTTCAACTAACTCAGAATAGCCTCAGAAGTTAAAAAGTGATAAACTACAAAATATGAAACAGGAGAAATGTTAAGCAGGGACAACAAAAAGAAGGTAAATACAGAAAATCTGCAAAGAACAATTTTGAGATGTCAACCTAATCCATGCAGTAAGAAATTGCACGATGGGATCTGCAGAAAAACAAATTAAGAAATTGTGCTGAAATGATCCAGGATTAATCCTTAGCAAGAGATTAACGACTGCCAGAATCACCTCTGTCATACTGAGTCATAGGGAAGGGAAACACTCCTCCAAGAATGCACATAAAAATCTCACATGACTATAAGGAAGAGCACCAGTGCAGAAGAGAGTAATAAGCTCCAACTGGAAATCCAGCAAACAAAAGAGCAGACAGTATTATTAAATAATTCAGGTTAGGTGATACCCCTGGAGGTCATCCAGTCCAACCTCCTGCTCAAAGCAGGTCTTCTTACAGCATGTTGCTCATCATTTTGTCTGGTAAAGTTTTTGGTATCTCCAAGGATGGAGATTACACAATCCTCCCTGGGTGCCTGTTTGGATATTTAACACTCTCACAAATGGAGAAAAATTTAGATTTAAGAAGAAAATTCTATGATAAAGACTAATGTATAGCGACTACCAGCAACCCAAGAAATCAAGTACGGCTTTTCATTCAATATCAACCTATGAAAAGTCAAAGAGACTATGTCAAAAATAAAGTAAGATGCCTTGCTCTAATCCCCATGTTGCTCTAGTTCTTCATTTGCAGCATCCACTATTGCTTTTCATCTGCAAATTAACGCTTTTGTGCTTTGCAGTATTAAGTGACTTTTCTGTAACTCCAGACCATAAGATCGGAAGACTAGACCATAAGATCATCTCTTGCCTTCTATGATATTATCCTGAACTCCCAAATTCTTCCAAACAGTCACAATATTTCTCATCCTAATCTTTGAGCACAAAATGCACTCATTAGAATATGAAATGGTATTGATAGTGAGCTATACAATGCAGAGTGACACAGAGTCCCCAGGCAGGGCAAAGGAGAGCCACTTTATTGCAAAAAACAGGCCTTTTAAAGCAGTTAGGCTTTTATCAGTCACATAGTTTTAAATCACAACAAACATAATCCAACCAACTACTGTACACCATAATGTGAACATGTAATGGTTATACAACTTGTTTTTCTACCTCTAATTCAGTGGCGTCACTTTCCCATAGCTCTCTTCTACTTAGCTGAAGTAGCAGGCCTGAGACATGATTTTACAAGGGTAACAAGGGCTTTATTTTATAAGGCTTTACTAATATACAACAGCAAGAATCACTGATTCTCAAAAAATACTGCTGTACATTCCCTCTTCATGGTGTTACAGTACCACTGCTGCCCTCTCTTGCGGTAATTTCTCACACACTAAAATATTTACTCAGATTGATGCAGAGTACATCTACTGCCTTACCTTGCTAAAGTAGTCAATTACCTTATCACTGGAAATACATCAGTCTGGTAGAACCTACCTCATATAAAGAAAATTTTTTTATCCTTCTGTCCAACATCTGCAATTAAGTATTGTATAGCACTGAAGTAAAATTTACAGGCTGTTTGGTTTGGTTTTTTTTAGGAGAAGATACATTAACTTACAAACAGTACCTGGGGAAACATAAAATTTCAAGTAACCTATTCCAAAGAGACCAGACTTTCATCACAACAGATGACAGCATTTTTCTTGACTTAATCATAAATTATAATGAGCAAATAATAATCAGTGAATTAAAGCAATACATACAGAATGTAGAAAAATATCTTGCAATAGTGAATGAGATGTATGAAGATGATTAATTAAATTATTACAGAACAAAACCACCTGTAAGACAAGAAAGGTAGATATATAAAACCAAAAATAAAGCTTATTTCAAAGGAACTTCATTAGGAACACTAAGTAGTAAAGCAGAAATATTCCCTAACATACTCTAGTTCAGCATTTGTGTTTACAAATTAATTTGGACATTCATAACTAGAATTCTCTACATAAAAATAGGTTCAAGGCAATAATATCCTATTATTTTACCTTATACAAAGTGATTAGATATGAGGCCATCTCACCTTGATTCAAAAAGAGGAAAAACCTCCATATTTATGCTCAATGCGGGGCTGATCCTTTTCCTATTAAAAACCCTCAGTATTATTTAATTTTGCCATTTCTGGTATTTCGTGGACCTAAGGTTTCTCAGTTAACACAACTAAAGGCAAGTTCATCAGGACTGCCTGCACTACCCATATAGACTAAACTACTACTCATTCTTTTCTTATTCTGTCTCTAATACTCCTCATAAGATGTGTGCTGTAGAATCTTATAAAAAACAATTTATCCAGGCTCACTCAAAGAATAAAGATTGACAAGTCTACATTGCAGAAATTTTACTTTCCCACTGCAAGACAGAAACATCTGATGAAAACTCAACATTTTGAGATAGGCATTGCCTTGCTCCATGCCAGTCTTCTCAGGAGCTACATTCACTCGAGCATAATTCCTCTGGTGGATACTTCAGAAGTATAATGGAAGATTATCACATCCAACATTCTCACAAGTTCAAGACTAAGTTCTGTCAGGTATAGATACTGTCATTCCTGGTTTTGTGCAATATCTAACATATGGACAAGAATACATTGCATACCATATTAGGACTATGTCAAAATAGAAAGATAGATGAAAGAACAGATAAAAACAACAGATTACAATTGGAATTGTTTTAGAAATTTATTGTTCCTAGGCCTTACTGGTAAAAACACCTGGAGCCTCAACAAATAACTTACAATTCAGAGTAGATGCCTACCACCTTATCACACAAACTTTGGAAGCTAATTCCCCAGTCTACTACTATGAAGATGTTTTAAAAAGAGGATATTGCTCTGAAGACTTCACATCTCTGTTCCCAAGCCCAGAGAAAACTCAGGGATGAGAAGGAGCAGGGGAGTTTGTTTCTGTGAGCTGATACTTCAGTTGTAACTGATTATAAATGTTTTAATAATATCTATCCTGAAGGAAGAATTTTGATGACTCTCTTTAATCAAACTATGCATATCATTGAAGATGCTATGGCAGGAAAAACATTTGAAAGCATGTCTCTGTCCCTCGTTCCTGGGGACTACCAATAAATAACACAAATTACTGATAACCTGCACAGCCTGCACCTTCAAAACAAAGCCCTCCTTACTGATGCTCCAAAGATAAAAATGGAGACAAAACCACAGAGAACAAGAGACTCCAAAAAGCTTTATAGTAATGGTGATGGGAGAAAGAAAAACAGTAACAAAATATCAGCTCTTTGCCTCTCCTATTTGTCCATTGGCAAACAAAACCTTCGCACAAAGGTGATAGGTTTCCTTCAGCACTCCCAGGTGCAAGCCAACTGTTTATGGAAACTGTTCATAGATCCCTCATGTGTCCCTCGCCTGAGGAGGCAGATGGTGGATCATGATGAACCAAAACAAATTAAAATCCAGACTCCCTAAAGTGAATAAAAAAATGCCTAACTCTTCATTTGGAACAGAACTTAGCTCCAACTTTCTCATTTTAAGTAACCACCAGGAAATATACATAAAGAATGCTGTAGTAGTTCACTTTTAAAATCCATTAACTGTTTGATCTCATTAATAATCAAGTGTAGTTAATTCTGGCCCAGTAATTTTATGTGTCTCATGATTTTATGCATACAAAAAAAAATAAATAATTAGTGTGCAGAAGGATTACAAATGTTCAGTTTGCAAGGAATTAAAGTTGCAAGTGAATACTTTTAACAGTCTAGTTTAAATGGTTATTGATAATCAAAAGCATTGTAGAAAAAAAGCCATTTGAGGCTGTGTAATATCTGCTGCAAGGGACAGGATCCACTTAAGAGAAGCCTTGTTAGTGGGCCCACACACACACCACATTAAGTTTAATAAATCACACACTTTCTCTTTATACAACTGCTCACTCTACAGATCCTGTGAACTCTGCATTATTTCCTACCCACAGTTTCCACAGACAGCAGAAAACACACCACAACACACACACATGCTACACCCCTGATATGGTGATTAACAGACCTGTCCAAAAGGGAAGATGCAAAGAAAAGCTTACAGCTCAGCTCTTCCCCTTTCCATCTACTGCTCACTCTCTAAAGACAGGCACACACAAACTCATCTGGTAAGGTCATGAGCTCAGTGCTGTGAGCTCTGCTTGGTTTTGTCTGAGGATATCTCCCAGATCAGTAATTACCCAGAGGAATATTTTAATTGTGAAACCAAATTTTGCTGAAGGACAAGACAGAGAATTCTGCTAAAAGGGCAGCAGTGTTAGAAATGCAGAGTACAAGAAACCTTGCCTGGTTGGGGTACATTTTTCATTAGAGCAATTTTTTTAATAGATTAAAAAAACCAAAACAAACAAAAACCATGGATTATGCTCTGCACTTCAGCTCCTAATTTCTGCAAAATTTGCATTTCAGTACACAAGGTGTGGTTTGCAATGTGGAACCAACTCCAGCCAGCTCCAAGCTTGACCCTGGCCAAGGCAATGGTGGTAACACCTCCAGGATAACACAGTTAAGAAGGGGGCCAAAAACTATTGTGCAGGAGCAATTGCAGCTGGACAAAGGAGTGAGAATATGTGAGACAAACAGCCCTGCAGGCACCAATGTCAGTAAAGACAAAATGGGAGGAGGTGCTCAAGGCGCTACAGGTGAGATTCTTCTGCAGCCCATGGTGTTGCAGCTGTCCCCCTGCAGCCCATGAAGGTCCACAAGGGAGCAAAGATCCACCTGCAGCCCATGGAGGACCTTACGGAAAAGCTGGTGGATGTGCCTGAGGGAAGCTGTTACCCTGTGGAGCAGGCTCCAGGCAGGACCCGTCAACCCATGGAAAGATGAGCTCCATGCTTGAGTAGGTTTGCTGGCAGGACCTGTGACCCCATGGGGACCCACACTGGAGCAGGGGAAGAGTGTGAGAAGTCTACTCCTTGAAGAAGAATGAATGCCAGAGATAATGTGGGATGAGCTGGCCACAGCCCATTCCCTTTCTCCTGCACCACTGGCAAGAAGGAGTGAAGATGAGCCTGAGAAGAATGGAGGGACGGGGGAAAGTTGTTCTTAAAATTTGGGTTTATTTCTCATTATCCTACTCTAATTTGATTGGTGATAAATTAAAGGCATTCCCCCAAGTAGGGTCAGTTCTGCCCGTGACACTAACCCTTGAGTAATTTCTCCCCGTCCTTATCTTGAGCCATAAGTGTTATATTCTCCCTCCCCAATCCAGCTGAGGAGGCAAGTGATAAAGTAGCCTCGGTGGGCATCTGGAATCCAGCCAAGGCCAACCCACCACAGCATATTGTCTGGTCTTACTAATTCTGGTATTATTAAATGGTGAAAAACTTCTTGGCCACAAGAAAAAAACTTCAAAAACCAACACTGAAAGAATATATTCTAATTTAGCTGAAACAGTTGTTCAGGACAGGACTTACTCTGGTACCTGAGGAAATTTATAACAATATTCCACTGACTTGTTTTAAAGTATCATGACCAAGTCTTACATAATTAAGGTTGTCCATATTCTGAGTACTGCAGAGATGAAAAATAAATAATTTACAATACTCCTTTGTCTGGACAGTTTCCATTCTATTTGCCCTCTCCCATTAGCTGTATTCTGACTCAATTCATCACAATTTTTATGATGAATGCTTGTCAATATTTTATTTACCTTACAAAGCAATCATAAAAGAATTACTTCAATATAAAGTTACATCTCTTTGCCTTTTGTCCCCAAGTATTCTGCAACATAACTTCCTTTCCCAATTTTCCTTAATCCTTTGGGTCTTGGTTGACAGACTCTCAAAGACACATTAAGTCACCAATTCAGTTTCAGAAGTTTATGCTGGCACATCCTCACTGTTTTATTTGATTATCCAGGTTTTGAAACTTCATTCTGGAAATTTATCCTGGGCAAAAAATGCACTTGGATAATAACAAAATCATTACCATAACTTAGAGAACACAGATACAAACAATTTAAATTATTCTTATATTATATTTTCTCTATGTTCTTATTTTATATACTCTCTATATTATTTTTCTTCTATCTGGCTTCAAAGAATAACTTAAATAATAAAATCACTGTTTTATTTCCCACTAGCTCAAATACAATCAGAAAAATACAATTTTTACCACAAGCCTTTTTATAACTGAAAGGGGTTTTTTGACACCTTAGAAACATACACAGTAAAATATCTATCAGTCTATAAATTCACGTCTGGAAAATAACTAAATCTTCAGGAAACCACTTTGATCCCTGTAAGAGCAAAGTTAAAGTAAAAATGAAACTCAAAAAAAGGTCACCACATAGTATGTCATAGTATTCAATGAGATAAATGAAAACTACAAAATGATAAATTCCAATGGAGGTTACCAAAATAAAAAGCAGGGCAAGCAGGACAGGTCTGAATCAAACACTGTCAACAGCCTTCCACCCCTGCAAAAACACCCCACAGACAGAATGCATAAGAAGCTAGAGGTGCACTCCCAATTGCCATGGTACATTCAAACTTTCAAGTTTAGGACAGACCTTTTAGGTTCTGATACTTGGAAATGAATTTGGCTTTATTCCTGTTACTCTCCACTCTGTAGCATCAGTGAAAGCAGAGAAATATGAAATGCAGATTCAAGATAGTAGCACTGTGAACAGCATGACACAGTGGGGCACAATTTGTCAGAGAAATGCTTAAAAAATACAGTACTCTTTCAGTGGCAAATAGACTCCAGTAAAAAAAAGAAATAGAGATGGTCTTCACTAGCATAAAAGTGCTGTGTCTTTTAGACACAACTGCCTGAGCACAGCTTGGCACAGACACCAAACGTCCCTAAACTTGCTCAGATTCCAATAAATAAACCCTAATGACACCCCAAAAAGGAAGAACACACTTGTGTTGTGTCAAACATAAAAGTAGAAAAAAGTACTACACAACCTGAGAATAAGCAGTGAAAAGTAGTGAAAAGAGAGTTTAAAAATAATTTTGCTATGTAGCTAGTTCATTACTAGTTTGCCACTATTAAAAGAAATCTCAATAATTTTAGTCTTTGGTGCAAAGAAAATGTAGCATGTTTAGCAAGATTTTCTGTAGGCCTCATGCATGAAGCTAAAGAAGGATTTTCTATATTTTAATCAAATTCATTCCAAATATTGTAGGAATTATTTGATTTTAAAAAGAATCTGACATTTAATCAAAAAGAAATTAAGTAACAGAACTCAGGTGTAGTGTTCATGAAAAATTAAAAGTGAATTAAAGAAGTTATAAAGTGTTTTGGTTTCTAAAATTTAATTTTTTTTACATTTTAATGTATTTTTCCCCTGCTCCCAATATGGAATAGTAGTTTTCAGTATCAATTAAAGTTCACAATATTCTTTTACATTTATGAGTTCTATATATCTTCTACAGTTCTTCCTTATCTCCTTCATTATTGCTGAATTTTAATTCCGTATTTAATCACTGCATTGCCATTGCAATTTCAGGACCCTTGGTGGAAGAAGTAATATGTTAGTTAATTAAAATAACATCATATCTTGCATAATATAGAGGGAAGTTTTCAGTTTTCAGCCCTAGAGTGCCTGAACTGGAATACACGAGAATAACATTGCTAAGTGTAAATCCATCTTTGTTAAAATATGGGAACATGAAAAATTTGTTCATTATTATATTCTGTCATTTCAGCTACTAAAACCAAAAAGCAATAGCCACATAACTTATAATTACACTGTTGTTATGAAGTGTATCAGTGAGCCATAACAGAATTATCTCATGGAAAAGAAATTACTTCAGCTTCAAAGCATATGAAAGCCAAAAATATGCATTGTTGTCTTCTCCTCAGCACATGAACAGATTGTCCCATGAGGGTGGGACTGTATGAAAATCAAACATGTTCTGTCATTGCAAGCTTGCTACTACAAGTTAAATAACTAAAACACAACAAGAAACCAAAATGAGGATTAGAACAATAGTTGTTTCCTATAAAAAAACACAAACACACACAAAAGCCTCCATCAACAATAAAAAAAACTAGGAAGCTTTGCTGACATAATAATCTATGCTCAACATCTCCCCGCCATGTACCACGCCTGAAAATAACAAACTCTGTACAAATTAAAATTGACCTTCTCTCAGTTTAATAGTTTAATTCTGACCTGGTGAAACATCAAGACGGTATTGAGCTGCACTTGGTTGACTGACTGACTGACCTAGAGTTTCCCAGTGCCTTCGCTCCCAAGTATTCCATGAGGATATAATTTTAAAAAAAGTGTTGTAGGTAGAAGACATCAATTTTTCTATCAAAAACTATCAAGGCCCCAAATCCAGAAACCACATACACAAAGCATCTTGTACAAACGCCAAAAACTGAATAATTGAATTATTAACTACCTGGAATTTGGACTTCATTGTAGCACAAAAAGCAACAAAATCATGAATGAAGACACATGAATAAAAGAAAATTACTGCAATTTTTAAGCAAGATAGTGCTAAGTATTAACAGAAGCTTTTTTGCTGCTAGTTAGTAGTCATACACAAAATAATGGCATCTGTAATGAAAATCATTTTTCCCACTGTTGTCTTCAAACGCAGAGTAAAGTTTCAGCAGCTTGAAAACGCTTTCTATTTTGTTATTTCAGATTGGTTCTTTTTCACTGCAAATGAGATATGTTTTTTAAAAACGCACTGCATGGTTAATAGGAAAATCTGGGTTATTGTTGTACTACTTTAGTGCCATGCCAAAATACAGACTTCCAAGTAGTGCAGAATTTACTGCAAGTGCTTTGAATATTAAATAAGTCCTAAATTAAACTGAATTTTACTTTTAATGATAAAAATGCTGCTATTAAAAATCTTCATTTCACTCTCATATTAATTTTTAAAAAGCAACAAAAAAAGAAGCAGCTAATTATTTAAAATAAGGTAAATTTGGGGGTGTAGGGGGGAAGAAATAAATTTAAGAGATTAACTCTTCAAACAATGAAAACACTTGGTAATATAGGTGTCTTACATTAACCTGGAAGTAGTTTGTGATGTAGACTCTCTCTTCAAATGAGATCAAGAAGAAACTCTTTACTCCAGTACAGACTTGCAGCAGTATTTTCAACTTTTAACTCAGTAATTAATGCATTCAAACATGGTAATTCCAGATTCAGATAATTAGCAATACTCCAGCAGAGAGACACAGTACCAAGAAATAAGCACCCAGAGGGTGGAGATGGAGACAAGGTGCCCCAACGCACTGTTGGTGCAAGCGGTGGTCACAGCACATTTTTCTACAGCCGTGCTCCCTTCCTACCCACAGGATCTGAAGGAGGGGACTTGTGAGAAGTACTTTAGGAAAGAGGTGATCACTGTTTCTCAAAGAAGCAAAATACCTGGCAGTAAAATTTAAAGGCTCAAGAGGGACACAAACAACCATGTCTGCCTCATTAGCAATGTGATAGAGAATTCAGTTACTCCGTTTCTGTTCTTGTTGATTACTATCCTAACTACTTTCATTTAATACCAGTATGGGTCCAACATCACACCCAGCCAGAGTAAGGTGAGCAGTGCTTTGCTTTTGGAATAGTTAACTTGAGCTGCTAACACCACAGAAAAGAGCCTTCCTGGATTTTTAACTAATTATAATAGTAAAAAAATCCCTGCTGGGAATGTGTTCCTCAGTAAATAAGCAAAGACCTTTTCTTTATCTTTTTCTGATACAGAGATGGGTAATATTTATTTAGCTACATTTCATGCTATCAAGTGTTCTGTACAATTTCAAGGCTGACCACCGTGCATGCAGTGTGATGACCTTCTAGGATTAGCTTCCTAAAACATTGTCACCAAACTTTAGAACAATTTTTACAACACATTTCATTAAAAAAAAGACATGGATAGTCTTTAGTAGCTTTGCCACTGGTTTTCACCTTGAACAAAGCCTAACTTTGAGTATCTCCTGAGGACTGAGGAACAATTACCAAAGGTTAGTTGTTTCTCCACAGTAACTCCAGCTATTTTGTATTCCTAACTTGTCACTTATGTGTAGGAAGAATATCCCACATTAGAGTCGTTATTAATAAAAGGCCAATCAGCATTCTTGCTTTGCTAGATGGCAAGGCACATAGGAAGTCCATTAACCTTGACTGTGTCAAACAAATGTCCCTCTTCACTGTCAACAAATTGACTCTTCATTGTCACATTATTAGCAACAGTATGAGTTCAAAGAATTTAATTACCTGAAACCTGGAAGAGGGGAAAAAAAGGTACATACCATCATCATGATGGATTGCTGGATCTGGAGAGCAAAGGAGAGGAAAAGAGAAGATGCAACAACAACAAAGATTGTTATGAAGACTATTTACTTCCCATATGAAATAAATTTGTTCCAAATAAAAGGCAGCATTTAGAAAATGGATTTTTACTCTTTGATTTTTGTTACTTTAAACACTACTATTTTGTTAGTTTAAACACTGCACCTATGTGCCTCCCAAGGAAATTAAAAGCACACCTTTTGTTGTTTGTAGGTAAGTCTTTTAATTTGATTAAATGCTTTTATTATCTTTATTAGATTTGTAAAATAAACTTATCTTGGTTATAACTAAAAACTGTAAAGTCAGAATTTTTGAGTTAAGTCTTTAGACATGGCAGTTCCAGTTTATTTCCAGATGAAAGATATTGTAGAAACAACTAAAACCTAAGTTTTCTGTAAAGAATGTACAACTAACTCATTCTTAGAATTGCTACAGACATGTTATTTATCTAATAGCATACTAGGTCAATATAAATAGGGAAAACTTAAGAGAATTTTTTATTGTAACACACAAATACTCCACAAATACTATCAGGGTGACAATGAAGATAATGCATACAACTTTAATGCCACAGCACAGCTAATTAAACTTCAGTCAAGCCCACTGATAACTCCTCTGTCTTGCAATATGGTTTCTCAGATAAGCTTAAGGATAAACAGTTTGGTACAGCAACATATTATCCAGCTGATAGGTCTTTGATTACCAAAGGATAACAAAAAAAGGAAGCATGTCTGTGGTTGCTAAGATCAAAAAAAGCTAACCTACTCTTGTAATTAGTGCACACATTCAGGGTATGTCTGTGCCAACACCACTGAGCTTCTCAAACGCTGTTAAACACCCCACATTAAACATTTTTCAGTTAATTCCTCTGTGGGAGGGTAAAGTTGTTTCTGACTTCTTTATATTTTGCTCCTATCAATGGGACTTCCACACTGCAACCAGCTCTGTGTGACCCAGATTTTTCTGAGTAACTTGTGAGAATATTGTATGACCCTTTCCTGGCTACTCAGATTAAAATTAGACAATACTGAAGTATATGTATTAATTCCTTATTTGTGTACTGTTGAGATCACTACTGAAACTTTACTACAAAGAGCTCCTGTTTCTTGATATTGCTGAATCAAGAATGCTCATGAAACACTCAGAATGCACCTCAGTAGTATTATAAGAAAGTACACAGAAAATACATTATTTTGTCTTATTATTTACACTTGTGTAAGCATTCTGAAGGTGGTTGTGACAATCTTCAGAGAAAGTAATTTACTGAATAGCAAAATAGCCCTTTCCAAATCCTACCTGTCCTATGCATCATCTGATGTAAAGCTGAGAACTAAAGCAACATAAATACATCAACACGAATACAGCACATCAATGCAGATGACTGCATTTCAGAGAAAATTTATGATGCACATTATGCCTGAACAGCTCGTACAGGGCAAAGGATGGCTAGCAGAGGTGGAAATTATTGTATTGTTTCAATAGAAAGTACATTACCACAGTGGGAAAAAGCAGAAATATCATAAACTCCTCCCTTTTTTAAAACCATGGCGAAGGGAAGAAAATAACATCCTTCAAAACAGTCTTGATAGTCAACTGTCACACAGCTGTTATTTCAGATGAAAGAAATATAATTTTTAAATTTTCTGATCATGTCACTGCCTTTTCTAAAATCTGCACAAAGCACTCACCACCACATTGTTTTGCAACAGAAGACATAATTATTTTAGTTAAAGCATCTTGCTTTTAAAGAAAAAAACAATCTCCTTGACTCAGTAATCTACTGACTGAGTCATGGCCACCACTCTGTGCATTTGACTTGGCCACTGTTCTACAGAGCATCAATAGGTACAAGTTGCTAAAATATCTGCTGAAACACAGCAGACCCTTCTATTCTAAACTCTTCTATAGAGCTTCTAAGTACCGCATGTAGGCAAGTGACCTCAGTGCCATTTTTGCGCCTAGGAAGCAGTCCTTCCTTTGTGCACCAAACAGAGCAGAACACCACCTCTTAGCCCATTACTTTCTGTTTAAAAATATTTTTTAAAAAATAAAAAAATAAAAATAAAAGACAGAAGCAAACCCTTTGCACCAAAGTCCTCAGGTGACTGAAGAACCAAAATACTAGTGGACATAGTAATGGTAAAAGCTTCTCTCCAATTGCTTAAAACTTAGCATTCCATCTGTATCAACTACCCTAAATCTTTATGCAGCAGTGAAACATTTTGAAAAGCATTTCTTGGCATCTTGCCCCTCAGCACAAGAAAATTTGCATTTTTACAGCATTTCTGCCTGTCAGCACTACAACATTTTAATGGGTTTTGCAGCTGTGGGGAGAATTGAGAGCTGGTCAGCGGATTCTTACAGCAGACTGCTGAGAGGCAAGCGCCTGAGGGTGCCGAGGCAGGAGAAACCAGCTGACCTGACCAGTCTTCACACTCCACAGATAATTCAAACAACACCTTTCACTTCCAATGAGTGTACCAAAACAAAGGCCCTTCTTGATCTTTGGGCTCTGTGTTAAAATCCTTAGGTTTTTTTCTTGATCTTAACAAAATAAGCTGCCTTCTATAAGAACTCATCAAAGAACAAAAGCATAGCCAATTGCAACTTCAACTCCCATAAGTTGCACCTAGTATATGGGATTTAAGTCACAGATCACAGTAACTACTGCAAGAGCAAAATCAGAGAACCACAGGGTCCCAAGTTTCTTCTGGGGATGGGGACAGCAGTGTGGCCAACTTAAAGGTGCTTCTTCAAAGGACATTACTTAAATGTACAAATGAGCGGCAGAGTGAGAGGTGGCAGCAATGCCGGGAACTAATCAGCACATGGAATCTCTCTGGAAGAGCTCCACGCTGAGGTGGCTGGCAGAAGAGTGTTGCAGTACCAGGAGCTGCCATTCCACAGGGGAGTCATCTAGCATCTGGAGGGCCAGTTTCAAAGCATGAATTAAGTTCAGGAATCCAAGACTAAGCAAGGGGTTAAACACATTTCCCTCTGCTTAAAGCAGAATAGCACATCTTCTCCACAGTGCCTCTAAGTTAAACACTAATCCTACATATTTCACCCCAAAAGACATCCCTTGGCCAACCCAAGAAGAGTCAGTTTTGTTTCAGTACACCTTATTAAAGCCTACTAATTGCTATCACAAAATATAATCCTTCTCAGGTAAAAGAGATTATATATTTTGATTTCAAGTCTAATAAAACTGGCATCACATAAGCATATTCACTGGATTAACTATCTTATGATACACTCTTCTAATAATTACACCAAAACTAATTAGCTAAATTCCTGTCTTAACATAATACTTAAAACTGTGAATTCGTTTGATATTTTCAGCACTGTGGCCAACACAGATTTATTCTCCAGACACTCTCAGTCTCCAAATATAGACTCGAGATAGCTCATCTAGGCAGGGAACACGCATGTGTGTGGGAGGGAGTCTGAAAACGCTCCAAGGAATGGAGTTCATGCCACTTTCTAAACCACTGGTGCATAGGGAAAGACCACAAAGAAGCCTGTAATGAAAAGCTCAAGGGAAGGGCAAGCACACTGTCAGAATCTCACAAAGCCAAGCCAAATGACAGGGTAAAGAAGGAGAGAAGGAAAACAAGTTACATATGTCTGTCAAGGGGAAGGAAAATAAATTTTAAAAAGCATAGAAAAGTAAGAAACCAATGAGAAAACATCTTTATCACACAATAAGATTTAATCAGTGTGTAAGCCATGAAAAATGAAGTAAACACAAACAGTAAGATGAACTACTTCAAGTCAGAGTTTGTAGATAAAGTATTAACAATTCAACACACCACCATTCATTATTCAAAACATCCACACTCACATGAAAGTTCTTGCAATCTAGCTCGCTTCTCAGGTTTGATGTTAATTAGAAGAATGGTATTCCCTGCATAAAGGCTTGCCAGTATCCTGCCTATGCGACAGCCAGAGTGCCTCTGTCGTTTTCATAACATCAAGGTGCTACATCACTCAGTGCTTAAAAGAAACCTAAAACCTCACTCTTGTAAAAAGCAGATCTGTAGCTCAGATTATCACATCGTAGACAGCTAGGTGCTACATTGAAGGGTAAACTACAAAAACATGAGGATCCTGAGGATCTGAGGTAAATTGAAAAAAGATAAGGTACATTTTGCAAAACTCCTACTAAAAAAAAAAGAAACAGTGACCCAATTCTGTTGAATTTAGAATAAGAAATCTGTCATGTCTGTTTATTATCTAGAATGCCATATATACCATTAACCAAGAAGCACTACATCATTTAGTTTTCTCTGTTCACTACCATACTGTAATTGAAGATCTCCAGGATATGCTTATCAAAAACCCCACACAATTGCGTTGTCTAAATCTTTCAAAAATTCATAGTTAATCTTTAGACATGAAAGGACAAGGACATCATCAGAAAAGAAACTTTTTTTAACCCCCGGTTTTAGTTACTAAATGCACTGTTTTACCCCTCCCAGTAAGGAGAGAGCTCTGAGAAAGGACCAGCCAATTTTTTTATTTAATTGCTTTTTGCCCATTAGATTTCTGATCCCTTACCAGGAATATGGAAAGGCTGGCCTAGCTTTTATTTCTGTGCTTCTAAATATCCTCATTGCAGTTTGATGCCACAGTTGTAACATATCCTCAATTGATACGCAAAAAACCCCTCATACTACTGAGTTTGTTCATTTATACATTCTTAATTCTGAGCTGATGTTTTCAATGTTTTCATTATCTATAAATGTTATTAGAAATAGTCTTCCAAACACAGTAATGTACAGCAGTTTGCCACTATGAAGTGCCTGTTTCTTGACAGTGACTCCAGGCAATGCACCTAAATGGCAGCTGGGGAAGCTCTGCCCCCAGCCAGTGGCATGCAACTTCCTTCCTAACAAAGATAAGTACAGCAATGCTAAGCCATTCTTGCCCCTGTCATGCCTAAGGAAACCCAGCTGCACACTTCAGGGGGCACCCTGCATGTCCATCAGTCAGGAACCAGGAGCTGAGACTTGCCAGCACAACAATAAGTGCTCACTTGGTACCTGTTTAATCAATGAAAAAAATTTCAACCTCTTTCCTTTGTCTGTACTGTGTTTAAGTCTTGAGTAAATACCATTACCATGACTTTCAAATTATGTAAAACTCAACAGCTGAAGTATTTAGTCAGTCCTGTACAAAGCCATGTAGCAGCCACACAAGCCCCTCATCAGCTGTTACGCCTATTTAGCTCTTTTGAGCAGCAATCCATTCATCATTCACCCATCTGTAAAATACACTAAAATATCCTAACATAACAACTTTAAAAAGCCTCTCAGAAGAACAACAAATATTGTATAAATAGCCCCTGTCATATACATTAATTAGTTAACCAGATGTTTTTATTTTATTTCTACATTCAGTTTGTGACTATGTTCATATTAAACCTTTTTATAAGGCTTGAATATGGCAAATTATTACAGGCAAAACTAGGCCTTTTTATATTTTTTTTAGATAACAAAATTTATGTTGCCTTTTAATTTCCTTCCATACAACCCCTGATCTTCTCATATGGACACTTTGTAACTGCAAAGAGCAACATTAATTTGGACTGAATAATCACATATCAATACACAAGAAGTGGGAATCTGATTGCTACTATTTCTCTTTTGGCCCTTGCATCTTTCTAAAAGGCTCTGATTATCTTGGTATGACTTGGAATGGATAAATATGTTAGCTTATGGTCGTAGAAACCAATCAAGAATCAAAATATTATTTTTCCTCATAAATAAGCATGATTTTATGGTGTTAACAATAATTAAATGAGATTTTTCTAAGTAAAAGCTCTCTTACCCAGAATAGAAATTAAATTATATTCTATGATGTTGGCATTTACACAATCCAACAATACTCTAAATTTAATTAATGCCCTTCCTGCCCAGCAAGAACAAACAAAAATGCTTTGCAAAAAAACGAAGGAAAATTGAAGGTAAAAACTTTAGTCAGCAACTATTTGAAATCAGCACTGCAAATTCAGCAGATATGGTCAAGGTAGAAACAGTAATAAAAATCCACAGATTAAAAGAATAAATTACTTAAAGTATCCATTCCCAAAGCACACTGCCAGCACTCAAATTACTGAGGCAAGAGTCTATGGAAACGCTCCAGGATACCTTAGGGGTACTAAGATTGGTTTAACTACTGTCAGATGGTTTCACATGGTATCTATTTGTATTTCTCTTTTGTTGTTTGTTTAATTTTGGTTTTGGTTGGGGAGTTTGTTTTTTTTTTGTCTTTTTTTTTTTTTTTAATAGTAATTAAGTTAGGTCCATCAAGAATTGCATCTGATTAATATCACATATTTAAAACTTGTTTCATGCAAGTTAAAACCAGGGGGGAAAAAAGGAAAAGTGATGGGTACATTTCTAGCCAAGCTGAATAAAGTCAGGAACCACTTCCCCTAACAGACATGAGCTATCTGGATTGATAAAGCAGTGTTTTAAGAACATCAAAGAAACAAAGAAACAAAGAAACAAAGAAACAATACCTTTTTAGGTCTCAGTAGAAAGCATTAACTGACTTACTGGTATTTACTCTATAGAATACATTTTAATAGCAAAATTCTGACTCTCAAACAAGGCTTGAAAACATAAAACCCCCATCAAATATCAGAAGTACATTTTTCCATGGAAATTCTACCAAGTGTACATGGCCAGAGCAGTACCTCTGACACAGAATCAGTTGGCTGCCCATTTTAGGTATTTGCATAACTCTTCTCAAGAGCAAGAGCAGAGTTTTCTCCTCTCTAGTCAGTCCTGAAGTTTTTTCACATGCAAACAGATGTGTCACTAGGGAAGACAATAGTTTGTCTGTTTTCATACAGAGGTTGCATTTCTAGTGCTCTCTCTAGTGCTCTCCCACATCATTCCCCAAAGCTGCTGTAGTGATGGACTAGCTCCAGTTTTGGCAGCCTGTCTTGGCCCAAAATTGGAAGGTGAATGGGGATATCCTTGAGGTAGCTCACATGCATTTATGAAACACACCATATGGGGCAGCTCTTGCAGTCTGTCACTGTCCCACTGGTGCAGGCTGCATCTTTGAGGAAACACTTCCACTAGACCAGCACTTCAGCCTCCATTGGCCCAAATACATCATCTCAGGTATCCACTAAGGCATTTATTAAACCCTGCTCTCCACCAGCACCTGCAATGAACTGTAAATCATGCACTGCCAAGCAGATACAAGTGACCCAAAACTGGTTGAAAACAGGACTAGAGTTTCTGACAGTGTTTGAACAAAATCCAAATCATGGCTACCTGCCTGATGCTGGTGACACATTCATTCTTGCCTTAAAGTGTCATGATTAGTAATGAAGCTTATGCAGATTCACAGTTTGCTAAATGACTGGTAGAAGTGCGTTTTTCTCCAATTCTCAGCCAGGAGAAGAGTTCTAAAAATTATTCTTATTCAAGCCCAATAGCTGACTTGAGGAGCTATTTAATAAATGACAACAAAGAAAATTTAAAAAAAAAAATGCTGCATTTCCCCAACAGGTTCTTTAAAGAAATATTTTGATAAAGCAGTGAAAATCAATTAACTCTATACCTGCCAAACTGACAAAAGATATCAGGTATCATTTGTGGTCATACATATGAGGGTAATATATTTATTCCAAGAGATCCAATCAGATCTAGAGTAAAAAGACAAAGTCAATGCCTCCAATGTGCCATTAAATATCCATCAAAACTTTAGTCTGAGGTAAGATGAATCTTCCCCGTCATATCAGAAGACATGCAAATCACTGATGGGTCTCAGAAGAGCCATTTTAACACTTAGTATGTGAAGCAATCAGTTTTAAACCTACCAAACTGTGATGCTGTCGGTCATAAAAACTCTCTTTGAGCTGTATAATAATTTTGAAATAATCTTATTTGGAAAAGACTGGTCATTAAATAGAGGATAAATGACAGATCTGTGTCTGGCACATGCCAAAGCTGGTTTTGCGGATTTTTTTATTTTATTTTATTTTTTTCCAGTCTGGCTGACAGGAAGCAAATTAATTATGGGGAAAAAAATCCTAAAACATGAAGTGAAAAAATACTAATGATAATGAAACATTTCTCCATTGCATTTTTTACCCATGGTTAAGACAACTGGATGTGGGTAAGCTGAATAAAGGAAGCAACTCGTACTTTCTGGATGAACACAGGTCATTGACATCTTGCCCAACATGCAAGAGTAATTTGTATCTGAAGCGTTACTCACAATGATGCTCTGACTAACTAGAGACACGGACATATGGACGTCATATCAGAAACCATTGAGAGATGACTCTGGCTTCACCTAAATTTCACCCACTTATTCAGAGGATAATAAACCAGGAAGAAAATCTTCAGAATAACAAAGAAAAACCCCAAACATTTCACCAAAATCTGTCTTCCTGTACATGTAAAGAGCATCTGGAAAAACCAGTCCTAAAAAAGTGCAACCACCAGCTCTCCCTGCAGCATCTCAGCAGGACATTAACGCCAAGAGCCGAGGCAACCTCAGGGCCACCACAGCTGCACATGGCTGAACTGGAGAGTCAGCTCAGGCCCACCAGCTCTGCACAACGTTTTGGGCTTC
Source organism: Cyanistes caeruleus (assembly GCF_971803275.1). NCBI lineage: Eukaryota > Metazoa > Chordata > Aves > Passeriformes > Paridae > Cyanistes > Cyanistes caeruleus. Next base: position 82,048,656 of record NC_141702.1, on the reverse strand, counting down.
AGGAGGCATCACATCTGCTGCTTCTTAAGCACAGCACCGCCCTGGAGCTCCGAAAGGCAGGCTCAGCAGGTCACAGAAACCATCCAGCATGAGAGACTTGCACTCCTGAGGAGTATCAAATCATGTTAGCCTAGAGGACACTCACAGCGCCGTCCTAGGATTAGACACAGAACCCAATGCATCTAATGTAACCTGACAGGATAATAAGTATCTTTTTCATACATATACTCTGAGGGTGGAGAAGAAATTAAATATAAATGGTGTCATTGGAACAGGTGCTTTTTAGGATTTGATGCAAAGTCAGCTCTGGCTGAACAAACAAGTCACCCTGAAATGGAGCATGAATTCAAACAGATTCTGCTACAATTTTAGTACAACTTTTAGCTACTTTTAATGCCTTTCCCAAGGAAGAAAAATTTATCAGGGAGTTTTATTAAACTGGATGGCTATTCTCACCAGGCAGAACAAAAACCTCTCTGAAATGTCATAAATTGGTTTTCAAGATCATGAGAATGACCACTAATTAAGAGATTTAATAACTCTGTTTAGTATAGCCTTACAATCTGGTATAGAAAATGTCCTCAGAAATCTTTTAAGTTTTGCTCGGATGAAATAATTTCAGCCTTCTGGAGATATTAAGGTTGAAAAGAGAAAAGAACAAATTAAGTTGGGAAGGGAGAAAGTGTGAAAAAAATAAAAAGAGAAAAAAAAAAGATTTAATCACAGAGAAGCTCCTCCAAACTAGATAGGAGATAGGATACTCTAATACATGAATTGCTCCTTTATCCTACCTGCATTACCTAGGAACCTTGAAGTAATTTGAATTTGATTTTTATTAGGTTGGAACATTTTCTCTGATATCAATTAATAAATTCTAAAGGGGAAATAAACATAAACTTAAAAAGGTAACTTCCAAGAACACAAAATATGTTAATCTCTGTCTTACATCCTAAACCACATGTATCATGGCAGGAAAAGCTGCCTTAAGGAGACTCTAAAGCCCTCTATCCTAAAGTCCACAGAAAATAATCAGACTTAACGGAACAAAGAGTAGGAAAAAGAATAGGTTTGTGTGTTTGAATAAAACGAGTGGAAGCCCAGACCTATTTGACACAATGCAATTAACAATGAACTATCTACTGGGAGTAATGAAGACAGAACAAGATCTAAACAGTTCACGAGTTTTTTTCACTCATTTTTTAATTTGTGAAGACACTCTCTATAGCTGAAATTAAATGGTAAACAAAATGAGAATTATCCTTTGTTTTTTGTGTTTTGTGCCAAAACACAGGAAAAGAACTGTCCCCTTTACAGGTACTGTACTGTTAATACTTTATCTTTTCCATTGAAATGAATTTTGAAAAATAAAAGGTAGGATAGGCAGAATTTCTTTTTGTGCAAGTTGAACTAGTGAGTTGTTGGGGTCAATAGGAATCCAGGCAGAAGGCTGTGGGAAAAACCATCTTATTTATGGAGAGTATTAGCTACATTGCCTCCTGTACATGTTTTACGTAAATGTTACCAGAAAGTTCACTGTTTCCCCTATTAATATTGGTCCATGTTTGGTGCAATGTTTTACATCTTCCTAATCACCTTTTCCTATTGAACCCTTACCCTTAGCCTCCACCCCAACCTTAGTTTATATAAGTAATCTGTATCCCCTTGACCCTCGCCCTTTTGGTGCACCTTCTACTCTGTCGATATTATATGTTTGTAATTTTCGCTATTAAAGCTCTTTTTTTTTTTCAGGTCATCAAATTGAGCCCGTCCTTCAATTATCTCACCACATTGTCCCCAGCTGGTCTGGTCTCGAAATCATGGGTCCTCCACTGCTACAGTGACTCCCCTCCATGGCTTCAGATGTTAAATGGATTTGCAGGAGGTACAACAGGTCTTTGTAGTGGCCAGCCAAGAAACTTCAATTGAAAGTACATTCCCTCTTTACATGGAAAAATAAAAATGACTACAAATAGAGATCATCTGAAAAATTTGGAGATTTTATAGCTCATTCTCTCTATCACCCAAAACCAAGAGGAAAACACTCACCCTAGAGTTGTTAAGGCTGGAAAAGATCTTAAAATCAGTAAGCCCAACCATTAACCCAGCACCACCTTATTCACCACTAAACAACATCCCTGAGCCCCAAATCTGTATCTGTTTTAGATACCTCCTGGGTATCACCACTTTCCCAAGCAACTTGTTTCAATGCTTCATAACCCTTTCAGTAAATAAATAGTTTTTAATATCCCACCTGAACCTCCCTTGGCACAACCTGAAGCCATTTCCTCTGCCACTTGCCACATTTGAGAAGAGACTGAATCTCTGTCCTGGCTATAGCCTGTTTCAGGTGGCTGAAGAGAGCAATAAGGTCAGCCCTGAGCTTCCTGTTCTCCAAACTAGGCAACCCTAGCTCACTCAGCCATTCCTCACAAGACTTGTGCTCCAGACCCTTCACCAACTCCATTGCCCTTCTCTGGACACCCTCCAACACCTCAATGTCCTTGAACTGAGAAACACAGAACTGAGCACTGGATTGAAGGTGAGGCCTCACCAGTGCCGAGCACAGGAGAACAATCATTGCCCCGGTCCTGCTGGCCACACTATTAGAGATATAGGCCAGGATGCCATTGGCTTTCTTGGCCCCCTGGGCAGACATTGGCTCAGGTTTAGTCACTGTCAGCCAGCACTCCCAGGTCCTTCTCTGCTGGGCAGCTTTCCAGCCGCTCTGCCCCAGCCTGTAGTGCTGCAAGGGGTTGCTGTGACTCAAGGGCAAGGCCCATCACTTTGTGAACTTCATACCTTTGGCCTTGGCCCATTGATCCAGCCTCTCCAGATTGCTCTGCAGAGCCTTCCTATCCTCCAGAAATCAACACTTCTGCTCAAATTGGTGCTGTCTGCAAACTGACTGAGGGTAGACTTGATCCTCTAGTCCATCATGTTGACAGAAAGCATTTTTATGCCAAGTGGAATAGTTGTTTTGTAAACAGAAATCTTCAGTTGCTCTTTAACAGGCTTGTTTTCAAAATATGAGCATCTTTTTCTGTTTAGACATTTAACTATTATGCTTGTCATAGTTTGTTTATTAAATAGAAACCAGTCAATATAAACCTTGCTATGTTCAGAACCCACGCAGCACAGAGAAAATCTCCTCCACAATAAGCCAGGGGCAAAGCACTTCCAAGGTAAATGAATGTAAGCATGTGCTGCAGTATGCTTATTTAATAGTGCTGCAAAACCCTACTTAGTGAAATAGCAGAGTAGTCGAAAGAAAAGATTCATAAAGCAGCAGAAAAAAATCAATTGCGTGTCCCCTTTCACAACCAGAGAATAATCTAATGAAATTGAAAGCAGTGCATGCAACACACAGTAATTGTTCAATATAATTATTGTATACAACTAGATTTAACCTCTGAAATTCAGCATTGCAGGGTACTGTTAAATTCTAAAGCTTTGCACATCAACAAGAAGATTGAGCCTCTCCAGGATACCAACCATTATCCAAACAGTACCTGAAGAAATCACAAACACTGCTCAGGTCTCATCACCTACCTATTATAGGACAGCATTGGTCAAAGCCTCCCTACAGTCAAGAAGTGAACTAAATAGGCTTTTCCACTCCTGTCATTAACAAAAGCAAATTCTTCCAACATAAATTCAAACATAAAAGAACATAAAAGTGCCTTCATTATATATGACTCTAAGGAGAAGAGAAATGATCAAAACAGCATCACTGGAACAGAATGCAAGACAGAATCTGCCTTGAAAACACAAACAGAAACCAGGAAAATTCTTCCAATTATCATCAGAGAAAGGCAATATTTAAAAAAAACCCCAAAAAACCAAAAAAACCCATTACAACAGTTTTAGTTTTAGCTCGGTAAGCATGGAAAGTAGCTACCATTACTTCCCTTTTTTTCCACCTTGTTCTGTAGTTCAAGGGATAGGGCCAAACCCACAGCCAGAGGTAGGACCTATGCCAGCTGCTGCCACTGCTTCAACAGATATTGGAAAAGCCAGTGAGACAAGGATAGCTAAGAGCATGTGTAAACTCTGTAGGATCCCTAGCATGGCTATCAGCACCAACAAGCAGGAGAAGAATCTCAAGTTGAGCCTTGAACAGCTCAAGTTACCATTAATAAATCAAAACAGCCTTGGTTGAAATAGTTTGGATAGCAGAGACAATCTCTTAATAGATGCAATTTCTTCTGTTTCCAAAATTGCCATGTTTAGTGTTTATCAGTCAATTCCAACAAAGTCTTAACTGACATTACATCAGAGGCTAGCCAAGATTTATTCACAATAGATCAGCCATTAAAATGTACTATTTTCAAATTACAATAATCTAATTTTATAGATTCACCATCTAATGGACCCACAGCAAGACAGGCAAAATTCCCAGACTGCTAAGTATATCCTCTTTACCAGTCTCATCCATCCGGGCTGCCTAACAACATTACTGTGGACATCTCAAGAGAATTATTTCCATCACATACTGAGCACAAACTGCAAAGCCTCAACTTTTCACAGTCACTGCTACTTTTTTTTATTCCTTTAATTTCAATCAGTTGACATTCTTTTTAATAGGATGGGTAGCATCAATCCCTGCAGCAATCAGAGGAGATATGCAAAAAAGCCTGATTTCCCACTCCCAGACTTATTTTTATTACAAAGCCCTCAAGAGAAATAAATACATCAATAAAGAGTAAGGTCATTTTGGGAATATGCAGTAAGTATTCCCCATGTAATAAGAGTTTAAGGATTGGTTTATAGAAGAGGAACCACATGTTGAATTACAACAAGCAGATAGAAAAGCTGCATTTATGTTCCTGAATAATCCAATCACAAAAAGAAAGAGAAATGTAAGTGGAAAACATCACTTGGAAAAGTTCTAGATTCTAAAAAGTCTTCCTCTTATGTTCTCTTTCTCTCTTGTAAAAATTTTATTTTTTCACACAAGCTCCAAAACTTTCTAGCCAGAGAACTTTTCTAGACTACAGTTCTATGTCAGGAGAATTTTTCTTTAAAACAAAAACAAAAAAATGAATTTTTCCAAAAAAAACCCAGCCATTAACAAACCATCAGCAAAGTTCTTCTCAAATCAACAGCATCCCTTCCCACCAACATTCTTCACAAACTTCATCAGTTAAAACCAAAAAAAGAATTATAGGCTCATACATAGAAACTTATATTTGACAAACACTTCATTTAAAAAAAAAAAAAAAGAGATCATCTACTACCATTCTGTCTTGCACAACCTGCAAATGTAAGCACCTCTTCCTGAATGTCAGGGAAAGTAATCACACAGCAGAAATTTAAGAATTCGGTAACTCTTGTCTTACTTATTAAAAGTGCTTAGCCAAAGCACTAAATATATGCCATTGGCAGCAATTGATTTGTGACACTTCAGTTAACTCTGTGATGCATTTAACACATAAAGGACCCCAGTTTCATCATGTAGAGAAGGACTTAGAAGGCAGCAGCTGCCAGCACTTGGATACTGTTATTAGAAATGGTTTAGACAGTCCATATGCACAGCATTTATGTGCCTTCTAGTTCAGGCATTAGTAGCTAGATCATGCATTTGAATCACTGTGTGAAAGGCAACTTAAAATTGAGCTGGGGTCTGGGTTCACTTTCATCCATATAAACACAGAGCAGTTTAACTGACTCTTAAGTTTAAAGTCAAGGTGCTGAATTTAGTCTCAGGCTCCTCTAAGACAATCCAGGAGGGGACAAAACTGACACATGTGAACCAACAAAACACTGAGCAAAGGTAAGTAGTCTTTGGAAAGGCAGATTGCTGTAACCCATACACAGAGACAGAAGAAATCAATTTCTCACATGGAAAAAAATAATATCCCTGTTTTTCTTAGTACTGTGTATCTATTCAACTCTGATTTTTTTTTCCCTTTGAAGAATAAAAAGTAAAGAACATGAAGTCCCTCCCTCGCTAGGCCTACACAGCTACCCAGAACAAAATGGGAACCATTAGTTGATACAACTAAGATACATGGTGCAGTAATTTCTGAGTGTGCTGAAGTTGTGTGCATACTGAAGCCAATGAACAAAAAGACCTTCCCCTCATCTGACCTAGTTCTGTCAAAGATTCACACATGGAGACAGTGGGTGTAGAGGTAACACATACAGTATCTTCAAAAATTTTGGAAGACAACATCTCACAGTGAAAGACACTTAAGACCTTGATGGAGAAAGGAAAGCTGGCTGAACTCTAGAAAATTCAGAGAAGATACCAGAAGGCTGCCCAGACCTGTAAGTATACAATGAAATGAATAAAAGCAAATCTAGAAACAATTCTGGAAAAAGTGCCAGAAGGACAGTTGGTTTCAGTATAAAGCTACCTGATGCTGCAAGTATATTCCACTTGAAAAGAGATACAAATTTTAAGAATCCTCTCCGTTTTGGTTTTGGTTTTTTTTCTTAAGCACCATGCAAAAAATATTATAAAAGCCCATTACAACTGAAAAAACATCATAAATTTTTCCAGATTCTGAATTAGTGCTGTCTGCAGTGTGACAGGTGCAGCATAAAAAGGCACTGTCCCAAAAGAGTTTTCCCACTAAATGTACAAAGAATAGCAGAAATAAGGATCAAAGGCTCAAAGAAACATTAATCTTTCATTAAATTATTCTAAAATGCAAATGTCAATTACCTCCTACCCAGACACTGGTAGCTTGGTAGGTTCTGCACAAACAGGGGAACAGGCTTTGCAGAAAGGCTGTGGAGTCCATCCTTGGAGCTACACAGAGCATGGCCGTGCACATGCCTGAGCAACCTGCTGTAGCTGGCTCTGTTATGAATGGGGTCATGGACTGGAGGATGCCCAGAGGCCCCTCCTACTCCAGCAATTCCATGATCAGATTAGAATAGATTTCTGAGAAGTTATTTAACAATGACTTTTTTTTTTTTTTTTTTTATAAAGTGGATCAGAGAGGGTGCTCTGTAAAAAGTTTAAGTCTTTTTTGGGGAAAAAACCCAAACAGAATACAACTGGGAATGAAGTCTACAAATTATTTTTAGATCAGCTTGGTGGAAGAAGAGGACCTGGGACAATATGACAAATAGGACAATATGATGAGCATTGCTCATCATCAATGAACAGATTCATGGAAGAAAATGACAATGAGGAGTAGCAAAATGAGATTCATAGTCTGGAAATGAAAGGCCCAAAAAACTAATCACCTACTTAAAACTAACAGAACCAAAAGTTAAAAAATATACACGATGGCAGGTGTCTGTAGCAAAGCTTAATTCAACACTGTCAACACCCATCTTTCTGATCATACCACTAATTTCCTTCACAGTTCATAGGTAAGCCACTGTGTCTATAAGAGGAATGCATCAAACGTGAAATAGAAAAGCTCCCCCTACACAGAATGGACAGCAATTTTAGGTCAAAAGGCATCAGTGACCTTTCTGAAGAAACAAAGAAGTACTCTTAATGAGAGAAAGACATGAAAGAATTAGGAACTATGTGAACTCAATGCTCAGTTACTGAAACTTAATGGGCTTTGTTTCAGGCTTACAAAATAACTGATCTAACACAAGGGTCTTGCTCAAAATTAACTTCAAAAAGTGTGCTTTACTTTGTTAAACTAACCTCTGAAGCCAAAAATTCAAAATGAGAAACAGTTTCTTCCTCTGTTAGCTGCTCTTCCCAATAAAACCACAGGACCATGGCAATTACTTCATGCCCTTATATAACACACATATGTTCCTTTCCACCCCAAAAGAGAAGTTTTGTTTGTTACCTCTTACCGACAGTTATTTTGACAGTTCTTTTCTGAGAGTCCATCCTCATCTTCTCCCATAATATCCACTGCCGAAAATATCAGTGCAACCAGAATTGCAAAGCAGCACACCAGAGCAAAGATCACAATGCATCTTTGCTGGGACTGAAAGAGATTAAGATTAAAAATATTTTAATGGCATGAGAACATGTAGTCAACAACTTGAGACTCTAAAACTTTTATATAAGATCTAAATTTCTTTGAAGATCTTACTCCATACTGTCAACATGAAACACACCTCAGGATGAAAACCATCACAAAATTTCATGTATGACCTTGAGATGTATTTTAAACCTCTCAGACACTGTTTAATAATTCATGTCACAAATAATATCTGTAATTTAAACTTCTTTCTGTTTGTACCACAAGGAAAGCATTATGCATTAAAATAACAACTCCTACATTAACTATATATTTTCTGATTGTGTCTCACAGGTGAAGTACACAGTTGGGATGGCACTTAAAAGTTTTGTTGTGTTTGGTGGAAATAAAATACGTCTTTGCAAGAAACCTGAAGAACAAACTTTTTTCCTATTGCTAGTACCTGCCATCATCACTGTGACTGTCACAACCACTCAGACACTTAGGGAAGTCCTTGCCTGACAATATTTATAATATAATGAAAACGAATTCACAGACAATAGATAGGACTCAAGGAAACAATGGCAGACTGTTGCTCAGTATGACAGGTAATGCCCTCCACATCTCAGATTAAATATTAAAACATGGCATAGCACTACCTTATGAAATCTTGCAGTAATAAATCATATGTACCTGGTAGTGCCCTAGATAAATGTGAAACCTCTGGAAGACAGTCTCTTGATGTTCAATTTACATAGCTGCATAAACATGAAATATATTCTATTCTGAAACCAAATATTCAAACAAATATACGGCATTTTTCTACTGAAGTAAATTTAAGCAAGACCACACCCATATATGAAAATATCAACATCTAACTTTTGTTGCAATAGTTACTTTCTTAATTTTCATTATTGCTGTGTAATTAAAATGTCACATGGAAAAAAAGGCCTCATAAAGGAACGGGAAAGTGGGAAAGCATGAAAAATGTAAGGAAAAGGAAACAACATCACACTTGCAGCTGATAACCGATTTCATGGTATTTCCATTGCTTCTGCGTCACACTATTGGGAATGCAAGAAGCACAACATGGACTCTCTTATGAGTTGAACAGGAGAGTGAGGTTTGCTTCTTCAGATCTTCTTTTATAGACCGATACGCTGAAGTCCAGAAATGTAAAACTCTGACTGGTCAGTAAACTAACACATCACCATCATTGGTCAGTGGTGTACACCACCCCTCGACCTTCTCTTGCAAGAAAACAAGAAACTGACAAAACAAGAAGGCTGTCATCTATCTCTGAGGATTGTTTTAATTTCCTCATTATGATTTCCCAGGCCACTTTCTCAGGCAAGACTCAGAAAGTAATGCAGCCTGCTTTTCTACAGGCACTGTGCTCCCTGCTTTTGCTCATATTTAGCATCCATACTTCTGATATTTTGTTTGAGAAGCAGTAAGTTTCAGAGTAATGAGAACATTCTTCCATACACCTTAAGAAAAGGTCTAACTTTTTTTTGAATGAAAAAGCTTCCAATATTTCCCAGCTAGTGCACTCCTCAGGAGAACCATGCTCATGTTTCATTTCAGAATAAGTAAGATATAAAGATTTTATTTCAGTCTCTGAAAACACAAAACACAGCAAACAACATCTTCAGACAAACAGGAAAAACTCATTTGAAATTTAGTGATAAAAGTATCCTTTAACAGCAACACTGAATGTGTGGTTTGGGTTATATGCATATTTTAAATATAATGCATATTAGACACTTTTATACATTTCAAATACATGTTTAAATCTGTATTTCCAATATATTAACTAAAATCCTACAAGAATGCAGCATAAGAAAAGATTCTTCAGCCATACAAAAAGCCAACTTATGAAATAAATAAAATTTGGAAAGTTTTTTTTCCCTGCTGCTAGGTAGAATTATGGCAACATTTGAAAAGAGCTGCAAATTACTGCACCTGGGTGTCCAGAACTAAGGCCACAGAAGTGGAACTTAGGAGAAAATTGTTAAACATTGTCTCATTGCCTCATACTACTGGCAAGAAAAACTAAGAAGTTCCAAAGAAAAGTAGATAATCAGGTCTGGAGTACTGCTCTATGCCATTTCTTCTTCAGGACACTTCAGACTGCTGTTAAGACGACCACTATCCCTATATAAACTATGCAGTTTTTTGCAGTACCACAAGTGTATTCACAGAAACTCTTTGAAGCAGGTTCCTCCACGTACTGAACTTGTCACTACGGCAGCAAGACAGCAAAGCAATTCCCATAAACAGCAAACTAAAAAGAGCCTGTGCTCATTTTCTAGTTCCTACGAGCAGCAGATGTGACCCAGCAGGGCTCGCAACAATAGGGCTTTTTTTCCTCCCAAATCAGGTTAACTGCCGCCATTCTACACACTGGGACTAGTTTTGAGTTACTCTGGATACATCTGTAGCACAAGCATCCCAGCTGCCACACCGCCTGAGACTTCATGCTATTGCTCCAGGGAATAACTCCCATCCTTTTGCTACACTGTCATGAAAGCTGCACAACAACTACAGAGACTAGTGGGATCACTGGACCAGCAGGGACCACATCAGCCTTTGATGCTTCGAGACTAAAAGGTGGCCACAGTGTTTTAAGTCATAATACGCCTCTAGAAACCTCTCAACCTGCTTAAAGTTTGAAGGTTATATAAGCCTTAAAGCTTGAAATCCATATAAAATTTACAGTGTACCAACAATAATACGGTATCACAAGGAGGAGGGGCTGTGGGGGAAAAAAGGCAGCTGCAACAGAAGCTTAATGTTAAATACCAGGAAATCTTATGGTAGCAATTTCTATGTGCTCATGTTAAAGCAATATAGAAAGGGGAGGTCAAAATAATTCTGAATGGATCCTCCTAATATAGTATTAATTTCCATTACACATAATTTTGAGGAATATTCAATGTTTCTTGATTTCTGTGTTGTAGCTGAAAATTGTATGTAGTTTAAATCCCTGTTCTTTCATGTATACAGCTTGTCAAGAAGTTCTGCAGTTTGTAAGTACTGCTCACTGTAAGCAGCACAAACTTAGTACCATTAGTAAGATTACTCCTATTCTACCAGCACTAAAATAAAGACAGAACCACAGAAACCCATTTTACTGCTCTTATTTCACAGATCTTTTATATTATGCAATTGTCTCTGACGACTATAATGGATTCATTACCTCACTTTTTCTTAAGTACCAGCTTAACAGTATGGTGACCAATAGCACAGGGAACCTTTCAAATCAACATTCAAACCCCGCCTTGTGACTACAGTAGTTTTTCTTTGAATTAGGGATAGCCCAAAATAGTAAATAAAATAAAGCAAAAAATTCCAAGTTTGTGATTCTCCTAATTCTACATTTTCAGTCAGAGGTCTGAAGGGTCAAGTAAAGACCAGTAAAAAAATTTTAAGAAAGTAAGGAGGATTTAAAAGTTTCACAGTTCATGTTGAACTTACTACTGATGTGGGTTTTTCACTGCTTTTAAATCTATATATTACATTATAAATTAGTATTTGGAAATAGTTTACATTAAAATTCATATTTATACTAGAATGGAAAGAATAAAAACCAGCTACTTGCATCAAACAAGTCTTCTGAGCCTATCTTTTCACAACAGTAATAAGCCTTTATTTTTATGCACTTTGCCATAATGCTGACAACTTTCAAATAACCTTTTCTTAATTGAAACAGATTAGAACAGACCACATCCCTGTTCTAACATACCATCCATGCAGGCCTCTCTGTGTGTCTATGTGCAAGTAATAACAGGCTTCATGAAAGAATCCAAAATCAAAGAGCTCACACCACTGACAGGCTAGAAGGGACCCGCTAGGCTGCTCTTCAGACCCCTGCATCAGTGGGCTTGGGCAGACTGTTTGTTTGATGCTGTCTTGTTGCACATCCCCTTGGCAACTGGGATCCCTCCAAGCTTATCAGACCTATCCTTCTGTTTCCTCCAGTACATGCCTCAGCATTCAGGCTTTCAGTCTTCAATCCTTAATTACAGAATACAGGGTTGTGAAGGATCTCTAAAACTTATGCAGTCCATCTGTCCATATATACAGTTAATTTGTACTAATATTAATTCTAATAGATATTTTTTTAACCTGTCCTCAAAAATCTAAAATTGAAAGAGATCCTGTAGTCTTTTCAGGCAACCCCATCCCATAACTAAGAACCTGACTGATGCTTAAGTCTCTTATGCTGCAACAATTCTTTTTTTCCTTCTTGCACTCATGGAAAACTGTGAACAGAGCATTTCATTCTCTCTTTTACATATTTAAAGGCTTCTCTAGATGCTAAGAGGCCCGGGGCCAGACCACCTACTAGCTTGACTGTACTGATGTGCAAGCCCAGAAATTCTGTTGCACAAGAGAAAGATTTGTTCAGGGCTTAAGGAAGATTGGGAAAGAAACTCCTGCAGGAACAAGGACTATCAAAAATACTGTGAGTAAAATGTATTTCTTTCACCTGGCTCAACTATCTTAAACATCACTTAAGTTAAAATAAATCCACCAAAACACTGCATTACTAAAACAAAGCATGGGGATTTTTTCATGCTGTTATACCTCTAGGGAGAGAGTGAGAAGAAAAGCCAAAAGCTGCACAATGGGTATTCAGTAGTATTAAGATTGAAGTTTAATCTGGAAAGGACCTGGTTGTTTATTATTAAGAAAAGGGATAGCCTATGTCAATTAAGCTTATCAGAGCCTGTGATACCTATGCAGAATTGAGAATGACAGCAAGAAAAAGGCCTCCATCTTTACTGCACTCACATTGCTCAAAAGCTGTTAAGAACACTTCATTGGCTCCTAAAGCTTTCAGTTCCTTCACAAACAACAGGCAGCTCTGTGAGACTGAGATTTTAATCAGGAATTTATTCTTCCTCCAATGCAGTACAAGAATCTCCTCTCACCAAACAGGAGCCATGAAACTGCAATGCTGCATCTACTGATAAAACTGACTGCATAACTACCAAAATACGTCATGGCTTTGAACTTGTGCTTTATTTTTTTATACCTATTTAAAGACTGAAGAAGGCAATACTTATACATCACACTAATACAGAATTTATATATGCTTGTCAGAACTGCTGAGGCTCAAAGAGGCAGGCTTTCACATCTTCGGTCTTTTCATTGGTCTGCTCTTTTCTGCAACACAGATGAACACAAATGTGACAACAAAAACACTTGTCTGCAACACCTTTCAATAGCCCTTAAAGAGCTGTTCATGAGTCAGGTTTATGGCGTGCCTATAATATACCTGCCAAATATAGCAAGGAACTGGACTTCAAGAACTAGCAATCATTCCTGGATTACCCTTGGTCATGTGTGTTTATTAGAGAAAAACATTACTATAAATACTATTTCCCCTCAATCTGGAATCCACATACTAATTATCTTCATTGCTTTGAATCTCCCAACTAGTATGATTAATGCCAATCAACACTAAAAAATCCTCTTAAAATAATATGAAGAAACAGATTGCTAAGGTAAGTTAAGTATTTTAAAATTGGCTGGGCCTATTTAGCTTCATCCTTGGATATTTAAGGTAGTGGCTGAAACTAACAGAGAACTTTTAGGACTCACCTCTAAAAACTCACAAGTCTGAGTGAAGTATCAGAATACTGGAAAAAGCAGAAGTGATACCCACATTCCAGAAAAAATAGTGATCAGACAATAGAAGTTGGGAAACAATAAGCTAGTTATTTTAGCTTCTGTCTCTAGAAAATCTGTAGGTATCTAGAAGGTAAGAAGCTTTGTCATGCAAAAGTCACATTGATCAATTCTGATTTCTATTTTCCCTAGCCACAAGCCCTATTATCCTGCTGGAGAAGCTGAAAGTAATGTATGAACTCACCTTCAATAAAAATTTTCTTACAAGCCACAGCAACTATGTCCAGATTATCACAGGAGAGGTGTAAAGCTGGCTGAAAAATCAAGCTCATTGTAAAAATGGGAGGATATTTTAGAATGGATTCTGCATTTAGAATGAATTCAGAGGATTCTGCTTTGTAACTGTTGATTAATTGTGGAGTAGAAATGAGAAGTGCTTATTAAGTTTTCAGTCAAAACCAAAGCAGTAAGAATTGAAAACTAGATTAAAATTTTAAGATGCTCTTGACTCTACAGAAATATCAACAAAACAAAGTTAAATCTCAATAAAGGAAGAAAAAAGAGCTACAAGCAGGTAGGAACAACCAGTTGCACATATACAGGAACTGAGAATGCATTAGGAAAAAGAATAACCAAAATTATTAACAGGTTGGAACAGATGTTTTAGGAAGACACACCAAAAAAGGGTAGGAGTCCATAGTTTGTAGAGAAGAAGAAAAATGACCAAGGGGTACAATATCTACACATGAACATCAGGTATAGTGAAGACAGAATTATTCACCAAATACTACAATTCCAGAAATAGTGGATGTTTATTGAAACTTCGGGAGTTAAGTTTCAGAAAGATTAAGTATTTTTTTATGAAGCTGATATAAAGCATCTGGAATTTGTTGCCATGGAAGGCCATGAAAGCAAACAGCGGCAGGAGGTTTAAAAAGAGATTAGACAAAGCTTTCAAAAATACATCCTCATCAGATGCTAGAGAAAACAGGCTGGGATATGCCTTCTACTAGAGATGATGGGATACATGCCATTGCCCACTGGTAGGCACACAGAACAGGACTAGACATGCCATGAGTCCGAGATACAGAATGTATTTCCTACATTTTTAAATAGTTCCATTTTTCTGCAGAAGGAATCAAGAGTTATAGCAGAGAACAACCTGATCATGTCACATCATGCCACATTGTATTGACTTAGATTTCTACATCCTGCTATAATGCCTGAACTGCATGCAAGGCAAAAATAATCCTTTGCCTCTACTTCAAGTTGGCATGTTTTGTTTACCTTTCAAGACTGAATGCAGACCGTTGAAAGCAAAATCAATCCTATAGTTACCCACTGAAACAATCATCAACTAATTCTTCAAACAGCACATCCTTTAATGTGTTTTCCAAGCAAACAAGACACACTGTCCAGCAATCTCCCTGTCTGCCCAGTTTCTTCTGAATCTGTATTTGATATATATAAAACTATTAATATAAGATAATTACCTCAGAAATTTTAGAAGAACCATAAGCAGGAAGACTTGGCTGAGAAAGACACAAGTAAGTGCCTCTACCAAGGGAAAGACAGTCCAAAGGTTTGCCTTCCACCACACCCAGGGCTCAGCAGCAAGCAGCCTCATGGAACAGGGGTGGGAGGAATCCCTGCCTTGAGGGGACCGTGGGCCCTGAGCACATACCCAGCAAAGCAGCTGCCTTGGCTTCGCTGCTCTCTGAACCAGCCTTTGATCCAACAGGTCAGGCACATAACACACGGACAGGCACACAGCTATAAATAGAAAACCAATAAACTACTCTGGGAGAAATCCAAGCCTTTAGAGGTTACTTATCTGGACCTCCTCCACACAGGGGTTCTATACTGCAGAAAGATATTAACATTCAGAACATGAGGTTTGTAAAAAAAGGTTTCTAGCACATAACCAACCTCTGATGCAATTTGTTGACCAAACTTGGCATAGGAGGAGTGAAAAGCCTGAATACATTTAAGTGTTCATGTGCCATTTTCCCAGAACTGGGCCCTGACTTCTCATCATGATATATTGGCCCAGTCTTCAGCATAATGTAAGGCAGTATTATAATTTGGCAACATCAAAAAAAGGCCATTGTCTACCCAAAAAATAACACTCTACTCAAATCTAATGTCTCCTGCAAAGAGAAAAATAAAGAAAAATGGTATTGAACAATCTGAACCTGGCATGAACAGCCAATTCAGAAGACTATTATTACTTCATTAGCATGATAAAACAGTGCAAGTAAGATTTTTATATTCTAATACTATATTCCAATGTTTCTTTGTTCATCTTTAAACTTGGACCCTCTAAGTAAGGATTCCTACCACAGCTAGCATTACAGCCATTATTTCACCAGGGCAAAACCAAACAAAAAAAAACACCAAAAAATTGTGTTATGCATACAGTACTTAATTTTATATATTATATCTTATGTGCAGATAAGAGACCTTCTATGTACAACTTTATTTCATAAATATAATTAAAAATGGAACTCTTCAGAAATCAGGTGGAACCTGGCAACTAATAAGTGAGCAAACAAACATTTGGTCTATTATTTCCCTTTGAGAGCTGGATCCCATCAGGCAGTATTTTGAGAAGGAATGAAATTAATAACTACATGAAGATGCAAACCATTAATATATTGCATTTAAAATAAATTATAATCATCAGAGGACAGCTGGCTGGGGGGTATATAGCAGATGATAAAAAGACTGGCCTAGAGTCTAGAAATCTGTTTCTTGCAGAAAATGCCCTTTCAAATTTTACACCCTTTATGTATCTTTCTGCAGTCTACAGCATGCAAACCAAGCAGTTAGAAAGCCCTGCTCTGGATTTCAGGCCTACTTCTCTCAACACCTAATTTAATTTTGATGTTGACAGTCTTAACTCCTAATGAAAAACTACACTGAAATATCAGCATCTCTAAAAATCATAATCTTCCATGGACACAAATCAAGGCATTGCAGTAACTTGCCGTATTTCATCTGTCTCTAGCCAACAATTCTTTCATTTTCAAAATCAACTGGTGAAAAAATACAGTCTGTGGTAATACCCTCTTTTCTATATTTTGCTTCATTCATCAAAATCACATTTTTTTACTAACCCTGACTCAATAGTTTCTTAAATCTCTTCTGGAATGAATTGTTTACTGTATATGATCAAATTTTAATTTAAAGATTAATTATATTTCTACTAAAGTTAAATTGAACGTTTTGCAGTTAAAAAGAAGGGGAAAATTGTATTTTTTCTTTGTTGCTGGTTAAACATGCTCAAAACTTTTTCTCTTAGATATTTCAGACTAGTTTTAGACATCTCACCAGGAAAGGGAGGACATCCTACATTTGAAGTACTCAAAGCCATGCTTTTATTTCAGGTTTCATTTTAATCTGGTCGCTTTTGAATACAAAAGTGAGCTGGAACACAGAAGTGTCCATTGGCTTCAATGACTCCAGAGTGATTTCACCCCGATTCCTCTGGATCAGTCTAACATATGTTTTTCTGGCAGCATAATTCTGTACCAAACTAGGCAGGACTGCAATAACTAAGACAGCTTTAGCTTTTCACATAAGGCTCCTAAAGGAGCAATATAAAACAGCTATAAATGTTCTAAATTTTAACAATAGCCCTACCATGCTATTAAGGCATGTTCCAGCCTCAAGACAATCTGTTTAGATGGTAACATCCAGATATTCTATATATTTTAACACACTGAATACAGGACAGGAAGCATTTGGGAACAGAGGACAGGATAGGCTGTGCTTGGGCAAACTATGGTATTTATCATTGCAATATCAAAGAGCTTCAGACTCCCTGACAAAGGAGATCAGCAAAATGTTGGGCAGCTATTTTCTGAGCACAATACATAAATCTTTATGTGCTAAGGACCTTTAAAAAAAAAAAAAATACCATAAAACTAACAGTGGAAGGATGCCTACAACAGACCACTCCATATCACTGAGACATCCAAAAATAATCAAAATGTCTCTTGTATGTCTTACCCACACGTGTGCCATGTTTCCTGAAATCAGCAAGCATTTGTAGATTTTTAGATAGAATCTGTAGATTCTTTGTAGGTAGATTTGTAAATTCTTGTTCCAGAACAGTTACTAATTTTTGTGTGTGTGTGCCTGTGTATATATTCTTTTTCTTAAATATGCATATTTATACACACAAACAGACATGCAATAATGACCATTAACATCCAACATAAATCTGTCTCTAAACCACAAAGACAAATTAGCAGTAGGCAGTGAGAAGTAGTAGCATGAAGGCAGACCAGACTTTATACAGATGAATACACTGATTTACACTAATTTACATTACAATTACATTACATTACAATACTCTAATTTACAAATGGCAATGCCTCTGTTGTGTTTAAAATTAACTATAATTTATTTTGTATGGTTAGTAACTGTAGAAAAAAATTCTAGTAATAGACTCAGTTGAGTAATGTAAGACTTGCTGACAGCACACCTTCAATTACAAGTCACTTTCTTTCAATAAACTGTTTTATATAATAGTGTTGCTAATAAAGCTTTAAGAGAAACTGAGTGAAATTTTAAAGTAATGAAGAAATTTCATTCACAGTGTTTGCATATGTCATTTTTGACACATTAAGTGATCATATGTAGAGTCTGCTCAAGCTTCATGCACACAGCTTTTGTTTTGCTAAGATACTTTCAAAATGAGACAAGATCAAAAAAGAAGACTAAAAATAAAAAGTTGTGGCTACTGACACACAGACTCCATCAGGGAGCCTGTTAGACACAAATCAGAGCTCAAGTGCAGTTCTGGAGAATTACAAATTCATCACTCTACCTGGAGTGTATGTCTTCTTATCCAAGTTAACAAGGCAAAATATATTACGTTAAAGCTTTTCAATGAGAGTTAGCATTTAATCCTGCAACTGGAACAGGCAAAGAATGCATCTACCATCAATTACAGCATTATCACATTAAGTTCCTATAAAGGAATAATCCTACAGTCAAAGGCAGGTGGTGCACCTGAAACTGGATGTACTAACAAATTTTGTTACATAAATCACAAATTGCTAGTTTTCTTTATAAAGTGTAAACAGCAAATTGAGACTATTTCAAATCATTTTTTTTAAAGTTTGCTTTCACGCATTCTGACAAGATACACTTAAAGAGAAAGTTCTATTAACTCCGTTATAAATTAATACAAGTTCAGGAAAAGAAATTATCTCATACGGGAAGCATTTAACTTTAGCTCATTCTGAATTTTTAACTACACTGCAAGTACATGTTGAACTAATAGGTTTGCCATCTGGCCAAGAAGTTAATTCCATTGTCATAGAGAGCACAACCAATGTGACGTTCACAATAGGAATTATATTCTACTGTAAAGAGAGATAAAGGAAAACAGAGGCTTATTATCAGCAGCTAATCAGAGATATAAAGGTAAACTAGTTAATTATAGTGATTAAGTGTATCCGATCTATTCTTTCTTTCCTGTGAAAGACTCAAGAGGTAATTTAGGTACCATGGTTTTTATCCTACAGAATTCTGTATTTGAATTAAATGACAGTGTTCATACTATATTTTAAGTAACTCCACTGGATTGAAAATTCCTTTACTGGCTGAGTAGTATGTAATATTATGAGTAAAGATGGGACTGCCATATTGACTTCAGCTTCCCTGAATCACAAGAAATGAACAAATATTTGAGTGTTTACAAATACAATAAATTATAAACACACACAAATATATGCCAAGCAAGTAAACAAAACAGTGCACCAAGAGAAATAAAGATGAGAAACAAACACCAGCAGGCATTTATGACCTCCATCTTCTACTTCCCTCTTCCATAATCTCTTTCTGTGTGAGATCTGTTCCAGTGTACCCAGAGCTCCTCACTGTTGTAGAAATATTTTTTCTACTCCTAGTGAAGTTGACACACACCATTATGGGTGGAGGAGATAAAGGCAAGAGAATCAAATTAACTGGGCAAAGTAAATTGTTCCTGGATGTTTTCTTTTTTTCACTATTTCAATTATATCCATCTTTTCCCTTTCCTTGCTTTACCAAACAGCAAAAGATAATTCATCACTGTCATTGACACACTCCAGCTAACAAGCCCCCACTCTATTCTGCCATCTTACATGTTTCTGTGTTCATATGGTGCAGACAAAAGCTGCACAACATGGACAACATGGACACCAGACTTCAAAACCAGCAGAAGATAATGGATATCTTGAGGGGAGAACAAAAAAGATCAGCACCAGCAGGATCTAGTTTTGAAGGGCCAATTAGATTATTTTTCTAGAGAAAACTGCCACAGGTTCTTGCAGAAGCAGGGTGAAAACTACTGTACATTGATTGACTTTTCACCTCTCACTGGAATTACCAGATACCTCTTCTACCAGCAGGAATGCTCCCTGCTGTTTGCCCTTCCTGTGCTGCTTCATCTCCATATCCATAAGGTCAGACTCCTTGTGGTATGTTGAGATATCAAGATGTTCTGATTAATGGCATTTTATCATGTTCTATTTCACAGCCTTGTTTTTCTCATTTGCTACCTCCGTGGAAAAAGCTTTGTCCTACTCTTTTCCTTGTTTAATATATTACTGTAGTATTCTACTGAATTGGGCTCATTGTTCTACTATCTAGTTAAAATATTTATTTTTATTTTATTTCATTAGTCTCTTTATAGGATACATAAAATAATTTTAAAAAACAATAATAATCTCTACAACTATATATATATATATATATATGGACAATCTATCAACGTCATAACTGACTGGGCAGACATAAAAAAATGTTAACTTGGCTTGCTGTATTTTCTGTTTGTCCTTCAATGCTTTTTTGCATCCAAGTAATCGAAAGAACAGATAAAACAGAGCCCAGTTATGTAAAACATTTCACATTATTAGGTGGTAGAGAATCTCTTTCCCTCAACCTACCTACAAATATGACATCTGACTTGAAAATGTCTGGAAGAACTCCTCCTTTATATTACATAATGCTTAAGTCAACCTATGAATTTAGAAGTTATTCAGAAGGAAAACTATGAATGCACATGAATATACATATTTACATGTGCAGTCATGACCACAAAGTCTCAAGTCAGTTCAACAGGAAAACAATCTTAGAGCTTAAATATTATATCCAACATATATAACTAGTTAAATATAAATTAATTTAAATATCTACCCAGGGACATGGCTGTTTCCATGAAAACCATAAAACTATCTGGCCTAGCTAAATGTGTGTCTAGTTTTATTATTGTTTTAAAGTAGGCAATCACTACTGATTTTTTAAATGATTGCCAACTTGGAATTTTAACCATTCTGTAAGATAAAACATGGAATGAAGGTACAGTGAAAGTCTGTCTTCTTCTTTTCAGTTCTGTAGAAGAAAATCCCCAAAAAAGTAAAAATAGTGAGAAAGATGAACACAAAACAGTCACACTGCAATTTGACATGGTGGTGGCACAAATTCCTCAGGGAAGTTTCAATGTTCCCGAAAGCAGAGGAGGTGTATTGCACCTCACCAACAGAGATTTTGATGGATCAGACAGAGCTCCAGGAAAGAGTGACTGCATGCCAAAGGGTGCCACTAACCATTATCACCTTTCATCCTACCCTGAAGTCAAATATTTTTCTGGTGCTAGTGGTTTTTTTTCCATCCCTTTGTTTTTTGACAACAAACTTCTTTGGGAATACTTTCTTAAGAGGAAAAGAAACTAAATTATTTAGAACAAAAGCCTCTTACAGCAGGCTATCAACTGATGAAAAGTGTTATAAGCACAGGTTTGTCTTACAGTACCTTACAAACCCCTTTCTAAACTGAAAAATAAAGTATAGCTTAAGTTTTCAATATCGTATCAGGCCATAATACAACAAAGCATCCAGGGAAAGGTAAAGAGATTTATCTGTGAAATTTCAGTCTCAGGGTGACAGTTTCATTCCCAATCTAGAAGTAATAGCAACAATTTACTAGAAGCTCTCACATAAAAAAAGCAGCCATTCTGTTAAGTTCTATAAAATTTGCACAGACATGTGCATTTATTTTGCCACACTGTCAGTGATGTTCATAAAACAATGTTCAAAGAGGTCTCAAAATATGGAAGTTTCCTCACTTCTCAGAAAGTAGCAAAATGCTAATTTCCAGCATTTTGGAAGTAATTGGAGATATTCAGATCTTACACTCTCATATCAATTTGCATTTTAAGTTATCTCCTGAAAGCAGTAACTGTGTAACACATGCACACTGTACTTATAAAAACAGGCTTAGTCCTAATAATTTCTGCATGTGTTGCTTAAGGCTTAAATATATTCCATATGAATAAAAACTAATGTAGTGTTTACTGTGTATTCTGCTAAAATAACCTATAAAATTCAAGTAAAATTTGGTCCATATTTGTTTTCTGAATGTGTAATATTTTAACAAGTATAATTTTAAGCAATGTACACAGATACTCTATTTCTCAAAAATAGCAAACTCAGTATAAACTGATAACATTTCCAGATTACTCTGTATCACCATGTGTCCCTGTACATACTTTTTGGGACAACGGTGATTCCCAAAATTCCTCACATGAAAAATTCCCTCCATATAGGAAATGTAACTAATTGCCACAGGCTTGCTTTTCTTAGTTTCCCAGCTATTTATTAAAAAAGTTAATAAATCCCCAGTGGTATAGACATACTTGGTATGTGCTTCTTCCACAGCACATTCAAAGTAAACTATTCTTACTTTTTTCTGAGATAATATACAGTATTTGAACAAGACAAAGAAAAAAATTTTTTTTCATAAAGCTGCAGAAGCTTTATGAAAGGCCAAGGATGTGCTCATACTATCAGCTGATTGATACTCCATGTTCATGTCTATGTAGAGATTGCTTTTTAATTACAGGAGTTTATTCCCATATTGATCTATGAAGAGATTTCCACAAAAGCAGTTACACAGAAAGCCTTGCCCCATAAACTAAAAAAAGTTTCATTTTGTTGACCGATGTGCACTGAATGAACTCCTGGTAGCCCTGCAAATCAACAGATATCTTTGATGGCATTTGTAAGAGATACGTACGTGTACGCATATATGTCTTACAGACATTTCTGGGCAAATGCCATTGTATATCAAAAGCATGTAATAGTTCCCAAACTTTCTCAGCCACAGAAACCTTGCCAGACATCAAGAGCTACAATGGATAGCCATGTGGGAAAAGGGAACAGTTAGAATGACCGACTGGAAGACGGCGCGCTTCCATCTTCGAGGAGATAGGGCCCCTTCCTCCCCACCCCCCGTTTATGTTTGTGGTTATGCCCATTATGCTTATAGTTATGATGCCAGCTGCAGGTGGCAATGACGTAAGCAGGCGGAAATGACGCGGCGAGCTGGAAAATATAAAAAG
This sequence comes from Cyanistes caeruleus, assembly GCF_971803275.1. NCBI lineage: Eukaryota > Metazoa > Chordata > Aves > Passeriformes > Paridae > Cyanistes > Cyanistes caeruleus. Next base: position 82,025,730 of record NC_141702.1, on the reverse strand, counting down.
CCAAATAACTCCCTAATAAACACCATTTGCCATCCACCACATTGGTGTCTGTGAGCTGTGGCCCGAGCAGGCTTGAGGTAGTCGCCGTGTCGTTCCCGAACCAGGTCGCCTAGCCGGTTTAATGGCTACATAGCCACAAATATTTTTTTACCAAAAAATTGCAATTGCATTGAAAGTTGACTAAACAGTAATATTTAATACAGTTCAGGGGGTCAGCTACAGATCACTTATCATAATTTTTGCAAGTCATCAGCGCTGTCCAGATGACATCCTTACAAATTTCACAGAGAGAGCTTAATGATCTGGGGTCAAAACTCCCTTTTCTCGTAGTGGAGAGATATGGGGAAGATGCACAGACCTCGCCACAACCTAACTCTCCAAACATACAGCAAAGATGCTTGGAATATGTATTCTAAATATACAGCAAAGGACTAAATTTTGTAACAGCTTTGAGCTAAAGACGTGCATGTGCATGCATTACAAACATAAATGTCCACAAATGCACCAAAATACTCTGTCACTAAAAATGGCACTTACTTTGCAGTAAGCTCACCACACTTGCTACATTCAGTAAGGAGGCACTGGGGAGAGGATTGCTTTGAAAGGCTAGCTTTACCCACCAAAATAGCCACTGTGCTTCCTAGTACATCCCCAAGGCAGATTTAAGTCACAGTATGAACCATAATCTATGACATTTCTCAGGTTCCCCATTTTTATATTGAAGGCAAACTTCCCATCTGCTCCTGCTTTTCTTTGTTACCCATCTTTCTTTTGTATTGAATTTGCTATTAGCTTTAAAAAGGCCTCTGTGTATAATACCAATTCTGCCACTGTCTTTAAAAGGAACAAGGCTTAGCTCAACCCATAGAAATAATACAGCTGGATTTATATTGCAAAAGCCAAAAATACAGTTTGAATAAGAAATGTGATAAATTTCCATCAAAATATGAAATTGTAGCCTTTCTTCTTCAGGGGGCATGAAAATGCAGATTACAATCACATAAACATCACTCATTCAAAACAACCTTTTCAGGGGTAATATGCAATTTAAACAATATTACATTGTTTAAATTCTTTCCCTTTTCTTCTGTCTGTTTTATCTGTCTATGAAAACTCTGGTTTTCCCTATGGCCCTAAAGGCAAAAATAGACACACATCCAAGCTAAAACTCATCCATGTCACTGAGCTCAAATTCAGATTTTGCTGAGGACATAAAACTGTGGCTATGATCTACCACATTCATTTTGCCACATTCATATCATACAGGCAGGTAGCACATTCATAGCTCAAGCACTTCTGCTAACATGGTTCTCTGCTAGACAAACCTCTTGATCCCATTTTGAGATTATACTAAAATATAAAGAAACACTATTAGATATAGTGTAAAGTAATCAGCTTGGGTATACTTTAACACAAAAGCCTTTGTCAAAATTTCATTGATGCTTCAAAGCATCTGGCATTTCATGGAATATTATTAGATACTACCCTATTACATATTACCCTACAGTATATTACCATAGGAGTAGACTGCAGTTTCATTTTCCTGTGCTGCTAACTTTTAACATACATATAACTTTCTCTATAATCTTTAGGGACTTTTCCACAACATGCAAAAGTTCTAGATTTTGTTTTATCTTGTGACAATTTTGCTCTTCTTGGGGAAACACCAAATGGCAAAACAACTCCCTTTGTCTGCTAGGATTGCAAGGCTCAATTTCTTCCTGAACACTAGCTTTGCACTCAGCTGCTGAGCTCTTTGCTGAACAACCTGAACAATAAGTGTTACAGTAACTTCTTTTTCTGTTACAACTGTGTTCTGCTGTCATATTGGTACTCCTATAATAACCTTACAAAGTTCATGGACTTCTTTCAAAACTCGTGCTAATATAAACATGAACAGAATTCAGCCCTTGTTCTTAGTTCCTTCAAGGCTGAAACTTCTATAAAGTTATTTAGCAGAGATGAAAACATTTAAATACATGTCATTCTGATCTATCTGCTTTTTGCATGACTTTCTTACATTAAAAAAAACAATGGATATACTCAAAACTAACTAAGCTTGCTATTTCAACTACATATTAATAATAAACTGAGGTAGTTTGCAAAAAGTTATTATAAAGCTTAGCAGTTCTGCTTGAGAAGCATATAAACTATTTTATTAAATATGAGGGGAAAACATAATTAGTTCCCATCAAAGCCACAATAATTCAAGCTAAAGCAAATTACCTAGAAATTTATAAATTCAATAAATATGCTCATGCTTATCCAGAGACCCCTCCAAGGACATTGCATCTATTTGCTATATCTGCAGAAACTAATGTGTTCCCTTTGTGATGTTTTGTAGCTGTGCGAATTGCTTTGTAGATGGCAAGATTGGCGATTTATCTCTTTGCTAGGTAAGAATGGGCTCAGAGACTGTAAATGATCACTTGACGAAAAGCATCTCAAGTTTTTTGGCTTGATGCAAGAATTTTCCAGTACTCTGTTCTCTATTAGACTCTGAAGAATCACAAGCTGAAAGAAAGCACCCATGTAATCTTCTTGTCTGAAATGAAGATCTACACATTTGAGAGAGAAAAGAAACTGAAGTTCAAAAAAAACTTAAAAAAGAAAAAACAAAAACCAGTTTGATAAAAATTACAGTCATCTTCTTATTTTACCTTAGTTGAGCACAGAACTGAACACATCACATGGTCCAATAGTTTAAAAATGTAACTAATGGTTTGGATGAAACCCTTTCTCAAAAGCAAGCCCTGTCTCCTCTCCAGCCTCTATGCTAAGCTGCCATAAAGCTCACAGAGCTACTTCAAGGAGGATACCTAATGTGTAGACAAACTAAGCCACTCTGCTGTGGTGAGACAGGGGCAGAGAATAGCCCTTCCCCATCATTATTCGAAGAGCTGGAACATCTATAGGGCAACACCAAAAAGCCATCAAAGTGAATTAATGTTCACTAGGATGATGGCATTCCAAAGGAAGTTTAGGATAATGAAGTCAATTAAAGCCATCTTTTTGAACAGTAATCTTGGCCAATTGTACAAGGTGATTAAAACTGAGATGGGAGGTAGTGGGCTGTGCTGCTAGGAAAAACAGCTGAAAAATCTTTATTTTTTATTTCTCCAAGGTACACACACAGCCAGAATAATCAAGAATGTGGTTCCCTTACATAATATTACAGGTTCCAAACCATCTTTTTCAGCCTCACTGACAGAAAAATGCTCTGTGGATTAGAATGAGGCAAGTCTATGGGATGAGGAGAAAAGAAAAGGAAGACAAAAGTTTGAGCTCACTAACTGCAGTGATAAGACAAGCAATTTAAAGAACTACTTTTAGAAAAGTGAAAAGATGAATACTACAAAAATAGTACTGGTATCTGTTGCTGAATTTCCCCAAAAATTATATTGATTTGCAGGCAAATCTAGCAAAAGACCTAAAGCACATGCTTGTATTCCCAAGGATGCCCAGGATAAGGGCTTCAGCACTACCACAGTAACTACTCTAACTGTGCTCACTCTCCATAGCCTTGATGTTGGACCACAGAGCATAATGAAAAAAAAATAAATTCTGTCATGGTGCATCTGATATTCAAAGAATTCTTCCATAAAGAATCTATGCTCAATTTTTTTATCTATTTTCCCTTTTTTACCTGTATCTAGTATACATGTATAAATACACCTTTAAAAGGCATACCTTTCTTAAGTGTCTGGCATAGCCAAGGAATAAATTTCAATCTTTTCATATAACAATCACAGTATATTTTTGCCATTTCTTTTGCAATATTATTATCTTTTTGCTACCATTCACTGATTCTCCCTCAATTTCAGTAAGTTCCCTGTCTCATCTCTGAAAAGGTATCTTTGCACAGGAGAATAAAGATGCACTGAGGCTTTGTAGCATGCCTCAACACCTTCACTCAAATAGCCAGGAGGGCTTCAGTATGTTCTACAAAAATCTTTTGACTGCTGTCAGAAGTGTCAGAAAACAACATCCAAGTCCCCTGAGAATACAGGATGGTGCCAAAACAAGAGGAGTAGCAGGAGAAATTTCCATCTACCATTTTAGACTGTCATTTTCAATAAACACCTGGAAACTTTCAATAGTTTCAGCATGTCCCAGTCCATGACAGGCTCTTACTGTGACTACTTATTCCATCTAGAACAATATATAAAAACCTACGAGATGACGCCTAATTCCAAAATACCTGTCCAATATCAAAACACTCCATGCTACTTACACTGCAGAAAAATGCACATGACACTTCTGATTTTATTTACCTCAATATTATTTTTAAACTATAACCATCTATGAGCAAAATGACAGATTTAGCATGTAAACTTATGGAAACATCAACTTAAGTGTCTGGAGGTTAAAAGAGGGAAGCTGAATCTACTAGAAAGAAAGCATAACACCAACGAAAATTTCTTCAAATTGTGAATTTTTATACACTGGTGGACCCAAAATCTGAAACTCTCAAATTTCTGGTTCACTCATTACAAAAATCACAGAACAACTGGAAGAGGTATAGAAAAAAGTAAAAAAGGACAATCAAAGCATAGAATGTTTCTATATAAATAAAGTTTATATTTACCAAACAAATTGGTAATCTTCAGCTGGGAAAAAGACACGACTAACAGAGGAACGTGACAGAATTGTAAATTCATAAACAGCATGGAAAAGATGACAATGAAACTGTTATTGTCCGTCTCTTCAAATAAAAACATTAGAGGGTATTAAATTAATTATGTTGGCAAGCTTGAATGAACAAATAAAAAAAGGTACTCAAGGCATTGTTAAGCTGTAGAAAAACAGATTTGAAAGCGGGTATCTGTGGTGGCTTCACATTGATTGACATTTAGAGAAGAACTAAACACCCACGGAAGTGATTTCTTTGAAAGAAGCTGCTGGGAACTTCCTCTGTGCCTGGGACAGGCCAATAGCTGGCTAGTTCTGAGAGCTGACATTTTGCACCATATAGAAATTAGATCCGCCCCTGTGAGATGTACATTTTAAAAACCACAAACCTGTAAAGTCCTTCTCTTTGTTTCTGGCCTCAGAAGGTAGCAGAGCTGTGGTGGGGCCAGCCCTGCTCCCCACACGGCCTGTGCGGCCTAAGGGAGGCTGGGCCGAACCCCAGCGGCTCCCAGGCAGAAGACAGGAGGCCGGGGACCCTGGCCCCAGGCTGGGCTGGGCCATGGCTGCTGACATCTGGCCGACACCAAACCCCTCCCCCAGCACCCACCAGCTCCGAGCCAAGCCCCCCCTCCCAAGCGGCTGCCGGACAGAGGGAGGTGCCCGGCGCAGCCTGAAATCCAGCACCGTGACTGCTGTGGCCACTGGGCGAGATTTGACCATTTCACTATACAGATGAGACCCGCATACCTCGATCCTCTCTCCAGTGAGAGAAGAGGAGTGACAACACATGGAAAAACAACATGAGAACACCAAGGTCAATAAAGAAGGAGTCAAGCCTCAGACTGAAGGAGAATGAGGAGATGCCTAATGGGGCTGAAATATTCTTTTGATAGGGCCATGGAGATGGATGATGATATACTGAAATATCCCCTTTAATTCATGAGAGAGTATGGGGAAATGAAGTATTCAAACTGTAGATCTGAGCAGAGGCATCCATTGATGAAGCCAAGCAGATGCTGGAGTAGCTGTGATCCCATGAGAAGCTTGAACAGAGAGAGAGAGAGAGATGAGAGTTGATGAAGACTCTTTGCCCCCAGGGAGAGAAGAAAACCCCTGTTCCCAGAGATGATCACAGAGACAGACGGAGAGAACCTTTGCCTTTGAACAACTCATCTTTAAAATAATACCCCATGAGTTCATGGCCCATGGACACACCTCTAGGAGAGCTATGAAAATGGGAAGAATTTCCTGATACAGAACTTTTTCCCAGGCAGCTGCTATTCATGGAAATGAAAAGCCACAAAAGAACTGTTTCTTGTGGAGAAGTCTCCGTGGCATGACAAGAGAAAACTCTCCCTACAAGAACAGATGAAAGACTATTGTATAGGTGGTACTGCTTTAACATCCCAAATTATGTCTCTACGTAGTCAATTAGGAAAAGAAAAAGTTGGGCAGGGGTAGGAAAGGTGGTCTGGAAGTTTTATTCTGATGCTTCGTGTAGTCCTGTTAATAAAATTTCTTTACACCTTTTAAGTTTTAAGCCTGCTTTGCCCTTCTTCTAATCCTTATATCACAGCAAGAAATAAGTAAGGGCCCTAGCAATTTTAGCCGGCACTAAAACCCACCGCAGTATCTTTGGGTTTTCTTCATGGAGAAAAGCCCTGGGAGTTAGTAAAGACAAAATATGTCAACTCCAGGAACTGCAAATTACTGCAGTAAGAGGTTACTGCATTACACAGAGGCTTGTCATGGGTGACAGTGAGGTCTCAGCTGCTCTTGCTTCGGGGACCCAGAGTTCTTATTGCTGAGTGATGACATGTAAGCTGCCCTAATGTTTTAAGTGAAGAATGACCATATAATCTGATTCTGTAGCCATTTTCCTTAAACACATCAATGAAGTCACACTCGTTCTATGCCTTAAGACTGCATTAAATGGCAAAAAATGTTTAGTTGAACTCTCGTATTTACTGCAATTTCAGAGTGTTTATTAGGAATCTGTGTTAAGTCTTTTGTGAGCCTGAAGTCTCACTGTCCAGGAGGCTTTCATAGAAGTATCTTCTCCTAACCTCCAGCATATCTATTCTGAGGAAAATTTTCAAGATTACTTTCTTCCTGCACATTGTACAGTGGACATTAACTTTCACTTGTCATCTTTATCCAGTCAACATTACAAAGGAGATGTATTACTCGCATAAAAAATTAAAACTCTGGGCTGATTGTAAATTTTATTCATGACATAGGAAGAGAAGGAAGACAGAGAGACTCCTTTACATAAATCTTTCAAAATTAAAGACCGTTTGTATTTAATTTATGGCAAGTGTTATATGGGTTCATTAAAGTTTATGACCTCAATAAAAATAACAGCAATTGCCATATAGTAACAGCACCAACATGAATTCAGCGAACTGGCTCAAATATTAAAAAATAAAGCTAGAATTAACACTGTCTGATGCAATTCAAATAACATCTATCGAAGTAGTGCTATCAATGTAAATCCAGGTACTAATGTATTACTCCTGGTCTTCAGAGGAGGCCACTTTTTCTTTATTATTGTACAAGACCTTGGAGCTTCCCAGTGCCACACACTGCCATGTGTTCTGTGTTTCAGATTCCAGATAGCAAATACATTAGATTCATGAAGACAGCAGACTGATTTTCTCCTTGCTTTCTACTATAAGAATTATGTTAATTGAAAAATAGGAATGCTTGTCCACCATAAGAACAGCTCTTATGTCTATGGATTTATGTGATTTCGTATATAAACCTTCCATACAGACACAAACAGCAATGCAAATAAGTCTCAGTAACTGCATGCATAAAGGTACTGTGTACTTTGGCTATATGGCCTGCTCTTCTTTACCAAAGTAACAACAGAAGATAAATTAATTTTGTCAGTACCCCACAGCCTCCTGAAAAGTCTCTATTATCTCTATTTTGCCTATAATACACATTTTACAAATTCAGTTTTTGCTCATTTTGAATAGATTCTGATTACAACAAAAGGAAGATATACTCATCCCTATTGGGGGAAAAAAAGTTGAAAGGAAAGGTTTCAAGCTCTTTAAGTTGGTATAATTATGAAAGTCTTGTAAATGTCTCAGCAAATAGGACAAAACATACATTCAATGTCAGTGCGCAAAGCAAGTTTCACTGAATTTAATAGAACTGGCACAAAATTCACTATGTCAATATCATTAAAGTGAATGAAAAAGATCTGCTAGTCCCACTGGAAACTTGACAAGGCTGTAATTGATCCAAGTTTCTACTAAACAGAATTAGCAACTAATAAACCACCTAGGGAAGAAAATAGTCATCACCATCTTACAGCTCCATAAAATGAGTCTGCTGGTGGTTAACCAACACAGAGGAGAAATAAATACAGGCAGTCCATTGCAGCTGGGCAATTTCTGGGTATTTCTTAAGCCAATCTCAAGCCAAAGTAAAGAAGATACTCTAGACTCTACTGCATTTTTTCAGCACTCTCATTCTCTACATCTAGTCTCTATTCATTATTCAGGTATGAGGGTTATTTACAGTATGTAAACCATTCATCAGTAAAAATATATCATCTACATCAATTCTGTGAATAATTCAGAGTTTACCTGGCCACAATTTTAGAATCTGAGAACCAGCTATGTAAAAAATGAAGCTATTTAAATGGGAAAAAAAATAAGTTTAAATTTAAAAATCCTTTGCACACACACACACAAAAGTGTTTATTAGATTTGAAAAATGGAAATTTTTAGTGTTATGAAGCAGGATCTCAATTCTAATTTATAAATACATTCTAACATGTCCACAACAGAACCACATTCTTTATACCTTCAAATGCAAAACCATTCTGTAGTTCTTTTCTGGAGTACTGGTTTCTAAAACTTAATAACTGTACATAGGCATCAAGACAGCAAAGCATAGTGCTCTTTATCTTCTAAAATATTGATTTTTCAGGTAGGAACTGTATAATCTAATCCAGGTGATGAGTGAGATTTCCATTTTTTCCTATGCACTGTCCATACTTCATTTAGAGGAGAGCAGCATGTGCAACACTAATGCTGATAACATAGTTACATAAATGCACCATGAATTTCTTAGAGTAACATTGAAAGCAGCACTGAATCTTCGATTCAGATGCTGAAAAGGTTCATTAGTTGTAAGCACCAGTAATTTAAGCATCTTTAGTTTACAGTCTGCAGAAAGAAAACCAGTAGAATTTCCATCTGTTTCTCAGAGTGTAAGCACAATCTGACACAAAAAGCTATGAGAAATTATTCTGTAAGTCAAAATAGCATTTAGGGAACAAGTACCCCCAGTGACTTTCATGACCAGAGAGTAAATTCCAGTGTTCTCTTTGTGCTTTCACAGTCTTAACATACTGTCATTTTCATTTATGCTTAGCAATACTCTCACCTTTACAAGCCAAATCACTGATTCCTTGCCAAATCAAAGCCTGCAAACAGCAGACAATGTCTTCCACCCCAGAAGTCCAAACCTCACAGTTTTCAAGCAAGCACCTCCAGGAACTGGTCCATTACAAGCAATGGCATTGGCAGGAGGAAAAGGATGGAGTTTTATGGCCTGGGGTATGGCAGTAACATGAGCCCAGAGTGGATCATTTCAGCTGATTTTTGTAGAGGTGGTCTTGAGAAATTCCTGGATAACCTCTTGTATAACTACAGAGAACAACAGTGATTATGAAGTACTGTAGCTATTTAAGCCGGATGATTTATTTTGGATGATGTAAATGGTCCTTCTGTATTTCCATTTTCAGTCATAGTAGAGCAAAGATTTCCGAAACTAAAAGATGTCATGGATATGTTTCATTCTTACTGCCTTGCTATTTTTGAAACATTTGAAATATTTGTGAATTCGCATTGATCACTAAAGAACAGCGGTATGATTCTGTCAGTGATCTTCCATAATTTTCAAGCTACTAGCTAAATAAACCAGGAGGCCTATAAACCACTTGGAAATCAAATACACAATCCTGTGTTGAAAAGACTGACTTCTCTTGGCTGATTTTTCTAGGAGAACTAGGTGATTTGTAGCTATCACGATTTATCTAATACATGTACCTCAAAAAAAAGTCATCACCAAGACGAACTGAAGTAAGGAACTGTATGTGCTAAGATCAGCATTCTAAAAGGGAAACAAGAAGATGCAGTCTTAATATTTTAGAGTAAATTCCCATATTTCCCACTTCCATGCAAATATAATTCAAGGACTTTTTGTTGAAGGTTCAGCAGAACTCAGAACTATTTAAAAATCCCTTTGTCTTGGTACTGATCAAGGAAAACTCTCTTCATGAGATCATCTGTCATCAGCGCTAACCGCAACACAGCAGGATTGAATTTGTGATCTTGACGATAGCTTACAGACTGCTTATGGGTTTTCCAAAGCTTGAGCTCATCCATTTTTTCGCTGCCTGTTTTCTGTACTAGAAGGAAAATACAGGCCATTTTTCCTGATGACACTTGCACATTTTGGTGGCAAAGACCTGATTGTACAAGGACCCTATTTCCTCCTTCCTGTCTCCACTCCCCCAAGGAAAGTTGTATCACACTGACAAAACAGCATGTGGAAGTTTGGACTGCCACTGTCTAGGGAGCACATATTCCGTGGGCAGGCAGACTATTCCATTTGCCAGAGCTGTCAAGCCAGCCCTTTCTACAAACATTAGCTTAAGACAAAAGAAAAGAAAAATTATAACAAAATGTTTTAAAAGCTACATGCAGAGGGCTGAAGCAAAGGCATAGTAATTAAGTGGTTTCCTGGGTAACGATGGGGCAAACTGATCAAATCTGCCTACTTAACATTAGATTCTTAAAATCTACATTTAGACATTTAATATTTAATTAATATTTAATAAATTAATAATTTAATGTAACTATTTAATATTTGCACAACTTCCAGGTGTTCTGAGTTGCGTCTCTTTTGATTAACTGCACCTCTAGCAAAGTAAGCAAGTCAGTCCAGTTTTGGAAATATACGTCAGTATGATTCTTCCTCTTCTCCAGTTGTGACTTTGGTAAAATGTGCAAAAGGGGCTTGATTTGCCAACATGTCAGCACCCACAAACTGTCAGACTGAAGACAAAGTGACCTTTCAAAAATCTGAACAATGTAAGACTCTCAATTTAAGCACTAAGACTAGAGGTCTGCCTACGTAAACACAGGTATGAATCCAGTCCACTGTAAGAAAGTACGTGACATGAAAAGACAGCTTAAAGTCCAATTGTCTGATTTAGAGGTGAAATTTGTGGCACAAATCCAAAACTGAAGCTTGGAAAATTTCCTTTACCATCCCCCTCATTAGGTATCTGCATTTCTTGGAAGGGGCAACAGGGAAATAACACAGGTGAAATGGTTAATGCTATACATAAATCCACTGAAATATTCCCCTCTCCATGAGGGACTTCCTGCCTTGCAAGCCTCCTATGAGTGCTCTACATGCTTTATCAGTCCTTTTGCCTTCTGCCAGTAAGTATTAGGAAGCATGAGATCTCTGTAATGAACTGTGCAGCGAAGATTTGAAGAATTACTTAGAAATTTTATTTACATGAAAATGAAATGCACACCCTAGCAGATGGGAGATTGTGAAAGACGGTTTGGACTATCTAAATCATTTTTATTTCAGGAATAGATAAGCTCTTGTGCAGTTTTCTAAACCAAGGAATCAGACATCTGGAGATCTCATTGTTGTAGCTTAAAACCTTATTTTTATACTAGTTTTTCGCATCTTTCTGTATGTGGGAGGCTGTGTGCATGGGAAAGAAAATGGTATTAGCTGGCTAATCAGTAACTTTGCATTACAAACAAAACCAATTACATATGGTTTTCTCCGGTTTGTACAATGCCAGCCAGATTCTGGTGTAACTTAACGAAACAATTGGTCTCCTGCTAGGTATGCATTTGTGCAAGTGTTTACAATGTTACAATAGAAGTAATGTGTGCATGTAGTCCAGTAACTAAGATTCAGAAAAAAACCTGGGTAAAAAGGGAAATGAGGTGTTCATTCCCTTTATTTCTCTATGAAAGAAAATACACATGCTAAAACTGAAAAAAAAAAAAAAAAAAAAAAAGTGACAGGTGGCAAAGGAGCATTTGGATTCTGTTCCAACTTTTTAAAGAATATCTTTAAAGAATTGAGGCATGGGAATTCTCATCTTTCAAAATAATTTGAAATGTTCAGAATGTTATTCTCTGTGGTGTTTCCTGGAAGTTTGGGGTTTTTTTCACTAATTTAAGCAAGAACAAACAACACTGAATTTTAATTAACTATCAGGTACATCAGTTTCTATTCCAAACCTCCTCCAGGAAACAACTATTTTAGAATTTAACATAGAAGGGTGTTTATAACAAAAAATAATATGCTTCTCACTGCAGCCTAGTGAATGCCAGGCCCTAAAGATAGTAAAAATGCCTTAAGATAAACATGGTTTTCTGCTACATCTATTTCCTTAGACTACACTGTCCATTGAGAAATTGTGCTTTTGATTTTTTTGATTTTTAATCTATTAAAAAAATAGATTTTCATTTACATAACATAGTCTGAGATCAGAGACTCAGGAGAAAATATACATGTCACTACTGAAAATTGAAGAGATTCTGCAAGTTTGCCATATTCAGCTGTGGATCTTACTTTGACCATTAAAACCAACAGGACTGACTTTTTTTAAGATGAGATGGTTACATAGGTTTAAGATTTGAAAGCTCTTAATACCTGAAAAAAAATCAGCTTCATGTATTTGGTCAGGATTCCCCCTTGAAATTAATGGTGACTCAATGTAACATCTTTCAATGAACCTTCCCCAAAGGTTAACTGCTCTGCCAATTACTTTTCACCATATACTTCTCACAGCACTTCTTACATCAGGCCTAGAACCAAAATGTTCTGCAGCAAACTCTTAGTGAAGCAGAAGATGCTCCAGACATAGACTCAGGCAGTGTCAGCCTTGGCCCCTGATATCCTGCCAGAGCTCCTAGCTGAGGGTCAATGCATCACAGAGCAGCCTCAGGAAACTCCAGCTCCTCATGTCAAAGGTTTCTCTGGGCAACACTAAGAGCACAGCCCACAACATGTATTTTTGACCAAGAATTTCTGGGTGTATCTAAGCTGTCCATTCTTATAAACAAATGTTACCACACACAGCTTTAAGCCTAGCTTTGTTTGGTGACAGCTAAAACAAAATCCACTGAAGCCTTTTTCTTCCCACAGAAAATGAAGAAGTAGTGGGGAGGAGGAGGGGAACTGGAACACCTTATTTTTTTGTCTGCTTTGGATGTAGTTAATCCCAGAAAATTCTCAACACACCATACACAGCAATAAGCACTTGTGAGATTTAGCCAACTGACTATTTTCAATTCTTATGTCTGAGTCACTGCTGAATTACTTTCTAAGTAGGATAGTATTTAGCAGCAGGTGAATTAATATCATCACCTCTTCTGGATACCTTTAAACAAACATGGGTATGATCCACAGCAGTGGCAACTATGCACATAATTAAAACTATATCAAACACACAAAAAACCTATGACTTTGGAAAATTTCCTTTGTTCTCATACTTCTGCAAGAGCAAATAATGTTTAAGCTGTGAAACAAATGTTTACAACAGTTGCCTGTATTAGTGCTGTATTAAAATTCCAGTGCTGTATTAATATGTCCAACAAAAAATATGTCAACAAAAATTTTGATCAAAAATTCTTTTGCTTTCTTTGATTGTTAGGAGAAAAAATGCTGTGTTACAGATGGGAAACTAACTGCTTAGAAAACCTTTATACCACTGGTAAATTAATATTATGTACTATCATTCCAAAAAAGTAATTTTTTCCCTATAATTATCTACTGCTACAATGTACTTTCTCAAGCAGCATCTTGCAGGTATCTTTTACATGCATGAATTTAATTATATTGTTCATGAAAAATCCTCCTACTCTCTCATCACTGACTGGAAGCATATATTTTATGTGCTTCCCTACCCCCACTGACACAGATCAATGTGAATATTTCACTGGAGCATTAAAATGATCCACAGCAAATGCACGACTTCCATGAACCTGCACTAGAAAATCTATGAGGCTGAAACAAATGATAAAACTATTACAGTCACTTTACATGAATCAGAATTAAAAGTATTTTAGTCTTTTTTCACCCTTCAGATTCTTCCACAAATATTTTTACATTATTTTTACTGAGACTCTAATCAACAGTGAAGCCAACTCCATTAGAAAATTTGTGAAAGAGGTACAGCATTTTATGACTTGTGATATCCTGACAACCCAAAATCTGCTACAAAAATAAATGTTTCCCTAAGTCATATAAAATTCTAAAATATAGTATAATAAACTTTCTATACAACAGTTTATAAATCACATGTTCTATGTTATGATGCACTGCATCAAAATGGTTTTATTCAGTTAAATTCCTTCCATTTGCCATGACTTCAAGGAATTCTGAAACTGATGCAGTAGAAAGATTCCTGTTTATGCTGGTACACTCCTAAACCTGTTTATTTTTTTCCAAGCAAGTCACTCTAAATGAATGTGTCTTATTAGGCTGTGGAACTGCTCCCTATCAGAAGTATAATACTTAAACACATATTTGATGAAAGTTACAAATATTAAATATGTGGAGGTGTTCATTTTTTATTTGTTCTATACCACACAACAAATGCTGTTATTGCAAACACCAAAAGGAATGAACTTCTGCCACCCTAGAGCATGTGTCCTCAATCCATACAAAACTATACCCAAAGCAACAGTTTCCTAGTATTTTTTGGTTTAACACACTTAAATCCAAAATTATGACTGCCTCCTTTCTTGGACCCTAGCAATATGGCAATTACCTGTCAATCCCAAACCCATCAACTCCACCAGCATCTCTAAGACAGAAAACTCTTCTGGGACTCAGTCTTTCAAGCTCTTCTTCAACTTCCTAGAGAACCAAACTAAGCAGTTGGCTTTGGATGATGAATATATGAATGACCTTGACAACAAAAGGCATACACAAGGCACAGCTGGAGACGAGGGAACTCCACTTGCTGACTACAGGACCACACCAGCACTGATGGGCAAAGGAAATGCAGTCCATGAGCAGCTTCAGTCTGCAAAGAGGTTAACAGCCAGCTACAAGTACCATTTCATGACAATCTCTGCAGCAAACAAATGCTAGCAGAAACTTTTATATATTCTGCCTAAAACACCCTAACGTGTTGAATTCATCCTTCACACAGAACTCACTTTTTAATGCTTTGCATGTACAAGGAAACCAATTTTCTGCCTACCTGTGCCATAGCACAGGTATTATTAGATGCAAGTGCTGATTTAGTGATCAATCCTCTGTAATAGCGGAATGAGGAGTAGGGGGAAAAAATGGGTTTTTTAACATGCCCAATACTTTTGACAATCCTCCAAAGAGAAGAAAACTAACTTTAGTGCATACAACAAGTTTAGTCAGAAGAGAATCTAAAAATTTATTTGACTTAGAAGACCTTTTCTTAAGTTATCAAGCACTCTCTAAAATTAGTCCCTTCTATTTCTTCAAATAAAAGAAAAAAATACATGAGGAACATTTATTTTTCTGACATAAATATTGTAGGCCACCTTGAGTCATTGGGAGATCATTCTTATGTGAATGATTTAGAAGTCTGCAGTAGCTCTTTAGTTACTCAAGGCCACATAGCCCAGACAGCATGTTTGTCCCAAATCAAGTATATATTTTTCCAAAACATAATCTCTAGAATTAGTGCTGGTAAAATCTCTACCACATTAGACTTGAGATTTTTTTTTCTTACTGAAAAGGAAGGACCACAACAGAAACTGCTAAAAGTAGGAAACAGGGAAAGAAGCTAAATCACAGGTGTAGTCTTATATCACCCCTTTTATTGCCATTTCTTCCAAATTACTTTGTAGTCTCAATCATCACGGAACCAAATAAATACCCAACATATGGCTAAGACAGAGATCTCCTTGTTACTGGACATGTGCATGTCCAGTCACAGGAAGAACATGTCAGCAGCCTCTAGAGCCTCTAGTCTGGTAGCCTGACACACATGCACCACCTCCTATCCTGTGACAGGGAGAATTATCACATAAAAATCCTGTCATGAAAGCCACATCACATAAGGACAAGAAGGCTGCAACACAAGGTATCAAAGTCTCTGAGCTACTCAAAAGGTTAGCACTATGAAGCTAAAGCTATGACTGTTAAGAAGGCACCCCCCCCCCCCCCCCAAAAAATACAGTTATGGAGTCAGAAGTATTGACAGTTTCACCACTGGATTTTTCTACCATCTTTTACTGAAGATGGTAGAACACCAGTGATTACCAACCTTCTGTTGTGGATTCCAAAAATCTTTATGAATCCAAAACCTCTAGTCAGATACCCAAGATGTATATTAGTGAGAAGAGTGAAGTGGAGCCCCAACACAGGGCCAGCGGAGTAGACAGCTCTTGCCTCCAAGCTGAAAGTTCATTATCAAAAGATGTAAAAGGGCGGACTACAGGCTGCGCACCCTCAGGTGATATGGCAACATTGGAAAACATTTAAATTAAATATTCGTAACAACAGATTTACAGTAGACTAAAAACTCAAGCGCAAGGTCTAGAGAATTCCTTTAGGAATTCATCACCACTTATCACCACTCTGCATAGTGAAGCAAACCTGGAAATCTACCCAAACTGCATCATGTCTCCCACCACTACATGTTACCCATCCTCAGCTCTGGTCAGAGCACACTCCTTATACAAGCGCTGGAAACATATCCTTCAGGGCACAACTCCATAACTTGCTCTTCCTGCATCTGCACAGTATCAAGTGGGTATAAAGTTGTCAGTACCCTTTTATCTTCTCTAGACTTCTTTTTCGTAGAAGGTCCATGGTAAGTCTCAACCTTAGTTGTTTTTAGTATTCTTAGTATAGTACAAGAACAATTATGTGAGGCAAAATACCATGTTGCTGTGAGGGTCCTAAGATATATGGGAAACACAATTTTATCCTGGTATTTCAAAACACTGCAATGCCATGATGCAAACATTAAGCAGACGCAGAAAAATATGTATTATCCAGCCACCTTCTCACAAAAGCTGTACTCCTCTAGAAGCTGCTCCCATCAATTATTTCACCTAGAGACCAGACTGACCTTTTTCCCTGCCTTCATTTTCATCAACTTCATTTCTGATGGCATGACAGGACCAAAGCCAAAAGGACAGACTAATGCTAAAAGTATCCGTTTTTAATAGCTTCTTCATATATCCCATGGATGAAGGAATAAAACCCTGTCTTGAACACAGATGCAGCAGGCATGCCAATACATTATGTAAAACACAGCAAATAATTTATAACTTCCTGAGAGCAACTCATTTTAAGTTACACTACCAGTGTAATGGCACAGCTTAAAAGATGGATTTCAGTGTGCAAAACCTGATCTGCATAGTAGGTTGATTGTAGAATCAAAAGGAAAACGGCTTAAAATAAAATCCTCCATCACCTAAAAAACTATTCTTCTTGCATAAACCTTGCCTGCTGACATATTTTATTCACTGAAAGTTTTCAGGCTCCATAAGCATGCATGCTGAGATTTTAAAATACAAACTTATTTCATTACAAGTGATGCTAATACATATATATATATATATATATGGAGATATTTTATTGTTACATTTCAATCAAAGTTCAATGTGGTTTATTTTCATCCTTCACTAACAATATTTATGGAGCATGCAAGAGCGTATTTCTCTCTAGAATAGTGCCAGACTTACTGGTGTGGTAAACAGCCTGACATGCAGTTTTTTCACCTGAACCAAACTGTGCCAAAAGTTATTTGGGACATGTAATTTAATACCAAACACGTGCACAAAGTTATATTGCAGCAGATTCCTTCTGACTACTGTCAGCGTGAGTACTTCTGAATGAATAAACTTTTATTTCTCACCAGAAAACTGTCAAAATAACAAAATAAAAATGTACTAAAAGAGCAAAACCTGAGAATGCTATTAAGTCTTGAATCAAGTTCATAGCAGATGCAAAGCTATATTTCCTTTCCTTAAACAAGTTCTAGATTAAAGTCCACAGCTTACATATTTATAATATGCCTCTTTAAATTAGGATTACATTTGCAGGCAGATTATCAGACTTCAATTTAATCAGTGAAACAAAAAAATGTTTAGCTTAAATTCATCTGGATGAATTTAACACATTGAATTTTACATTCAATTGTTGAATAAACTTTTTTAAACTCTGCACCAGGAAGACACTGCAAATGAACTTTGCCATACCAAACATATCCCTTGCACTAATAGTTCTTTTTATAACTTAGCACTGTAATAGTCATGTCTAAAACTTTTCAGTTTTTTTGGTAAATCAAGTACATTATTTATAATTTTACTTTTGTTCCTTAGACTTAATAGAAAAAACACTCTGAATAATTAAACCTGATATCTAATGCATTTGACAGCTTGCAATTTGGCTTCTTTAAGACCATTTACTATTTACATTCTACAAGAAATCATATCATCTAAAACTTTTAAATGAGAGGCTGCTCCTTCTGGACTAGTAATGTAATTTATTACATTGCTAACTACTATTAAGGGTACACCTTTGGGATATAGGTATGGTCTATGTTTTTTTTGGTTGGTTTTTTGGGGTTTTTTTTCCCTTCAGGAACTTATGCAAGGCCCTTGTCCAGGTCATCCAAATTGAAAGAAATAGATCCCTTGTGAGCCCACCACTTTAGCTACTGAACTAAAGTGAGATACAATGTAAGTTTAACTTGGGTAAAACCTTATCAACAGCAAGTATGTGGCAGTAGATGGATGTTATTTTTCCGGAAGGAAATGTTGTTATTAACTTTTCTTTAAATGTTACAGAAGCAAAATCTGCATTTGACTTACCTAGGAACTAAAGAATCGCTAAAGTGGAAATACACGTAACATGATTTGTTATTAATTATATTCTGTGATAACAATAGGCAAATGCCTATCGATCTCCTATCTCCAGCATTTTCCTGTAAGAAAATTTGGATGCAGGATAATAGTAACTATGAGCACAGTCTTCTCTGACAAGAAACAACAATACATTCAAGTCTCTTCAGTACAACAGTAGTGTTTAATGGTTACTCAACATAGGGGATTTCTGTCAAAAAATAGCAATAATGATATTAATAATAATAACAACAACCACCACACATAGATTCATACTAAACATCTTTCCAAGAACCTTACAGCCTGGTTGCCATTCAATTATTGATTTTGCAGTCTATTCTGCATACAGAGGAGGAAAACCATAAATTTTTAACACATCAAAGTGTAATGTCTAACATGAAATATATAGGCTATGGTAACACGACTGACTTAATGACTTTAATTTCAATAAAACCACTTTTAAAAGGTAAAGATCAGAAAGAATTTAGTGATAGTTTTAGGGGTTTTTAATTTTTGTACTGCTGAGAAGGAACAAAAACACAACAAAGATAAAAACTACAAATCAAACATTTCACATTTGCCATACACTTTTCAAATTCTCAAAGTTCTGTTAAAAATCTCCTATTCCATTTGAATCACAAAGGGAATAATTCCCTACACATCAAGCTGGACTGTCAAGTAAATGTATTTCAGTGCTCTTCAGCCTTATTTAGTAATTTGTTTTCCTTTCACTCTGATGTACTGTAATGTCCTAATCAATAAATTCCTGGACTTAGTATGCACTTAAAATTAATGGCCGAGTTCCCATACAGGAGATTTGGCTTGATGTTTATTTCAATCAACACCCACCCCCCACCCCTACCCCCAAAAAACCCAAACAAAACAGTCTTTACAATAAGTCTTGGAAGTAAACACTCCAAAGATATGTTTTGTCCCCCCATTTCTTTAATACATAGAAAATGCTAATATGCATATTTTTATTCTAATCTCAGTCATTTCTTAAACCATTAATAGCATCGGTATTCATTTACACTATATTCAGATCCCACATTTATTCGCTTTATATTCTTATTCTATTGTATTAATACTTAGATCAGAATATTTAAATTGGTACAAATAATAAAATTATTCTAAAAACTTTTTCCTGGTTATTTTTCCAACCAAATAAATGCACTAGAGAAACAATGCAATTAACAGCTCTTCATGGATTTAAAACCCAGAAAAATAAAAACTTCAAAGCTCCCTAAAAGTCAAAGGCACATACTGAGCAGAT
Organism: Cyanistes caeruleus; assembly: GCF_971803275.1. Classification (NCBI taxonomy): domain Eukaryota; kingdom Metazoa; phylum Chordata; class Aves; order Passeriformes; family Paridae; genus Cyanistes; species Cyanistes caeruleus. Next base: position 82,005,909 of record NC_141702.1, on the reverse strand, counting down.
CTTTCTAAAAAACAAAATCCCAAAACCCCTACAAAAGAAACCATATAAACATACAGCCTGCATGAGTGATTTGCATAGGTTTATTAATTTATTAGGCTATTTTATAGGTTTATTATTGGCATTTTTATGTATAAAGTCTGTGTCAAAGATTATTAATCCAAAATAATTTTAAAAGCCCATACTGCTGGCATACAGCTGTCCTTCTGGAATAAACCAAGTGGACCGACTTATAATTTACATGAAATAGTCATCAGCAATCTTTCCCAGTTTTCAAAGATTTTATATAAGCTGCACTACATGTTCAGTGCCAGATATATTTGTCACCAACTTGCACTGCTATTCTCCTGCAGAAAAAACATAATTCCTCTGTACCTTACATACTGGTTTTTTGTTTTAAATACTGACCTCTACTAATTTCATCATCTTTTAAGCAATTTTTACAGAGTAATAACCTAGATCTGGTGAAAAAGTAAAGAGCTTCTTACCATCCTGATCCAATATTCTCCCCGTCTCTGGAGTTCAGCAGCAAGGAGCTGTTGCTGTTGCACTGCTTACTAGAGACACTGGAGGCTTTGGAAGCAGAGAATGTTTTATGTGGTTAAAATGTATCACCACTGATTATATATCAGTCCCTCAATTCCTAGCCTTGATGCTCTGGAAATCAGCCAATCCAAGTGATAAAGAGGTTTGCAACAAGAATTTGCAGAATTTCCACAGTGAATGCTTCATTGAAATGCTTTGCTTCTTGATACTTGTTTTTTTATATCCACTAAATGTTAAAATAAATCCTGGCTCCCTTTTCCCTCCTCCTCTTTTTTTTTTTTTTTTTTTTTTTTTTTTCCCAAAATGAGATTCATATATTGTTCAAAAGGGACTTTGGCACTTGCTATAGCTAGGCACAGTGCAGAAAGGCATCATGCCAGATTATGCACACATCTCAGCCAAGATACCTGAATTTTGACTTGCAACACACCCTGTTATTCCAAACATGGATCTGCCTAAGCCAAAGCTCCTAACTGCCAAAATACACAGTGTTTTTGTGAGGCAGCCAAATGCCCCTTCAGATTAGCTAAGAGCATCTTTTATTTGCAATGTGGTTGCTCTTTGTTGGCTTTTCTTTTTTCTTTTTTTTTTCTTTTTTTTTTTTAACACTTTTTTCCCTAGGGAAGACAAGGTGACAAGTTCCAAAGGGATGACATGATCAGCTGGCACTTCTACTACTGCCACTCCTCTCAAGAAATTTCACACAGCAAATTTCACAGCAAATTTCCCTGCAATGTTATAACTATGACTAATTACTTAGTTAACATTATGACCATCTTAATGTTCTCAATGGTAGCTCAGGATGCTTCTGTGTTTGGTGCGATAAAACAAAACAAAACAAAACAAGCCAAAACAAAACCAAAGCAAACAAACAAAAAACTCCCACAAAAACCCAAAAACTAACAAAGTCCTGACTCCATGGACCTTGCAATCCAGTAACACAGTAAGAGGTGACAAAGAGGGAGGCAAAAGGAACCAAGTCATATTCCAATTTCCAAGCTTTTTGGGCCTCACAGTAAAGGGGTTTTAAAGAAAGGATTACCAAGAGGCTATGCAGACTACCTTGGAGATGCTCTCAAGAAGAAAGTATAATAGAAAGCATATTAAATCTCGAGAAGAAAGCACATTATTGTACTAAGAGAGCATAAGACCAAGCCTGACATTTTAATGAATAACGGAAAAGGACGGAGTGATGCTTCTGTAGTAACTGAGGTCTAGAAAAGTGAAGACCATATTCTGTACACGGAGGGAAAATGAATTCAGAAGAGATGGCTGTAGGTTTCTTCTATTCTGTTTGCAAAAGGAAACAATAATGACTTTCACTAAATCCGAATGGGTATGAAAGTGCACGACTGACCTGAAGAATGTAAGGAAAAGGATGCTGGACTAATTGGCAAGCTTGTTTAACAGGTGAAGAAGAGCTGGATTGAAGATTAGAATGTTTGCTGAAACATCAATGAACTGACTTTAAGAAATTATGTAAAAAATAAGATTTAATCATCAGTAACACTGACAGTGTCGTTTCTGAATTTAGAGAAAGAACAAAGTAATAGATGACGTGTTATGACCACCATGGCAAGATTAGGTTGTTCCTAGAGTGACAAGGAAGCAGCAGGAGGGGAGTCTGCAGGAGACCTGTTTTAGCCATGTTGAGCTGTTGACATCTAGCTCAATGGCCACAAGAATCTCTCTTTATTCCAGACCCTTCTTCTTCAGCCAGAGCTAAAAAAACTCATTTGCAAGGCATAATAGCAAAGACAAGTTTGACTTGTATTTACAGATGAGCGTGTCTGATGTAAATAAAAGGTCCACAGTTCCATCCCTAAGAAAAATAGCAAAATGAAGTGGAAAGAGGAAAGTGGAAAGGCCGATTAATAAGATAGAAGGGTAAAAAAATAAGCAAACCAGGTTCTTCTATGAAACCAAGAGAGACAAAATTTCAGGAAGAAAAATGGACAGCAGTACACAAGATAACTTTCAGGACAAAGAAAATCAGTAGACAGCCCTAGTTTGATTGTTTGATCAGAAAGGTGTCTACAGATACTTTGTCTTGAGCAACATCAGCAGCATGGAAGGAGCAGAAGATGCACTGACTGGTCAGTGCCCAGTGCCACACCAGAACCCTGGCAGTGTCCATAAACAACTCATGCACTTGTATTAGTCACACTGCTAATGGGATTCCCATCAGAGAGGTCCCACATGTAACATCACTGAGACCCAAGAGAGAATTCTGTGAAACAATTCAATTGCAATCAGTCAGGCTACCAAGGTCTTGATCTTTTTAGAAGTAAAACTTTTCCATCACAAAGTTTTCAGTCATCTTACTAGTCCACACAAACATTTCCTGTAATTCTTGAAATTTATGAAACCCTTTTGATACCTCACAAAGGTATCTGCTGGGATAATGATCAGATGCCAAATATGAAGACATGAAGCCAAATTGTGCTCCTGCATGTTTCTACACCAAATGTGTATAAGACAGGATAATATGGCCCTATGCATACATACAAACAGTTTCCAACTCTGCCTTTCAGTCCATAAAGCCAGAATACTTCCATTTTTTTTACTGAAAAGTAATTCAATTACTTAATGCTACAAATTTCAGAATTAATTCTGTCACAGTCTTCTCACATTTAAAATATGCACCTCCCAAATTCAAGCACAAATATCGCCTCCTAAATTCAATTAAAAGACATTTCTATACAGAGCAAATGCTATCATGCACCTATACAGGCAGAAAAAAAAAAAAATAAGTTGACTAACTTACTTCAGCATTAGCCCACGTGCTTCAAAACAAAGCCACCTTTTCCATTTACTTTGAATTCCTTCTAACACAGAAAAAGAAGTGCCCACCAAGGGAAAGAATTATGCACTTATGTAACTGAAAAAATTTAATGTGAACTCCAGCTTCTAGATCTATAAGCCTTAAAGATGAATTTTTTTTCATCTCTTCAATTCTTCAAGGATCCACAAGCAATGGGAGCTTAAATTTTCCAGACAGGTCCAGAATTTCTCCTTTTTATGAGGAAACCAATTTCCTCCCAAATTTGAGTTAAAACCTAAAATTTGATCCTTGCTAACTGGTTACAACCCTATTGCCAGACTTTACCCCTCTGGGCATATTAACTGCCACCATAAGCTCCATGCTGCAGAGGCTACTTCAAAAATAAAAATAAAGCTGTCAAAGGCATCTGATAACATTCTTTAGGCCCCTGTAGAAATATAGTTATCAGGCCACATAATTTAAATATTTAATTAGACAATATATAGATGCCCTTGAATGCTCTAAATGATCAAGGAATGCATAACAAAACTGAAAAAAAATAAGTTGGATTAAAAGTAATCTATCTTTTGTGATGAAAATAGGTTAGATATGGCAATACAAATTATTTCACAAGTGTTTTTTGCAACACGTAATCATTCAGACAAGAACCCTCAATCTGCAACAACTGGGTTGTACTGACTGGTACCAGACATAAAGCAACTGATCAAAGAACTGATTTTTTTCCCTGAAAGAATTTATTTTATTTTGGCTTTTGACTGGGGAGAAGAGTTTAAAAAAAATCAATTTTTCATTAAGTGAAAAATCTTTAAAAATCTAAATGCAGAATTGTTGAATCATTTTGGATTTTCTTTAGATGTCACAAAGCCTTAGGGACACATAATTATGGCTCTCTTGGGACACTCTGTCTATCAAAAATTGTCCCTAGACTTATGAAGCACGGTGTCTCCCCACAAGTTGTAAAAAATAATGAAAGTATCTATGAAATATTTGTTGCAAATAGATAAAAATAAACCACAGCTTGATAAGCAGTAAGACAAAAACATGTAATATTATTTGGCATCACAGAATTAAGACAAACAAGATTATATATGTCTGCAGGAATTCTAAAAGTCAGTAAACCAAAATAGATACAAAACCTGAAAGACACCTAGACAAAACATGACATTTATCAATAAAATACTTAGATTTTTTCTTTTTTTTTTGCTGTGAAGAGGTATGTCAAAAGTGCACTCTGAATGTAAATTGATAAAATGCTGTAATTCTATGGGCTAAAGAAGTCAACTGAACACAAGAATTCTCCATTCCTTCAAAAATCTAACTAGAACAGGAACTCCAAAACCAAATGACACAACTATAAATACCAGTATCAGCTCTTCATTGTTCATCAGTTTCATTAGCAACATGGACAAGCAACAGGATTTGCAGGAAAAAGATAAGTCATAGGAAAGAAAGAGAAAGCAGAAAGATGAAATAAGAGAGCAGGCAAAGGTGAGGTAGGTGCAGAGCGGGGCAGAACTTCACAGTGTCTCAATCTGGTCCATCTTCAGGACTTGCTGGATCTATAAATAAATACCTAACACAAAAAACAACCAACAACATCAAAAATCAAAGACTGATATCCCCAGCTAGTCTATTACTCTTCCACAAACAGCACTATTTCACCTTGCAAGAAGCTTTACCAAAATCTCAGATATAAGCTACATCCTGAAATCACTCACTCACAATTCAAATATTAATATCAATTAAATTTTCCAGTGGTAAAATCCTATTTTTCAAGATGGCTTATAGAAGCACAGCCTCAAATACTTCAAATAATGTTCTGAAGCAGAAAGAAGATTAGGACATTCTACTGGTTTTGCAGGAAAGAAAACTTTTATACAAAATTCTGCTTGTAGAGATCTGGACCTCACACAGCAGGAATGTAATTTCAAATCAGCAGAAACACATTCAGATCTTATGAAATTGGTACAGCATCTAGAGAACAGAAGAGGCTCCTTACCAATTAAAACTCTGCTCAAGCAGTAACCAAAGATTGAAACAAGGCCCTGGATGTTTAACATTACCCAGCCCTAACTTGATGTGCCAGCTCACAGATCGTAACTGGAGCAGGTGGCAGCTATTTAAATGGGCCGTTTCAATACAGAGGGTGATGGGTTGTCATTGCCATCAAGCACAAACACTGCTTACATGTTTGAAAGAAATCTTTTACCTTTATTTTTGAGGAGCTGAAAGTGTGAGTTAAAGGTAAGAACAGTTGCAAAAGGAAGTCCATTTTTGCAAAGCAAAACAAAACAGAGAGAAATAGAAAGCCTCCTTATCTATCAGATGCAGCTGAAAAAATATATAAGTGCTGCCACCCAGAGTCCAGCTGCCTGGAACAAGTCTTTCTTTTTTTACAGTGATTCGGTGGCCAAGAAAATCTCCAAGGGCTCAGAAACAATAACTGCATTCTCTGTTTCTGCCACTGTTCTGAGGGGATCACACTAGACCACCCAGCTCAAGTTACACACAGATTCGGGTCTGTGTATTGCCTAAACAGCACAAACAGGTATCAGCTTCAAAACAGAGCTAAATTAATCTCTCTCTCTCTCTCTCTCATATGTACATGAATCCCTGCTCTCAAAACCTCATAAAGGAAAACAGAGTTAACAGACCCTCTCTCTCTGCACAAGTCCTGAGAATGCTCTAGAGACTAGAGCCTACCACTCCTCCACCTGGAGCAGCCAGAGCCATTTCAGCACTCCAGGGAGATGGCTGGGGGAGACGGGGCACAGAGCAAGATGCAAAGCTGCTTTGAGTGGGTGGGCAGCTTCCACTTTCTGCCATCTGTGTCAACAGAGGCAATGCCACTGCTTCTTTGCAGGCTGCAGCCAAAATACTCAGAGCAGCACAGCATTTCTTGATCTAACCACTGAAATTAGCACACACTGTAATCATATTCTAAAGCCAAAAGCAGAAGTTGAAGGAGTCCCATTTAGAAAAGTTTAGTGTATTTTGAACACTAATCAGAGATTACTATTTTGCAAGTTTGCAGCAATTACTCCATCACAAAGTAGCTCAAGAGACATTTCTACAAAAAAACCACAAGTACAAAGAGCATGATTATTTTAGGCAAAAGGAAACAAAATTTTGCTTTTTTTCATCATTAGCGAAGACAGGACACAGCCTTTAAATACTGAGAGTACAATCAGAGTAACTCGGCAAACAACTCGCGGTCACTGACAAACGCGGCTGCAAGGACAGCATTTCCCTCACGAGCTTGCAAAGCCGAAGGAGCGCTGCCGGAATTCCAGGTGGGAAGCACAGGAGCGGACGCCACCGGGGGGCGGTGCAGCACCGCGGGCGCGCTGCCGGCGGCGGGCGGGGCGAGCGCGGAGCCGCAGCGGCACCTGCGGCACACGCCTCAATCAACTCCATCGGTCTGAGCAAGAATGGTCCCAACATGTGCTGGCGAGTGCTTAATAAGGCAGCGTTTTTATGGAAAGAGCCTACGTAATGCAGACACTAAAAATAGACAATTAGCATTTGGCCTCCTATGTAACAACATTAGCTGTGTTGATGTAATTACCTTTTGTTTCCATGCGAAATTACACTTAATATGATTTTACTGGATCATAAAAGACATTTCATTCTGCTGCAATACTCTGCCTAATGCCAGTCTCCAACTTTGGTAGAAGAGGAACGAAATGGCAGAAAGAGAAAAGGTGCTACCACTAAGGTGAAAACAGTCAAATACAGAAGCGGAAAAAATGGAGCAGCCCCCAAGATTTTCAGGGCTTTGTGTGACCTCGGGGTTACTATAGATAATGGTGACCTACATCTGTTTGACTTCCTTGTCCATGACATCTCTCCAAAACCTGAGAAAAAGAAAGTCCAAAGAAAGCAAATGCGTGACACACATGCTAGAGATGGATGGCTCTGGAAAACTCCAGATGAAATAGAAGGCACAGCAGAGTACTATTGCAAGGTCATATGGACAAGAAAATGCTCAGAAAGGCACTGGATGTCTAAGGCTCATATTCCTGCGTGACACAGTGCCTTTCAGACATGGTGGCAACATCCCAAGCAACAGGGCCAGGATAGCGACAAACAATTCCAGTGTAAAAAGTTCAATGACAGATACAACCTACTTTAAAAAGCAACATGTGAGTCTGCACAAGTGGTTCTCAGGGAAAGGACTAATCTTAAGAAAGAAATGAAAAGCATTTGAAAAGCACTTGTTCAGGTACCAGACACTATGAAGTAGGTGATGCTGATTTAAACCCAATTCCAAATGAAGAGTCATGAGCAAGAAATCAAGCAGGCTACTACAGATTTGTGAAAACTTGAGAAGCATAAGTGTACATAATATGCATCTCCCACACAGGCTGAGCAAAAAATGAACCTGCACAGTGCTGAAACACATATGTAAGCTCAATATCCCCCTTACCTGATAGCATTTTGTGAAAAGACACAACAGTGGTCAGAAAAAAAAAAGTGGTCAGACAGCTGAACAGAAACAATCTCTGTAAATGACAGATCAGTTGAAAAACTGATCATAGCAGTGGATGACAATCTGGCCCGCTTGTGCAAAGAATACAAGAAAGAAGAATAGGGAAGAGCTGATTTTAGTGGCAAGGTCTTTGAAAATATTCTAAAAACTCTGCACAAGCTTCTGAACTAAATTCTTTAACCAAAATATTATCCATGTTGCAAAAAGGAGAAAACTGATTTAAGGGATGGACTGCTGGCTTAAAAGACAGAGGAACAGTGCAGTTATGGTTTTAGCCTAAACTAATTAAGGTCAAATACAGTGAGATCAACAGACCAAATCTTTCACTCATTTGACTAAGCTTAAATGACTAAGCTGTCCATTTCACATAGCATCACAAGATGGATTATTCCATGTCTCGAGCAGTAAGGGGCTCCAACCCATGAAAAAGTTAAGTCACAAGTCTTACAAGTCTCTGTAAATCTATGTTTTTAAAACAAAAGAAGTTGCTGAGAAAGAATAGGTCATCCCACTCTGGAGACTGATGCACAGAGCTGCCAGTCCAGTGGCCAAGAGCTTCAAAGTACAGACACACACAGAGTGACAATCTGCTTTTACACAGATACTCTTGACCTAACATGCGCACAAAACAGGTGCCTAGGGAGCAACACTGCTCCAACCACAGGTCTGCAAATGCTTTATGCTTACATAAACTATTGGTGGGGGGGATGACCCTGGTCAGTAACACCACTCCCTCACTTCCCCTCTCTCAGTGGCACAGAGGAGACAAAAGTAAGAACAAAGCAAGGAAACTTGTGGATCAAACAAAGACATCTTAACAGGTGAAGGAAAGAGGGGACACACCATACCCCAAAGCAGCAAGTGACTCAAAGTCACTCGCTACCTCCCACCAGTGTGGATACCCTTCAAACAACAGCCACCATGGAAAACATTCACACACCCCCACACTCTCCTTCTTCTACCCCCAAGTAGTACCTCCTTCTTTATACTGCCAAGTGAGCAGTTGTAGCTGAATCCCATCCCAACCTCTTCCCCACCTACTTTCCAACTGAATTTGAGAGGAGATAGAAAAACAAAGACCTTTGTGCTGTGCAAGCACTCTTCAGCAACAGCCAATTAGTGCATTATCAACTGTTTCAGCCATGTATCCAAAACACAGTGCCATACAGTACTGTGAAAAAAATTAACTACATCCCAGCTGGATACAGTGTAACTATTTTGCAAGAAAGTAGACTGTCAGGACAGGCAACTAGAAAATGAGAGTAATCTGGATAATATGGACAGCTTCATGTTAGATAGGTCTTAAAAAAAAGAGAGAATGTTGCAACCTGCCTGCAACCACCATAGGTGGAGTCAGTGCTAACTCAAAAGACTCTATGGAGAAATAAATTATTATATCAGATATAACTTCATACATGAACATTCTCAGCCTTGCTCTTTGTTGCCAAAGCACTGCGTATTTCTCAAATGAAATTTTTCTAATGGTTCTCTGGAATCAGCTGGTAGGATGACACAAGAGCTACAGTTAGGAAATAAAAGTGAGAAAGAAAAGTGATCAACAAGGTAGCAAAAAGCCAAAATCAAGGTTCCTTGACTTCTCTAGACACATATCTTCCAGATGAAAAGTGATCACTGCTTGTAAGGCCGTGTTTTTCAGGCTAGCAGGAAGCAACTGGACAGTGGAATAGTGGTTGAGTAGCAAAGTAAAAAATATTTTGCAGTGAAGCATGAGACAAAACAAGAATATACTGTGCCTGGTGCATACAGTCATTATACTGTACTGGCAGAGGAAGAAAGAAATAATATGCATTTATAGCAATTTTAATTAATACCCACATTTTAGCAGTGCAGCTGAAATTTAATGTCTGGTGATGAGTAACTTAATGAACTTATTACTGGTCAAGCTGAACCAAAGCCACAGCTTAAGTTCATTAATAGCTTAATCATCTAATGATTTTAAAGCACCCATTAAGGCCTAGGTACTCTTCCTGGACAAATTCTTGATGCCATAGCGCATATACAGTCTCGGTATTTTCAGTTATGTTTCACTAGTTGCTATGCTCCAATTGTTTACACAACCAAAAAATACGGCACTGGTGAGGTCAAGAGTGACCTTGCCAGGAAAACAAAAATAAGCTTTGAAAAACTAAGAAATTAGTTAGAAATTTGAAAAATTGAATTGAATAATTGAAAAATAAGCTTTGAAAAACTAAGAAATTAGACTGAGAAATACACAGAGAGAATGCTGCACATTGCAGAATGATGTCTTCATCTCTCCCTTTCTTCTTTTGGCAAATGTCTCTTCAGAAGACAAAATCAATACTCACACACATATACATTAAAGAAGCCTTGATGCTATTTGCTTGCCTTCAAAACACTAATAACATGCTTTCTCAGGTGACACACAAAACTCTGCCCAACTAATCTCTCTGAAATTTTACAACTAAAAAAACCCAACTAATCTCTGAAATTTTACAATCAAATCACAGCACTACTGTTTTCCACTATTAACTTACACATGTAGTGCATTCCTGAATAGGCTGTTAGAATTACTGGTAAGAATTACTGTATTTCAAAGGCAGGGAAAGGAAAATCATATCTGAACATAAATGAAGAATTATTTTCAAAATATTACATCGCAAATACACAGCAGCCACATTGAATGCTTCTTTTTTCCAGATGAAAAGTTTTTGACTGGAGCGGGGAAAAATAATTTTCCATTATGTGTAAAATAAGTACCACAAAGACTTCATAAACCAGAAAAATTATTAGAAATTAAAAAAAGATACACTTGGTTGCTGCACACATTGCTTTACAGCAGAGAGAAGACTGTCTCCAAAGGCATCTTCTTGAATAAAGAACTTCAAAGATCCAATGCTCAGACTTAATTTTTAAATCAATTAAAATCCTCTGTATGATATATATCATACTTCCTATCTTGGCAAGTCTTTTTCAGGCAGGAAAGAGGGAAATGTAATAATTTTCATTATTTACAAGAATTACATGTAATGTTTCTGTAGCCAACAAAATAATGTATATATAAATTTCCTTAAGATAGTATGAGCCTTTGAATCTGCTATAAATAATTTGACCATTAACGGGAGAAAAAGCCACAGCATGTCCACATAGTTTACAGGAACTATTAAAAACCACAAGTCAGACTAGTCTGAGCTACAAATTTCTTTCCAGAGATCTAAATATTTGAATTTTTTCTTTCCTACATCTTTACAATTAAACTAACTACATTTGGATTATATTCTGATCTCTTATAATCTGAAGGGAATTGTTGACACCAGTTTTACATTGTCTCCTCTCAAAACAAGGTAGTTCATTAGTTCATGAAAATCAGTCTCTCAGAAAATGAAGTTATAGCTGGACACACTTTCATTGGAAATCTCTTCTGTCCACTTTTCAGTAGGCTGCTTTCAAAACTTTATTGAGCCCTCTGAACACAGGAGAATCTCCAGCTAACTCAGTCCTGATTTAAGAAAAATACTGAATATATTTCTGTGGAAAACACCAAAACCATATCCTCCCCAACCCAAGGACTGGAGCTTCAATCCCATGAACTGAAATTGTAAAATGTTATGCAAATGCAAGCCCTACTTTGTTTTCCTGAAGAGTTTATTTTTAGCTAACTGATGGGTGTACTTTAATTAGAATTTTACATTGCTTCTGTACTATTTGTGATTGTAGACATAACTCTGTGCAAGTGCCAGGGCCAGATGAAAACTGAAGGCAGTGTGCTCCTTCTTACAGACACATGCAATAAAGAAAGACAAGCCCAAAAGTAAAATATAGTGGCTAGGATATTAATCTAAGAGTTAGAGAGCTAATTCAAATCCATAACCAACAAACTGAGACAAATTGCCATTTTCTGCCTTTATTTCACCTCCACAGCCTTCATGACAAGGCCTCTCACTGCATTTGCACAGCATACTGCATAAAAGACCCTAACCTCGGTACAGAATGCTAATCCACATCATACGATATGCTATTAAAAATATAAAAGTGACCTCCAACTTTCTCCACATATTTTTACATGATTTAATTTCTGTGAGATTAGGACACATATATTCATAAATTAAGATTGTGTCATACAGTGAGCATGGAACCTGTCCAACTTTGTTGCTATGACCTGTGAAGCCAGCCCAAATCTCTGAATGTATTCAAAAGATAACCCCAGAGCCAAGTCTCTCCATCTTCACTGCTACTGGAACTGCAAAATTGATGAAAGATGCCTATATATGTTCAAATTTGTAGAGTTAAATGCAGGTTTACCACTCAGTTTGAACCAAAACAACTTTTGCAGTTGGATAAAAAAACAGAAAACAATATTGCCTGAACAGGCAGATGCTTCAATGATAACCTCTGTCGCTATAGGACACAGAATGATTCACACGGACACGGTTCAGTGTATGATAGGAAAAAGAGATCTTTTTATTTTTCCAATTCCAGTATTTATAGATTCTCGACAATAACCAAAGATTAGATAGTTAGGTTACCACCTAACTCTCAATCACACTGGTCGTGCAAAACATCCATCAAAAGACGTGTCTTAGAAAGAATGTATATACATCTATGTTTATAGTTATTTTCCTGGGAAAGTGGCTAGAAACTATGAAAACAAGATCAGAAGGTTTAATTTTCAGGGCAAAAAACCTTCACATTTTTCCAACCATGAATACATACTAAGTATTATATAGAGTGGCTATTACAGTCTCCCAAGCCAAGGGCCTTTTCTTAATGTGAAGATAAAGTAAATCATCCAAAATTGTTCAGATTCTTCTTCTATCCAAAATAAAGGCATGGTTTTCATACTTTTCTGCCTTTATCTGTAATATTATTCTTCGGACATGTACCACAACATGGACAAATCTATAGCAATGTATAAGACTGTCAAACTCTGTTCCTGCACAGATTTCTTTAACAGGAAATTGTAGCCTTAAAAAACAGGGAAGAATAAGGAAGCCTGTAACCCGAAGTAGTCTGATGGCATTATCAAATGAGAAAAGAATGGTTGTTTTAACTGGCATATGTGCCTGCACAGAAGTGTAAAACAAATCACTGCTGTTCAATGAAAAAATCCCAACAACGAAAATGAAAACTCACCCTTTCTGTAATAGAAGTTTGATAAGAATGAACATCAAATAGGTGTTGTCTGATGTGCTTTGTAAGCCAAGACAGTCAATCATTCTTTGAATTACTGTATTCATGCATTTTTACCTAGTCTCTTTACGTAGATGAAAACTACAATTGCTGATTGATAACAATACATCTTACCAAGCTGCTTTTTCAAATTCCATCTTACTAAAAAAAACCAAATTACTCAGATTTTCTGGAAAATTGAATTCATAGTATTACCTCTGAAGAACAGGAGTGCAGGCACCACAAAGGTTCTTTGAATAATGCCCAATTTATACTGTTCCTCACCTACTGCACCATTACCACCTACCCTGCAGTATTCCAAACCTATAGGAACTGGAAACACTCCAGATGGCAAACAGTACAGAATGTAAACAGGTTATAAATCACCTGAAGAGCTCAAGGTATGTGTTAGGCAGGCAAGACAGGTAATCTTGTTATCTTTCTTAATTTTATTTTTCAAAATCACAAACTAGTACCTGCTTGCTTTAGCATACAGACTCACAGAAGTGTAAAAGTACTTAAAACTATATGCCAAACTTGCACCATTTTTTTTTTTTAATGAAATAAAGATAAAATTAATTTTCTGAAGAAAAGGTAATTATGTCAGGTCTCTGGTTTACAGTCTTATGTGACAGATGGTTTTCTGTTATTACTAAAGTGTTTCCTTTAATAGAGGGGGGAAGGTATACTTTAAGAACAGGGTAACTCATCCATGTTCAAATAGAAAAAAAACAAAATAAACAAACAAAAGCAAAAAATACACCACTCCCAAAGCCCCAACCCCTTAATTGTAATAAAACACGCTTATAAAGGAGTCTTATTTCAAACTACGAAAAACTAAAGACCAAGTCAGTATCTGTGCTGAATATAATCTTAAAAATGAAACACAGCCTAAAGCCCTCAAGACAAGGGCTCCACAGTAATCAGCACTACATAAGCCATCAACAGTTCTTCCCACAGAGTTTAAAATTGAGAATTTTTAAGGCCTTGATCTCAAGTTCACTGGAATTAGCAGAGTTTTCAATGGCTTTGGATTATGTCCTAAAGAAATAAGCAAGCACAAGCAGACCGGAATATAAGACAAGGTAACAGAAAAACACATTAACAGCAAGAATGAGTTTACTTTATTTCCTGAGAAACAATTTGCACACCTGCTTCTTTTCAAAATCCTAATACAATTATACTGCAGGCTGCATTTGCGTGCAATAGGCAGCAGTTTCTTTGAACTGAAGATCTTTAGTTTATTTCAAGATAAAACAGTAAAACCAAACATAAAAAGTAATAATAAATGTATTATAACCCACAGGGACTTGGTAATTTTGTAAGCAAAGAACAAAATATCACCATTTTTATATGAACTGTAATGAAAAAGATTAGATACATTAGACATAACTCTGGCAAAAATGCAAGAATATTAAGTTCTAAATATTTTTTTAGAAGAAACCACTATTTGAGGTTTTCAACCTGACGATTAAGTCTTTACACTGATGATAAAATATAATTTTCATCTATTATTCAGTATTACACTTAGTTATAGCTAATGCGTTCCAGAGGCATAAGCATGGACTATGTGACTCCTTCCTTTCAGTCTTGTTTTTTATGATTTACTTAAAAGAGGGATATATTTAATGGGCATGCTTCCAGCAATCCAATTATAAAATATACATGATTGTAGAAGTTGACAGAAAGTATATACATTATCTTACTATGCCATTTTTCTTCTTTCCCACTTCCTAGTAAAGCAACCTTTATATTCTCAAAAAATTCACCTATTATACATATTTTTGTTATCTTTTGACTGCAACTGCCTGATAGTTAATAGGTTTCTGTGCCACACTGTTTGCATATGTAGCTTACAATTTAATGAAAAAAACCTATTTTATAAAAGTACAGAGAAATGTAACTGAATATTTTCATAACTATCTCTCAAAGACCACCTTTGAGAGATAGTTATTAAACCACCTATTGACCACTGTTGGTTGGTTTAAATTTCTCCAATGACTTGAGAAAAATTAAATGACATGGTAATCTGTTTCTATTTTACAGATCAGTTCAAGAATAAACATGGTTTGGTACTTGATCTTTCACAGTCTCCTGCAATTCCCTCATAGGGAATCTGATGAAATATGGGCTAGATGAGCAGACAGTGAGGATTAAAAACTGGCTGAAGGGTCAGGTCCAGAGAGTGGTGCTGGATAATGGGGCAGAACATGCCCTCACCAAGTCTGCAGATGATACAGAACTGGGAGGAGTGGCTGATATGCCTGAGGGCTGTGTTGCCATCTAGAGGGACACTGACAGCCTGGAGGAACCTCAAGAAGTTCAACGAAAGAAGTGCAAATTCCTGCGCCTGAAGAGGGACAACACCAGCATTTTATGTGTCTATACGTGCTGGGGGCAGTCAGCTGAAACAGCAGCTTTGCAGAAGAGGCTCTGAGGATATCAACAGACACCAATATGCCCTTGTGGCAAACAGGACCAGCAGTATTCTGGGCTACATCAGAAGGAGCACTGCTGGAAGGTCAAGAGAGGGGATCTTTCCTCCTCAGCCCTGGTGAGGCCACAGCTGCAGTGCTGTGTCCAGTCCTGGGCTCCCCAGTACAACAGAAATATGGAGCTACTGGAGAGAGTCAAGCTAAGGGCCATGAAGAAGACAGTTACTGGAATTCATCGGTATGTAAAAATGTCTGAAGAGAAGCAGATGTAAAGACAATGGAGACTTATCAGAGGTGTCCAGTGACATCTTGCATTCTTTATCCAGGTATCTGAGGATAAGCTCTCCTAGTTGTATGAAGCTATGGCCACACAGAGTTTGCAAATACTAAAAAATGCTATAAAAGTTATTGGAGCATGTGTGTCCTGTGTGCCTGTTCTAATAAGTGCACTCCTCAAAGGAGACAGATAAGAAGCACTTTATGTGGGAAATGAAGTGACTGATAAGTAATATTATGAATTTGTATTAGCAATGCAAGTTTAATCAAAAAAGTCTAATAACACATGCCTCAAAGTTTCACTCTTCCTGAAAGGAAACAATAACTAAATCAGTATGCTAGAAGACAAGAAATCTGAACTTGCATAACATCATATTAAAGCCCTCTGAAGCAGCTGTTATTAAGAATTGTTAATATTAATATTGCCTTTCAAAACTGGGACCTAGACTGTTCTTCACCCTGAAGCCAAACAAAAGCCCTTGTTCAGATAAATAAGCCTAAGAAGGAGCCCAAGCAAAATGCTAAAATGTACTACAATAGCATTTAAGTTTCCACCTGTCAGAATACTTAATACATGCTTCAGTTTGCTCTTAGCCCTAAGTTCTGCAAGGCAGTGAGGACACATCCTGTAAATTCAAAAACTCCCAAGCACATCAGAGTCCTACCTCAAAAGTCCGTAGGCAGGTCTACAGAAATAACCTAGTCCTGTCATTTTGGGAAATATTTTCCCTTTTATGCTTTGGATTAGGGTAAGTCAAATTACCCTTTATGAAAGCTAACTGCTTAATGGCTAATGTTGATACTGACATGGAACAAACCAGTAACTGAAGTGATCACTCCTCAAATATCATTGTGTATTGCAACAGCCCACTACAGCCATCCATCCAGGTTCCTACTCTGAAAGAAATAGAGCCCTAAAAAGCATTCTTTGTATGAGGCCAAGTTCTAAAGATGCCACATGGCTTTGCATTTCAACCAACCTGAGTACACCAACCATCAAAAGGGAGGTTTATGATCAGATCCTGCTCCTTGCTTTTCATCAAATTTTCTCACTCTTCAGCAACATGAATGCTAGACCAGTTCACCTATCTGAAATAAAGTAAGCAATTCCATTTGGGAAGAAAACTAATTAAACTTTCTATAAAAATCAGCAAGTTGATCAGCTTAGCCTCTGGTCATAAGATCGCCAGAAGCAATACAAAGGAATGTGGCTAACCCCATTTCACTGTCAACCCGCAGAGAAGAGAGACAGACTTAGAATTGCATCTAAAATTTCCAGTGTACCATCTATTCTTGTGAGCTGGTGACTATTCACATGATTTACAATTTGTCTACGTGTGTAATTTATCATTTTTAAAATGGGGATACATCCCCAGAACCCTTATAGAAAGCTGACTAATGCTATTAGTCCATTATACATACAGAGAAACAAGTTGCAGTAAGAGTATGGTATCTTGCCCAAGATCACAAGAAAAACACAAAACCTGTTTCCACTCTGTTTTCAATATGAATAGTCCTGAGATACTGTCCTGAGATTTTATTCCCAGTCTATGTCCAAAACATTTCTTTATGCTAGGTCAACTTTAAGAGAATGAATCTAGAAACTGAATATAAAAGCATAATAAAGTGAAGATTAACACTTTCATTTCCATTGCTCTTTCAAAGACTAGCCATTTTCCTGGAAAATTCAGGGAAGCTAAGCAAAGCTAACTTTGTGACAGAAGAAACTTCTGGCATATGAGAACACTTGGTCAATGAGCCAATGACTCCACATGTCTCAGGAAAACACTAGTGTCCATGATACCAATTACATTGAAAAAAGAAAATCAATCTCTGCATCAACATCAGTGTATGTTCTTAGAGCCCACTGTTCCAAGGAGTCAACCACAAAAGCTGCTTCTTTTGCTGTTCTTGTCTTGTTGCAATATTTGGCCAGCTTGTCTGTGGAGACTGATGATGGAGCTTCATTTCAGACAGAGCTTTCAGGGGAAATCAGCATGTCTGCCACTGTGAGTATACCAAAAGAACAGACAAAACCAAACAGCAAGAAGAAAAAATAAAACCTACACAACTCTATTTCTAATTGCTTGCACAAAAGTACTAACCTAATACAGAATCCAGAACTAAAAGCTACTGCATGGAAAAACAACAGATTTTGGCCCTCATCTTGTAGGGCAGGTCTTTTCCTCTGATTTGGCTATCCAGGTCAAAAGCTTTCAAAGGCTGAGTTAAATAATCATGTTTTCCACTCCAGAACCCTCTTTTAGAAGCTCTTTCAGAGCTTCCATCTTTCTGTGTACTCCTACAAGCGAGTTCTCTGTTCCTTTTAGCTATCTTCCAGCTATGGTTTCCTTCAGTTTCTTCAAGATTCATTGTTCCTCTCCCTCTCTGCTTGCCCCACCTCCACCCTAAAGGCTTCTCTGGGCCTCATGGCTCAGCTGCTTTCAAAAATCACTCATCTCTCCCTCCACAGCAGAGCAGCCAGGACAATATAACAAGAGAACATTTCTTCTGCTGACAAACTGCTTTTTCTTTTTTCTAAAGGAAGAAAGCAACACAATGAATGATAAATGTGCAATAAATACAACTAAACAAAGCTATTACAGTATCATGCTCAACAGTTAAAAGTACACACATATATAGAAATTAATTAGGTAGAGCTAGAACAAGCTACTGTAAAACCAATGTAGTTGGTCACAGAAGAAGTTGGTCTACAGAATGTGTAGTTCACACTACAGAGAGGCCACTACCAGCAGTTTTGTTGTTTTCAGACTACATTGCAATCATCATATGTAAAATTAGACACACAATTATTATCTAGAATGGTGTTTTGGGAAGGTGTTTCCTTCATGGTGGTAACAGTCAAACACTCATCAGTAACTGGATCCTCATCAAGCTGTTCTACTCAAGTCAGGAGTTCCACACTATGAGCCTGAATAAATTAGCCAGATATGTTATCAAAAATTAATAATGCCCAGAAATAAACTGAGAACATCTGATGCCACACAGAATCATTAAGTAAATAAACAAAGCAACAAGTATTCCCAAAGGTTCTTATAAAGTATTTTTAATCTTGTAAATACTTAAGAAAGACACACTTAAAAAAAACAAAATGCAAATAGCTGCTAGGGAGACTTTTAGCAAAAAAGAAATCATGGAAAGCATTGGCTCAAATAAAACAACCAGATTAGTCCAAACAGGAAGGGATCTTACAGCCTTTCAAAATACCACACCCCTTGTCCCCCCCTTATTTAAGCAATGTATTAAAAAAAAAAAACAAAAAAAAAAAAACACAAAAATTTAACATAGAGTGGTAACCTGAGAGCTAAAACAAATAATAATTTCAAGTATTTAATGTGTGTCTTAGGTACTGTGGCCTGTAAATCAGAAGGTATTACTATACAGTGGTACTTCTACAATAAACAGGCATTTCTACATCTACCACAAATTTCTCACTTGATCAGAGAAAATCCTATTTAATACATGCATAAACTAACTTGAAAAGATGCATTCTCTGTTTTCTACTGAAAAGTAGAAATAAATGTGCAGTCACTTGAAAAACAGATTCCATAAGAAACAGTTTTTTCATTCCTTTCAAGGAACAACAGTACCTCGTATTTCTCCGCACAGAAAAAAATTCGGAGCCCTTATTTAATTAAAAGGAAAGAAATTCTGAAAGAACATGCTGTTGGTTGACATGAGAGTCACACTAGTGGCGAAAAGTTTTATTGCTCTTCATGTAATCACTGCCTTTTATATCACCAGATCTATAGAACACACTTGCAAGGCTTTCGGCCAATTCACCCTCGCACAACTCAAAAACTTCCATCTTCCTTGCAACTTCACGGTTTTCAAGAAGTGTGTATTTGGGATTTATGAGTTTAAATCACTTAAGAATGTCAGAAAGTGTTGCCCTGCCAGAACAAAAATCATGTATAAACCTTGTAAGAGAAGTGCACTCTTGCAAATCCTACATATATTTTGCTCACCATATTTTCCCTGGGTGTTTCACACAAGGTGCATTGCAGAACATGGCATGCATTACCAAAACAAGGCTGTAGATTTGTTAGAGGAGTTTGAGAGGACAGAGTAAAAGGGTGGGGACAACGGAATAAAGGAAAGTAATTTAAATATAAGCATCATGAAAGAATTGATGAAATTATATAAATAGGAAAAAAATTAAAAACCAAGGGCCTTGGGTAGGTAAACCCAAACTTGGAGAAGTAAAAAAGGGAAACAGTTGCTCAGTACAGTGTCTTGTAAAAAAATGGATATGAGCAAGTTATTTAAAGCCAAACAGAGAATGCCTGGAACAGCCCTAGCACATACACATTAAAAGAACAAAGTGCACAAACTGAAAAAAAAAATATTTAAAAAAAACCCTGAAATTTCATTTCAATTTTCAATTTGCAAACCTTAGTTCAGCAGACTAAGGTTTCAGCTGTCATATAGTTGGAGAAACAAACTGATTTAGGCTGATGTGCATTAAGACCATATACACAGAGCCAGAGAATACAGCATGGCACATTCCAGCTTTCTGCAGCAGGAGTTTGACGCAGCTAAGTCATGACAAAAAGGCTCAGAGAGAACAATATTGCAGAAAATGGGATAAAGTAACACAGAAGGGGTAAGCTGCCTGCCACAAGCCCAATGGGGAATTGAAAAAAAAGTCTGCAGGGACAGCAGCTCACATTGGCAAAGGAAATTGCATTGTTCAAAAGGGTAACGTTTTCCAAAACACTTAAGGGTTTTGTTTCATACTAGACCCAAAGGAATTGTTATTCAAACAATGAATCGTTTACACTGTAAAAGCCTGAAAACAGCATTTGGTGTATTGATGTATTTTGATGCTCACAACATTCCAAATAACCACCAATCAGTCTTCAGCATCATAGATTTGGTTTACATTCTACAAACAAGTCACTCATAAATAGTTGAAAATTGCAAATAACTTCAAAATTGTTTGGCTTTCATTCATCAGTGATCTCTTTGTCTGCTTGTTTTAAGTAATTAATTTTCAAGTCATATTTTCTTAGAACCATCCCATCCACTGCACTAACCAGGGGAGTTATGTAGCCATTATTGATAGAACAGGAATTACTCAAAAGATGCATCTTCTCATGGATCTAAAAAGCTGCACAGTTCCAACAGAGAAGCAGAACTGAAAATAATTCATCCCATATTGTTTTAAACAGCACTTAAGCACAGGACTGCATGCATGACTCCGATCAACTCTTTACCTAGTCAACAGCAAGTCAGATGTCAACAACATGCTGGTTTTCTGTGAAAAGACACACAGAGAATTTGTACAGTTTGGCAAACACTTCAAACTATGACTGAAGCCACTTCTAAATGATGTAAAGAATATCACTATCCTACCTGAATTTAGCATTCTAGATTCTGTTGAAAACTCAGGGAAACTACTTTTCCATACGGCATCCAAGATCAGAAAAGTAAGTAGAAAGCTGCCTTCAGTATTAGAGCTTATAGGACTAAAGATACAGCTGCAAGCCTAAGACAATTCTTAAATAGGCAGGAAGAAGTTATGGAATGTACTGATTCAGGGGAAGAAGGAAAACAGTGTGTTCTCTGCCAACCCATTGGCTTGAAACTTTTGAAACACTTTATTCCATAAGGTAACAGCAAATCAGCAGCATGGGGTGACAAACGCACATCAACTTCTGCTTCAGAAGACAGAAATCCCCACCCACTGTACTTTAAAGGCTGTTAGAGCTCTTCCAGCCCTAGAGCAAACTGACAGAGCTCTAACTTTCCCCATTTCACTCATCTTCCCAACCTTTTCTATGCTATCTATTTTATCACCACTCAGGAACAGACTAAACAGGCCAACTTCTGTTAGCAGCTGCCAGAAAGCCACAAGAATTTCTCTAAGACCCTTAATCACTTGTGTTTCTTTTTAATGTCCCAGGAACACAAGCCTTTCTAGATGCTCATGGGTCCTCTCCAACAAAGAGCTATGGGGAAATAGCAGAACCTGCCCTGAGTCCCCATCTTCATTGCAGCCATCAGTCATTCCAATGGACCTACTTCTAATTGCTCATCTAATTAATTTTTCACAAGAGGTAACAAGGCATTTTGGTGTTTTTGTTATTTGTCTATTTTTCCCCCAATTATTACCATCGAAGCAGGTGCACATTTCCACTTAAATTAGCACAAAACATGAAAACAGATTATACCTGCTATCATGAATCTGAAATTATATTCCAGTTTAGATTTGACTTGCTTTTTAGAATGATCAGCACTGTTAATCACTTATACTTTCCAAAGACACACAGAAGTATTCTAAAGGGGAACAAAGAAATAATTCCACAGGTAGCTTTGTTTTGCTGAATTTTCTTAAGATATCCATTCATTACTCTCGGCACATACTCGCAGTTTCAAATGCACCCTGCACCCATCTGACTTCCTTGCATATTCTCCCTCCTGAAACACCTTAAGATGGGCATAAAATGGTATACAACTGGATCTATATAATTTTTTTATATTGACATAGATATTAGTTTCTTACATCCCCTTTGTTATATTAGGATGCCTTCTGTTCTTTCAACAGTCCTCTGGTAACTGCAAAGCGTTTTCAAATAATTTATACAGCAATCAGCCTGATGATCCAGAGACTTAAAGCTCAAGAAAAGGTGAGCATTCTACAACAGATTTTTCCTCCAACTGCTTCGCATGAGATACTAAACTTGGTTTTTAGCTCCAAATCCACAACAGCCAAGCTGATGTACAGTCTTTACAATCTTCTCTCAAGGAGTTCATATACAACTTGAATCCACAGTAATGAAGTCAATGGATCACAGTTTTGGAATAAGAGCAAACAAAAGTGCACAAGACGCATTTAGGAAAGTGTCACCTTAAACATCATTCTCAGAAGCAAACAGCCTTAGCTGAGGTAATTCCTTAAGTTTGTTCAGCCCATAAAGCATATTCCCTTGTCAAAAAAAATCCCCTACCTTGAAAAGATCAGTGATGAAACTTAATGGACAGCGGCAGAATTTCCATAACATGAAAAGCAGAGTAAGGTATGTTTACTGTGGCTGGAAGTGGTGAAGACCTTATTAACTTCTATACATTTGTGTGTTTCAAAACAAATATGAGTGTGCTCATTACAGCAGGCTTTTTACAGCATATACTGGCTTTTAGAATACTAAGGCACTAGTTAATGTGCCTTTACTGCAGTAACAACAGGATCAAGAATTTTAAGCTGGTCACTATCACATCACTGCTCCATATTTGGTTCTGTTCCAAACAGTTAAAAATCCCTTGGGGACATCTAGCGTATTTAATGTATCAAAATTCCAGGAATTATCTAAATCACTATTTGTTTTATTAGCAGCAATTCTCAAATACATGAGCTTTTTTATTCCATTAAACATTTAATTACAGCTGTAAATAGAGATACATGAATACCAACAAAAATAAAAATAGAATGACTGGTATTTATGAGCTGCAACAACTTTATCAGTTACAAAACAAGCTGCTGATTATGTTGACATCATGCAGCCAAAAATGAAACTTACTAAGTTCTCTCAAAATCTTGGTTTTAAGATGAGAAATTAATAAAATTTTATACTTTTTATATTTTATATAAAATATAAAAAGTATTTATAGAGGATTTTATAGATTGTGCAAAAGTGGGGGGAAATGGGGAAATTTTTATTCATCTTCAGAGAGAAAGCCAAAGTAATATTAATAAAAATATCACTCTTGATATTTCTTTGTCCAGGGCTAGAGGCTATCACCATCACAGCTACACAGTCAAATTCACAGTGCATTGATCAAAACAAAAGAAGACAAATCCCTATAAAAATACTCAAACCCTATGTTATATTTGCAAAGCCTTTATAAAACTTAAAGAATTCTGAGTGGCAAATCCTATTAAGAAAAAAAAAATAGACTAAGTTTTGATGGATAAGCACTCAAACCCTAGGAAAAAGTTTCCAATCTAATAAAATTATTTTCTGATTAAATAAATTCACTTTAATAGGCACCAATGTATCATTAATTTCCTCTCTTCCCCCCTCCTGATTTTCTGAGGTTCTCTGTACACATTTCTTTAGATGAGTGGCCCCTCTGCCCGCTCAGGCACAGTAGATAGCCAAGAAGCCCAGCATTTGTCACTTGAGGGGGACAGTGCCTTCCCTTGAAACACAAATGACCACGGAAACTGTGAGTGCCTCATTTCTCAATGAACAGATCAACTTTATCCCCACCAGGCAAGGGAGGGGAGCACCTATGTACATACCCAGCTCATCACTGCCACGTGGGCATGCAGGTCTCAAGCAGCACACGCCCTGGATTTGGCTGTTCAGGGAATATGGATGCCAGCACACACTTACTGCTTAACAGAGATACATCCTTAAGTAATTTTCTTTTGTTCCCAGAAAATGTGAAGAGCAAGTTGAAAACAACTTGATTATCCACTCAGACTACACAATCTCACAGACATAGAGGAGTGTCACTGCATGGGAAAATGAATGTTACACTATTTCATTCTACCAGCTGTCATCTAGGAGTGCAATAATTTTAAAAATTGCATACAAATTTCATTTTAAGAAACCACCTTTCAGACTCTGAAATACAACAGAGGAGCTATTTGGTGTATATGGATATATGGACCCTGTAAGACATTAGCAGGGTACCTATTTTTTTTTCCTCTCAGTAATGAAACTATACAAAGGCATGGAAATCAGACCTGAAATAATGTTACAAAAAAAGCAAAGCAAGAGGTGGGCTGTTAGAAACCCATCTCTTGTGCCTCGAGAAAATATTCCATCAGAGGAGACAGATCTAGGGAATTCACTACCAGCACAGGACTTTATTTTTCAGGAACAATAAAGAGTATATGCTTTCCCATTGTGAATAGCAATAAAGCAGGGTTTATTAATCATTGGCATGAGCTGGACAGTTGTTTCCATCCTTTTGATAGTCTGGTAAAGTTATTTTACCTTCAGTATTTTATCTGGTTATGGAACGAAAGAAGGCCTAAGCTAAACACACAACCAGTCATAGCAGCTAGTTTCTTTGGACATCGTCTACAGACAGTGAACTTACAGCATTTGTGAGGAGATATTAATGAAGCATAATTTTCCTAGTGTTGTAAGTGCTCCTACTACCCTTAAGTGTGTCACAGTCAATGGTCAGCTACAAGACCGAATCATTGAAAACTGCAGAGTATTTGGTTGTGTAAGAGACAAGAAGATTAAGTTGCAAGTTTCTGCAGCTCCTTTTTCAAAATCCTTGAACGAGGATGGTAAATGCTGTTGAAATAAAGGATGACAGTAGCAAAAAACTCATTTGAATTTTCCTTAATGCTGGTAGCACTAGGAAAAGCAAAGCAGTGGAAAGCACGTTTCCTATACCTACACTGAAATTAACATCTGGAAGAAATGTAGACTAAGATATATGGGTTTTTTTCAGAAACCAAAAAGCTTCATTTCTAAGAAGTCTTGCACAGGCTGAATTAAATTACAAAATAATTTATACATGCATATAAAAATTAAATTTAAGAGCAACTTTGAAACTTTAAGTTATTTTGTATTCCTGTGCAACAACAAAGTCAGACACTATAAATTAAGCTTGTTACAGTGAATATGCTTCTCAAATATTTTAAATTCAGCTTTAGAGATTTGGACTTTGAAAGTGACTGATGTTCAGATCAGCAGAACTGATGTGTTAGATTAATGCAATGTTGAATGATTTTCTCATGCACCAGAGAAAGAAGAGCTGCTCCTAGGATTAGTGCGTTTTGTTTACATGGCTAGGTTTTGGGGGGTGAAAGGCCACTGCAGAGGTGGCCTCTGTGAGACCAGTGGCTGCCCCATGCTGGACACTGCCAGCTTCATCTGGCATCTCAAACCTTCTCTTTGCCAAAGCTGGGCCCATCAATAAGACTGGTTGGTGCCTCTGTTGATAACACATATAAGGAAAAAGCTGCTGCCCAGGAGCTATGAGAGAGGAACAAGAAAAATGTGAGAGAAACAGCCCTGCAGACACCAAGGTCAGTGAAGAAGAACAGTGAGGAGGCGTTCCAGGTGCTGGAGCAGAGATTCCACTGCTGCCCACAAAGACAGTATGTTGTTTCCCCACAGCCCATGGAGGACCACACCAGAGCAGGTACAGCAGGTATCCACACTGCAGCCCTTACCAGAGCAGGCGGATGTGCTCTGAAGGAAGCTGTAGCCTGTGGGGTGCCCACAAAGGAGCAGGAAGTGCAGCCCATGGGAGGCCTATGCTGGAGCAGTCCATTCCTGGAGTACAAGCCATGGAGAGGACCCATGCTGGTACAGTTTTTGAAGAGCTACAGCTTGTGTGGAGGACCCACATTGGAACAGCTTGACAGGGACTATATCCCATGGCAGGGATCCCATACCATAGCAGGCAACTGTGAAGAAGGAGTCACAAAATGTTATGAACTGACTGCAGCCCCCATTTCCCAATACCCCGTGCCACTCGGGAGATTGAGGGTAAGGAGGTTGAAGATTCAGGAACAAAGGACTGAAGTTGAGCCTGGAAAAATGGGGGGAGGGGGATAAGGTGATTCTAGTCTTGTCCTTGTTTCTCACTATCCTATATTTAATTGGAAAGAGATAAATTTTCCCCAAGTTGAGTCTGTTTTGCTTGTGACAGTAATTGGTGATCTCCCCATCTTCACCTCAAGCTAAAAGATATTTTATCTCATGTTCTCCCCGTCTCTTGTTGAGAAGGGGGAGAGAGAGAGTGACTTGCTGGGCAGCTGGCAGAAAACCAAGGTTAACCCACTACAACTAAGAAGAGAAAAACAGTCAGGTATCATATTTTCACTGCTTTGCAATACAAAATTACTTCTGTGTGTGGTAACTACACTAATAAATTTCTCAGGATTTAAAATTCCCCATATCGCTTTCAAAATAAAACATTTTATGTTTTTTTTCTCTAAAGTGTTATTCAGTGTTTTCCCAACACTGCTCAATTATTTTGGTCCCCCTTTTCCACTTTTCTGAACATTTATTTTCTCTAGTTATGTTTTTCTACAAAACATTACTGGATAAAGACCTGCAAGGAAATCAGCATTTTGACATAAGAATTTCCCTTCACACAGAGTCTGTCAGTAGTGAAGCAAACTGCATGGTGCTACTTCAGCAAGAATCACAACTCATCCTAAGCACCAGTGCTCCAGGCAGACAATCTACCTACCAGTCTCCTGTTGAAAAAAAAAAAAAAAAAAAAAAAAGCAAAAAATCCCTCTAACTTAATTGAGTTTGTTCTCTTGATTTTAATGACAAAACCTAAATACAGATATCAATCTCCAGGACCAGACAGACATTTGGAATCTGCAACCACACCATCAAAAAGATTCAAATATTGGAAACTGACTTTCTAGAACCCTCTGAATCATCCCCATCTGTGTACCTTCCTACATGGCACACACCATTTTTCTTGGTATCTGATTTTATTCCAGATGACAAATTATTTATGCCTGCCTAGTGCAAAAGACTCTGACAACTGTGCATCAAGCACAGCATTCCAGTGCTTGGCAAGGGAGGGGATTGTCCTGCTCTGCTGTGGCCTGACCTCAAGTCTTGTGTGTAGTTCTGGGTGCCACAGAAAGATATAAAGCTTTTAAAGTGAGTCCAAAGGGGGGTAACAAAGATGGTGAAAGGACTGTAGGGGAAGCCATAAAAGAAGTGGCTGAGGTCACTTGGCTTGTTCAGCCTGGAGAAGACTGAGGGGAGACCCCATAGACATCTACAACTTCCTCATGAGAGGAAGTGGAGGAGCAAGCTCTTTTCTCTGGTGAGCACTGACAGGACCTGAGGGAATGGCCTGAAGTTGTATCAGGGGAGGTCTAGGTCAGATATTAGAAAAATGTCCTCCAACCAGAGGGTGGTTGGGCACTGGAACAGGCTACTCAGGAAAGCCTGACAGAGTTCAGTAAGTATTTGGACAATGTTCTCAGGTACTTGATCAGGTGATCTTTGGGATGTCCTGTGCAGGGTCAGGACTTGTAGATAATTCCCATGAGTCATTCTCATTTTACTCCAAAGAAGATCTGTGTTTGCATTGATTTCAAGAGTGGGGCTGTTTTGGGAATATGGGAATGTTTTTTTAATTCTGATTTATATCCTTGCATTGTTTTTCTTTAAACTCAAGCCACTGCCTCTATCCAGCAACTTATTTGGCTTGACTGGGTTCTACTCCTATCACATGCTTTACATCAAGCTATGTTCACCTTCTTTGTTTAGGTGTTGCAGGTTATAGCTATGCACATGGTGTCTTCTGCATCCTTCTGAAGATTACAAATCTGTCTTCTGACTTTTAACATTAGTGTTCATTTTAACACTAGTTTAACATTAGTGTTCATTTTACTGCAAGAGCAGAAATGCACTTGGAAACTGCCCAACAAAGCTTTTGTTAACAATTTCCAGTATCAAAAAAAAAAAAAAAGAGAAGACAAAAGCTGCCTAACAGACTTACTAGTTTTTGAATAATAAAAATGAACTGGCAAAATTTGATTTGGAATTTCAGCTTTTATAAAGGTATTATGACAGGTGAATTAAAGCTATATTTTATTTAGGATTTTCTCATGCAGCTCTGATAAATTTTCCAGCCATGCTTGTCAGGCACCATTGTAAACTGTCTTAAGCCTAGCAGCTGCATATTAGATACCTGCCTCTGCTGCCAAGTGACACTGCTATCCCTGTACCTCATGGCCACTTTTCTCCCTGGGTAGCAATGCTGCCAGAGGCAGAGCAGTGTGCTGAGCAACAACATCAACTGATCAAATAACAGCAACAGCGCTTAGAATCTGAAAACCCCAATATTGCCCTTGCTGCTGATCAGAACTTCAGTAAAAAAAAATATAAAAGTGCAATAATTGTCAATAATTTCTCCTAATTATGATTCTTCAAAAATAACAGACTGAGAATTGCCAGGAAATAACACTGTCCTGGTGTCAGGTTTCCCCAAAAGTTAGTTTTGAACCAGTTTCTTAAAAGAGAATTTTTAAAATCTTTTAACATAATTATTTCATTTGGACATTATTAAAGAAAGGCTACCACTACATCCTTGAGAAAGAATAGCTGTATTTGTCAAAAACAAATATATTCTTGAAGCATATCTCTTGTAGCTCAGAAAGAAATCTGTTCAGTTTTGAAGCTTCTATTATTTAGAATTAAGTTATCTAGAATTCTTTGCTGAGGTACCAGGAAAGCAACTATTCAATATCTGTCATTACTGTGGTAATTCTGAGACATGATGGAGAGCTGCTGCAAATTAAACCAGACCAAATAACTCCTATCAGCTAAAGCCTATCAGGTTAGCTACTCTTTCCCAATCCCTACCTCCTACTGTTTCTCTTAATGAATTCACATTTCATTAAAAAAAGACAACACCAAACAAAGAGAAACAAACAAACAAAAAAACACTATGCAAAGAAGAATTTAGAAATATTTCGCACACGTGTTTTCTCTCCAACACTTCCAATACTAGGCAAACATTTCACAAAGAGGCACAAGGAACTAGTTGAAGAAAATAAATAGAATCTGAATAATTTCAGCTCTGCAGGGATTTCACACAAAGGTTTGCAACATCGCTGTGGTCACATCTACAGTGCTGGAGTTCCTCACATCTCTTGTAAATTCCTCCATTAACAGTGTGGCTCTTTAGCACACTGAGTACAGTATGCATGTACGCTGAGGCCTCACTTCAGCAAAACTCCTCACTGGGCCTTCAAACATGTTACAGCAAATTCATTTATTTTTAAATACAGCATCTGAGTTCACAAAGCAACAGGGGTGGGTTGTGTTCAAATCTTTTATAGTACAAACTGTGCTGCTGCTTGGAAAAAGAAAACCATACAAAAACACCTAGTCAATGAGCCACACCATATTAAGATCCATTTGAAGAACAATAATTAGCAAGACACCAGCAGGATGTTCCAGCTTTTTACTTCATCTATGGTCAGTCACTAATTAAATATTGATCAATTTTAAAGAAACTCAATCGTATTTGTGCATCTGAACTTGTTCTGTGCTTTCAGAAGAGATAAAGCAGTTGAATTTTCAACCTCTTTACCACAGTCCTCAAATTGACATCTGTGTAAGAAAAAGCCTAAAACAAACACAAACAAACCAAAAATCACAACACCAAAACCCACAACTTTGTTACAATTTTGAAATCTAGAAACAAACTGTTTCTGTATTTGAGAATCTTTTTAGGTAAACAATTTGATACAAATTGGCTTCAGAAGATGTTTGTGAACCCATCAAACTATATGTGGTTTAGCAAGTATTGCACATGATTAAGTTAGACTATTCACTTCAACAAAAGTCAATATAAAATATCTACTGTGGCCTACAGGGTCTTACTGTAAGTAATGAACAAAATATGTTGGCCCAATTTCACCCCGGTTACAAATGAAATCAATTTAAGAAATCATTGCAATGAAGCAAAAACCAACCCCCTCCACAATGCTGAAAGAGTACATATGAAACTTCAAAATCTCTTCATGTGTATCTTGACTTGACTCAATATAAACCCCTCGTCTGCCTAACCTTCCATTGTGCAGCATCATGTCTGTGATGATACACTTTTAAATTCAATGCCTCCATGAATGCTCACTCCTTGTATTTTGATTTTCCTTTTAGTTATCAAGGAACATGATTATCTCAGAGGGAGCTATAATGAAATGTTATGCAAACTTCGTGAGGTGGATGGAGGATATGAATATCTTCATTATGCAATACTGGCCATAAGCTATCATATGTCAGTGACTACCCCATTCAAAATTATGCATCTCAAAGTAATTGGTTTGTCTTTTGGAGTGGAAGAGTGGAGTGTAGGAAATAACTTCTTTAGCAAGAGAATACACAAAACCCTCAAAGATTTAACTGAAAACAAAAAAATAACAACCTTGCTCTAAAACTGTATAAGCAGAATAGAATTTATAAATAAATAGACATTTTATTTATATTCCTCCAATAGCCTGTCTGTTACAACACTCATGAGTAATGCAGTTGCTTTAAACCATAAAACAAAGTATTTTCACATATCTACTATTAGCATATCAGTGCACTGCAGGGTAGCCACAATAAATGTAAATTAAATATATACTTTTTGGCAAGCAGGGGATATCAATGCTCCAATTTTTTTCTCTTTGCATTGTTCAAATAGGCTGTGGGAGTAAAACGAACCAAATAAAATGAGAGGGAAACCCCCAGAAGAATATGCATTACAGATTACAGAGAAAGCTTTTCCCACAAATGCTGCAGGGATATCAAAGACTACTATTGTGACAAAATACTGTCAATAAAAATAATAATAATCCCCAACAACAACAAAAAATCCAGCAACAAATCACACACAAAATAAAGGTTTTGCACTTTCAATCTTCAAACAAGTTAATGTCTATTTTCTACTTGCTAACATTGTGGTAAGATTTAATATACAGGTATCTGACCATTCAGCTACCAGTTATTAAACTGCTGACAGATTAATTCCTGCACAACTAATAATTATTCATTTGATCACACATATCAACATGTAGCAAAATTTGTTACAAAAGTCACAGCTCACATTTCTGTGCTTTCGATGTTCTAGCTGTACTGAGATAAGGCACTGACCTTTATTCTTGACTGACAATGGGAGAATACTCCACTTACAAGCTTACTACTGTGAAGCCTTGTTGTCAGTGTGAAGAATCACAAAATTGTGCTAAAAGGCAGACAGAATTCAATACCTTCCTCAACATCTGAAATGTGATCTTTCCAACAGATCATCAGTTCTTGTCATTTCCCCAAAAGTATAAACGACTCATGTTTAAGATTTCACTAAGAGGGATAAAATACTCTGCAGGTTAGGGGGAAAGGAGTGTTACAGTCCATGAACTAGTTGGTAAAAGACCTTCTTTCAGGTTTCATCTTGAAAGGACTCTACTATGCCATCTAGGATTTTCATGTAATAAAGGCAATTTATCCTTCTAATCAGACCATTTCTATTCAAAGAGACTTCAGGTGGCTGTACCATAAGAAATATTTTCCTGTGCCTCTTGAAATCAATGTGACTGTGATTGCAAATTACTCACTAATGTAAAGAATAGCAGACTTTTGCATTATGCAAGCCCATCCAGATTCTTTTGCATCCCTGTAAATGCAGCTACTTTCCTGTCTTGATTGTACTGTACACTAACAATGGGTTTCACCTAATAAGCTATTCAGGAAACTTACACAGCATGCAGGTCATCTCAACCCATTTCCTTGCTGTTACAAGTAACATGAAAAATGCTTTCAAACATCATCTGAGACAGGAACACTTTGAAACACCTTAAATTCTCATAAAATATTCACTAGAGCTATCAACAGTATCAGTCCTATTGTGGCCTCACAGTTAAGTCATGTACTACTGCTGCAGCAAGTAAAGTCTTGAAGGAAATCTCTACTCCACATAGGTAGAGTATGTTCAAAGTCCTATGCATGGAGAAGAAAAAGATGGGGGAGGGGAAAATGAAAATCACATCTAAAATTTAGAAAAAAAGCCAAACAACAAAACCAACAAAAAACCAACCACCAGCTATTTTCTTTTAGCTATTCTAGAACTACATTATAATCACCGTGAGATAAATGCTCTAACCTCCATCTGCACCATCCCAATCTTTCTCCTCCCACATCAGTGCTGAATTTGCTGGAGTAGAAGAAGGAATCAGCCAGGAAGGTTAAAAAATATTTCCAGTTAGGAGACTCGCATGTAGTTTGAAACAGTACTGACATCCCATTCATCTCAGACCTGACCACTATGGGACCTCTAAATAGCTCCTTTCTCTGTCATTTGGGAAATACCAACCACTGGAGAAACACTTTTCTCCTGGAGTCCCAGATGGCAGGCAGCCTAACAGAGCACCTAGAGAGAGGTCTTTAAAAAAAAAAAAAAAAAAAAAAAAAAAAATTAAACAAAAAATGTGGGGGGGATAAAGAAGCTGGCTTACGTGCTCCAGTTTGTCTTTCCTCCTCAGCCAGACACTGGCACTGTAGTCCTGCTGCTTGACAGTGCTGTAGAAGTTCGCACCTACTCTGGTGAGGCTTGGGGAAGGCTCCCTGGGTCTGCTCTTCAGCCTCATCTGCTCGAAGCCCTCATGGGGGGATGAGGAGAGCCAGTCATGCCTGACTTCCATCTTGACATGACAAGGCAAAGTCCAAGGGGAAAAAAAATCAAAAGAAATCAAGAAATTAAGAGGCACTAAACGAAGATGGTCCAAAAGGGAACAGGATGGGGGAAGAAAAAAGAAAGGAAATTAAAAAAACCCTTAAAACCAGAAAATGGTAAGAGAAGGGGGAGACAAGCAGAAATAAGGTAGGAGTGGAGGTAGAAAGAAAGGCTGCAGGTAGGAGAAAGCAGCGGGCTGGGAGAGATGAAGGGGCACTCGGGAAAGAAGACGCTCCAAGATGCCGCTGCTTGTTGCCCCGGCCGCCAGCAAGCTGCAGTCCAGGACCGACGCAGCGGGAAGCGGCTGCCTGCGGCTCTGCCCGGGACGGAGGCGAGGGGCGGCGCGGCCCGGGCAGCCGAGGCCGGGCGGGGCTGCCGCCTCCAGCCCGCCTGCAGGTTGGCGCAGTGGAGGGGCCGCCGCCCGCCCGGGGATGAGCGCGGCTCCTCCCCCGCCTCCCCTCCCCGCAGCCACCTTCGGGGAAGCGGCCAGCTGCGCGGGAGAGCCCTCCCCTTTCGACAGGAGCCACCGCCGACGCCCTCCTGGGGCCGCCCGTGCCCCTGGGGAAGTTGTCTCGTCTGCTCTCCCCCCGTCCCGGCGGCACCGACCCGGCCGCAGCTCGCCGAGGGCCGGGCGGCCGCTTGCCACTCCCTCTCCTGGAAGCCTTTGTCCGATCTCCCCACGGCGGAGGCTCCCGGAGCCCTCGCCCGCTGGCCTGCCCAGCCCATCCCAGGGCAGGCTGTGCTCCTCACCCCGCCCGACAGGGGATGCGGGGCTGCGGCCGCCGCGGGCACCGCGCCGGCCTCTCCCGCGGCACCTCGCCGTCACCGCGTCCCCTCCCTCCCTGGGCAGGGGCTCCCGGGGCTCTCGGGCGTAACCAGACCGAGCTGCCGACCCTTTCGCCGGGACAGCCAGGAGCGCACCTCGCCGGACCAGGAGGCGAAAGCCCGGGCTCGGGTCCGGTCCAGGTCCCAGTGCCGCCTGGAAGCCCCCGCCGCCGCAGCGGTTCCGCCAGCACCAGACCTCAGAAACCAAATCGCTCCTGTGGTCCCGAGGGACAGGCTCGCTGGGATGCCCACATTCGTAGATCCCTGGCATCTAGGATTTCTCTCATAAAATAAAAAGATCTTCTAGGGTGGTTTGTACAGTCCACTGCCATCTCTTTTAGAAGTTGATGTGTGTTGCTATATAGCTCAAACATTTCAACAGAAAAAAAGGACTTTCCTTTTTCACACTATGAAAAGCCACCTCGCTAATTGCCCACACACTCTGTAAAGCTATATTAGGCATAGAGAAGAAAACTTTCTCACACAAGAAATATTCATCAAGAAATATTTACTGGAGCTCAGAACAACATTTCATTTTCCTGGTCAATATTTGCCATCAAGCGTTTGCAATTTGTATTTCAGCTTTTTGGAAATAGGTGCCTCAATGAGTGTACGATTGATATATCAGCATCTGCAGATTTTTTTTCCCCTGCTACAAAACTACAGTGATGTAGCTATTCTGATAAAGGGATGCTGAAGTAGAGGTTGAACTAGACTTGAATCCAGTTAACTGAAAATAGCCTTTGAATGGTAAAGAAGTTCATCCAGACAGATTTCTGAGAAAATTATAGAACAGCCCTCAGCTAATCACTTGATCTATAGTGAACTCCACTTCCATCTGATCAAAAGGGAAATTTAAAATATCCCTATGATTTGACTTAAGGCGTATTACAGCAAAATATCAGCCAGAAACCAGACATAATTAATTTTTTCCTGTCAAAATAGTAAAAATAAAGGCAAAACCCACATTGTAAAACATAATTAATGATTATTAGTAATAGATAATACTCGTATCTTTGTGAAATACCGGAAAAACTGAACACTAGCAGAGGTTTGGTAGGAACATAAATTACAGCGTCTTCTTCTAAAACCTGAAAGACAATTTCAAAATCCTTATCTAAATATTACAACAAAAAAAAAAAAAAAAGAGTGTAACAAAATACTAACAACCAGAACCATCAATATTATATGCAATATTATATACTTTTAACTCACCGGTATAAAGGATTTGCAGTTTTCTTTCTAATAACTTTCTAGTCTCTTCAGTTAGGAAGTTTAGGTATTTCCAGGATTGTCAATACAACCTCAAAACACCTGAATCAAGAATGAGACCTATGTGATCCTGCTGTATGCAGGACACACTAGAAGGCACTGAGATTTAATGTATGGCACATCCCAGCTGAATCAGTTTTAAGCTCACACAGAATAACTTGATTAGAACTGAACTTTAGCTGCAGATGCCCATTTAGGAAATTTAGGAATGCTACATGCTCAGAGATGCACCTGCTCCCAAAGGACTGGAATAAATGCAAGCATTCAGTCAGAAGAAAGGAAAGGAAAACAAAAGAGCCTCTGTGTTTCTTCAAATATATCATTTCCCAACAGGTATATATATATGTGTATGTATGTATGTATAGTATTCTTAGAAAAACTGCATGTGGTGTAAATCAGGAGAGCCTGCTTTATGCTGGTTTTGCATAAGAATTTTCATATTGTTTCTATAGCAGTATATGAAGCACTTCAACCTTTTCTTTATCCTTCTAATCTTTCTTTTGATGCTTGCAAATATTCATAAAGAAAAGTTGTTAGTGTCACTCTGCAGTTGCCACCTGCTTTGCTTCCCATCCCTTAATACTATAACAGAATCAATATGCCACTGTACTTCAGTACAAGACATTGTCTCATTCCCCCATATGTACTGCGTTAAGATTTTTTTTTAATGTATATTAGCTATTTCATAGGGTTCATTTATCTTACCTTCCCTAGCTACACTACCAGCAGACCTTCTCAACTGCCAGAGGAACTTCTTTCTGCCTATCCAGGACAGACAGAAAATGGAGTCCTAAAGTTGCTTTTAGTCTCCATGCTATAAAGAGAGTTTGCTCCGCTTTCCAAACACCCTCTTTGACATGTAGGTGTGCTGCATTCCACTACTACTACTGCCAACATTATTATTATCCCAGTCCTACTCTCACTAGGAGTGAGAGAGAAAAGGCAAAAAAGAAGCCTGGATCAAGTCTGTTAAAATTATGTGAACAAGCTATGCTTGCAAAGCCTTTGTTGCTTGCTGGCTCCCAAGCAGAAAAGATATCTAGTGAGAAAAGGTAATCTAATGACTATAATTTTTTTGTGTTTTCATAAAAATTTTACTCAGGCAAATACACTAAGAATGCAATGTCAGTCCCTAGAGAATACATGGTTATTAATCTAATTTGAAGAGTAAAGAGCTGTTTGCCAGATTTTGTGTTCCAGTTTATTTCCAGGTTAGATCTATGCAAAAACCCCTCAGTTTTGTTCGAACAACCACAAGCATAACAACCAATTTAATTCAAAGATAATTCAACTCATTAGAATTCAATCAGTTCTGTAGTAGATCAGCAATTCCAATTGGCTATATAAGCTGGATTAAACTACTGTCTTTCTCTTCCATGCAATTTTCAGAATTACCCAAACACCTGCTCCTGTCAAGGCCCCTTGCTTCCATACCCAGATGACTACAGCAGCAAGGATAACTGAAATTACAAACATCACACTTACATAATTAGCAATAGATGCAAGTCATGCATATCAAAATATAATTTTACCTTACCATGGTTCAGGCTACAATTTTCTTCAATCCGCTGCCCTTCTTATCAAGAATCAGAGGAACTCCTTTAAAGCATTCTACAAAAATTTCCATTTTCTATATCAACAGGATCAGTGCTGTAGGGGGCAGAGTTAACTCAGGCCAATGCAAAGAAAATCAGGATATAAGTGGAAACATGTAGGTAGGGCTACAACAGATATACTTTTTTAAAAAGACAGCTTCTATTTCTTCCAAAAATCTTATCCAGATAAGTTTTAAAGGACCTCCTCCCTGTGCTACAGCTTTCTGAACACATTTTTTAAATGAAAGGGTTCTAGTAATTCAACATATCCACAAGAATCTTATACCTTTTATCACCAAATGTCATATACCTAAAACTATAAAAACTCTAGCAAAACTTTATTTTGGCTGCATACCAATACTTGCATGCCTGCACCTGTAATAAATTCAAAGCCTCCTTACAAAGTACTGATTTCTAATGCAGAGCTGGGCTGCACACAAGCACTGGCCCACTTTTGAGAATGTACCACACCTGACCAAAACAGCAGGCAGCAATTGCCTTGCAGGCTTCAGCTGCTGTCCAGTCAGAGAGCTGTGACTGACACCAGCTCCAGCAGCAGTGCTGGGCCTGGCAGCCAGGTGGAAAGGGAACTGTCACCTGCTTACCCAGCTCAGCTGAACTTCTTTTCTCCTCTAGGAATTGATAAAAACACTCAAATGGGGAGATCTTTTTAAGCTCCCTTTTTAACACTAGCCTGTTCCAGATAAAATTAACCATCTTTCAAACAAATTTTAGTATTACCAAAACACCAGCTCCTTCCTAGCCCCCCCAAATTCTATCAGCCTACAAAGAAAAAAAACCCATTGCAGCAGGCTGTTTCCTCTATGCTGATATGCTGGCCATGTCTCCAAGCCTATGTGCTCCTACCTCCTTGAAGCGCCTATCATTGAAACATGGGCTTGCTATAAGGAAGGACCAGAGAGGAAAACAAAAAGAATGAAAGAGGAGATTTCCACACACACACCCCCACCCCCCCCTTAGTGCAGTGTGCTACAGTGCCAAGTACAAGGTCAGAATAGTAAAACTCACTAGATGTGCAGTGGGAAAAAAGTAAGAAAAAAGCTAGACTGCTGCATGGAGATTTATAAATAATTTCTGCATTGTTGCTTTGTCAAATCCCATGCAGCACAAAATGAAATCTTTATACATTTATCTTCAGTTTTTGAACAAGAATGAAAGTATGAAATGGGAGGGTCAAACCTCAAGTTAAAGGGAAGTTTTGGAGTCAGAGGTGCTTCAGATTTCAGGTTATGAACATATTAGACAACTACCTCAAAAATAACATGGAAACATCATCTAATACTGATTAATGTTCCCACTTTAGCCCTCCCTTTCTGAATTCAACAATTAATCAAACTCTTCTGTGATTCTTGCCTGAAATAACCTCAATCTCTTCCTTTTTTGTGTGATCTTTTATTCAAAATAAATAAAACCCAGCAACAAACAAACAAACCACAACCACAAACAAACACATAACAAACATTAACACATGGAACAACCACCTGTTAGTCTTGAGACAACTCTTGTCTCTCAGATTTAGTTGAAATAAGCCATGTCCCAGAACATATTAGTCTGGGATTGACAGACAAATAGTATAATTACATAAACTTTGTTTCCTTTAGAAAACAAATAAAAAATACCTGAGACATCAACTAATCCATCTTCCATTTGAAATAATATGTTATTCTGTAATTGTCATCAAAACATTCACTTCACCTAGAAGTCCAGGCCCAGAATGTTTCTCCTGTGGACTCCCTTCCATCTTCATGTAACCTAAGAGGGTGCTAAACTGGTCCCTTGGGTCTGTTGTGTGCTGCATGGATACCACCATGAACGGGGATGCTCTCATTTTCACTGGGGATTGTGAAATATATATATAATAATGTATGATATCTTCCATCTCAAATCAAATTCTGCCTTCGCTTTTTCTGCTCTCCTTCATCCCTTCCCCCACACCCATCCATACATTGACAAAGAACATTTTCAGTTCTGGGCCTCAATAATCCTGTGCAGACAAATTTCATCCTGCACCTTAAAATAATATTCATTAGTGGCACATACTAATTGGGCCAAATTCTGTACTCTATTCCACCTCTATGTCCCACTGGAGTCATTAAACAAAAATAATTGTATCATGAACCTGTAACCAGGGGGTAAAATTTGGCTTACATTTTTAAAAAATAAATATGCAGCAAGTAATAGGTGTCCATTTACCCTGAGAATGAGACCCTTTACATTTGTGTAAAGGGTCCTGGCTTTTTTTTTCTGTTTACTGGGCAGGTTCACATCTATCTCAGCTTGGGTTCTTCATGCAGAATTTATCTGGTTGGTGCAGCTAAGAGCAATAAGCAGACTGCTGACAAGATCTGAGCTCTTGAGGTGTCTTGCTCTGAAGTAAGTTGTTAAAACTGTTCCAGAGAAGTGGAAGTCAGCAGACAAAAAACACTGTAAGGGACAATGTTTTTAACAGTTGTTCAGGGATAGAGGAATGTTGTTTCCCTTTTTTTAACACATACATAAATTCTGGTTGATAACAAGGGATATATTCTCTACATCTGCACAATTTGAGGTGTAGGGAGAGACAGGAGAGAAAATTGAACAACCTTTCATGAATCATAGAATCATTAAGGTTGGAAAAGATCTGTTAAGGTAATTGAATCAAACCTTTAACACTTTGTTCACCGATTAGCTATATCCCCAAGTGTCACATCCACACACCTTTTGAATACTTCCAGTTATGGTGATTCTGCCACTTCCCTGAGCAGCCTGTTCCAATGCCTGAATGCTACTATATAAACAAACAAACAAACAAATGTAAAGAAAATGTAAAGATACAAAATGTAAAGAAAATAAATTCAGTTGGGGGTGGGGAAAGTAAAACAAAGAGAAGGAAACATTAGTGAATATTCTTTTGTGGACAGATTGGTAGGCCAGTGTAAGGAACAGGCTCTAAGATTAGCACTCCAAAACCTCCCATAAGCATGTACTCACACAGCTTAATACGGTGCAAAGAAAGAAGTGTATCTCAAAAAGAACAAAATAGCACAAAGATTTTTTTCTTCTTTTTTTTTTTAATAGCAGATTACCTCTGTAGTGTATGTTTGTACTTACCAAAATTTTCAGCACAAAAAGTATTAAAACAGGAATTATCCAAAGCAATCTTATATATAAGACATGTTCTATCTACAAAATATTTTTCCACCATACAAAAGAGCATACTTGCAAATAATCCAAACTTTTTAAACACAGAAAATTATTTTTAATTAAAATTAAAATTCTGTGTTACTATAACTTAATATATTACATTTTTTATTAATTATTTTATTTTTATTAATCAATATATTCTGCTTAATTTTTGAAGATACTACTCTTAACTTAAGAAAATTACCTAAATTATAACTGCCTTTTGGAAATTAGCTCAGAACTTTCTAAATAATGTCAAACTACAAGCTACAGTATCATAAGCTTTCACACAACATATTTTCTAACCGCAATAAAATTTAGAAGAAAAAGTGATTAATCTGTATTTGTGCCATCCTGTCTACCATAGATACAGTTGATTTAAACATTTTTCACTGAAGTGTTTACAAGCATTTGGATGGTGGCTTCCAGTGAAATACAGTTGAAAGGGTCATTATTTGCTGAAGTATTTTTCACTATGAGAAAGCAAAAAGTTATGTCACAAAGGACATTTTTTTCCCCACAAGAGTTATATTGTGTTGCATCAGACATCAGACCTCTCTGTGTGACATGAGAGATGTTCATTGGTGTGACAGCACCTAAGACCCATGAGGCAATATGGCACGTATTCTTTAAATACAAGCATATCTTTGC
This sequence comes from Cyanistes caeruleus, assembly GCF_971803275.1. Classification (NCBI taxonomy): domain Eukaryota; kingdom Metazoa; phylum Chordata; class Aves; order Passeriformes; family Paridae; genus Cyanistes; species Cyanistes caeruleus. The sequence continues at coordinate 81,965,505 of NC_141702.1, read as the reverse complement.
ACCATGGCCCAACTGATCTAACAGCATTTGGAGTAGTTGTGTTTGAATCAGATCAGCTACATTCAGAAGAGCAGAGTGGGAGGACAATGTTCTCACATTGAAGAAGGAGAAGAAGATCAGACTTTGAAGAGGGACAGAGGGTAGCAGCCTGGATTTAGAGTGGCTTGAGTTACAGAGAATCATGTCCTTTCAAATAAGTGTATTTTATATAAAGGTTGACTGACCCAGATTACATACAAGATTAACATTTCAGGACAAGTTTTCCAAAAGTTAGTATTAATCAGTGCCTAGCATACATTATGGCTCAAGTACAATATAAAAAATATTGCAGACACTGTCTCATTCGCATTTGCTGTGACAGAGATCTTGGGATTCTTTGTGCAAGGTTTTGCATAGATATAAGTGATACTTGCCTCTTGAGCTTCCTATCTGAATGAACAAGACATAGATCAGAGACAGAAAGGAAGCAGTTATTCCATTTTAGCAGATAAAACTTGAGATACAAAGAAGACTTGCCAAAAGTTATTAAGTAGCCTGTAAAAGACCTAAAGATTGAGATAAGTACTCCTGGAATTCATTCCACTCTTTAGCCAGAAAATGCACCATGGTTTTGTGTTAATGACTACACACTACACAGGAAATTTCAACCCAGTAATTACTGCAGTAAAGGATTTCACTATGTTTCTCTACTAGGGCTTTACCAGCAGTAAAGTACTGGCAAGGGTGGTTAAAATAGTCTAGATGTGCTGTGAAATATGTGTAGCTTCAACTGAACTTAGGAAATTCATTATGTGATGTAGACAGCTGCATTACAAACTACAGATTACTTTACAACCCTGACGCTATTTCACAAAGTAACAGAGTGAAGGAGAATAAGGTACTGAAAACCAAAAATACAATATATGTCAGCTGTTATTTGAAGGAGGTGGAAATGAACAGCTGCTAACAGGAAAAAATGCACTTGTAATAAGATGGTGATAAAAAGCAAGCAATGCGTACTAGTTTGTGAATTGTAACAATACAGGGCAAAAATAAAAATTTTCAGGAAAGTGCATCTACCTTGACAGCAAAAATGAAGCAGATTCCTAGCACAAAAAGATTTACGGCTAGAGAGCTAGAGGGGTTTTCTACCAAAATAAATTAATTCAAAGGAGGAAAGAAATGCAAATATTAAAGTTATTTCAAGTTATTGCAAGTCAGGGTTAGGTTTTTCATTGGTGTAGATCCCCTCATCTGTCTCAGTTTTGTTTCTGAATTATATTAGGGGACATGAGTCAAGGCTGCCAATATTCTGTCTCTGATAAACTGTTTTTCACCCCAAGAAGCAGTAGTTGGTTTGAAGATTGAAACATGTATGTGTATAGTGTCTCATGTTTCAGAAAAATGGGGAAGAATGAATGATGTAGTCTTTTTCTCTGCCCTAAAACTATTTTTCTTCCTCATACGTATATTTCTGCTACATTTGACATATTCAAAATGGAGACATGCAGGCCAGAAAAGCTGTTGGTTCATACTTAATTTTACCCTTTTGAATATGCACTGATTGTGCAGTTGTATTAATGTGACCGAAGTGGCACTGCCTGAATCATTAATGACTATGATTCAGAAAGGACTGAATGTGTCTGAGATCCTTGGGATATAGGATAGTCTTACTTTTTATGAACTTCTGGGATCAGAAGAACATAAATAGAGACATTATGTTTGCCTTTAGAGCAACAGCTTCAAAGAAACAGCCTCAGCTCATCCTCACTTAGCTGTATCCTTACTTGGTGGTTATACTGGAAAACAAAAGCTGAATGAGGGAGCATGGATATTATCTCTGCAAGCAAGGCTTCCTCCATTGTATCATATGGTTAGGCCCTTGTATGCAGAGCCAGGCAGAATTGCTATAGCTCCAACCTATCACAGCCACATGTAAGACATGTGAGACATGCTCCTGCTGAATTTTGTTGACTTCTGATACAAAATGTGTTTCATTCTAATAAAATCCACAGGAAATGTATTCTAAAGGAAGAGTTATTTTTCCACTCTCCATGGCTTGAACCAAATCTTCTTGAAACAAAATATTAAAACTCCTGTAAAGTCAGAAAACTGGCAAAGGAGGAACCGCAGTCATCACAGGTTGTGTACTCTACTCTAGAAAGGAAAAAGATCCAAATTTCTTTAGGGGACTGAAAATTAAAAATAATTAGAACTTTTTTCAAAGTGGAGTTTTGATCATCCGCAAAGCCTAGAAATTACTGTAAATGTTCAAGCTATTGAATGTTGAAGTATGTATTACCCTTTACTGAAAGTTGTTGTGGTGCATATGATCCCTTTTTATACTGCACAAGCAGGATTCATATAATCCCGAGATGCGTCACTGAGAGTTTTTTTATGCAGAAAACATTTGCAATTGTGATAGTCCTGAGAAAGAGGTAAAAAAGATTGATGCAGTGTAAGGTATCTTAGTATTTAGTAGGTATACTGGGTTATTGCTGTTTGTTTTCCAGTCAATTTGCAGCACTCTACTTCTCTTTTATAAAGTATTTAATTACCCTTATGTAATGAAAGAAGCTGAAAAACCTGAAGCAGTTACATAAATGCTTAAACCCATCAACCAAATTTATCAGGTGTTCTAGAATTTACAAATTCAAATTCTTGAAACGTTATAAGAAATCAAAGTAAGGCCACTTTAGGGATTTTTTTTTAAGAGCTTTAATATGCTCCATGCTTTGGAAGAGAAGTGGAATTTACAAGGGGTTGATTTTGTACCAGGAACATGCTTCCTCCTTTCTTGTAAAAATCCATTCACAACTGACCATGTTGTACTTCAAATTCTGACAGTTTTATCATTATGTACTTCTTAGAGCTCACATGAAATTCTAAGAAACTATAAAGGTAAAGAATACCTGAATTTCACATACCAAGCAGAGTTTTCACAGGCTTCTTCTATTTGTATTTCTTCTGCAGGGTTGGGAACCAGAAGTCGAAAATATTCTCTCTTCTGTAAACCTCTGTCTTAACAGCAAGGTATAAAAGCCAGAACAGTTCATTCAAAAGGAAAAGGAGGTTTAGAAATGGAATATTATCTCTGATAATGGAAACTGCAAAGCGGGAGTCAATTAGGACTGGCTTTCTAGGAATTAAGGCAGTCATGGGGTTTTCACCAGGAGACAAGAGTTTGCTTTTAGAGAAGACTCAGGCTTGTCTTTCTGCAATACTATTTTGAGGCTATCCCATAAATGCTACATCCCCACAATCAAATTATTCGTCAAACATAAGTTCCTTCTGTTGGTTCATGGCTACTTCTTCAAGAGCTTTCCCTGTAACTCTACATTTAGGAAAATGTGGTACTGCCTGGCTAGCACCGTACCAACATCAATAAACTAATCTCAGTATTATATAGAAACATAGAATATCTTGAGTTGGAAGGGACCCATGAGGCTCACCAAATCCAATTCCCCACTCCTTGCAGGACTACCTAAAAGTAAATAGTATGGCTAAGTGTCATCCAACTGCACCTTGAACTTTGGCAGGCTTGGTGTTGTTACTACTTCCCTGGGAAGCCGGGTGATTCACTCTCACAGGGTGGGTGAGACATTTTCTTAATGTCTAATCTGAATTTACCCTGATGACCCTTCATTCCATTTCTTTGTGTCCTAATGCTGGTCACCAGACAGAGGAGATCAACACTTCCTCCTTTGTTGCCTGCCTTGAGGATGTGTCTTATCTAAAGTGAGCATGAAGTCCTTATCCAGCCTGTCAATGACAGTGGAGCTCCAGTCTAAGCATGGCAAACAAAGAGGATGGACTAACGTGAAGAGGATTGAGCAACATTACGGAACCTAGTAGCTGGATTCTGAGCAAAATAGACTTAAGAGTGAACAGAGAGGCTGGGGAAAACAGTTTAGCATTTAGCTGTGTGCCTGCAATGTAACAATCTCCCTAAGTGCATTGTCTTTATTCAAACTGTAATTAAACTTTTTCAGTCTGCTGTAAGGGATTTGCAATTCAGGATGAGAATATCATTACATACATTTGATTTTGAAATATCCTTCAATGCTCTTCTGTCGTGGTGGGGTTCTGGGACCTCTTTCCTGGTTCAGCTGGGTTGAGTGTGGTAGAATAAATCAGGACAGGTATGATGGAGTGTCCAAAGATAGATTTTAATGTTCACAGTGACTGCATGGTCTGAGGGGCTGCTTCCCACCCGGGAATGTGGCAAACTTCACAATGTGTAGGGGTATCTCAGAACAGGTATCCAATCACAACTGCAGGACAGGGACTTTGCCCTTATAAGTCTAAGGTAGGATGACTCCATCAGCATCCCACCAGCATCCCGCATCCCAGGGTCTCAGGTTTATTCCTCCATGCCAGGAACCTGGTCCAAGGTATAATCTATCCCAGATAATTCGGTTCCCACACTCTTCTAATACACTTTAGTGGTATCATCTCAAAAGAAAGAACTAAATTGAAAGTTTTATATTTACTTTTCTCTACTAGTAATGTAAACGAAACCTTAATATTTATGAATATGTTAAGGGAATCCCTTTTGAACAATTCTTTACAGAATATTTTTTCAAAAATTAAATTATTAATAATAATGAATATGTCTTCCAAGTCTAAAAAAGCAGTAAACCTATATAAATTTTCTTGTAATAAAAGCTGTAAAGCATTTCAGAATGGAGACAAGAAAAGCATGATAAAAACATTAAAATTATCCTTTGAACCCTAAACACTAACCACCTGACATACTACTTACGAGCAAAGAGCCAGTCACTGTGAGCTGATATTCCTCCAGTGTTCTTCACAAACATATCTTTTAAATAACTGAAATAAGTGTCTGGGAAAGACATCTGATGTAGCTCATCTGAAAGAGCAGTGGGATGTGCCTCCAGACATTTTCACAAACAAAAGAAGAAATACTGGTGTGGGTAGGGCTTGGTAGAGATGATGCTTATATTCAGGGTAAAATAACCCAGGTACCAGTTAAAAAGTGAGGAAAATCTGGAGCATCCACCATTACCTTCAGGCCAGATTAGGCAGAAACACTAAAACCTAATGCATAACTACTCAACCAGAATTGCAGAACGCAGGCTTCTTGCCTGTTGAACAGCTGCTCTACCAAGCCCTCTTATTTAGAGCTATCATTCACTATGCACTTTTGAAACTTAAATATTAAACTTTAAAAATTAATTTAAAAAAAAAGTAAAGGCTTGTCCTTAGTCCCCAGGTACACTACAGGGTCCACTGTATCTCATACAAGCATATCCTATAGTTGTGTTCTGTCATGTCGGTTACTCAGCCTAAGGAGGTTATCATCAAATAGCTGGTTGACCCATGGTAATTTGGAAGACCATTACTGGCATTCAAAATATTCAGTTAAAAAAGAAAAACCTAGCAAAGAATCCAGGGCATAATATTTTCTGCAAACAAGTGAGAATTTTGCATGGTACATATTTGGCAGAGTGGAGTAGCCTAGATTCATAGAAGAAACCCTGAAAATGCTACCCAGTTGCACCTCAAGGTTTTAGACAAACAGAAAGCAGATACAAAAGATTAATTTTGCCAACAATTTTAGCATTTGGGGATATATCCTGTTTCATCCTCTTTAAATTATTGAATTTGTCAATAATGTTATACAAGGGTTTTTTTCCTGAAGTCCTTACAGACTTCAGTTGCTTGTTTTAGTGCTAGACCACTGATAGCAGCTCCTGAGGTGATTTGTGGTTTCCCAGACCACCTGTTTTAGGAGTGAGGAACAATGCTGTTACTTTTGTAATTCATGGATTGGCTTATCATTAGGGCTTGGAAATCAGCTGCAATATTTGTGGCTGCAGTACATAACTATAGCTTCTGCAGTTTTGTATAGTGGGATAAGAACAGCTAATAGCTTGTTACAGAGCTTGCCTTACGAGCTGAAACATATGCCAGTCTCCTGCTTGGCATTACTGGACATTTGGTATCAGAGAGGAAAAACAACACACGGAAAAACAAACAGAAAGAGCATGAAAATAGAAAAGAAACCAGGCAGAAAAGCTTGGAAGTTAGGATATTGATAACAAACTGCTGTCTGGAACAGCAATAAGTTCATTATTTTCCGTGTTTCCATATTGTACAGTTCATTCTGTACAACAGGGAAGGCAAGGCAAGGGAAGGAGAAAGAGAGGAAAGAAGGGAAGGCAAGAAAGCAGGAATTTGCTGGACTCTTCTGTATTTCTAGACATATGCAAAGAACAGAGTGGATTAATCAATAGCCCAGAAGATAGGAGCAGTCAGTGTGCTATATGCCTGTCTCTCATGTATAGCAAAATAGGCCTATATTCTGTAGGTCTGTCTACCTATTCCCAGTGAGAAACACTGATATGGATGGGCTCACAACTATGCATGGACTAAGAATTCTCCTTGAACTCCTGGCATGACTCCTGTACTTTGGAGCAACATTCTACCTTGTGTCCACTTGGCCTCCCACAGAGGAGAAGGACAAAGAAAAAAAGGGGAAAAAAAAGGAAAAGAAAAAAGATAGAAAGAAAAGCAGCAGCAGCACATTTTTTAGGCCGCAGGGCTTTTCTTCCTGCAAAAGGAAAGCAAATGGCCTTTTATCTCCACTGCTGCCTGTGGCACTTTTCCTCTCTGTGAATCCCATTAATTTTAACACACTGGTCTTACAGGATGCATCCAAGTTACTGTCTCATTTTTGGTGCCTTTTGGTGACCTGAAGACTCATAAGAGGAAGTAGGACATAGCTTCACAGGAAAAAAGAAGGCAAAAGCTCAAAGTAAGTGAGAATTTTCTATAGAAATAATAGATTGTTGACAATATTGCAAATTAAAGCAACACCATCCCCTTCCTCTCTTCATTCATTTTCATTCAGTTTACAATCACAAAGGAGAAAGGTTTTTCTGCAGAAGTCGAGCTCCTGTTCACTTCTTAAATAGTCAGAGCTTGTAACGCTCTAAGTGATCATTGCTGTACTAAAGTAAATTAAATCTCTATTAACAAATTTAAAATGTAATTTGTAAGCAAAATGGAATAAAGTGGAGATGTGTCCTTGAAGTTTTCTTCAGTGAATTTGTGTTAGAAATCTTCTTCTTTTCATGCTTAAGAAATTCCACAAAAATGACAATGTAGGTGCTTTATAACTAGTATTGATGATCAATGACTAATATTCACACTACACTGTATTTCAAGAAATGGCCATGTAGTTTTAAAATGCAAAAAATTCCATGTTAGTTGGAATAACTAAGTTCTAAGCAAGCACTTTTTCTGGGTCAACTCTTGGTTCATGATATAAAAATGAAAATTACATTTTCAGCAAGTCAAAGCAGTTGAGATTTCAACTCCAAATTTTCTTAACCTTATTTCACTGAGATTGCACAGGACTATAAATTATGCTGGGTGGAAAAAAAATGGGAGAAAATCATGCAATCTTACTTTGCATCAAACACCAGACTTTTTCTTTTTTTTTTTTTTCATTTTTGATTAACAGTATTCTCTCCCAGTTCACAAGGTAAAGACTTCCTATACAGAATGGAGCATTATTCTATTTTTATGGAGATCGGTACAAACAAGTATTTACTATCTGTTTGTATTGTCTTCAAGGTCTTTGAAGATACGATTTTTGAATGTCAAATATTTTTGTATCATCAAAAAGTATCATATGCAATAAAAAAGAAATATTCGTTGCTTAAACTGAAGGTAGTTTAACATTTTATGAATTATTTTGCATTCTGCTAACCACATCTCATAATTTTCTGAAAGAATATGCCTTATTTTCTTTTAACCACTGGGCAGCATCCTGATTTAATCCATACAATTCTAAAGACAGATACAAAAACATAAAATCTGTCTCCCCCAAGATTAATCAACAGGGAATATACAAAGTTAACTCTCCCTTTTTTTTTTCTTCCTGATATTTTCCAAAGAATAGTGGTTTCCAGGGAACTATCAAAACTGCAATTGTTCCATCACCTCTTATGATGGGCAAATTATAAATCTAACTCAAAATGATATTTCTAAGTCCACAAAAAAACCAAAACATTTCTCCCACGTAACACAAGTTGTGCTGAAGAAGTGATAGAACCAGGGATTGCTGACATGTCCATAGCCTCCACATTATCATTGTCCCATGTGTTTCTGGTCATGAGTCACTGAAAAGTTTATGTTCCTTATGTTCCCCCCTCCATCACCATCACAGCATGCATTTCGTAATGGTAGTTACTATTGCATGGGCAGCAGTTTTAGTTCCCCAGTCAAAAAAACCAAACAACCCAACCCATAACTGAAGTGATTGTGAAAAAGTAAATTGCAAAGGTGATTCTAGTTTTTCCAGTTCTATATGGGACTAGGTAAAGCTCAATTTCCAGCTAGATGAAACAATATTAATAAGCTACATTCAAGTGCAACACTGAGTATTACCAGCCTCATAAACATGGTGGAATTAAAAGGACAAGGAATGTCTTACTGAAATTTCTTTCATGCATAGTACACCATATCTCAATAGATTTTATGCGTTTTTCCTGACGGATGAAAAAAATGGTAGCAAAATATTCACTGAAGAGGTATACTAGTTAATTTAGGATGCTGACAGCACTGAGATTCTTTAGCAATTTATTTACTGGTTTGCACATTACCACCAGTTTGTAATAAACATAATTTCATTGCTGACTTGTGAGACTTAAGAGAAATTAACAACATAAAAGGAGAAGAAAATTGAATTCTTATGACACGATATAATTACTTGCACATATTATTAATGCTCCACTTTAGTAAACTGATTCTTTATAAATTCTTGTATATTAGAAATTATGCTCAGAGTATTTTTCATGTACCTCTGGAGCTAGATACTAGACATTTTATCCTTTCTCATGAATGATTATTATGATACTTTATAAAAACTTGCTCAAAAAGCATATTGGTTTCTCCAAGTCCATAGAAATGCTACATTAGAAAGGTAATTAGAATTAGAAAGATAATTCTACTGTATTTTTGCTAAGTTCTCCCTGGCTGGTTTTGCATACCTGAGACCACAGTATCTACATAAATTGCTGAAAAGCAACCATTACAGATGCTTCAAAAAACTCAGTTTTATTGCCTATGGGTTTCTGTGACACTCAGAAACACCACAAGTACTGATGCTCATTCTTAGATTCACAGAGAAAAAAGGGAACTCTATCATTTTTTTCCACTTGGACAGGTCTTATAAAAAATGCTGAACTGAGCCATTTAACTATGCATTTTGTGATAGCCTGCTTTCTTAAAGTCCTTTGCCTGCTAGACAAAATAAACATATAAATATCTTTCACAGTAAAATTAACCCATTGTTTCCCTTGACCAAGAGGAAAGAGCATGTTTCAAAAGATGCAAAATCAGATTTTCTGAAAATGAAACCAACAACAGTGAGGTGAAGAGTTTTTGTCAGTGAAAACCTTTTTCTCGCTTATTTTCTGGTTGTTATGTATTCAAATGCTTCTACATTTTTGCTACAGGAAAGCAAATTTGTTTACAACTGAATAAAAATTACAGGGCATTGTTTTTTTTTTCTGACATTGCTGTTCTGATTGTTATTGTTGAGCACATGAATGCAAAACAAATAAACAAACCACCCCCAGAATGTAGCATTCTGCAGCTGCAGGATAATGTCCAGGGAGGCTACAGTTACCAGTGACTGGCATGGGACTCAACGAGACGGGCTTCCTTGCTTGGTTAATCTCAAGAAACCATTTATTCAACACAGGGACAAACTCAGCTTAAATGCAAAGACAGAGAGCACTGAACAGAGGCAGGGTGGTGGGTTTTGTGGGATAGAACCAGGGTGGAGTTTAAGGTCTGTGACCTTAAATTCTTTATGTTCTTATAGGAACATAGCAAGGGAGAAACCACAAGGGCACAAACCAATCAGAATACCGTGGGCTGCCACCCCACGAGGGTCCAGGGTGGGGAAACTCTTCCCAGGATCTCAGGACCTATCTCGAGGCACAGGGATGGAATTTACCCTTCCCAGGCTTTAAAGCCACGCCTCTCACTTTAACAATGCTTATCTGAAACTTAATCATTTTCTCCCTGGGCGGAGGCACCTCACACCAGAATATCAATGCAACATGCCAGTTTCCTCACTACTTCTGTCCTGTATGGTCAATTACAGCAGTGCTCCTGTTCCGAGGCTCATCCTTGTTTATAAAACATCTCAGTACATATTATAATGTTATCTTCAATTTTCCAAAGACTTATGGTATTTCCATCACTAGTGAAGCCTTAGGGCATTATAACAAGCTAGAAACAAGGCTGTTAAGAACTGTAGTTGTACAAGACAGTACTAAATGAATGCCCTAAATTGCACTCTTTACTAAGAACAGCCCAACTTTTCCAGCTGCTGGCTGCAAAACCAGACAACACAACGGAAGACACAGGCCACTGCAATGAGAAAAACACTGCCTTTTATCATGAAAAGCAAGCAAGCTGTGGAATACAAAAGCATCAGCAACAGAATGACACCTATGTTTCAGCAATAGTGTGAAATACATTTTTAAAAGCATTTCAAAATTTTATGCAGAGAGGTAGAGTATAGAATTGTTATCTGATAGTGCTGGGTTTTCTCCTTGGTTTTTCTCCAATGAGTGGCAGCCACAACATTGGCAGTCTTGCTCATCACATTGGTTAGGACAGAAGGGTCTTTCAGCACCTCAAACCTGCATTTAAACTATAGAAATTAATGAACACCAAGGTTCGGGTTATGGATGCTAAATCTGAACCAGAGTGCCTGTAGTTATTACAGGCCACATAGCTCTCAGGCCTGACTGAGAGCTAGCGTGAGAAATTCATGGGAGGATTTCAAAACAATCCTCAGGGACACAAAACAGCCTTGCAGGTGCTGTTTGTCTGTCCCTTGTTTTCCTTGCAAGAGAAAGTCAGAGGGTGGTGACCCCCACTGACCAATGATAGTGATGTAGCACTTTGTTAACCAATAAGAGTTTCCTTTCTGTACTTTCCACGTATCTGTCTATAAGACAGGCCTAAAGCAATAAACTAAGGAATTCTCGTGTTGTGACTCCCTTGAGAGTCCAGTGTCGTTCTTTCTAGCCGTTCTCAATCGGAACGACATCGGGTCCTTCAATTTACCTCCCCTTGCTTCTATTTAATCTATGTTTAGTAATTTAGTAGTCTTTCCGAAGTCTACAGAGATACAAGTTCCTTATCATACTGGATAAAGTCATTGTGGGAAATGGAAAAATAGGAACTTCCACAGATACTGAAGGGTTTTATTTGCAGCCTTGGAAAGAGCTTGAGTTAATGTAATAATAAAGGTACACAGAGATTAAGAAGAAAAATTATAAACTTATGTTCCTATAGTTGTAAGTAAGAAACTATATTGAGTAAGACAGTGAAGGGTTTTAAGCTGTAATAGTATAATTTATAGAATAGGCTAATGATTTAGAAGTTATAATAGAATGTATGAGTGTACATGACCTAGCTGTCTATTGGATGAATGTGGCAAAACTTAGCAAAGGAAATTGGTTATAAAGTAGAAACAAACTCTGTTTCAACTATCTATTGGACCAAAATGTTATATACTGCTGTGCAAAGAAGAAACTCATTACGACCTTTGAGCTATGGCTGACTTGTTGCTTCTCTCCAAATCTCACACCTTTGAGACTGATATCTTATCTGACTTATTTGGGCAATAAATCATCTTAATAGCATGGTGGTACCATCCCTCATTATTTACAGCCTGATCTTAAAAACGAGATTCACTTAATAAATTATAAAAAGAATTTAATATAAGCAAAAGACAATTAGGAGACAAAATAAATAAAGCAAAGGGTTAAAACGGCCGGGTGCCCTGGTGGGTTGCCAGGAACACCCCTGGTATTTCGGGAACACTCTTTTTATCCCCCCTGCTGTGAAGGTTTAATGCATATTCAAAGCGTCCCCTCCCTGGTTCCGCCTTCTTAAATCATGCTTTTGTACAATTTTTATTTTCTGCTGGTCAGCATTTATTTTTGCTGCTCATCATTATTCTTGCTGATGAGCATTATTTTGGAGTTTGGTTTCCTTTCTTTTGCACATGGTCACTTGTTGATAAGAGTCCGGGCCCCTCATCCTTCCCCTGAGGGCAGCTGGTCTTCATATCTTCCGCTGATAACAGTTTGGGTTCTGTTGTTCTCCTGATAACAACTTGGGCCCCACTGTCCTTGCCCTCTGGGGTTTCCTTGCCTTGTACCTAGGAAATTCTTTTAAACTTAAGACTTGTTAGCAAGAAAAAAAAGTACATACATAGCTAAAAAGTATTTAATATATAATATTCATCTGCGAAAGCCAATATCACAATAAAAATTTATAACACTGACAAGTCATAACAGAGTAAATTCAGAAGAAAATTCCAAGCTTCTGTTAATACCAGTGCCAGCAGCCACCTCAATCTAGTAATGCCACACAGAGCAAAAAGATAGATAATAGAATTTGACTGGGGATTACATGGGAAGTTTCTTGCTGATTCTATGGACAATGCTAATTTGTTAAATTCTGTAATGGGCTGGATTTTGCATTTATGCAAGACAATCTCTACATCTTCTCTCTACACAAAGCAAATAAGGAGCTTAGTAATTCTCAGGTCTATTAATTGCTTATTCTGTACTGCAGATACCATCAGTGCATAGGTGCAGAAACCATTCAAGATTATTCTCTGCCTCTCTACAATCTATTTTGTCAAATAAGGTCAGGAAAACGAACAGGCTTCATAGCTGAGAGGCATTTGGGCACTTGGAAAAAGCTGTGCAAGTTTCCTGGGTAGTTCTTTGTCCTTGTGTAGCCAAACAAATTTTTACCACATTTGTTAAAATACAGACTTTGGGATTGCCACTATAATTAGTTAAATAAATAAAAACACTTCTTTCAAAATTCACTGTGGGGGGTTAGGTGTTCTTTTTTTTGTTTGTTTTTTGGGGTTTTTTTTTTTGTTCTGGCCTGCCCATGAAATTTTTACTCATTAGTTTCGGGGACAACCTAACTGTGGGTACTTACTGGGTGCTTGACAAAAGGCAAAGAGTGGGTGGGCCCAGGGGGGGAAAGGGGGCAGGAAAAAGGAGGGTGGGGACAGTTTGGTGGGCTTTTCTTCAGTTTCGGAGAAAGACATTTTTAGGCATGGAGCTGTTGCGGTGGAGAGAAGGGAATTTCGCCATCACCCAGACGGAGCTGCTGCTTCTTCTCCTTCTTCCCTCTTTGTTGGTGGCCTCGCACCCCCTATCCTTCCGGGACGTGTGGCAGTGCCAGGCACCGCCGCGGAGCTGCTGATACACCTCATCCACCGGCCCAGGATCTCAGCTCATTCCTGCTGTTCCAGCCGACTGTTCCTCAGAGCCCTGCAGGAGCACTGGGACTGCCCGCCCGAGGGGGTTTGTGAAAACAAAGCCTCTCCTCCATCCCGTCTCGGCCAAGAAGGCTGTCCCGGGGTCCCCATTTCTGTTTTCTTGTTAATGCTGTAGTTATTGTTGTTTGTTTGCCTGGTTATACTGGTAAAGAACTGTTATTCCTATCCCCACATCTCTGCCTGAGAGCCCCTTGATTTCAAAATTATAATAACTCGGAGGGAGGGGGTCTACATTCTTTCATTCCAAGGGAGGCTCCTGCCCTCCCTAGCAGACACCTGTCTTCTAGAACCGAGACATTCACTTAGGAAACATATAAAACAACACAAATAACAAAAATAGTTGTTGTTGCTACTCTGAACTGCTTTATGATCCTAGGGTCAGGAGAAATATCTTGAAAGAATTTATATTAATCATAACAACCAATGTGAGTTCCTACAGATTGATGCTATTTAAAGTTAATACTAAAATTACTCTCAGAAATAAAGGCAAAAACACGTTACATCAGTTTTTACCTATAGTATTGTTGTGAATTCATGTTGTAAATATTGGCTTTTCACAATTATTCTGATAAATATATTATATGCTTTCACTATATTCTTTTCTCTCTTAGCAAGTTATAGGCTTAGATAGGAATTCTGAACGGTAAAGATATGTTTCATCTGGACAAGGCAAGATAACTCCAACAGGCAAGACAATGGGAGGATCAAGCTGTGGAAAACAGGCTGTTATCAGCAGCAGGAAATGGAGAGCAAACTGTTACCAAAAAGCTGGTACCAGGACGTTGGCAAGGGGGAAAGATATGAAGCCCATCTGCTTTCTGAGGAAGGATGAGGGGCCCAGACTCTTATCAACAAGTGACCATCTGCAGCAGAAAGGAAACCAAAAACTCCAAAATAATGCTGACCAGCTAGAATAATGATGACCAGCAAAAAAATATGCTGACCAGCAGAAAATAAAACTGTAAAAAGCATGATCCAAGAAGGCAGAACCAGGGAGGGGACATGCTTGAATATGCATTAACCTCTCACAGCAAGGATGGGATAAAAAGGGTATTCCCGAGATACCAGGGGTGCTCTTGGCAGCACGCCAAGGCACCTGGCTGTATCTCTTTGCTTTACTTTATGTCTCTTACTGCCTTTATTAAACATTTTTAAAATTTTACAGGAGTGAACTTCGTTTTTCACAGTATAATGCCAGTACTTTGACATGGATGCAGAAATAAATGCATCATTATTTAAGCTGCACTGACTATGCTCCTATCATAAATAAAACTCTTACAGAGTACTTTTACTATATTTTTCCTTGCCTAGAACTGATTAAATATTCTCCATCATGATTAAAAATGTATGTAATAGATTTTGATTGTTTACCCAATATATTCTAAGCATGCAGAAGAATGAGTAGAACTATTCTGACTAAACAGAATCTGGTCCACTATGACAAAAAGATATATTTTATCAATGTATTTCCCTCTCTTTTATATGGGGAACAATCTGAATTTGCTTTGTATATCCTTCTGAAACGACCACCAGTGGTACTGTACAGAAGGAGATACTGGACTTACAAAACCTTTGCTCCTTAATGGTCTATTGGCATTAATTGCATTTACAGTCTGTTTCACTTCTTATCAGTAGCAAGTCCCTTCCTAGCAATAACTTCTGAATATGTGTTAAACTGGGATGTGATAACACAAATGGAATGTCAACTGGAGCAAACCCAAATATTACAGTTTATTTCAAAGACCAAAGTTGTCAGGGACAGAGAAGGCATTTTAATCTGAGAAGTCACCTCAGCAGTAGTATCTAATCCTCAAAAGAGATCTATTCAATATTGCAGCTGCAAATTTGAGCATGGCCAGAAGGCCAAAAAGAAGAAAAGAAGTATATTTCTGCAGCTCTTTCCAAAAAAAGTAATTAAAAGTGCGTGTTCTCTTCTTCTCATTGCTCTTAGAAAGTACAAGGAAAATCAAAATGTAAAAGGGTGCTGCAGTGAGTGTAGAAGCAGACATAAATTTGAAAGCAGTTTCGAAAAACAGACAGCAAGTAGAAAGCTGAAAATTAAGATTCTCTTATCACTACATTAGGACATGCTCAAAATATATCATGCATATTGGCTTATTGTTTTTTGACTACGTTCAGGTACAGAATCAGAGTAATATCTGATATATTGTATCATGAGACCACTTCCCCACTGGAGGTCTTGAGGCTTTCTTGTTTTCCAGGTTGTTGTCTAAAATTTCTTTTATTTCCATCCAGTAGCAGTCCTGTTGCATTTTACTTTTACACAAGTTATCAAGAGAAAACTAGAAAGAGGCTATAAAAGATAACATATGTATGAACTTGCTCTTATTACACACTGGAAGGCAGTTCTGAAAAATCACATACCGGTGTACCATTTTCATTGATAATTCTTTCCTTGAATTTATCTTTTAGTTAAAAAAAAAAAAGTGTGAAACTTGTATGTGTGTATATGGGTATGTAAATGGAATATAAGATCTTGTTAATGAGAAAGAAGAGAAAGACATACAACAATAGTGGAATTTAGGTGAGGCAGTTTAGTTCTATATTCATGGGTTTTTTCCCCAAGAATTTAGGAGTTGGACAAACATTCATAAGCAAACTATCAGTTTGTTATTACAGTAAATAGAAATTTGCTATCATATGGCCTGTAGCAAATGAATGTAGAATGTAGAAATGTGCATGTGGTGACGCCTTTTTGAATAGCAGAACATAATTTCTATCCTTTTGAGTTTTGTTTTGATTTTGTGTGGTTGGAGTTTTTTTAACAGACTTGCACCAAATACTTTAAAATACTGAAATAAAATTTCATCTCCCACGCATTGAGTATGTGAGCAGAAATGGACAATTTTTTGATATTACTTTCATATGGAGTTTAGATGTAAAAAATGATTAGCCATTTGTAGTGTGTACTTTGGGATCTGATTTTGAACAGTTGTACACCCACATGAGAATTTGTCATTATTTCATGTTAGTCATACTCCATTAAATAATATTTTCATGGCAGAGAATGTCCCACGAGAAGAACAATTAAATGGCAATGGGATAAATGATTTTCCATGGACTCAAATAACTGAACAAATACCTAGAGGAAACAGAAAACTGGATTTGCCAAAAGAGTGACTTAAAAACACTGTTGTTGCTGTTTCCAGATGAAGAGAAGGAAGAGGGGTCAGTTTGGACTGAGATCAAGAGTCAAAAGAGGGATGCTTAGGATCAAATAACCTGTTAGATGCAAATAAATTTCAGTGTCCTTTTGCTCTCCTCAACTACTTTCTCACCTAGAACATATCAAGATCATGATGTCAAGAAAAGGATTAAGGGATTTTACAGATAATCAGAATTTGAATCAACAAGTGAAAGAAGTTAGCAGAGTTCAAACTGGAAAAATTATGCCATATTCATTAGTGAGACAGTGAGGGTGGATATCATGGAAGATGATGAATTTTTCATCACCTTCAGTTAGGATTAATGTCCTTCTAAAAGATTCACTCAAATCAGGATTTTGCAAGTCAGATGTAGCAATGACTTTCAAGAATTCAATATTAATATTATCTAAGAGGTCAAACAGACATTTTAAATATTTCTCTGACTTTGAATTCTATGAATATTATTAATATATTTAGCAGAAAAATCTAACACATGTAACACGATATATATCAATGAGTAAAACATTAAATCAACTTCTGCCATAAATAAAACCATTTTTTTTTTTTTTATACTTGTGCCTAAAAAGAAAACAAAATAAATTTAATAATTATATTGGATAATTGTAATTAATGTTGTAAAATAGATATATGCTAAAATCTCTATACAAGTAATAATTGCAGTAAACATAGTTTAGTGGTTATAAAAAAAGTGTCTGTCTGATAAGCTTGTTGAATCACCTGTTTTAGAATATATGTAGAGAACAGCAGAGGTAATTGTAAATGGTAATTGTAAATTAATTTATCAAATTATATCAGTTCAAGCTATCTTCTCACTTGAAAATGCTGAGGGACATGTGAATTCTTCAGATGATGCAAATCACAAAAGCTACCTGCTGAGGTGTAAGGATCCTTAAAAAACACTTTGGATCAAGCTTCAGGAAAAAGCAGCACATATATTACATTCTCCATCTGCAGGATGTGATCAAAATGGGTCTCTCAAAAAAAAAAGCTTCAACCTCTAAGTGCTTTCACTGTGGTCACAGCTGGAAGCTGGGCTGTGGTTTCATAGGCCAAGCTTTTACACTTTTTGCTGATAACTATTAGAAGTATGTGGAGTGCTGACAGATTCTTTTCAGGCACTGACCTAGATTTAGCCTGATTCAGTTCAAAGGCCTTTTCATAGGAGAAATGCCCCTCCATTTATTCTGTCTAATTTATGCAACTTTTGTACTCTAGAAGACTCTACAGCTTGTAGTATGCAAAGACAATTTCAAGCATCAAGGAAGTACACTAAATATGAGCATAACCCTGTTTTATCTTCTCTTTGTCTGATGGCAATGAAGATTATTCTGTAGCATTGTAAAATCATTATATGTGAACTGTTCCCAAAAGAGAGGCATCTATCAAAACTTCAATCTCATTATGGATTGGAGAGCTTTTATCTCCAAGTTCAAGTTCAGGAGTATGACTTTGACCTTCTCAGAGCACCTTTAAATTCACAGAAATTGGTGTCTTTGTTGTGGGCACCTACTCATGGATATAAGCAGAGCAGCTTACAGAAATTTTCTACTGTATTCATCATAGGCTTAGATTTCACTTTTCCACTCCTTAGAAAATTCTTTTTCACATAAAGAGAAGCTGGGCATTTACCACTTCTCTCATCTAAATAATTTTCTTTTTAAAGTTCACCTATCCTAAAATATCCATATTACATTCCAATGAGTACCTTTCTACCTAAATCTTTCCAACCTTACAAAAAAAATCAAAAAATCCCAAACCTGTGTTTTTCTTACTAAAATAGCTGTGCTTACCTTCAGCTGACCTCAAAGACAGGAAGATGACACTGGTTACTGCCATTCAGTACATTCTGCTCTTTTCAAAGTTTTTAATACCTGTAATAAAACCTATATTTTATTATGTTAATGTTTTAACCCTCCAGAGTTCCCGTTCCTTGTATTCTGCTTGTCACACTACCAATTTGCATATTTTCTTTAAATCTTTTTTAATCCTGTCCTTTCTAGATATAAGTAATGTAAACAGCATCTACATCTTCAACCAATTTAAGATTAATGCAATACATTCTGACTTCTCAGATTATCACCAATGGCAAAAATAAACCATGAAAAATTAGGGCAGAGTAATTATTGATGTTTAATTTGTAAATATGCAACTGAAATGCTAAATCTAGTTGTCTTTGGTTTTCTTTTGTGGTCAATAGTGAGTAAGAAGACACTTAAATGTACCTAAAGGTGGCTTCTCCTTCAATTTTCTTACTGAAAGCTGACTATGTAGGGAGCCTAAAAATTATATTTGACTGACCAAATGCAGATATGAAGAGCTGTTCTGGTCACTTGAGGCTTCTTTTCAAGGTCAGTGGGAAAAATAGGGAGTAAATCTTCTTTAAACTGCATGTCTCTAATAGGTCTAATGAATCACTTTCTGCTTCTCCTGTTGACCTTAAAAAGGAGACTCAAATTACTTTCTTAAGTGCATATGCCTTCAGCTTATGTTGTAAATGCCAGAAGTTGGTGAGATCAATTCCACACAAACCTCCTAATTTAGATTATTAAATTTAGGTAGCAACTTCGTGCATAGCTCCAGGCTATCCAGTAATTAAACTTTCTTTTCAAGTACTGAAAAGCGTACTATTTTGTTACCTCCCAGCTCATGTTTAGTTTTCAGGCATCAAAAAGAATTTAGCAGATACATTCGACCCCCAAACTTTCCCCCCCTTCTCCTTCCAGGCCTGTAGTTCCCATCCCATATCCACTTCAGACAGACATCCAGATTAATGTAGTAAGTCTTTAAATTGAAATGTAATGTGGGCAAAGCCAGCTCCTCTTGTGAGGCCCCTATGACCCCAACTCTCAGCAGGATCATTTGTTCCTTCTGAACAGTTGGCTCTGGGATACTGGACAAATTTTTGGATGCAACAGGAAAATTCTAGTTCATAAAAGGTGTGTAACTATTGCAATTATACATTGCTTTGCCTGGAAACAAGGGAGATCCTTGGAGACATTCGGCTGAAATGGCTGCCAGAGAGTTTTCACAGTAATTTATGAAACTGGATGATCGATCCCCCAGACACTGGTGTTGTTGAACAAAATAGGACCAGAAGCAGAGAGGTTTCTGACCTGGACATTAGGAGAGAATGTGTCATCCTTTCCTCATAGAGCTCTGTCTCAGCTCAGAATCTCTAAATTTTGTGTTGAATCTCCTTCCAGTTCATAGCTGGGACATCAGCAAACTGAACAAAATGAAATCAAAGTTTGAATAAATGCAAACTACATATTTTTCTTATACACTTGTAATAATATACTTCTAACTTTTTAGCAGAATTTTTACAAATAAGAGGCCACTGTTTATCAATACAACTTAAAGTGGCTCCTGTTTGGCAATAATTGTTATCAAACTCTTCAATGATTTTTATTTTTTTTTATTTTTTAAACTATTTAGAATGCTCTACAAATCATGAGAATATTTTATTGTTAATAGAACTGCCTCTTCAAAAACAAGACTGTACTTAAAATATACACATACGATGGTGGGAAATTCTAAAACAGTTTGTGAATGCAGTGATAAATTGCAGCTGTTGCTTTGGGCCACATCTTTTAAAGAGATAGTAGGGTTGCTTCTGCAGGAATATAAGCAGCTCAGGAAAAGCCTTTTTCACAACATAGAAAGATACCATGTACCTTAAGCAGCTGAAAGACTTGAGGACTTAATTTGGGGAAGGACAGCAGAGATGTACTATAGAAATACAGGGAATTATCAGTGACTATGGACTATCCAGTAGAAACATGGAGGAAAATGGTTAAAGAGAGAGCAGATAATACGCTGGGATGGTGGATTAACAGGCAGAGTCTGCACTGGGGCTAGAGGATTTGTATGTATATTTGTGTACATATATGACTATTTTTTCTTAAGTTTTCTACAGAATATAATTTTCTTTTACTAGTCTTGTCAACAGTTTTTAGAACCATTCAACAACATGAATATACCCTACTGTGTGTGAAAAATAAGTAGTACCTATATTCAGTCATATTTATCACACAAGTTAAATATCACATCACATCACCAGTCTCCATTTTAATTACTAGCCGTACTGAAAGATGCTGGCCTGATTTACAGGCAGTACAGCAAATGTAAGATTACAGAGACTTGATAATGAGCTGTAAGCACCTATGAAAATGAGGCCAACTTTATACTTGGGTATTGCACAACCCAGGGCTAATGAAGCAGCCACAGTGCTGAACATCTCCTGTATAAAACATTCATAATGAAAAGTACATACTGCAGTGTGGAGGCTGGTACTTTGAGAGTCTGTTGGTTTTCTTAGCCACCTACTTTTCCTTGAGCTTTGCAATATCAATGAGCACAGAAGGTTGCAAAAGACAATGACTTTGACTTTTGCTGACTGTAAGCATGAAACTGTTTTATTTTATACAGTCTTTATCAATGTATTTTAATACCAAAATATTGGCACAATTTGCTAAAACAAAAATCACCACAATAGGAAATATTCTAAATACAGAAAAAATAAACCTAAATTTTAAACAAAATGTCTGACAAGAAAGCTAGTTCTTTCTAGGTTTTAAGGTTTTTATTTTGATTTTTAATGCTGAAAAAATTTTCATCTATCTTTTACAAATTTCATAACTTCATGTGTCATAATGAAGTCCGTTCTGCTTACTTCTGAAGCCAGGATGTGGCATATATTGTGAACCTTGCTAACCTTCTGTTTCATCCTGCTTAAGTTCCTGAAGGGATTGCACAGCTTCAGCACAACTTTCTCTTCGCATTTTCAAAACTAACATCTTAGAAGAGGTACTGAAAAAAAACTTTGACCAACTTTCAGCCCTACTGTAAAATGCCTGAATTCTGAAATTTGTGAAGCTTAGGCTATACTCTGGCTAAATTTGTCCCACTGTTCCTGTAGAAACAAAGGTGTTTGTAGCAAACCTGTTAGATGCTATTCAGAGCCTATAGTTCTGGTTTAGTGTTTGAAAGTCTTATTGCCCATGAAATGCTTGTTGAGTTATATTGAAGAATTACAATTTTAGAGTAAAAATTCCCAAATATTCTGTACATGTATTCTGTATATAATCTGTATATATAAATATAGCATTATATATAAGTATAGTGTGTGTGTGTATGTATATATATATATATGTATAATATATAGTAAATATAGTATTTGAGGGACAAGAATATTTTTTGCAAAATCTAATGCATTGCTGCTTTCAAGTTCCTTGAGAAGTGTAGCAAGGGATTGAAAAACATGGTTGCAGTCCATGCACGCCCAGGAGAACTTAGTGCTTAGAAATGATTAGAGGCTATTCTTGTGATGTAATGACCTCCCTGAAACTGGCCAGGAATGTATTAACAACTGCACCTCCTCCTCACTAAATTCAAACCATTACAAAGCACTGATAGATTAAAGTGTTAGAAAGTAATTAAACCATAATTGCACAATGAAAAATAAATATTAGAATGGTGAAGAAAAGAATAAACTTACCAGAATATTAATGTTTTGGTTTTTGAATACAATACAGCAATGTAATCCACTGGACTACAGCATCTTTTCTGGCAGCAATGGGAATTTACAGAAGAATTAACAGTTTTGTTGTTCAATACTGCCAATTAAAATATGAGATGTACATTTTTTAAAAAAAGTCTAAAACCACAGAGGCTTGTAGTTTGGATAAAACTAATCTCTATCACTCATATCGACATCTTTACATGATGCAGCATTTTACGTAAATCAGGCTGTATTTATATCCTCAAAAAAGCCAAAAATTAGACAGGACTTCGAGACTAATTAATTGTAACAAAGAACCTGATACTGTAAAGACTTGAGCACAATTCACAGAAGCCTGAGAAGAGGCATTTTATCTGCATCCAGCTTCTAAAATATAGAAGCATGGTATCATCTAAATTGTGATTCCTTTGCAGCATCTGAGCTGCCTGCACTAGTGGGAGGTGTCCCTGCCCATGTCAGGGGGTTTGCAAATAGATGATATTTAAGGTCCCTTCCAAAAAAAGTCATTCTGTAATTGTATGATTCTATGATCTGTAGAAAAATATGCCTAGAATCTCTCTGTTTTAAAAAATTATCAAGACTTTTGTTTCTTTCCTGATGAAAGCTTGGTATTCTGATTAAAGTGCTGGTAGAATCCAACATTTGCCCTTCACCAAAAATGACCCAATTGCATTAGGTATTTTTAAACTGAAGATTACCTGAATAGAAAAGATCAGGCTGAAATGTTTTAATTGCATTAATTACTTTAAGTAATTCATTAAAATGTCAAAACACTGAGAAATTATGCTCTCCATAGTTCATGTATATATGATCTTGTTTGCTTTAATGTTTATTTTTTATCACTCATAATAATTTTACTCAGAAAAGTTGCTTCTCTGTCTATGTAAGGAGAACAATGAAAAATTTGTTGTTTCAGGCCATGTCAAATGTGAAAAACTTGTGCAAAGATCTGAAAGCATATTTTTAAATTTTTTTAAATTTAACTTTTAATTTTTTATGGAAATAAAAATCTCTTAAATAAATCTCTGAGAAAACATGGACTATGTGATAATGTAATCTCTCACTCTCCTTTATATTTTCCAGTATTCATAGAGAATGGGTTTTAATTGATTGTTCGGTGCTCCAATAATTATCTCAGACAGAACTAGAGTTTGCTTGTGTTTTAGTTGAAGCTTTAAAGGACAAAAGGAAAAAAAATTATCTTGATTTCCTTGTCTTACAAAAAAAGTAAGACATAAAAATATGCTAAGTAAATTGAAAGCCAGTAGAAGGTTTTGAAGTGCAGTGCAAACTTGGATACAAAAGCCAGCAGACACTGAAGGATTGTAAGCATTTGACATTTCCAATCAAAATATGACATGATTATACAATACATAAATATATTTCTGAGAAATATTTTTCAAAAATCATCATTAGCCTAGTAGATGAAAGCATCAGAATATTCAATGACTGGAAGGTAAAACTGGATAACATTAAGCACAAAATTAATTCTTTTCAATAGGCAAAATAAGTAATGGTTGGAGCTTCTTTAGAATTCATGGTTTAGGGTTCACATTCAAGATATATTATGTAGAAATTTATATGTTAAATGTGGAGCCATTGAAATGCAGAAGAGAAAGGAAAAACAATTGTGAAGACATGCAAAGTGAAGCTAAATCAGAAGTCTGAGAGAAAAAGTTCAAAATATTTACCCCATGAGTTTTCCACAGAACTTAGAAAATATGGTTAGGACTTAAGGAATTTCTTCACTGTCTTCAAAGGAGATTACAATTCTGTATATGGGAGATAATGGGAAGGACCAAGAAAAAGCTAAAGAAGAAAGCAGAAAAATGCCAAGCTCACAGCTGTGGTATTTCATTGCAAATCAATGATTAATTCCTAATGATACAACTTGAAGATGCAAAGATGTGATTGAGACTTTCAGTTTCCTAAACTTGCACACTTGCATTCAGCAAAAATAAAGGATAATTATTTATTGAGCATATTTTCAGAAAAACCAACATCAATTTTAGATACTTTGCACCAAGAATTTAACTTGTGTTGCTCAGTCTTTAAAGATTCCTGTCAAAGCATAATATTATTGTCCAGAAACAAGCCCACAGCTAACCAAAACCATATCTACAGAAGTCAAATCCTACCAGCTAAAAAAAATTAATCTGAGAAGTCTTTGATTTTCCCTTGTTTTATGAGCCCTAGTACAACAATCTTGATTTTAAGAAATTAAGGCTTTATTATATCCTTTCCATAGTAGTAAGCTGTATTTCCACAGTTATGTATATAAACATAAATACTAATATATGAGCACATATAAACCATTCATATTTAATGAATTGTAAGACTGAACACATTACTTTTGTGTTTTAAGGTTTTTGCTTTCATTTTTACTAAAAGTGTAAATCCTAAAATTATTTTCATGTGAAAATTCTTGGCATAACTTGAAAGAGCGATAAACTGTTTCATATCAGCATTTCCAATTTTTTTAAAATCAGAAGTCTGCAAATGAAAGTAGTGAAATTCCTACCTCTCACTTTTCTAACTCTCCTCCAAAGTCAGACTAAAGACTGACCCATCTTTACGTGTGAGTCATACTTTAAGCAGTTCTCTGACTCCCCAGTGGATCTTTCCATGCTTTTAGAGACGATGGGCAATGCAAGACAGGGATTTATTTCACCACAGAATGATGAGGAACAAAATGACTGCAGAAATTTATGAACTTATGTGAAGAGAGATAGCACTGTTGGGAACAGTGCCACCAGATATGTGATAAAATGCATAGTCTGGATAGGTTTGGGTTTTTTAAAATTAAATACTGCACAAACATGAACATATATAATGTAAATTCTTGCATTCGTAATATATAGTAATAAATAGATGTGAAATAAGTAAAAAGCTCAGCACACCTAAATTTACTTTAATAATTCATCCACGTTAATGAAATCCTAAAAATTTCACATCATCAGTTAACTACAGAGGGAGAAGAATTTTTATTGCAAAAAAGGTAACCAATGAAGAAACTTCTCGTAGAACTAGAGTGTCAGATGATGCTATGCATGTAACTTTTATCTCTAAAAGCAGAAAAGACTCTTACTTTGCAATTACAGAAGGATGGAACAAGAAGTATCTAGATTTATCTAGTATCTAGAGTATCTAGTCAAAAATAGGTGATTTTTTTGCAATATATGATCTTTAATTCATACAGGTAGTACCTATTTGATGATGAAAAAACACAGTAACTAGTGTAAATAATGTTAGAATAAAATTTCATTCAATTTATAGCTAAGTCAATACATCAATATTACTAGTGTGATTCTAGACAATTATAAGCAAGTCTAAGCCTCTCAGATCACACGGATCTGTTATCTGTTAAAAATACTTTTATTACACAGGAAAAGATTGTGTTATAGAGCTTTGCTCTGTAAAGCAAAATGATCCTTTGGTTGGATTCCAAACTGTCTGCTGGAAAACTGGAAAGCTACTGCCAGGGGATCTGGACTATTTAGTTACATATACGTGAGATAAAGAAAAGAAAAAAAGTAAGGATTATGAGTTAAATAGAAAGAATTTACCACCTATGAATGGACAGTGCCTAATATGAATTTAATTCTCAGAGCTGAGTACTAAGGGAGATAAAAGGAAATAAATGAACAGCTTAAAAGCCAATGACAACAAAACACTAAGTTTTAACTTGGAGATTAATCAGGCTACCTTAAACATGTGGAAGATTCACTGATCTTGTGCATTCATGTTACTGCTGTCTCTAATACATGGAAAAATTATTTTGATTATGATGATTTTGACCTCTCTGTGAGAACAGTCTTGCGCATTAAATAACTTATCATTCAGTAGTACTGTTACTAGTACCCTGAATGTACTGATAACCATCAGCAGTTCAGGGCTTAGAAAAGTCAATCTGAGCATTGAAAGGACAGCATTGCAGTTTTGCTCAGAAAAAAAGACTGAGCAAAGCTTGCAAAAGGATTACTTACTTCCAACAAACATTAACTAACTTCTCATTTCAATCATCTAGAATGGGCCTTTTGATATTAGAAAGCTCTTAGAGGATAATGAAGATTAATAAAAGTTACAGCACACTGTTATAGTTTCCTGCCAATTCAATGAAGTCCTGTCAGAATTCTTCTGGGATAATATTGATCACATACAAAGAATTTTTTGACCTGCCAAAGCAAGCTGTAAAACTTTTTTCAGAAGAAATCTGAAAATCACTAATGCTATTGAAATTACATCTATTATAAAAATTTGACTTACCAATAAAATTGAATTACATTTAACATTATAATTTAAAAATAATAGTAATTCATAATAATGAATTACATATTTTAACATTATTTACACTAGTTACTGTGGTTTTTCATTATCAAATAGTAGCCAATATCTTTGGTAAAAACTGTAACCTCAGATAAATGAAGATGAGAAATAAGAGTGACCAAATAAAACATGTACTCAGAAAGAAGAATTTTCCTTTCCTATGTGCTATTTTACAGAATAGCAGGCATTGAAGATTTCAGGTGGAGTGCAGTAACATGGATACTTACTCCTCAAAGCAAAAATAAATTAAAATTGCAAAATTATATTACAGTTTCATAAAAGGTTTCACAACAGCTCCGGAAAGTTGCCTCTTAATGTTCACACTAGTTATTACTCAGCAGCACGCAAAATTGTGCTTTGGTATTTAAAAAGGAAATGAGTAAGTAAAATCCCTTGTATTAAACAGCTTACCAAAAGGTAGTGGTGCAACTGTGATTACAAAAACAGTGCAATTGTTTCTTCTGGCCATAAAAAATGTATTGAAGTCTATATAATTTCACAATGATTGATTGGGGTGCCCTCTGTATAATATATAATATTATATAAATATGTAAATACAGAAAGATTATCCTCTCTGAAAGAGAATATACCAAAAGAAGCATTTTGAATTTAACAGGTATTGTCATCTATGTGTAGAACTCTAAGTATTTTGACATGTGCAAAATGAAATGGTAAAGAGAGTTAAATAAATTCTTAAGCAATAGAAAAGTTAAATAAAACTGTGAATGACTGTGACTTCAGTCATAAATTGTAAATAATATTTTAGCTACCTTCCAATAATTCCTTCTGGCATATATGGCACCTTTATTCATGAGTTGTATTCTCAGGTTCTAAGTATGTGGAAGAATTTATTTGTGCACAAAATTAAATCTGGAAAGTTGATTTTAAAGGCCAGCAACAAACACATTCAAAGTAATTTAAAAATTAAAGTTAACTTCCAAGCAGTGTTTTTTAAATCATAAAGAGAATAAGATGTTGCTTTAGAATGTCTCATAACTAAGGTAGGCATTAATTTGGTTGACATTAACATGAAGACACTTTTGTATATTCTGTTTCATAAAACAATGAAAGCCAAAAGAAACTCCAACAGACCCAAGGCATTCACAGTTGTGTAAAACTGATTTGAAAAGAGAATATAGACCATTTCCTCTGGCATCTTACCAGATACAATTTTTATCCTAGCACTGCATGGATTATGGGATGGATCTGCATGGATCTAGGCAGTGGCTCAATATATGTTACAGATTCAGAGATCCTCCCCTCTGCTTACAATATGTATTCACAAGTTGCAGTAGAAAAAAATAACAGCAGTGTAAGAACAGGAATAACTGCTGCCATTGGCAAAGTTTTCTATGGCGTATCAGACAGCTGCTCATTAAGAATTTTTTTGCTTCTTTGGTGGCTTAGCACTTAGGAAAAAAAAGTGGAAAACATCCACGGAAGTGACTCCTCTGAGAGAGGCTACACTGAGTTTCTTCTCTGCTTGAGACAAGGCCAATATCTGGCCATTTCTGAGTATTGACAGCATTTTTCACCACTGAAAAGTGAGATCACCTTTGTGAATACCACCTTTTACACCTAAGCCCGGAGCTTCTGACTCTCTTTGTTTCTGGCCTTGAGAGGTTTCGAGCTCTGGTGCGGCTGGCCCGCTCCCCCGCCCGGCCTGTGTGGCCTGTGGGGAGAAGAGGCCGGGCCGAACTCCAGCAGCTCCGGGGCGGGAGACAGAGACTGAGGGGCTTTCCCCAGCGCCAGGCTGGGCTGGGCTCTGCTGTGGCCCCTGGGCTGGGGCGGGACACGGCTGCCGACATCTCTCCCCACAAAGGCCTGGAGGCACAGACGCCTCCAGGCAGAAAAGCAGTTGGAAAACTATCCACTGCCTTCCAGCGCTGCCAAACTGAACTCTGACACCCTGAATACCTGGCCGGGGCTTGGGCCAGATTTTAACCCTCTCACTACCCAGATGAAACCTGCAGATTTAATCCACTCTCCAGAGAGAGGAAAGCGAGAGCAATCAACATATAGAGACAACATGAACCATCAAAGTCAATGAGAGAGAAGAGTCAAGCCTCAGATGGAAGGAGAATGAGGAGATGCTTTAATAAACTGAAATATTCTTTTAGTAGAGCCATGGAAATAGACAATAATGTAATGAAAAATTCCAATAATTCATGGAAGAGTGCTGGGGGGAATGAACTGTTAAAACTGTAAATCTGAGAAAAAGTATCCATTGATGAAGCTGAGCAGATGTTGGAGTAGCTGTGATCCCATGAGATGCCTGAACAGAGAGAGAAGTGAGAGTTGATAAAGACCCTTTACCCCAGGGAGAAAAGGATCATCTCTGTTCCCAGAGATGATCACAGAGACAGATGAAGAAAATCTTTGCCTTTGAATAACTCATCCTTAAAATAATACCCCTTGAGTTCATAGCCCATGAACACACCTCAGAGTGGTGTGAAAATGGGAGGAAAACACGATAGTAGAGTTATTTCCAGGCACCTGCAAGACATACAAATGAAAAGCCACAGTAAAACTGTTTTTCTTGTGGAGAACTCTCTAAAGAGAAAACTCCTCTCCTGTAAAGACTGACTATTGTATAATTAGCACTGCTTTAAAATCCCAGGTTTTGTCTCAGTGTTGTCAGTTGGGAAAGGAAAAAGTTAGATAGGTTGGGGAGAAAAGGTTTCTGGAAGTTTTATTCTGGTTCCTTATTCTTGTAGATCTGTTAATAAACTTTCTTTATTCTTTTTAAGTTTTAAGCCTATTTTGCCCTTCTCCTAATCCATATCTCACAACAAGAAATGAATAAGTACCTTAGTGATTCTAGCTAGAGCTAAAACCACCACATTATTTAGTGCATTAGCCAGGAAACGCAAATTAGCAAAACTAAACTACTATAGTTTCCTTGTCTCAATTACAACTGCTTGCTCTCTTCTTCCTGTCTTCAATTACGTATATCCCATTTTCACATTTGCTCTTGTGTCCTGTAAATTCATTGGCATTGTGAAATCACTCAGCACACACTGGGCCTATTTAAATTCACAATTCTTGAGCCATGAGTTTGGCTCAAGAGTGTACTTTTGAAATAAATCCCTTCTTCATGCTCTGTGTATCATGAGTTGGCTCACATCACAGAACAGGTGTATTATGTACAAGAGAATTCCTGTGTGAAACTGAACTGAAAGATGTCCTCCAATGCATCCCCAGCACTGGTCATTGCATCATCTGCATCAACTGCTTCTCCTACACACCCGCTCCTGTTGGATTGTACTTCTTGCTAATACCTGCAGCTGCATGCAACCAGCAACAAGCCAAATGTTATCTCTTCCTTGCCAAAACAATCCATTTCCTTCAATTTTGATGTGTCTTTGGACACATAGCTGAATTCTTTTTGTAGTAAAAGAATGTGATGAAGAATACAGCCTCTCGACACAGGAGTTGGAGACAAGGCTGCTTGGGAGTATATTGTGAGATAGCAACAGATCTGTCATCCACTTTAGTGTGATAAATGCATATGAGGAGCAAAACATGCAATATGTGCATTGTACCACTCATAGGGCGGGAAGGCTGAATCCCATTATTACCTGGGAATATTTCCATATGTCTGTCCTCACCTCATACACAATTTAGTTCACCTTCCTTTCACATTTTAATAATAGTCCTCAAAATGAACTAGTAGTAATAAAATTGAGGTGGTGATCTCCTATGGTGACCAAACAAAGTATGGTGTCTATGCTTATTCCCAATGCTAATTTTGAAGAAGGGTGGAAGATAGGGGTCCTTCACAATTGTGATTTACATGTTGAAATAAAGAGAATGAAGTGACCGTATGTTTTGTGATTCTGACTGAAGAGATTGTCATCAAGTCATATATCTGTCCAGCCAGATGACTAGTCTGAACCTCTTCTGTTATACCGGTAATTTCCTGGGGTGAATAGCATTTCTTTAAGATTACAACAAGCTTGGAATTTCACCATTATTTCTGAGGGTGGTGTGTTTACACTGAGTCATCCATTCTGATGCTCTCACCTTTCTCGGAAGTTCCTTTTAGTAGAAGTTTTATTTTCTTTTCATTTGCTTGAAGACTCAGATGAGGCTTTGAACTAGTTTCAAGGATGTTAGCAAATGCTGCAGGGTCAGCTGGAGTGATTGGAGGTTGGCTCTGGGGAGCAGCAGAGCTATCCTAGTGGTGGAGATCTCCAGGCTGAATCAGAGAACTCTGACTTGAGCTCATCTGCAGCTTCAAAGTTTGATGCTTAAAGACTCATGTCTACCCCTACTCTTTTAGTGGCCTTAGCTTGGGTTTCAGGTACTCCATGAAGAAAGATCATACTGAGAGTAGGCCCTTGCACTGGGATACCATCAGCATCAATGTGCAGCTGTGCCTGATCTCATACATCACCTATAGCTTGAATTCCATAGACAAAGTTAAACTTGTAAGAAAGAAAGCCATCAGAGTATATATCAGGTACATCTGGTTAGTACTGAGACCAAATGAGGCCAATAGCTACTTACAGCTAGCTATCAACCCTTTCACTTCAACCACTTAAAGCCCAAGATACCTTTTTTAATTATCATTAAAAAAAAACCACCAGAGCTACCTCCATCTTACTGCTCCTAAACAGGCTGCTTTCCCTCTATCCCAGTTCTCCTGTGGATTAAACTCTCATCTTCCTGCAGCCATCTGCAACTTTTTTTTGCAGATTGACTCACCTGCCTCCTTTAAACCTGATTCAATCCCATGGGCACACCTTGCTGTGACCTTTTACAGCTAGCTTCCACTTTGCTCTCAGCTTGATTAAATTTCCCTGGTTTTCCTCCTTCTGTGCTCCTATTTGCACATCTCTCTTATACAATCTATTTGGCCTTGTCCTCTCTTTACCTTTGTTTCTCTTCAGTTCTCTTCCTCCTGCCTTCTATTTACATTCTTTCAAAAGGAATAGGGCTATCCTTCCTGTGCTCCAAATATTCTTCTTTTTTCCTTCTAATACATCCCTTTTTCTGTCCTCTTTTGCAAAGCCTTACTATAATAGATTTTTCTCACAGTGACCTTTTGTTTTCAAACGTGTTAGTCTGAAAATTGCTTAGCACTGAAACCTCAAGGATGTATGCAATGGTAAAATGAAAAGAATCAAACCTGAGTCCTTGACCCCTGGCTGAGCTCAATGTTCAGTTGTTCCTTCTCCCCCAGGCTTTGCCTGGATGGTTCAGACCAGTTTTCTCCAAAGCACCCTCACTTCATCTGCAGATGATTCACATTAGGGATTACACTGAAAAAGAGTGATCATAAGACTGCAACACTGTCAGCTCTCTCCACCCTGTACAATTCTTCACTATCATACTTAACAACCAAAGAACCCTAGGGCCTGTCATAAACAACATCAGTGCCAGGTGATAAGAACATTTTTGTGGAAGGTAGAACATTCCTCACATTAATTCAAGCATTTTGAACATAAAAGTAATTGTGTTGTAGGTCTACCAGATACCATGTAAGCCATGTGGTAAATAGCTGCCCTGCTGTAGAAGGAACCAGCAGCTGCACACAAATTAGCTTTAGGGACAAAGTTATTATTCTGAATTTTTGGATTTCACTATATAGGCATTTTTTATTATTGTTTTTATTATTTGTTCCCCTATGGAATGAGCTCAGCTCATATGATTCACAGTGCTTTACAGACATAATCTAATCCACCATGATGATACCTTCTCCATTGTCACACTTATGGCTCCTCAAAGCTACAACTGATCTCAAGACAAACATTTCATTCTTTCATTCAACACTTCTTCTGTCAAGTTAGTCCATACTACGTTCATGCTTGAACATACACGCATAGCCTATGGTGAAAGAAGTGCTGAATTTTCGAGGAGCCAAATTTCTATTGAGGCTTTCTTCTGCAACTGAAAGCATTAATGACTGCATGCTGCTGTTTCCTATCTGTGCCCACAATATGCCTCTCTCCTTTTCCAAGAGAGTGGATCTTAGAGCCAAGAGTCATAGTCTTGATCCACTGAGTATTGTAGGACTTCCCAGTTTATTACAAACTGGATGCCAGGTTGTATTCTGATAGCTTACTCATTGACAAGGTGGCAAATAAATCTTTAGAGGTTATGTCAAGTATTAATGGAAAAGGAGAGACCAAGTGGAATTATGTTGCTGGTGTCCTATTGAGCAGCCCTGGTTTATATGATCATAATTACATGAGGGCAAAAAATGTCATCTCATTTCTACCAAAATCAGTGAAAGCCTGTCTGTCCATTAGTAGAGAACATGTGGTGATCATAGTTTGAATGGGAAAGTATTTTTTTAGAGCAGTTGATACAGATGGAAAAAATAGGCAAGCGTTTTTGCATAGACTTTTCTTCAGGTAAGAAAACAGAAACAGAAGCAAAACACTTCAAACAGTTTATGAAAATTGGTATCAGTTTCATCATATTCATCAGTCTGGAAAAAAAAGAGATAGGATTTAGTAGTTGTAGGATAGGATGATATGTTAGCAAAGGGAGAAGGAGAGAAGTTCAGTAGCTCCTTTGAGAATACAGAAAAAGAAGTAATTATCTCCTATGGAGCAAAGAGGTAGGAGTGATGTTTGGCACAAGGGAAATTCTAAAGTCTTGATCTCATTATATGATTTTTATTTTTTTGTGGATTAAAGCTATGAGCTTCAGTTCTCAGGCTTGTCTTTTAATGATACTTTGAAAGCTTTCCTTGAAGTTTCAAGATGTAATGATTGTTTTGTGAATGTTCTGCTAATGGTAACAGAGCTCTTCCAGCAGCTGTATTTACACATCTTGCTTGAAGATTCCTGTTATGTGCAAGTTACACATCCAAGATGTATGTATGTTGAATATCCTGCTGGATAAGTGATAGGTGGAGTTTATTGCACATTCAAAGGATGACAAATAATATACAAAGAAATAAAGAAATATAAAGAAAGGTGAAGAAAGATGGGAGCCTGCATCTGGAGAACAGAAGCAAAGGGAATGCTCCCTGTCTTCACAGGAGGGGAAAAATAATAAAAAGCAAGTTAGAATGGAAAAGATGAGATAGCCAAATTCTAGCTCTATAAATGAATCTTGACTAATATTAAATATACTCTAAGTATCTAAGCCTGTGACTTTGAAAAGTAAAGAGCTACATTTAAGAAAATAAATTCTCCCAGGCACTCCTTAATTACTTCATTCTAACAAGCAGCAGAGGAATATGAAGCAGCATATGACTTTTAAAAGGCACCATATTGTTACATGAGGCAATGAACAAAAAAAAGGAGCAAGTTCACTAATTTATTCAGACTAGAAGTTTTGTCAAAGTTTACTTTAAAGTTATGCATTTAAATGTATATGCAGACTATTAGAAATATGCTGCCAAAAATATTTTTCTTCCTTAGTAGTCAGTAAGACTACATTGAAAAATCCGCTTTAAGCACTCTATTGCTTTCTGGAGGTCATTACTTGTTTACTTGCTTTTTTAATCCTTTATTCTAAGGCAGGTCAGAGTGAGTACCTTATCATATCAGTACTACAGGAATGAGAAAACTTGATGGACAAAAAAACAAACAAAAAGGCATTTAGTGGGCTTGGTTTTCAGCAGCATCTAAGATTAAACTTACTGGGAACATAGATAAGCAGGCCCTTCCTCTCTGTTCTCACCAGAACTGAGGATTGATACATTTGTTGTGGGTTTCCCTTCAAGTATTGTTTATGATGTAATTTTGTGCTTTTGAGAAGAGAAATATATAGAAACATTGTCTGCTTAGAGAGAATGTTCCAGAGGGCTTTGAAATTCCACTGGACTGGATTGCAGTGTTGGATGTAAATAAGAGAAGTGTGCCTTTGTAGTTACTACCAAGCAAAAGCATTCTGGATACCATAGAGTATGAGAAAACACAATTGCTTTTATAAGTGCAAACTTGTCCCCTGCTGTTCTTATTCACTGTGAAATTGTCAATAATAAATTTTTACTCTTTCATCAAGCATGATATGAATTTAGAGTAAAAAAACGGAGAGAGCAGTGTTAGACTAATCAAAATAACGTCCTTATTATGATGAGCTTAATAAGCCAAAAATGTATCTTAATTAATTAGCTTTAAATCAGATGCTAAAAAAAGTATCTCAGTTCTAAGTGGGACCTCAATTAACTAATTAGTTAATGTTTGCAAAGTGTGGTGAATATGTGGAAAGGGAGGGAGCTTTTTCTGTAGTGCAAGTTCTGTGCTTAGGCTGGGGGAGTGTGGTCTCAGCTGAGGCCCTGCCTGGAGTCTAGGTTTGCATACAGGAGAGAATATGACTTGGTGGTTATAGTCAGCTGTTGCCAAAACATCATGGTTCTGAACTGAACTCTGCTACTGATGTACTGTGACTGGAAGCAAGTCTGTTTTGTTGTTCTGTTATAGCAAAAGAGTTAAAACAGACTGCTTTGGTACGGCAGTAAGGTTCAGTCAGCTGATGTGTGTGATGCTCTTGAAAGGCTATTGAGTGATATTGAGTGTGAATTTAATCTCTGTATATCAACTCTGATCTATTGCAGTCCTAAGTATTGTGCTGGTAGGATGAGGGAGGATAACAAGTTCTCTGTGGCTTTCACAATGCCTGCATGAAAACAGTTAGGTCTTTTCTTTTGTTGGTATACCAAATTTCTTTGGTTTGCAGATGTGCAACTGAGGTGAAGTGACCACAGTATGCAGGGAAGGATGGAAAGATTAAAAACAGAAGATATTGAGAGGTGGCTCTCAGTGACAGGCAAGAAGCACAAATAGGTTGAAAAATGAGGGAATGCATAAGGTGGGTTGTGACACAGGAAAGGGCAGAGTGGGGAACACGTGCTTAGTAATAGTATAACAATTAATCATTGATTCCTTCCTTGGCAAATAACAGTACACTACTAGAAACTGTTCTCTCTCTGAGAACTACTCAGAAATAGACTAGGAGGGGAAAATGGATATTTTACTATCATGGAGTAATTTGAGCACTGGTGAAGGACAGCAGAAATAATCTATCCTCTCAATGATACTGTGTAGATCAAAGGCATTACAACAAAGCAGGTATGTTCATCCACCACTAAATTGGCTCACATCCAGGTAAGAA
Organism: Cyanistes caeruleus; assembly: GCF_971803275.1. Classification (NCBI taxonomy): domain Eukaryota; kingdom Metazoa; phylum Chordata; class Aves; order Passeriformes; family Paridae; genus Cyanistes; species Cyanistes caeruleus. The sequence continues at coordinate 81,930,044 of NC_141702.1, read as the reverse complement.
GACACTTACTGTCTTTTGTACAAAAATTTGTGGCTCCTTGTTCTAGTTGTTTTCCCCTTTGATGATCTGCCTCTCCTTCTACCCTTTTCTCCTCTACAACCTGCACCCCTGACACTGATGGTTGCAGAACTGACATGCATGTGTCAGGTTTCTCAGTGACTGCCTCAGAGTTTGTGTTCCTGCCCAGTTGAGGACATCTCTTTCTTATCAGATTTATCCATGAAGTCAGATAAACTAGCTTGGTCTCAGGCTCCTTCAAAAATTACCAAGTAAAACATGAAATACTGGTGCCAAAACAGTGCTCTGTGATGTCCAACTGACAGTAGCTTGAAAAAGAGTCCAAGCCACAACTCTTTTCTATATCCTTTTATTCACTTCTTACTTCTGCATGTACACAGTATCATGCATTTCTCATAATTAATCTTATTTCCTACTGTAAGTTTAATTTTCATTACTGTTCAAGTTCATTGAAATGAAGAAAAACTTAATTTCCCATCTACAAAATACTGTTTTACACTGTTTACTATTTTAAATTCCTACAATGTATTTCATTTGTTAGCTATTTCTCCACCCTAAGGAGCTCTTGATATGTTCAAGTACAAAAAGGAAACTTCTATTATATTTTGTCCATTTATGAAAATTTCATACAATAGTCCAATGAAAGCATGCACAATTTATTAAACACAGTTACCAATTAATTAATTTCAGGATTATTTCCCTTTTATTCTTTATATTTAACTTTGCCTCAGTAAAGGCTGTTGCTTGCTGCTAGAGATTTTCCTTGGCTTGGAAACAATTATTCCTATCTCTATACTTTGGTATATCATCATTTAGAATTCAACAGTGCCTACAAATAGCATCTAATATGCATTACTATGGATTTGTCAGCAATTAATTTCATCTTTTATTATATTGACAATTTATCTACCTTTCTTCTCAACTGATCTTTAGACCTGACTAATATAATTACTCTGTTCTTCAAAGCTGAGAAAAACTTGACTCATCTGAGGAAACCACTACCACTGAAATGGTAATGCACAATGAAGCTGGCTAACAGGGAAAATAAATTCAGGTTACTTCAATATCCTTTCCTTGAAATTCTACCTTCTTAAAATTTTGTTTTATATTTTAGCTATGTTCTGGCATATACTCAAATGGAAGAATATGCCATACTCACAGAAAGTAAAGAATTCACAGTCATGCTGACTCACACTGGAAACACCAGCCAGCCAGAGTTATGGGAAAGTACAGTGGCATCAGGAAACCTTACTCTCCTATGATGTAAAAAAAACCAACCTGTGCAAACTGTAATGGTTTGATGTGAGAATCACATTAGAGTTTGACTGTCTTCCTGTGCACATAGAGATGAGGCTGAGTACTTCTTTTGCCTAATCATTCTCTTAATTATGGTGAAGGTAATTTCAATGGGTACCCTGCAGAGGGAAGAGCTCAAGTTATCCTAAATGCCACACATCCCAGATCCCAACTTCCATGTGAATCTTGTAGAGGTTCAAATACTCTTATAAGGACAAAACCCATCCCCACAATTCCCACCACATATGCAGGACAGGGACCAATTTTATAGCTTCATCCTTATCACCATTACTCTTTTTCTAATTTTCACCCTTTTCTCTCACAATAAATTCCTTGATCCCTACTCATTTACTCCCAGTATCTTAATTTACTTCTTTGCCTCAGCTTTTGTACCCCTGCCTATACTCTTTTTTTCTCAGTTCATCATGAAAATACTCCTCTACTTACTTTTCTAAAAAGGGCCTACTTCCTTATCTTCCCTTTAAAGAGTGTATCACTCCTTTGTTGTGTCGGCTCCAGTACATTTGGAAAATGCAAAGAATCTGGCAAACCCAAAATAGACCATATGAAACAATACTAGGCACTGTTTGTAACAAAGAGAAATTTTACAAATTAATAAATACATCAATTTTTAAATTGGCAATTTTAAGTTGGCCCCTTTAAGTAATTCCAGCTTTTCTTTGAATGATATTTAAAAAATCTGATAAAGTTCTGCTAGCATGAGGTGTGCTGTCAGGAGTCATGACAGTGATAAGTTTTGAAGAGAAAGTGCACACAAAGAAATTTGATGAAGTAGAGCACATTTTCTTTGTTTCTGCTTAATTTGATGCAGCAAGGGATATAAATACATCATATAAATCTTTGGTTCAAAGAAAAGGAACATAGCAATCTCTCCTCAAACAAAATAAAACTCAGCTGAATGATTACTTCCAAACAGATCTGGAAGTTTTGATCTTTTTATCTGAGGTGTGCTTGTCCACCCCACATCTAGATCAATTTCATTTTAGTTTAGCTTAATGTGATAAGGAAGAAATGTTTTTTTAGGAGAACTAGAAGTTAAGTTCAAGACAGTTTCGGCTTTTATCAAACCTGGGCAATTGGTAGCTAATCTCTTGCATATTTGGGCCACAGTACAACCATGCATCATTTTCAAGTGCCTTGAAAATGATTGGGTCAGGACAGACCCAATGTCAGAACAACAGCAGTAAGTCAATACCCATGTTCAGTGCTGTCAAAGGTTGAGGAAAGAAGACTTGCACAGAGTTGAGGTTGTAGAACTGTGGTTTTTTCCTGCTGGCACGGAAATGTGATGTTATCTCCCATCTCTCAGGAGTTGAGTTTGATTTAAGGAGTGAAGAATTCATTCTCAATAGCTATTGTGTTGAGGGAGAGGTTCTCAACAACCCTTGAGATGGTGTCAGAGCAAGAGATTGATATTTCACTTCAAGTAATGTAATTCAAAACAGATTATAAGAATCTAAGGAAAGTAAAAAAACAAAAGTAGCAATCAAATTTAATAACCTACTGAAAAGATCCACTGCAGCCTGAGGAATTTATCAAATTAGCTATTACTTTTTATCATAATTATTATTTGGTTGATTAGTTAAAATAAATTAATGTAGCTAGTGAAACAGTACACTTAGCAGACTCTCCAGATATCACAGACAAGACAAAAGAAGCAGTGACTATCTAAGCCACATAGTTCACATACCATATTTAATCTGAAAATTTTTCATATATGCTATTAGTTTATAGAAATGTAAATAAGTAGCAAAATGAAAAATACAAAAAATACTAAATTTATCTCTAATTACATGTGGTTTGCAGGCTGGGGACTAACTTTATGTTTTTCAAAGTTTGCTTAGTTTTGTTCTTTTTCTTATTGTAAATATTATAGAGACTTTCTCAGCTAATGGCATGCCTGATTTCTTCCAAAAGGTCCCTCCAAGTTCACAGTAGGGAGCTTACAGCTGTCAATATATTCTTCTTTAACCACCTATCTTCAGGGGAACACTGTGTACAAAAACCATCAGCTGAAGCTGTGTTTATCTTTGGGAGAGAGAAAATGTACCAGTCACACAAATTTCTCCTGTAAGCTCCATGCTCTAATGCTCTGTGCAGGAATGAGATGTCATGTGAAGTTCCACACCTAAGAAATATTTCATCCTTAGCTGAGTCTGCCAAAAATCCAGTCAGTTAATGCTACAGGTGACCATAACCTACCCTCTAGAAACTTGTAGCAGTTAAACATAATTTCATACAGTCCAATATTGCTCTAGCAAATAATGCAACCATGCTGTTTGAATATTTCCATATAAACCCCACCTCTGAGAAAATTCTGTCTTAGAAGAATTACTTTTCAATGTCACAAGCAACTGCAAAAAAATCCTCCAAACCACCTTTTCATGTGTAGAAACAAGGTACAGATGGGGTAGAAACTGAATCTAAGTCAATGCTTCAAATTCTCTTAACCCTTTAGGTGATCCCAGCTGAAAAACCCTGAAGCTCTACTCCACCTACTGGGATCCAACCTATTGGGAATCCATTTTCTGATGTTGGCTGCAGCTTTCCATTGGAACAGTCACTGTAACAGCTAAGCTTGTGAATATTCTTTGAGAAATTTCTTCAGATAGACTGTGGGAACTCAGATTGGTGAAGACAATGCTTGGCAGTACCACAGAGGGTATCTGCACTGGCCTCACTCATAGGTTTGGAGAGAGAACTGATAAAAGATTAGCCTGTCACTTTTTCCTGCTATATGTACAGGTCATCTGATACCCTGGAAAAAGGGAAAAAAAAAGATGCATGTAGAAAAGGTGGCCATTTTCTATGCACAAAAGGAAGCATTCTACCAAGCAGCCTTTGGCTACAGAGAAGTGTTGATAGCAGATGAGCAAAACAGCAGAAGGAATTTAAAGCACAGAAGAAGGACTGTAGCCTTCTTGATGTTAATTTTCTCACGCTTAGAAGGTGGACCCTGAATAATAAAGAAGGTCTTTGACTACATCTGCTGATGAATGTACACTTTTTTGTATCATCATCTGATGTTTTAGAGATGTATTTCTGTACTGTTAATTGCAGCACTGGGCTTTGAGGAAAGGTGAAATGAGGTCTCTTTACTAGGCTAAGTTTTGCTATAGCAGGTTCTGGCAGGAAAAAGTAAGAGTGACAGAAATTTGCTTAATTATGGAAGAAATAAAATATAAAGTGATATTAGTACAGCAAAACCAGAAACTGAACCAGCTACAGAGCTTCATTTGCTAAGCAGCCTGATTCAACCTGTTACAAACTGAGAGTTGTTTAACAGCAACTCAGTGCTTTAGATCCCAACTGCTGTCACAGAACAGGTTGATACTGCTTTAGCTCACAAACCTCAGTTCCATGGGATCCTTCAGTACTGCTAATGAGCTAAAATAAGGAAAGGCACCATGCCTTTAAGTCCCAAAGAGAATCAAAATGCAAAATCCATGACAGATCATTAATATAATTCATAATCCTGCAGGGACAAAATGTATTTCTGGTAGAAGATAACCAAATTAAAGAGGACCTAGAAATACTTTCCTGTTTAAAGGACAATTGTGAGAGGCATTTTGCTCAGCTAACCTAATTACTGTTACCAGAAATTCATTACCGGCACTATTATTACCATTCATATCAGAACTATTCTGTTTGGGAAGAAAACTTGAATGCAAATATCTGCAGAACATACTAACATGTATATGATAGTATGGAGGAAAGGATTGTTCCCAACAATTGGGTTTGTACCCATTTTCCACAACAGTCAAAGCAGGCATATGATTTTTATACAATATTTTTTGACTGTGCATTCATGAAGCTTTGTTTCACTAAATTTAAATGCACATGTCAATTTCCTAAGCATTTAATATATTTTTTAAGTTTTCCTGGTGTTATTTTTTAAAGTCTGATTTTGTTTTAATCTTCTTTTTTTACTTCGGTGGTTAGCCCTAACCAAAATTGTTTTCATCTCTTTCACACCTCTTCCCTTTAAGTGTCCTGTCATTCTGGTGCCCTTTTCTCTGCAAATACCTTTTCTTAGTATCATTGTCTCCATCTTCAAAAGTGGTTATACAAATCTTTTCCATTTCTTTTTGCTTATCTGTGGCGATTTTCCCAAACTTTCATTGCATTTTACTTTAAGCCTCTTGAAATTTGACTTTCAATTCTATATCTAAATAATCCTTCTCTCTCTATTTAAGCTCAGTGTTTGCAGAATTTGTTCCTCTGTAATAGAGCACTGTACCAACAGAATCTGGAGCAATTAATACATGTACACGGAAGGAACATGTGTTTTTATTACAACATAACCACTTTGTAGGTGAAATGGACAGATTTGCTGAGTACACCAGGCTATATGGTGCAGCTGACACATTGGAGGGAAGGGATCCCCTCCTGAGGGACCTTGACAGACTTGAGAAGTGGGCCTATGCTAGCCTCATGAAGTTCAACAAGGAAAAGCACAAGGTCCTGCACCTGGGTCATTGCAATCCTAGGCACACCTCTAGGCTAGGCAGAGAAGTAATTGAGAGCAGCCCTCTAGAGAAGAAGGACTTGGGGGTGGTGATTGATGAAAAACTCAAATTGAGCATGCCCTGTGCATTTATAATCCAAAAAGCCAACAGGATCCTGGGCTTCATCAAAAGGATTGTGGCCACCAGGTCAGGGGAAGTGATTCTCCCCCTCTACTTCGCTCTTGTGGCACCCCACCTGGAGTATTGTGTTCAGTTCTGGTTCCCCCAGCATGGAATGCTGGAATAAGTCCAGAGGAGGCCACAAAGTTGATAAGGAACACCTTCCCTATGAAGGCAGGCTGCGAAAGCTGGAATTGTTCAATCTGCAGAAAAGGTTGCATGGAGATCTCATAACAACCTTTCAGTATCTGAAGAGGAAAGCTGGAGATGCTCTTTGTCAGGAACTGTAGTGATAAGACAAGGGGGAATGGCTTCAAACTAAAAGAAAGTAGATTTAGATTAGATGCGAGGAAGAAATTCTTTCCTGTGAGTGACGTGAGGCACCAGAAAAGGTTGCCCAAGGAAGCTGTGGATGCCCTATTCCTTGCACTGTTCAAGGCCAGCTTAGATGGGGCTTTGAACAACCTGGTCTAGCTAGCGGAGACTGTCCCCGCCCATGGTGGGGAAATTGAGACTAGATGATCCTTAAAGCCCCTTCCAATCCAAATCTTTCTATGATTCTATTAATTATATAACTGCTCTTTTGTTTTGTAAGAATTTTGTCTATTTTCCCATCTAGCATAAGCACACACAGAATCACAGATTCCCAGACAACTCATCAAAGGGGTAACAAACCTCAGTAAAATTCAGACTGAACATTTCTTGTCCATCCCATAACTCTCAATCTCCAATGACTGAATTCAAAGTTCAATTCAAAGTTCCCATCAGAATGGGATGATGAGAAAAAGGCTGAGTAAGTTTAAGACCTTAGGACTAGGGAAGGAAAATGCAATTTTGCTAGTATCCTTAGGTCTCTGTTAAGAAGGTAACATCTGCTTTGCTTACCAGCTTACTGGCATACAATGCAGTCTTAACATCATCTCTATGGATCCACCCTACTTTAAATATATCTGTCTGTGTCCAGGCTAGTCTAGCTATCCAAATTTCTTCAAAAGTGAATGACGAGAGAGAAGGACCTTCAGCAAGTAAATTATCTCATAAATTGAGTTAAGATTTTCAGAATCACTTTCCAAGGAATATTCCCCCTTCACTGATTTTAGAAGTCTATTTACACAGTTTGAATTGCTTTAGATGAATGTCCACCACGCATGTGCTTTTGAAAGAACTATTATTCAAGAAGTGGATATTAAACTTTTTGAGTTCACTGTGTCTCCTTCGGACTCCTCAACATTCCAGGAAGACACTGACAAACAGAAGAATCCAGTGGATCACTATCATGGTAGCTAAAGGGCTGAAGTATATGATAATATGACTTATGGGAAGAAGTGAAGGGAGTTGCTTCTGTTCAGTCTTAAGGACAGGAGGTTAAAGAGGCATCAAATTGTAGTTTTCAATTACCAAGTAAATGGCTATGGATAAAATACATGAAAAAAGCTCACTGTCTTCCTGAAAGTGCACAGCAAACCGAGTAGAGGCAACACTCAGAAGTTGCAAAAAGCAAAATTCCAGAAAGAAGGAAAAAAACTCCCCTAAAGGCATGCACTTTAACACTGACCCCAGCTGCTCAGATATGTTGTGGAATCCCTGTCAATGAACTCAAAACTCCTGTGTACAAGTCCCAGAGCTGGTCTGACTGAGCAGGTAACTGTGCTCTGAGCAGGTTTATCATGTCCTCCAAAAGTCCCTTCCAAAAAAGTCTCTAGATAGTGTTAGAATACTGTAGGAGACGCTTTCTGGGGACGGTCAGAGACACGGCAAAGACCTCTATAATCGAGTTAAGTGTTAGAAGTTTATTTCAGGGCGTGGGGTAGAGAGAGAGAGAGAGAGCGAGAGCAATAGAGAGAGAGCAAGAGACGGAAAAAAAGAGACCGAGCTCTTCTATACCACTACTTATATAACCTATACCTTTGAATATTCTATTCCTTTACTAACCAATCTTTCTAAGTATACTAATATAGTAACATTTGTGTATAACCTATAGAAATCGCTATTTTTGCATATTTTTAGTTATCTCAGGGTCCTTCAGACCTTTCCTTATAAGGCTGGGATGAGGGGTCTCAGCTTGGTTTTATTGCAGGAAAGAATGTGTTCTGGCATACCAGCCCGGTTGGTTTCTTTGAATTATTCAAACCGTGCTATCATTTGTATTTCTTCCTTAGCCTTTCTGGCTACAAAGTCATATTTATAATTTCTTTCTAATTCTACCTTCCCAACATCTCCCCCGTTTTGTCTATGAATAACTAAGATATTAGATACGGTTCTACTCATTAGTTTCTGCATGCATTGGAGTATACAAGGTATAGCTATTAAAACTACAATTATCACTATACAGATTAAAACAAAAAGATAAAAACAACATGCACTTGGGTAAACGACAGAACTCCATTTTTTTTTTCTTGAGCTGCTTCTGGTAGATCACTTTCTTCTTGAAGATTCTGCGTAGATCAGGCTTGGGCGTCTGCTTCTTGGCTTTTTTTTGCAGGGTCACTGGCTGGTGTGGAGGTTTCAGCAGACTTCGATGTGCAGTAGGGTTTCAGTGAGCTTTTGATCTCGTGCCTCTGCTTGAGCCGCGATTACTGCAGCTTGTGATGTTTGTGCTAAAAGAGCTTTTTCCAGGTTCTCCCCTAAGGTTCTCCCCAATTCAGTTGCTTGAATTGCTGCTACATGTTGTGGACTTCCTATTTTGTTACAAGCGTCTATCATTTCTGGCACTGTTGGCTTTTCTTTTCCCAGGGCTTTGATCACCTTCTTACATTCGGCATTAGCATTATTTTCGATAATGTCCCGTATCATAATTGGACGGGCTATATCATCACCACACTGGCGTTCAGCAGCTTGAATTACACGATCCACAAATGTTGTGAATGGCTCAGAGGCTTCTTGGCTAATAAGGTTATAAGCTTTTTCATTTCGGTCATCTGGAGGTTCACCTGTGAGCTTTGACAGGGTGAGAGCACGCAAATCTGGATCATTACTACGTCTATAATTGTCCAATACATTTCTGAGTAGTCTCTTCCATTTCAATTCCCATAGCATAAATTGCGAATCTGTAAGGGTGATGCTAGCAAGATTTTTGCAGTCATTGGGTGTGAGAGTATGCTCTTCTAGTGTACTTTTTAGTAGTTGTTTAAAATATGGAGAGCAAATGCCACTGTCCTTTATCGCTTTTCGCAGTTCTTTTATCTCCTGGGGTGGAATAGCTGTCCATGTTCTTGGACCGCCCGCCTGCTGACTAAATAACACCGGCATTGCTAGGGGGTTTATGTTTTCTTCTTTGCAAATTTGTCTTTTGACTTCCAGCCAGTTTGTAAGTTGGCTATCATCATAACATTCTTGGGAATTTATGTGTAGTGGAGCTTCGGATTTTACAATCTCACTTTGGAGTGGTAAAGTCAGGGGATTAGCTGTTGCATGCATAGAATAGTTCACTGTCTCTCCTGTATTTATTAATGCAGATACTGTGTTAGAAATTCCCCTTTCCTTTTGTACCTTTTGTGTAGCCAGGTGTAGCGGCGGCCTTGTAGTTGTAGTGTCGGCTGACAGTAGCTGCGATAGGGGACGGTCAGGGGGCAGAACGGGATGCTGGACTTGCGGATAAGCCTCTGGGAGCTGTGGCACGGCCGAGGGCAGGGAAGCAGGTTTCAGTTGTTCGCAGTTGTAATACGCGGGGGCATCTGACAGCGAAGCGGCAGTTCTTGGTGATATTACAGCCGGGTCTGGTAGAGGATCGGGGGAATACACAGGACCAGACGCTGGCGGGAGTAGCGCGGTGTTTTGTGACCGTGTGGAAACCTGTGGCTGACACTGCGTTTGTGTAAGTTCCGGTGCAGGGTCGGTGGTGGCCGCCCTCGTGGCAGACAGAACCGGGACCTGCTGCGGCTCGGGATCGCGTGGCCAGAGAGAAACAGCAGAAGGAGCTGAGGCGGCCGGGGTGGACCGGGCAGCGGAGGCTGGAACGTCTACGGGTCGCGGCAAAACGGGAGGCGGAGAAAAATGAAACAACGAGATGTTCGAGGCAGCAGTGGTCTGTGTCGGCTCAGGGGCCGGGGTGTGACCCGCTGCTGCCGGCGGGGCTGACTCCGCGGTGACAGGAGGTAGTGGAAGAGTTAAGGAAGAGGCTGAAGTGTGATTTTGTAACGCAGATAGAATATAGGCAGTAGCCGCAATGACGGCTGCAGGGTGCAGCGGGGGAGGAGCGGGAGATTCTCCGGTGGGGAGGAGGGGTGGTGGAGTTGAGGCGACAGCACCGACGGGGGGAGAAGCCACGATGACATCGCTGGGCGGAGGCGCAGGGGCGGAGTCAAGGGGCGGGGTCGCACCGGTGACGGGAGCGGGAGGGGCGGGGTGCACCGCGAGGGCAGAGCCGGGGGTGGGCAGCGCGGGGGTTGTGACAGCGGAGACGGGGTTTCTGGAGGGAGCGGGGAGCTCGCCGCTTGCCACACTGGGGGCGGGAACAGTATCGGGAGGGGGAGGGGGAGCAGGGGCGGGGGCCGCAGGGTCTGCCGAGGGGGATGGGGTCACCGGAACAGATTGCGAAATCACGGGGGCTGGGGGGGGTGGGGAAGGGACTCGCGAAACTGCGGATGTCGCTGAGTTTCGAGGGGCCGGAACGGGCCTGGCCACGTTTCGGGTCTCCGTGGCCAGGGACAAACGCGTAGTAGGGACCGGATCCGACGCGACAGCCACTGATGGTTGTTGCTTATTATGAAAGAGTTCTACGAGAGTTCTACACGCTGGGACCAGCTGCGCGGCTGTCATATCGCGGTGTGAGATATTATTAAAGAGTTTAATACCGACCGTGTCCCAAAAATCTCTAGTAAATACAGCTGAACGGTCAGCGTTGGGGAAGTTAAGTAGAGTCCATTCTAAAAGATCTTTTAGCTCTTGTTTCGGTAAATTATTGGACTCAGAGCGTAATAAATGTTTTAGTCGCTTATAGAGGTCTCTGTCGTGAATAGAGTAAGATTGTCCCATGATTAAAACTTGTGCACACTAACCTCAGTACCGGAGAAAACAGCGTATCCAATCCCAGCTTCTCGTGGGGGCTGGCCAGGCTCCCCTGCTGCGGCTCCAGACGCTGCTTTTCGGGTTCCTTCACCAAGCTCCGCTTCTAGCTGTTGCTTTGCAACACTGTAGCGAGCTCAGAACCCCTTTCCAGCACAGCACCAAGCGGTGCCAGGCACCTCGCTGTGCTCCACTCCCGGGCTGAGCCTCCCAGAGCTCCAAAAGACACCGATCCTCAGCGTCTCTGGACTCAGGAACTCCCCTTGCAACTTTAAAGAGCTTCGGCCCAACTCGCTGCTAAGCAGCGTGGTCCTTGCTCACGGTACTGGGAAGGCAGGCACGACAGATAAGTGTTAGTTACCGTCCATGAGGGTCTCTTACAGCTGAAGAAAACGATCTGCTCCTGGCTGGCTCGCCAATCTGTAGGAGACGCTTTCTGGGGACGGTCAGAGACACGGCAAAGACCTCTATAATCGAGTTAAGTGTTAGAAGTTTATTTCAGGGCGTGGGGTAGAGAGAGAGAGAGAGAGCGAGAGCAATAGAGAGAGAGCAAGAGACGGAAAAAAAGAGACCGAGCTCTTCTATACCACTACTTATATAACCTATACCTTTGAATATTCTATTCCTTTACTAACCAATCTTTCTAAGTATACTAATATAGTAACATTTGTGTATAACCTATAGAAATCGCTATTTTTGCATATTTTTAGTTATCTCAGGGTCCTTCAGACCTTTCCTTATAAGGCTGGGATGAGGGGTCTCAGCTTGGTTTTATTGCAGGAAAGAATGTGTTCTGGCATACCAGCCCGGTTGGTTTCTTTGAATTATTCAAACCGTGCTATCATTTGTATTTCTTCCTTAGCCTTTCTGGCTACAAAGTCATATTTATAATTTCTTTCTAATTCTACCTTCCCAACAGAATACTTTGTAGCTGCTGAAAGTCAGAGTAAGTATAAGTGAAATAGTCGCATTAATGAAAGGCAAGGTCAAAAGGTACTAAAAATGCATAAAGCTATGTAATCACAAACTCTTTGTCATTTCAGCATGAAAAATTAATTGAATTTACTTTGAAAACTGGGTCAGAGATAAATTGCTTCATGGATAAGGCTCAGTTTATTCTTTACTACATCAAAATCCAAAGCTCAGTTTAGCAAAAATAGTTTTGAAAAAAAAATTTGCAGTTTTGCAGCAAAACTCAATGTTCTAGAAAACACAACATTCTCTGACATGTACTTACACATAAGAACATCTACTGAGCTGATAAAATATTGATTCAGCCTATGACTTTGACAGTGTTCAGCTTCAACTGGTCTGCTTCAAAGATGAGAAGACGACTACTGGGCAAGTACCTGAAGAACTGATTAAGATGAAGAATTGAGCAGCCACTAAGAAGAGATAGCAAAAAAGCAAACAACTTGAAACTAAAAATTTTGTATTTACTATAATTCAATCACTATTTATTACAACAATGCCAACCATTTCCAGTAGTGTTGCTTATTTGCATTACACCTTTATATACTTAAATTCACCATAAATTTAGAAAGAAAACATAGTCCATGTGATATTCAATGAATGCACTCATGTCACCCTACCATGAAATTTAAAATGTGGTTTTATTTTGAAATTAATTACCACTTCTATTCATAGGTTAATATTTATTAATTATATTGAAAGGGTATTTAAATTGGGTCATACTAATTTTAAAAAAATTATCACTGTTTACATTGAGATACAGAAATTAGAACAACAATTGCAATGAAAAATCTATTATCGCTTAATGACCTCTATGTACATAATTGGATCAACCAAGATTTAATTCAAAAATAATATGCATGAGCAATAGCATCAATAGGCATAAAATTTAATTCAGTTTTTGCCTGTTAAACCATAGCATTTAACTTCAGAACTGGGTCACTGAAGAAACACCATAGACGATCATGATACACAGGTAGATGTATACAGGTGTGTGCATGTGTGTGTATAAGACATATACCTGTCATTATATATATGGCCTAAAAATGTTTAATGTGATTGTCTTATACAGTTGCTGTAGTGCAGCATCATTTAAGATAATATGAGCATAATCAAACAACAAACTTCCATCACACAGAAATTTGTTCCCTGAGTTAGCAAAATACTGTGTTAGTTTGTAGCACTATGGCTGTCACTGACTATTGTAGCAATAAAATCCAGTCCTATCAGTTCTGAAAGTGAACTGAATCGTAGGGTTTATTTTCCCTGTATTATCTTTACCCATCTCTCTAGGAACTCTAGAAACAGAAACACAGGATTGTACAGCGTCACTCTGTCAACTATCCCTGTGTCCTTTTTAAGACCTTTTCACTGAGAACCTAACATTTTTCTTCAAGCAATTTGTATCTACAGTGACACTGCTCTTTTTCCTAACAAATCTTTTCTGCAAAATTCATTAGCATTTCAAATCATCTTTCTACATCTGAGTTTCTTTTCCCTTTGTAATCACTCTGTTTCATGCTAAGGAGGAAAACACATTAATTATTTATTCCTCAATTTAATGCAATGATGAATAAAGAACAGCCAAATGGCTTCAACTTACACTTTGCAGTACAGGAAACACTGAAAGAGGATTAATTTCAGTCACTATTATTCTCCAGTATGAGTTCTTTATAGCAACTGCATTAAACATTTCATCTAGCTCTTCTTTTGCAGGTAATTTTTCCACAGAATACTTTTTCTGGGATCAAGAAGAAAACAGATGCAGTTTTAGCAGTATGAAAAATGGTTTCTTTTATGTAAGACTTATCCTTTCTGAGGATTAAGACCCTCTCTTATTAATTTAAAAGAAAAGGACCCCTCAAAGATAGTCACAGAAATACTCAGAAGCTATCATTAATTATATTGTTGATCAATTACTTTCAAAATCAGCAGATCAGATCAAACTCAAAAGGAAATGTATTTTAAGAAGAAAGGTTTACTTAAAACATTAACAGCAAGTACATAGGAAATCCTTGAGTAGTTTTTACTTTGTAGTACAGGAACGCATTTTTAATGCTAAAGAATTTTTTACCAGAAGTAAATCATAGACCATATTTTAAATAGTTCTTCATCACAGGACTAGCTTTCCATCTTAAAGTATTTAACATTTTTAATATTCAAAAGGTGCTTTTAACTTGAAAATAATAACAGTTTTTACACAAGGAATAAGAGATTCCTCTCTAGCCAACACAAAAGCACTCAAACCCCATAGTAAAATTCAATGGGGAAGCTGGGAAAAGCAGAAAAAAGTGCACGATCCAAATACGTAGAAAAAAAAATTCTGTTTCATGCTATGAGATGAACACACTTTCCACTGTAATGAATTAAGTAATACAAAGGCATTATGTCGTATGTCCAAAAAACAGTTTTGATCTTAAGAGAAAGTTTAAGGGAGTTTTGGTTTTAAGAGATTATATTCCTTGGCCTTCCTGTTCCCACAATCAATTTATTTTATACCCTTGAAAGTTGTATTGTGCTATCTAACTTAATCAGCTTTAGGGAAAAAAGTCCTACCTTAAATCTATTTAGCCTGGAAATTTTTAATTCTGTGCATTAGAATTTGTAATTATCCATTTGGTAGGTAAAAGCTGAAACACTTAAATATTAATGAGTTTGTCACCAATCCACTTAATTTAAGAACTAAACAGCATTTCAATTACTTCTGGCTTTCTGAGGACAAGAAATTGAACCAAGTTCAATATTATGATGTAAAACCTAGCACCTTTTTTGAGCAGCTCATTTATTATAGTGAGTATACCATCATTGTTATTCACACTCCAGTGTGATCTCCAAATGGCAGAGTATATATCATTCAAGTTGATATTTACCAAAAAAACACCATGTACTGTGGAGGACTGGTGAAGAAGCCTTTCAGTGACTTTTTTCCTGTAAGAAGCTTGCTATTCTTGCCTCACTGTAAAAAATGGCAAAACTCACAGTACATTTCAGCCATTGTTTCTTGCAGCCATTTGCCAAGAAAAACAGGTAACATAGCAACTATTTGTAATCATGTTTCTGAAAATATTTAGACAGATGGGATGGTGACAAGATGTTGGTAACTGCAGGTTTGAAAGAAAGCATACTTTCAAAAATCATCTAGCCCACCCATTTACAACAGCAGCTTAGCATAAACAATATTGCTCACATACATGAAAATTTCAGAAAATATTTCACTTAAAAAATCTTCAGAAATTTCCCTAGCATAATTGAAAGCAGACATTGTTAGGCAGTTACATTTGCTGATGCAGGAAATAATGGTAGTAAAATAGCCAAAAAACACCCACATTTTTCTAAAAATTGATTAATAATGCAGCAGCGTATAATCCATACACTGTAAAATCTAACATTTGTTTAGCATTTAGTAATATTGAATTTCATGTAATTTTTATTCTTTCAATAAATATTAAAGAGATAACAGCCAAGGATGACAGGACTTCAATAATGCGTCTCTGGGAAAGTGTCACTGCTGAAAGTGTTTACCACGGGGCCAAAAACAGTAGAAAAATATGAGAGATTAATATAAGGTAGCATCTTAGGGAACAGAAAATATGACCTGGAAAAAGCTAAGAGAACTGAGATTAATCAAAATTTCACTTCAGCACAGTTGCAATGCCTCTCTGACTGGAGGAAAATATCTTTAACAGAACCCAAAATTTTTACTGATGTACCAACATAATTCTAAACATATTTCTTTTTAAAACATCTTGTATTTTATATCAGCATTTCCATATTAACAGTACTGAAATAATTTGAACTTAGTGATTCAAAAGAAATATATACGTCATACATCTGAGTTCCATCACAGACACTCACCAATTTCAAGTTTTTGTGAAATGGAGGCATGTAGACAAATCAGTCCATAGCTGAAAACTCTCTTTGTCCTAGTGAATAGGCTTGGAATCTTATGAAGTAACTGCAATATCTGCGTCTGTCAGGGTAATTTCATTACAAAGTTCATTACAAAGACTGTGAGGGGAGACCATAATAATTGTAAAAACATTAAACAGATAAGTAAATAGTAGTTAATAATGTAAGCATACAGATATATAGAATTTCGATTCAGAATGTCACCTGAAATTTCCTAACTCTGTGGTACTTTAAGGTTATTATTCATGGTACTATTCAAATTAGAAAGTGTATTTCTGACACACTAATAACAGAATAATGGTCCTAGAATGGATGCCAACAGAGAAATTTTGCCTGTACATTTTCAAGCAGAAACTCTATCAGACAGATAGAATAATAGCAAATAAATCTGCAGATCAATGAGTACATAGGAAATTTGCACTTCTGGGAGACAGAAGTTCTGTTCAGAGTGACATGGCTCCATCTGATACTAACCATTTCTTGCTCCATACTATATATCGATAGGTGGATATATCTGTGCTGTCATCCACCAGTTTTAGAGACATGAAAATTACATTTTTGTATCTAGTAATTCTTCCACTTGTTTTTGATGCTGCCAGAAAGTGGTTTATACCTGCTGTGCAGGTGACAGTGCTTTGGAGACAGCAGCACTATGGAATATCATAATACTACAATAGGAATTTCTAACTATTTTTCTTTAGATAGCCAAGAAAATCAAAAGGCATCTTTAAGATTGCCTACATGCCCTGTTTTCTCAGCCACACAATGTAGGCACTGCTATGAACAACTACATGTAGCACTGATGAGCACAAATAAACACTCAAAGAGGGAGCAATCAAGAAAAAATATTAATTGAAAAATTATTTCCAAATATATTTTTCACTTTAGAAGATCATATGCTTAAAAAAATAATCATTCATCATATTAAAAATTAATCTTAAAAATTACATTTGTTTTTTGAAGATCTGACAGTTCTTTACCCTTCTGTACTTGTTTATGCACTCCTAGTGAATTTATTCCAGTTCTGAGTTCCCTAAAGTCTTCACAGCAGCCTACAACATCTTCAGCTAACACACTTCAATTACATAGAGCTCATCACTTTGCTGGGAACAGATAGGCAGCATACTAAATAAGGGAAGATAAAGACTTCTCAACTCTCTGTCTTCTCAGTTGAAAAACTCTGTTTTGGTCTAAACTTTACACCAGGGAAGATCTGCCAGGTGTAGCAAAGGAGCCAGTTCAGTCCACAAAGTGGTTTGGTACAGAGTGCTGACTTAATAACATCTAAAAGTGGAAAGAACAGTGCCAGCAGGGATGGAAAAGTAAACAGGTATCACTGCAGGAGAGAGTGATATGCAATATTATCAGTATTCTTACTGCCTCCATTTTAGGAGATCATAAGTGGACTTATGAAATTCCATGATAAGGAAGAAAATCAGCAAGTCAGAAAGTAGAAAGACCTGCTACTCTCTGTTAAGTCTGAATATTAACATATAGCCATTGTATCACTATTAGCAAAGTCAGACAAGTGTCAAGGTCAGACAGATGAAAGTTCCATGATATTATTTGCTGGAATAAAGCTTGGAAATCAAGTTCTCTGTTCACAAGGCCAGACAACCTGTACTCTAATATTCTTGACTCACAAAAGCTTGATTTTGCATCTAGTTTTGCATAGTTATTATGTGTAATATCATCTGTTATTTTCCCCAATAGTGATTTATTTTTCTTCTTAAATTCTGAATGAAATGTTTTCTTTTTACCAAATTGGGAACCACAGAAGTAATTGTTTCAGCTGACTACATTCTAGCATGACACATCTAAATTTATTTCAAAGATGTGCTTTTTTTGTTATTTTTTCAGTTAATTAAACCAATAGATAGCCTGTTATGTTTTCCAGCTAAATTATCACTTCCCAACATACATCATATATATTTTGTGTTGCAAAACTTTTGTAGGTTAGGAGCTACCAGTATGTTGTGGTTTTAAAGCACTTATAATAAGTATAAATAAGTATTTATTTCTTGTTGTGAGATATGGATTAGAACAAGAGTAAAACAGGCTTAAAACTTAAAGGGAATAAAGTTTATTAACAAAACTACAAGAACAAAAAACCACCAGAATAAACTTCCAGAAAACTCTTTTATCTCTCGCTACTTAACCATTCTCTTGTACATGTGACTACATAGAGACAAAAACTTAGGAACTTTGGTGTTTAAAACAGTCCCAATTCCTGCTACAGTTTTTTTCATCAGTCTTTGTAGAGAAACAGAAGTCTCCTTCTGCTAATCTATGGAGTTTTTCACAAGAAAACTATTTCTATTATAGCTTTCTATTTTTCTGATGCCAGATGCCCGGAAATCTGCCATCAATTCACTCCTCCCATTTCACATCACTCTGAGGTGTGTATGGGCCATGAGTCTAGGGATATCATTTTAAGGATGAGTTAATCAAAGGCAAAAGTCTTCTTCATCTGTCTCTGTGAGCTTTGCTGGAAAACAGTTTTCTCATTGCCCCCCAAGGCTTCAAATCTTTGCTTCACTCTGTTCCAGCACTTCACTGTATCACAATTACTCTACTTTTTACTCAAAATCCACACTTCGAACACTCGATTCCTCCCAATATACTCTGTCATGAATTAAAGGAGTTTTTTTTTTTTCAAGACCTTATTGTCCATCTCTATAGCTTTAACAGAAAAATATTTCAGCTTATAAAGCATCTCCTTATTCTCTACCTCTTCTGAAGCTTTTCTTTACTGTCTCTGATAGTTTATAAAGTCTCTTTACATGTTGATTACTCTCTTTTTCTCTTTCTGGATAAAAGGATTAATCTGCAAGTCTCATCTAAGTAATGAAAAGGTTAAAATCTTGCTCAGGTTTTGTAGATGGTTCTGAGATCTCTGCTGGAGCAGCGGCTGGAGTTGTCTGTGATGGAAGATTCTTCATGGCTGCTCTGGAGAGTGTGGTCACTGTCTCAGCCTGCCGCAGGTCAAGAGCTTTTTTTTTCCTTTCTTTACTCGGCAATCTCTGGTGAATTCCGTCACGGCAAAAACTGCAGCCGAGCCAGGGACTGGCCTGGCCCGGCCAGAGCCCGGGGCAAGCCCCACAGGCCCCATCTCCCGGCCGGGAGCCGCTGGGCCCAGCCCAGCCCCTGCCCGGGCCGCATGGCCTGGGGAGGGAATGGGAGGCCAGCCGGAGCTCTGTTACCTTTCACAGCCAGAACACAAAGAGAGCAAGAAATTCTCAAGCTTAGGTCTTAAAGTGGTGTTCACAGGTTGATTTCACTTTTCAATAGTCAAAACTGCTGTCAATTCTTAGAAATGACCGATAATTGGTCAGGAGAAAAGACTCCCATCAGCCACCAGCAGTTTCAACTTCCTTAGCTCCCAAAACGACCTTAAAGATAAAGCCACCCCATGACACAGTACTTGTAGTGATAGTAAGTATAGTGTTAATTTAGATCTTTATACATGGGATAATTGATTATTACTTACAGTTTGCATGAATTTGCCTTGAGTAAATCAGCAAGGAATATTCTGATCCAAACACTTTCCTGAGAAAGAGTGCTTTGCTCTCCTTTTGTCTCCTTTAAGGACACCTCAGTTTCTGTATCAGCCCATAGTTTAGAAACCTCCCCAGGGAAAACAACTAAAATAAACAGTAACTTTTCTATAAGTATAAAGTAATTTTTTTTTCCTATCAATTCAAAGTCTTCTTTATTAAAGTTCTGTCTGAGGCCTTAAGGTAAATTTCCAACAGTAAAATGATGTATTAAAGTTGAAACTATGCTGCTAGAAAGTTCTTTAAAGTAAAAAAGTGAACATTAAGGAGACAGGAGAAAGAGAGACAGGAAGGAAAGGTCAGGAGCCAATACTCAAAGGACATCCAAAGATATGGACACCCTACCCTTCAGTAAACTATTTCTTCAATATGTTATCAATGCAGAAATGAAAATATACTGTGAACTGAGGTAACAAAATTTCACTAATTTTCTCTTTCACAATTTAGGTGAATGGTATTCCAAAAGTTCTGAGAAAGGAAAACCACATAAATAGCATTCCCTTGAAAAATAATGTGAAACATAAGGTAGCTCAGAAACTGAACATATGTTAACAGCAATGTGATGCCATGAAAAAGAAATTATTGTGTACAATTATTACCAGGTAACACTCATAACGAAATTACTTCACCCTGCTCAATACTACTAGAGCTCCACCTGGATTATGAGGCTGATGGCTAACCATTGTAATGCATACAAGATGTGGAACAACTGAAAAGACTGCAGGGAAGAAAAAATCATCCCCAAATGATCAACAAACTATAGTGGAAAGAAAATGGAATCTGTTTGCTTCATGGGGAGGAAAAAAAGCAAACATAAATAAATTTATCAAAGATCTAGTATTTTATAAAATAAGAGCACAAAAATTCTGCAAGTGTTCTCTGAATATGATTTACAATAATGTTTGAATTGCAGTAAGAAATATTTATAACAGATGTTAGAAAACACCTTGTAATAGGAGAACCAAGATCTAAACAATTGCCTGAAGGCAGCACTATCATTTTGGAAATGGTTGTGTAGTAATTCAGGAATTATGGCAGTCTGGTGAGGATTGGTAAGATAATATATTGATAGTCTTCCAATCTTATTTATATTATCCAATGAATAGATGTGTGCATATGTACAACTGCATATTACTTATTCACGTTTCCAAGAGAGACCTTTCTTATTTGAAGAACAAAAGAGGAAAAGCATGAATACAGTGATAACTCTGCAAAACCCCAGACTCTGTTCCTGGCTTTTGTCAGATTAGTGCACTTTATATGTTTTAAAAACATGGCATGAGATAGCAATTTCACAGTTGTTTTTCAAAATGTACTCATGAAGTTCAAATAATGTTTTATTGTTAATATTCATGCCACAGTATATTTGACAGCTGCAGTACTAACATAACGAATCCTGCTCACATATGATGAGCTGGTCTAATATTTTTCTAGTTTCACTGAGTGATATTATGTCACCAACATTTAAGTAGTCTTCCTGATGATTCCAAACAGAAGTTCTACTGAAAGTAAGACGACACAGTATGATCTACTGATATTAAATTGTATGTGCATACATTTTAAGAATGAAGATAAGCACATAAAATTATTAAAATCATAGGTTTTGTCATGCTGCTTTATTTCAGAGTGGATAAAACATGAGAATAATACAAGATATTTTAATTGGTGATGAAATAGATCGTAGAACTATGTAAAAAGGAGTATAGATTATAAGTAGAACACTTCAGTCACATAAATATTAAGTTTAACAGAGATACTTGATCTTATTCACCCTCTAACATCCTTGGAAGACACTAATTATCATGTTGGCATCACAACTTAAACTGGGCAAATCAGGGCCTTCATTTTTATGTAAACACACTGCATTGTCCACAATATCTGATTCTCTTAGGTTTCTATGTAAATTTTGCAGACTTTGCAAAACTATTACTTCGATCCTGCAGTCATAAGGGAGCATGTGGCTGCTTAGGTTTTGAACAAGACTGTCCCCATTTAGCTTCACTTCATCACAGTACATTTCCCAGGTTTTATTAAATTCAGATTAGTGGTTGGATCCAGCTTGACTGAGAAGTGGAGCACGGCTGTGTGGTACAGAAAAGGGCATCTCCAGCTTCGAAATACTACACTGGCCAGCAATTATCAGTTGATCATATTTATACCATCTACCAAGAAAACAGAACAAGCTGGATGTGTTGCTGTCCCTTGGGAAGCAAACATGGTGTGTGGGGTGACGATTCATATCTTTCACCTGTTTGGAGTTTGCTGACACCCCCATGAGTCCTGCTTGCCCACCTTTCCTTCCTGTGGATATCAGGAGTAGAGAAGAAGATTGTGGGCACTGCCACTTTGTATTCAGATGTGGGTGTTCAAAAGCACACCTGGGAACAGTAATATCCAAGACTATCAAACATTGAATAAAATGTAAAAGGAACTAACAGTGGAAAACATTAAAAGGTTAGTTTCTCACTATACCTACACGTTTACAATTCGTAGGGATGCTTTTGTATAGTTTTGTGTCTTTGCACTAGTGAGAAACTGACTGGAAATCTGTTTCAGAGTTACAACTGCAAAGTTGGCCATTCAACTTGTATAAATTTTTTATTAAGAACAGGTATAACTACAGTACAGAATCTACACAGGGAATAAAATTTCAAGAAGTAGAATATTCAAAAGGGAGAAAGGCAAAACAACAACCATTGCTTACAAGCAAATAATTGAGAGATTCAAGCTACTGTTAAAATACAATTTTTAACAATAAGGAGCTACTAAGGCATTGCCTCTGAAATCTCAGAAAAACTAAAAGCTTAAATGAATGTAAAAATCAACCATTTTGTTTCAATAGTATTCAGCATTCAATTTGTCCTAGTGTGGATTATAACTTATCCCATGCAACCGCTCTCCTCCTCTATTGAACAGTATCAGAGTTCTCTAAACTTTTTTAAAATGTCCTTTTTTTTCAGGCAAAAAATCACCAAAAATATACAGGAATGGTATGCACCTTTAGACAGGAAAATTCTACAAGTTGAGAAATTCGGCTTGGAAGCAGATCTAGTCAAAACTCTTCTAAACACAAATTACAAACTTTCATCAATTATTGTTTTGAAGAACAGATGGTAGATATTACTTTAAAGTTGAGTTACAATGCTAATATTTATTGGCAGTTACTGCCCTTCTGATAGTCAAGATGGTGATTTTTCAGTTCCCTGTCTGCTTTTTCACTATTAACCAAGCATTACTCAGCACAGACAGGTAATGTTTTTAGGAGCTGATTTATCCCTGCAAGTCTAGAGGCTTTGGTATCAGGAATCTTCAAGGACAGTCAAAACTAATTGAGCACAGGTGGAACTACAAAATGAGTAATGTACCAACAGGGATGGCAGTCCCGAAAAGTGCAACCTGACTGGTATTAAATACAAGTGTGTGTCAGCTTTTTGCTTAGGGTTGAGAAGTAATAGTCATACCTCTTGTTTATCTAATTAATTCACTCTGCTTTGCAGCACTGAATAAAGCACCTGAGGTCACCTAATTGAGAAACCAGGTTTCTTACAGTGTTAACATGCATTTTTTGAAGCCTGCAAACATCTTGTCTTTTAGAAGAATACAACTGTACAGAATTGTCTCTGACAAGACTCCATATGAGTATATACTAAAAGAAGTATACTGTCCTAATACAATTACATGATCTGATAGACATTCATCTCAATTCCATAATTTCTTCTCAATAACCATTTGCAGACAGCATAAGCAAAATAGTGTGCATGTGAGAAAAGACTGTTTATTGCTGTGACATTTAAATATCTAGAGGCTTTAAGCACTCTAATGAGTGCTAGCAGAGACACATCAAAGATAGAATAGACACCTATTTTTCAGTTTCTATTATACTAATCAGCAAAGCTATTAATTTCCCAAAGTGCTTAAATGCATAAGGCAGAACTGAATTAAGTAAATTGCCATGATTAATTGTGAAGATACTTCTCAAGGCTGTATTTTGGCTGACCTTCATGATTTAATTGGCAGTGCTGTAAAATATCGTGTGTCATATACAGAACCAGATAAATAGTTGACTGCAAGCATTGGAAGAAATTTTCAAATGTACAATATTTAGATAGGAATCAAACACTTACCTTCATATTTACCTACATGTAAGACCACACCTCTGATATTTTTATCCTGTATTTCAGCTTCCAAACATGGATTTTGGTGCCTTCAGTTAGACATCAAGATATAACAAGTTGTGCTAACATTTCCTTCCAGAATTTTTTGTGGTTTTATTCTAGAATGTATTTTCCTTCTTGTAAGCAGCTCTCTAGCTAACAAAGTTGTTGCAACAACTTGACTTACCAAATTGCTACCAAGGATGTGGGTATTAATGTGCTCTATAGCAAATGCTGGTACTTCTCATTATAATGCCACTATCCCTTTAGAAAAGCTTATCTGGCTCTTCAGAAAAAAATATGACTTGTTGTAATTGATTTTAATCCAAAGGTGCATGTTGGTTTCCTGATTTGAGAAGAGAGTGTTAATGTATCAAATCCTTCCAGACATAAACCAATTTAAATAAATAGATCAGTGAACACTATATATATCTCAAATTTTATTTGTCTCTTGTGCCTTTCATTTTTAGTAATAGCCATCTCAAAATCCATAGAAAGATGTCAAGTAAAAAGTACTGGATTAAGTATCTGTAACTTTTGCAACAAAGAGATAACCAACACTTATGAAGTGAATTAGACATATTAAAACACTAAATGATTCTATAACAATCTCTTTGCTGTTATTCTCCTCTAAGAAAAAAAAAAATAGAAAACTCTGCTAAAGTTCCTGAATCATCCTGAGGTAATTGTGAGACCACAAATCTCTGAAGTAAAAATTTCTTCATCCCTTGAAGAACAGCTACTGGAACAAAAGCACTCTTCTTAAAATGACCTCTAAAGTAACAGGCAGGAGGAGTTAAAGTATTTTATTTTTCAAAAGTCATTATTTACGGCGAAAATCATCATTCACTAGACCGACAATGGACAGATGGACACTTCATCATGACACATCCAACTGACACATTGGCGCATCTGTCATTTTCTTACTTCTGAAATCAAATTCTATCACAAAATAAACTCTGCATAAATGGTAAGAAGGCAATGGCAACACATCATTATGTGAATAAGATTTCCAAACAACTTCCTACTTACTACGATGCAGCAGCTCATAATACTCCATTTCATGGATTCCCAAGGGCTCAGATATGATGCTTGTATTCTTCTTTATGGAATTGGTGAGGCTAGAGACTAATAGGTGCCACTGATCACTGCTCTGTATCTTGATATATACATGTAAATCTTCAGGGAAACTGTACTGCAGCCTTTCAATAATTAAAGTGGGCTTATAAGAAAGATAGGGATAGACTTTTTAGCAGGGCCTGTAGAGATAGGACCGGGGTAAAAGCTAAAACTAAAAGAGGGTCTGTTTAGATAAGGTATAAGGAAGAGGTTTTTTATAATAAGGGTATTGAAACACTAACTGAATCGGTGGTAGATGCCCCATCCCTAGAAACATTGAAGGTCCTGTTGTATGCTCAGCCTGCTCCTATTGAAGAAGTCCTGCTCATTGCAGGGGAGTCAGACTACACAACCTTTAAAGGCCCTCCAATCCAAACCATTTCTTGATTCTATGACTTATTTTCAATTTCAAAATACAAAGATTTTAGAACACAGAATAATTCTCCCTGTATACTTGTGAGATGATGAGCACCTACAGATTTTTAGAGTAATGAAATGTCACTGCCTCATGACCAGTTCTTCTAACCTGAATTCCACTGGAAATCTATCACTTAAAGAAAAATACAGCCATCATTTCTGTTCTTATTGTCTTAAGTATGGGGAAGAGAGCTTCTGCATCATGACTTACACAATTTAAAGTCTCTTTCTCATAGTTACGTTCACAGTAACTAAATACAACAAAAATAAATCCTTGATTAAAGGTATATTCTATTAGCTGTCTCAAAGGTGACATGGTTTAGAATAAGATTCAGTTTGGATGTAGGTGAAGTTTGTCATAATGGATTTTATGAAGATAATTTTACAAGGTACTAAGAATTAAATTTCTACAGAAATCACAAATATGCTTATGTATTAACTAGAAATGCATGAGACTGTGATTGTGAAACCTTGCTCTGACATTTGATTGGCATTGCATCTGGCTCACCTAAGACCATCTGAAAAAGGCAGAAAAGTCTTGCAAGTGATATTTAATAAGGTAAAAAAAAAACAAACCCAAAAACCAATTTGCCTGGTTCTCTCACAAAAAGTAGCTTTCTATAAAATGGTTCTTGTGAAAAGAGGCTGAGAAAATTCTATTTGTTGAGGCAAAAAAGATGGAGAGGCTTTAATTCTCCCTTCATCTACTTAAAGGCTCAATGCAGAAAGGACAGAGCTAGCCCCTTCTCACTGGTACACACTAAAATATGCATCTTCCCCTTTCTGACATTTAAAGAACAATACAAGAAAGTACTGACTTTATCTCTGATGTTTTAGCAGACTGGAGTCAGGCACAAATTGTTTTATAAGGAACATTTTTAGAAAAAAACAATATATTTGTAATGCCGAATTAATACCTGTTCCTTTTACCATATTACTAGGACATGGGGAGCTACTTCATTAAGAACCATCACACTGAGCAAAGCACACTGAGTTATGTTCTTTATGTTTTATTTGGTCTGCACTGGATACAGAATGTAAACATTTCCGAATCAGATCAACTAATGCATTAAAATGCATTTATATATCATTGTTAAAAAAAATTACAACAGATTTATTACTGTTTTACTTATTATTACAGCCTAATTCTTTAATCAATATCTATAAACCATTGGTATTTTTCACAACCAAAAAACCCTGCTCTACATTAGCAGGATTTTTATCTTTACTAACTAACAAGTAAGGTCAAAAAAAGTTTTCTGAATAGCAAGAAAATTTCCGTATGAGAAGAGAAATGGTAAACAACTTATATCAAAGTTCCAAACTTTAGTATTTAATCCATAAACTTCTGCAAAGCTTTTCAACCTGGTCAACAGTACATGATTTGAGGGAGCATCTGGTACCATAAACTAGTACTACAAAAATATGAAAATTATACAGAACTCCTAAAGAGTGCATTTAATAATCTTCATCATAGCAGGAAATTCATAGCTAGGTATTTATTCCCCTTAAATATCTAATTCCCACCAATAGGCAACAGTTTTTCAAGACTGCATCCTTATGATGGTATTGGATTGTCATGCAATTTTTACCTTAGGTTTCTACATCACCACTTCATGCCTATACTCCGCATGGTGAAGACCAGGACAACCTGACATGGTCTCACACTTTCAATGCAATCTAATTCTGTTTCGTGACTCTGTAACTATATCCCCAATGTCCTGTCAGTCTAGTCCAAGTTAAGCTTCAATCATGTGTGGCCTCTTTTCTCAAGTACTTAAAAATTGCCTTGACTGCTTAATGTCTGCCTGCTTAACTCCACCTCACAGTCATATCTGTTACAGCAGCCACTTCCTCTGCTTTCTTGCAAATATTTAATGGCACTCCAAAATAGCTACTATATTTTCTACAGTAAATATCACCTCAATATAAGCATTTCCAGATCCTTCTACATGAGCTATTAGAAATAAATATAAATATAGATTTTTAGCAAGTGAATTAAATGCAAAATACATGGTAATTTGGCCAATCTACCAGTGCACACTGCAAATATTATTTCTTGCACCATATCTCATAACAACCTCATGGTGCAAAGGGAGACAGGTTGTGAATCTTTTGTGCACTTCAGTTGAGTTGATACATATATAGTGTATTTAACTGAGGGGAGAAGTACCACAATGGCTAAAGAATAAAATGGAGGATTACATTTTCAAAGAAAAATAAAACTGTGAAAAAAGATTGTTATCTGTTTTATTGCATAACGTACCTTTAATTAGGGATATTAGTAAAAATAAACCAGCAATTAGGGGAAAAAAACCCCAGGAACTATCAACACAGACTGACTCTGCACTGAATGTAAATGATTTAGAAGATTCAAGGTGCCTGAATGTTTCTAATGAAATCAATTGGAATAATAAAAACCCTGTCAAAATATGTTAAGTTTCTTCAAGAATCCACTTTAAAAAGAAATGTAAATGTAATGAACAGCCTTCCTTGTAAAATCAATCACTTATTCAAAGAGAAAGCAAAGTTTGCAGCAGTTTTATTCAATAACACATTATTTTCTTAATGTATAACCAAGAGACGGAAATCTTGATCTCCAAACTGAGCACAGTTCGAGCTTAGCTTCAGAAGCAAAACTCTTGCTCCATGATATACAAACACACACGTTCATTCAAAGGGATGTTTTTTGTCTCCATGAAAACCTGAATGCTGAAGTTGTATGTGTCTAGGCATGATTTTTTTCATTGCTCTCTTTTCACGTATTCCTTGTTTCTTATTTGCAGAACCCTATGCTGTTTGCCTAAGCAGTGATAAGGAGGACAGCTAGTAACTGCACCGTTCATTGTAAATGAAGCAGTACCGCAACTAACAGCTGGCATTTAAGGCTCACTAAAACACTAAACTAAGTTAGCCCTGAAATGAACAGGTGAACACCACTGGGCAATTCAAAAGAAACCCTGTTCCCAACATATTATCTGGTTCAGAAATCTTTAAGAGTTTTAAAGCCTTTAAAGTTAAACAGATTAACTTTGTTGAATAGGATGACAATCTTCACCACAGTTTGCTTATATGCTCTGCCTTTATGTTTTAATATTACATTGTATTAGCTAGCTACCAGGTATATACAAAGAAAAAGAAAGATTAAGCAAATTCATGCTACCATTTGGATTTTACTCAGAGGAATTCCATATTTGTTCTGTGGGTTGATCGGCTTTGTCTTCTTGGTTAAGAGCTTTGCTAAAAATAAGAGTGAGAAATAGCGAGAAATTATTCAGGAAAAAACCCAACCAATCCCCTAAAGCATTACAATTATCTGTTTCAGCTCAGATAAAAGGCTGAAAAAACCACTAGTGTCCCATGATTCAGTGAATCCAGGTCTGCCTTGTTCTTGTCCCTTCATCTGTTATCTACTAATCCTTTCTGAGTTTATCCAAGACTAAGGACTTTTTGTTAAAATTTCCTTGATTGTGATTCTGCCCTCCCTTTACCCTGCACTGATGCTGCTCCTTCTATCATATTTCCTTGAGCATTTTAGCTTCACTGTGAAATATGGACATTAAAACTGGAATAGAAAAAAACCTCTAAGGGCTATGTTGAACTGCTACAATAATTTACCATGAATATTGTATTATATGTATTTTCTGCCAGTCAGCTGTTAGCTTGCATAAAAATGTGTGTTTGAACACTGAAAATTACCTAAATAACTTTAAAGTAATGCAGATCACCCATGTGTTAGTCTTAGGAAAGTAACATCTGGAGGATTGGGCTTTGAATGTGAGCTCCTCACTGGATGAAGTTTTTAGAAGCTCTGATAGCAGCTGCATCTTATAACTTCCATCACGCAACTGTTTTTGCTTTTCTGTGGCTATCCATTACCCAGGCTTTCTCCTCAGAAGAACCATGCAAAAATAGAGGAGGAACTCTTGTAGAGCTCACTGAATTTGGGTGAGGTGGGTGAATCCTGATTAATCCAAACTACATTGGTCTGAAAGCAATTTCTTTGGTGCAAATATGGATTAATTTGTTTTTTCTCAGGTGAGGGTTCTGGCACACACAGATGCACTGAAATTTATTCTGCAGTATGCATTTTAAAGCAATTCTCTTGTAGCTGATTCTTCTCATAATTATCAGTGCTCTGCAAGTCTCTTCCCACTGCATAATTTAAAGAAAATCTCAATGAATACTTTAAGCGATGCAAGAGAGGGAGGCCTTTCAAATACTGAGATATGGCATATCTGGTTTTATAGATAAATATCTTTATGAGACAGCTGAGATGTCCAGATTCTAAACTAGCTGCATATTTTTTATTTAAAAAAAAAATAAAAATACTACTTTTATATTCAGTTTTGTCTCCACATCAGTAGAAAAAAACCCCAAAATAGGGAAATAAAGAATCTCCTTTTGGAGAGCATATACTAAGGAAAAATATTATTTAGAATCATTTGATGCACACTTTTCAGTGTGCCTTTAAATCCCTAAAAATTACTGTCATCATTTTATATCTGGAGAAACTGGCAGGGAAAAGTTAGCCTGTACATGATTTATCTTTTCACACTGCTAGATTTCCTAGTTCAGGGGTTCTTAGCCTTTTGACAGCCAAGGCTCAGCTCAAAATATTGACAGGTGCATCCAGGTCTGCCAAGTCTTTGGGCCCTGCTCTGAAATTTACCAATCCTTCCTGAGTCTATCTAAGCCTTAGGATTTCTGTCCCAATTTCCTCAACTATGCTTCTGACCTCCTCCTGTGTGATGGTTTGACGTTGATTGATATTTGGGGAAAGAAGTAAGAAACTACCCACGGAAGTGATTTCTTTGAAAGAAGCTGCTGGGAACTTCCTCTGTGCCTGGGACAGGCCAGTAGCTGGCTAGTTCTGAGAGCTGACATTTTGCACCATATAGAAATTAGGCCCAGCTCTGTGAATTCCACCTTTTAAAAACCACAAGTGTGAGAACTTTTTTATCTTTGTTTCTGGCCTCAGAAGGTAGCAGAGCTGTGGTGGGGCCAGCCCTGCTCCCCACACGGCCTGTGCGGCCTAAGGGAGGCTGGGCCGAACCCCAGCGGCTCCCAGGCAGAAGACAGGAGGCCGGGGACCCTGGCCCCAGGCTGGGCTGGGCCATGGCTGCTGACATCTGGCCGACACCAAACCCCTCCCCCAGCACCCACCAGCTCCGAGCCAAGCCCCCCCTCCCAA
The DNA here is from genome assembly GCF_971803275.1 of Cyanistes caeruleus. Lineage (NCBI taxonomy): Eukaryota > Metazoa > Chordata > Aves > Passeriformes > Paridae > Cyanistes > Cyanistes caeruleus. Next base: position 81,899,755 of record NC_141702.1, on the reverse strand, counting down.
GCGGCTGCCGGACAGAGGGAGGTGCCCGGCGCAGCCTGAAATCCAACACCGTGACTGCTGTGGCCACTGGGCGAGATTTGACCATTTCACTATACAGATGAGACCCGCATACCTCGATCCTCTCTCCAGTGAGAGAAGAGGAGTGACAACACATGGAAAAACAACATGAGAACACCAAGGTCAATAAAGAAGGAGTCAAGCCTCAGACTGAAGGAAAATGGGGAGATGCCTAATGGGGCTGAAATATTCTTTTGATAGGGCCATGGAGATGGATGATGATATACTGAAATATCCCCTTTAATTCATGAGAGAGTATGGGGAAATGAAGTATTCAAACTGTAGATCTGAGCAGAGGCATCCATTGATGAAGCCAAGCAGATGCTGGAGTAGCTGTGATCCCATGAGAAGCTTGAACAGAGAGAGAGAGAGATGAGAGTTGATGAAGACTCTTTGCCCCCAGGGAGAGAAGAAAACCTCTGTTCCCAGAAATGATCACAGAGACAGATGGAGAGAACCTTTGCCTTTGAACAACTCATCTTTAAAATAATACCCCATGAGTTCATCACACATGGACATACCTTTAGGAGAGCTGTGAAAATGGGAGAAATGTCACAATGGCAGAATTTTTGTGCAGGAGGTTCCTATTCGTGGAAAAGAGAAGCCACAAGAAAACTGTTTCTTGCAGAAAATTCTCCATGGCATGACAAGAGAAAACTCCTCTCCCTACAAGAACTGACGAAAGACTATTGTATAGTTGGTACTGCTTTACCATCCCAGGTTTTGTCTCTACATGGTCAGCTGGGAAAGGAAATAGTCGGGTGGGGGAGGAAAGGTGTTCTGGAGGTTTTTTTCTGATGTTTCTTATTCCTGTAGTCCTGTTAATAAAATTTCTTTATTCCTTTTAAGTTTTAGGCCTGTTTTGCCCTTCTCCTAATCCATATCTCACAAGCAAGTGCCCTGGTGAGTTTAGCCAGCGCTAAAACCCACCACATCCTGCCACTTCCTTCTCTTCCTCTATACTCTCAGCTTTAGCCACATTGGTCCTGAAACAAGAATAACGAACCCACTGATCTGCATCTGATTGTGTCCAGGGTATTTTGATACCTCTTCTTGGGAGCAGGGGAAAAATGCAGAGCTCTGACAACAGTCCTGCACAGAGCTTGCACAAGCTTGTTGTTTGGAATGTCTTAGAGAAAGGGTCTAGTAAGCAGAAACCACCTTCCTAAATCACATAATCTTTTGTGGGCTTTCATGTTTATCCAAGGACAGTAAGTGTGCTGTGAAAGGTAGGCAGTAGGTTTTCCAGCAGAATATCTCCTATATGTTAAAATGTTCACTGGGGAAAAAAACCACTTTACCACTGGCTAAAGACACTCGAATCTGATGAATTTATCCCACATTAAAATAGTGTTGTAAGAATATGAGCATCTAATGGACTTCTAATTGAGTTCAACTTACAGTATAATAATTTGCCTCTAAGAAGGATGCACATTTACGTACAAAGACTTTAAGAATCTAACAGTAAAACCCTACAGAGAAAGAGACGCTTCCGTTTGCTGCTTGCATATTATAAAATGCATTTAATGAGGTACCTGACTTTGTCATGCAAATGGAAAATTTAATCAGTGCAGCTGTAGAAATCTATGTAAATTTTAAAAACTAAGTTGTGCAATTCAGACAAAATCAATAGCTTCCAGAATAGATGTTTCCAAGCTATTATGTAATAGGTTATAATATTAAATAATATTATTATAAATAAAAATAAATAAATATATTATATATTTATTATTATAAATAAAATATAAATAAATATATTATATATTTATTATTATAAATAAAAATAATAATATTAAAACTTCAAACTGCTTAACAGCTACTGTCATGAGGTACCACATATATGACTGTACACTGAGCTTACAAAACAGACCTTCTGTGTTTTCTACTTGAAAGCATAAAAAACACCATATATTGTACATAACTCTGTATGATTGATATAATATAATCCACTACTATAATACTCCAAAAGATGAAAAGGCAGTAGCAACTATATCAACCTTTCCACCTACCAGCCTGTTTCAGATGAGTGCTATCTATCTTTTCAAGGTATCAGGAAACCTGATACAAGTATCTGATGGATGAACATGGAACAAGTATCTGATGGGTGACTTATCTGGCATTAAGGCTTTATACTTGCTGGGGAAAAGCAAGCTAGTGTTTGCTTAGCTTCAGGCCTCCAGGGAAACATTAAGATGGACTGAATGGGATCATTTCACTGCTTGAGAGGATGGAGCTACTGGTAAGAGTTAGTGGACTCACCAGAGAAGGGTGCAACGGTAAAAGGGGAGATTTTGTGGCAACAGTGGGAGACTGCTTTATTCAGAAGTCAGAGTTGGGCTCACTGAGCCATTCACTTTAGGAAGGGAGCACAGATGGCTTATTGACACATTTATCAGGCACTCCAGTGATAGGGCTTTAACTTTCATGCAACTTTTATGAGAATAGTATTTCTAAAAACATTTCAGTAATTATCTATTTAATTTTTACCAAATTCACCCTGAAGTCTCACTCCCTTCAGTTAGCATAGCTGGAAGCAGTTGAGGCTCTCTAAGCAATACTCTGCTAAATACTGAAGTATGAATTAAAAAATCTTGCTTTCCACCATCACAAGGTGTAAATCTCACTGGCATTTCTGGGACTTCTAAGAACAGAGAATAGAAGAAGAGTATTTGACAGACAGAAGTTATTTCATTATTTTATCTCTGCAATGCACAAAGAAGAACAGAATGAAGTGATAAATGTCACTACAATTTGGATGAACTAGTAAAGGAAAATTATTTTCGTCACAAAACTGGGTAAGATAGTACTAGATGAATTGATCAAAAGGCTTGCTAGAGCTTTGTATTATATAACACAAAGAACATTCTCTTTAAAACAGTCATAATTATAATCTATAGTATCTTCTCATTGTCAGTACTGCAGATTCTTTATTTGAAGCTTGAGTATATATTGTAAAAATGAAGGAAAATCAGCCTTCTAGAAAAAAATACACCAAGAATAAACTGTAGTTTATGTGAAACTTCATTATGCAATAAAGTTTCTTTTTTATTCTCAGCCAAACTGCTGAACAATTTTGCACTGCAACATTCAAGATAGTAAGAAAACCGAAGACTGAAATAAGAGGAGAATTGCAAGAATCTCTGCTATACTGCAGGACTGCACTGGTCACTTCCTTACTCAGGCTTCATTCTGATAGAAAATTCCAATACAGCCTTTAGTCAGTCCTGGTGATGGACAGAGGTTTACAAAATAAACTTGGAGATATGAGCTATTTCTTCTTCTTTGAGAGCTGAAGGACTAATTTATAAGATACTGGTGGTTTTTTCTCTTATTTCCAGATTCTTCAGAATCTACCACTTTTTTCCATGTTTACTCTGTACTTAAATGCACTATTGATAACAGATATTTAAAACTTGTAACATATTGGATAAATAATGTCAGTAATTCCTTGTTTCTCAGCTGAATGAACATTTCTACACCTAAAACATCAGCTTTTTCAAATTGAAATAATCTGCAAATATTCCTCTATGTGGAAACAACATTCACATTAATAAAATGTTAATAAAGTTAATAAAATGTATTTTGCTTCCCCAAATGTGGGAGAGGAGAATTACCATAACCAAACATTAAATCAAGTTTAATCATAGCAAACCTTGTTCATCCATTCCTACAAACACCATGACAAAACATGGCCGATGAATAAAATATGGAGCATTTTCACACTGTCTAACACAACCTGAGGCAATACCTAATACTCTGTTCCTTTTGCCTCTGCTTAGTCCACAATCTGATGGAGTGATATATGATACCTTCTCTAAAAGATTATGTCTACTTAAAAGAAAGGATCAAATGTTAAAAGTGAGTAGAAATGACCTTGGGGCTTGAGGGAACTGCCAAGTTCATAGGGTCTGCTTTCACAAGCAATTACATCATGCAGTGTTTTTCATGAGGTGATGACATATCACTTAGAAGTACCGAGTGCTTTCCACCACTACACTAATCATTACTGGAAAGCTGTTCCCAGCTCTCATGAAGTGTACTCATGACTATTTAATGTCCAGTTTTTTCTAGTACTAAGAATGTGCTGTAATTTCAATATCTCATTTTCCTCCCTGAAATCACACTTGGAAGAAATCCTCCTATTTCCTCTAACGTTATCATAGACATTTTAAAGTAGCTAGTTACATTTTTGTAAGAAAATATTTAGTGTTTTCTTATAATGGGAATGCATTTTCTGTGAACTAAAAACTCCGTATATTAGTCTAACTCCCACATAAACTAGGATTTTATCCATTAATGTTAACTACACTACCACTCTCCTCTGCAGGGCACTCCTTTCCCCAGGCAAATTATATATATTATATATATTATATATATTATACATTATATATTATATATTATATATTATATATTATATATTATATATTATAATATATATTATAATATATATTTATATTATATATAAATATATATAAATATATTATTCAAATTATATATTGAAAAGAGGATATTGGTCTATAAGCTAGAATCAGCATTTGTCTGCTCTTTTTTTTTTTCAGTCAGTAACACACACCAACTTGCAGACTTTAAAGATTAACCAATTAGTTACTTTTTTTCAAAACCATGTGTTTATACTAGCATAAAGCCACTCTGATTCACTTTCTGCTGCTGTCCCTCTCCCAGATAGCCCTGCCATGATCTAAAGCTGTTATAACTTACAGTAATATCGGATTGTATTTTACAGGTCACATTCGAGTAAAAGCTAAAACATCCCAAATTAGAATAAAGGATAAAACATTCCAAATTGGTAGTTAAATATTATTAGTATTATTGTATATATTTATATATATACAATATATATATTGTATATATTTATATATATAAATATTATTGGTAGTTGAAATATTATTAGTGACTTTCAATGGCACTAATTAGTCACATTACTTTCAAATCCAAAACGATTTTGTTTTCAAGTAGTTTTCAACACAAATCAAGTTGCTGCTCTAGACCCAAGGAAGTACTGTGCAAATAGGATTTCTTACGCTAGGGTAACATTCAAATAACCCTACAATACATGCTGTTTGACTGAAGATACAACTTTTCTGAGTTGACAAGGCAGTGGCACATTTACAATACAAATGTTTTTGAAAAAAACTAGTGCAGTTTAAAAGAGACACAGCTTATGGGATGTGCTCTTGTTATATAGTCCTGTGATACCATGTGCTGCCCAATTATAAACAGAATTTATAATTCTAGGTTAAATAATATCTAAGAAGCAATGAAACACACCTGAAGCAATTCTTGTATTAAAGGCACAGAGTTTTTTGCTTTATTTTCTTCATTAATACTTCCCAGGGAGTAGTGTAAGAAATAGGTACTCTACTTTGTTCTTATTTGGACAGGTCCCAAAGGCAAAATTCATATTTTTGAAAAGTACATCTGTTTTGGCAATGATTTTCAATACCACAAAGGCACAGGGGAAAAAATCATAGAGCAGAAAATGTCCAGAATGGGGTTCTATCTATACTTTAAAAGTGAGAGGCATTCCTACCATTTACCTGAGACATTGCAATGAAATAGCATTAATATTAGGAATAATAGGAAATATAATAAAATAATAATAAGAAATATTTTCCTATTAAGAAGAACAAGTTTATTTGTCTATCTAGAAATGCCTATTTGCTTCTTCATATCCTGTACTAAAAGTTGTTACGTTTTGTATAAATACCTTCTGTTTTAGTGTCTCAGTTGTGTTTAAACACTGAGAGAACCAAGCAACCAGCAGAAATTTCTGGGCAATTCTGCTTTCCACGGTAGTGAAAACTACATACCCTCTCATAGTCGAATTGACAAAATCTTTCATGCTAATACCTACCTATATATCTAAGGATTTATTAATGCTTTTCTCTTTGAAGGTACCAGTAATGTTGGCCTTTAAGATCTTTGTAAAACTTCCAATCTTGAAAGATTTCTTCTAAGTTCGTAAGCACCAGAATACATGTACAAATCCTCCTCTCTCAGATTGTTGTGCAGATCAGAAACCTGTCAAAACAAAGTATGGAGAAAACATTCCATGCTCAGATACAGATATAGGTGCTGGACTGAGAACAAAATACAGCTAAGATATTTGATTTTCTGCTTCAGTGATATCTGGAGGCTGAGGAGCTATGGTCACCTAACAATAATTTAGTGGATCCTCCATTTTGATACTGCAACAAAGGAAACATAGGTGTTTTTTTCCTGCCATTTCATTCATGTACCATCATCTTCATTCTCTTATTTGTTTCAACTAAAACACTACAACAAAGAGTTTCTTGAGAGAGAAACCAATCTGCTAAATTAGGGTAAACTATTACTATTAAAGTATTTTTTCTGTCTTCAGAACAAATTGTCACAATAGACTAACTTTGTAACCTTCAGTTGGAGTTTTCAGAATTCTAACGAAATAACAGCTGTAGGCAAATAAATATCTCCTAAGTGACCTAGATAGCTTTTTCCATTATATTTTCTGCGTCAGTTTAGTGTGACAAAGAGCAAGAGCACATTTGATATGAGAGCAGTTATTTCTTCCCCATGTGCAGAGTTTCTATTATATTAGACTTCGCTTGTTTCAGGTTGACTCCTTATTCCTTACACTGCTTATATAATAAGCCTATCCCCTTGAAACAAACTTGCAACACAAGCGAAAACCTGAAAGTTAGATCCAAATTTTCAAAAAATAGTAAGATGTTCAGCACTGCAGTTGTGGAATATCCAGGTTAAGACTTATGGATGGAAGTCTTTTGGATTTTTACTGGAATTACGCATTTCAATGTCTCTGGAGAATGAGGATAAGCGTATCTTGAGCCAAGTATACAAAAATGTAGACATCTCATATTTGTGCCCCAAAAGAAAGTGGTAAGATATATTGAGATTTTTAAAGGGTATCTATATTAATATTGAATGATGAAACAAATTATCCATATTTATACTAGGTGTAATTCAGTGGCATTGTGTCAGCTCTGAATTTGACAAGTAACTTCACATGCCACTTAGAAAACCAAAATTTAAGTATTGGAGCTGTTGCAACACATGGTGACTGTGATGTGATCACTGTTAGTAAGACTTTTCTCTAAACTAAGCAAAAATATTTAAAACTGAGGCATATCAAAAATGGGGCCTTTATAATGGAAATAGTGACAAAGCATCACAGAATAGAAAGTTACCACAGAGAACAGGAAAAAATTAAAATGCTAATGAAAAACTTGATAATCTAAAGAATGGATGAATTATTTGCACTACCTGTATAGTCAGAAAGTGGAAGTTATAGACAGATATAACTACTTTGCAGGCAGAACTTCATCCTTGAATGTCACAAAGGAAGCAGTGTGGCCATGACTAAAAAGTTTTCATATTTTTCCTTTTTTTCTTAGTTTGAAATAAATGTACATTTTCCCTAAAAGCTCGTGAACTACTACAGGGAGATTAAGTGTGAAGATCAGACAGATTTTTTCATTATTTCAAAGGTAGTTTCAAGGTTACCTCATTTACCTCATTTCTTCCTTACTTAATGAATATAAACAATAAGGTGTACTGGGATCTTGAAGTCAAGTATGCTTATTGATATCGATTTTAATGCAGGTATTCAGATCAAAAGTGACACAGTGAAAGAATCAGCCTTGTTGCGTGTATTCTTCCCATTGTGTACGCTTCAATACAATTAGACAAATGCAGCAGTAATTTCTTCATTAAAATATTTTTTTTTACTTTAAAGGCAAACACATCGTCCTTTTGGTGTGAAAAAATTATTTTATAATTTACCAACTAACACCACAAATCTATGAATAAAAATGTACTTCCTTATGGATATTCAAATAAGCCTGCTACAGTTTCTACGGCAGTATTATTTTAACAATTAAATTCTTCATGCATACATCAGCATAAATCTGTAAAGCTGTTGGCAATTTTTCTCTCGTTATTTTTCATACTGTGATACATTTCTAAATTTATTCTGTTTTTCACTACATATATTATTGTAACATTGCCCAACGAGACTTCAGTTCTCCATAAACACAATGGCAAAATTCCAATCTTGAAGATAATGAAATTTTTTCTTAATCAAGGAAAGAAGAGGCTCCTGTTTCTGGTGGTAAAGAAGACAGCATATTTTCGTGTCAACAGAAGCCTGTCAATATTTGAAAAACGTTCTCAGCTGTCACACCTCTTGGTGTCTGCTAAAATATGAGAGGCACATTCTCTGCTTGTTTCATCATCACAGATTACCCTAATTTATCCCATGTAGAAAGAAAAGTCTTAATGTTATTGTTTCTTTCTTTTCAATATTAAAATCACAGATATCTCCAAGAACTAAAAATAATCCAGGTAAATATGAAGTCCTGTCCGACTTTAAAATTTCTGTCCTGTACTGCTACAAAATCATTCTCAGTAACGCAGTAGCCATGCCTTAGACACTCAAGCTGACTTACTGTCTTTTTAGTGACCACATCTACAGATACATAAGTGCATATTTATTTATGTTGGTATAAGCCTATTCATTCTTATTCAGCTGCAGTACACAGGAAAACAAAAACCGTGATTTCAAATTCCACTTCCTGAAGCAGTGTTGCATAGGAACTACAGATGTTTTAATTAAACACACGGGTTTGGCAGATTTTCCTTCAGAGGTGACTTGCATGAGTTAATTATGCAGAAAGTACTACTGCTGAAGCCTAAAAATTATCAGGTGGAACATCTTTATCCCCTGGTTCCTGGTTTAATGCATCCTTCTATAAGTTAGAGAGCACTTATTTTCCACATAAACCAGCAGCAAATTTTAGGTAAGCATGTTTTTCCTGTGTGATATTAGAAAGCACTGTCTGTTACAATGCAACAGCTGACACCAGGTAGGAGAGTCCTCCTGCTACTGTTTGTGTGCAGGATCTGTGGCTAGAGGCTAGGTGATTTCCACGTGCAATCTTAATTTTTATCAATATATAGATTATCTTTTTAGAGTTTGATCTATAAAGCTAACACAAGGCTCATATTTTCAGCCAAATCTTTGTTTTAGGTGTGCCATGGCAACATTCTTTTTACAGATTTATAAAAGTTAAACCATTTTGGCTTGTGTAATAGAAGTCATAAATCCCAGAGCCAGTAATGTCATTATGGTTGCAGCTTTAGATGGTTCTGCCCAAGGAGCTTGGACTTCTAGGATTTGATTTTGTCATTTCCTGTTTAAACAGTCTTAATATTTTGCAAGAAAGCACATTGATCAGGAAGCCAAATCATTTTCCTCCAAGACTGGAACAATAATAGAGCATTGCTTGTTGTCCACTGAAGTCTTAGAACTACAGACTAGCAGTAAACATCAGAAAATGGTCACAACATTTTACTACACCTCAAAATATCATTGTACATTTGAAATCTGCAGCCAACAGGCTTCCCTGCTGACAGAACACAGCTGGTGTTTAAAGCTGTGCAGAGATTACAGTATCTGCAGTAAATACATCAGAGGTTTTAAGATACTAATTGGATCCGCTGTAATTTGGAAATTCCTATGTGATTAGGAATATGCAATGAATCATGCTCCGCTTTTCTCTGCTGTTAGCACCCAGCAGGAATATTTATGACAGTAGTTAGAAGTAAAATCATGAAGGGCATGCCATGGGCCTATCCCTGGATGATATATGTGTATACATATTGGAAAATGTAATACAATAGTGTATTTATTACTTCCTATGGCTTTGCATAGGCTCTTGTCACTTACAAAGATAATAAAAATTGATGTTTGTATTTAAATAGGGCCTCCTACAAGTTTTAAGTCAGATAAAAATGGGGCAATTAGGCAACTAGATTTTCATAATGCTCAGAACATGTGCTAAGGTGATTTCAGCACAGATTTTCAATTAAATTTTTAAGATTTCCTTTTTTTTTCTTGTTTTATTAATTTTAATATTCAATATTTTTTTATTTGTGTTGCATTAGAAGCCTTATCTACTAAAATGTGCTGTCTTGGTCATAGTTTTTAATCTAAAGCCTGCTGCCAGTAGTTCTAGCTTGCATTAATTAGGTTTGCTGTCTTGCACTGATCCCAGAGAAGTGAACATCATTATTCAGCTTATAGAAAAACCTACTGTTTTCTATAGGCCTATTTTTCCCTAAACTAAGAAGATTTGTTCTTGTAAAACAGTTGGGTTTGGAACTAAGCCTACAGAAACACAGAAGGACTTTTCTTGCTTTTGAGAGCTCACTTCAGGCCAGGTTGTTGAACTGGCAGAACAGAAAGGATGCTCATCCTGTTAGGTATTTTGCAATTCATTCTGTTCAGTCATTCTGATTAAAGAAGCATGAGGGAGAGAACAGTGTACTGAGAAAGCAATAGAGGAAATATGGCCTATAGCCAGAATTTGACCCTCCTAATCATAGATACTTGTCATACTTCTATATGTAGAAATATAATTGCTGCAGATTCTTTGTACAAAGATCTACAAGTATTCTTACATTTTCTTAATTATCCTCTGATAATCTCGTATCTCTTTGTCTAGAGAGAAGAGTTCAAGTTGAACTCTGTCACCTGTATAACACACCTAAACATGGGTCTAGATGTATTACGTCTAAGAAGTATATGCCATGTTGGGAGGATGAGCCAGACAGAAAGACTGGCCCCAGCAGGTAGTTCCTGAGAAGTGGAAATAGTATTTTCCAAGGAGGTTGAATGGAATATTGGGGTTGAAATAGTAAATTTGGGCTCAAAAATTAGGAAAGAAAGAAGTTAAAACATATCAAGTCTGAATAAATTATGTGAAGTGCAGCCACAGTACATTAATTACATTAAACCAAGATTTCTAATTCTGACCTGCAACAAGCAGTTAGATACCCTGCCAAAGCACATCTTATACCACTTCCCACTCTACATGAAAGACAACACCCAGCTGCTGCTCTTAATACTTCATTAGCTAAAGTAGCAGCTGTCAGCCTGAAAATGTTTCAGCCCTGCTGATTGTAGATGTTAACATGATTCTGTTTCAAATGACTCATCTCAGTTTTGCATGTTTGTTTGTTTAGACTGAAAATTACACATCTGAAAGTTGGCATTAAAACAAGATTAAGATTGAAAACCACTGCTCTCCGGGAGATTAATGCCAGAATTGCACAGAATTACCTGGATGGTAGTCCCACTGTGCACATGCAAGAGCAAAACTGCAGGTTGCTGGTGCAAATTCAGGTGTCTGTTGCTAAACATTAGAAGGTTCCCTAACCACTATGGGCCTCACTTGAAAACACAGCTAAAATTAGGAGTTAGAGATACACCTTCTGATCTGCAACAAGGAGATGCATACATTTATGAACTAAGACAACAAGTACCTTGTGCATATGCAATATTCACTTTCATCTTCATTTTAAGTGCAGTTGTATAACAGTTGCATTAATAGGACAAGGTGATATAAGGGTCCATGCCACAATCTGTACAAGCTACCATTTGTTCCAACAAAATTGTGGAAAAACCTTCTGAGAAAACAGGATCATTACAGTAAATACCAAATAACTGTTTCTTTCTTCTCTACAATATCTCAAAGCACATACTACAATCTATTCTTAGTACAAATTCAGGACTATCACACCAACTACTGCTGTTGGTTGGGTACCTTTAAACTTCATATCTTACTACTTTTTAGGTTTTGTGCATGATTAATGCATAAATCCTAATGACCTATAGTTCATTTTCTACCAAAGTAAAGTGGAAAAATCACACTGATTTTTCATGAGAGACGATTCCTTCAAGTTCTGCTGGAGAACAATTTCATTGAATTAGATTGTTTCTGTAGTTGCTAACTTAAATAAGATCTATACAAGTAGACAACCTCTCAACTGCGCATTGTAAATAAGTATGTAAGTCCCATTAGAAATGGTTCAACTTTTCTAATTCAAAATCCTTAGCATAAACAATTTAACAAATATTTAGTACTGTCTCTCAAATTTCAACTATAGATGAATGTATCGTTTTTGTTTGTATGTGAGAGAGAGAAAAAAAATCAGCTAAATAACTTTTCAAGTAAAATTTGGAGCATATATTTTGCATTATTTACCCAGATTCTTTAGTAAAAGTATACTACTGTTAAAAACAATGGCTGGAGAAAGAAGGCTGGCAAGCTCACAGATGGTGTTGACTGTTGTAGTATGTTTATTTAAAGCTTGTTGGTATGTTTTTGTTTCCCCCCATTGATAGTATTGGTTTGGCCCCAGTTGTCAATATGTAAATGCCTCCTATTTTTTCCTGAATGTTCCCTGCCAGTCACCTTAGCCCTGTTCCCCCATTATTGTAAACCCCACCCCTTCTTCCAGACCCTTCTGTGTCAATCATTTTTCCCCTCGAGGCTCCACTGATTAATGTATCTTGCTCCCTCCCTCTGTGTATTTCTATTGGTCCTGAATTTGTGATTCCCCTCCCTTTACTCCTCCCCTCAAGATTCCCCATTGGTCCATGGTTTGTACCCTCTCCTGGAGATTGGGCTGTACCTAGCTCCATGCACAGCAATGCTCAAGGCTGTTTTGGACCTGATCCCTTCCAGCGTGGACCCCTTGTTTCCCTGACCTAATAAAACCATTGCTGGGAACTTCAATCCAGAAGAGACTCCTCTACTTTCTTGCCTCCACCCCTTACACAGTGGACCACAGAGCTTGGGGTGGCCTGTGACTCTGGAGGTTTCACTGAGGGAAAAGCCTGCTCCCCAGTGATTCCCCACTCTTGGTGCTCACCTGTGCCAGAATGCAAAAGACCACCGTAGAGCTAGCCGGAGCTCCGGTGCAGTGCTGCGTCCGTTGACAAATATGTTTTAGGCTGATACATGTGCAGGAGGAACTCTCTAAACTGCAATTCAAATTCAATTTATTAAGCTTAATGGAAGGAACCCCAGCCAAGGTATGAGCTTCCAGTTCATCATGCGTACAAAACCCCAATTATGCTCCCACTTGCTCTTGTGCTAGGAGCTTTCTTCAGAAAGAAGTAAGCAGAAGACATAGCTGAAATCATAGGCCTGATCGGATTGTTTTACATAGGAGCAATTTTTAATATAATGCCTATTTAATTTAATTTTTAAAAAAGTAAAAAAGAAAATTTTGTCAGGTACAATTTTTTTTTTTCATTAGGCAGAAATAAAGAGAAAAAATTTGCACATAATTATTTGTTAACAAAAGCAATCCTCAAAAATCTTATTTTTGACATCACAATAATAGTAGCTACTTACTTCAAGTTATTATCCCATGAAAAAGTAATAGCACAAGAAATGCTGCAGTAATTATGCATTATTCTTAATGAGGTAATGATTCTGTCAACCCCACACATGCTGAGGGATAATTTACTCTGTATATTGTCCTAGCACTATTAACAAGTTATTTTACTGATAAAGGTATGACTTGAGTAAAATTCTTGAATGATTCCATAAATAAACATAAAAAATCACTATAAATAATAGAAGCCATGACAGGCTTTTCATTTTACAAATAATGAGTTCGGCTGTTCAGAGCCAAAAACGTATTATTTATATCAGAATTCACTTACTTATAGGAACACACATATTCTTGCAGAGTTATAAACAACAAAGAATTTTTATTTGCATGTATCATCGCTACATGACTACTTTGAAACATCTGTCTTTTAGTTTTTGAGGGTTTTTTTCCTCTTTATGACAATCTCCCTTAAGCACACTTTTAATTACTAGTTTTTGATCTTGACTAGTCCTTGTTGAAATTAGGGCAAATGCAGCCTTTCTTCTCTGGCTTGCTGTGTCTACAGTTTGGGGCAGGGAAGCAGAGATCTTTCTGAAAGGCAGAGGAGTACCCAGTATCATATTTGAAAAATGTTTTTTTGTTTACCATCAGCATTTTGTTAATGACTGTGGAGAGTTTTCAGTTATTCTCAAGGCTGAGATCCGTCGTCATTGTGATATTAGAAAATCTATCCTCTTCTATCAAGACTTGCGCTAACATTTTAATTTTGCCTACTGCACAGAAGCAATTATTTATTTATTTATGGAAAATTTAACAAGGGTACACGTTTTCCCTGCACTAAATACTGGTTGCAACTTAAATGAAAAGTATAGCTTAATACTTTTTTAGAGTCCTCATTGCTGAGAATAAACTTCATTACTAAGGGAAAGCAGACAGATTTTTGGCTCAGACCTTACAGCAAAAATTGATGCTTATCTGCTCTGAGGTATTCTCAGGAAAGCACATTATAGATGAAGAATTTATCAATTTTTCTTCAGTTGGTTTTCAATTAAGTATGAAATTGAATTGTATATTCTGACATGATTCCAAAAACAATGTTAATTTCAACATTTGTAATATTTCTTGAGATCATATACATGCATATTTATATGTGATTGTATTGGCTGTATTGGTCAATGCAGTGCATCAACTTGTAAAAATTTTCATGCTTTAGGAAAATTAATTAAGACTGTATATTTGCCTTTCCAGAGTCATAGCACTCTTGCCATGATTATTTATCTAGCTGTCATCAAGTCACACTTGCAGAGATATATCCTTTGCTTTGTAGAGAGATAAACTGCATGATCTAATAGGTCATTTTCTATTCCTAACTTGTGTGGCTCAATGAACAATAAATAATATTACTGTGTATATGTAATGTCTTCTTCCAGCAATAAAATATTGTCCACAAGACACAAACATCTCTGAGATTTTAATATAATGCCTCAAATGACCAGAAATTATCAATATATCAAACACAGTATAATTTTTCTGTACTGTGGGCGATATTTAATATTGCTGCTTCTCAACAAAACAATTTGGTTCACCAAAAAAAAAAAAAGCAACCCCAAAAAAACCCGAAAACAAAACAAACAAACAAACCCCATAAGATTTATAATCCTACCAAGAGGGTTTTATTTTATAAGACTCTTTGTTTTCTATTTTCATTCAGAAAGCACATTACAGACATGCATCTCTATCAGACACCAAAGAAGAGAATTTGGTCCTAGCATGTTTACACTGTTAAGGGCAGAATATATATTCAGAGCTGACCAGAATGAACCTAACATTTTATCTCACATGTTACAGTCTGAATTTGAATAAGTACCTAGAGAAACTAAATGTTTTCCCCAGTGATGATAAGCTGGAGCAGAAGATAAAAATGACGTATTTGAAAACACCAGATTACCCAATTAGATGGCTACATTGGTCACATATGTTTTTATGAGGATGCTGAGTTTTTGTTTTTAGATCTGTCCCCTCAGATAAATCAGAAATGTAATACATGGAGTCTTTTTCTATTTATTGAACAATAAAAAAGAACAAAAATGTTTCCAATTCATACTGCATAGCAGTTAAGTCAAGTATCTGAATTTTGCTAGAAAAATAAATGTATCGTCTCAATTTTTAAAGATACAGCAAACATGGTAATACAGTTTCCATCATCATAACAGTCACTGAAGCCTTTTTATTAATTGCTGGAAAATCCAAGGAAAATCTATACTGCATTTTCTCATTGTACTAGAATAAAATGTATAGCCAGTCCCCTTATCAGCCATGTAATCAAAAGGAAATATTGTACTAGGAGCTCTTTATAGCTTCAGGTGCATTAAAAAAATACAAGTGCATTAGTTTCCAGCTCTCCAAAAGGTCAAGATTCCCAGAAAAAGAGCTGCTTCACTATTTGTGAAATATACAATAACAAAAGCTTAAGCCATATAAAGCAATGTGCTAATATTGCCAGTAAAATGTCAAGATTCCTTCATAATAAAGCAATTTCAACCAACATATTTATTTGCTTTTGCAGATTAATTTGAACCTTGGGTTGCAAAACAGGGTGATCTGCATATTCCCACAAATATGCCATAGTTTAAAATCAAGCTATATAATTATCTGTCTGAATTTGAACATGTTTTCATATTTTAAATGGAAAATTTCATCCTTGTCCTTCCCCAAGCAAAATTTAAATTGAACAGAATTAATTTAATGATTAACCAAATATCAGATAATGAACTGAAATAGGAAAACCAAGATAATCCATGAAATTGCATTGTAAGTAATTAAGAGGAGATAAGAATTTAATGTATAATTTTATGAATTCCAATTATTAATCCACCTCTACTAATTTCCCAGTCCCAGTAGAATAAAATCATATTTGCAATGGCATAATTCCTAATGTACTTTGCCTTTTTTCATGGCTGAACACGATGATTTCTACTGTCCTCAACATTTGTTCATTTACAGGTTTATATAAGACAATGAGATGAAGGTTTCTCCAGCCCATATCCTCCAGATAAAGTTGTTCAGAATGCTAGAATAATGATATGGCCATGTTTAGTAACTCCACCAAACCAGAGCTGAAATGTTCATTCTCAGCTCTGCTATGGACTTTAATTTGAAAGCAGATCAGTTTAGATCAGCTCACCCACTCTTAGAACTGAGTAAAAACTTGGCCTCACTTTCATTTCACATGTTTTATGAAGACTCTATACTCTTACAGGGAATTTTTCATACATGTCCCATGTTAGTTTAATGGAGATTCAAATCTGTATGTATGTTCTGTGTAATTAATTATAATTTAAAATTTATTGAATTCAGCCTATCTTAAGACTCACCTTAGGCCTGAAGTGTCAGCTATAAACCATGGCAATCTAGAACAGTCCTGCTTTATGAGTTGTGTAGCCTACCTATGCCAAATTCAATAGACTCACTGCATAGCCTTAAAGTTCCAACAGTTAATTAATTGACCATAAGTTCTTTTGTTCTTTGAATATATTGGTTTATTTCCCATTTGAAACAGCATCATAATCCTAATATAACTACTAATAAAATGGAAAAGTCTAAAAAGTCTATTTGAGTAGAAATACTGGATTATCTTTATGTAAGCAGGATAAATTTGTGTTTTGCCAATGAAAAAAGTGTATAGTTATATCTTCTATTTATATTGATTTTAAGTTTTATTGACTAATTATTCCAAACTGAATAGCAATCTTATTGAGAAAATTAATGAATTTTATTCCAATTTTGAAAATGAGTAGACCATTAACAAATTAACCTGATGACTCCAGTGAATCAAGCCACACAGCTTCATTCTTATGTCCTTATCTTCAAGATGAGGGATTTCCCTCAAATTTTTGTAGCAATCTATAAACTGAAGTTAAACTTATAGCATATTTTCCAGTATTATCCGAGCTGTAAAGATGACAAAATTCTTCAATATTACAATACTATTTATATTATAGTCTTCATAAGCCAAAAACATCAGGCTGAACAAAGCTTGACAAAAAAAACAAGGGACATGCAAGATAATACAAATGTTATAGGAAAAGAATTATGGTGAGAAAGTGGATGAAAGGACAGATTTTACAACAAAGAGAATTTGAGTCAGCTTGTAAAAATACCTACAACTAAAACATTGGTCAAATATAAAAAATGGGAATACTTGGACTTGAGTGTTAAATGTAGTGACTGAAATGTTCTTATTTTCTCTTTAAACTTTATCTGGGCATTTATTTGACCAAACTACCAGTAATGCATGAGATAACTGGCAGTATAACTTTGTGGAAATATTAGCAGCAAAGGGGAACAATATTGCAAAAATATTCATAAAAACCCACATTGGACAGCTAGAAGTATATCTGGAACAGCACTTAAGTCCAAAAAATGGGAAAAACCCAAAATGGACTTTTTATAGAGGGACTCCATGTCACAGTTGCTAACTATAAAATCCTCAGCATCATTCACATGATTGTTGCAATAATTGTTGCACTGCCTACCACTTCCAGCCAAGTAGACTGAGCTGACATAGTAACATCACAAAAACAAGTACTTGTTCCTACAGATGTGAAAAGGATCACATCCAAATTCAAAACAGACTATCATGAGGAAAATAGCTTTTATCTGCCTTCCTTTGAAGGCAAGATATTAGCAATTAATTCAGTCTTGCCTTGGCCCACAGTATTGATTTCCTTATTTCCTTTCTAATTCTTCCACTGAGTCTATGATCAGAGGGGGCGGAAAAAGAGAGTGAATAAATTCTTGGAATCAATAAGTTCAGAAAAAATGTACAACAAGGAATATCACATCTGGTCTGATTTCAAGTCAGACTTATCTGCTGACAGAAAGAGAAATTCAGAAGAAAAGAGAGGGAATGAGAGATACTATTTCATACTACTCCTGTTAATGTGCATATTTAAGGTGCATTCCAATCCCTGGTACCATGCAATAAATCAACCCTTTTTTAGGAAAAATTTAAACACTGTAGCATTGTGGTTGCATTTTGCTAAAGAATTCTTCACAAGAGAATTCTTCATTGTAAATGTTAGGTTTTATCCCCAGAGATATGACTTGTTTCTTGCATTTAGAGAAGACAGTATCAAACATCTTTATACTTGAGGCAGAAGTTAATGAGATGTTTTTTAATCTCAGTTCCCAGAAGGGATTTCGTTCTAGTCACAGGCCAGCTCTTTCTTGAATTTTGTCTTTCAAATAGGCAATTTTTTACACCTTCAGTTCTATCTTTGCTGCAAAAAGAGACACAGAATCTTAGAATGGTCTGAGTTGTAAGGGGCCTTCAGTATCGTGTAGTTCCACATCTCCACACATGGGCAGGGACACGTTCCACTAGACCAGGTTGCTCAAAGACCATCCAACCTAGCCTTGAACATTTCCAGGTGCAGGATATCCACAGCTTCTCTGGGCAGCCTGCTCCAGTGCCTCAACATGCTCACAGTAAAGAATTACTACCCAATATCTAACCTAAGCTTACCTTTGTTCAGCTTAAGACCACTCCCCTTTGTCCTATCTCTGCAAAACTTTGTGAAAAATCTCTCTCCAGCTCTCTTGTAGGATGCTGTTAGGTACAGAAAGGTGCTGTAAGGTCTTCTGGAGCCTTCCCTTGCACAGGCTGAGCAAGCCCAACTCTCTCAGCCTGTTACCATAGGAGACATGCTCCACCCCTGTGATCATCTTCATGCCTCTCCTCTGGACTCTCCAACAGGTCAATGCCCTTCTTGTGTTGGGAGCTCTAGAAGAGAACACAATATTCCAGATGGGGTCTCAGGAGAGCAGAGTACAGGTTGAGAATCCCCTCCCTTGAGCAGCTGGCCATGCTGCTTTTGATGCAACCCAGGATGCAGTTGGCTTTCTGGGCTGTGAGCATTCATTTTTGGGTCACATTGAGATTCTACCCCACTATCATCCCCAAGTCCTTTTTTCCAGGTCTAGTCTCAGTCCATTCTCTGCCCAGCCTGTATTTGTGCTTGGGATTGCCCTAACTGAGATGCAGAACCTTGCGCTTGGCCTTTTTGAACTTCAGGAAGTTCACACAGACCCACCTCTCAAGCTGTAACAGTCCCTAGAGAGGGCATCCTTTCCTTCCAGTATGTTGATGGCTCTATACAGATGGATGCTGTTGGCCAGCTTGCTGAGAGGTACACTTGATCCACTGACAAAGATGTTAAACAGTGTTGGTCCCAGCACTGGCCCCCAAGCAACACGACTCATCACTGGTCTTCACTTAGACATCAAACCATTGACCACAACTCTGAGTGTGACAATTCAGCCAATTCCTCATCCACCCAGTGATCTATCTGTCAAATCCATGTACCTGCAGCTCAGAGACGAGGATGTTGTACAGGACACCCATATGCTTTGCACAAACCCAGGAAGATAACAGTAGTCAGTCTTCCCTCATACCTATGCTGTAACCCCACCGTAAAAGGCCACATAGTTTGTCAGACACTGTTTGTCCACAGCGAAGTCATGTGGGCTGTCACCAATCACCTCCATATTTTCCATGTGCCTTTGCATGGCTTCTAGGATGATCAAGGTACTGATTTTTCAAGGCAGTGAGGTGAGGCTGATCGGCCAGTAGCTCCTTGGATTTCCGTATTTCCCTTTTTAAAGATGACAGTTATGTTTCCCCTTTTCCAGTCAGCTGGAACTTCCAGGGTAGTCAAGGGTACAAAGGTAGAAAAAAATTATCACTGGAAGCTGTCATTGCAAAATCAGGTACTAATTTGAAGAAGGAGTGAGAGTTTATTTTGGAATTCTATGGGAAGACAGACAGAAACAGCTACTGTTGTAATGTGCCTTCAGAAAAAAAACAGAGCTCACTCCTAGAGGCCTCACTTCAGGACCAGAATACAAGTCAGGAACCCCTGAAAAGCAGCAGAACACAAAGAGCCAAAGGCTCACACCACAGTCCTTATCCAACAGTTAGGTTAAAAAATTTACAGTAGTAAATGTATCCATTGTCAATCAACAGAGAGCAACCTACAAAGGAGCATGCTCACTCCAAAACACCACACAGACAATTCTGTCTCTGTGAGAGTTTGGATCAGGAAGACACCCATAAACTCTCTTAAAATATGAACTGCTCTGTAGATATGTGCCTTCAAACAAAGAAGACTGTGCTGTGACTTCAGAATTTTCAGTACTCCATCCCTATCACTCTTCACCAAGAAAATCTTTTTAAGTGCATGCCTCAGCCACTGAAGTATTGACAAAATTAAGATGGTAGAAATTAGTATCATCTATGCATTTCTGGCACATGAGCCTTATCATCTGCACCTGAAGAATACTAGTGGTTCTTGAAAAGATTAAAGACATCAGGATTCTAATGTAAATTAGGGGTCTTGTTTCCCATCACTTCCTGGCTTCCTGGCTACTCTTTGCAGAATGAGTCACTTTACTCAATCCTAGACTCTTTCCATTTCTCCCAAATGTGAGAAAAGTATTTCATTGTCAGTGCTGCAGTGGTATTCAGGATTTATGAGTGAGAATTTCTGCCTACAGAACAGCAAGAGGAAGAAATAATTCATCAATGCCACTAACTTCTATGTCTTGGTTTGTATCCAAATTTTTCATCCAAGTTTATAGGAGTTCAGCCCAGGGCTTGAGCAGAAACACAACTGATATGGTAAAACAAAAAAAGAAATTTTGACTGCTGCAACTTCGTGTGTGAAAAATATATACTGACTACAAGTAAGTATTTTGCAATATAAAATTCAAAATACATCTTTGGTTTTAAAAAATAACTTGTATTCAGACCAAAGAAATCCTCATGCTAAACACCTCCAGAGACTTAAAGGTTTTATTGTTAAAATCCTCTTCATCTCATGGAGTATTTGTCCTAGTGTCCCAGAAATACTAACAAAACATGCAATCACAGATCACTGATTTTTTCTGTTTATTGTCAACATTTGCCTCCCATGATTATGTTATGAGAGCTAAAATACTATCCTACTTGTTATTTCGAATTGTGAATTACGATAGAAACATGTTACAACAAAGTCAGAAAGAGTTGTTTTTCTATTTCTTTTTGTATAAACCTCTTCCTGTGTGGGATTTAAGTTTACCTCCATTTCTTACATTTTCCTGTAACAGAAAAAACCCATAATTTTTGGGAAATGAGCATCTATTATGAAAGCAGTGTAAGTGTGCTGGTTTCACATTAATTGATATTTAGTAAGGAGGAAAAAACCACCCACGGAAATTATTTTCCTGAGAGAAGCTGCTAAGAGCTTCCGCTGTGCCTGAAAAAAAACAATAGCTGGCTAGCTCTGAGAATTGACAACCTATTAAACCATTTAGAAGCTGGGTCCGCCTCTGTGAATTCCATATTTTTAAAACAGAGAAGGCTAGGAAAGCTCTCTCTTGCTTTCGACCTCGAGAAGTAACTGAGCTCCCCGGTGGGGCCGGTCCCGCTCTACCGCGGCCTGCGCAGCCTGGCGGGGCTGGGCCAGGCCCCAGCGGTGGCCGGGAGGGGAATGGGAGGCCGCAGGGCCCCAGCCAGAGCTGGGCCAGTTCACAGCTGCTGACATCTTGCTAGAGCCAAGCCCTGCCCCTGCCCCTGCCTGCGCCGAGCCGGGGTCTGCCGGGCCCCGAGAGCGGCTCTGGGCTGGGCCCCGAGAGCGGCTCTGGGCTGGGCCAGGCCTCCCCACC
The DNA here is from genome assembly GCF_971803275.1 of Cyanistes caeruleus. Taxonomy (NCBI): domain Eukaryota; kingdom Metazoa; phylum Chordata; class Aves; order Passeriformes; family Paridae; genus Cyanistes; species Cyanistes caeruleus. The sequence goes on along the minus strand of NC_141702.1, from coordinate 81,877,786 downwards.
AGTGGCTGCCAGGCAGAGGTTGGGGCCCAGCGCAGCCTGCAATCCATCACCGTGACTGGCCACTGCCCGTGACCATCTGCAGGCCTAGACAAAGTACTAAACTTTTCACTGCACAGAGGAGACCTGCAGAACTTAATCTTCCCTCAAAAAAGAGAAAAAGACACAGTAACAACACGTAAAAAGACAACATGAAAACACCAAGGTCAGTAAAGAAGGAGTCAAGTCTCAGATGGAAAGAAAATGAGGAGATGCCTAGTATTGAGGCTGAAAGTTCTTTTGGTAAGGCCATAAAAATAAACCATAATACATTAAAATATCCCCTTTTAATTCATAAAAGAATATGGGAGGCTATTGTTCAAACTATAAATGTAAGCAGAAGTATCCATGATGAAGCAAAATAGAAGCTAAAGAGACTGTAATCCCATAAGAAGTTTAAAGAGAGGAAGAGACAGTGATGAAGACCCTTTGCCCAGGGTGAGAAGACCTCTGTTCCCAGAGATTAAGATGATTGCAGAGATAGATAAAAAAAACCTTTGCCTTTAAACAGCTCATCCTTAAAATAATACCCCATAAGTTAACATAGCCCATTAATCCACAGGTGAGAAGGCTGTAAAAATAAGAACTTCAAAATTGCAAATCTTTTCCCAGGCAGCTGCTATTCATAGAAATAAAAAGCCATGAGAAAAATATTTCTTGTAGAGTAGTCTCCATAGCATAGCAAACAAAAACTTTTCTCCCTATAAGAACTGATAAAAGACTATTGCAGAGTTAGTATCTGATTTAAATTCCCGAGTTTTGTCTCTGCATTATCAGCTGAGAAAGAAAAGAAATCAGGTGAGGAGAAGAAAAGTGTCCTGAAAGTTTTATTCTAATGCTTCTTATTCTTTTAGTTCTGTTAATAAAATTTTCTTCATACCTTTTAAATTTTAAACTTCTTTTGCCCTCCTCCTAATCCATATCTCATAACAAAAAATAAATAAGTACACTGGTAATTTTAGCCAGCACTAAACCCACCACATTATTTAATGCATTAACCAGGAAACTCAAATTAACAAAACCTAAACCATTGCATTCAAAGGAGTAGCAGATAACAGCTATGATAAATTAAGCTAGCTAAGGAACACTTTGTTTTGTTTACTTACAAGGTACACAATGATATTCAGCTAGAGATTTATCATGAAAAATATTAAAAAAACCAAAACAGATTGCCTCTAGTTTTTAAAAGGTCAGCTATGGGAACTATTGTCCACCTGGGAAAAGAACTCAAACAAAGAGATGTTCTAAAGATCTGCTTTGCAGATTTTTATTTTTTTTTTTTAACTTACTGAAATTAGCATAACACTGTGATAGAAGAGCTGAATGCTACTGCTGAGATAAAATGAAATTTTCTACCTGCCTCAAGGGAAGAGATCTGTTCTTTGAAATGAACCTAACAATGGTAATAGCTGCCCATTATTCAAAACACAGTAAAATGATTATGCAGCTACTTCACTGAGGATTTCGGTCACTCATGGTCCTTGAACATCCCACAGAAATTATTAGGAGACTTAGGGCAGCTAACTGGGCATTTCCACCGTATTGACTAGCCCAGATTAAGTTCTGTGGAAAATGAGAATAGATTCTATGCATCATAGCTGATTTAGAAAATCATGAAACACTGGAATTGCAGGAAAATTATTTGAGCTGCAAGTGTCCTACTAGATATTAGTTCTGTAAAATGTTTGTTGGTACCTCCAAGACCCATAACCTCTTTAAAAAGCTGTCTCTCAGTCTCACTGAAAACAGAATTGAAATAATGCCAAAAGAGAAACTATTAAAATTAAACTTTTCTTTAAAGTGGCCTATTTTCACAAAGTCCAGAAGAAAATGAAAACTTCCTAGCAAACACTAAAAATCAAGAAAAAAAGAAAACAGTTTATTACAATTCACCGTTCATCTTCATAGACTGATGTGGACAAAGTTTCTTTCAGATTGCTCTTTTTCAGGCATTGAAACCTTATGAAAATAAATGTGTAACTTCATAATTAAAATAAGGTCTTTCCTATGAGAAACAAGATACCCAAGAAACCATCTCACAAGCTGAAATCTGATCAGTCTAATACAGATACCAGGAAGATGCTCAATGCATATAGTATAGTTAGTTACAACTCTCCAGTGTTAAATTAATCTAAGTTCAATTCCAAAGGCTAATGAATTCTTATTTGCCAAGAGCTAGTTGGATATTTAGTTCTGGAGCAATTACTAGTGAATAAGGAATTAAAGCTGTTGCAAAAATAGTATACTTATATGAGAAGACTGTTCCATCATCATAATTTTTCAGACTAACTCACTTTGAGAGCTGAGTTCTTATACTAAATTCCCATATTAATAATAGAAGTTTTTTAACGTCTATTAGACTCTTACATTTTCTGTACTTAAAAGCAACTCTCTGACTTCAGTCTCTGTAGTTTTCTCAGAATTTTAGATCTTACTGGAAATAGGATTATTGATGTACCATGACAACAAACTAGTCTATATTAAAAGAAACAACTAAACAATCCACTTTCCAAGTAAATTTTCTTTTTTGATTTATTTAGTCCATATATGTAACCTGCCTTTATTAGTAAAGAAAAAGGGGAATTTCACTAACTGCAGTTATCTACAGAACACTGAATTACTTTTTACTTGGTGTGCAAGAAACCATGTGGTCATGGCTGGAGAAGGAAGAAGGTAGGGAAAAAGAGTTCTTTTCTGATCAGGCAGCTAGGGTGTTTCTCAGGAGCAGGCCAAACAGTAGGATGGGGCTATGGCTCAAAGATGAAATGTGAAGAGTTTAACACTGCCTCTTTGAAAATGCAGCCTTCCTAAAGAAATATTCCCTCTCACCCTGGGCAAGACCTGACTGAATCAATCAGTTGCATGAAGAAGTTGGGGTCCTGAAGAACGAGTGCAGAGGCCTGCCCTGACAAGGAGAGAAGTTGACACTACAACACAAATGCTCAAGATGTATCCAAAAGTGTATCCAGAAGTGAATTTCATGCAAAATGCATAAAATTCAGCAGATTCTTTCCTGGGCAAATTATAACTTACTTAACATACTTAAAGTATACTTAATTAACATACTTAAATTATGAGCATTTCAAAAACAGGGACTGTGGAGAGGATAGAAGAATATTTGCAATTAAATTCTCCATTTGCATATAAGCATTAAAAATCATGTTTCCACAGACTAAGAGCATTAATCTTGCTGGAGAAGTGAAATTCTATTTCATATCCAAGAGACCTTAAAGGATAATTACACAAAGAACCAAATGAAAGTATAGATGTATGTATGATGTCACCCTTCTGGAGGTGGTGAAATTACTTTCACCCAAAATTCTTAACTTGTTAAAGATTCTGCCCCACAGGTTTATCAACAAAAGCGGCATTTTGCATATATCTCTAAAGTCGGTGGACAACAACTGTACTAGCTACTCTAAATGTCTTTCGGATTGTAATTGAACTGTCTAGAGTAATGAATGAAGCATGGAATAATGTGCATCCAGTTTGCCTTTGTTTATCCACACTGTCAGCCTGACTTTGGTTCATTTTTACAGGCAGATTTCTCTATTAATGTACATATAGTTTCTTTCAAGTTTAACTTTCCAATGCTTAGCGCTCCTTTGGGCACAAGACTCATTACAGCACTAGACTAATAACTGAAGTGTTTTTCTTTCTGTCATTTTTCTATGTAAATAAATAAATTGAACAATTCTAGAATGCCATGAATTACATTAATCATAATGCACACAACTTTTCTCCTCACAGTAGGTTAATCTCCTCATTAAGTTCCAACATGAAACATCAGCCAACAAAAATTTGCTTTGAACAACAATCTTAACAAGTTCTTAAATACATGAGAAGAAGAGGGAGAACTGGATTTTCTTTTCCATTCCAAAATATATCAAGCAAAATGTTTTTCCATGCAATAAATGTTATTCTGCTGTGTGATTTATTCCACATAATTACATAGAAAATTCGAACTTAAGTAAATATTTATTAACAATATTTTGCAATTAACACAGGCATACAAATGTATGTTAACTAAGGGTATTTCTGGAGTCCTAGTTTGCCCTGCATAAACAGAAATTCCAGTAAAACTGAAATATATGTCTATTTTATCCTTTGAACATGAACCAAATATCAACAAAATCAAGAGGAAGCATCTGTGGGTTTTCAGTAATTCTGGTGAAGCTTAATTGAGCTTGTAGAGATCCATTTGGGGCTTAGAAGGATAGAAAACTATCACTCCCACTCTAAAATGCATATGTTCCTAGAGCAATAAAAAATTTCTGCACATTCATAGTTCTAGTTTGTCTGGAAGACAAACATTATATTGTCTGGCAGTTTTTATGTACAAACGTAAAACAGCAGAGACAGTTTTATTGCATGAACAACCTTGCTGAGAAGACTAAGAATGGACCAGGACTGTTCCCCTCTCAGTAAATATCACCACAGCTGAACATCCAGGAGTTCTATTCTTGCAAGCATTAATTTAAGGGTTCTGCTTTGTAAGAATTTTTAAAAGCACATACCTAAAGGGAAAAAAATCTTACCAACCAACCAAAAAAAAACCCCTTCCAAACCACAAACAACAACAACAAAACCCCACAGTGTAACCTTTCCTTACAAAGCTTATTACCAGTTAAAATTACTGGTTTGACAAACTTTAATTTATAAAAATAAATGTGAAAATGTTTGCACGTGTCTATGTAGTTATATATCTATATTCATACCTATAAATTGGTTCTAGATTATGCTTGATGAGTGACTGATATCTAAATTCCCAGTCTCCATTATTTCTTATTAAATATGGCATCTGAATGATTAGGTCATACTTTTTTCTTTACAGAACCAATCTCATGCTTCTTCCTACAGCATGGATTGTAAATGTATTAGATGTATCACTCTGCATGTCCTGTATCACCAGCCTCATTGATTAGGACAGGAATGCTTGGTGTTTATCAAATTCTATGTGAGGTTCAGATTATTCATATTCTTTTGCAATTATATGATGGAGGACAGTTCTAACAATGTTCTAACCTCTCACCCTCCCTAAGCACAGCCACAGAATTTCAGACTGTACTCTCCATTCATGGAGAAGTCCAAAAGAAAGTAGTTCAGCCCTAACACAGATGTGTCATTAGATCAAAATTGCACAAGAAAGAATTTCCAGAGTGAATTGGCTGATTCCTAGGTGGCCATGTAAATCTATAGTTTACACTATTGTGACAGGTCAAGGAGTCAGTTTAAAAATAAGAAGGTTGGGTGCCAAATTCACAGAAAACTGCCATGTACTTATCTGCCAGAAAAGGTCAGGGTACATTCTAAAATCATCCAACAAAGCAGTGTAAGATAATGCTGCTTTATCCTAGAACAAAAAAAGATCTTTTATTTGACAAGTCAGTAAGCCTGGCATTACATCATCTTCTTGTGACCTATCTTAGACCATGCACTATGTCTCATAATTTCTAGGAAGAGTGCCTGTGCTTCATGATGATTGAAGAGCACACCTTGGATTCTGACAGCTACAAGGAAAACACAGAATCAAAATAAGAACTTTTTTTTTTTAAAAAAAAATAGTAATAAAAATAAGAACAACTTCCCACCTGAAGTAAATATCAGTAAGTATAAAAATCCCCTAAATAAGAAGTGATAGGATAAAACATGTACAAGAGAATGCCATTGCCTGTGTAAGGCACAGAGGAAATATTTAAAATTAACCAGAAGACTGAAAGGATCTGGAGGATTTAGAGTTGCACCCTGACATTTTATTCCATACATACTTCATGGGAAAGAAATAAAATATGAATATGTGCCTGTAGGCACTACAAGGGCTAGAAATGGGTATGAATGCTTGTACACGTATACTAATAATGAGATAAATGCAAACAAGATTATCACTTCAACAAAGAAATGCCACACCTTATAAGGATGTTGAAAAAATAACTGGACTGGAAAATTTTCATTTAGTTTTGAGACACCTGTGATTGACAGGTGGTGCTGAAATCTGGGTGAAAAATTCCAAGAATGTTTCATGCTAATGAATTGTTACGTGACACTATTACCACTGACTACAAGTAAACAGATAGATTAGCAATTCAGCTTGGTCCTAAGTATATTATGCTGCTAGAAATAACACCTCTGTGTAGTACAGTGACCTGATTCTTAGCTTTGCAGGAGCAGAAGTACCACTCAATAAAATCAGCAAAAGGAAGCACCAAATGAAGGAGAGCAATAAGCCCAAAAGGAAACCTGAATATGGGAACAGGCTTAAAATTGTGCAAGTGGAGTTGTTAAAAAATTGGCAACCAACAGGTATATTACCTTATTCTCAATTTGATACATAGTGTCCTTGGTCCTATAATTTGACAAAAATACTTGAGCAGCTGGTTCTTCTATAGCTGCAAACACATTAGATCCCTACGACATATTACAAAGCAAGTTGTGGATGAATCTGTACCATCCCATCCTAGAATTCTTCAGTAACATGATCTGGATAACGATGTCTGGCAAGGTAAGAGTGTAAGTGTAAATAGTTACAAAAGCAGCATGAATGCTTGCAACACATGAACAAAGTCAAAATGTTTATGTCAGAAAAGATCTACATTTTGTTCTCCACAAGGATGTAGCAGAATCATTGCCGTTGGGTGTTGTGAGCAGCCTGCACTCAAATAATGGGTAGGCAATACAGAGTAGAAGTTGTAGAGACCCACATGCCAGGGGTACGCAAGTGCACCTGTGCTGTGCTTTCACCAGTGCTCGTGCTATGGCATTGTGGGAAGTGGCTAAGTTCCACAGGAAGTTGGAATACCAACATCTCCAACAGGAGTCTTGTGTATATAGGAGAAGCTGCACAACGGTGGATATGCGGCAGGGATAGAACTTTCCAGGATTCAGTATAGAAAGGTGTTTAGAAAATTGTATCTGTACTTCAATATTTTAAAATATCTATTATTGTGGTTTATCTATTACATTAGTAATACCGATCCTGAAGATGCAGTTCACTGATTTTTCATTAACTAGCTGTCTAATCTAATAAAACAATAAACTGCCTCAGTCCTTACCAAAAACATGTGTGTTGAGCAGTTTTTCACTGCAATGTGAGGTGCTATTGCTATCATTCTCCATAGCACTTCTGAACTCTATAGCATTTCTGAACGATTCTAAATGATTGCAAACAGAGACTCAGGCCACGCTTTTCGGAGCAGCAACAGAATCTTGTTCCAGAGCTGCTAATATCTTATTATGAGTCCTGAACTGCAAATAATGTAAAAGAGCTTAAAAAACTGTTTTCATTTCAGAAAACTGGGGAAAGCAACTAAATCTTTACAAGTTGTCAAATTCTGTAAGAGTAAAAAGTTGGAAAAAACTACAGCTCTTAACATACCTGGACCTGATATACCATCTTTGGCTATAAATGGCAAAGCACAGTTCTATTAGATTTCACAGCTTTCTTTTAAGCATGGAACACTAAATAAATTTGGGATTGTTTAGTCTCCTATAAAACATCCTAATGCAACATCTAGAGGAAAATTTGCCATTATTTCTTGCTGTTTGCTCCAAAAGCAGAGACCAGAAACAAACTGAGGAAATCAAGTGAACTGATTAATCTAGTCAGTCATTCTGCTCATTATTACAGAACTGGAATAAGTATTTTGCACTAAGTCCTTCTCTGAATGCTCATATCTGCAACAGCACCCTAATTTTTACAATTAGGTAAGTATGTTTTCTAAGTGCTGGTGAAAGTGTCAGGATGCATGAAGTATGTTGACTAGCTGCTGTCAGCTCCAAGACTCAGCAGAGCTCTAATTATATACTGGAATATTAACAGGTGCACTAGAGACAGTTATGGAACTTCTCATAACCTTCTGTAGACATATGAAAATAATTTTAATTGATAGATTGAACTCTGTTACGAAATGACAATGGAACTTAAAGAAAAGTTTTGTGATTAAATTTATGTGCAACAGAGCTGTTTATTCAGACAAAGATGAATATTTAAAACAAAATGCATACTAAGCAAAAGCATTAGAGACAAATACTGCTTCACAAAAAAAAAAAATCCTCTGTGAATTTTGCTAGTGACTGAATTAAAAGGTATTTTATCCATGGCTAATGCATTGCTTGGTACAACTCTAGAAAGTAGTTGAAATAATAGAAGGGTATCTTGGAACAGAGCACATAGATCCCTTATCCTGAAGGACAGTGGACATAAAAAGAATATGTCCAAGGAATAAAAATATGTTTAATTACGTAAGACAGATAATATGTTTGTAAAAGATTTGCATCTTGACTACCTTAAATGTAAGGCTTCCTACAAAACTATTTAAGTCAGTGGAAAGATTCCTCTCAATTTCCATGAGCTTTTACTCAAGAGCTTGTACAGATTACAGCACGTTTTCTACAACCTTTCTACTACAAAATACACAGGAAGAGGCAATCATAAATCACAAACCTTTTTACTCACTACCATAACATGAAGCAGTGATTTTCTACTGCACCAACCTTTGGCTTACTGCATATGTTCCATTATACCTGTAAATTGGGAACCAGCACAGGGAGAAAGGTTTGCTTAGTCACAAAAACAGCAAAAGAAGAAGAAATATATGAAAGCGTTGTGCAAGGATAAAAAAATTAGTATACAGCCTTGATTCAAAATAGACCTGGACAGCAAGGAAATTTCTTGACTGCACCTAATGATGCTGACAACTTCAGCATGGGAAAAAACAAAACTCAGTCTGCTGATCCTTGTAAGACCTTTGTAATAGTAATCACTAACACTTATGTTCCATTGTGCCCTACTTTTACACAACTACATTAGAAAATAAGAATAATGTAATTTAGTTGGTTTGGGTTTGTTGCTATTGTTGTACTTTGGGGGTTAAATAAAAAATTATCACTTTAGAGTTCTAAAAAACTCCTATTTTCCAACTAAATTATAGTGAAAGTATAAGTGCTCTAACAGAAAAAAGTCCTCTTATTATCATAGATATATGTGCAAAAAAAACCTACCAAACATAGTTTTGAACAGGATTTGGAGATGACCCATTCTAACAGGCAGAAGTGAAGCTGAAAGACAGGAACTGGCAAGGAATATCTCTTCTCTTGTTTGTATTCTTCCCTTATAACTCTTATATTGACTTCTAGCAATCTGTCTAGAGCTATTTGCCCAGGAGATGGTATCACTAGGACAGAACAATATGATCAGATAAACAGTAGTGACAAATTGTTGGCATCACTGTCAATCAGTTTTAATCAGTGTTAAATTATTAAATTCAATCAGTTAAAATAATTGTTAAAATTTGTTTCCTCACATTCATCATTGCAGAAACTTGTATGAATCAACAGGAGTATTCTTTTCCTAGAAGTTTTTAGTATGGAGTAAGATGAAAAGAGAATTAATAGGAAGGATGGTGCATTCCATCTCAACCTTTAGTACAGGCATGAACAGGCTGAGTTTGTGTGACAAAACTGAATGCAACAAAAGGACTGTTTTTGCACATCCAACCATCAACCTTTTTTCCTTACGTTTTTGGAAATCACCACTTGGCCTGTCAAAGACTACAAGGCATTATCTAGAATTGAAAACAGAAACTGAAACAAAGCACACCTTGGGAGGAGAAACTGTTACACTAACGTGGTTCTTACTCTGATGTCCCCACAGAAGGAAGATCAGACTAGTTTCATAAGATGCTTTCAGAGCAGCATGTAGGTTGTCTCATATTAATACAGAGGTTGTGTGTTTTGGACACACTTCTCCCCATTTTTTTTTTTTATTTTGGGAGATTACTGATCTTTTGAGTCCATTCTTAGAATATTGATGTCAGAGGCACAAGGCTTATTCTCAAGGTGAAGCATCCCAGTTCTCTCTTGTTCCTCTCCTAGGGGAATAAATGAGGTCAGAGTCTCAGTGGAAAGAGAACTCAGAGTTTGAAGAATATTCTTTCAGTTTAGCAGACCTTATAGAAAATTATTCAACAGAGAAGGTAAATGAGACGTGATTTCTTCTGAAAATTTTTATTCTTACTCTCTTACAGTGAGCAAGCAATTAGTTTTTACAAATAAACTTGCAATATAGACTTGCAATTTGTTGTCCTGATCAGACAAACATTTCAGATGTCCAAAATTAATTTTCACCTGATGTAATCTGCACAGTTAGTGAGACTATCCAAAGGGATAAAAAGCTACCTTTAATACTTCATCTGCAAGTCCTGGCACAGTATTTGAAAGCAGCTGAAACTGAAGAAAATGTGGTACTAAAGGTTTGCTGTATTTGCTGCCTATCTCTCAACAATAGCATGGCAAATCATGCCAGGTGCCTTCAAATTCTATTGATACAGAGGGGAATCCCAAATGAAATCTGTGAATACTCAGTAAAAAATTAGGGAGGATGCTGGAAAAGGATAACCTATAGGTAAGAATCTAAAAAATATAGTTTTCAAAAATAAAACTATTTATAGTTTTTTATTTCTTTTTATATATTTATATACATATATTTATATAATTTTTAAGTTTATTTATAAATAATTTTTTTTTATTTAAAAAAATCACCTTCAAATACTACAAAACACAAACTCACCATCAGAGGGTTTATCATTAAATTAGCATAACAGACACCTGCAGTTCCATTCTTTGTCTCATTCATACTGCAGGCTGACTAGCTGAGCAGTAGAGGTACACAAATTCTGCTTATACCTTCCTTACAAATCTTAATTTTCCTCTGTTTCCTAATTAGAAAAAAAAATTACTGAAGCATTCAGCTTTTTTGCCTGTTGTGCTTCTTGATTGCAAGATACATCATTGAAGAAATATTCTGATAATTCACGTCAGTCAGCCAAATAATCAGGTCAAGAAATGTGTAAGTAGGGCTTGGGATGCTATAAATTTTTACAAGAAAAATGCATCTTCAACTATGCCTTGTTTAATGTTACAGTTCATAATCAAATGTATCATTGAGCACTATTACTTCAAAGCACAATGCTTCTAATGAATCTTTTTACTCTTTTAGAATATGAAGTGTTTTCTCAACAACAAAGGAAATGTTGCTGACAGATGTGTGTGCTAATTACTACAGATTTGTTTAAACCAGACAACCACCATCAACTGCAGAGACTTCAACTGACTGAACAAGCAATATGCAAGTGTGCAGAATTCATCACAGCAAACAGAAGAGGAATAATCGTGGAGAGTAGATGCTGAAACATCAGCCCCATCAGCATGGCTCCTTAGATGACATTAATACTCTTAGCAAAACAAGAGACAAAGTTTATAGAAGGTACCTGTGTATGATTTCTGGAACAGATAAGACCTTCAAATCTTACAATAAATTCAGGAGCTACTCACATTAAAAAAAACTAAAAAAGGAGACATAGTAAAGACACACAAAAACTACAGTTCAGAAAGATGTCATTTCTGGAGAAGGGAGTTGGCTGTTAATTTAGCAATGTTAAAGGGACAATAATAAAACTTGATAACATATCACCTGGCAAAATGAGGTGACAGCAACATAGATATTCCAAAGACAGTAAGATTAACAGATACAGTCAGCACAGAAGAATAAAAGGAAAGGTCAGAACAAAATAAGTAAGATCCAGCTGGAACTCTCCTTAGTAGAAAAATTTTAAAATCTCTCTCTATGACTAGAGGCTTTGTTATAAAATCCAGGTTAACTAATTTTTCTATCATGAATACACTTACTGGTTTCCTCTATACAGCTACCTGTCCTAATAAAATGCTAAAAAAATGAACTCTCTTTTCAAAATCCCCTAGTGCTATATTTGGTATAAATTTTAGAAGATCTAAGATAAGGAACGAAAGACTGAAATATGGAAAGCATTATATTTATATCTTGTTACTTTATAAAATTAATTTCAAAAAAGAAAAAAAAAAAAGTTTCATTTTTTATAAGAAAGGCAATCCCATGTAAGCATAGCCAAGGAAAAAAAAAGTATATTTAATTATTTGCTCTGTGTTCTGATGTTAGTTAAAGCAGTATAGCTGCTCTTTGTTCCTGCTAATCAGACTGTCTCTGAGTGCAATCAATTGTTCAATCTAATTTTGCTCTTTGTATATCCAGGTCACACAGTTCAGTCTATCTAGACTCACACAGACTCATATCTGCAGCACAGTTTTCATACAAAGCAATACTGGAGGATTAGCTAAATATTTCACCTTTAGAAAGAACGTGAATATCAATAGGTCTGTATTTCTACATCTCATTTAGCAGCAACAGAGATTTTCAAGTAACAGAATTTACTGGGAAGTGATGAAAAATTCTGATTGCCACCTACAAAAGTTCCCTCTTCATCTTCTAATGGCATGGCAGTGTCATTATGTTGTTTTGGATTTTTCCTGCAATAATGAAACTCAATGAATGCAACTTTCAAACTTGTCTGTGAAAGTCCCACAGGGATAAAGCAGATCTCTGTATCTGAGATTCACTGTGCTACCCAGTGCAGAAGGACATCCCTGTGTCTATGCAGTCTATGCAGATTGCGAAGACTACACCACACAGCTGGACCAGACTACTATTGATTACCATTTGGTAGCAGAATAATATGCTCTGGGAACATTTTGTACGAGCCACTGTCTGTTGTGAATGAGGAATGCCTTCAAAAAAGTGGGCTCACTTCTAGTTATTTGTTTGTAAAATAGTACATTTTATCCATCTGCAAAAAGTGAAAAATACCTTTTAGGAATTTCTCACACATATTGTACACCACAGAATGGTCTCATTTTTCTTAAATACTTCCTGTGACCTTTCTATAAAATTAGTTTACAGAAACCTACATGTGGAAGCTAGGGCCCAGCGCTCGGAAGATTTCGGGATGTAACGGAAAGATTGTCACCCCCCTCCTCTATAGTTTATGGTAATAACCCCCGTAATTAGCCAATAGCACCTAGCTGTGATGAAAGCAGATGGGAGTAACACTGTGAACCTAGGTTATAAAGTGTCAAATTCTTCAGCAATAAACGCCATTTCTGCCATCCATCATATTGGTGCTGTGTGCGGATGGACCAAGTGACCTGAGGGGGTCACCGTGCTGCTCCTGAACCAGGGTGTCTGCCTTGTGACAAGCCCAAAAATAGACCTACTTACCTGAAACACTGTTTCAGATAACGTATGTGACTTAAAAGTTAACTGCTGAGCTTAGCTGAATAGCGAACCTGAGAAGTGACATAAACAAGATACCCTAAGAAGACAAAACCTCAATTCCTTATTTTTTATTTGAGTGAAGGGAAACATCCGGACCTCAGGAGGTTATTTGTTAACAACCAGACTGTACCTAAGAATATTTCAAAGGATTGAAATGTGATTGGGGAGGACTAGAGGATGTCTGTGTACTAATGGATAATCATGTTTAACAGATTACTTCAGCTATGTATAAACTCATCAAAAATCCCTAGAAATACCATCCTTCCCATATCGTGGTGGCAGGGGGCATCTCATGATCTTGAAATAAATCTTTTGTAATTCTACCCTTGTGTCCTTTAGTCAAAAAACCATCCCAAATAGTTTTTGCAGCAGTGGTTTTTTTTTTGGGGGGGGGGGTTTGGTTTTTTTTGTTTGCTTTTTTTTGGTAAAGCCTGTCCTCTGCAACCTCTTCTCTTCAGGTTGCTTTGACTATCGTAGCTTAACATGTAAGCAGTAATCACCATTTGCAAGTAGATGGCACATTATCACAGCATATTTATAAACAAAATGCATTTGAAAGATGTGTCAGTCACACAGTTGTCACGATCCACAAGGTGGGATTCATGATGTGGTTCTTTTATTTGAGCTTAGAGTACGAAAGATTATCAGCACACCAGGGACTCAAACAGCAAAACACACTTTATTGAGTGCTCATCAGCGCTAGTATGCGACTGAGGGAAGAGAAAGCAAAGTATAGGAAAAAGAGAGGGTAAGGGGATTATAGCTACCAACGTCAAAGTCCACTCAGCCATCTGTCAACACAGAGTCTTCTGTCTGTTGGGGAGATCTCAAAGGAAGGTAAGGGGTGTATTTTTATCGTCTTTTGCAAAGTGAGGGGCACAGGGCCAAAAACAGAGGAGATTGATGACCATTGTGATGAAACCCATTGCTCAGGGGGACAGGTGCAAGGTACAGAGCAAACCACTTCTTACAAGCCTCTGCTCACCAGCAGGAACGAGGGCAGTGTACCGTGACAGCACAGCAACCACCTGCAAACCATCACTTGGCAAACATCCACCTCAACTGGTGGCCAGAAGCCCTGTACCAAGTCCCTTGTGATATTCAGGGTCTTAGTGTCCTTGTGGTGGTCGTGAGGCAGATGAGGGAATCTTTGGACCATCTCTTACAACAGTAAGATGCTGAGATCATTCCTTATTGCAAATTAAACATAGCTTAATTTTATGTAAGTTACAGTGCTAGCAGTACTCGTAGAGTAGATGTGCTTAGCACACTTAGTACACTAAGTGCTATTGCACATCTGTTACCGAGAAACTTATAGATGACACAATTCAAGCAATGAGCTGAAGGAAACAGACTCTGTGTCCTTTTACACTTTAAAGTAAAATCAAGATTAATTTCAGTAAAACAGAACATCCAGGAATGTATAATCAAAGAGCTTACTTCCCACCATTATCATGATTATTGCTTATCATCTCATCATTATCATGATGACATTGCTTATCATCTCATCCAGAACCTAGAAGACTTTGAAATACTGCCGCTGCATCTCCATAACGTGCATTCTGTTTCAGTTTCACTAACCTTTTCCTAACTGGACCCCAATGTGTACAAGAGCAATTACAAATTTGATTTATCAATTCTTTGAAGCAGAGGAAGGAAAGTTAAAGGTGATAATACATTAAAAATAACAAGAACCAATCTTATTTATAAAATAGAATCATGGAGTAAAGGCTGGAAAAAGCCTTTAAGATTCTTGAGTTCAACCATTAACCTAGCACTGCCTGGTCCACCACACAATATAAAATAAAATCACTATTAATGTAAAAAATGCCAGTACATGTCCTGGTATCAAAGAACACTTTAGTGCAAGAGTGAATGTTTTGTAGTCAGCAACTGCAGGATCATGTCCAGGGAAGCTACAGTTACTGAGAACCAGCATGGGACAGAAAAGAGACGGGCCTCTATTCATGAAATCATTTATTCAGCATGGGAATAAACTTGTCCAGAGACAAAGATCCTTGAGCCCTGAACAAAGGCAGGGTGATGGGCTTTGAAGGACAGAACTCTTGAGTGTCTCCACCTTTGAGGGTGGAGTTTAGGGTTAGGGACCACTAGAAACACAGCAAGGGAAAAAAACCCAGGGACTCAAACCCAATCAGAACTCCTGGGCCACCCTTCACAAGGGGTTTGGGGTGGGACAACTTAATTCAGGGCTCACAGGCTCATCCCCCAAAGCAGGAGGTCAAAATTCACTAGCTTGACTTACAGCCATGCCTCTCACTTTAACAATGCTTATCTGAAACTAAATCTTTGCCTCCCTGAGGCACCTCACAACACGAATGTTTTCACCTTTACAGCTTTTCTACAGCTTTCCTGGGTATACCCTTCAGTCTGATATCTTTTAAACTTTGATTTAAACTGATTCTTGTAAGTTTAGGTTTATCTGACAGTCCATTAGCTAATCACATAAGATAAGAGTTTCTCCATCAGAACTAAAGATGACAGTTATTGCACTCTTTTTTTCTCTATCCCTCCAAAAGAGGTTTTCATAAACCACCTAGAATATGTAGGATTAGTCTGTCATTTGGCAGCCATAATGAACACAGTCTCAGTGGTCCAGTTTGGACTATTTCCTATTTCAACTTTTTGCTTTAATAAGGGCTTTCAATGCAATATTAATGAAGGTGCAGGAAATAATTTTCTTGTTGGGCACCAATTAAGCTACTGAAAGCCCTTTTCTGTCACCATATTTTTCGATAATTCCAAAATGGTGTGCATTCAATATTGAAGTATCAGTGCCACAGACGACTGAGAGTGTAATTTGATAATATTTCATATTTTTATTTAAATATTCTTCTGGATCTAGGATATGCTAGGCTAAAGGCATAATTTCCAGATCTAAAGTTATATAGATGATCCATTATAGAGATGACATCCACAAGCCTGTGAAAACACTGTACAATAAATATGCCAGAAACATCTAATTAAAATTGAAAGTACTAAGACATAACTTGATGTAGAACATTTCAGTCATTGTATAAAAAACTCATTATTCAGTTTATGGTTCCCTGCATTCCACATAATTTGTTTTTTTATGACCTAGTAGTTCAATATTTAATTGTTTTATTGTTGTGGTTCAGCTTCAGACACCACCCAAGCCCCAGGAGGCCACTAGCCCCCATATCCCCACTAGTGGGACCAGGGAGTCAATTGGAATGGTAAAAGCTCAAGATCTCTGGGTTAAGATAAAGACAGTTCAATGGGGAAACCAAAAGCCACACACACAAGCGAAGAAAAACAAGGTATTAATTCACCACTTTCCATGGGCAGACAGGTGTTCAGCCACCTCCAGGACAGCAGGGCCCCATCACATGTGAAGGTGACTTGGGAAGACAAACACCATCACTGTGAATGCCACTCTCTTCCTTCTTCTTCCCCCAGCTTTACATATTGAGCATGATGCCATATGTCATACATATACATAAGTAGTAAAAATAGTATAAATTTGCAACTGTGCTTTCTTTCTTTTCAGCTTACTATTTCCTTTTGGGGTTACATACATCCCAAGATCAAGAAGGGTCAATTATATTCCACCATTTAATCTACCCAGCTGAAATGTACATTTATTTCATAACCAATCAAACTTCTAGCTATTTGTTTTGACTTGGCTTGGCCACCTAATTTGCACCTGTTACTTTATCTTTGTGCAAGTTCTTGTCCAGCCTAACTTCAGCAAATTTCTTTCTTTTGATAAACTGAGCAAACAAAGCTACAAATTCCCCATTGTGAAACAATTTCTATGATCCCAAGAACACATATGATATACGTTGCATACTGGTTTTTGAAACATCTATATTCAAATTTGGAAAAGAGAACCAGATGAAGTTTTCTATCACCAAAGCCACACACAGAAGTAAGAACACTTCCCTCTTATTTTCTCTACCACTGTCTATTAGGTCTTTTTGACACTAGAGCATATGGGGGGGGGGGGGGGGGGGGGGGCCTCAGATTTGTTTCTTCCTTTGGAATTCATAGATCCTTTCAGAATCACAGTTTCACAGTATTTCATGCTTAGACAGATACCAGAGTATTTCACACTGCAAAATGGTCTCTTTGAGGGGGATCTGGTTAAAAAAGCTTCAGAGTGGTGTTTGTAACAAGAAATGGAGTATAGCAGAAGTCATAGGTCATTGCCTTGCTTCTCTGTCATAATCAAAAAAGTCTTCTGTGCCTTCCATTATCCTAGCAGTACTGGGTTGTGTGCTTTCTTTGCTCCTATTAAACATAGCTCCACTGTAAAGAAGTGGATACAGCCAGGATGCTGACAAAGAAGGGATGCTTACCTTTTCTCTTGCACCATGTGGTGAAGAACACATGCAGTTCCAGATGGTGCTAACAGAAAATATGATTGGGCTACAGTTTCTAAATCCCTCTGCCCACTCCAGTAAACATGTAACTGCTGTAACAGTTGGTACACAATAAATAGTCACTTTCTGCAAATAAGCAACTAGGGAAACTTGAGTAAGAGATTCAGTGAGTTACTTTATGATCACACATGCTGCTTGATCAAAGATTAAGCACAACCCTGCTGCACACCCACGAACAATTAGTTACAACATGTAACCCTAACACTTTGCACCCTAAACATTTCTGTGCTATTGTAAGTCAAAATGAACATCACATAAATAAGATGTCGTGATCTTCACTTGGCCATTTGTACAGAATAATTGAGAAAGTGAAGACCATTTTTTCTATTCTGCCAGAACAGATTTCTTTTAGCCCAACTCACTTTTAGTGAATGTGTATGTGTTCTAGAAAGGGGTAGTTCAGCAGTTTCCCTTGGGCTCTTGTTTTATTGCCTAACTGTCCTTAAAAGTTTAAGATACAAATGAACATCCTGTAATGAGTGGTTATTCTGCAGATGATAGAAGGCAGCATTGAGAGGCAGAAATTTGCTACTTCCACTTGTAAATTTAACTGTAAAATTCTTTCAGTAAATCAGTTTTATTATAACAGAAAATGACACACACTACTGGTCTGTTGCCTACAGCACTGATGATTAAAAAGGCTGTTTTGCCTGCTTCTACCTTATTCTGTAGAACAGGGAAGAGTAACCTCTTCATATACCAGTTTAGTCTGTCTTTAAAAGGATGACACTGATGCTTACCACATTTGTTCTTTCAGATCTCTTCAGACATTTGTTAAGAACCTGAAGCATTGCTGCATCCTCATGGGATTCTGGCTGTCATGCAATGAAATTCCATCATTTCTGAAGTCCCCCTGGCTAGGGCAAAAACTTTCCTGTGTTCAAAAGTGGCACTAAAAACCAAGCCAAAGCTGAAAATGAGATTTACCAAATGTATAGGCAGTGTTTGGTGAGGTACTGGAGAATGTGTTTAGTTCTAGAGAACATCTCCAGGATGTGCATAAGTGCCTAAGGAATCAAGACCATTGTTAAAATATATATTCACAAGAATAGAAGGGAAAAGATAAAAGAAATTTTACACACATTGTCATTTCTGCTTTTTTTTGTACTGATATACGTTAAAACATCCTTAGTCCTTGGTTGAAGTATGTGTTTGTTTGACCTCTGTCATCTCTTCCAATATTTAATATGTTCTGTTTCCAAATCTCAGCAAAATCTCCTGACTTCATCTGAAATGGTAGACAAGCCACAGCACCTTCATTTATGAGGTAATGAGTATTTGGGGCACTGAGGTTGTACAAGGTCAGTTCTAGTACAGTTGGAAATAGAGCCCAGATTTCCATTATGAAAGATGTTTTATTGTATCAGTTTTCCTGCCTACTGCCAGGACGAACATCTTAGATTCTGTGTTTGGGAGGAATAAAATTGAGCTATTACACTGAATTCAAAAAGGCAATAAAATAGGGAACAAATGAATGCACACAGTGGTCTAGATTCTTGATAGACTTCTAAATGTATTGTTTAAGAGAGATTTATACTAAAAGTTTTGACAGTCTCATTTTTATCCTATATAATTGTCTTTACCAGAAAAAAAAAAAAGCACAATCCAAAAATCCTGATTTATGTTAGAAAGAATATATGCAACCCAGGAGACCCAATACTGTGCTTATCATTAATGGTTTTTAAGCAGACAGAAATGGAGCATTGTACTTCATGGAATGACTGTAAAAAAATGTTTGAATTCTGAAAATCCCAAATACGGGTTTTATAATTGGGCTTATACACTTGCAATTTAAGAGCATAAACTGTCTAGGAAATAAACCAAGTTTAAAAACAATCACAGTTAAACAATCAATATATAAAAAAATCACAGACTTCCTTAAACAAATCAAAATACTGCACTGGGAGCTGTAAGCTCAATTACAGTTGGAAATATGTAATACATGCAGGATCTCATTATTAGGGATTAATAAATACACCTGTCTTGAAGAACTCGTTAGTCAGCAATGACAGTGAAGGAGAAAAATTTGGCTGTCATAGCCAACCACAGCATGAGCTGAGCCATGAGCTGAGATGTTTAATGTGAACACAGCCAATCAGGTGTTTTCAGTAAAGATCTAAGATATTAATGGTGTACATTGTAAGGTATGGTCTTAAGGACGTGTGTGAGAAATTATGTTCATCCTTATTCAACAGAGATGAAATCTGAATAAAAGTGGCCCAGAGAAATCAAAGAAATTGTAATTTTACACTATAACTAAAGGCAGAAAGAGCTTGGGAATTTGGTTAGCTGCTGTATTATCTGTGTACACTTACAGAGATCAAACATCAATAAGGAAGATTTTAGCATGAAGCATACAAAAAATATTCAATTGGGTATTTGTTAAAACCTACACCACAAAGCAGCATGGTGCTAATAGTCACAGGAAGGCTAGGTCTACATCAGAGCACATCTACTACCCAGGGTGTTCTGTGGAAATCAGAAAGGAATTTGGAAAGGAAGAGATAAGTGACCAGTTTCAAGATGAAGACAAATAATTTTATGAAAGAGATTACCTAATTAGATAATCTACTGTGGAAGGTTGCACTGATACCCCAGTTCCTTTGCTGTCTTACATTTTAAGAAAGAATGGTCTTGTGACTACTGCACTAGCTGGAAAGCTGTTTTATCCTGAATTTTCTGTGTAACTTCGTTCAGCACAAAGGACCTTATTTTTAAAACATCTGAACTCTTAAAACTGAACACTTTCTTATAGAAGAGGAGCTGGAATTACATAAGTACAGCTGAGAAAGTTAGCAATTTTCTGTCTGTGCTTGAAGTTCTTACACATACTGCAGAAATAATACCATTGTTTCAGAAACATGAAGCATCACCATGTGTTAGATATCACTGTGACTAGTTCAAATTGAAAATGCTGTCCTGCAGTGCTAAATCTTTATGTGACCAAAGGAAAATTTTAAATCAATTATTGCTCAAGAAGAAATAAAATCCAAAGCAAAACACAGCCAAATGAGAGTTTAGGTACCCTGACACAACAGTATAATCAGTGGAAATTCAAGACCTTCCCAGACATCAGAACAATGTTTGTGAACTAACTGGTAATTTAATCAGAGAAATGTGCCCAAGCAGATACTTAGGAGAGCCACTTGCTCTTTTTCCTTTGAACTTCTGTGCCAAAATAGACAAAAAATTAGGATTGCTATCTTAATTTCTCCACTGAGAGTTAATTCAGCAAGTATTTAATAGAGGTTAAGAGAAAAATGTACCACATAGAGAGTATTTGTTTGCTTGTTTTCCATCTTATTTATGTGAACATAAATAAGTGTGAACTTCAGTGTGAACTTTACAATACACTGTGTATGGTAGCCCATTACTCAGAGAATGCAAATATTCTCCCTAGGCTTCCCAAAGCTTAAAGAAATTAAGTTTTATTTTGAGTGGTTATGCCTGCTTCTGGTTCAGGTGATATCAGTATGCATTTGATTTCTGACTTCCAAGAGGGTTAGTTAAGGAAGGAAAATAAAACCATGCTGGGTTTAAAAAAAAAAAAAATTAACACTGGGATGTTGCTCAGTCATAAAAAGTGGGTGTAACTGATTCCATGCTGGACTCTTCCACCTGTGTGAGGGGGTGTTAAAGTAATAGTTTTAATGCTATAACTTTGTAGTTCTAAAGGTGCCTGTATTCTTAAACAGACTCCAGTAGTTAGAGTGGCATTTTGTAGTAGCTCTGGAGGAAGAAAAAATAAACATGTATTGTCTATACTTGCATTAGAATTTTTATCTAGTGTAATATTAGCTAATAAAAAATATAATAATAATAATAATAAAGAATGTAATAATTTTCTGAAAATAGGTCTGAACCATAGAGATACAGACCAGGTCAAAGGTATCCTCTATTGAGTACTATGCACAGGCTTAATACACACCTGGAGCAAACAGTTAAGACATATGATTAGCTAAAGGAATATTTTTTTTTTCCTCAAAAAAGCAATTAAATAGCTAGAAAAATGAGGAGAAAATCTAGCATTATTAAAACTGTTTAGTTAGTTCAAATCAGGTCTTACAGTAATATAAGAAAAATATGAGTTTGCAGCCTTTTCAGTCTTGCTTTTTTAACCTCTTGGTTTTAGTCTGTGGGATTTTCCATAGAACTCTGATTCTGTGAGCTCTTTGTTTTCATTTTTCTGTCCTACCACTATAATGTTGACAGAGATCTATGATTCCAGGAGAAAGGTGGACCATACTCTCGTTTTACAGAAGAAAACAGGATCACAGGCCTCACATCATACAGCAGGCCAGTGGGAGAGCTAGAAATAGAATCCATATTCTGTAAGCCGTAGACTTCTACTTCATGTGGACTCTTAAAATACAACACAATACGGAAATGCTCACAAGCACAACTACAAGGAAAATAATTTGAGGCCCTGACACTGAAAGGGGAGGAAAAAAACCCATGCACCAAGAATTAAACAGGTAGAACGACAGGAGTCTTCAAACAAAGCTGATAGCAAATTAGACACAAGCAGGCAAGAATATATGAGATGCTCTGATATACTGAAACCACTCTCAATAAGAAGTCCCTTGTTTTTTGTTATTATGGATCTCTTGCAACTGCAGATAGAAATATGAGAGGAGGTAGGGAATGAAAATATCATGACACTATTTAATAGAAGGAATTCAGCAACACACAGCTGAAATGATTGCTGATCTGAAGCCTAGATTAGACAAAATACTAAAAAAAAGAAGGTTTACAATAAATGAATAATTAAAAGCAAGCATAATGATTATTTGTAAAAATTATTATAAAGATTATATGAAAGAGGAAAATTATCAATGTGATAAAAAGAAAAATGTGTCTAGGAGTAAAAGGATTAAATAAGATAAAGAATATTTAAGCGTTTGTGTCAGAAACAGATTTCTAATGTTCAGCCCTCTTAGGCAGTGTCAGTCTCCCAAAGGAAAGAGTGGAGTTTCACTGCATGAGTCTTTTAGCTAGAATATCAAATTAATTTTTAAATGGTCTTTCAAGATACAGTAGCATATATACTCTATTTTTGCTACCTCCTTAGGGTAATGACTTACAGTAGCATTTATATCTTTTTGCAGAACACATTCTGCAGATACAGTAAAATCATTTTTTCTCTTCACTGAAAAAGAGTATTAAATTACTTACAGATCTAAAGAGCAGAATCTCTTACAGTGAAAGACAGCAAAATGATAGTGAATGGGAAGCAGAACCAAACCTTGCATATTGGGATATTCTGCCTTAGGCACATCTCCTGGGTCTGGCTGTTCCTAGACACTGAGGTGCTATAGAGTTACAGCAGCATTGCTCTCATTAGCTTTCAGCAATGGATGCTTGCAAATATAACAGATCTCCCTCAGCATTTTCCCTATGGCTTCACTAAAAGCATTCAGATTGTTGTCGGGTGGGCTTTTAGCACAAAAGCAGTAAGGGCAGACCAGCTAAATGCTCAGCTCTGCATTTCTGGTTCTGATCTGTGAGTAGAGGGTAAAGTGCCACAAAAAGTAAACAACAAACCCAAGAATAGGTGACACTATCTTTAGTGTGCATTTCAGGCACTCAGACTTTAAGAATAATTTATGCTCTATTTTCTTCCTAATCATTGAATAAATATGCTCATGTGTGGCTTTCTAACTCACCTGTCCTTCACTGGACCAGCTATGTAACTCACTTGTTAGCACAGTTTGCAAAAAAATAACTGCTTGAAGCACTGGCTTGTGGTTACTTTAAGCTCTGGAAATACAGTTGCACAGCTGAGAGTCAGCTGAGACTCTTTGTGGGAAAAAACAAACAACTAAACAAAAAAAAACAAACCAGAAACTCCACAGTTTTAAGAAGGAATGCGGTGGATTTTGACATGGTACCAAGTATTCCAGCTTGAGACCTTAGCTTGGGTTAGTGGGTTAGCCACACGCTTTAGCTGTTTTTCTACTTAGTGGGTCTGAGGGTTTATAAAGCAACTTCATGAAGTAAGAAAAGCTCCCATTCCCTTACAGCATCACAAGTTGCTGCAGGCTGTCTTTTCTAGTCTTACCCAAGTCCACTTGAGATAATATTACTGCAGTTAAATGGAGTGATTTAAGGTTCTGTTTAATTCATTTATTTGAATGCTAACTAGACTTCTGCTGCTATGGTAGCTGCATTTTTGTATCCCTGTGTAGCATGAACATTCACATATGTCATTCACCTTTGCCTCCTAAGGCACCACAGCCCCACATTAATATAAAACTCCTTTGGAAAACTTTCCAATGAATTTCATTCTCATCATTAAATTAAAGGAAAAATTTATGCCCTCATACTCATGTAGTGAAAGATTAATAACAACTGCACCCCTGCATTACAGTTAATTTTAATATAATGATCCATTTAAATTTTTCCCTTAATTGCTCCATATTTATACATCTATTGAAAGAAACAATCATTATAATAATTATTTTATGCATTCCATTGCTCATAAATTTTATTATTCAGGAGTCATGAGATAGCAGATTCACTTACAGAAGGCTAATTAACTAAAATGCTCCTTTTACAAAACTGTTTCTGACTTGTGGGCAGCTACCCAGAATAGAAATATTTACTGTAAGATTTCATTTAATTATATAATACAGTTAAGGCAGATATGGATGGCAGCTTGCCATGGAACACTATTATTCTATTACTTGTTTAGCTAACACACTTAAAGAGAATTAGGAGTGTAACTCAAGATACATGCATAGCATCCCATTATTAAGCGGTGGTGTTCCAAATCCTGGATTCCTACGTCATCCTAAACACTTCTAGGCATAGCACATTGTATTTCTGTTACATCTTGCATTAAATCTATCTTAAGCAGGACTAAAGGAGTTTGATTTTACTTCCAGGTGTTCACTGACAAATCTAATGATTAGCCAACCCTTTTTCCATAGTAGCTTTTTTTTACTTGTAGCAAGAACACATACGCTTCTGTTGCTATTAATATTACCTATTCTGATCTCCAGCTGTTTTCTGTTCTGGCTGCTGTCAGGAGATAAACTCAGACAGAATGGCTAAGAGGATTAGTCATGAGGTATGGAAGCTTTTAACAGGAGGTCATTGGGTTCCCCCTCTCCAATGACCTACAGAAAAGAAGTTTTTCTCAGTTCAGACACCAGAGGACAAGCATTCTCACTGAAAAAACAAAATAGAAGTACCATTCTTTTTGATTAGCCTCCTTACTTGTAGGTTTCAGACAGCATAAGTTTTAGAAGGAAAAATGGAATGAGCTAACTTCCTCAAGTACTAATTTCGCCATTGAATGTTTAAGAATGTAGAATGTAATTTTCAAAAATATATTGTAAGTATTGTCATGAAAAGTGTACAAGAACACTTTTTCGCCATTGAATGTTTAAGAATGTAGAATGTAATTTTCAAAAATATATTGTAAGTATTGTCATGAAAAGTGTACAAGAACCAACTGTAAACTTTGTTGATAATCCATACAATCAAATTATTAATCCTTTTACAGTTCAAAAGATCAATTTATTGGTACATAATAGTGACCCTAAATGGTGACAAGCAGGCAGCTTTCTTCCAGACTCATTTCAAACAGATCAACAAGTCAATTTTGGGTTTGGGTTTTTTCCCCTCACTTTTTTTTTTTTCAAGTTAATTATTCAAACCAAGGTAATAATAAGAAAGTTGCACAATCTTTTTGGTATGTGAGCAATCCACCTGATCATACATGTCTTTGAATCCTGAAACAAAGAAGCAAATAAGTTCTTTGATGGGCTTATGGTTTATACTGAAGGGGTAAATAGTGTCTCTTTGACTACTCAGAAAGGGAAAAACAGTTATTAAGACAATTGTCTATATTCTGGTTTGAAAAAGCTCTGATCTATTCACTGGTTTTTAGGATGAAAATGTGCAATCCATCCCTGCTTACACCAACACTTGTCAAAACTGCTAGGGGTTAATATGCTATTTTTGTAGATGAGTATTTCTCTTCCATTTGATTGAGTTTTCTAGCAGATATTTAGTAGCAGGGAGATACAAGAAATAATTTTAAAGAACTTTTCTAAAATATGAGGCAGAGTATTCATAGCTTATTTAAGGTAAGGATTCTTGTACTTCTGAATATTTTTTCTTCCTACAGACTACCCTCCTACATCCAACAAAATCAAGGAGGTGGGAAATCAGCAAGAATGAGCCACCTAATTACAGACTCTGGTCCTGAATCACTGCTAGAAATCATGGGATGCTGTTTGTTTCCCACTGCAATTTTAAATGTTTTCCTTTTATACAAGAAACAATAGGAAAAAAATGGGGTTTTTTATCAAGTAGCTGCCTTTTGTTAATTTTTGAATGTCAGCTGAAGCCAAGCACACTCTAACAGCTCTAACACAGGAGAGAGGTCACATTTGTGACCTGCAACCAGATGGA
Organism: Cyanistes caeruleus; assembly: GCF_971803275.1. Taxonomy (NCBI): domain Eukaryota; kingdom Metazoa; phylum Chordata; class Aves; order Passeriformes; family Paridae; genus Cyanistes; species Cyanistes caeruleus. The sequence continues at coordinate 81,851,758 of NC_141702.1, read as the reverse complement.
TAAATAAGTGATGAATCAAGGCCAGTCCATATGACTGCACAGGATGATAGCTGCAGTATCTCATCTCACTTCCAAAACAATGTGCTTGAAATCCTTTAAAATGCAGCTGCAAAGTGATACAGTTTTAGGTTACAGTTTAGGTACAGTTTTTAGTTAAAGTTGGCAGCACCAATTTTACTCTGTGAGTAAACAGGGGAGAAAATGGAACCAGAGAGTCATTGGACCTGAAAAAAGATGATACCCTGACATATTAGAGCTGCTGCTCAATAAGCTAATCATACTTGCCTGATGGTCTTTTCAGTTTTCTTGCTGTTGTTAAATCTATTACTAATGTTTGGGGTTTTGCTTGGTGGTTGATTTGGGGTTTTTTCTTCATATGTGTGGGATACCTCTTTCTTTTACCGTGACTTTCTTGCAATTGCATCACTAAGTTGAATGGTCACATAGTAGGAGCCTGCCTACATGTGGAATAACTTGATAAAACAGCAGCATTTCCTCTTCCCCCTCTCCTGCTGCAAAGTTCTCTTACTGCTACAATATTCCTTAATAAGTGCTCTTGGTATTCCTTAATAGAAACATTCGTTCTATTCTGGGTGACATATTGATACACAGCAGGTTTCACATTTTCCACTTTTTCTCAGTATGGTAACTTACATTATCTTAGTGGATAATTGTTTTTCAGCTACTTCAAGTGCGTCCAAGACTCTTGAATATGTTTTATAGGAACCCTCCCAGTAAGCTTTCCAATCTGCTGCTGAACCGGAGACATTTTCCAAGGACTTAGAGAAGGACAGCACTGAAAGAGTAATTCTCAGAGGGAAAACAATGACTGTATATAACCATTTTTCTAAAAAATAGATTAGGGTAGCAAGATGTGCAAAGAATACTCAGTGCAGAAGTAGTCTTATACTTTTCATGCGTCTCAGATGACAGCAGACAAATCTGTGCCTTCAGTCATCATTGAACAAGTACTCTGAATCTGTTTTGGACATAAAATCCCCAGAGAAGATTGCTGTTTCTGTTCACTGACTGGAGACATTGTGCTGGAAGCAAACAAACAGCCTGCAATTCATAGCCAGCTGCAAAACCAGCTGGTCAAATTCCACATAGTCATATTCTTCTGAAGGTGAAGGCTCTTTTGTGTCAGGATTTTCTTCTTCTTCTTTTTTTTTTTTTTTTTTTTTTTTTTCTGCTCTGCATTCTGTACCCTCTTGAGGGAAATTAATACTGCTAATCTCTGATTAAAAAAACCCAAAAATCAAGGTTACCTGAAGTATTTGTAACTATCAATCCAACACTGAAAATTGAAATAGGCAGAGATAGTTTAAATTCCTTACAGTTTTCAAACTATTCTTTATGCCGTTCTTTCAGAATTCTCTAACATCAGCGTACTTGGCAATTGACTGCCGACATGGTCTGTAAATCTCCTGCAATGAGAAAGGAATATTTGTGCAATGGAAACTGACAGTAAGAACAAAGGTCTGGTAAGGTCCTGTGCAGAGAGCCTCCTAAGAAATGGGAAGAAAACAACTGTTCCAAGGCCCTGAAGGGAAACTGAGCTTGTAAAGCAATCTATAGGGCTGTTTCATGACAAGAACCAAGTCTGCCGTGTAAACTGCCAGGTTTTACTTTATACTTCTAAATCTGAAATCCCCAGTACTGTCAATCCTTTCTTTGAAGCTAGAAGGGTACAAATTTAAACATGTTAACAGGGGAACTCCAGGCTACCAGGACATAATCTATCTGAAGCTGTTTTGTTTAGATTACATACATATAAAAAATTACAGCTAAAGTATATTGTTACATCGTAACTACTAGTAGGTGTCTACCACCAGAATAAAAAGCCTTTACAATTACTGAAATTTTAGACACTTGGAAGTTTTCCACAAGGGAATAACTTCCATGTACACAGAACAAGTTACTTCATTTAAAGAGGCTGGTATCCACAGGAACCCTGTGTTCAAACATTAAAAGCAATGTTTAGAACCTTCTCTTAAATCTGCACTCTATTCTAGGTAACAGGGCCAAAGCATATAGTTGTAGACAGTGTTCGCAGTCTCAGCAATATGACAAATCCAAACATTCATTGACAGCCATATGAGGGGCAGCTGAGGGCACTTGATCTGTTGAGCCTGGAGGAGACCCCAGGGAGACCTTATCATAATCTCCAACTTCCTTGTGAGGGGAAGAGAAGTGGCAGGCACTGAGCTTTTCTCTCTGGTAATCAGTGCCAGGACCCCAGGGAATGCCATCGAGCTGAGTCAGGGGAGGTTTAGGTTGGATATCAGGAGAAGATTCTTCATTCATTCAGAGGCTGGTTGGGCACTGGAACAGGCTCCCAGGGAAGAGGTCAGAGCAGCAAACCCAGTAGACTTCAAAAAGTGTTTGGACAACACTCATGCACAGGGTATGACTCTTGGGGTAGCCTGTGCAGGGCCAGGAGTTGAACTTGGATGGTCCTTATGGGTCCCTTCCAACCCAGGATATTCTGTGATTCTGTGATGGATCTATAATTTTCAGAGAACCCAACACTAATAATAAAAGCTTATTTGTTTATTTATTTATTTATTTATTTATTTAAACTTTATTTATTTATTTCAAAAACAACAATATTTTCATTTCTCAGTTTCAAAATGCATGCACGCAACATCTTTAATATCTTGTAAAGTTAAAAATTCCTGCTACAGATTTCAGCTGTTCAATTGTGTTACCTGTTGCAAAGTAATCACTACAAGTAGTACATTTAAAATTAAATAAATCTGAGATAAACAACAGTTGATTGAATACTTAGTGAGCTAAACATTTGAATATACCATTAAAATAGCCCTTCTTTTTGTTTATAAAAATACAAAAGAACATGTGTTCTTAAAACCTATTGCATTTTTATGCATGTTGAAAGTAAGCTCTGTCAGTTGTTTAGAAAAACTTCTCTACAAACTTAAAAGCATTTGTGGAAATGTGCAGTGGTATGAGTAATTAATGTAGTGAAGAATCTATGTAAAAGTATCTTTCCCTTTGCCAGGAGCAGAAATATCTATAACTCTTTGCCACCAGCTTTAAATGGGTTTAAGATCTGCAGGCTTAAATAACTGTAAACAAAGACTCCCTCCATAATCTCAATTAGCTGAATCAAACTGTAACACATTTTAGGAAGTAAAAGAAACTGTTCAAGTGAAAAACGGGTCAATCAGGGATCCTACAGGAGCCAGCCTGAACCAGGATTCTCAGACTGGATATGACTGCCTCTAGGTTTCACTGATCCAATTCTAGCCTGTACTTCCTTGACAGTATATCCATTACATTTGTACCCCAACAACCTTTTGTTCCACATCCACCTCAGTCTCCCCATCCTCCCATTCACAAAGCTGAAGTAACAAAAGGCTGCTCCTTTCACCCATTCTGTTTCTTTCCCTTGTGCCTTTTAGCCCAAACAGTTGGTAGCTCCTTCAAGACAGGAACTTCACCTATTCTCTGCTTTTCCAAATCCTCGGGTACTGGAGGGTTTTGAGTTAAGGAGGAAGGAGCTCTATTACAGCTTTTGTTTCTTAAAAGAAGATATGGTGTGTATTCCTGTCTCATGCTCTGGCAACGCAACACTGCAGTCCTTTCATTTATAGTAAGGCTTTATCTCAAATGGATGACTAATGCTGGACAGCTACATAACTGATCATCCCTCAAGTACTACAGTAGAAACCACAGTTATGATCCCATATGAAATGATATTTCAACTCTGTGTTATCAAATTACAGCACAGGTGAAAAAAGGAAAATTACTGAGGCATGTCTAGAAAATGTTTCCTTCCCTACTGATGCCTTTCCTCAGGCTACAATAAATATTGACTTGACCCAAGTTCATGTGAAGTATTGACTTTTTAAAATTAAAGTAACATCATCGCCAACATCATGCAAATACACTAAAACTAGCTTTCACTCAGAAATCCCAGAATGCTCACCACTTGCATGAGATGGGATGTGATAACAAAATATTTTGCCAAAGGGCCAAAGACGAGAACTCAAATGAAAATTTACTGGGTCGAGACATGCTCTCTCATAACTTGTTCTCTTATGGAAGAATACTTCCTTGCTGTGTAGTGTGCTCCAATTGTTGCCTTCCAGCAAACTGTCATTAACCTTTATCTGACTAGTTTTCTGTAATCTGGGAAAAAATCCTGTCTACAACAGCTTTCATGATTTCAACTCTCTGGCAATGTTTTCCCTGCCTACCAGAATGAAGGGCAAAGTCTCACCAATAACATCCAAGCTTTTCTGGGAGCAAGTTCCCGTCTGTCCCTTATACTTTCTTCACAGGCTTTTGCATATTATTATGACTGTACACACACAGACACATCCATAGTACAGATATAGTGCACTACTACTCAACGAGTCTTCAAGTAGTACTTACAGACTAGATAAATAATACTACTGATCTTGTTAATTACTGGAAAAAATGAGGACAAAGAGGTTTTGAGTTCACAGTGATTCAAAGCCAAAGGCAAAACTACTACTTCTCTCAGTGTCCTCTCTCCTCCAGGTTGCACTAACTACAACTAACTACAAAGGAGCTGCTAATAAAGGAGGTTCAATGCCTACCCTACAGTTAAGAATAACACAAAAAATTCCACCACATCTCAGAAGAATTATGACATTCTCTCAATTTGGCTGTATTCCTCACATCTTTGCTTTTCAAATTATAAGTGAAAACAGCTAGGGAAAAATATTTTTCAGACATTTGGAATAAAATGGGGATTAGACAGAAATAAAATCTTTGTTTCTTACATAATTTTTTTTTTGCAATTTCAGCAGCACCTTTCAGAACAGTAAATACTATAGACTATTTCACCAATGCCTTGAATTACTTTATCATCCAGAAGATACTGTAATATTGAAAATCCAATACTATTGTATGCAGTACCAGCAGGAAAATTCCAAGACTAGAATGAAGTAATATGGCAGAACAGAATTCTGGTTCCAAATACAATCTCAAGAACAGAGCAGCATCTGTTCACTGACTCAAAACTTGCAGGTGCTTTATCTGTGCCTGTTTCTAAGCTAAGCTCCGCCAAAGGCCCATTATTTAAATAACATACATGGCTTTGTAAGAATAAAAATCAGTGTGTGGAAGCTTGGAAGAAGAAGAATATGTCTGAGATTCTGGGCTCTTTACAGCACATCCTGTTTGTACATATTATGTCCAGAACCAGCACCAGATTTCGCTTTAACAATCACAACAAAAACTCCACTTTAACTGAGGTCTAGAACATTTTATGAGAAAATTTTTCCGTTTATCACTGGGCAGAATACATTCTTTCATGAGCTGCAGGACTGCAAGTTTATCCAACACATCCTAGGATAAATATACTGTAAAATCTAATCCTTCTGCAAGAACCTCATAAGGTCTATGACACCCTCAAAGGTTGTACCCCATAACAATTATTTTATCACTTAAGAATAAATTGAGACAAATTTGTGTTCAGGAGAGGCTGTCTAGTTAAAAGCAACATCAACAAAATCTCAAAAACAATGCCAACTATGAAATCAGTTTGAAGGTGTCATCCTTGTACAAAGATCCCTTCAAATTTTAGTTCATCCACGAATTGTGGAAACAACACAGAGACATAGATTTCAGAACTGAAAAATGCCTTAGGTGTTTAAAGCATGAAAAAAGAAAACTAAAAATACATATTTAAATATGCCTACTTTGTTTTTTACCAGACAATAGAAAAAAGTGCTGGAACTACCAGTAACAGATGGTTTTGGCTAATAAAATGTGATTGGCTTGCAGCTGCTTTAGTGATACTGAATTTGTTCACTCCAATTTTATTTGTAGATGTAGTAGGAGTTAAATGTAGTATTGCCACCCTATTTTCTCCACATAAGATCCTTACGTTAAAATATTTCTAAATTAAAAGCAAATATTTGTAAATTGAGTCTATTTAACTCATTTCTATCTGGACTGGTGTTAAGTGGCCTCTCTCTAGCAAGGTGACAATAGTAGTTATGTTTCTATGCTCTTTTTTCTTCATGATTACTAAAGCTGTTTTTCTTCAAAACTTAAATTTGACTTCAGGAAGTGTGTTCCTATTCCATTGTTAAAGAAATTCCTTATAAATTCACTTTCTGAATCAATTTGGCTGCTGTAGCAAGGAAGACATGATGTCAACAACAACCTACTTCAGCAAAGCTTTTTTGTCCATTAAATGGTTTTGACTTTGCAAAAGATAATTTTGATTTCTGATATTTTGCACTCCAACATATTCATGTGGTATTCATGGGAATTCTAATAAACTGCTTAATAGAGAGCCATCTGAGGATTTGATTGACATAGGTCATGAAATGTGAGTTTAATTTCATAAAAGGAATTGAACAGAATAACTTTTTATTATTTCTGAAGTCTACTGTGTTCCACCTCTATATTATGGCAATTGTCTCTTTTCATTCTCATTGCTTTATTAAGCACTGAGATATATGTGTGAGATAGTGACAGTCATGAGAAAAAATAAGCAATATATTAAATAATGTATGCCAACACTCCGTGATGTAGGAAACAATGAAATGGCAGTTTCAGACTCTAAGCCACTGAGTGGGAGGAGGTATAAAATGTTTTAAGAAACACCTGGACTCACTGCAGGAAAAGTCTATTTCAAGGACATGTAGAAGCAATACTGGAAAATTAAGGAAGCCCTAATCTGCACAAGGAAACCAATGCACTCAGCATGTCAAAGCCCCACAATTAACTAATATTTTGACATAAATCCTCAGACACTTTTAAGATAGCTCTAATAATAATTCAATCTAGAGATGTATTCTGAAATACAGAAATATAATTTGACATATAAATACAATAATATACGAACTGCATCAAAAACTTCCAATTACCAGAGCAGGCCAGTAGAGGTGGGCAAAAAGAGGTACAGGAGCTCATACACATTCTTACCTTTGTCTTCTTGAAGTATATACCTAAGATACATTTAAGACTGCTCTGCAGGAGCCTAAATTTTTGATTAAATGCAACGGAAAGAGCAAAGTATCTTGAAAGACAGATTATGTTAGTAAATTGGAATGTTAGAGCTAAACAGTGTAAATACTTCCCTCACAGAATACTAAAACTGGTGAGAAGAGAGCCTCCTTATATATAGAAGCTGTATGGAGAAAGCAGGTCAATCACTTGATGGAGTTGCCATTTTATATTCTCCTTATGTTTGAACAGAAATCCATTCTTTTGGAATTGTCTACAGAAATGCCCCAGATAGCACAGCTGAGAGAAAGGCAGCAGGGTGAGAAGAAAAAACAGATATCCCATCTGGGTTATAGCTCAGAATTCAGCTCTATCAATCAGGCCTGCAAGGGATCTGCTGGGTGGAAATGAAGAGTAAATCCACAAGGGAAAACATCAAGAGAAATCTGATTTTGATTAAAATCTCTTCACATAAAGCAGTTCCAGAGTTTCAGAGCAAAGCTCTGAAACAGAACTCTGAATATCCTAGCTCAAATTATATTTTCTTCTTTTTCCACATTCTTTTTTCTACATTCTATATAAAATCGCTATATATTGGATTTAAAATAATTTTGAAAGGAACCACAGTGGTCTGTGTAAGCCCTGCCCAGCAATAACAAAAACCTCTATATTGTCAATCCAGTTTTCAGCACAAATCCAAAACATATCCCTGTACTAATCACTGTGAAGAAAATTAAGTCTACACATCCAGAACCAGCATAGAGTTTAAAAAATGAAGAAAAGAAAAAGTGAGAATGTTATGAGCTAATGTGCAAATAATAAATTCTGAAGTGGCTGAAGAAGAAAAAAGTATTTCGGTGTGTTTAAAATCTACTCATCATACAAAAGTAAATGCTAGAAGATAGCCACATAGTTGAAGCACTTCAAGTAGTATGCAGAAGCAAAACTGGAGACTTAAGTTTAGCTTAATGTTACAGCTAAATTAACTTAATGATATGAACAGCCAGCAAAATAATCAGTTGTTTCAGGACATCATTAGGTGCATGAACTAACTCATCACAAGATCAAGCAAGAGCCATTGTAAGTAACAAGGAAATTGCAGGAGCAGATGGGAGTGACAGAGGAGGTGTAGGTGCTGCTCTTAGCAGCAAAGACCAACCTTGCCAAGATATCAAGCCGTGCTCTTGGGGACACTGATACAGATGTGCAGTATTCAAAAGAATGATTTAATCACATTTGCAAGGTGTTTCCCTCACTCTACCACACACACAAAAAGTACTTGTATGATATTAGCATGAATTTGTCCTGACAGCAACTTGCAAGTACCTCCTTGTGTTTTTCACCATCCAAATTCACTTTCACTACAGCCATGTGTTTCTGTAATGGTTGATGAAACATTGGAATGGTCAGAAGTGGCAGTAAATGCATTTACACTGTGCTCAGCAGGAAATAAGAAAGTGATTAGAAAAGTCAGTGGACTTTGTAACTATTTTGACATATAATCATCAATATAGGCATTACAATATGACATTTTTCTACTTCTGTTTTTAGAAGATAAGTAGTCCCAATAGTAAGAAACATTTAAGAACAGTGGGGAAAAATTATTAAAAAAATTGATTACATGTTTACAAAATAATTCTATTATGTCTGAATGAAATTTTGTAATAGAAATCATGAAAGGAATGTTTTTTTCAATTAAATATGGATCTTTCTTGATCCCACTGAAACTAGGACTTCTAAATACAAGTCTGAAGTGGAAAATATGCCATTGGGCAGGACTAGAGCAGAGTTATCCTGAACAAACCCTTGAAAAACACTCAAAATATCAAGTCCACAACATCAAATCTTTCAGTCTAACAGTCTACTTCGACTTCACAGCAATACCTGCTTATGAAGCAATTGCTGGAAAGTCAATTTACATCTCCTACAAGATAAAGGACAAAATCTTCCCAAGTTGCCCAATTACCTGACTAGTTCCTGAACATAAACCAAGAGTTCTCATGCAGAACAGCATCAAACACCATAAATTCACCAGAATATGGGTATACTGCCTTTTTCTACTGGAAAAGATAATCTTCCAAAGTAACTACCCTCTATGTATTAAGGCCAGAAGTTTGCAAAGCTATTGAATTGTAACATCACACAGGTAAAATGTATTTTCCTTTCATTTCTCTGTCAATTTGCTTCGAAAATGCAAGTTACTAATCAGAAATCATATAGCTGCTGTTATACATTCAGTTTGAAAACAATGATGCTTAGTAACACAGCATGGGGATAGGTCCAGCAAAAGCACTTACAAGATGGATGTAGAGAAGTTGTGTGCCTGCCTCACTTCATGTCTACATGCAGCATTCTGGGGTGTTAATGAGAGGGGGAACAGCAGATTTCAGTTCCTTTAATACTCATCTACCCTATTAGAAAGGAATCTGCCCCCAAAGGAGATTTCTGGGGATACAAGGTCATGGTGTCATTTGAAGATAAAATAAATCAGACCTCCTGCTTTTGAAAATGTCAAGAGTGCTTATATAATTGCAGAGCACCTTAAGGGATCATTGACATATATTATTTAATATTTTAAAAGTATTATTTCCAATTACCAAATATAATTTAAAAACCTGTAGATTGTGCCTTCAGCAGCTTCACAATAGGTACATGAAAAAGTAAATGAGTGGCCTGAACTGAGAAGAGAAAAATCTGTATTAGGACATACATCCTTCTTGGTGTTTAGAATAAATTTCATCTGTGACTGCAAATTCACTCGGATTCCCAAGCAGCTGATCTGTCTTCTGCAGTCTCACTGAATAGATTTCACATACACTACCTTTTTTAAATGAGTTAGCTGACCATTTTACTCAAAGTAGTGAAGCTCTAGCTATCACATCTTTGTTGCCTAAGTATTTTCAAAAATAAAATAGAACCAGAGAAGACAATATGTTCAATATCATGTCTTTCCATTTCCAGATGTCCCTGGGGCAATGAGAAAACACTTAATGCAAGCTCTGCGTGTAAGTGCAGTGGTGATTAAACATTTCACAATACCTCACTCACAAATTTGGATAAGAAATTACAGTAGAAGTCAGTTGAGATAGAGGTTTTCAAATAATTATTCTGAGTTTGACTGGTGATCCTGAGTACCATTTTTGTTTGTAGAATAAAGGATATAATCAGATATGCCAAGCATGATTGTAAAGCTTGAAAAGACCTAGTGGAACACGATTAAAACCTCACAAAGGAAAGTAGTTCCCAAAATTACCTTAGGTAGTCTGTAACAAAACCCAAGGAAATTTCTCTCTACTTCTTTTGCAAAAGATAGTGAACAATCATTGTTCAGATTGTCACTTCCTCACATAACAGCTGCTGTATCAACTCAGGCTTCCTGTTTAGAGGATGACAGATCTAATCCCGCAGCTGGTGCCTAGCAGTGCACCAAAACAACAAGGTAGAGGACTACTGTGTGAATTCTGAATCTCAAAACATCCTGATCTGTTTACTAAGTCTGACTCAGACATGATCAAAGTAGTCATTTGGGAAATATTAATAAGGTTGAATTGTAACTTTCACATTTGTGCAAGCAAGTGCTATTGTTAGTCTTGCCCAAAATGGAGGGAAGAAATGAAGACAGACAAAGAGAAGTAAATGACATCTACATACCTTTGAATAGTTAATGCTAAGAAGCACAATCACATTTGGGTACTAGAAAAATCAAACAAGTCATAGAACCAATTAAATATTCCCTGACATCTCAAATTTATCTGTGGAATACTGCAGCCTTTTGGGTATTGTTTCAAGTCTGCACCAGCTCAGGCATAAAGAGCTGCAGCTGACAATAGTACAATACCAATCTCAGCAGTCATAGGATAAGAAGATAGCTCCTTTCAGAATAATCTTTTCACCCTGAGAACATGTCCAAGTACTCCACATTACACACAGCCATACTTCCACAATGTATGCCATTTGTCTATCAGAGTAGCCTGCAGCATCATTACTTCCATTTGGTATCCTAAAAAATTCCACCTATTAAGCTGCACTGCTCTTGCACAGCTGTTTGGCTGCTGTCTCATGCTGGGAAATGCTCTCCAAACACACTAATGCTGCATCGGCACATTACATCAATCAGGCTCCTCCTATCTATACATACATTGTTGTGCCTAGTACTCATTGCACAGAAACTACATCATTTGCCATCTGTAATCTCTCAGCTACTTTGCATTGAATGTAGTCTAAGCAGGAAATTACCAGCAGGGACAGGTGTTCGTTTCACTCTCATAAACCCTGCCCAGTACAGCACTTGCTCCTGTATTAAGAGACCTGCTCGAAACACTACAGCTGCCCTGTGCCTCTTTTATCCCTCCTCCTTAGATTATGGCTGAAACCCTCATTTAGCCATATATTTAATGTTCAGACCAACTGTGGTTCAATTTCTTAAATTTAAAATACACAGTATTATATTCTTCAGATTCAGGGCGGCTGCAATACAATTCACCTTCCCTTTAATGTGCCATGTACCATACATGCCTTCTCTGACATAAAAGCTTCTGGAATGCCACTCCCAAACCTCAGCAATGCACTAAGCATTCCTCTGAGACAGAGCCCTTTGTTTCACATATCCTGCCCTCTCCTGCTGCTTTGCTTGGAATCTGCTACCAGATCTCATATGCAATTTCTTATAGATATTTGTTTCTAGAAGCTATTTGTATTCTTTTCCTCATTTTGGAGGCTAAAAATCTGCAGGATGTTTTACAAAAGCAGATAGCATGAAAAATCTTTTTTTTCCAAGTGAAAAAATAACCAAGCAAAGATAATAACTTATTTTTCTAGTACCACAAAAAGAAAAAACAACCCCAGAAAAATTCCAAAGCTAAGAAATATGAATGCCAGCAGTCAGTTTGACTGCATTGTGACCTGTGTGATGCTAAGCGAAAAATGGCTCTGGTTTTCAAAAGATACTTGTTTTCTTACAGTAATAATTATACTAGTATAAAGTAGTATTTATTATAATTACAGGTAAATTTCAACTCGATATGAAGGTTTCACAGCTATAAATAGTTTAAATTGTTTAGATTTAGCATGTCACAAAAATGTTAATACCAGTTTTTAGAACTAAGTTTTACTAATATGGAGTTAATTTCTTCTTGAAAGAATATACAGATGAACTTCACTTAACTCCACTTCAGTATTCAGGCTTACACTATAAATATAAAATACCTTTATGAAGCACCCTTTGATGCTTCCTAACTTGTTGGGAGCTTTCTATTTCTGTTACAGATAAGAAAATTCAGATTCCATTAGAAATGGTATATTCACGTCAGCTTTCACTGTCAACAAATAAACAAAACTATCCCAGAATAAATACACTGGGAAAAAATAATAGATAAAGCATTTTAAATAAAGGTTTTGCTCAAGAACAGATGAGAAATATCCAACACTAGCGTGCCAATTGACATGCTTATCAGAGAGTGTAGGGATAGGTAGATTTTTTTCAGTTCTAATAAATATATATGGTAAAAGAGCTTAATAAGGCAGGGTCTATATGTTTGCCTATTAATTTGAGTATTTCTGTAGTTAGTCTTATTAACAGAGATACAGAAGCATGAATCTGAGCAAGGATGCAGGTCTCCTGTCTAAAGTTGCTTCACTAGTTCAGATAATATAAGCACTTGACTGGGCCAACAGCGTTACCTTAGTGGAGAGGAACAAAAATACATTTTTTGTGAATATAAGATCTGTCTTTCCTCTTCTGATTTAGCCATCAGGTCTCTTCCTCTTAACTTCTACATTGCTGAGCTAGGAAAAGGATTCAGAAACTTAAGAAGAAGCAGGATATCTGAGGCCTACGTCTAACTCTGCCTTCTAGTAAACTAATCCAATATGGCTCATTTTTTCATTTGATATCTGGTTAATATCCTTCTCTTTCATAGAACAAAAATTGTTGAGGCTTGTGATAGCTAACAGACTACATTGAATTCAACACTTCTACATGAGGACTCTTCTCACTGCAGAACTAAAATTGTCATGAGCGAGAGAGGCAGGGGGAGAACTCAGACATCATCTCAATTTCCTGTACCAAATGCTCAGAAACTATACTTAAAATATGTTCATAAGAGGGAATAAATATTTAGGATAAAAAAGAACAAATTACTTAAAACACGTGTTTAGTATGGGGCACATCTTAGTATCACAGATTCGCATGCTTAAAACCCAATGTAGCACAGACTGAAGAGCATCACCTATAGAGGTTCTCTACAGAGAAAAGAAATAAAATCCATAACTCAGTGAGCCAGGGAAGGAGGACTCAAGGTACACTATAAAACTCTTGAGAAACAAGCAGAATCAAATGATTCTTTAAATGGTGATCTCATTCGGTATCTCTACTTTCTAGATTTTTTTAATGATGAAAAATCAATGTCCTAATTGATTTTTCAACCATTTTTCATTTTCAACTGTTAGCAAATGGCATTAATAATGAATTGCTCTTGAGAAAAGCTTTGATTTATTAGTGGGCTATATTGTTGTACAATTAGAGGCTTCACTCTTTCCCATACTCCTAACCTATTATATTCTGGACAGTTTAAAATGTCTAATTTTCTAGAGATACAATTAACCCTTTTATTTTCTTTTTTTAATTAGGGGAATGCACGTGTTATATGTGTATCATGCTAATCATGTCATTTTTACATTGCTATCTAGTTTAAGAATTTAAGAAAATGGAACCAGTTCAGAACTGAATCTAAGGTAAGAAAACTATCAATGACGTCTTTTTCTGACCTCTCCATTTTTTTCTTCCATGTCTTCCCTGAATTAGATTTACCATTGCTTTAGAAACATGGAACTAAAAGAGGACTCAATGAAGCTGACAGACACAGTTTTTCATTCCTTTACCCCATGAGCACTGGGCAGAAGCAAAGATACTGCAAAAGGGAAGAATCCATAACTGCTCTCTCTCAAATAGGTTAATCCTGCTTTTGTCCCCAGTGGAACTTAAGCAATCTCATAGCAGCCTAAATTATGCTGCTGATCCTGAAAGTGATCTCAGCAGCAAGATACCTTCTTTATTGTGCCATAAAAGCAGGGTGGGGAGAAATATGTTCAAAAGCATGAGACAGCCTGGGGATTCTCTATGCTGAAGAGATGTGTTACTGAACTGCTATTTTTAAATATTCTATTAGAAAAGTTGGCACAAATTTGGAGGCTTAATGACTCAGTTGAAACTGCTTATTGATAAGCAATGTGCATCCCTTAGCTTTCTGAGAATTATACTATAGTTCTCATCCAGGATTCCTTAATTGCACTTTATCAACACCTCATTAGAATCTTATTAACCTCTTAAAAAAAAAAAAAACCAAAGAAGTGTGTGAAACAAAAGAGCTGTTTTTTCATTTCATTTGAAACCACACTTGCATGACTGTGAGTAAAAGGAGAGAAAAGCAAAACAGGAAAAGCACTAACCAAACCTTATGCCCAGCATCTCATCTCAGGCAGTAAGAACAAGTAAGAACAAGGCTGGTTATGTGATTGATTTCTTTAAAGGCTGTTCAGTACCAGACAAGGTACTGCATCAGCAATTTGCAGACAGTGCTGTTACTGTCACAAATTAATATGATGTGGTGTTATTTTCATGAAATCTGCAATAAAAATGTTAACATACACACCCATATTGTATGTCCTGTTTTCAATAAAAGAAGAAATAAAAGAAACTTTAAAAGAATGTATGAAAGATCAACATAAAAGAAAGAGGACAGCTTTACCATGTTTTGTGTTGAGGTCATCAATGGATTTTCTCTTTAGGTATGTTCATATTCTTAGGAAGCAAACTAAATCTTTGACAATGCATTTGCAGTTTATTCATTTACTGATTCTTTTCAGCAGCAGAACATAGTATCACTTCTTACTCTTAAGAATCCTTCTTTTTATACAAATGCAGGTGTCCTGGGAATCATAGAGGTGCTTTCAAATTATTTATTTTTGATGGGACTTTATGTATACATGGATTTTATAAGACAATGCTTCAACTAACAACTAACTTATGTCAGTATTTAAAAAGAAATCTATTTTTTTTCCTGAAATATGAATCTAGTTTTAGCCTACTCATTAATTAAATGAGGTTATTTTGGTTGCTTTGCAGGTAACTTTTTCATCCTTGGGCTAAATTTTCAACAGAAGGACAAGGTTTTCAGAAGGAAGTTCTGAGAAACTCTAGAAAATTTGTTAATTGATTGAAGAAAAAGTAGCTGATTGGAAAGCACTTTTCTGAATGAAAGATATGGATAAATTACCTTTTTTTCCAATTCCTTGTCAGCAGAAAGCTGCTCTTTGTACCTGTATGATATGACTTGGCTTTTAGGCACATTATCAATTTTTGACAGTCTTTGTACATGTTCTTTTACCTAGTGAACAAATGCACACACAAAAGGCAATAGTGAGCATTGGTACTACCTGGCATTACTGTAGGTGCTGGAGGAGAAGGTTATGCAGGACATGAATCAGACCAAAATAATAAATAGTTATTATAAGCCTAAGGTAGCAAAGTTTCTTTACTCCAGCACAAAGAATCTATCAGTGCTCAATTCATTAGAGTGCCTATCTCTATCCATATGGTTTGACTGGAAGCAACGGCAATAACCCAAGCCTTGTTTAAACTTGTGACTCCATTTTTTAATGGACCTGTTACATTATGGATTAAGTTGGAGAAAAATTACTGTATTGTTCATTACCACGGACTACTAGTACTTCTTTTCTCAGTTCCAAAATAAAGATTCTAGTGGTTTCAAATAACTCATATTTTCTTCTCTAAGTTTCTTGGCCACCCAAATTCAAACACTTTAAAAGTATTAGATGTTAAACTCTCAGTCTAACTCTCTGAGCATCAAGCTTGTTTATAGAGGATCAAGTTAGACACCTAAATGTTGAACATACAAAGCAGAGGAAATTACTTCTCCTCTCATTTTCTCCTTAGACAAAAGATCTTATTAATAATTTCCCAGTTATTTTTGTTTCCTGTGCTCTCCCCTTTGGTCTGATGCTTCTGTATTTTTCTCCCATTCTTCCTTCTGTTACTCCTTAGACCACCGATTTATGCTTGGAATAACCTCCTTAAAAGCATACAGCATCCCACTTATATTCCTCCTACAGTATGTCTTAACAAAGCATAAGTATTTCAAATTATTTCAGTCTTAAATTCCACATATAATAGAAGACTTCTTGGGAACCAGGAAATGGAACTTAGTTCATAACATTACAGTGAGAGCAGTTGGTCCAGTAGTTAATAAAAGCCCAGTTAATATAAGGGAATCTGGATGAAATGTGACCAACAGCAACGACTATACAAGCTAAAGTAAGGAAGAGTGTTAATGCTGGACAGAAGTTATACTCATTCCTCACATGCTGAGCACAAGGTGATGTGTAACACCAGGCATACAAAAAAAAAAATGACAGAAAATAAGACAGAAAATAGGAGGCAGAAATAGGTGAAGCGGCAAAAGAAGAAAAATGAGAGAGGAAGGAGAATAGAAAAGCAGATAAAGCTGATAGATTACTTCAGCATCAAAATAATGGACCATGACAGGTAAATTTATTTGCATTTGGTGGAGCATGTACTCCCAAAGTATCTCATACTCAGATGATACCTTCCAGTAACCTGGCACTGTGCCCCATCTGCAACACCAGAGCACCTACAGTATCCTTAGACTGCTGAAAGCCACACCTTCTGTCCATCACAAATACAGATTACTTCTCAGATTAAGCACAAAGAATTCACTCTTCAATTATGTCCTTCCTTTCTGCATTTTTATTGCCACTAGAATTAAAATAAAGTCTATGTGTACAGTCAGGGAATCACAGCCTTTCATCCAGGCCCATGGAGTGTGCCTCTTGCAATGTATATAAACATAAAAGTACAGTATAGAATGTAATAATGTAAAGAGAAAACTCCTCTGCAGTGCCTTGCACTTAATGAAGTGGCAAACCTGAAGGGTCAATAGATAAGTAAAAATCTATTCCCATTCAGTTTCTGATCAGGCACTACCAAACACCAACATAGTTTATTTTCCAGCTTAACAAGGAGAAAAAATTTTAAGAGAAGAGTAACATAAAAACAGTCCCACTTCTGAAACAATAAATAATTAAAATTGTTAAAGGAGGTGTACTGTAATTATGTTTCTTTAACATTCAGGTTCTCTTTCTGTAACAAACATGAGCATGCACTTACATCAAAAAAAGTCAGACTTATAAATTCTTGAAGAAAAAATTTTCTTCAATTTTTTAGCCAGCTTAATTTACCAATATATTTAAATGTATTTTGTTGGACAACAGTTACTTGTATTGCTTATCTATCTTCATCTGTCTCTGTTCACATTGTTCTTTCCCACTCTTTTTTCTTTTTAGGTAAATGAAAAGTGGCCATTCAATTAATGCGTCTTTATTTTTTTTTACATCAATCATGATTTTGTACCGGGGAAAAAAAAAAAATAGTTTAGTATAAACATATAAACATACATTATTTTCTTTTTCCGCCATGCCAAGAGCAAATGTTTGAAGCAATCAGGTTGAAGTCTGCATTTTCATATCTATCCTGTCTAAACTTACCAAACACTTTGCTTCTAAACTTTTATTTAGTTATTTTGTATTGTACTTTGTACAAAAATACATCAAAAATATTTTAATACTCAATGGTACATGACAATGCACAATGGTATGCAATGGTACACATTTAATACACATTGGAACCACACATTTTGCCATTTTAATGTTCTCTTCAGGTCCTGGAGGCACTGTATGTATGGACGCTACAATGTATGAGGTAATAATTCTGTTTAAATTAGGCTGGCATATGCCTTTCTGTATTTTAGGATTAAATTACAGTTAAGGTTATATATCGGAATCTACTTACATAGTCCAGTATTCTTGACAGTCTTTCTATTCATCCAAAGGCTGTAGATTGACTTTGTGGTTACTGTTTTTCTTCATATGGTATGGTCATTCTTATGCTATTTTAGACAAAGAATATTTGCTTTAAATGAAGTTGGCAGCAATTTATTTAAAATATCCTGATGTTCAGCTTTCCCGAATCAATTAATGCCAAATCTATTAGTCTTTCATATTTTTTAATCAAGACTTGTCTATGTTTTTAACATGCAGTTTCTCTTCCCTACACAGTTCACAGGAAGCCAAAACAACTTTGAAATAAGTTTTTGCCCTTAAGCACAATTTGCATATCCAGTCACAAAACTTTCCCTCTGGATGAGGCAGGCACTAATCTATCTATGTTTTCAGCTTATCAGATATCAGGCTTAAACAAAGGCTCTGATATGAAAGTGTATCAGCCCTTCTCAGGCTGCCCATTTATCTTGTGTCCTGCTCCATGGTAGAGGGAACACTTCTGCAGAGGCATTTGTGGCCCTCAACCTCCCTCGCTGGTCCTTCCATCCCATATATACCAACAAGCCATAGGAGTGAGTGGCTGGAAAGCAAAGGAGGAGCCCAGAAGAGCAACTGGAACAGAGGCTTCAGTGGCTGCCCTTCTCCTCCTCAGTGGGGTATTTAGGGGGTCCTGGGGCTCACACCTCTCAGGGCTCAGGGGGCAGCTGTAGTCTTTCTTCCATCTTTACATGGAATGTTGTGGTTTGATGCCTCAAAGCTCTTCCATCACAGGATCTCGTATCCACTGTGTGGCCCACAGACTGCGGCTAACTCAAAGTCTATGTAAGGGGGTTTAAAATTATCAGCTTCCTGTGGGAAAGGGCTGTGAGAGTAAGACCGAATACAAGTCAGGAAGGGAATGGTGATGCAAAATATCTGCAATAATAATAACAAAATTTCTATGACTATAGCTCTCTGCCTTGCAACTTCCTGTGCTAGGTCGTTAGCCTAAAGGAGAAGTTCAGATCACCTCAAAACTGGGATCAATTTTTTGCAGGTATGTGCAGCTGAGGAAAGACAACATCACCTGTACAAAACCCCCATATTATCACATATGCCCTTTCTCTCTGGGAACATGAAAATTAATCCATGCTTCTAGTTGTGAATCCAGCTACAATCCTGTAGCTCCAGGCAATGGAGGGTAAAGATGTACCTCAGAGATCTGCAGATATCACATGATGATACTCACTCACCCCAGAAGGTTGTTGACAGGTTATGTTCATTAGTTTTCATATGAGTCACACTGTTACTAAATTGATAGAGCTACAGAAAAGCCTACCAGTGAACAAAAATAAATAAGAACATTTCCCTAACTCACCATCTGCCACAAGCTTATGATACCTTCAAATTACTTCAGGTAGTTAAGGCATGTTTTCTATAGACAAGACTCACTCTTTACTTGATTTTTCCTCACAAAGTGCAAGCAATTGAAATTCCATTAATACAGTCCTGAGGAACCATCCTGTATTTGGTCCAGCTAACAACTTCTGTAATGTTTTCTAAGTGCACTTAATAAAATCATTAATTCTACAGCTCCATAGACTTGCTAAAAAAAACCGTACTTAGATATGAGTACCACTGGTAGGTGTTTTCTGAGTTGGTTCTGAGAAAGACTACACAAAGTCAGATCAAACCCAGGACTAACTCTAGCAGAGACCAAGAGCTGGGGAGTCAAGAGAACAAGGCAAACCAAAATGTTACATCTCAACAGTGTTTCTACACCCTCCAGACACTTTCAGCACAGGGATTACATATATCTTTGTAGTAACCATTAATAAATGCACTTGGCCAATTCTCCTATGGAGGATTCCTCCACACAGACCTTTAGATCCAAAATAACTTCTAGCTCAACAACTCAAATACCCACTGTACAAAAGGTCACCTTTCATGTTTGGAAACGTTTTTTTCCATGTCCTTAGTTTTAGGACACAAGTGATACATAATTGCGTAATGTTGACACGCTGGTCATAATTTTACCATTGTTTTATTTAGTAATTTCCAATATGTAAGTCTTCCATGTGTTTTTCCTTATGCCCTTCTTCAAATCTTGCTATTGCATTGTTTTGAGATGGAGGAAAGTGGGAAATGCCTTACATGATTAGAGATGCATGAATACCACAGATGTACACAATGTCAGAGGCACGTTACTAAAAATCCCTAGTGTTTGATTTTCTCTTTTGATGGATAAGAGTATTAATCTGACGTTGTCTTGGAACCCTCTATCATCATTCCTAGATTTCAATCACAGCAAAGGTTAGCTCAGAGCCCATTGCTTCATATGTGAGATTAGAAAATTTTGTATCAATTAGTATTTCCATTTTATTTTATCTGATTGACCTACAGACTAGTTCAAGCATGTGAAAACAAATAAAGGTGACCACAGTTCTGAAACCTAGATACCTAAGTTAAAATAAACACAACTTGCAGCAATACCAATGAAAATGGTGGTACTGTATTCCATTCTGATGTTGCAAATGCAGTTAACACCCCACCACAAGGTTAACTGTTCTTCCTGACACAAAAGGGATTTACACTGTCCTGACTGATACAGGTTTGCCTAAATAAGATATTTTATTTGCAATTACAGGGAAAAATAATGTGTCTTCTATGTATTTAATGTAAAACAAGGGACTTTATGCAACAGCAAGTTCTGGACTTACACTTGGAGTGTGTGGATTTTTTTTTTTTTTAATAACTGCACAAACCCACCATAGGTAAAGCATAAAAATAAAAGGAAAATGCTTGGGGTTTTTTTGTTTTAATTTAAATGCAAATATAATGTGTCTAGCCTAGATTCCCCAAGTTTGTCAAGCTGAAGCATGTGTGAAAAACATTACAGGAGGTAACTCTCAACAAGTCTAGTGTTTGGGAAATGAGCTGTTGATGAGTTGACCAGTAAAAAACTAAATTAAACAAATTACAAACTGAAAAAGAAATGTGAATTCCCAGCTGCCTGTAAGCTGGATTTCACTGATTAGATTTGTTCTGACACAAATTAACAGGATGAATCACTTTTCTGTAATATTAATCAAGATTTTATATTGTTTTCATTTAAATATTTAATCAGTAGGATGCAAGTAGTTTTTCTTAGAATTATGTGAGTTACCATGAATCAGGTACTTAGTACTTTCACGTTTTAGCTTTTATTCCTTCTTCATTAGCAATAAATTCATAATACATTTGGCCCACACCTATCTACTTTATTAAACGTACTTCATTAGTCTTTTCAGCTGTGATGCTCCCCATTCTCTTGAGTTTCAACATAGGCAGTCCACTTTTCAGCAGCCTCCCCTTTTAGGAGTGTCAGTTATAGAAAATAAGAAAGTTAAACTTCTAGAATTATAATAATTTTAAGCCAAATGTTTTCTTCCAATTCTATTATATAAGCAGTGAATTTGGACCCAAAAAGTACAAGATTGCAATTGCATTATGGATTCCCATACTAGATAAATGATGGAAGATTTCAGTCAGTTTTCTTTCTGATTCCTGCATCTGGGCTTTTCTCAGCAGAACCTAATACAGTCTGTCCTACCTTTATAGTAACATCACCCACACAAATAAATTGAATTGCTGGTAAATTGAATGTGAGATCCACAGCCTGGGATGCTAGCTGGTAGTAGCTTTGGCACGAACTTTTTAAGTAGCAATTTCACTGTTGCCAGTTGCTGAGTTATATCTGGTGCAAGGTTTCAAAAGTAAGCAGGATTGGGAGTTTGGCTTTTTTGTTGGCCTTGAAGAATAGGAAGAAAAATTATGCAACATGAACAAATAGCTTCCGATTACCTGCAGGCTGTTACAGTTCACTACATGTTGGCCAAATCCAGAACTAGATATAGGACTGCAAATAATAAGATTCACAGGACTCAAAATGTAACAGATAAAGGATCTTGCATTAGTTCTGGTTCCTGAAACGCCTGAAATAGCAGGACAGTGTCTGTTATCAAAAAAATTAATGCTAGTTCCCAAATAGCTACAAAGTTCTCAGTGGGAAATTTGGGGATTTGGTTCCTGCAACAGAAGGTTACCTGAGGAATGGTACTAGCATGGGCATATGCTGGTAGCAATAATTCATATCTAGCCTTCATTCCATAGGATGCCCTGACGAATCAAATGGTTCAGCCCTTTTTAACAACCCCTAACACCCTCATCCTAAGAACAACTCAGATGAACATGGCAATCTGGACAGCCACATAATTTGTTGCTGTTTCTGAATTGCCATTCAAGTCACACTTGGGATTAGTAGAAAGATGATAAAAATTCAGTTTATTATTAGGTGAACAAAGACAAGATGAGGGCTGATACCAGCTGGGCAACTTTTAATGGATATTTCTGGAAAAGATACAGGATACTAGGCTAAGAAAGATGGTAGGTTAACAGCTAAAATTTGAGTAACCAGTAGTGAAGGGCAAAACTGTTGTTGCATTTTGAAATATTTCTGAAACAAGATGTAGACTGCAGAAGTACAGTGAAGTAGATCAAAATTGGTTAAGAGTGGGTTCATTTAGGACACAGTTTTAATGGATGCATATATTCATAGACCCACTGATAAGAACATTATTTACTTATTCTATAACCTACTGCCTCATTGCAGCACGTGGATGTTTTTCAGATTCCACCAAAGAGCAATCTTTTTCCTACTGTTGAGAACATCCACCTTACACCACAGCTAAACTCATACACTGATCCAGTCTGCAACAAAACAGAAAGACTGTTGGCCAATTTTTTGCCAATCCTTATCTTACTGGTGGGGATTTTGCATGACCTGTCAATCAACCTTATTACCTCCTACTTCCATCCATAAATGAACTCTTAATACAAGACCCAGGTATAAACATGATTTTCAAATTTGGTTTGTATCTTTGCTCTGGAGGATCTGGTAGGTTCTCCAGCCTAACTTTGACAATACCTTATTCCATTTTGTCCTGTCTTAGGTAAAGTCTTACCTCAGAACAGAAAGTTTTATCCAATGAAATCACAGTACCTTTTCTCATTGTTTTCCTATCTATCTTGCAGGATTTAATGACTAGCCTTAACCTTATCCTCAGTATAAATCAGGAAGGAATTGTCTTGCTGGCTTCAGCATCTTTATATCTTGCATATGGCTGAACACTCAGCCATAGTCAAAAATTCCTCAGTGCCCACTGTTCTAACTCTCAGCCTTGGGCATAACCTACCAAATACCTGTAACTGCAGACACAGAATTGCCACCGCTGGAGACCCACCATTCTTTCAAAGAACATTTACCCTTCAACTACTTGTTCAGCTCATGCTACAAGAATCATGTGCTCTTTGGGTCGTCTTATGTTGCGGCGTGGGGCCAATGGCAGGGTGCCGCAACCTTCCCAGAAGCGTCTCCGGGAAAGCTGCTTTGGTCAGCGCCACACACCCACACAGACACTCACACAGCTGGACAGATATTGTTGGAGCCAGCAGCAAGGAGTAGAGAGGGGTCTTTGTATGGGTTCCACGAGGAGAGTTTATTCCCCCTAGCTCGTGCAGGGTCCAGGAACAAAGGGCCCAGAGCAGGGGCGTGCAACATCGTTTGTCCTAGGGGTGGAGAGCAACTGGGACCAGTGAACTTAGGGCCAGAGGGTGGGACAGAGGAGGGTCCAGGGTGCCAGAGCCAACCAGTCTGAGGTAGGGGAGGGATCAGAGAACTCAGGCTAATAGAGGACCAAGGACAAGGGAAGGTTCTGGGGATAACAAGGGTCTGAGGAAAGGAGGCAGGGAAGGAACCACCCAGGGGGAAGGAAAAGGGGCTGGCCAACAGGCCAAGGGGGAGGGTAGAACTGGGGTACAGGCACCATCAACAGGGATGGACCATAGGGGATGCCTTAACCCTTAAATTATAGTGGCATCCCTCCAAGAGGACTTACCACTCTCCGGGGCAGGGGGCTCACAAATCCCCACAGTCTTACAGATGGAATTAAGGTTAAAACAAAGTTCTGTCATCAAACTGAATTGCTATCATCCTGAATACTACAGCATCTAACTAGGATGTATTTGTACTCTGTACAGGGGAGTTCAAGGCATTATCACCTTAAATCCGGGTGAATTTAGATTTTCACTCTCAGACACTGCAATTTCAGGCGTTAAAGGTTATTTCTACATTTCTGGGGTACCTAAATCAAAGGTACATGACAGTGCCTCTGAGCACATAAGTGTGAAGCCATTATCTCACTTCCAGACTTAAGTACTGCCAGATCTTTTGTGCAGAAATGGGCCTTCTGAATACAGCAACAAAATAAGACTGCAATAACTCTCAGATTTTAAGTAGCTTAGCAGCAGGAATGAAATTATTTTCTGGCTTCCTGGCAGATCTCCTCTAAAGCACTTCAATCATGGTATGTGGATTTCTGCAGTGGAGACAACCAATACCCAGTAGTGAAACTGTTCTGGTTTTTAAAACTAATTGAAGTACAGCTTGGAAAACACAGTGGATATGGCTTTGCTAGTGAGGTCTTAGGATTAGAAGGATTGATAAAGGGAGAGAAACCTCAGCTACTGCCCCTTCTTTAAAGAATATTCATGCATTTCATCCTGCAGCTTTTTCATATGTAAGCTGTTGGGACAAACGCCAGGACTCATATCTTCCCCTCATCGAGAAAAGTGTGAAGGTAGAGGACATGCACAAAATACTCCCTCCTACTCTTAAAAGAAGCCAGTGTACATCCTTCTTTACTAAAGTGGTATTTCTCAAAAATATTAGTAGATTTTCAATGAAATGCACCATGAAGAATTGATCAAACAGGGTGATGTTTGTAAGCTATTGTGTTAAATTCTAGCAAGACTGGGGAGGAGCATGGTTTGGGATCCAAAGTGAATTACAAGCCCCACTGAGGCTGATGGTTGCTGTTAACCCTTTCTGGTTCAGGTGGAACAATACAGTTCCATTTGCTAGTAAGAATAACAAATTAAGTTCTGACACCTTCATTATCACTTTGATAGAACATGCTCTGAACAAGCACAATTTCTGAAAACCATCTTCTAGGTTCATAACCAGTATGGCCTGTATTAACCCTTGGGAGCTATAAGTACATTTGGCTGCATAATCAGTGCAGAGAAGAACCTCCTATGTCAGTCATGGGTGTACTGATTGCCTTTGCAAGGGGTCTGGGAAACTGACTGCAGCCTGTGCAGCTTGAAGGAGGGAACCAGAAGCAGAAATTGCAAGGGTGACTAATTGAGAGCACAGACACAAGTTGTAGACGGTAGGATACAAGAGATATGTCAATTTTAAAATAAAGCAGTTTCACACTGTGCAGAGAAACATGACTTTCTGCAAGTAAACAAGATTAGGCCAGAGACTACACCAGACATTAGTCTGCTTTTTAATTCTAGCAGAACAAGCGAATAGGTTTGAATTGTATGCTAAAATCAAGTACCATACTCAAATATTTTCAAGATTTATGATCTCTGCTTTTTAAATAAGAAGTCATATTAATCAAAACACTGAAAGAACTGAGGAGGAAAAAACCCTGAAAATTAATGACTGCCTGTATGTCTATTTCTTTTCCATCAATAGAAGGAGTGAAACTCGTGGCCTAGACACTATAAACATTATACTCAGGCTTAGGTTTGTGCATGTGAGTCATATTGAAGACGATGTTTGAGTAGTTTCAGATCATTGCAACACCAAAGTCAGGGAAAGCCATTTATTTTTATACTTTTGTTTCTCCTCATGCAAAGAAAAGGAAAATACATACAACAGATTAGAATTTAACTGAGGAGAACAGGCTTCCCAGTCTGAGCAATGAAATATTCAAAAATATAATGGCAAGTTCCATGTTGCTCATGCAGACATTTAAAAGCAAAATATACTATTGTGCTCCTGATGTCAGGTTAAAAAATCTGGTATAAACTTTGAGTGAACACAAATGCGTTTCTCTTAAAAAGGGTTTTCCAGAAGATTACCACAGAGACTTTGATTCTACAAATATCTGTACTTTTTTCATTTATGAGAATAAGCAGTTGATCTACTGAAATGAGATGCAATATTTGCTTAGAACTTTGCCTTATTTGATAGGAAACTCGATATAATAATAATAAAGAGTTTTTAATCAAAGGAATGTGAAGATACACTTTAACTGTGTACATGCCAAAAGGAAAAAAATATTATGAAATAAAGAGATCATGTATTTCCTATCAGTGATTGAGGTTATGTGAGTAATGAATATAAAAATAGTTTATCAACAACAGACAGTAAGAATTTGACCACTATATCTTAATGTATTGCAAAGGAACAAGGAACTTATTAGATATGTTTATATATACTATTCTTCCACTAGCAGATAAAGTGGCTTAAATTGGGGGGTTTTTTTCAGAATTGAAAGGATGAAAAATAGGTCTGTCTAGCTTTTAGAATATTGCATTTGACAAGAAAAAATATTCAGATGTGCATAGCAGGAAGGGCTAATAAAAGCCATAATGTTTATCAATCTAGGAGATTGTCTTCAAAAATTGTGCTCAGTCAAAACATGTTCCAACTAAGAAATAACAAAGGTATCAAAACTGAACATATAAGGATAAAACCACTCTACAGGGCAATGGAAAACAAGAATGTTCTAAGCAACAGGATTCTTCTAGTTAATTTAGGCATGAGACTTAAAAAAGATCCATATCCTACTAGAGATTTCTGGTCCGTTTCCACTATTAAGTTGAAATAAAAATAATAATGGATACTATGCTTCAGGAAAATGGAATTCATGTGTTTGACACAGAACAAGATCCACTGAGATCATGATAAAAAAAAAAAAAAACCACAAAATTTCTCTTCCCATATTTTGGCCTATGCTGAGAGGCATGTGTATCCAGAGGACAGAGAACAAAACAGGGACATTGCAAAACAGAATTCTGTTCCAAGCTCTCACATAAATTTCCTGTATGACTTTGGAGAACCCACACCATGTGTCTTTCATTCCCTTAAAATCATTGTGTCTGTTGTATGAGGTTAGATAGTAGTGCTTGAGGAGACAAGGGCTTTTTACTGTATGTTTGTACAGCACAAGCGTGACAATGTCAGGGCTTAAATTAAAGTCTCTAGGTACAGTGAATAAATATGAGCACATTCAGCAATAATAAGATAAACAACAAAAGAGATTGCACATGACAGTACAATAAAACAAAGAAAACTGACTGCTTGGATTCAACACCATCTCAGTGTTAAAGGTAACACTGAGTAAAGAAACATAGTATATTTTTTATTCTTGCTATTGACACCAAAATGAAGCTAGAGGGCAAGTTTAGGATTTTTGTAAGACAAGTTCTGCCTTGCAAAACATAATTGGATCTGTTGCAACAATTACTCTTAAGTGGAGACTCACAATTTTTCCTTTGATAATTATGTTGTAAGGTTTGAAAGAGATTTGAGTATCAATGCACCTAATTGTCCTTTCACACAAGTAAAAGTTCCCAGTATGGCTAATAGAGGTATGAGTGAAAGCTGAAAACTCAGTACAGGTGAGATATGGCAGCTCCAGCTGTTATATCCAGCTCCAGCTCCAGTTAGTTATGAGCAGCTACTCCTCATCTTAGACTTGCCTGGTTTTTTACAATGTCCTTTTTAAAACGATGGGGAAATCTTTCCTCAAGGAGCAGAAAAAAAATATGCTTTACCTTTTTGAAGACAGCTGCATTGTATCAGAGGAATAAACTTAGTCTTGTTCATGTCATTGCTAGTTGATGTCTAAAATTTCCTGTGCTCTAGTTAGCAAACACTTGAAGAGAAGAATCTGACCTTGGGTTTTCCTCTTGGAGAAAAGTCTGCAAAATGAACAACAATCTGAAGAGTTTGTGACAAGCTGTATTGCTGAAGAGAAATAGTTCATCACGCTGCAAAAGATAAATTTTCCAGAGTACTTAAGGTTTCTTTCTCATTTATAATCTCTTATTGCACTTCAGAAGATGTACCAAAGACATGAATAACTGAAGTCAGGTTATTACTTTATGGTGGGTTAAGTCTCCTAGCCCAGAAGAATTCCCAGAAAGTGTTACTCACCACTGCTCAGAGTTCTAGGCACTTGCTGGGACTCTCATAAGTAAAAAACCAAAATTACTAAAGTGTGGGTGTAGATTTTTAACCATAGCAGCCTACATTACAACTTCTCACAAATGGATCCCTAAAAGCTTCATTATTATCTCTCTTTTGCTCAGATCTGAGCAAAAAAATTAAGGTTTTAGCAGTATTTATCCTACAGACAGACGTTTTTCAAACAATGAGCCATCCCAATAAAGGCAGTGTGTATATATGTGCCTTAAAACAGGAAACAGCTTATTGATGAAGTTCAAGGTCATGCCAC
The DNA here is from genome assembly GCF_971803275.1 of Cyanistes caeruleus. Classification (NCBI taxonomy): domain Eukaryota; kingdom Metazoa; phylum Chordata; class Aves; order Passeriformes; family Paridae; genus Cyanistes; species Cyanistes caeruleus. The sequence continues at coordinate 81,823,592 of NC_141702.1, read as the reverse complement.
CTATTTACTTTACTGGAAGCATGTAGATGTTGCCTAGGACCAGTAGACAAGTGATCCTTTTGAGATTTCATAGAGAAAATATCAGTTAGTAAAGAAGCACTTTCTTGTTACTACATTCTTCAGATATGTCTATCAAGGAAAGATTCAAATATTTTATAGGCACCACCTACTTTTAGCTATTCCGATTAGTAAGTGTATGAAATAACAGAACTGGTAAATGGTCTAGAGTACAAGTCCTGTGAGGAGTGGTTGAGGGCACTGAGATTGTTTAATCTAGAGAAAAGGAGAATCAGAGGAGATCTTACTGTTCTCTACAACTACCTAAGAGGAGATTGTGGCAAGGTGGATGTTGATCTCTTCTCCCCGTTAACAAGTGTCAGGTTGAAATGAAATGGACTCAAGTTGTGTCAGGGGAGTTTGAGATTGTAAAAATTTTTAGATTAGCAAACATTTCTTCACTGAGAGAGTTGGAAGCATTGGAACAAGCTGCCCAGGAAGTGATCGAGTCACCATCCCTGAAGGTACTTAAAGGGCATATAGATGTGGTGCTGAGAGACATGCTTTAGTGATATTCAAACTTAAATATAAGTTTTAAAAAATTATTTCATTACCTTTTACATGGTAATGAAATAATTTTAATTTCATCAGTAAGTAACTCAGAAAAACAGTCAACTGTAGGTACTAAAGTTAGGGGGTCTTTCTTCTCTTATCTGGTTGATGGCCCACCCTGAGAATTCTGTGAATTCCAGCAGTCTGTAGAGGGAAGTTGCTTCACAGAAGAAGACCTGCTGGTCCACACCTAGTGGAACATGAGTCAGCAGTATGCCCTTATGGCAAAGAAGGCTTATCCTGGGTTACTTTAGAAGGAGCTCTGCCAGCAGGTTGATGGAGGTGATCCTTCACTCTGCACTGGTGAGGCCACAGCTGTAGTGCTGTGTCTGGGTCTGTTCTCCCTGGTACAACAAGTAGAAGAAGTATGTAGCTCCTGAAAGAAAATCATGCAGAGGGCAATGAAGATGGTTAAGAGACTGAAGAATCTCTCCTATGATGAAAGGCTATGAGAAGAGAAAGTTCAGAATGGAACTCAGTGTGTGCAAATATCTGAAGGAAGGATATAGAGGATATGGATCCAGGCTCTTCTCAGTAGCATCCAGTGACAGACCAAGAGTCAATGAGCACAAACTGGAACACAGGAGGTTTTTTCTGGACGTCAGGGAACACTTCTTTACTGTGTGATTGACTGGCGCAGGTTGCCCGGAAAGATGGTAGAGTCTCCATCTTTGGAGACACTAAAAAGCTGTCTGGACACTGTCCTGGACAGACTTCTTTTGGTGTCTTTGCAGGGGAATTGGACAGTCCAGAGGTCCCTTCCAACTCAGCCCTTCTGTGGTTTTGTGATCTGATTATGAGTACTCTGAGTCATTAATGCTGGTGCTTGGTAATTCTTGGAACATTGTCAAAATTCTAGATAATAGAAGAAAATTTATGCTATGACAATATTAAAAACACCTATTAGAAATTACCAGTCTTGGCCAGATACTAGAATGGCTGGAAAAGAATTGAAAAGTGAGGAATTAAATATGATAGTGTATTAACAGCTAAGCATGATGGGTGCAAGCAGTGAATATTTTCATTAACTTAATTGTTTAATGGCATTATATATAATTTTAATGGCAAATACACACACTCCACCCTAAAAAAATATTCTGTAATACAGTGCTTTGCGACATTTTAATAATAATTAGAGAACTCAAACAACTTTGACAGAATTTAAATTACAGTTATAGAATCTGTATGCTTAAGCCAGGATACATCAGTAGCATTTATAATTAATTTATTCAGGTTTTCATCCTACAATCTGAACAAAAAACCAGCATACAAAATAACTAATAAGATATACAAATGAGACTGGGGAGCTGCACACTAATTAATAGGACAGATCACTGACAAAAATCATAACAGGTTACTAGGTAAACAGCCCATAAGTGAGGAAAAAATAGTAAACAATCAAATCAACAGCCCACACTCAGTAAGAGAGTATGGGACATTTTACTTATAAGATAGGAGACTGTATGCTATGTCTTAAAAAGATTCTGTCCTGCATTGTATGGTCAGATCAATATAAGCACATTGTGAAAGTGCCCCAGACCAAAAAAAAAGAAATAATCCCTGTAACAGCCTAGAGCTCAAGGCTAAATGTAGGCTAATGTAGGTTAAAACATTACTACTTTTTTATCAGTGCTAATGCCACTGGGATCATATGTCTAGTTCAAATAGCTAGAAGACTAGGAGAGAAATCACAGAAGATTTAGAGAAAATAAATCACAAGGATAACTAAGATGTGAAAAATGTTCCTTACAATGGAGGACTTTCAACTGCTACCAAAAAATAAATGATCTCTCTGCTTTACATGGGGGTGAAAATGTCACCATGTCTTTGAGATAACTGTATCTTTCAATCCAGCAAAGTCTACTTGAATGCTGGAACTTGCTTAAGTACAGCATCAACTACATTTAATTAGGTTTTATGTTTCTCTAATTCTCCAGCCCATTCTCTCAAGAAAAAAACTGCCTCTTAAGACCTCCCAGTGGCTGATGACTCACACAGCAAAAGAACTTTGTGCAGCAGAAACATAATATATGCAGATAGCTTTTTCAGTTATCTCAGAGAGCCCCTTTGGCTCATCTCACTAATTCAATGCACATATTTCAGACTGTATGCTTTGAATTACAACATTCTTTTCCCTTTCAAAATGAAACTATTTCTAATTATACAGTGAAAGTCCTGACATTTGGTGTCTCCAAATTTTGGTGTTCATAACTTTAAATTTCAGCAACCTCTCATGAATTTGTCTCGAACTGCTACTTATGTTGTTTTGTGTTTCTGTTTCAATTGTTGTAGCAGTGCCCAGGCCATGACTTAGGGAAGAAAACACTCATGAGGATTTACTAAATGCTAATAAGACGATGCCTTTGACAGTAAATATCTTTAGTATAACGAATGTGGAAGAAGATGTGACACAGTGCTGGAAGTCTCAGCTAGTTCAATCACCACCACAGCACCATGCCAAGCGTGGGGAACAGCTCCTGAGTTAGGCAACAAGAGCTGAACCTTGGAGCTGCTGCTCTACAGCATGTTTTAGATGTCAGCGCAAGGAGAAGGTAAAGGAATGAAGGAGTTCTTCCACATAGGTTCCAGGAAAGGGCTTATTTGCTAAAGAGTCCAGGGATGAAAGACAAACACAACTGAGCAGGAACATAAATAAAAGGGAGGTCTCAGGCGGAGCATACAATCTTCAACCAATCAGAGGAAGACTGGAGAGGAGCACAAGGTGGGCTCTACAATACATAAACCAATAAGAGAACAAAGTGGGAGGAAACAGTTTAAACAAACCAATGGGCCTTCGAAGATTAGGGTATTTACAAAGGGGAGGTATCATAAGAGGTTGGGTTTACAAGGGATTGACAGGGAACAATCAGGAGCAAGGGGTTGGTACAAAGTGGGATTGACAACTGGAGGGAGGAAGAACCGGAACTGTTCAGGAACAAGGGACATGGTTTGGACAAGACTGGCAGGTGGGTGAGAGGAGACAACCTAGGGGAAAACCAACAACATAGGGGGAAAAGAGCAAACTGTTAACATACATTGCAACATAACAAAATCCACCACAACAAAGGTGCAGACAATTAAGAACAGTATTGTAGCAGAACCATGCAAGTTTATGTCTTTTGCAACATTCTTTGAAGCATCAAGCATTCAAACTGTAGATGACACAAGCACAATAAGAAGTTCTTTTGAGGAGAAAATAGTGAACAGCCCCATTAATAATGCTACAGTAGTCCAGCATTATACCTTTGAAGTTAACAAAAGAACCACAGAGATTAAACAATTAGCCAAAATCTGTATAAGATCAATGAAGCAAATATCACACTGATTTAAAGCTGTTCAGCTAAATCCACCTAATATCAAGGGTCTCAGTAAAAATTAGATGCCTGATTTAGCCTTTGGCTATATATCTGTGTAAAGCCAGAAAGAAAGGTAAAAGGCCAACACCCTATCTCAAAAACTCAATGTAAATTTGGTCACCATTTAACAAAGTCAAGATCTTTTAAAGCAAATTATTTAGCCTAGGAATCCTGAAACTATAACCTCACAAAAGGGATAATCCATGTGTTTGAATCCATGGTCAGTAAACAAAAAGTTCTAATTCCCAACTGCAATCTCTCTTGATTAATGTTTTTTAACAAAACCAGACACTGTTATGACAGTTCTGCCAAATTTTTGCCATTTTGTCATCTCATTTGCTTCCTTCAGCATCTGTCATGCGTGGCTGGGTCTGACAGACAGGCTGGCAATAAATCCACAAACTTAATATGTCATCAGGGAAGTGGCTGAGTCACTGTCTCTGAAGGCATATAAAGATATATAGATGTGGCACGTAGGGACATGGTCTAGTGGTGGACTTGGCAGTGTTAGGTTTACAATTTCACTCAATGATCTTAAGGGTCTTTTCCAACCTAAATGGTTCTATTATATTTAAAAAGTTGTACTTATCTACCTTAGTGCAAAGTGAAGTAGATGACAATGTTCTTATTGAATAGTAATTCTTGAATTTGCCTACCATAGATATGAGAATGTAGGATTTTGTAAATTTTCAAGTTACTATAGAAAATGAATCAGTCTGTATTCTTACTTAAATATATGTGTTTGCTATCATCTTGTAAACAGAAACATGTCATTTGCATGTGTCTCGAGCTGTGAATGCATCTAATTTCTTCCTATCACTACTGTATATCAAAGACAATTTCTAAACTCATAAAGATCAGCAAATTAATGTCAGTCATTCCTGTCAATCGCATTTGTAGGTTAACCATGAGTTTAATTTCTTTTCTATACAGATACTAAAACACTGTCTAGAAACAGTTTCCTGGAAGGGACATGTACTTTCACTTTCCATAGGATGACAGCTATTGATCTCAGAATATTGGGTTTTGTCATCCCTCCTCACCTAAAGCTGCCTAAAAATGTGGCTGGCCATGAAGTTCATTCATTCAGGCTATAACCCATGGACTGATTTCCTGACCTGACCTCATCCTGACCCTGTCAACACCCTGAGCCTGTCTCTGACCCAGAGTGTCTCCCCCAACCCAAGCCTTGCCCTCATCCATGAGCTGATGGCCCAGCCAGGCTGTCCTGCCTGCCCCCCAGCCTGCCCTGCTCTCTGACTGGAGCAGTGGGACAGGTTCAGGCTGGCCATGTCCTGCCCTGCCAGCCCAGGAAGCCCCTGCAGCTCCCAGTTCCCTGGGATGCCAGGAAGCAGACAGCACACATGTGCCTGGACATGACAAAACTACCTTCCCTCAAAACCCTCTCTGTGAATCAGATCTGTGGTGGAAATAAAAGCTAAAATCAAAGTCTGGTTTTTGTTTCATTTGGCTTGGTATATTTGTAGCTTTTTGTGTGACATGCAGCTACATAGTGTCATCCTCACTTTTTTCTACATGTTCTTAGCTGTTTGTATAGAGCCATGTAAAGGGGGAAACTCATTCATGGCATATTCAGTCACTGGGAAATCTTAGCAGCATTAGACAAAGTCTGTATCTTGGAAACTCAGTATTTATAACTCTTATCTGGAAACTTGGGGAAAAAGTGCTGTATCATTTTACTCTAAATTATCGTACTGCTCTGCCATGATTTACTTTATCCATTCTATGATATATATGGTTTTGAAAAACCAAACAAGAAATAAAAGAAAGTTGAATATTTCACATTTTGAAATCTTTAATGATTCCCATATAGAGGTAGAAACAGTTTTTTTAATTATTGGTTGGCTGTACGGTGAACACAAGTCCCTCAGTCTGGGGAAGAAAATTTAACTCTACCATCTGAAATATCTGATATCTCTAAAAAGTAAATATTTTCTCTGCATATGCTGTCTTATAGAATTAGGTCAAATTCCAATAAAATTTATGAAGTATAAGTCTGAGTAACTTTGTTGACTTTAGTCTGGAGACCTGGGACGTTCTTGCACTTATATATTTTTATGTTTTCTACTGTCATCAACATGGCAGCGTTCCCAGCATTTATATGGACGACAAAATTATATCCCCAGTTACTTCCCCAAAAAGATATTGATCAGCTTAATAGATTTTGGCACTATGCCCAGAATTTTCTTTAATAAATAATTTTCCTACTCTCCAAAGATTTTTAGTCTTGAATTTACACAGTTTTTATAACAAGACTCTTTGATTAAAAGCACTATTAAGTGTGGTTAAGAATGAATAGAAGCAAATTTAAGCAATTCATCATTTTCAATTCCACAAGCCAATATTGGTAAGTACAGAATAGCTTTGACTGTCCCTTACTGAGATATGAGTAATTTTTCAAAGCATAATACCTGTCCAGCCTGGAAAACAGCCACAGGATATGTTACAAAATTCCATTCCCTGGCATTTTTGTAGCTATCATGCTTTATGAGTCTGCAGAGGTTGTTGACTGTTCTCTGTGGAGTTTACTTCTTGCAGACTGTGAATAATAAGTTTACCATCTCTCTCTAAATGACCTTGTTATACTTGCATTCTTTACACTAATACAGACTGGGTTTTCTTTTGCAGGTAGGCAGTTCTGAACTCAAACACCAAATGGAACCACAACTTTTAGGAACAAGTATTTGCATACTCAGGTGTATGGTCTGCAAACTCAAAGAAGGCAAATTGCTATTCTTTAATCCTTGCTGTCTTGTGTAGTGTACCCAAGACACAAACACCTGTTCCATTCTGTGCCTGTGAGCATTGTCTGGTGTCAGGATTCAAATCTGAAGGATTTCTAAGAGATGGACAGATAAATAATTATGTCTACAGTGGGCTGATCCCTGCTGACCTTAAGCCCCCCCCATCACTTGCTCACTTCCCCCAGAGGACTTGGGGAGACAATCAAAACAGACAGAAGTGAGATTAAAAACCCCAAAGGTCAAGATAGAACAATGTAATAAGTGAAGGAAATGGAAAAAAAAAACCCAAAGAAAATAAACACAAAAAAATGGTAAAACAGAAAGCTACCCAAGTGACACAAAAGCAATCACTCACCACCAGCACACTGATGCCCAGATAGTCACTAATAAACAGTTATTTTGGAAAAACTCCCCTCTATTTTGCTGCTTGTCATGATACTATATGTCTAAAACATCCCTTTGGTCAGTTTGGGTAGGCTGTCCTGGGGCTGTGTCCCTTCCCAACCTCTTGTTCACCCTCAGCCTTCTCCACTGGGATCACAAAGTGAGAAACAGAGGAGACTTTGCACTGTATAAAAAAATGTTCAGCCATAGCTAAGACACTCTTTTAGTCAACCATTTAAAATATGGTACCAAATAGGCTGCTGTGAAAAGAAAAAAAATCACCTTCCCAGAAAAATTTAAAATAGTGCTTTTCAAGAGAACAACCCTGAGGGCAGAATTTGTTTCAATCCACTGTCTACTGTGCGTAGCTTTTTTTGCTTAATACACTGAGGATATTTCTTTGGCCAAAACCAGGTGTGTTTTAGTGATAGTCTTCTTAAGCACAGTCTTAATATTTCTTTTTGTGAGAGTAATCAGTCAGAAAAATCAAAGAAGAATCTATAATATTAGAAAATAGAAACAAAATGGACAGAGTGGTTATTAGAAGACTTCATTGAAAAATACGATGTGCTACTCCCTTTCCTGTCAATCTTTCTTTTCACTGGTGAACTGCAGCATAGTAGAATCATGCTCATCTGTAGACAGAACTTGGCTAAGAGCAGCTGCTGGTTCCAAGAAAGTAGATGGGCAGGTTATCTTCTATTGTTGTAAATAAAACAAAGACATTGGCTCAGAATTCCAGCAGCTTGGGCTACATTCACACTGACTAGCATCTGACCAACATTCACCTCTGGCTTCTAGGAGGAGAGAGACAAAATCCTGCCTCTCTGTGGTAGGAGCATCTGACAAAGCTTGTCAGGACAGTGCTGAAGGATAGTGAAGGGACAAAGGAAGTAAACCTAAAGGAGCGTTGTTCACACAGTGTATTGAAAATGGCCTCTAGCACATGATTTTCTCTGGACTGTTCCTAGGCATTGTCTCAGAGAGTGCTAATTGTCACAAATCAAAATTATGTCAGGAGCTAAGCAGTGGGAAGGATAAATGATAACTTACTCAATATCATGTCTTAACCCAGATTGGTTTTGTGCCAGAGGCAGAGCCACAGGGTCTGAAAAAGACCTTTTGCACTCCACACAAATGTGGGTTTCTCTCGCCATCTGAGATACAACTTTCCCAGACCACTACAGTTGCGCTGGAAGCAACTGTTTCATTGCTAGGGATGAAGAGTTACATTGCTATTGCCAACTGGTAACTCTTGTTTTAGGAATGTACCTGAAATTAATTGTGGTTTTCAGATAAAGTAGCTTTCCCACTGTAGCATAAGTCAAATGGATGTAGTTTGTACTCAGACAAAAGCCAAGAGGCTTGTTAATCAAGAGGAGTACTGTGTTGTGGATTTGGGAAACCAAATGAACATCACCGCAGAGCACTGCCAAGTTGCAGCACAGGATTGTCAGAACATCTGGCATTTATGTTCTTTGATTTTGTCAGTGATGAAGCAATCATGAAGATGCTTTTGTCTATCTTTGGTCTGTGACTTTCTCTCTGTGACTTTCCCAGCTGCTAGCAAAAGCCTATCTACAAATGATACAACCTTGAAGAAATTCAAATATGCTTTCAGCATGTGGTGCTCTTTGAGAGACTGAAGGAAAAATGGCACTTGATTCAGAAACCCAAAATTCAAATATTACAATATTTTCCAGAACTGCAAGTTCACACCAAGATACCATGTTTCCAAAACTAAAGAGAAATATTTGGCATGCTGAAGTTCTCTGCTGAAGGAATTTTTCACTGGTTCACATCAGAGGCCTCTCCAGAGCAATATGGAGCTAGGGTCAAGGAAAATTAAGATGCTGTGTAAGATAACATCTAGGCCATGTGGTGGTTATAATGAGCAATTGATTGCTAATGTTTGTACTGTTTATGGGTTGTGAAATGCCTTGGGACATGTTTTAATGATATGTTACCGGGTACTGAAATGCCTGTTGTGCTTATTTTAGGCTCCTGGTGTGAAAGGACTACCAATATGCAAGGGTTACAGTATGCTAAATTGATTTTATAGATTGTGTTGGTAAAGGTCAATTCATTTAGCAAATAAAATTTAATTTAATTTTATCTTCAACCTTGCCTGTTAGGCGCATAGTGTGCCATTTAATTGGTTCATGTAAATTGTGTGAGCTTTTGTGTGTGTCTGCACATTTTAATAAAAACTTTTTGCAGATCGGGGGCTTCCTCTTTCTTGCATTGAAAGCACTGAGAACATGCGCTTAAACATGGTAACTTAGGAAATTCTTGATGACAAGTAAATGTACTTCAATCACTAAACAAGCTTCAACTTGTAATTTAAAAATTAATGTGAAGGCATCTTTGGAAGAAAGAGAGAAGGATTTCCTGGTAGATCAGTACTGAGTTCAGTAGAAGGGGAAATTTTGTGTTTTGCCAGGTGTTCTTGGCTTTGTTATTTTGCATCTCTTTCTCAAGACTCTATTTCCAGCATCACCCACCCCAAGGTGGTCACTCCCCATGATAAAAAAAAAACCCAGGAAAAAACACAATCCAAGCACTAAATGTACTGCTACTTCATAAATGTAGCAACAGCCTTAATGCATCATAGGCCAGCTGGGAATTGTTTCTGAAGATCAGATGCTGGGAGCACTGTCAGCCACATCTTCAAATTGCACAAATAGGAGGCTTTGTTGGACTGCTGGCTAATGTCTTTTGTCTTTCATGACTGTTCATTTGGCACTGTTACCCAAACCTATGAAAGTCCAACTTAGTGAGATTGCATTATGAAGACTGATGGTTTTGTTACTGAAGCAAAAAATTATGGTGCTTGGCCTTTTCTCGTCATCTGCTCACCAGAGATAAAGTGTCCCTTTCTGAGAAATTATCTGCATAGGAACACATCCTTACCCTTAGCTTTCTATAATGGGTGTTACCTGGACATCAGAAATCAGCAGGTCCTTGCTGGTACACCGTAGGGAAAAATGGGGCTTTAATGCTGAATAAGGCTTTCTAAAATGTCATCCATCTTCCAGTAAGAGGAGTGACAGAGTGGTCGGAAGACACACAACCAAGAATCTGTAAGGATAATAAGGTCTGGGGTTGTCTGTCCTTGAGGCAGTCACTTTCACCTTCTTGACAGTCTTATTGCAAGCTAAATGTGTACAGAAATGAAAGTAAGAGACTGGCATGTACTTGAGACTTGAGGAAAAACCTCAGTACAGAGCCTGAAACATCATTGCTACATTATTGGCATATTTTAAAGTGAAAACCAGGCTGTTCCTGAGAGAAGTGACTTTGAGGAGAAAAATCACCTCATACAATTTTACAGATAAATTCTGTAAAGGGGTATATAGTGGCTCCCAGGTCTTTGGCCTCCTTAACTTGAATGGGTGAAGAGATGCATGCAGTAAAAAACTGTTGTTTTTAAAGAGAAGAACATTAACCCCTTTGATATGTAAATGTTCACTGCTCTCTTTCTGTTAAAAATATCAGAATTCCCTTCTGATTTGGTGAATGTTATTTTATCCACAGATCCATGAAATACGGTTGGAATCAATTTACTTTACTTAAAAGCAGGGCATCCCTCTATCCTGCACCCCAGTTGAATGTCAGGACTCTGTACAGGAAGATCATGAGACCCCTAATTTGCATTTGTGAGATTAACTTGTTGGTTTGGAACCAAGGAAAGGTAAAATTTCAATCGGGTTGCACCACTACAAAACTACTGTGAGGAAGAGTTGCCGCTGGATACGAATAGATCACATGGACACAGCTCGAGGTGTGGTGAAAGGGAGAGAAAGTTTATATTTCCTCCCAGGATTTATAGGTTTCTGACCATGGCCAGGGATTGGATGGTCAGGATAACACTTTCCCAACCGCACTGGCCGTGAGAGATGGCCATCACAAGACGTGTATCAGAAAGAATGCACACATATCTATGTTTACAGTTACTGTCCTGGGAAAGTCTTTAGAAAACCATGTCAGCAAGCTCAGAAGCTGAGTTTTCAGGGTGACAAGGAAGAGCACAATGAGTACAGATATTGCTCTGTGTTTCACACTGTTGAGAGTACCTCAACTCAGAGTTGATCCTCAGTTGCACTGCCTCTGTCTTTAGCTTTGCAACTGTTTAATATCCCACAGACAGAAAGGGAATGACTAATTCAAGAACCTTATTTTATTAATGACCTCAGTATTTAATCATCAGATGTTTACTTCATCCACCTTTCAGCTATTTAAAGATATTCCTCTTGCTTATCTTTGAAGTTCCTTGTTTACTCGTTATTGTGTGTGACAAGTTTAGACATACTATACTAATTTAGTTTTTTTGCTTTTTTTCAAGTCTAAGACATGAGAACAGACCTGAAAGCTAGTTTTCACTGTATTTTTATATTATCATAGCTGAGAAATAATCAGCCAGATTCTTTCAGAAGCTCTGGAGCTTGTAGTACTGTCTGCAGAAAGAAGATGAGCGTGGTTATGTCCCAGAGCATTCAAAGTCTGCCAATGGGCTACACCATGAGAGTCTGTAAAGCGGTGCTGCAGGAGGCAGCCTGACAGTCCCTCCACTGGGCTCTCCTGATGTGAGGTGCCTTGTTAGAAACTTGAAACACAGCTATGATATCACCAAACAGCACTGCACATATACCAAGGCATCCTAATAAACCTTACATTTAAAGTGTCCCTGGAGGCATAAGAACCTTCAGCTGATGGTTTAACTGCATTTATTTGGTGAGGAGTAATGAATTACTACTGTCATGAAGCATGAATATTTTATGTGTGGTGATATTCATTAAAAACAAGTGTTTGGAAGATTTTGGGTAGCAAGGAGAGAGTTAATGGCAGGCTCTACAGTGTTTAAACACAAATCAGGTATTTCTTGACGTAAATGATAGAACAACACTAACTTTCCCCAGTGGAATGAATCTTACTGACAGTATGACTCTACTGGGGTATTCATTATGCTCTAGGATGAAAATATATCTGTTTTGTTTTTTAAAATCTGGTTATCTGAAAACCAGGTATTTTGCTCGGTGTAACAAATTACCCGTTATGCACATCACAGGCAGATTTTAATAGTGCTGACATCTGGAGTACATTAATTGGACATATATCAGCAGTATCCTTATATCAGAACCACAACATTTATTTAATTCAATCTTGCATGCCAGTGGAATATACTTCAACACAGAAATATTTTTAAATTTTAGAAGAAGGCATTCAAGCATTAACCTTCAGAGTATCAGTCATTATCTGTGATTAATGACCAACGTGTAATAAACAGCTCAAAGAAAAGACAAAATTAATGTTGCAGCCAAACATCAGCAGATCAAATTTGTCTGAACAGCTGTGTTTCTAAATCAACTGTCACCTAAATGTCACATAATCCATGTGATATTATGAAGTAGATGTTTTGCTCAAAAAAGGATCAAGTGATAAGTATGCTCTATTGTTAACTGGAACTGGCCTTCTGAGGATTTCTTTCTTATTTTGACATGTAGCTGGTCTGCTGGTGAACCTATACTGGAGTATTTTCTCTGTAGATGACAGTTCAGACTCTGGGAATTCCTCAAAGACAAAAAGAAACTCAAGATGCAAAGTCTTCATTGCTTATATGACAGTTTAAATGGGATATGCATGTTGATACAGAATATTGCCATGGGGCTTTTTCCTAAGTAAACAGGGAGCAGGAAAACAGATTTTACATGATTTCACAGTTACAGTTACCCCAAGAATCAGACTAGGGAGAAAGTAGCTGATGCAACTGAAGAACATGGCATGATTTCTAAAACCCTACATTTGCCACTATTTCACTTTCCTTCTCTAAACTTCAGATGACATATTTGAATTCATTTTTGTTGGAAACAAAAATTTTTTAGGTGCAAAAGGAAATACTTTGGGTGATGTGACTGATACTAAGATTTTGGAAAACCATCTTCAAAATCTAAGAAATGTAAGTTTTCTCCCAGAGCTCCTAATTTATACCAATTTATACCAAATGCTACCATCGAGGAATAAACACAATAAAACACAGCAGACTCATATGATGGGAACCTTACTAATATGATGGGCTACTGCCTAGAAATAAGTTCTAGCAGCACCTTGTTGCAAGCTAGTGCCCAAGCCACACAGGTCTTCTGTGAGTTACTGACAGCAAAGATAATGAGGAAAAGTGGTGTATCAACAAGTCTGATATTCAGAATAGTCCATCTTTTTCTCCCCAGTTCTTGGAGGCATTTGGGTCACAGTTTTGGCACAGAGATAGCAAATGTTTTCCTCATACAAAAAAAGTCCATACCAGTAACATCATTTCATGGACTGCAAATTAAATAAGGAATGTCGTCAACAAAGCTTATGCTGTAGAACAATATTATGCTGAAAATCTTCCACAGTGTGTGAAAGATATTCCTGTGACTGTGTTACCTGGAACAGGAATCTCTATAGCAGTGAAGTGCTTCCTCACGGGTAGTTAAACTCTGTATGCTACTGTTGCACGAAGTTAATTTGAACAGCTTGAACTACCGATCAATAACTTTTCCATTAACTTTGCAGTAATGAAAGGTACTGGAGTGAAACTATTGATACATTTGATAGCTAATTCCAAAATAATAGTTTTGGAAAGGATTTTTGCTGACATTATTTATCACCTATGAGGAAGGTTTAAGCTGTCTATATTTTAAGTTGCCTTTAGAAGAAGCCCCTTAGCCTTTAGTGCACTGAGTCTTCATTGTGATTTTTGTGTTCTGGGTGTTCTCTGTATCTTCTATGACTTTTCTTTACTGATAAAGGTGCAGATCTTTATTATTTCACCAGAGTGAAAACATCTATTATCAACAAGTAATCAGAGCAAAATCATAAGTATGCCAATTCCTGAGATTCCTGAGAAAGGATCAGGTGAATGTCTCTTAGATGAGATCTAAGATCTGATCCTAAATTCCTTGACTAAATCTTCCACTGGCTTCAGAGAAATTATGAGGAATATAAGAAAAATGGATGAACAGCCCCAAAAAGAGAGATTACCTCCATGTTGTCAGGCTTCCTTGTAGGCTACTCATGAATGACTTTTCTTTCTGGGTAATTTTGTCCCACTGATCAGAGCAAGAAGTCTCATTTATCGAAGACATACATGTTCTTCGTCCCATGTAAAAGCAGCCAGTAAAACACAAACTAACAAATCTTGACTCCTTCCCATGTTCACATACAGATGACAAGCAAGATTCATCTTTGGTTTCTCTTCCAGAGGACAAAGGATAAACTCTCCATGGATCCACAAAAGCAATATTGACACATTCTTCTGTTTACCACAACTTGCACCATGTGGTCACCTTCATCTGTTTTCCTTTTCTCAGGAGTATATAAGATGAGAGCATCACCCTAAGCAAGATTCAGCCCATCTTTAAAAAATCTCTGGTGAAAAGACACTACCATTGGTGGCTATCCCTACAGCTTTTCCCTAATTCAAGAACTGGGACAGTCCCTTTAATTCCTATCCAAAGATCACAGCAGAACTGTTAGCTAACTCCTGAAGGTTAAAAATTCAAGAATATCCTAGACTTGGTAAAATCAAGAAATATTTCAGAATTAAGGAGACAAATGAATTCAACTGCAGAGATGCACCTCTAATTTTAAAACTGCACCAACTGTAAAGGTCTTTTTACCAAAATCAATTTCTGTAATGTGAAAGAAAAAGAATAGTTGTTGAATTAATAACCTTTTTTCCCTGGATTTTATCTGAATTTGAATTTCCACTTAATGTATGTTATTATAAATGCCCAGTCCCACACCTCAGGACAAAAATACGTATTACATAAAGGATAAAAGTAATGGGGGGGAATGGAACACCACTTAATTCGTCTAAGATCAAGATCAGTTTTACTGCACAGTAGAATTCAAAATAAACCTGATGTGCTGAGTCTCCCATGAATTTTCTGCTTCAGTACAGAACAGCTTTACCAAGAACAAAAATTATTTCTATACTTCAGTAATCGTCTCAACATGCCTGGCTCTTTCCAGTGAGCTGAGAAGTTAGGGTAAATTGAGTGCTTATGCTATTAATCAAAGAAATGCAACACCTTCTCCATAGATAGACCTCAATCCGTGTTTTTAATATGTATTTGACCTCTGCCTTCTTTTGAAAATTCAGAATTTGAAATTACTTCTGATAATCAAATTTCCCAGCAGTTTCAAATCCCCAAACCAAGCACTTTCTCAGTATACAAATACCAGACTCATTGGGTAAACAACAGCAGAAAATAGGTAAAGAGAAATATAGCCAGGAGCAAAAGAGATTAGGTAAGGTAATCTCTGCATGTGTCTTCCTCAAGAAGGCATAAAAATCTTGTAAAAGAAAGTGAATGCCCTGGAAATTGTTGAAAAAGAAGTTTCTTCCCACAAACGAGAACACAAATCTCTGAAATGTGTTGCTAGTCACAGTGCATTGCAGAAATTCATGTGCAAGATACCCATTTCTCTAAGCTGCAGTGGGTTTCTCAGCCAGCAAATAGTTTATTCATAAAGAATGGCAGGAGAAGGGACAGGGCAGGGGAAATGGCAGTAGTTAGGAATATAGGGCAGTTATTCATGGCTTAAAATAAAGGCAAAAGATACACAACACAACACACAAAAGAGCCTTCTGGCCTCTGAAACATTGCCTTTTTTCAAATTTCAGGAAAAGACATCTAAAATAACACCTGAAAGCACCTTATTGAGATACTGGAGGAAGTCTACCCCTCTCTACCTGCCAACTAAATTCCTTATTATCTGTTCTGTACAGACCACTTTTTTTAGTCATTTAAGAGTAGTGTTCCTAAGGTATATTGCACCTTCTTTTAAATCTGAGGTCCTTGATAACAAAAACTGCTTCAAAGAGGCATTGAAGTGTACAGCCTGGCCTGACCTTCACCTGCTTCAAGCATGAAACAGATAAGAACATACAGATGGTAGTCAGACACACATCTTGATGTTTTTGTCTCCCCATCCCTGCCTTGAACACCAGTTCATAAACATCAAGTGTCTGTATCTAATATAATTATATTATGCACGAAGAAAAAAGTCTCAGAAAAAGCATCCACACAACTCTAATTCTATTATGTCATACCTGAGACTTGTACACACTGGCATGTGCACACACACACACATGCACACACAGAGAAATTAGCTATGTAATTACTAGTTGGTTCCCATCTATAACTTGCTGTTTGTGCATTTGTTCTAACTATACACTGAAACTTTAGACCAATGTGCCATCTAGTGACAATGCAGATGATCCTGAAAACCAAACTCTGATTCTATCATTTTATCTGAAATAGAATTCACTGCCTTCTGCCACAGGAGCCCAATTCTACTTGGAAGAGATTTGTGTTTTCTGGATTTTACTTGGTGCTGCAGGAGAATCTGTGGACTCTGTAGGCATAAATTTTCATACAAACTTGCTTGTTTTGAAACAATGCTTAGCCTGCAAAGGACAACTCTGTAACTCATATTTCCAGCATTTCAAGTTCTGTTAAATACCCACATTCTTAGAAAATCTTCCTTTATAGTCATCCATGAATCTCACAGGTATTCATGATGGTATGCCAGATGTGCAGCCATGAAAGTTGTGTGCTTGCAGCCCAGAAAGCCAACCATATCCTGGGCTGCATCCAAAGTAGTGTGGCCAGCAGGTTGAGGAAGAGGATTCTGCCACTTTGCTCTGGTGAGACCCCACCTGGAGTGCTACACACACCTCTGGGGTTTTCAGCACAGGAAGGACATGGAACTGCTGGAGCAAGTCCAGAGGAGGACCAACAAAATAAATAGAGAGATGGAGCACCTCTTATCTGAGGAAAGGCTGAGAGAGGGTGTTTTTCAGCCTGGAGAAAAGAAGGCTCCAGGGAGACCTTATAGCAGCCTTCCAGTACCTAAAAGCGTCATAAAAGAGAATAGGAGAGAGAGCTTTGCATTGACATGTAGTGACAGGACAAGGGGAGAATGGTCTTAAGATGAAGGAGGGTAAATTCAGATGAGGTATTAGGAAGAAATTCTTCACTATGAGAGAGGTGAAGCACTGGAACAGGTTGCCCAAAGAAGCTGTGGGTGTCCCATCCCTGGAAATGTCTGAGGCCAGGTTGGACGGGGCTTTGAGCAACCTAGTTTAGTTGATGCTGACCCTGGTGTGCCATGGCAGGGAGTATTGGAATGAGATGATCTTTAAAGTCCCTTCCAACCTTAGCCATTCTATGATTATATGATTTTATTATTTTATACTAGAGTTCTTTCCTTTTCTTCTCCTTTTCCTGTCTGCAGTCAGAACAGTTGATTAGTTTATAATGGTGTTCATTTATATTTGAAAATGTCCAATTGCCAGGAAATCGGTGCAGGGAAAGCAGATGATGAAAGAGAAATTAACATTTTATTATGAAAAATGTACTTAATTTAAATATTAGCAAGAGGTGATCATTCAGCAGAGCAATACCTTCATCTGCACTGCAACCATATCTGAAGGACAGTGAAAAGATACCAGAAAGCTGACAGAAGTCCATGAGTTTAATTTTGTTGTGGTTTTTTTTGTGTTCATTTTTGTTTGTTTGTTTGTTTGTTTTTTCTTGTATAGGACTTTGTTTTAATATAATATTTATCAACATAGTTATATATGGGTTCTGTATATGTTAAATACATGTGTGTGTGTGTGTAATGTGTGTGTGCATGCGTGTGTGTGTGTGTGTAAAAATAGATGCCTATCAAATTAATGTCTAAATAAAGACGAATGACTCACATGAATTCCTGAGTAGAAGTTTTCAATGGTGAATGCAAGAGAGAGAAGCAGAACAGAGCAGTACCAGGTATGTACAAGAGCAGTACAATACAGCTCGTGTGGCTCAGAACTGGGATGATACCATACTGAACAACCTACCTACAGGGGAATTGAATAGAAATCACTTCAGCATGGATGAAGGTCAAGAAAAGAAATCAACTCTTCTCAATCATAAGAAATCACTATTCAAATTTTTTTTAATTGAAGTTGCTCACTCAGCCGCTACTAAAGTAGAACAAGATCAGAAGAGCTGATCCAAGCTCAAAAAAAGCAACAATTAACAAGAGAAACAATTACCAGTCTGCTCTGGTAATAGCAGTGGCCCCTATCACAGCAATGCAGTTGTCATTCTAGATGCTGTTTTGCCTAAAGAATAAATCAATTCATCTCAGTTAATGTCAAAGTTAGATCCAGAGCGAAGATAAAGAAGTGACCAGTTTAATTGTTTCTACTGCCACAAAGGTTTGAAGTGACCAGTGACTTAACTACCTCTAATTTTGGCATCCAAAGACTCAACTTCACAGAATATGCTTAGATGTGTCATTTCTGAAAACTTCACCATAAATCTACATAGCATGTTGGTTTTGTTTTTTGGTTTTTTATTCTGTTACAGAGGGCAATGTACTGATCAGCTCCATTTAACAGGCCAGTTTTCACCACAACCCAAATTCTGAATACATCTTCTTAAACACATTATCTTTTTAGTCATATGTCTAGTAAAACCAGCAAGAGAATTTGCAAATCCAAAAGTAATTCTAAAACAAAAATAAACTGTATCTTTTAAAAATTAACCTGATGAATTGATGCATATCTAAGACAAACTTAATGAACCAGACTAGCTGGTTTGTCTGCTGTCTTTTGCTATAATTTCTCAGTTGATACCATCAAACTTTAAAAAACCCAAGGAGCAGAGCACTGTTTGGGGTGACAAGTGATACCAGTTACAAGATTGCAGTCAAAAAAGCAGTGGATCAGAAGCAAAACTGCTCTCTCACAAGCTTTCATGAGTATAACATCCATAAAAGAAGAAATATTGTTTTATCTTCTAAGCTGATGTTTCTGTGGGGGATGTTTAGCAGTGAAGATACAGAAAGATATTTATATATCCTCTACAGAGGCCCAGTTTTCCCTTACAAGGATGACTTGGAGCACTAAAAGGGCATTGTATTGACTCAGCCTCTAACCTGAATATTTCAGACTGCATACTTGTCACAGAATACAGAGCTTTACAGACAGGCCCACAGAAACTGACTTATTCCAGAGCCATGAGCAGAAAAATAGGCAGAAATGGTCATGATTGCACGGTCTTTAACAAATATGTGGTATACCATGATGTCTTGTAGGGCTGTGAAAGTCAAGGTCATCATGAAATCCTCTCTCCCTACTCTGGGACAGTCTAGAGCAGTGAGCCAGAGCTTGTGGTCTCAGTCAGGTCTTCTGCTAGGACTCAGAGACAATGATGGACCAACCCCCTCCTCTCACCTGTTTCACCTCCTCTCAAGGTATAATAGGATGGGACTGAGCAAGTTATTAAACCTGACAGGATCAGCCTGCAGATGGGAATACCTCATCATAGTTGGTATCTCTCCTGGAAAGAAATTAGACCTGTGAAAATGGACAGCTGCAGGGGTATTTCAGACATCACTGCAGCAAAGAGCAGATATAACAGTGAAAGAGCTGCACAACCTGCCATGCATCTTTATGCAGATAGACAGTAGAGAAGGTCAGATTTGCATCTATTATTTCTGTTTCCATTTGAGAAACACCTTTTTCAATAGCATAGGTTCAGGCAGGAATATTATGTTAATATAATTGTAACATTTACATTCCCAGTAAAGCTGTAGCTTGATTTGCAGTTTTTCAGTTTACAATGCTCCACAAGCTGAAGTAATGCCAAGAAGTGTCCCAAGACACCAAGGGCTGGATCAGTCTGCAAGATGAGTTAGATCCCACTCAGGTTCTCTCCCATGATTTCTCTTACCCAAACCTATGAAACTACCAGTGCTGTAAAGAATGATAAGCAGACACCCCACTGAGTTCACCTGGAGTCAAATTAAAGTTAGGAGTTACTTGCATGTCTGATGGACTTGTGGTAGCTCCCTAATAGCAGTGAAAGAAAATAATAGCAGCTAGAGACTGAGCCAGAGCAAGTGAATCAGTAAGGATAAGGAAACATCATACATGGAGGACCCTAGATCCACTGAATCACCCTGATCACTGAATCAGGGATTTGAGAATCCCTGAAGGAGACAACACTGGAGTTTTACTGCATGTTGCTACATGAACAGCAGCTTCAACAGCTTTTAAATACAAGACCCATTTTTAAGAATTTTGACGTCTATTTGAGTCAAGCAAGGCAATTTTGCAGTTTTAAAAAGCCCAGAACTATTCAGATACCAATTACCAAACCAGGCTGAGTCACTTACTGTATCAGGTTTGGTATTTATTTATAATTCCGTAGGGATGTATATAGGACAAAGCACAGTTCAGCCATCTGCCACACAGCTGGATGGCTTGTGTCACATGCTGGCTGATTTGAAGGCTGACAGGTGTAGCTTTCATGAAAAAAAGAAGGAACAAAAAGGAGAGATGGGGAGAAGAGAAGAAACGTAAGTGTGGGGATATAAAATCTCTACAGTCTTTCCTAGTTTATGTTTACTTTTCTATTTTCCTCAACAATGTGAGATTTCAGCACCTCCCAGGTGCTCACTCAGCAGCAGAGTTAGTGTGTCTGTGTTAGACTGGTGTGCTGGCTTTTTTTGAGCTCTTTGGTGAGAAACAAGAGCTGTACTGGAGAGACGCACACGGTGGATGGGACAGAGACCTGACAGCAACAACCACAGTCAGCTGGCTCCCTCATTCCAGTAACAATGAGTGTTTAAGTTCTGGACATGTTTGTATTGCAATACAAGTAAGGGTAGAAATCCTTCCACTAAATGTACATGTATGAATGGATCTTGTCTAGCCGTGTATTATTTCCCAAGACAACAGCATTTAGGTTGCCATCTGGTGATGTGTAGAGGGTGAGAAGAGTTACTTGTTTGGAATTGAGACAGAGAACTTGCTAGAAGAAATAGCTGCTGAACACTGGTAATAGATGGCACAGAAAAAGAAAACCTCATCATCTGCACTTCTTTTCTAAGGCTTCCCCTCTTGCTAGGCTCGGAAAGATGAAGAAACAAGAGAAGCAAAGTATCTGTGCCAGGAATCCCAACAACTATTGTCTCAGAGTCCATCTATGGTAAATAACCAGGATAACCTTACAAATGTTTAGAAAATCCTCAGTATGGATGTGGGCTGACACAGGTAACATTTTGACTTGATAGAGCATAGTGCAGGCACTCATTCTAGAATAAATGAGTTGATTTTCAGCAGTTCTCATTACCTGTATGCCTGGTAATAGAGTAGGTGTTAGTGAAGGGTAAACAGCTAAATGCAGCAGTGTGAACCCTTGGTTTAAGTACTGGAAGGTAAATCAATGTAATACAAATCTTCCTAATCACTTTGCACTTCAGCTTTGAGCCACAGCATAATCTCCAGAGATGCATGGGAGTTAAAGGGAAAACAAAAAAATTAAGAAATTGAAAAATTCCAAGTTCTTTGGATCTGAAACATCTAAAATGATGATTTCATATCATATCTGAAATAATGATTTTAGACACGATTTCACATGTTTTCTCTCAGCCACATATGCCACATTTCAAATGTCTATGGAATAAAAATCTAAATCTTTAAATCACTAAAGTGTGCTCAGCAGAAATGTGGTGAATGCATTTATTCTCCAGACGTCAGTCGTGTGTGAATTAAGTTTCATATGTTCAATTTCTTTTCACAGCTAGCAGAAGTCTTAGTTCCTTCCTTAGTATCAAAAATACATACGTATGTATGGTTTGCAATCCTATCTCACATTCCAAATTATCATCAAAGCTCATTGGCAAAGGTGCAGGGAATTGCTTACAAGAAGTTTCTTGCAAAATATTAACTAGTTGTTCCAAGTGTTTCACTATGAATTCCTTGTATTACTGAAAAAAGTTCATTACGATAAAGCAAATAGCTCTATATGCGAATAGCATAAAAAAGAAACAGGAAGAAAGGTAAGAGAGGTTCCCCATTCCTTAAGATACCAATTCTTATTTGCACGATCTGAAGAAACTGGTAGAAATTTGTGTGTACAGGAAGTAGGATTAACTACAAAACTAAGTAATTTTTGTTGATTCACCTTGCATGCCCAAAATTTTCAGCCAGACACCAGTTATTTTTTAAGTCAGCCATTTACACAGCCTCCCTCAGCATTAATTACCTGTATTTGGTTGTGCAGTTGAGACAGGAGAGCTGAAATTTAGCAGGAGCTATTGCATATTGCAGTGCAAATCAGGAGGTGGTTTTAATGTAACTTGAGAAAAGCCATGCTGTAGTTTGAACTTTAATTTAATATCATTAACTGTACACCATGACTAATGCTGAAATACTAAGGGCTGTTTCTTATGGCCTCAAGCTTTACTCCCTAATGACCAACAGGTACTTTAGACTCTGTGCCTTTCCTCAATGTGCATGGGAAGTGTAAATGTTAACAAAGGCAGATTTAATCCTTCAGTTGTGTGATGAAATGAAATTCTAAGGAATTATAATGAAAAAAGCCCACAGCTTTCTACAAACCACTTTAATCACATTCTTTCCTCCAAGTTCAGGAAAATGTTATGAGATAGATGAGACAACGAGAAAAGTACCCTGTAGGGGATGACAGCACAGCACTCAAAACCAGATATTGAACTTCCTTGTGTCACACTGTTCTGAAGTGCAAATGTGAATAGCAGAAATCAAAGGCCACTACTATCAGGATTATAACATTGAGTGTCAAATAGGAGAAAGATGTAACTGCCTTGGTTTAATTCCTCTGAGGGCAAGGGGTTCCCTTCAAGGTGAAGAAAAGCTAGACTAGGAGTCTGACCCAGTACTCTCTTCCTCTCATATAAAATGGTATCTCTCATTCTCAGACCATTAGATCAGATAGTCCTGCTGACCAGCCACCACATATCTAGGATCATTCTAGATGAGTTGAAAAGTGAAAATAAAAACAGGACTTACACTTCAAAAGAAAATGGTGGAGGTAAGGCCAAAAAACCAATAGCAAATGCTGGTGACTCTTTCAGTGTAAAGGTAGGAGATGTTGCTGCTTTACGTGTTTTCCATTCTCATTTCATTGACAGTAAGTATCCTGCCTGCAGCAGGCTTCTGTCAAGATTTTCCAGCTCAAATTCCCCCCCTCCTCCACTTCTCTGAAGCACAGCAACCTGCCGCACTAAGAGTTTTGTTATGTGACCTGGCTGGTGCTGGCCAGCCTTCCTCCTGCCCATGGCAAAACCTGACCTTTGCTACAGCTATTCTTCCCTGAGTGAGCCAGACTTGCTTTAGCTCTCACTAGCTGGTTGTTCACAGGAGCTGGATATCCACAGCTGCACTGAAACCAAGAAGAGTTGTTGCTGAGCCCATATATGCATCTGGTGGTAGCAATAACAATAAGATCATTTAAGCAGTTGATGCACAATCTCTTGCTGTGTTTTACTGATGAGATTACACAGCACAAATCACTTATTTATAGTGGTTTATTAAAGCTATCTCAAGCCGATTTAAATTAATTCTGCTTGGTCATTCCTTGTCTAATGGCTATTGTTCATCATTGCTCAGATAACTCAAACTCCTGGAAGCAGTCAAATATGATAATTTATAATTTTTGAAAGCTCAGTTATAGGTCACTGATTTGCCTTTTGATGTAAATAATTATGCATGTTACTGAGAGCATGAAAAATCTGCAAAGCTCAATAAGTACCAAATGCCATTTTGCAGCAAAGGGTTAGCTTCCCAACACAAGCATTTAACTGCACTGCTCAGCACAGCTGACATGTATTAATTCTTATTGATGGTCCCCTGGAAAACACAGAGAATTAGGGAATAAGTACAGGCACAAAAATATCAAGCAGAAATACTGCTTTTGTTTCTTGTGTGTTGTCCATGGGATGATGTTTCTCTGACTGTACAAATGTAATGGATGCTGTCAGAAGGGAAATGGCTTGAACAGTAGAAGTACTTATCCTGAGGAACTTTGCTGTGGGATTTCTTAAAAGTGGCTGACTGGAGAAGTTGCCAACAACCAGAAAGGCAGGGAGAAAAAAATATATTAAATTGCAAGAAAACACAGAGCCTGAGCTTCTGGCAAATGTATCACATAAGAGACAACCCAGAAATAGATGAAATGTGTCAAATAAGTGAGGCTCATGGTGGTCAAATCCATAACAAGATTTGCTCACACACCAGATGACAAAAGGAAAAACCCTGAATACTTATAACTGATCTCAGACTCACAACAAAACAGTAAAAAATCAGACATTTTTGTCCTGTCAAGTGATAGAAGATACAGAAGGGTATGTCTAATGAATATGACAGTCAAATGGCATTTCCTGACCTTCTTCAGGAGAAAGCAGAATATCTCAGAAGCTGCCTGTCTCACTGGGACAGACACTCTGTGGCTTCTGTTGCGTTTCTGTGTGGATGGAATCAAGACCAGTGGGTTGTTCAACCTCTTGAGATGTCTCTGTCATTTGTTTATTTATTGTAGGAGCAGAAAAATAACTAATACATTCAATTTTACTTTAAATGCAGAGGCCAACCTGGCAAGTGCACTCTGCTCTGAGCTGTCATCATTTGACTGAAATTTGAGAGGCAGTGAACTTAAAGGATTCGTTGCACAGGATACAGGAATTCTTTGCTTGTTAAACAATTCCAAAATGCTTATTCTTGACCTAAGGAGCTACTTTTCTGACTCCCCAGAAAAACTCAGGGATCACCATGGAGCGATCATGGCTAAATCAGTGCTTCTGCAGTACTGCAAAAGTAGCAGCAAATCTAAGACCCCAGGTACCAGTGGCTGAACATGCCTATTGATACAATCTCTGCTAGTCCATTAAATCTTGTGAATAAATAAAATTGGACATTTTTAAGCATATGCACATAAACCAAGATAATTTGCATGGAGAATTAGAACATCTCAAGCATAGGCAGACCATATTAATTCAAATAAAACTGGTAACACATCATTGCAGCCAGTGTTGTAAAGAAACAGGGATTAACCCGAAAAAAGGAATTTTCAGGAGATATGGAAATTCTGAGATATGCACAGTACTGAGGGTTATGTGTGCGACAGCTCCATAGTTAACAGAAAGAAGAGAAAGAATCCAAAAATTCTAATTTAGTCTCCTGCTGCAACCAGCTGCTGGGGAGGCTGTCAAGACCAGCTAATGCAGCTTGCTGGGATAAGTATCCACATCTCAGTAGCTCCAAAGATGCCAGCAAGGTGCACTGGGGAAAGAGAAGTGAGCGAAACTGACCTGGCTGGAAAGACACAGGTCTCTGGCACAGGTCTCTGGCTCTGTCACAGTGACTCAAAAGTTGGGGATAACTTTGATATTAAATATGGGCACTGTCAGATCAAGTGGTGCATTATTAGTTATTAGTTATTATTAGCACCAGACTGTGTGTTGTCACTTACTGAGATTTCGGTGATGGCAGAGCCTTGTCTCAGCACTTTGTAGGGAGAAAAAAAGATTTTTCTGAGTCCTTTTTCCCATCTGTAAGACCAGGATGAAATATTTCCTCATAGAAATTTCATAACAGAATGAATGCTTGTGAAGTGCTTGAAAGATTTCAGAAGAAAAGCACCACTGGAAGGCAAAATATTGTTACTGTTTCTTTGGCTTCAATACTGCAGTGAAAGCCTGAAAGCAATATTGATGTTTGTAAAATTATCTGTGCTAGTCCTCAGCACTGCCATCTGGGAGGCTCCAGAAACTGCTAAGACCAGTTCATGCAGTGAGTCTCCAAAACTCATTTAGTGTCAAGCTTTTCACTGTGTCTCCCTGGAGAAAATTCTTAATTAGGAATTCTATTCAGATATGCTTTTAATCATACCTATTATTCTATGGATTTTTTTTCCTACTATCCTATGCCTGCCACTTTTTCACTCACTGCATTTTAAAGAGTAAGACAAATTCCAGTGTGTTTCCTCATCTGGAGAAATTTAAATATCTATTAAAAGAAATAATTTATGTCAGTCAGGATTAATTTTTCCCTACTAATTTTAAAATCATTGCTTTTGCAATGTCAGGCTAAAGCTTATAACCAATTCATTTAAAAATACTTGTGCTGGGGACAGCTTTTCTGAATTTTACATAACTGAATACAAGTGAAAACCAAAATGAAACAAGTACAAAACTTTGGCTGCATGAACCTTTCCACTGACTTCATGGAGACCAGCTCTGCTTAACCTGTAATTCACTGCTGGAGCATTAAGGGATAAGTGCATAATTTAATTGACAGTTTTCTTCCAGTGACATAAAATCCATGTAAATTCCAAAGCAAATAATTTCATCATTAAAAGGGAAATTATGGATCTCTTTATTCATGTCACTTTTAACTTTGAAAATGCTTTTTACTCTCCTACAAGGAAAGGCTAAGAGAACTGGGATTGTTCACCCTGGAGAAGAGTAACCTAATTGCAGCCTTTCAGTACCTAAAGTGAGCCTGCAAGAAAGATGGAGAAAGACTTTTTACAAGGACATATAGTGATAGGACAAGGGGAAGTAGCTTCAACCTGAAGAGAGTAGTTTTAGATTAAACAGGAAAAACATCTTTACTGTGAGGGTGGTGATGTACTGTAACAAATTGCAGAGAGAAATTGCGAATGCCCTACCCCTGGAAGTGTTCATAGTCAGGTTGGATGGGGCTTTGAGCAAACTGGTCTGGTAGCAGATTCCTTGCCCATTGAAACCAGAAGATCTTTAAGGTCCCTCCCAACCCAAGCCATTCTGTTATCCTATGATTCTCTGATAAAATACGTAAATTGGCCAAAGTTAGGAATATAGATTCTCAGACAGCTTGGAAGCCTAAAAATACATTTTCAAAACTACAAGCAACAAACGTTGCTTGCACCAAAGAGCAAACCCTGCTCATGCAGTTAGAAACATGGCTCCAAAGGTCTGTACGCCTAGGGCTCACATTACGGCTGAGATAAGCCACTAAGCTGTGTTTTCAATTTTGTATTTGAACTTCTGCTGCCCCTAGAGTAATAACTTCAGTGAAGCCTCAGATGTGACTTTCAATATAACCCAGCATTTTTAAATCTGCAAAGGTGTTGAAGAGGATCTAAATTTGAGGGGCTTGTACACTTAGAAAATCAGCTCAAGAAATTACTAAAGCAACACTTTTACCTTTTGTGATGGGAAGAAAGCAACTTATTAGGTGTTCAGAACACTGCATAAGTTGAATTTTAAAAAGTGGATTTTTCTAAACAACCATCTGCTCAGCTGCCCATTATACTGACAGCAGCAATCACATGAGGAGCCTGGTTTCCATGTATGAAAACAAAGAATGAACATGATTGTGCAGCAATTTTTTTTGTTAGCATTTGAGTTCCCAAGTGTGCAGGTAATGATACTACAATATTATATACCTGCATCTTTGGTCAGTTACTGAAATTTTGTCTGTGAAGTCCAAAAATTATTTCAGGAAAACATAAACTGCACTGGGGAATATGAATTTGCTCGGAGGGTTTTATTCCATTGTATGGAAAGCACTGTCTATTGGTTCAGTCAGTTTATTTGAAAACTCCAGCTATTCTGCAGAGTGGAAAATTACGTGATTACTGATGCATGCAGTAACTCCCATGTACTTCCAGCTGCCAGCTCCTGCCAAGGAGCAGAGGGGCTGTAGTCCCTTTTCCACCTGAGGCACACCTTGGAACAGGAAAAATGTTTTCCTGGACAGCTTCTTATTGACTCTGGAAGTACCATTCTTGCAGGCAAATTCTTATGTGCCTCCTGCATCTTACAGTTCTCTGTGCTAAAGCTTCCTTGAACCAGCTGCATGGTTCTGTCACACCTACTGCCATGGCTGGGGACACTGTGTTCCCTCTCCACTCCCCTTCACTTTTGCTCATCTCTGTCATTTGATTTTTTTCAAAAGCTCTTTATATACTTTTGCTTAACTTTCTGCACTTCACTGAGTATCCTAATCCAGTAATGTCTGCTGAGAATATGGTATCCTGCCTGATCATTCATGAGTCAGTTTCTATACTGGAAAATACCATTTATGACATTTTCTTCAATAATTTTATTAAGGTATTTTCTAAATAATTTTAAAACCTCCTGAATTATCTGCAGTCATTTCCCTCATCTCTCAACAAAATCAGTCATGGATAACCCAAACCACAACTCCCACATCTGGTTTCTTTCCTCTATGAATTCTTCTCAACTTATAAATCACATGACTCCAGAAGTGATGCTGAAAATGAAATGTGAAGTCACCTGGTAACTTTTTTAAGTTTTTATATAATTTTTGTTCTTTGTGCTTGGCTTCATACAAGTCCATGTCTCCATACAGAATCTCATGTTGCCCATATTTGTTTCAAACATTAATTAATTAAATAATAACATTTTCTCTCAAGATCACAGTTTGGTTCAAAGATAATTAATTCTGCTTCTAAGCTGTTTTTTATTAAAAAAATAAAATAAAAAAATAGACAAACCTTTAGATACAATTTAATAATTTTAGCTATTCCATAGTAGCAGAAAGCCTCACGAACTCATGTATTCATCTTTAGAAATAGATCTACAAGTGCTAGTCCTAAGGAACTGATAGACAAGAGCAGTAAACTTTGCAAGGACATGGTAATTGGTAAGTGGAAATGTAGGGTCTACCCCTGAAATGAACAAATCTCTATATCCCCTCACTCCACCCCTAGGCCTTAGTGTTTGAATATTTTTGGCAAGTATTACTTGAAAATGTTTCCCTATACTGCCCTAACGGTATGCAATAACTACAAACACTTGTTTTAATACAGCCTCCCCAGAGAGTGCATTTTCTAACACCCTCTCCTTTTAAGAGCTCTCCCCAGACATGAGGCAAGAACTGTCTCAAAAAATAGTAACTGCTCGTGAAGCTGCCAGCAAGATAAGATGAGCACTGGTTTTAATTTTCACTGTTAACTGTGCTCTCATTGGAACACATAAAGGTCTTTGACAGCAAGCTTCCAGTTCTCTTATCCTGCTTTAAAGTGTTTTCAGGGATGCATTATCCCACTTGTTTGCTAAATGCATTTTTCCTCCCCCGATATGTGACTAGTGAGAAAAGAATCTGGAAAGGAAATGCCTTGTTCCCCAACCAGTGCTCTGTTGGCTGTCACTAGCAGGAACAGCACTGGCTAAAGCTAAGGCTTACCAAGATGAAAACATAAATTGTTTTTACAAGATTACTGAGCTAGTGCAGCTGGAAATGCTCTTTAGCATTAGGCAGCTGTCCTTTGACAATATTGCCAAGAGAGACATTGTCGGATGTATTTAATATTTGGCAATCATGGCTGAACTACCAGGATTGTAACCCTGTCAGCATTTACAGATTCAGCTCTATTTGAAGTCAGAGGTGGCATTCTTACACTTTAAAAACTCTGATTATTCACCAAGATGAAGCTAAGTAACCTGTATGGTGAGCAGCCACGTTTCTTCTTTGTAATTCTCTTCAGATACAGAAGACTTGGTGGTATAAAATCTCCTTGGCAGGCAGTGAGTAGCCTCATTTTACTCTATGCACCATGTCATCGACACTTCACGCATTCCTGCATGAAGGAACCCTTGCTTTTCATGTCTGCAAGCCAGAGCAGTAACTGTACATGTTTCCTATGCTTAAAATCTTCCCAGTTCAAATTACAAAAGCCTTCCAAAAAGCCTGGAAGTCAGTTTTTGGTATGATGCAGCATTCTCTTCTGAAATTGCTGTACCAGTTGGAGCCATCGGTACTGATCAGAAAAGGCTAGAATTTTGCTTTCCCTGTGTCTTGGTGTGTCAGCACCACTTGGTGGTGTCTAAAGGGAGCACATGCATGATGCCATCTGGCTGGATTTCCTAAATACTTCTGAATAACAACCCTGCATAACCTTGGCTCCAAGTAGAGTGGTCTTATAAAAATCTGTTTGGGAAGAGTTACACTTTTGCTTAAACATCAGGGAGTCTGCACATGAGAATACAAGCCCAGAAGTGCATTCCTCTATCCTCTGCAAAGACAGACAGATGTTGGCAACAAGTGAGGAAATGGTAGCAGATATTGAAGCTGGGGATATGAAGAAATCCTGTGCAACTGGAAAGCCTTGTAACTTTCTCACCATTTTGACTGTCCTAAACTGGCATATCCCCTGCCCCTGCAGAGCTGAGTGCTAATGAGTGTTACTGTGTGCCATTAGCACTGTCTTAATGCCAGCAGGCTGGGATATAAAGGAAAAATACATACACAGAAGCAAGATCAGAGTGGCTGATGCTGAGTCACAGTAAAGCTCAGCAACACTGAAATGCTGTCAACCTGGGAAGAAATTCTTGGAGTTTTTCTAAATTCAAGGTTTTGTTCTTGCATGAAGCCAGCTAAGAAAAGGTAATTTACTATCTTGCAGGAAATGCATGCATAGAGTCAAACCTGGGACAGAAGGAAAAAAGGCACCAGTCTGGAGCCAAATCAGCATGTTCAGTTAAGTTTTCCTATATGTGAAGCAGAGGGAAAGCAGTCTGATAACCATCTACTGTTGCAGCTGGCAGGTTCATTAAAACTAACTTTCATTCTACAAAGGGAAACAGAGACACTGTTTGGTGACTAGCATACTGGATTATTTTTGCCTCTAGCTTTGCACACAGAATCAACTGAAGTGTGGGAAAAAACCTGAATACGGGAAAACAAGCTAATACTGTCAGCACAGAATAAAATGATGCAGTGATGGCAATAACAGAACTTTTTCTTAGAGAGAAGATATTTATGAAAAAATGTAATTTCCTATCTCAGTAAAAGCAAGTTAGTCTGCAGAAAGATTGTGTGAACTTCCCAGCTCTCAATTATATATTCACACATTTGTAAAGTTCCAGAAACACTTTATTTAAAAATGGAGTTGTAAATGCATATAACAAAATAACATACATAATAAATGTAACAAAAATAAATAAAGAGAACATGTCCATACAAAATAATAACATAGTAATGCAAAATGCTTATTTCACAACATAAAGGTAAAAACGCCTGAAATAACACAAACAGAATCTCGTATGAAGAGCCTGCACCTTTAATCCTTCCTAGCCGTTTCCTACCTTCCACTTGAATCTGCAGAAAAATTATGTTCCCAAGCATTAAACAAAAGAAGGAATTATGGTGATGGTTTGGTACACTCAGTTTTCCACACCTAGCTCTAGTTTCCATTTATTTTTGCCCTTCTGCACCTTCAAAAATTTTTCCTGTAGCCTCTGTAAACGAGTGTCATTCAGGATCCCACAGTTAGCTGGAGTAGAGCATATTGAGTCATACATAAAGACTGTTTGCTTTTAAATTTTTTTAAAGAAAATATGAAATCCATTATACAACAGATTAGTGGTTTTGTTTTTACATCTCTACAAAAAAAGTTTTTGCATCTTTATTAACTGGTCCAACTTCTACTGATTTCTGAAAGCCTGTACAATTCAAAAGCGTACAGAAAGTAGGTTTTTTAAAAACAAATCTCATATAGAATTATTGCTGAAATATTAAAGACCATTTCATAAAAGCTGCAAAACTGTATCTTTAACCTTAATATATAGAGAGTGATGCAAACATAAGAAAATTCCAGTCTATTAGTTACATTTAACAGAAAAAACATTCCTCCAAATTACAGTGTTCTGGAAATACAAAGTAATTTACTTTAATTTTTTTTATTATTTCCAAATGTTAAGTTACTGGGACAACTGATAAAGAAAATAGGCTTATATAGGAAACTTTAAATAGACTTGCTTTTCAGTGGTATAAGCAAAATGTCCATGTTAGCAGTCGTCTAGAATCCTTTTTAAATATGTAAGACAGGGACAGCATTACTAGCAAGACTACAGGAAAATATACAGAAGCAAATAAAATCATTTGCTTGGGAGTGCATCTATCAATCAAGCAAATCATGACAACTCTATTTCCAAGTTCCCTAAAGAAAATTTTACATCTCATGATCATTCCAAATAAACAGTAATTTCTTCTGTAAGCTTACGCTGCATTTGGATTGGTGAGAGCCCATTTGCCTCAATATGGTTTAGTATGTCCCACATTGCTATATGCTCAAATTTGTTTCCTAGTTAGTGTCAACAAAGATTTGGACATAAATGAGATATGAAATACTTCTACTTTCATTAACATCAAAAAGACTTTTGAAGATCAAAAAGTGCCGAATAATCTTTTCAGGAAGTGGATCAAAACACTGTAATGATAATACAAGGACAGCATTATCAGTTTTCTATGTACACCAAAACACTGCTTGCTGTTTAACAATATCGGTATGTTCACCTACCACTCCCAGCAAACCTTAGTGCAAACATAATACGTGAAATTATTTGTAAACCCCAAGACAATTTACGCAGTAACAAAGTTACATAAACCACAGAACTGTTTGAGATTTTCCAGTACATGAGAATGAATGCTTTCTGAAATCTATCTTACTTTTGCAGTAATGTGTCATTGTAGTCAAAGATAGTGCTTCCTATATAAATCATCTAATTCAGAATCAAACGTAACTGTCCAACAGTTCTGTACAAGCTTTAGAGGAGGAAGTCTGTTCATCAGAGCAGCTTGGCAAAGAGATTTGGGGCTTTCAGTAAATGTTAGACTGCTTGCATGGCTTTTAAAAAAGAAATAAATCTATTAAGGGAAAACTGCTGATATAATAACTCTTTTGCAAAGCACACAACCACAAAGGGCAAACCTGCCACAATCTGCTTTCCTACACTGGTATCTATGCATATCTTTATGATTTGAAAACAATTTGTGTGACAATCAAAGCATCACAATTAAAGAAAACTGTTTAATAAAACAACAGCTGCTTGACCAAGCCTTTTTTTTTTATAATTATAAAAACAAACATTATAAGTTTTGATTTCTAAACATTCCACATGAAAGGTTTTTGTATCAAACACTGAGATGTCACTCACGAAGGGTGGCATCTTCTTCTTCCCCATCTGGGTTAAACCTATTGAAATGTATGCTGAAATCTGCCTCGGATTCAGCATTTTCCAATTCAGCTGCCACAGGGCCGGTGGCAGGACGTGCAGCCCGAGCCTCGGGCTGGCAGTTTGGCTGCGCTGGTGGGCGAGGGCCCTGGGAAACAGGGCTGGACTTCGGCTTCGGCTGAGCTGGTAAGATGGGGCTAGCAAATCCCAAGTTGCTCAGAGCATCCAGGGTACCGTCAGGGTCAATCATGGCATTAATTGCTAAGCAGTCAAGAAGAGATGAGAAGGACAGAGAAGAAGCCATAAAAAATACAATTTTCTGTTACTATAAAAATATGGAAATCCTTATCTCACACTTTCATTTTTATGATGACAGATAAGTTTTTATGTATGCTGCCCATGACAAAGAAATTATGTATCCAACATCAATGTAAACTGATACATTTATTTAAAAGCAGTTACATATATTAAAACTTTAGATGAAATGAAACTGCACAAACTAAACACAAACTGATGTGTGGACAGGAAACAGAGATGATAAACCATCTACAATTAGGTTATAGCGACTGAACAATGGTTTTAATTCAAGTGGCTTTCCCCCCTGATGTTACCATTATATTATGCTTTGTTCCATCCCACCCCCAGAAAAGAGCCATACTTTCTGATTCTGTGATTGAATAAAATTTGTATAAAAGAGCAGTCATTTATCCACACAGTGAGGGCTAACTGAAGTACCTAGTACCATTTCAATTTATTATACTATTAACATATTTGTCACATTTAACAGAACTGCTCTTTTTTTTATTTCCAGAATTGTACTAACACTCATTAATTTGTCTCTAAAGGTGGTTAATGACTCCCGAAACATTCTTTAGAAAAAATTATTTGCTCTTGGACTATAATTTGAATACTAAAAATAAAAAATATAGGAAAATTATAATTAACATAGTGATGATAAGCATGGACCACTAATCCCATATAAAAATATATGATCACTCTTCTGCTTTTAAAAAAAAAGCCGTGTTTTTTTATCAAGTGTATCAGCAGTTTATATGATAATAATGTATGTAACTGATACTGAGAATATATTTCAGTAAATCACAGTAACTTTGTTTCAGGTTATATATACACACATAGAGATGTCTATTAAAAAGACTGAAGCAAGCAACCACAGAAAAGTGAAAAAAGATCTGTACCTTGCAGCTGCTTCTCAACTCGTTTCAGTTCCTGTAAGATTGATGATATTTCCTAGAAAAGAAACAACCACGTGTCATTATCATAGAATTGGAAGACACTGGAAGAAATACTTAAGCTTCAAGTCCAGCTATCCACCCAGCACGGCCACTGTAACTCTTACACCACTAAACCATCACCCAGTGCCTGATACAGATGCCTCATAAACACCTCCAGGGATGGCGACTCCACCACCCCCCTGGGCAATCTGTTCCAGTACCTGACCACTCTAACAGTGAAAAATAGTTTTCTAATATCTAATCTGAATCTTCTCTATCCCAGCTTAAGGCCATGATGGAAAAATAAAGGGTATTTCCAGTATGGAAAAAGAGATTTAAACTACCTCTCAGAAATTAACAATCTCGCTCCCAATCCTGTCCAATTGCATTATGCTATTTGGACTGTCCCTCCTGGCATCAAGAACATCCCTGCTGGTGGTGGCCCAGCCATGGGTGGCAGTGCTGGAGGCTGGAGAGCCACGTCCCACTCAGAAACCCAGAGCCCTCTGCACCTCTGCATGCGCCTGCTAACATCCCCATGACCTCATTCTGACCCTTGCTCATCTGCCTGTGCCACCTCTGCTCAAGCACAGACCTACAGACACCACAGCTCTGCAGAGATTAGGCAAAGTAACAGCAGACCTTGAAAGGGAAGTTACAGGATGAACTCAGTATTCAATGGAACAGAGTAATTTATAAGGTTGTAGAGATGTGAGTCAGACAGGGAGATGACTGCATCAGGGTTCTGTCTGTACCCATTGGCCCTGTGCCCATGAGCCCCTGCACAGCATCCCAGTGCTGGGGCCTCAACACTCCTCTGCCTTACAGATTTTTCTTCACTGTGTTGCACTGCTTGCTAGCACAGTCACAGCCAGAGCAACAGCAATGCACTCTTAAACATAGCAATCGTTAAATGTAGCACATACTAAGCTGTAGGATCACAGAATATCCTGAGCTGGAAGGGACCCACAAGGATCATCAAGTCAAACTCCTGGCCCTCCACAGGACGCCCCAAGAATGTGCCTGAGAGCATTTTCCAAAGGGTTCTTGAACTCTGGCAGGCTTGGTGCTATGACTACTTCCTTGAGTAATTTCCCTGGTTACAGAATTAGCATATTTATATTAGTACAAATATGTAAATCCTACAATTGAAGGATTCTACACGGAAGAATACTGTTAAACCAGCTGCTGAGAAGAGCTGTCAGTGACAGCTACAGCTGAGAATTTTTAAAGGCACTGATTTCAGAAAACCATTAATCCATTTCAGAAAGCTGTTTTGTACCAAGTAGTGTGATTTTCATGGGTGGCAAAGAGATTGATTATCTTTACAAAGTCATTATCTTTAAGCAGACTTCATGCCTGAGCTGGACATAAATGTTCCAAGGACAAAACAAACTTCACTTAGAACTGTCCTCTCTTAAGTTTCAGTGTTCTGTGGTAAAAAAAGGCACTGCATTTGAACAACACATTTCTCTGAAAACAAAACTGAAACTTGAAAATCAGTGAATAGAAAAAACCCCTGAACAACCCATAAACTTAGATGTAGTGTGAGATGGTTTAATAGACTGAAAAAAATTCAGTAAAATGGTGAACTTAGGCATAAATATACAACTAACCTTTTTCTTTTTTAAAGAGTGCCTTAAACCCCCATATTTAAGGTATTTAGAATATAAAATACTAAATTTGGATCTTATTCTGGACAGAGGTAAGAGAAACTCCTTACATTATGATATTTATAAAATTAAAACCTTCCATGATGAACTTGCTTAATTAAATTTTTGAAAATCTTAGCAAAAACTAACAGCAAATCTATTAAATTATAATATCAATTTATCATACTGAAGATTGCGCTTGATAAATACATCATTCTGCAGAAATTACAGGCCAAATCTTTTATACTTCCAGGAAAAATCAATCTGGAGGAGTTTATTAACTGATGATCAGCTAACAGAGAAGTTCTAGCCTGTTCAATGCCAGAGGAAATGTATTCACATTTGAGCAGTTTTCTCTCCCACAAAAAAATCCTGCCTCTGTAAACAGATATTTTTTAACAGCGCGGTCTGCAGACGGATAATGCAGATCGGCTCTGCCTGCTGTCTCATGAGGATGTTTTTCAAACCCTATGCTCTGTGTTCAGAAGCAGAGAAGTGTACTGAGACATAATGTATGGTCTGTCCCCTCACACTGTCACACTGTCTGGTCTTGAAATGGCCTGAATTAGGCCACAAACCATAGCTGATTTATGTAATTAGACTATTACATAAAACAGCTGGAGTTCTAGTGGGCAGTGTTACCACCTCCAGACAAAACAGGATTTTCACTCAGAAGTCCTTTTATCACAATAGATAAAATATGTATAATATGGATTATTTTCATCACGTGCATTAAAACACGATTTCTCTAAGTATTAATAATCAGTATTAATAGTGTTAAGTATTAAATATTAAGTATTAATGATTTGTAGGTAAAGTAGTTTTTAGATTGTGAAACAAGTTCATTCTAAAGCAATCTAACATTCAAACTAATGATTGTTACCTTTTGTTAAACAAACATACTGATGGTCTATGTATACTTTGAATCCCTTTTACTGCATTCTTTATCTGAAAATTTCCACTGAACAATTACTTGTTTCTTAATGAGATAGTAAGTCTTAATAATTATTGAAGATTAGGTTTATTCTTGAAACACACTTAGTGTCTAAATAAGGGCTTTTAAAGATTTTTGCCCTTATGTCACTGCAAATGACACATTGCTCTACTGATTACATAGCCATGAGATAAGCAGCATAATAGTCCCAGAAAAGGTAACTATTCATACCATGCTTGATGTTTTCACAATGGGAACTTCACTTTCAGCTCGTAACTTGTTTTCGATTTCTTCCCAATTTCTGTCTTTGTCCTTAAATAATATTCTAGAAGAAAGGAATCCAACAGCATGTTTAAAATAGAAAAAAAATTCTGTTTCTATTTGATTTCTATTTCTATTTTATTTTCACAAAATAAACTGAAATATTAAATAACATGATAGGAGAAAACAGCTTAAGGAGTACTTAATGAAAATAAAATATAAAATACTGAAACCTGACAGAATCTAACCATACAGTTTAAATTTCCAGGGAAGCATACAGGCTTTCAGTAAAATCATTATCATTGACATTAAAATGGTAGTTCTGTAGAGAAATACTTGTTTATGGTGTATATACAGACACAGCTGGTTCTTTCCTCCAGCACTGACACATTTTTTTTAAAGCCAGCTATTTTACTGTAGTGAGAAAGTTCCCCATTAATTCTGCATTTTACAATAATAGCAAAACATAAGATAAAGGAATTAAACTTTTACATATTAATAAAAAATGAAACACTTCAGGAAATTTAAAAAATGCATTTCCTAGAAAAAGTTTTCATTGGAAGTCTCCATATGTACATATATGTACATTTTACATATATATCTGTATGTTCTAGCAGTATGAGTATCACTCATATTGAATGCTTAAAGAAGTCACTTCTAATTGTAAAACCCCAAAGCATACTGGGAGATTCCCATTTTTTATGTTTTGCTTCCATACTTGATAAAATTTTTGTTTTCACTGACATATAATAAACGTAATTTAAACTTTCTCCATTGACACAAATGGAAAAGGGGGAAAAAAAAAAAGCAATGTGCACATGTTTAAGGTCTGTGAAGATACAGAGGAGTCCAAATTCAATCGTTCTCTTATTGGTATTTCAGAGTTAAAAGTTAAAAAATAGTTGCAATAAAACTGCTAAGCAAACAAACCACACAATTTCAAATAATGGTCAAAGAGCAGTATATTTAAAAGGAGCTATAACTGTAACTAGGTCTCTGAGGAATTAATTTTAAAGTTGGAAGTTCATGATACAGTGAATGTCACAAAGACTAAGATTTGGAAGAAAGCTGTGAGCTTGAGTACACCATTTCTGTTCACCTTTCTTCAGTTATGTATATCCCATGGGGAATTTCATTCTCCATTATTATTCTGTCAAGAATATCTAATTTTGCAAAATATGTGCCCTGACTTATTTTATCAGTACATAGATGTCTCATCCAGAAGCTGCTTTAACTCTTCTGTATTTGAGGTCTTCACCCCTGCTGCTTTGGAATGTATTTATGTCAGAGGTTTCACTGTGAGGAAGTGCTGCTTTGATGATATAATGTCATGGGATGGAGGCAAGTGACCACTTCTGCCAGACTTGGGTGTATTCACATACAAAGCATACAAGGAGTAAACATTAATACATACATTTTCTTGGGTAAGGAATAAATAAATTAAAAGTAATCAGAACTGCAGTGAAGAAAGCATGAAACATGTTATGGCCTTAATTAGAGTCATCATCTTTTAAAAACATTCATCATCAGAAGTCTGGCTAATTTTTCTTATGTTCCGGAAGGGAGTGAAAAAGCTTGCAAAGCCATGCAACCTGGACACCAGAAATTTCAAATACAATGGAAAATTGCTTGTCATTGAGGAGTTCAAATACACATTAAAAAAAAAAAAAAAAGAAAAAAATAAAGCAGAGACAATGAAGTCCTTTAAGGGATCATAATTTTTAAAAAAAGCAACTTCTGGAAATATTTGATTCAGTATACAGACAATCTTATGCAGCTATGCTTTAATATAATAGCATTTCTATCAGCTTGCAAATCAGCAGAAACATAGAAAATAAGGCTTTATTTAGCAGTAAACAGCACTAGCAAATAAAAAAAAAAGCTATTGTGATATTGTGTGATTTTTCATTTACCTTCTTGCCATGTTATGTTAAAATAATTCTATCCTGATGTATGCGATTAGTGCCTTTGCTTCTGTATGTGGTATTTTTAGAGCTAATGTTCTTACTTCTCTTTTAAAATTTAAAAGATTCTCATTTCATTGGTCACTTTATTAAAAAAGAACGGAACAAAATGAAAACATTAATTAGAAATTTTGAAACTGTTATCATTTAAACTAAAAAGTGGACGGCCAATTTGTTTTTACTATAAACCAAGGAAACCTATTTCCTTTCTTTCTTCATCTTTCTGAACACTTCATTTAGCTATTTTTAGTTTCCTGGGGGACATCATCTCTCTCTTTTTTGCTCTTCTTCTTACTAAGCATACTTTTCAAGTTAAAAGAATATATTTATAAATGCCTGTTGCCTTCTTCTCTTGCTTTTCCCTACTTTCTGAGGCAAACCCTGCTTGATTGTGCTCAATCCCCATTTTTCTTTGGGTGCACTTTGCAGGATGCACAGCAAAGAGCAGAGACCAGTAGGCAGTACCTCCGCTTCTGTGATTGCTTTGACAAGATCTTGCCTGACTGAAGAAGCTCTGCCTGCCAACGTGAGACAAGCCAATGGCAATGCACTCACATTGCAAAGCATTGATAAAACTGATCTCACCACAAAACCTACTTATCTTTTCCCTTGGCTATCTCTGAAAACTCCTGTAAACTCATTATAACATGTAAAAGCACAAACACAGGCTAGGTAGAGAATGGATGGAGAGCAGCCCTGGAGAGAAGGGGCTGGGGCTGCTGGTGAATGAGAGGCTGGACATGACCCAGCAATGTGCAGTCACAGCCCAAAAACCCAATTCTATCCTAAGCTGCATCAAATAGAGTGGCCAGCAGGGCAAGGGAGTGGATTCTGCCCCTCCACTCTGCTTTGGTGAGACCCCACCTGCAGTGCTGCATCCAGCCCTGGAGTTCACAAGGTAAGAAGGATATGGACCTGTTGGAATGAGTCAGAGAAGGGCCACAAGGGCTGGGCAGAAATTTTAACTGGCTTAATTCCAGAAAGAGGAATAGCAGCATACCAGTTGGCTGAACTCATGCATTTCAAAACAAAGTTAACATAAAGATCTGTAATAGGTACTAGCTGCCTTATATACTCCCAAAAAAAATGTTAAAACTAGTGCTGTTTTTCTGGTTCAAAATATTAATGAAATTATGAACAACATGGTACTCTAACCCATTCTGAGGAAAAGAAAGTTTTGAATGCAGCCCTGGGAAATATGCTAAATAGTTCCTTATTAATGGAAGTTTACTGCATTTTTATAGAAAAAACAATTCCCCTTTCTTTAAGTATGTATAAAATATGAAATAAGTATGTATAAATACAAGTATTTGTATCATACATTATCACATTATCATTACATTCATTAGTAGCTGACTTGCCTTTTAAGATCAACAAATTAATCAGAAATGTGTAAGACTTGAATTTAACGTTACCTGTTAATTACCAGTAAAAACAACACAGAAAAATCCTTAGAATAGGATAATAAAAATGAGTTACAGGCTTCTAAAGGATTGATTCTTCACTTGGTGATACTCTTCCTACTAGAAATAGCAGGACTAGAAATAGCAGTTAACCTACAGTTATAATCAATTCATATAGATTATTCTTTTTCGTCTTGCTTTCTATGATCAAATCTTTTTTGGTATTCTCATACCAAAAAAGAGAATACAATCTTCAGCTATGTTAGCATTTTGCTGCTTTTACTGGTTACATCACCCTATACTGACATAAAGTTTTGTTGTTTCATCTGTCACTCAACTAATATTCCAGTATCTGACACTTCTTAAAAAGACCAATCAATT
The DNA here is from genome assembly GCF_971803275.1 of Cyanistes caeruleus. Taxonomy (NCBI): domain Eukaryota; kingdom Metazoa; phylum Chordata; class Aves; order Passeriformes; family Paridae; genus Cyanistes; species Cyanistes caeruleus. The sequence goes on along the minus strand of NC_141702.1, from coordinate 81,782,818 downwards.
ACAGACCTAATATTGTCTCACACTCAGAAAATTATGCATGAAGTTCAGCCAAAAGACTTCCTTACTTTTAATGTTCTCCATTTTTAAGTTATTAACTGCACGGAGACATGAAAAAGAACATATGAAATATACAATCCTGAACTTTGTATTAAGAATTTTCTTTTATTCTCGTCAACCAAAGTGGTCGCCAACTGGTTGTACACTCACATATTCCAGTTAAATGAGCAGTATCAGTAGAGCAACATGCTACCATTTTTGGCATGTCTACACTTTCTCTTAGCTACTATGACATCTTATGAAGAAATCTAACTATTTAAGCAGGAATTTTCCATTAAAAAGGACAGGTGGCTACATCTGTTGTTTTAGAAGTCAATAGGGATCACATTGTCTCCAGAGCAAGCTGTTCTTCTGAAGCATTTACTGAAACAGTTCTCCTCTGTCCCATTTGTTTTTTCTTCCTAAAATGCAAAATCCCTGCAACAACTTGGAAAACCTACAGGGCCCAATTTTACAATGAATGTTACAATGTTCAACAACACTTCATCTTTTAAGGAAGGGACAGAGGTTGCACAGAGGTTGTGTAGATTTTGCACAGTATTGCATATGTTGGAACAGCTCCTCTGCTGAATGTTCTGTCCATGTAAACTTCCCTGATATTCCTCTTCATATAAAGTGGCATAAACAGAAGTAAATGGAAAAAGTATTCATTCCAAATCCTTCTGAATGCTAAAAATGCCATAGGTAACAGTGCTTTTTTAAAAGACAAGTTTATACTATGTACATTTCCTCTGTGACTATCATACATATCTTTTTTACTGCTGGGAATGTTGATGGGAACAGACATTTTCAGCAATAACAGCAATTTAACAACCCACCTGATTTTGCCAGCTGTTTTGTCTATGGATTGTCTTATCTTGCGAGAAAACTGGAAGACTGAGGACAACAGCAAACTGTCCCCCATAACCTGCAATAAGTTTTTAATAAAAAAGGATATTATTAGTTTAATAGTAAGAAGTCCATATATTTTGGTATCTTTAACTATGAAAAAAATCTTACTTATGTTTTAATTAGTATCATATATAATGATATTTGAACATTTTGCCAATTAAATAATACATAATTTTTCCCAATATTAATGCCACCTGCTAGAGTTAGAGAAAGGATATTGTCTAGAATATTAAGTGGGGAGATCATTGTAAAAGCTTAAACTTGACACATTCTTAGAGAGAATCCTGTTGTGTGCTCACTTCATCTCTGCTCCAAGTCCTTCTGCGGGTAATTGTTGGGGGATCGAGAGCCTCTGTCAGCTGAGGTCTGGCATCACTAGGCCGACCATTCCCTTCCGGGGGTTTCGCATGCACTATTGGAGGGATTTTTCTAAAATTGAGACTTTCATCAAATACTCGGTCCACCAACTGCAGGATAAAAGAAAAATGAAGTTCATGAAATCTACGGGATACATCCAAAAATCAGATTACTGGGGTTTTTTCTCCTGAAACAGTTTATAAGATGCCCATCAAATAACAATCATTCTGTTGTCTTTTATAATATAAAATGATGCATCTCTTATGTAAGAATATCTTGTACAAATGAACAAGATTTGTTTTTTTTTTTAAATATTAGACATACATGAAAACTTAGAATAACCCACTGAAATTTTGCTTATGGGAAAGTAACATAATAGCTACCTATAAACTGGTACTGAATAATTTATTCCTTTGATTAATGGAACATATCTGTGGAATTAAGAAGAGTACTCCGAGATTTAGAGGTTTTTTCCAAATTAGTCATAGTGCTACAGAAAGACCTATATTACCTAAAGGAGGTACTGCCACCTGCAGTATGTACACAATGCACCGTATTTTTTTGAAGAATAATTATTTAGTAATAAAAAAATTTGGAGTGATGTAATTGGATCTGAGAAAAAAAGCATTTTACTTCTTTGAAGTTTAGCTACAGTCTATGAAAATTAAACCCAAAATCTATGTGAGTGCATTTATAATTTTTCTAAGTACCCAGCTCACAGATTTCTTATTGCTGTTTATATCTTTTTTTCCACAGAAAAAGACAGTATTAAACTAACAACAGTAAGCTAGTGTATGAACCAAAATTTATGCACACAAAAATGAATAAAACACATTTTGAAAAGAATATTATGAAGAAAAAAATGCATTAAACATTTACAACACAGTATTATGGTGAATTGTAACATGGTAGAAAATGATGATTTAAATTCAGATTAATATGTTTACCAGCATTAGACCTGTGATGGTTACTAGAACACGTTAGTCAATATATTTATAGAACAACACATCCAGAGGTAGGCAAAGAAAATAAGAATTATTAGAAGCATAAAGCAAACTTATTTCAAGGCAGTTTTTGACAATGTTACTAAGAAAGAAAATCTAAAGTTAACTGATGGTACCTAAGTATTTCAGTGATCAGAAGATGAAAGTTTATGTCACCTGTGAAAAGAGGGACTTTTTTGTTTTTAATAGCTAAGCAAAGAGTTAAATGTATACATTTAGTTGTGCATACACACTAGTATCTTTAAATGCACTTAGATACCATCCAACAGTATCTAAGGCTACAGAAAAGAGGGAAACAAATAACTATCTTGTCCTATGTTTCGTGGAAAAAAAGAGACAGACAGATAGTATGCATCCTTTTGACAAGCTGTGTTCACAAAATAACTTTTGGGTTGCTTGCTGAAATGCAAAGGAACTTCAAATCAAAAAAAGCAATGTAGAGATCATGCATATGGGTTGAGTGGAAGTAACTAAAAAGGCTATGCAAAATGCTAAAAGCAAAAGAAATAAAGAAAAGGAAGAACCTTATGCATTTCTCCATGAAGATCTCCTACCTCTTCTCTAGTGTCTATGGCAGAGCCAGGGGTGGTGGCAGCAGTGCTTACTGTGGTACTGGGGGCAGTGCCTGATGAAGTCACTGAATCTATCTCTCCTGCTACATCGTTGATTTCCCGTGCGATGAGAGCCAGATCTTGACTGATCCTAGTAATAAAGAGAGTGTTACATTCTCCCCTACAAATACTTTCGGGCCAATAGAGCCCAATCTGCAGCCTTTGAGGCTGTAAGTTCTAGTTTCTCGTAACCGTGCTATGAAAACGTGCATGCCTTTCTAAACAGAAAGATAATTTGTAGAACCATAAGAGTAATTTTTGACTGAAGCTTTTAATAGCATGCCTTTTGAGAGGATGAAGGTGGAAGGTGATCTCCTAAGACAGAGTATCCTTGTTTTCTTCCTAGGATTCAGACAGATGCATGCAATATGCAGTATCTCTGACAGAGAGGATGCATAGGAAATATGCTGAAAATACTGCACAGATGAGCTGTGTAACATGGCAGTAAATCTGAAATATTCAGAAAACATTTAATTTGTACCTTAGTTTGCCTACTTGAAAAAAACATTCTCAGGACTTTTGATTTTCAGGCAGCTGAGCACCTCGCTCAGATCAAGCTGCTTATGGGTCTGAAATTCCAGACCAATACCCTAAATCCTCAAATGTAATGAAGACAAGTTTATCAGCCGCAAAAATAGAATATACCTTTAAAAACCTGGATATGATAGAGTTACAAAAATACAGCTGAATTCTCAGCCAAAGATTCTTTCTTTTCTTCTGATTCACTGCATCAAAAAAACAGCTTTGCTCTGGCTTGCTCTGCTAGTGCTACTCCTCCCCAGGACATCCCAAAAGAAGAAAAAAACCCCACAAAGCAAAAGCTAAAAGCCCTTACTAACTATGGCACCCTGAATCTCCAGCTTGGATCACAGAGTTGATCAGAGCAGACTGCCAAGTGATCCCTTTTTTCACACTTCTGCCTGACAGCACTGAAGGCACAGAAGCTGACAGTGCTACTTCTGTGCCACCGAGGACTCAGTGACATGCAAGACCTGCCACTCAAGTGGAAGGCGGTACACAGCCATGTGACAGTGACACACCCTGGGCTCCACACAGATTGCGTTCAAGGTGAGCTTCCTTCTGCTTTTAATTTTCACTTTGTCTTCAAGTCAAAAACAATGGACACCACTGGCCTAGAGATAGCTTAAGACTATGTGAACAGAATTTCAACTAGAAAGGCAAAACACAACTAGAGAAATTTCCAGCCAAATTCCAACACTGGATTTTGTGGCTAAGCATCAGCAATCTATAATGAAGTGCAACTCTGTGCACCTTAGATACACATAAAATTGGAAGAAGACTGTTGACAAATATGTGGCAACTTAGACATGCCATTAAAAGTCCAATAGTCTTAGTAGTAGGGATATTAAAACAGCTACTTCCTTTGTTTCATACAATCATCTAACTTTTTCCTTAAATAGAGAAGTTGCTACTATTCACATTTGATTTTCTGGGACAAATTCTGATATTTAATGAGTAGCTGTGAAGAAAATAAAACCAAGAGATTTCAATTATTAGCAAATTTTCCAGAAGAGAAATGTCATTAAACACCATAATCAAAAGTAGCATCAATTAACAAAGACTTAACTCTTCACAGAAATCAGCAATGCTTCAATATTACCCAAGCACTTCATGTGAGTTCTTACCAAGAAATCAAAATTGCATAAAGTGTCAGATCTCTATATAAAAATTAATTCCAGTAAATCCCGGAAGTATGAGAATAAACAACTCTAACATCGATGGCAAGTAATTTGGTAGATAATTACCACAGTCAAGTATCAGTCACGTGAACAGAATGTCGAATTATTTTCTATGTGACAGTAAGCTATAGTCCAGTACTCAGTTACATTTCTGTATAGAAACAATATAGAGCACTAAACAAGAAGCATTGTGAAAAAGAAGATTAGAAACCAGCTTTGAGCTGAGCCTAACTTATGAAGTTTTAAAGCAATTCTACATTAACTTTCAGAAACAGAAATTTCTGCTTAAGTATAAGGAGCATGCTTTGTGTAATCAGGGACAAGAGACTTAGGCTTTAGTTGCACACTCTTTACTCTGCTACAACTTGTGGGCTGCCTTGCAGATCTCTACTGCTTCCAGCATCAGACCTAGCAGTCATACAAGTCAAATCAATTCATAGAGGCAAAACTAATAAATGTAAAATTCCCTAAATCCCTCAATCCACTCCAGGAAATACTTTACTAGATTCACTTAGTGAATACTTTAGATTCCCTCAGTGAGCAGACTCAGACAGCTATACAGGGAACACTCAGTTCCCAACACATAAGTAAAGGTGAGAACACAGGGCTTGGGATGGAGAGAGCATGACCTAGAGTCCCAAAAGCCTGGAACTCTAGTTCTTATTTACCTGTAGTCAAAGAATGCCCATTGCTAGAATAAACTACAAGGTAACAGGAATACTTCTAAGATATCTGTAATAGTGCTGAACTACTGGATTGGTAAAAACATTTTTATGCTTAATCTACTATGTAACACTTCACATACTGAGTCAGTGGATTTTGTAACAATACTTTAACATCCTTAAATAAAATATACATTAAGCTCCCGTTATTCCAAGGGTCTGAATTCCCTCCATATCAAAGCGGTCTTAAATCAAATTCAGTTATTCCAGAAATTCTCTCTAAACACCTCTTTCAAATTTTCAATTTTATTAATGTCTGTAAAACATGAAGTCTGTGAAAAGTGCAAACTGGGTCAGTCATGGAGGACCAGTTAGAACACAGTATGTATGATGGTTACACAGACAAAATGTTTGCCTCTACACTACTTTCTGCTACACAGGAATATTATGAAAGGTCAACAACAACAACAAAAATAAATCAACTAATTTTAATGAGAGCATATAACCATCTATTAATTTTTTAAAAACTCTAAATGGAGTTGAAGGGACCCTGAACATAGAGGCTGGACTGATGGCTGGGATGGAAAAAATACCAAACAGGGTAGGCAATAGTAGAGCCTATAGTTAGCAAAGAAATAAGCAGAGACAAAAAGTACCTTATAGAGGACAGAAGACAAAATTAAAGCCAGGGGAGCAAAAATGTGAATCACTACAAAGATATGGATACACAGAAAAGGTGTAGACCTACAGCAAGTACTCTCAGCAGATGCTAAAACTGGTACTGGAAGCAGTGACAACAGATGACGGTAACCTGGAATTTCTCAGATGCTAAATGCTACTCCTTTTTTACCTTATAGAAGCTCATTTAATGCAGGTTGTGTGAAATTTCTAGAGAAAGCTAAAAATTTGACAATACTTATTTGAGCCTCTCAGCATTTCCACTGAAAATAAAGCTGAAGAGGTAGGATAAGTACACAGTCTTTAAAACAAATTTTAAATCCAACACATTATTTAGGAAAGGTAAGAATCCCAAGGGAAGAGAAAAACCTGCAAACCTAAGCATCAAATTAGTGTAGACTGAATTATCAATTACTTCCAGTGTCAATCTCTCCTAGGTGAGCAAAACATACCAAAAAGTTTCACTGAAGTAGAGGTTCAGCAGTACTATTTATCAGGAGGAACTAATATGCTATGGCTATCAGTTATTTTTCCCATATAAACACAATCCTTTCTATAACCATTTCTAACTTTAGACTTCAAAAAAGAAAGAGATGTTCAAGGAAGATGATTTTGAAAACTTTATTTCATTATTTATCCAGATACTATGAGACTCCCTTAGGTATCTTCTGTGTGCCTCTCAGGCCTCTACATCTTCCCTTTTCACAGATCACACTAGAAAAACAAATGTCGAAAAATATTACCAAGATCAGGAAACAAAAAAAAAATTGCTCACACTAAGCAAAACACTTCCACAGTACTAAGAAAATACTCCACGCTATTAAAATGAATCTGAAAACATATTTATTGTTTAGGCTTCCCAATTAAGTTCTGCGGAGATCTTTGGAACCTGAACACTGACATCTAAGTATTAAATAATATTTACATGCTTGTGGCAAGCTCTCTGAAGTTTTCACTGCCTGGGTGTTGCATGGAATAATTGGTTACCAGAATGTGCAACAAACTTTTCCTTGGTTCACTTGAAGCAGAATGGTATCAGCAACAACAGAGGTAGTGATATACTAATCTCACGCACTTGCAGAAAAAAAAAAAATTACTTTTTGGTGAATAGGCATGACTTAAATCAGAAAGTACCTAACATGAAATAATGTCTTGATAAATCAAAAATTAAAATGAGAACATGGTCTCTAGCTTACATTTCCAAAGCTTACTTTTTTCTCTCTGTCACCTGTGATTGATCTCAAATTTTATCTCAATATGAAAAGGTAGCACAAAATCACATAAATTTCAGCCTCGGGAATTCCTAGTAATGCAACTGAAAGTTCATCTTCTAGGATCTGGCTGTGATAAAATGTTCCACTAAAAAGAGATGTGCTGGTGATGTGACTGTTCTGTCTGCCAATCTCTTAAGATTTTTAAGTTACTCATTCAGTTAGTGAAGGAAAGCAGTAAGTAGTGATACTGAAAATCCATCAGCTCTCTCTGTCCTCTATGTGCACCTGTACAAGTGGTTGGGTACAATGCTGTGCTATTTTGGGGTCACTCCTTTCAAACCAACCTTGCTATCTCTTCCCGGTGGGCAGTCCAGTCACGAATGTAGTCTTCCTGCTCCTTTATCCTGTGCTTGAATGTGTTGCTGCTTTGAGCTGCTGTCCCAGCGCTCTGCAGTCGCGTGGTTTTCAGGGCTGGAGAGGTACGTAGACGGGTATGTTTAGGGGAATTACGGTTTGATCCGAATTCATCTTCTGAGGTGGAAGCATAATCTGTAGGAAAGCGCCTCCATCTTGCACTTACTAAATTAGTTTAATTATTGAAAAAGAATTATTATGGTATCTTTAATAAGAAAAAACAGCATTATTTCAGTAACATCACAAAAAAACACAGCTATTCATTATCCATCCCCAGGTACCTCACAAAAGGTTTATTTACTACATCTTAAAAAGAAAGCTACAGAATTTGTGTTAAATTAAAAATATTGATTAATAAAAACATAAAACTAATGCTCTTTGTACAGTGATGAGTGAAGTAAGATGTAAAAGCCAGTGATTGTACATGAGCTCAAACAAACTTCATTACAAAACAAGGGCCCAATTCATTAACATTTAAGTATATAGTCAGATTGCACTTTTTCTGCAGTTTTTTTCCCCCAAATTACATTCAAGATTTATGTGGTACACAGAAAAAAAAGAGATATGAAGGAAGGACGGAGCTGGCACCAAGCCTGGAATGCATGCTTACATAAGGAAAGCATAAAACCCCTAGATGATGCATAGGGCTTTTCCAACCTTAATGATTCTATGATTATGTGTTTAGTAAAGAAAAAGAGTTTGTAAAATTAATATTATGTCATGAAAATCTGCAGCACATCCATAAGAGAAGCAGCCTCAGAGAAAGAAGTAAATATTCTGACATGCAGCACATAAAGAATTATACAGCCATGTTGCTGAGGACAGCCTGAAGTACAGGAGAACTGAAACTAAGTAGGAGTTTCCTGTCCCCTTATGAATTACTGAAGTCTAGAAAATGGATTTCAGATGTGCTGTCCTCAAGCATTTCCAGCAGGAAGAGATGCCAACAAGTGTAAAGAAATCCCCATCACCACCAACTGCTGAATTGTTGCAGGGGATTGAATACCCCAGATTCATTTACATCCATGAGGCTATGTCAATACTGCAGAAAATGAAATGTGTGTGACCACCTATTGGTGATTGACAAATAATAGACTTGAACGATGTGAATTGCTTTTTAGTATTAAAAAATGCAATAACTAATAATGATTTCTCCTGATACATTAAAAAAACTCCAACATTACAAATGAAGTATACATCAATATGACTTTAAGCAACAAATAATGGAAGTAATTTTTGCATAATGCAAGGATTATGGTATGTAGAATATGATACCGGTATATAAGCTTGCATCCCTTCCCTCATATAAATAATAAAATTTCAATTGCTGAAAACAAAAACATCCTTGTGTAATTTTTTCAGATTTAAATGTGAGTTTTAAATTATATCCATTCTACTTTTTTTTAAATTATTTTTCTAAATTTATTGTAGAAAGTAGCAATGTCTCCCCAATAATTTTCTGATCTCTTTCTGGAGTTTTCAAACTTGTTTGATCTTAGGGAAGTAAAACGTGAGCAGAAAAAGTACATTTTCCCACAAACAGCATGCAAGCAATGTGTGACCAAAGTCCAAAGAGATTTATGAGTTGGGCCCACATTTTTCATCTGTTTTTGTTTAAATTCTTTGTCCCAGTTAAAATTATCTTTTTCCAAATAACTATAAAATGCATCTTAAAATCTCTCAAGTGAGATAGTTCAGCAACTCAGCACTGTACAATGAGCATATGTAATAATATATTTAAAAACTAAAAATTGAATGAGAAGTGAAATATCAGAAACAGATTTGATTTCTAGTACTCTACCACTGTAAGTTTCAACATCATGGTCTGGGTCTGGGAGAAGCTTGGATTTCTCTGTGTACAAAATAGTGTTTTGTCATGTTAATTATATTTAAAACATTCAGATTAGAAGCATTTGCTTAAATAAAATATATTGATGAGATAGTCTTACGTCCTCTTTTCCACCCACACATTTTTAGGAAAAGATTATACTTTCAATCAAAAATACTGAATTTCGCAAAGGCTTAAACATTTCAGAGATACTAACTGAAATGACATCAATAACAATCATTTATAACATTACATAGTATCATAAAACCCCTAATTTTAAGACCATTAAATTTTAAGGCCTTGAAATGTTGGGGTGTTACGTATTATCAATATGTAGCTTTTTAATATGAGGACAAAGTTATTGTAGGCCTAGCAGTAAAAGCCTCCAAGTTGTGTAATTCATGACAAGCATATCCAAGCATGTTTCCCAGTTTGGTAGCTATACATTTGCATATATATGCTTTTAATACTATCTTTAAATTATACAGGCCCAAAATGACATTGTAGTTCATATACATTTCTGAAAGCTGTTGTGCAATTGCTTATCTCAGACACCAAAGACTGTGAATATCAGTACCTCTAATAGAAAATCCCCCAAAACCCTGGCTAAAACAATCATCATTCAAACCTACTTTAGTGACTACGCTTTGATAAGCATAATGTCCTGACAACCATTAAGCTGGCAAATTTGGTGATTTGGACAACATACTCTCACTTCAAAGATCTGAGAATAAATTTAATTGAATATATTCCCTAAAAAAAAAAGTTATACTCTCATTGAGAACTGACTTCTCAAGCTGCGTCCATTTCCAATCTCCTACTACTAAAATGTAAGTGCTGTTTTTTCTCCACTATCAATTTCTTTTCCACTACAGTTACCTCAACAGATTTGATCAACCTATCTGCCAGCTACTTGCAATGACAGCTAGGTCAGCAAGTAAAACAAAAACACAACTGGCTGCTCAGGGTCTCTGTTCTGACTCAGTACTTAATTTTACAGTTACAGCTTAGCACTTTCACATAAGGTCTGATCCTGCCATTTGTTTTTCCAATATACAGCTCCTTCTGTAACATCACCTTAAATTTTCCTCCTTTGCTGTGAAAATAGGTCTTTGGTCTCCTCTGTTTTTATTGATCACAGTCTACTGTTTGATGATACAGTGCCTTGCTCAGACCTTTCATTTCTTGTGCTAAAGTTAATAATTCTGCTTCACGTGTCTTCACAGTGTTGTCAAGTTATCAAGCCTCCTACCACAGAATCACTTGAATGCTGACAGCTCTCATCCAAGATGTTCCATTTATCTGTTTGCCCTTTCATATAAAAGTAAGCAATACTTAACTGCATCAAGGATTAGAAATGATTCTTGAAATTACACACTTGCTGCTAGCTCTGTCATTTTTAACCCTATCATCCACATGAAATACAAGACAATGAAAAAATTCCAGAAATTGCATCTTATTCTTGCTCTTTTTTTACAGGTATATATGTCTGAACATTGATTTGGGAAGTGCAGAAATAACTTTCTCTTTGTAGGCTGCCAATGTTTACTGATCTACAATGTGGTATTGTTAACTACCTCTGATGAGACAACCCATGGAACATATTTAACATTTTGAGAACAGCTAGTAATCCAGTAAAGGAAACAAAACCCCAAACCCAATACTGGTAATAATCATTCATTTTCCAGTCTTTCTATGTCCGGGGAGTGAAGAAAATTCATTCCTGTTATACCTTGATTAAATGTGCCTGAAGTAAAACACATTCAAACAGTTGAGGCACTTTAGTCAAGGACTTCATTAGTACTTTCCAAAAGTGCTAAAATTAATTGAACTGTTGAATATTCTAGAAAGAAAATTAAATCAAGGAATTAAAAGTGGCCTGTATGTAGCTGGAGATGATTTATACAAATACTCCTATATACACTAGAAGATTACACTACTTTTAAAGCAATTCAGATTTTCCTAAAGTATAATCTAAATAAATCAGTAAAAAATTATAGTAAAAATTTTTTAAAATCAGTAAAAACATTACAGTAATGTTACTGATACAGAAAAATTCAGATCTCTAAATGCTAAACAGTAGTAATATTTTTTACTTATATGGTAACAAGACTTAATTGGTTTATTTAGCAATGATTTTGTTTTGAAAGTATCTGACTGCTTCATTAATTGCTTTCAGATTCTGGCCTTTACATTGATAGGCTTCTCCACTGATATATATTAACTGAAAAAGTTTTGTAAGACAGAAACTATTACTAGCGTAGATTTTTCTAACTATGGCGTTTTTAAATTACCTAGATTATTATGCTGGGGTACCCACAAGCAAATGGCATCTTTTCTCTCTTGCAAACTGTTTTATACAAGCTACAGTAAGCTTTGACTGTGTGACGCAGGGAAATAAACATAAGCAAAGACAACCAGTGATAGACTAATAGAGTAAGAACAGAAAGATACACTCACTTCCCTTAACAGAAGCAGCAAACCACCTCAATGCAGCAACCTGGGAATAGTTTAAGAAGCCTGCAATACTTCACATGGACACAAAACTCAAAAATCATATAGAGTTTTGTGAAAAACAAAAGTGGTGAAGTGACAACATCTGGGCTTTACCTTTTCAAAAATCAGCATTATCATAACGTGAACTAGTATTCACTATTAAAATAAACATATGTAAGTCTTAATTGACACTTCCCTTCCCTAGTGTTGCCACCTTTCAGGCTGTATCTTCTATTCAAAATTTTGATTGAAATTGAAAACATGCTGCTCTTCCAATCATATCTTAGAAGGAAAGACAGAATTTTTATTTGAAGTGTCATTTGTTTTGTACCTTTGTACCTTTGTAGACACCTCTCATAATATCAAACAGAATTAACCCTCCAGTTCAGCAAACACCTCATTTGTATCTCAGCAGAAATTTCTATTAGGCTAATGCTAAGAATCCTGACATGGTCCACTTATGATATAAAAGCAACAGAAGGACAGCAGGAGCGTGGGAAATTAAGTATCACAGTGGATTACATCAAGTCTAAATGGGATGTAGCAAAATTTCAGTGCACCACAACACTGGAAGCTATTAATTTTATTCTGAGCCTATGGATTGACTGCAATATGGTAAAGCTACTAGCATGACAATTCTAAAAGGAAGCAGACATTTATTTTAGATACTCATTTCAAAAGGAAGTTCACTTTTTTATAATTACCACGTTTTACTTTGATAGATTTAATATTGCTGTTGAAAAACCCTACCAGCTTTCACACTGCTTGCACTAAGAATGTTAACTTCAAACAGAATAGTAAGTTAAAATTCATAGATTGTAAAGATTTTTCATTCCAAATGTACAACAAGGTGGAGTAACCACCACACCAAAGATCAACATGATCCAGAAATCATGATGGAATCATAAATTGCCACGATTTGGAACACAGAATGGGAAATAATGCAAGACAAGGCAAACCCTTTAAAAGAAATTACTTTATGATATTTAGTTAGGTAATACATAGTTTTTCAATTAATTACTTCAATGTTATTATTCTTATTAAAAATTCCTGATTGCCTGTTTACAATCCTACCTTAAAAATAAATATTATATCTTCTATGTACTAAACAGTGTTGCTAACCTTCTGAACTTCTACTACCATGATTTGAGTGAAGCGATCTTGGCTCTGTTTTTGCACTAAAACAAATGATTGCTGATGCACATGACCATCCTAATTCAAAAGTTCTGTTTTACTGGTTTCAAGATAAAAACATACCAGAGTTAAAGGATTACAATTTCTTGTCTGTATGATCTTAAATGAGAAACCTCCACAAAACCTGCCATAGAAGCAAACCTCTTAGTCCTTCTTACTTTAAAACTGACAAATTTCTTACTTAAAGAAAAAGACTGCATCAACTAGAATTCAACAGTTTCATAAGAGCACTTTCTTAAATAATTTTGTTTTAAAAAAACACATGTGGAAAACATCTAGTATTGTACAAAACTATTTCAAATAATCTCACATACCTGAGGGAGAATTATGAGCCGAAGCCAAGGACTTGGACTTCGAATCCGAAAGTCGAGAAATGCTATTGGCTCGAGTTCTAGCAGAAACTTTAGTGCTATCTCCTCCTGAGAGCAACCTTGAGCCACTTCTGATAATAGCTTCTGGGGTGCGTGATGAGGCAGTGCTTCTGGTTATTGTTGCTTCAGAATCACTACGTGCTGATAAAGAGCCAAGTCGATTTCTGCGGGGTTGAGCGAGTAAGTCTATTCTGGAAATATTTCTCCTCCCTGATGGAGGTTTTGATGTAGAACTTGTAGTGGACACTTCAGAAGCTACTGAAGCCTTATCGGCATCAGCAAGCTCACTATCTGAGACTTCACCAAGGCGTGCTCTGCGTAAGAGAGAAGTCCTTGTGGGACGAGGTCTTGGAAGAGTGGTAGATTTACTAGACTGCCCAAGTCCAACAGGAGAGGATTTTGATTTAGCTGACTTTCCTTCCATCTTGGAATGTACAAGTTCATCTGCTGAGGCAAAAGGAACTCTTCCGTGTGATTTGCCAGAGTAGGTTTCCTGGTCAGATGACAGGATATCAGAAATGGCAGAATGAGGTACACTGGATGTTTGGTCATCATCTGTTAAATCTACTGATGGTTGTCTCATTCTTCCACTGGATTGCACAGCTTTGCGAGTGTCAGCTCTAGACCCACCATCTGAAGATCGACTCTTAGTTTTCTTTTCCATTTTTTCTCTTGCACTTGTAGAAGATTTTAAAACATCCTTTGAAGGGGAACCAGTGGAGCATCTATCTTTATATAAGTTTGTAAAGCTCTTCCGCTTCTGTGTGGATTTTCTTTCAGTGTCACCAGTAACAAGACTGATTGTGCTGGCTGTATCAACATCTGATTCTGGTGATATGGAATTATCTCTGTTATAACTAGGAGTGTCAGGACCTTCATCAGTTTTATTTTCTTCACGCAATTTAGCTTCAAGGAAAGCCATTACAGCTTCTGTGTCTTTTAAAATGAGTGTTGTATCTATACTGGAATCCGTGTCCATTGAATCACTTCTGTCACGTAACCTGCTTGCAGATACTAAAGGGGCAGCAGAACCACTCTGCTTATTGATATGAGGAATAAGTTCTATAGGTATATTTGTGCTAGGCTTATCTATAGTAAAGCTACCTTGCCTCACTAATGGTTTTGAAGACTCCCTTTTTTCTCCTCCAAGTACTTTAGGACTCTGGCCTCTAATGACTTCCTCATTTTTTCTTCTTTTTCCCTCAATCTGTGCCAACTTAATTTCTGCTTTATCTGTAACATGTCCAGGAACATTGTCTTGATTATCCAAAGTTTTGGGTGATACAACAATCTCCTCCCTACCTTTCTCAACCTGGTTTGCAGCAGATTTTGTAGAGGATAATTTTGAGGGTGTCCAGTGACCTTGCTCCTTTCTTTCTTGTTGTTGAATTTTTGCTAAAGCTTGTTTCACCACAGAAGTTTCTCTGCCAGTTTCAACTCTCTCTTTACTAGAAGAGCTGGGAAAAGAGAAAACTTTGTCTCCAGTAGCTTTGGGTGAAAGACCATTCATTGTTCTGCTTGACTTAGCATCTGAGGCACGAGCTGGAGTTTCTTTCTCCTGAAGTTCAGTGTCTTGCTTTTCACCTATTTCTGACCTCTGATGAGATACAGTTTTTGGTTTTAAGTTTTCATTCACTTTCTCCTCTATGGGAAGCTGTGGAAGTGTCCTCCTCTTTCGCTCACCTTGGCTAGTCATAGAAGCAGCTGAACCAGCGCTTCTAACAGAAATACCAGACTCACTGATGTCAGTGTCTAAAAATGAAAGAGAAAAAATTATTTGAGAAGACATTCAACAGCAAGGCACATAGAAAGATTAAATGTTTAAGACTGCATAAGGCTAATACAACATAAAACAGAACTGAAAAAGCCATCAGTCCATCCTGCTGTTTTATGGCAAGATTAAGTATATTTACACAAGTAGAAAAACTTAACAAATTCTATTAGCTGGCTGAATCACATATACAAACAAAGTTTTTATGATCTCACAGTAGGTTAGAATAGGTAAGAAATCACTGTTCTATCAATCAGCACAGCATTACAACAGGAAGTGGAAAGCAAGTCTTAGAGTCCTAAATGTCTTTTGGACCAGATTTCAAAACTAACAAAAAGAGTAAGATCCTCTTTCTTCCTCCCCTACTTGCCTGTTCTACAGCTCAATGTCTGTCTCATGGACAGACTACAACCTCTCCCTGTGAGTCCTCACCTCACTCAGTCAAGAATCTGCAATGCTGGGAGACACTTCTCAGCAATACTGAAAAGCCCCACTCATGAACAAAGAACCTACTATGGCTGAAAAAGTAAAAATAATGTTTTTATCTCAAACAAGACACTGTAGTATAAAAATACACAGAAAACGTATACAAAGCATCAAAAGAATGCAGTACTACTGCTAAAGCACTTTCATTGAATTCTTAGTGTACACAGAATGAATGCTCCTTCGGCAGAAAAGTATGGCCATCCCATGGACTGTTGCAAGGAATAACTGTTTTAGAAACCAAACTTTATTTTTCCACAGTGATGATGACTGTGCCCTCCTTGCCCATTTAGCAAACACAGCAGTTGTGGTGCCAGAAACGAGCCTTTATTACTCAAAGGTGATGTAAGTTGCTCTATGAATTGCTCTGACTTTGAATATTTGGATCGAAAAAATTCTTTTTGCAGTACATTTGTCTGCTGTTGCAATATAGTGTGACACACTTAGTAACACACATCTGTCAACTCCGTTTTTGCCCGGAGAGATCTATAATATAAGCAACTGCTCTGCATACCCTGTTGGGACTTTCCTATCACAGCTTGCCTCCAACTTTGGTTGCTCCAGGAGTCAGAACTGGAGTATAGGGTTTCCCTCTCTGCAAGAATCCTCTAAGCAATTAACTGAATATCAACAATCATGCTGCATGTATATCTGCTACTTTATATTCATGTTCTTCAATTTATCTTTTCTCTTTGCAGTTTCATGCTTTGATGAAGAATTAAACTCAGCTCTCTTTTTCTGTAATCTATGTTAAGACACTGATTTGAGAAACAGTAAGTACCTCTGAAATCTAAACAAGGTTTTCTAATTACAGGACTGTTTTTTTTTCCTTGAAAATTATGAAACAAATTGAAGGTTTAATGAAAATCAGTATGATTGCCTTCTGTGAAGATTGACTTCTCTCCGATGTGCCTACCAAATCAAATATTTTATACATAAACAAGCATGTAACTTGCTTCTTGTTGAATTTCAAACAGTCCTTAGTTAAAAAAAATGGCATGGAGTTGTTCAGCATCATATTTGGATATATATGAGTTATGTGGAGTTTAAATACTAAGATTTCTAAAGAAGACACAGGCATCTAAGTCAACAAGACACGCTCTGCGAATTGGTTTTTAGATGTACATACCACATTTTATTTTTATTACACCTTTGGTGCTTTAGTGCTTTGGTGCTTTGAAAGCTTTATTTCTCCTTTAGTATTTAAGAATTCTTGCAGTACAGGTATGCACTACACAGTAGTTACTTCACTTTATCTCTTAGTTCTTATAATGGTAAAAAAAGCCTTTACCTCTCCAAAGAAGATCCTAGGTAGTGCCTTATCTGAACACTACAGAAAATAAAAGACCACCAAAGCGCCTGATTAACCACCCAAAGGATCAGTCTCAATAGCAATGATGTTAAGTGTCCTGCATGTACACACACAATCCTTTCAAATCGTGCAAAATTTGCTCTTCATTTCCATTATTCTGTGTGTATCAGTTTAACTTTTCCCCTTTCCATCTCCTTTGACTTTTAGTATCCTAGGCAAAGTTCTATGCTTATGAGAGGAGCAAAAGCTACAACAGGAGCAATGGTCACGGGTAAGAATTCATGCATTGGTACAGATATATGCATTTTGCAACATCAAAAGCAAAACAACTTTGAAACACTTCTCCCAAAGACGATCACAACCTCTAAAGTGAAATTGGCAAGAAGAAAAAAGCAGAAGAGAAGTAAGGCAAGTAACTAGTTTATAGTCAAGACTAGATGTTAAAGAATAAACCATTTCAAAATCAGAAATGTGAATAATTAAACTATGGACAGACATGCCCTGAACATGTGGCACTCACAAGAAAGGGAGAGAAGGTTGTTCATCACTAAGGAGAAAGTTTCTGGGCTTTTCAAGAAATATAAAAGGTCTTCTGTATTTCCAAGATAAAGAAGGATGCTATGCTTCAGGTGAAGTCTCTCAGGTTGGATTGTTTAATAATCATTACACTGAAGTCCAATTTAGACTAAGAAAGATGTAAGGAAAGAAACATACTATACAGACCAACCCGAACAGTATTTAAGTGAAAGTTTCTCTAACATTAAACAGTGTATAGACTCTCCAGTTTCAGTAATGTTCAGCGTAATACTAGCACTCAACTGTCATGCAGACACCACTACTGCTGGGCTTGTTTTTACAGTTTCTGCTCAATGAAACATAATAATTTAATGTGAAAATGAGGCATTAGGAGTAAAAAAGCTGATTAAATACAGTAGATAATAATTCTTTTCTCCCTTTCACAGGTTTTTCAGCATAAATTATGACAATAAGAACAGTTTTTAGTACCATTTTCTAATGGAGCAGGCACAGAGGACTCCAATCTCATGTCATCTTGGTCATGACGTGTGTGATTAGCAGCCAAACTGGCCCACTGTGATACCCAACGTTTACTTCCAGGGTTAGTAGAACCTTCCTATGAAAGAAAAAAAAAGCAGAAGAAAAATTATAACTGTTTGATTAAAAGCATGCCAATTTTCCAGGTTTTTCCTGAATAGATATGTCAGGCATTATTTTCCTGGAAGTTGAAAGAAATAGTTTACCTCAATAAATTTTAGAGTCCCCAGCTCTAGAATGGCAAACAGCAAACAAAACCTATATAGCTGCTGAATCAGTACCAAATAAACAAGTTCCCAGTGCAGTGAACTTTTAAACACCAGAGCCTATATAAAATATATCAGAACATGTGCTAGTTCTAAGGTCAGGTTATTTTCATCCTCAGCTCAGAAGTGCAGGAAAAGTACATGGGGTGTGGGGGTTTGTTAAAAAATTAAAAATGTGATTCGGGAAGACAAGAAAGTGACATTTTACCGGTTTAGATGACCCTCTTGTCCAGATGAAATATTGTATTTACTTCATTAAAGAAAGACTACCTTAAGGACTGAAAGAGTAATAACTTATGATGGGATGGAAAGGAAATGAAGCTCAGATTATTTGTTTGGCCTAAACAGAAAAAGAAGCAAAGATTAGTTTTAACCATCCTACTGGGTAACCACGAAGTCAATGTCAGCAGTATTTTACAAATTTTCGCACCTAAATGAGAAAGGAAATTAATTTGGTTTCTTGATGTCAAGCCTTTTGCAATCTTGAAAACTTTTTAAATGTAAGAAAAGCACAGAATTAAATTATCTTCTTGTGTTACTACAGCATTTTTTTTTCAAAACCCGGTTTCTAAATGTTACTGTCTTATCAAATATCTTAAAGCCTCTCTTGCTTACACCTCCAAAAAATGTCATCAGCTCTGCTGCATCTTCTAATTTTTATATTTCTATTCAAAATGCTGATTTTTGCCTGATGCCTTAACTACTCTTGGATTCTAGTCTTTGACCAGGAAACAACACTATACATTCTGTAAAATTTATTTAGCAGAACTAGAATGGTGAACAATGTCACCTATTATAAGACAACTTCTTTCAAATTTAAAGTTACTTATACATTTGAAAAGCTTGAATTTATGATCTTGAATTTCTACTAATTAATGCAAATGAGAGCAACATCAGGAATCTCTTCCAGAATATCATGAATGTAGTAAATCAGAGATGCAGCAGGTAACTTGTTTGAACTATTATACAAATTTCCGTATTTTTAATTAAATTTTAGAATCAAAATTTTATAAAACTCAAGTCTAACAACAGCAAAGGAAGGCAATTCAATGTATTTTATTTATGGCCATTTCTGAAGACAATGCAGGGTGCCAGTAAGAATATTACAAAAAACACAGAGCATTTATGCACTGAAAACTACCAAACCCCCATTTTTCTTTCCTATCACTAATCTTTCTTTTCCTGTCTGTACTACTGAACTTTTATCTATTAAAACAACTAATTATATCCAGATCTGAACATGATAGATGTCCCAGTCATCTTTGCAACAGAAAATTTCAACTAATTCTCTCTGTACCACCAATTTCAGAGACACAGGTATGTGGCAGAAGTCTAAATTCTACTTCACAATGGAGAAACACACTAAAATTTTGCAGATTAACTGCAGCAAAACAACCTGATAAATTATTTTTCTCTGAATGTAATTACACTGTCAAAAATGGTTTCTACATAGCAGTGAATGTAAATGTGTGCTTTGCCAGCTCTCTGTGTATAAAAGCACAAACAACAACAGAAATACGCAGTTTCTCTTCATAGAAGTTTAAGCATATCCAGAAGGTGTAAGTTTGTGAAACGCATATCTAAAGAGTCACATTCAGTTATCCTAATGTTCTTCCTATAATCCATATCAATTTGCAATTTACAGGCTCTCAAGTAAGCAATACTCCAAATTCTTTGGTATTCTCTTGAATACCAAAAGGAATTTCCTTGCCTTTCAGAAAAGCTGAGTTTACCTCTGAGATACCAACTTTTCACCTTCATGTTAAATCGGCTTTCTCTTATGCTTATCACACATAGTCAACAGGAGCAATAAATATTTGGAAAATGTACCAACAGATTTCTGTGGCTTATTATTCAGCCTCAAGATTTAGGGCTTCAGGCTCCATATTTGAAAAAAATCCACAGCACATACACATTACACCTGAAAGCATCTCCAGTTCTTGGCATTTCAGAGCACAGTAATAGTGTGGGGTTTTTTAAAAATAAATTTCAACAGGTGAATAAAATTAATACAAAAAATGAAATGTCTTCTCAGACCTATGATTCCAGTCAGTTGAAGTTACAAGAATCATATTATTTCTTGTCATGAATTGCTGTCTTGAAAGTAGTTCTTCCCTCCTCATTCTACCTGCTTCAGAATCATATGCCTCTGGGGTGATGATCTTTTTACAGATTTCCATACATGACTTATTTACAGACAATGTCTCCAAGTTATTCCTGTAACAACACAGATACCTATCCTAAACATTTCTTTTTCTCTTCTATTATGGTTATACATGAAAACCCAGCAGCTGCACCCAACTCAGCTATTACTTTGCCAGACTAATTGAACAGCACTGATCTGTTCTTGTAAGGTAAATCTCCATTCTCATAACTACTTCAGTAGACTTTGTACCTTCTCTAGACTTGTATCCACCCTTCATGACCAAGAATGGTAACAATTCTAGTACTATTATTACAGGGCCTGTGGTGATAACACTCCCCTTTTCTGCTGATAATTCATTTCCTGGGTTTTCAAGGGTCCTGTTTGCCTTTTTACAACCCTGTGATATTGGTGATACATCAGCCTACATTTCAGTATAGCATCTAATTTCAAACAAAAAGTAAGTTATCAAACTTCAAACTAAATGGACTGCTCTACAGGACAGGAAATAAGAGTAATTTGAGAGGACAAACAAAAGGAAATACAGCCTCTAAATACTCCACTTTTAAGCAGCAATATAGCAAATATTTACATGAATGAAATGATTCAATATTCAGAATGTCAGTAGTATTATTTATCTGATCTTCAGTGGGAAAGACATAAAGTAGGCATTCAAATCAGCAAAAGGAACATTGTAGTCAATGGCATTGATGACCCTGCAGATGAAGAACCAGCTCTAACTGAGCTTTAGTCTTACAAAAAAAACCAATAACAAACCCCCCAAAAAATCAACAAAACCCCAAAGCATATCAAATGCAACATTAATAAAAACATTATTTAAGAACCATGCTTAGCACAGACAACTGACCACTGAAAATTAAATGGAAGTTGGATGGATATATTATAGCCCAAATGCCTGCAGTATTTTTATTAAACGAAATTGTATGGTAAGAACAAATAATAACAACAACAATAATATTATCTTTGTTCTCCATTTACTTAATTTTTGGTCTTTAATCACACTTACCTTGGTTGGCAAGTGGCAGCTTATAATATAGAAAATAAAAACATTTAAGTATTTTAAACAGATGGATTTAGTACTTTCATTGCCTAAATATAATCATTGAAAAGGCAATAATCAGTGCATTCAGGCTCTCCAACTGTGTCAAGACACTCTCTCTGCATTTTATTTCATTTATGAAACACACTACTCCAAAGTATTTAAAAATTGTTGTATCAAAGAAAAAGCTGAGAACTTCATTAACAAGAAAAGCATTTCTAAGCATTTTATTAATGATGCTTCAAAAGCCCTGTAAAGCTAAGATACTTAAGTTCAGAATAAGCTTTCAGCTCCCAAAGTGACTCTAGATGACCCTGTCCTGCCTTGGCAGCGGGGCTGGACTGCATGGTCTCCAGAGGTGTCTTCCAACCCTAACTATTCTGCGATTCTGTAAAACTGTTTTTATAAAATCTTTGTAATTTCCCAGGCCATCTTTTTCATCTTCTTGAATAGAAAGATCTTAGATTTTTATTCTTTGCTTTTTCTATGGCAATTGTGTCCTGAATTCACCTCATTCTGCTAATCATGTACAGGAATAACTGATGGATAGCTGGAATAAGGCCCACCCACAATCTGAGTGGATGCAAAACTGAAATACTGAGTTACCCTGATGTTATGTTACTATTTATCCAAGATCCTCAATGAGGTTTATAAACTTAAAATCTGCAGCTCAGTAATGCAGTAAGTCTTCCAAAACCCACAAGAGAAGTTCGTATGAGAACATGACCCACATGCTTTACAAATCCAACACATTTGCCTCTCCCTTTCCTACTGACAAAAACAGAGTGCAAGTTTTTGTAATAAGACTTTAAATGTAACAATCTTCTCTCAGTAGTTATCCTAATGATTTTTCCCATTATTTCCCTATAAAAGACACCTCTCATTTTCTGAACTAGCTTCTCTTCTACATTTCTATCAAACAACTTCTACTTTTAACTTTCTCTAGTAAGCTTTCTTCTACCTTCATCTGTCCTCAACTCTTCTTACACTAATCTTTGCTCTATCCATGCTGCTTATGGCAGTTTTGCTCCTTGACTTACAGAATAATTTTCATTTTTTTCCCTATCATCATGCCTTGTAATATTTTAAATTATGCTAATAACCTATTCTCTCCCACTATATAAAGACCTTTTAATGCAGCAAAGCAGTCACAGTAATACAACAGCATAATTCTTGTAATTTCCACTTAAATGAAAGTGATTTTTAGTATGTCATTGCTAGAAGGTTTCTTGAACCTGCCATATGATTGCAGAAGTAGTCTCAGTCTTCTAAAAACAAAGCCTTTTATTTGCAAAGTTGACACCTGAAAAGCCCAATTATGTTCATAAAATAAACTGTATATTCTTCTTCTGCTTATGGAATTATGAAAGTGAAAAAATATCAGTACTCGTGAAAACTGACAAGGCACAAAATAGCTGAGTGCTGCAAAAGGTATTAAAAAAAAAAGAGAAAAAGAATATGGTTATAGATTTGTGCAAAGAAGCAAGGTGAAAAATCTTCTGCAGGATGTGCCTATGCTGTATGGCAATACTTCACTTGAAGCTGTAGCCTTAGAGAAACTAGTCAAGGTTACTAATCTAGACACAGCGACATACTCAGTGTCTCAAGGCTTCACAGTAGCTAAAATACAACCATGAGAAAATACACCTCTAGGAGAAAGAGATTTGTAGATACTAAAATCAATGTATTTGCAAGGCAGGCACACTAAGTAATACTTTAAGCTCTTGATATCTTCCAAAAAATTGCTTATGTATAAAGTTTGCTAAATTACAGGACCATACTTCAGAAGCAGTTTGCCAAGGGAAGCAGATGTGTTATGTGCTTCATTACTGTTACCAGTTGATTCCCCTCCTGCCTGTTCTGTTCCAGACATATTTCAAACCAGTTTATCCATCACAATGATATCAGAATGCAACCCAAGATTTCAATATGAAATATGATCAATATCTAGCTTGTGTGCATATTCTAAGTAATATATAAAGCCAGGCATTTCCTCTGTTTAATCTTTCACCAACTGATTAAGTCATACTGCATCTGAATCAACCAATGTAAGTGACTTGTCATGAGTGGCACCTCACTGGAGAACTTAAACCAGAAATGTAAAAACCTAAAGTCCTCTGGCTTCAGAGAAAAAATCTGAAAAGTATTATCCACCATTTTTTTCCTAGATGACTTTGTATTATGCATTAAGTGCACATATCTTATTTCTGAATTTTAATATAGTTACTTGCTTTGGGCTATAAAACATAACCAGCTTTACCTTTAACCTCAGTTCTGCTGAAGAACTTACATGAAGTATATACTGTGCAAAGCTATGTTGTTGCAAGGAAACTTCTGCTACAGTTCCAATACACTGGTGTCAGCGCACACAGAAAGGTAGCCAAGTTTTAAAACACCTCCACAATGAATTATGCCTGTCTCTGACAGAGAAGTTTTGATAATGCAATAAAGGCCTAGGAGAAATAAAATACTTATAGATCTGAGTTAATCTTTTCCAGGCAAGATTTTGTCTTCTGTTTAACGCTTACTGGTCCGTTCTTAGTGCTCTCTTTTAGTGGAAGAAAAAAGAAGACCGTCAAAAATTAAATTCTACCTCTGTGTCAAGAAATCCAGTTGTACTCAGTGGTCTTTTTTCTTCCAGCACTACTGTAGCAGAATTTATAGCCCAATCTTTTACTAAATCTTTCTGGTTCTCGTTGATAACAGGCCTATTATAATCCTGGCTGTCATCCACTCCAAATACCTGAAAATGAAACAAACCATTACATTCATTAACCCAATACCATCCTGATACAATGTTCAATGTTAATGGATGGATGGTGGCATGCTGGATAGTGAGTATAAATAGGTTTTATTGTATTATGCTTATCTGTCACCTTAGTGCAATCTACAAATTAAACAGAAAAATCTACAGCAATTAAAAAAGTGAAGGTCTACATCAACATTGTGAAAATTCAAAGAACTGCTAGTTGGAATGGTCAGATATGAAGAAATGACACTTTGATGAAAGGAAAAAAAGATAAAAGCAAAATCATTGCAAAACCCATTTTACCAATTAAGGGAAAAACCCAATAACAAGAATCACCAAATTTTCAGATTTTTGCTATTATCTAATGAGAATAAGAAATTCTAATTCTTGCATTTGTTATTAATATGCTTATTGACTTGTTTCTCTAATATGAACAAAATTTCAGTTTTTCAACTGTTAGAGACTTGGCAGATGTTGAAAGTCCGCCAGGTCTCATGAATCATGTAGACTCATCTCATCCAAGATATGACTTGGCATAGCTCTTTTACTGCTCTGTCTCCTAATGATGCTTTTATTAATCTCTTCTGCTTATGCAGAAATAATTTTTCCATGACATTTCAAAAACATTGCTCAGAAAAAAATACTAGAAAAACATTATTACTAAGGCAGTTTAGTAATAAGAACTTTAGCAGAAGAACCACCATACTGTTTGTCAAATTTCTCAGGAGTCATAGAAAACAGGGAATATGAACTGCTTTCAGAATTGATGTATAATCAAAGACATTTTAGAAAATGTCTGTGTCTTGGAAACATGTAATTTAAAAAATTTTCAAATTTCTGCCTAAGAAATAAATACACTACTTTATTACTAGGGACTTAGACATTAAAAAATTACAGAATAAAATGAACCTCCCACACACATTAAAACTGGTCGCCAAAAAGTAACAGTAAACATCAAAAAAATTTTTTTGTCATCTTCATGTATGTTATCCTCCTGTAATAAACACTATTAGTGCAGAATAGGAAGAGGTGTACAGAATTCTTTTTTCTACAAAAGTGTGCCATAATTCAGTTTCGCACAGCAAATCTAGAGGACTGGTTTATTACAATTCTGAACAAGGTTAGTGTCTTCAAAATGGATTCACCACTAGATGGCCACAAACCATAATGTTGTCAGCTTCTGAGAAGCAGACAAAAGATAAAACAATAGTTAAGCACCTTGTCATTCAACCCCTTATGCTCTTCTAACTGTACAGGAGGACCTTGCTACAGCATTACTACATTCAGACCTGAGGAAATTTTCTCAAATGCACTGAATTTGTATTTTTCTCTCATGAGAAAGCCTGTTTTCCTGACATCTTATAATTCAGGCACTGCTTCCCGAATTTTCATTTTATACATAAATCATACCTAGAGTATCTGGATAAAAAGTTGCTTAATAGTATTTACAAAATATTTATTTTCCTTTTATAAAAAGAGAGTGTTAAATTTTTGCTTTCATAATATACTTTTGATTTGTACAGTTGTAGCAATTTTTGAAGATAGAAACCAGTTACCATCCACTGACAGCTTTCTTTGAATATATCACTATTCTGCAGAGATTTCTTTCTTTGTGTACCATAGTTTCATTGATTACAGAATTTTACAAGTTCTTTTAAATGAAACAAAATTCTGGTATTATCACATCAACACCAGAAGGAAAATATGAATTCCACACTTCCATATCTAATTGGGACTACAGCAGCAAATTGCTGCCTGTAAATTGCTTCATTTTATCTGACAGCACATTCATATACCATGTCAAATTTCCTTACTTGTATCAGAAATAACACTTCTTTCAGTCTTACCTTTTCTAGTATTGAACTCATGTTTAAGCAAATTCTGTTATTCTTTTATTACTGAAATTATTGCAAAACCAAATTTGAATATTGCCTATTTTTATTCTGTGAAAGGAGATACGGATATCACTAAAACCGAAACAATAGTGCTCCTAATGCTCTTTCTCTCTATACAGTGGGGACATCAGAAGAGATAAGGAAAATATTTGGGTACAGTATTATTAGAAAGAAAACATCTTCTTCAATAAAAGTATGTTTTTGTACTACAATGTCCTTCTACATTTAATATGTGCATGCACCTGTCCTAAGTTCCACAGCTACACAACTGCAAAGCTCCTCACAAGAAAGAAGAGATGCATATAAGTGTGATGTAGCCGAAAGACTAAATTTCATACTTGTGATATATAAAAACCTCTTGAAAAGATTGTTACTAACACATAGTTAAGAATTTAAATACTAAAACTATTCACAAGATAAAACAACTCAAGTATTTGACAAAATGTAGATCATTACTTACACATCAGTCCCACACCTGCAGAAAAGCAATGCTATCAGAATTCCAGGATTAACCAATCCACATACTTCATTTATCAAATAATGAGGATATGCCCTCACCAGAAACAACCATGGAGTAACCTGAACGTTTCTGCTGGAAATCATCTCTCTACCATCTAGAAAATGCAATTTGTACTTTCTGAGCTGCTACAATATACGTGTGCAAATAGCAGGCTGCTGTGACTGAAGTTTGAATGGACAGAGATTTGTATCTTCCTACAAAGACTAAATTACATTTTTCAAGGCCTCGGTTCTTTAGATGTTTCTGTTCTTTAAATATCTTCATGACTACAAAATCATTTAAGGGAGGTCGAGGAGATAATCAAACCAAGAGAATTCTGAGGAAATGCTGATGACACATATTGCTGCATCTCTCATCTACTTAGACAAAAAGACTGAACTTTACTTCTTTCTGTAAAGCTTGTGTTTGTCAGAAGCAATGAAATGTATTTTGATTAACTGTGTTTTGGGAAAGACAAAGACGAAGCCAGGTTCTGTAACCAATAGAGATTTGGACACATCAAGCTGATTGAAAAATGAGAAGCAAGCTTTTATTTTTGATAAAGGAGGTAAAATAATTCTTTGTATTCTACGTATATGACTAACCATCACAAATCCCACATATCCACCATACAGCTGTCATTGAAAATAAAGTTTCCTAAATAATTTACCCTTTTTAAATAGCACTGTAAACAACAGGGACTTTCACAGTAATCTGGTCTTGCATTTTTTGAGAGAATCTGAGGAATGAGGAGTAATGTAAAAAGAATAAATAAAAATAAAGAACTACTAGAAGTATTTTAAAAACCCAACAATATTAATGCATTTTTTAAACAGCTGTAATTTAAAACTGAAACTACCAGAGAAAGGTATTTCCAAGGTATCACTTTCCTATAAGCAATCATTCCAGAAAGCTGGAAGTATTTGCCCTGCTCTGTCCCACTGTTTATTTTTCTGAAATTATATTTTAGCAGGAAGATTACATTGTTCCATCCTGATTGTTTCAAGTTTCATGAAGTTACAGAACAAAAACTAGGATGAAAATTTTCACAGAAACCCTGAAAGTTGACAGAGAAAAATCTAGACACCCCACCAATCTGCACCATTTCATGCGGTTCTTGCAGGGTCTATGCTACATGTCTGTAATGGTAGAACAGACACAAACATGGTGTAAACTGTGGTGGTTGTGGTGTTTAAAAGTAACTACTTAATTGTTATGAAGCATGAAACAATTTCTATTGCAAATCAGAACATTTTAAGTGGCATGGGAATGACAAAATACTGTAGAAAGTCAAAACCCATCTATGACATATTCTTGACATAATTTTGTTCAACCTGCAATCCAGCTGGCCTCTTAAGCAAATGGATTGAGAGGTGATACAAGAGAGACATTGTCTAACTGGGTAGCTCAGCAGGGGCCATGAAGATGGCCAAGCCTAGAGCATTTTACCCGTGGGGAGAGTCTGTGGAAGCTGGATTTGATCACTTTGGAGATGGGAAGGCTTTGGGGCTGCCTAACAGCAGCCCTGCAATGGGAGGCGTATCAAGATGACAATCAGGCTCTTCACAGTGCTACACACTGCAGGGGGACAAGGGACAATCCATGTAAGATGAGACAGGCTATGAAGAAAAGCTTTTTCACTCTGAGGACAATCAAACAAGCTTGCCTAGTCTGCCCATGTAGGGCATGAAGACCCAAATGAATAAAGTCCTGGGCAACTTAGCTGACTTCAAAGCTTCTTTGAGAAGGGAGTTGGATTAGACATCTACTTTCCTGGTCCTTTCCAGGTTATGTGATTCTATGTTTCATAATAGCAGTGATCCTACATAATAACTTAGCATCTCAGGTCCCCTAGTGCAAAGTGTTGAAAAAGCCCCAAGTATCCCAGAGCAGCAGGGTGTCGCCCTGAAAATTAAGCCTCCTGATAATGTTTTCATAGTTTTAGTTACTTTCCCATGAAAGTCCTGTAAACATAAGTTGTTCATCACATTCCTTCTAAGAAACGTCTTCTGATGGACATTTGTCATGGCCAGTGTGTCTGGGAAGGTAATAACTTAATTATCCAATCCCTGGTCATTGTTAACAATCTATAAATACTGGAGTCAGAGAATAAAGGCACAGGTTTTTGTTCTGACACTGAGAGCAGTCGTGTGAATCCTTTTGTGTCCTTTAGTGACAGCAGGGAAAAGGCGAGCTCCTGGCACATACTTTTAAATTTCAAAGCAGTTAAGTAAGTCCTCCGAAGATCCCCTATGATAATCCATTTACATTCTGCAGTTCACCCAGTAAAACCAAGGGACAAAACAGCAGGCTAAAACTATAGCAAGTCTCAAAGCACTATCTTGTTATTTCCTGGACTGCAAACTTGCCCTGAAGAAATACAGAAGGAAACTACATAGTAACTATTGGCAAAGCAATTGTAGCTTAATGAGGATATTCACAAATTCCATCCATAGCAGCAACAGTTTTTTCCAATATTCTGAGAATATAACCTTATCTATATTTTCCAGTAATTGTAAAAATTTTTTTTACAAGTATTAACAAAATCTGTCTAACACAATAAAAGCAATATGCAAATCTTGCAAAAGATACTGGGATACTTTTGGAGACAGCGTGAGTTACAGGACCAAGTCTGAGACCACGCCTTGGTCTCTTTGGCAAGGGCTAATTTCGTAGAAAGCAGAGTATGCTCTTTTGGCAGGTCATATACACTTCCCTGTGACAACAGCTCATGATTCAAAGTTCACCTGCTCATCACCATAGCTGCAACGCAGCTCTAACACAAGCTAGCTTTAGTGATCAGGAATTGGTCTTGTTCCCTCTCTCTTCTCCTGCCCCAAAGTTGAGTTAATTAAGATGAATTAATATTTTTTGTAGCAGAGATGAACTACACTAGAGGTGAACACAAAGACTTCAGAATGAACTATCAAGATGACTCTTCAAAACCACAGAAGCTGATTTTCTTTCTTCATATATGCAATACTTTCAAGAAATTAAAATAAAAAATGGTCAGAAAAAAATAATGGCGACAAGAACCATTTTTTCAGACCTCACCTGATGGTCTTCTTATGTACAGTTTATAAACTTAAAAGTTCTTGACTAAAAAAAAACCTTTTTCCAGTTTTATCTTATTTAGATGCTTTTCAAAGTTCATAATATCTAGACTTTATACTTGCTTTACCTTTACACTGTTTCATGGTGTATGAAGATCACACTGCAGTTCTAAAATACTGTAATTATTCAGTATTTAATGACCACAGAACTAGCTCCTCCTCCAAATCATTACTGAAGATACTGATGTAAATGGAAAAAAGTATGATTTCAAACTTCTAAAAACATGTTCAAACATGTTCACATGTTCACTCAGTTTTACAGCAAATTGTTTATATTAGAATGGGAAAATATGAAGAATCCTATCTAGTTTTAATATTTTTAGTTTACCAAGTTTCCCCAATAATCTTACTGATGAAGTCTTAAGGAAAAGGATATCTAGTAATTAGTAATACCATCAATAAAATTAACAGAAAGCCAACAAATTAATATTAATAATTCTAGCTGCAATTCCTATTTATTAATGATAGTATTTGAAAAGTAAAATTATTTCAATAACTCTTTTTCTTTCTTTCAGATCCTAACAACAGTCAGGGACATAATCTAGAAACATATAAAGATCATGATTTGAATGCTATTAATTTCAGTGTAGGCAATCTGTATAAAAGGAACAGAATAGAACCCAATGACAAGACAGACAAAAAGAAATTCAAATATGAACAGTTAAAAAAAAAAATAAAAAAGCAGAGCAATTGTAAGGAACAAGGAGCTACACTGTACAAGGCATTAAAGAAGGATCATGGCAAAATAAACAAGGAACAAATGATTTAATTTGAAATAAGATATTTGCTGTTATAAAGTGATGGGAATGTAAATTATGATAGCAATTGTGTTTCATAACCTTTTAGGGGAAAGGAAGATGATAAGCATATTTGTTTGTCACAGAAGTCAATAGTAAATTTCAGAAACTGAGCTGTGAACTGATAGTCAGACCAGCAAAAACCAAATATATTTAAAAAATAAAAAATAAAAAAAAGAAGTATAATTTTGGAAATATAAGCAGGATTTCAGGATTTCAGCACAGTTTGGGTGTACTAAGAAAGACGAAATTGTAAATAAACCACACTCAGAGGATGACTGATTGACTGACAGCAAGAGAGGATTCTAGAGAGCAATGAAATGGAAAAGGCTTCAGATCGTCTCAGCAGATCGTCTCGGTAATCCTGCATTTGGTGTTCAGACTGAGCTCCTGACAATTCTTCCACATAAGGTAGTTCAGACATTCATAATACACAGTAAATTGGTCCTTAAAAGTCAGTTACTGATCATAGAGAAAAGACAAAAGGCAAACATTTTTTCCCACCTGTCACAAAATGAGGTACAATGCCTCAGCTCACTTTGTGTTTAGCTATTCCATGAACTGTGTTTAACCAAGCCGCTTCTGAGGACTTTAATTTTAATAGTTTTTGCTTGTTCTTGGCAGTTGTCCCGGTCATCCCAGGCAAACAGACTGTGTTCTGTGCAGGGCATATCTCATGAATAGCCATGGATTTTCACAGAAGCCATTTACGTCATTTTAACTCCCTATCAAAGTTATAGAATCAGATGCAAGATGCTCTGGTATAAAAAAAGCCACATAAGGAAATGAAAAGGATCAATGTGCCAAGTCTAAGAGCTTCCTCTTACCAGACACCAGTTACATATTTAGATGCATATATATTTTGTCCCTGTTTGCTACTGTGAAGAATTAATTTTCTTTAGGATTCCAAATTCAAAAGGAAACAAGTTTAGAGGCTGTAAAACTCCTTTCCTCATAAGAAGAAGATAATAAACATCCTCTGAACTATTTACAAAATTTATAAGCTCAGATAACTGGATAGACTTCAAATGGTCTGCTATTTTTTCAGCACTGTACTCATAGTCGTTCTGCAAACAAAACACTCTGTGGGGCTCAAGGCATTTCTCTCAAAGAAACTGCTGAAGCAATGGTAAAAGCAATTAAACCCTGAGAGTTGTAAAAAGACATGACGCCCAAAAGTGATTTTCTGAAAATAGATACGTCTACCTTGGTTCCTTAAACAGTCATTGAAACATACTGAGATTTTTTTTTTTTCTCTTAACTTACTCCCACCCCATGAATTCTTTCCAGGTAGTTTTTACATTCACAATACTGAAAAATTTGCTGAGAGCAGTTCTGTAACATGCATATTAACTCAATAACCAGTAGAATTATAACAATCTGCAAGATTATTGATAAATTTTTAACGTTTGCAACAGAGACGACATAACCTGGTATACAAATCTTATGAACACTTAAAGCAACAACAATATATCATTCAAAAGTAAACACTCCTTCAAAAACACATTAGCCAATATTATAATATGGTATGAACAGATATAGTCTGGGAGTAAAAAGAATAAGGAGATTCCATTTTATAACAATCATCTTTCAGAACAGAATCCCATTTATACCCACACTAAGGAAAGAAAAAAAAAAAAAGTCAAACCAAACAAATAAGTATCATCATGAGCAGAAAAATCTAGAAAACAAAAATGGAAAATGCATTGTCTACAGTGAACACTGATACAGTTTTCCCTTCATAAATACTACTCCAAAATTTTATAGAGGAAAGGAGAATCTCTCTCAAGATTGTAAATTTTATGTATAATCATTTCACAGTGTATAATCAAAATTCAAGGTGATAGATTCCACATTGACAACAAGACCATTACTATTAGGGTGTGTCTATCTACATAAATAAAGACTTTAAAACATCTACAATATGGTGCTTGCATTGAAAACAAAATCATTACATGGTTAGAATCTTTATGAAGGTGGCAGAATGATGGATTGAGGTTTGATTTTGATACCTTTTTTTTTGAATCTTCTGTTTGGGAATCAGTACGGATCAAATTAATTTGCAAACTAAATTCACTTTGCTGATGAAAAAATCCATTATCTTTTAGGAAATTTAAATGAAAATAACATAAATCAAGTAAAAAATCTGGGGACCAAAGAAAATTTTAACCCAAATTTTTCCATATGCATATGAACTGCTATAACCTTCCAGATTTCCTGGTTATCTGACAGGGCATGAAACACTCATACAAGCTTCAGTTCTCCTCCATCCCTTCCCTTCCCACACATGCACAGGAGAGCATACATCTGCAATAGTAAGTTCTACAAAATATTTCAATTTTTAAATACCCTAAAATGAAACTGGCTGAAGAAGAAAGAAAACAAAAAACCCTACACAAAACAAATAGAAAAAAGCCCCCAAGAAAACCCCCAAAGAAACAAAAAAAAACATTGAGTTGATTTTTATTTACTGCAGTAGCCTTAAATTAAGAAGTATTTAACATTCCAAACACATACAGAATTATTTGCACATTCATTTATTAATATTTATTACTGGCAGTACTTTGCTTTGTTGAAAAAGGAAAGTCATTAGCATGATAATTTGGTTTCTTTATATCTACAAAAAAGGAAGATGAACTGTAGAAGCATCATTTTGAATTCTTTCATCCACTGACAGACTTACCTTTTCTGTAGCCTATGAAGATTTTTTAATGTGATATGACTGCTGAGAACAACTTTCTTCTAATAAATTTGATTAATTTAAGAAACATAAAATGGATAGAAAATTTACAACTCAGAGATAAAAAGAAAGAAATTGCTAAGTGTTAACAGAAGAAAGCACCAAATCCTTCTAAAGAGCATAAAGGCTGGATGTAAAGGTAAAACAAATCCTACAACTCTGCCCAATGTACCTATGTATTTTATGTGGTAAACTTAACACTGAAAAGACATTCTAAATTAAATCAAGATCTTGAATTTGTTTTATTTCGTACTTAGCTGTTAGGTACAACAATAAGACCACTATTCTGCTAGAGTAAGTTGTATCTTTCTGATGCTATTTAAGTAGAGGATATTTCATGCCACATATGTTCAAGGTGGGCTTTGTGGTATATAAGAGCAGCTTGCTTTCTTAACACATTCATGAAATTACTCTCAACGCAATTTTTAAAAGAGCCCTACAAGTATAAAAAGAGATCCATTTTTCCTCATGTTATTAATATATTTATTTTCTGAACCTTACGTCTACTAACCAATTCATACTTCTCTATGAATTTAAGAGACATCTGAACACCTGGATGCAGAAATATCATTGGATAAGGAAGGGACTTTTAGAAAGCAAAGTTTAGTGTTAGTTTTCAAGTATTCTCTATTAATAAAGAACATTAGGACACAACCATAAATTTCTACTTGCATCTTTCTTTAATGTTTACCATTGAAAATTATGTGCATATGTACTCTATTTTTTAATCTTAAAATAAAATATTTTTTTAAAAAAATATTTGAAAGCAAATTTGAAGTTGTAAAAGACACAAGCCATAATGTATCTGAAAACTTGCATTTCAGGTAAGTAGCACACATACAACCCAAGACAGTCATGACTGCAGATATGTGATTATCCCTCTCTGTTAGGGAAAAGAATCAAAATTAAAAAGCTTTTCCCTGTTACTTATGAAATGTTTTCCTCTTTCTTTCTGATAACTAATTTTTCTCACATTCTCTTCTCAGAAGTCAGGCATTAAAATGGTTGAGAAATAAAGGTTCTATCATTTGCTATTCTATTCCTTTTCTGCTATAGTGACAATAGTTTTTCTTAGAGGCTGAAAGAGCACCAGAGGAAGAACTGGATCCTTAGCAATTTAAATGAAATAAAGATGCTGAATAAGCAGGACAGCATTGTTTCTGGCTTTTAAAAATCATTTCACACAAGCATCTATTCTTCTTCAGCCTATTTCCTAGAATCTTTAGTAAAAGGCTACACTAAGCAAAAATAGTACTTTTGAAATAAGTGATACAGCTCAACACTAAGATTTTTACTCCTCTTTTCTTAGAATTACATAGAGAGATGGTTGTTTTCCTTTTTTTTTTTTTGTTCTGAGAATTAACTTTGACTTCCTGCATGTTCCTATTGGACTCTTAATGCAAAGAAGCATTAATAATCCTACCTTGATTTTTTACAAGTTAATAATGCTCTTGCATTTGTGGTTTGCTCTTATGTTCTTTTCTAGAGAAAAGAGAAGTAAGTCTAAAGCAAAGAATGAGTCACACTTGGGAGTAATCTTTGGATATTTTGGTCATTTTCATCTTTTCGTCCATTAAAAGGGAAAAAATATACAAATCCAGAAGTACTTCATACCATTGAAAATGCTTCAGGTAAACCAAATCCAGATTTTAGCACAGTTCTAATGTAAACTGTTACTGACAAATATGCATTATTTGTGCAAATGTTTTAGAAAATGATTGATGCTATTTGTAGTGCATTTTGATCCCAATCCTAG
This sequence comes from Cyanistes caeruleus, assembly GCF_971803275.1. Lineage (NCBI taxonomy): Eukaryota > Metazoa > Chordata > Aves > Passeriformes > Paridae > Cyanistes > Cyanistes caeruleus. The sequence continues at coordinate 81,747,704 of NC_141702.1, read as the reverse complement.
CAAACTAAACTCTTGAATTTCAGTTAAACTTTTGACCAAAGAGACACGCTTAAATGAAATTCAATTGAGCAGGCATAGTAACTACTCAGAAAAAGGACTTGCCAACAGTGACAGAGTGGATAAACTGAAATAATTGATAAGATGTATACCAACAATTCTCTTAAATCCTCAATAAAGAAGCACAGGAGTCAACAGGCTAACAAAAGTCTTTATCTTATACCTCACTTATACCCCTTTGGGAAAGTAAGATTTTCCAAAGCATTAGCAATTTAAAATAGGAGGGAATCAAAGCTGAGCTCAGCTGGAGGACAAAATTCTGGCTTCCATTTGGTTTAGATTTTCTTTGTTGGCTGTTTTTCTGCACTTCATAAAAATAGTATCATAGTACTTTGTATTACCAAATCAAATAAGAATTGCATAGCAGAGCTCTTTGATCTGGGTGTGAAATATAGTGTTCATAAGATTTCAACACAAATACTATGTGAAATGATATGGAAGACCTTGAAGAAGGTCCATCTCCGCTTTACTTCATAGTAAATCTTTAATTCCTAGTGGTGACACCTTTTAAGTTAGTAGTGATGGAAATTTGTGATACCCAAAAGCTTTTATATAGCACTAAGATTATTAAGCAGTATTTTGCTATCATACTTAAGGCTTCCTTTCACTTCCTGTTCCTGAATCTGTCCTTTAACAGGACATATTTGCTTCAAACAAAAAAAATTACTTTAGATAATCTGAATGGGTACTGAAGGTCACAAAAATTTTGAAATTTTATTAACACTCTCAGGCACATGGTGTGATTCTAGGAATGTTCTGCGTAGGGCTGAGAGTTTGACTCAATGATCTTAATGGGATCCCTCCCAACTCAGCATATTCTATGATTATAAATATTAGACAGAATTAACATTTTTATCAAATACATAAATTGTCTATTTTCAAATGTTATTACTTTGTGTGGTTTCCAAAAAAGCACTGTTGAACTACAATATTTAGCTAAAACAAGACTTAGAAATTTTCTGGTGCAATTTAGTTGAAGATTTATAATTTAAAAATAAAATGTATAAATTTGTAGTTCTTTAATATTTACTTGTTTCATCTGGAATGCTTTTAGTTCCCACTTATTTTTTTAATATTGATTCAAAGAAGTAAAAAATTTCCTTTTCAGAACCCATAAGAGGTGAAACTATTATCTTTATTATTTTATTGCAGGTGACATCCTTTATTTTAATCCCTGTCTCCAAATGCTCCAGAAACACCTTTTAAAAAGAAAACCATCTATAATAAAATGTCCCATTTCCCCACTACTTCAGATTTTTTTTACAAAATCAAACCAGTGAAGCTAGCTTGTCTTGCAAAAAGCTGTTTTCAACACTAGCCAAAACTAATTCTAAATGTATTCATGTATTTGCTCAGTTATAAAATTTTCAGACATGCAAATGAATTCTTAGATAATCCTATAACAAGTGATGAATTTCCTGTTTAATGAGCAAAACCCTAGCCTAGAATTGGGTGCAGGCATTCTACCATAATAGATTATCTAGGAAAACACAACAAAACCAGAAAAAAATCCATTTCAAGACGTGTTAAGTGAAATGATTAAACATAGCTTCTGCTACTCATACTTTCCTGTTGAATCTAAAGAATAATTATTTAATACAGTTTTTAAACTGCAAATACAATTTGTATTGTTATTGATATTTCTATTGTTACCAATAAGCAAACTAGGAAATTTACACTATCATACAAACACCTTTTGAAAAGAAAAGCATTTTTTTACTTACTCTTTATAGCTGACACTGAAACTCAAGTTGCTGTTACTGAATATACTTTTAAAATAAGTATAGAAAACAGTTGCAATCTACATCTCTATGATAATTTGGATGGAACCAATTTATATAATGAAAACCAGAGAAAATAGGCTTTCGAGACCAAGTCAGTATTTCCACAGGGACATAAAATATCTTCAAAAAAAATTTCAGTTAAATGATTTTTGGTTCCTTGTATATTTATGGTACTGAAATATTTTGAAAACACATTAAAACTACCAAACTTTAAGAGAACAGCAGTATCAAACAAGGAATAATGTTTAGCCAAATGCCTGCTGCTGCTCTTGCAACATTTCATATTTCAACATTATAGTCTGGTTTAAAGACTTGAAAGAAATAAAGTGGTAGAGAGCTGCCCACACAGCCCATAACACTTGTAGTATCAGAATACATTTCAAGTTTCTCACCTTGTCAATCATTTTACGAGCTTCCATTTCTTCAGGATTGGGATTTTCCAACTCAATAGTGTAAGTACCTTTGTCACTCTGGTCATCCTCATTGTCCTTTTCACTAGCAGCAGAAATGTGTTGGCTCTTCAACTTTTTGTCCATCTCCTGGTTCTGATTAGGCCTATGGCCAAGGCTTCCTGAACTCCTTAACAATGCAGCTTGTAAGGCAGGTAATGCAGCAGAGGGTTCTTCTGATTTCTGGTTTAGAAGTTTGGCATGAACACCATGTACTGCTCTGTGATATGATGAGCTAGCTTGCACAGGTGAAGGGACTTTCTCTCCTGATGCAGGTTTCACCCTTTCAGCTCGTGTGTGAGATGTGGGAGATGGAGATTCTGGGCATAGAGCTCCTACATTCTGAGAAAAAGAGTAAGAACGTCTCTTGCGAGGATGGTCTTCATCAAAAAACTCAATCATAAAGGCAGTCTGACTCATACCAGCTTGATCTTGCTGCTTTTCTGTTGAATGAACTTTCTGGTGTGACTTTTTCAGCTCTGCATGATGATGCCTTAAGTGCTCTTCAAGTGCTGCCTGTTTACTGTAATGCCGGTGTGCACCAATATTTTCTGAATCACTCTGTGTGCCATCATCATGTTTATTCCCTACAAGCAAAGCAAAACAATGCATAGCACTGTGAAACAAAGAAAGACATAGCAGACAAAAAAAAAAAAAGCAGCAAACTAGGAATGAAAATTATTTCAAATCAGATTTCTGTTTAAACTTCAACAGTTTACAGTACTCGGCTCTGCAAATTTGGTACAGCTCCTGGAAATGCAATCAACTTGCTACAAGTCAAAGAATGAAACATTTTAGAAGCTGATCAGTAACAGCAGTGCATTTGAAATATCTTTTCCCCAATATTTTCATCTGTGAATACTTTCCAGTGACATACAAAAGCCAGCATTTTACCAGCTGTACTATAGTATGTTTTTGAATTATATCAGTTCTGTTACAGAGCCAGTTGATTATAAATGACTACTGACACATTCCAGGCAGGGTTAAGAAGAAAAAGAAAACCCTAATAAAATCCTTCCAACAGTGGAAAGAGAGACACAGTTCATTGCTGGATTCTTCCCACATTTACAACAGTTTATCATGAGAAATGTCTACTTAAAATTGGACTGAATTCTTTATTACTCTTCCCAAGACGAGCAATGAGTTTTTCCATAATTCACCCCACTCAGCATTTGATGTGTGCATGTAAAATGGTTGTTATTACTTATTCATTCCACAAACTACTCTGAGATCTATGAATAAGGATTATGTATTTCATAAATCATAAATTCACCTACAAAAGTACTTTGCAATGATACCCGAAAATGTACAGAAGGCTGGATACTTGCACACAGTAAGTGTATTTTAAACAGAACAACCTAATATACAAGAGAAGTGTCAGTGCTCCTAAGTTTTAGCTCAGTACCTGGGAAGAAGCAGTTTCATCCTCTTTGAACTCCTCTAGATCGAATTTTGGTTATATTCATAAGGTACAATTTCTGTATTTTTGATTTTCAAGAGGTTAGCTTTTTTAAGGTTTTTTCATCTAAATAATTAGGATATGCAGCTTCTATTCAGTTAAATAGAAATTACATATTGGCTAGTATTACTTATCAGACTAATACCACTAAAAAAACACATCTTAAATCCCAACTCACCTATTTTCTACTTGTTAGAATACTGCCTACAAAAATTAGGTGATGATTCATATATTTCCAAATAAAAATAATAATAATAATGCAATATCAATACTATAATAAAAGTAATATAATCTAATTTTAGCAGTGGGACTTCAGTACAGAGTATTATAAGAAAAAGCTGAGGAGAAAAAGAAAGAAGCTTTGAGTTTTTATTAAAAAATTAAACTTTCAAAGTACCTAGGTATATTTACTATCTAAAAATACTACTGAAGAATGAGATTACAAACAGGCCATAGAAGATTACAAAATTCAGATATTTGTTACGGCCGTATCCCATAACTTACACCTCTTTCAGATGAAAAATAATTAGACTTTGAGTAGTTTCTGCCAGGAAAAGGTTTATAAACAAAGCTTCTTCTATTTATCAAAGTGTCATGGCTAGTATGTTAAAGAACATTCATTAATACAATACAATACATGAAGGTCAAAGAATGTGATTTACACCAGAAGAAATAATACTCTATTATCTTTATGCTAGCACATTAATCTAATTCTGCTTTCAGAATTTTATTTTTAGGAGTCAAATGATAATGTTAGACATGATAATGTTGCAGAAGGTTGAATGTTGTAAAGTTGTTGAAAAAGTTCAGCAGAAGTTTTCATTCTGAAAGTTTGAATGGTACTGGAATCTTCATCTGAATATCACGACTATCTGCTTCTCTATTCTGTTAAGTGACACTCAAAGTACACCTGTCATGTGTAACATTTGATTTAGTTTAATTTGGTATGTCACTATCTGCCATAAATGAACATGTATGATCTGGAACTCCATTCAACACCAGCACTCATATGAACACAACAGTCCACAAGCTGAATATAAAAATTGAAGCTCTTCCTTTATTTCTGATTCCTGACTCAAACTTGACCTCACCAAACATGATCCACATATGCAGAATGAGTACATGGTATATTCCTTACCATAAATTATTTTCTTAGAACACACAAATATTCACAGAAAATATGCTATTGAAAGAGCTGCTAAAAGCATAAATTGAACTTCAGAGCTTTGATTCTAAACAGCAATTCATGTTTTTGAAGTAATTAATGAGGAGTGAGATATATAAAATCTACCTAAGGTTTGGGTTTTTTCCTTTTCTTTTTCATGATCAGTGTTTAAATACCTAATGTTTTCAGCCACACTAGAACATCTCTAATTAGCATATTGACTGTAAAATGATTCAGCATTTTGTTTCTTACACTCATTGTAAGAATTCAGCAATAAAATTTCCCAGCATGAATCCTTGCACACGTGTCAAGTATCTGTGATTTCATCTGAACTCTGCAAGGACCCTTTGACAGCCTGCTGGTGAGGAACTGCTGCTTTCTAAACTAAGCATAGCTGGAATTATTCACTTTACCTTTAAGTCTCTTCAAGTACACTGGAACGTCACTCTTAATACTTTTGGAATCCTCCTCCGTTGGCTCCCATATCATTCTTGGAGGATTATTCTGTGCAAGCCAATCTGCTACTTTGCTCTCCGCAGCCATCATCACCGTCTGAAGCCCTGGCAGGTCCTGACCACTGGAGGAAGACTGTTTCTTCGACTTGTGACGTTGCTCCGATGTGAATTTTGTCACGTGATCTTTGATCTTTACTTTTCCTGGAGTGTTGTCATCAAATTCAATGGTAAAGGAAGCGTGCCCTGAAGCTGCTGTGTGGGAGCTTTGGGTATCTTTTGTGGGAATTTCATGAATAGTGCTCTCTGATACCTGTGAGGCTTGCTGGCATTCTTTAGTAGGGATTTCAAAATAACTGGGCTCCCTACAGAAAGGATAAAGTTCTTCACTTGCAGATGCAGATCGCTCCTCAGATTGCTTGGCATCTGTGCTGCATCCTATTAGGAAAAATTAAAAAAACAGATTTCACAATACTTGTGAACTTCAAGCTCTTCAACAAGTTTCTAAACTCCTGTAACAGCCTCTTGAGTAATTTCTGGAATAAACAGTAAGATTGTGGAGTAGACTGAGCTCTGTAGTTCTGGAAAAATAGTTCCAGAGTTACATATAGGAAGTATTAATGAAAAGGCATTTTCATTAATAAAGTTTGAACTTCAGCTATGAGATGTATAAAGTGGAAAAAAGCTCATTTAGAATTTGCCAAAGTGTATGCAAAATATTTTTAGAAGATGTAAAAGTCAGATGAGTTATTTAAACATGGAAAATAGGTAAATCAAAGTGGCAAAATTGTTGAGATGATCATTAGCACAATTCCAATCTATTGATAAAAACATCAAGTCAGGGTGCTCCCAAAACAAATGATAATGATCTTTCATCTCCCATAGTGGATAGAAAGCATAATTTTGTTCAGCAAACATTCTTCAGAAAAACAATTCACACATTAATGCAAGATAAACATTAATTCTGGCTTGAAAAGTTAAACACTGCTATGCACTGGAAAGTGTTTTGGAATGGAACCACTTTATGTTTATACAAAAGATAAAACCAAAGAATTGAGCTAAATCCTACTGTCATGTCCTCTTATTTTACTTGTTGCCTATAGTTTGTACATGAATAGAAAAACAGCTGGAAGCACACAGAATGTTAGCAAGCCATGCTCTCACTGGCTAAAAAAACAGCTGGCTAAAGAAAGCAGAAAAAGCACAGGGTAGTAATTTGAAGTTCCACTGTATAGCCTAAATGAAAGCTAAAGCTTCCTGTGGTTGCTGCAAAGCTACCAATGTGCCTTTAAGGAAACAAACCTGATTGCATTTTATGAACTACTAAGTCAGCCAAAATACCTGGTGCAGAGAAGTACTAAAGATACAGAAGCTTGAGACCTTAATAGTAACAACAACTTAGATTCAAGCAAAAGAATTCTGAATAGCTCTGAAGTAATTTATCTTGGACCACTCTAAGATGTTTAAGATATCATTTCATGTTACCAAGTAAAGAACTGAGACTGCAACTAATTGATTTTAGGTACTGAATAAAGCTACCCTACATCAGCTGAGGAAGTTAATATTTGTGCATGAAACTGTTATGACATGAGACAGCAATAGAAACACTTATACTAAAGTCAGGAATTTAAGAGATAGAGGATGCATGATGGAATCATGCATCTATGCTGCTTCTTGCAAACACATGCTTCTTGTGAGGATTTATGAAAAGGTAAAAAATAAAAAAAAAAAAAAGGTGGTGGTGTGATACAGAGAAATAAACTATTTAAAGGAAAGAATAATACCTGGAAAAAAAGATGGTATTGAATTAAAACAAGAACAGTACACATTCTTTATTATTGCTATGTTTGGAAATTCATTGGATAAAAGTACTCCAGTGCAGCTAGCAAAGTGGTTGCAATTTATTTTTTCTACCAGTAGCTGTTACAAATACAAAACATGTTCGGAATTCACACAGGTTGTTCCATTGTGCTGTTGGATTCCAAGAACCCCCTAGCGAATGACTTTCATTGCACTATCAGCTACCTTATATCTGTGGGGAAGTTTTCAGGTATTACAACAGCACCTCACTACTCCCCTCCCTGGGAAACAGAATGCCTTTTTAATACCCTTCCTGAAAACATTTATGCCAGCAGACACACAATACAGAATTTATCTATTTTACTGATGCAAAGGCTATTAAAAATCTTCTCTTTTTATATAGAAAATGTACAGAAATAAACAAAAGTCACACTTTGCAGGTCCTAGACTTCGGATAAACTATGATCACTCTCCATTTGTTTCACGTAGCTAACAAGCTGGAATGGATCAAACTGGCAGGATCAAATTTAGAGTGTGGATCCTTACAATATGAAACACAGTCACTGAAAAGGAAAGTAATCCACCACACAGCCAATTCACAAACAACATTTTTTTCCTCCATGTGCTTCTGCTCAAAACTTCAAGTCAACAACATCATGCAATTCCTGTAGCTAATAGTTAAGCCACATATAGTGTTCAACACTTGTTCAAAGAAGATAACTGGCTAATACTCAGTTTTGAGAAATATTTCTAAGTTTGGGCAAGGCAGGAGCAATCTGGTAGCCAGACAAGACACAGTACTTTACTGTAATTATGAAACAGTTGGTTTATTGCCATCTTTTGAAAAAAATTAGAATGTAGGCAAATTACATCAGATGTACAGCAATGTGAGGATCTCTCACACTGGTTTGTCAGAACTGATGAAGGACTTCACAAAAAATTTCTGTGTGAAACTTGCCTACACCAAATTTAACATTTCAAATCAACCATTTATACTATAATAATATGCACAGTATTTGATTCCAATATTTTTGATTAAACAGTTGCTAGTATATAGTTTGAATCTAAATTAAGACAGAGTTTAATCAAAAGAAGAAAGAAACTGAACTACAACTAAATTGTAAATTTTGCTAAACTAGAAAAATTTTTAACAATTATATAAATAAAAATATCTGAAGTATAAGTTAATCTTAATCACTTAAAAATCCTATTTTCAGTCAGAAGTACTTGCATTTTTAGAAAAGTAAAATGCATCAGAATTTATTACAATAAAAAACAGAAAAGGAAGAAGCAAAAAAATTAATATAGATCCTGATCTAAACCACCCTTCAATATTTTTCTCGCAGATTCTAAATGCAAGTCCTTAGAGCTTTCAAATATTACAAAGAGTGATCTATAAAACAGCCTTACCTTTGAAATCCTATTATAAAATGTCATCTGCCAAGATGAAGGAAATCATGTATCAGACTAAATACAGACACCTTTAAGAGAAAATCTTCAAGCAAATACTGAAGATAGTGGTTGTCACTGCTCTGTAATTTTCAACACAGAACAAGAATAGTATATGTATAGCAAAACAGGCAACTGCAAGTTAGTTTTGGGAAAATGAAGGTACAGGTAGGTTGTGAACTTCAGTCTCTTCAGGGATGAAGGCATTTCATAACTGGCAAGACCAAAAGGAAAGAGGCAGAAAAAGTAGCAGGATTATCTGTAAAAAGGGAGCTCTCACTCTTCAAAGTTCCTGAGTGACAAAAGACAATGGAACTTCTGTTTCTACAAAGCAAGTGAGGAAGCAGTAATTGGTAACTGCCACCAAGGCATAGCGATACTATTGCTAAAACAAGTCTAGGAGAGGCTAGGAGGGAAACAAATATTTGGGAAACCACAGGCTTAACCAAAGGGAGATTCCGAGAGATCCTTTAGTAGGGAACATTCTTGTGAGGAATGACTGTGTTTGCTTAGTATGGAGAAGAGGAAGCTCAGGTAGGATCTCATAACTCTCTACAGCCACCTGGAAGGAGCCCAGAGTGAAGTGGGGCCGGTTTCTTCTACAGCGCCTGCAGTGAGGGGACTGGAAGAAATGGCCTTAAACTGAGACAGGGGAGATTAAGATTAGACACTAGAAAAAGATTTTTTCACTGACAGGGTTGTCAGGCATTGGAATAGATTGCCCAGCGATATGGTGGAGTCACCACCCCTGGAGGTATGCAAGAGGCATCTCTATGTGGCACTGGGCGAAGGCTCAGTAGTTTAAGGGTTACAGTGCTGGATGGATGGTTCAACTGGATGATCCTGAAGGTATCTTCCAACCTCAGTGATTCCTATTCCTATTCCTATTCCTATTCCTATTCCTATTCCTATTCCTATTCCTATTCCTATTCCTATTCCTATTCCGTTCTATATTCTAGTCCATTCCATTCCATTCAGAAATGCAACATTCACTTTGTGACATTAACAGAATTGATTACATTTTCTAGGACTTTCCGGGGTTTTTTAAGTCTTATTTCTAAATTACACACACAAATAGTCAGAATCTTAACATTTTACTTGCTGACCTGGACAAGAAAAATCATAGGTTTCTGTGCTATTCAGATGTGGAAAAAAAGGCATCTGTATATTAATATATCATCATCTGCAATATCAGGAAATCTCAGAAAATATTTTGCACAATCTTCAGATTTTTAGTAATGCTCTTTTCTTTCTGCCTTAAAAATACAATTTTAAGAATGAAACTTGTAAAAGAAAATGATCTGGAATTTACAAAGCACTTCCTTTAAAAAATGTCTGTAATCCTGAAGCAATGTATCTATTTGAAATAGGTATAAGAAACAGACAAAATATCATATTTACACAATACCCCAAAATATTTTTAATGTTAGCTTTATATTTGGCACCGTGCAATGGTATATGTAATAAAAGAAGCTGAATTTAGTGCTTTCAAATGCTTAATATAATTTTTTTCCCTTCCTCTCTGTTTTCATATTTATTCATACTCATATTCATATTCAACTTTTTATTTCCCACTTATGTTTTAGGTTTTTTTTATTTTCTTTGCAGCTGAAGAAAACTTCATTTTTTATTTAAAGACGAGATTTCAATAAATACATATAGTGATTCACCTAGTATTAGATATGAAGATCTTTATCTTTTAATGCTTTCATAACCAGTCTTGTGAAAAAATACCAGAATTTCTCTTTCAAAATAAAAATACAAACCAGCACTGCATATAAATCCCCATCTCTCGTAATAAATAATTTCACTACCAGATTTAAAGGTGCTTAAGTGAAAAAAGGACAAAACTAATCTTACTTAAATACATTGCTGTAAGGGGTTTATAGAGTTCTGTATGCTCCCCATCACATACAGTGCATATTTGCTGCTAGAGCTTTGCAAAGCAAGCCTTATACACAGCACTTGCACATATTTCATGACAAAACTCATCAAAATTCTAGAACGAACTGCTAGGAACTTAGCTGCTTATACTGCTGATTAAGCATCACACATTACAATGTGTGTAAACTAAACACACTGATTACACCGGTATTTCTCAACTGTCAGCCTGCTTTACCTGAAAATGACAGCTTCTTAAGTGCAAGGAATGTTTAATCTGACATATTCTTATGCAATGCTGGAATTAAAATTCATGCCAAGTGTTAAGAATTACTTCAGATTCCTGAAGTCTTCTTGAAAACTTATTTCTGCCTTTTATTAGATTTCTGGTAAACGCATTAAATGACATAAAATTCTACAACTACTACTAAGATTGGCAGAGAATGCAGTTTTTGCTTTCCCAGGAAGTGAGAGTGTAACATATGGCAGTAATAATAATTACACACCCAATAAACCTGCCAATAACATGAGCATTTAACAGCTGCAGCATAAAGTCACGCCAGAGGTGTACACACAACTGTTCATTTTAATACAGACTAGCAGATCTATGGATCTTGGAACTAGAGAATTACATGTCTGAAAAATGTTGAAAGGATTTTTCTTTTCAAAGCTTTCCAGGCTATTTTGCTATGTTTGTAAATAACTTTCATTAGTGAATTTCTGTTGTGCTAGAAATGCAGTAACATTGAAATAATCTTTTTAACTTGAGACTGTAGAGACTAATTGTCTATAGTTGGCTTAACAGACATAAATCTCCCACTTCAATCTCCTCATTAAACCTTACCCTATCTCTTAGAATTCAAATCTTCTTTTCTATGCAATAAATAATCATGTAAAAAATCTTTAAAGCATGACACAGATTTTTAATAGGATTACTTTGTTCAAATATATGTATCTGATTTTATTGATTTTAGTTTAAGAATTCACCTGTAATGTACTTACTTTTAGGCAGTTTACATTAAAAAGCATGTCCCAGATCAGTGTTTTAAACACTTAATACAATTTAACCCATGAAAGAATAATTAGCTGCACCAATCTTAAACATGTCTGATTAAAGTCTGCTTATATTTTAAAATATCCAAGAATGGCAGTCTTCTGAAGTTTCCAATTTTCTTTCATACAAGTGTATCTTTGTATTCATATCCTATTATTATATTCATCTATATTATAAAACCTAAGTGCTTGAAGAAAATATATAACTTGTTGAAAATAAGTTAATTTTTTCATAGAATGTAACTGTAGGCCAAAACAGGCCAAAAATCTTATGATTTTATAATTCCATGAAAACATTCAGAATGTCTTTTGCACACTTCTATACAGACACAGTGTTCTGGGACCACCGAAGTGTCCATAGAAGCAAATGTCAATTCTTTCATGGTTTGTCTTCTCAGCCTCTCTACCAACACTACTAAAAATTATCTACAACAGTCAAAAACTGCTGACTAGTAAAAAACCAGACTAGTAGAACATACAATTCTACTACATTCTACTACAATTCTACTATAAATGAGTCTACTCAGAGATTAGGTGTTCATGATAAATAAATAATTTGTCTGTATACAGGATTTTAATCTCACATCCCCACAAATGGTTTTGCAAAAATGTCAGGTTTTGGATTTTTCTCAGCAGTGTCTTCCTTTCACATAAGTTTTTCTTTAGTATGTGCTTTTCCAAACTGAATTCCATTCCTGCAGATTTATGAGTCTTCCAGTTAGAGGAAATAGAAGCTATTCTTACACTCTTCTTAGATCAATACTATTCACAGGAAATACATTCATGGATAAACAGAAGCAACAACATAAATAAAAGGGATTTGCAATTTTTATTTTTTTTTTTCTTTCAAAAAAAGGACAAAATATTGTATTCACCAAAAAGGCTTTGGGCCCAAATTTAGCTTTTGTATAGTATATATATATATGGAAAACCCCCAAATTTAAATAATTTAGAAAATACTAATCTATTTTCTCTATTCATCATGTACCTTGATTACCTATAATGACTCCACTAACCAAATCATGTCAAAAATATCCCCATTACTTAAGTTCAGTCTAGAACAAACTTATTTTTGTCTACTACTGAAACAGATGGCACCTCCATGATTGGTTTGAGTGAAAGTTGGAATCTTATTTGTCTTGGAACTCAGGAATTAAGATAGAAGCACTGATCACTTGCTGAAAAATCTCTTGATAAAATAAATACAAAAGCATGTAAACCATTTAATGGAATTTGATGCTTCTGAAAAAGCAATTTAAAATGATGAAAAAGAAGAAAAGGAACGCTACTAAATATAAGCTGGCATCTTGTGTCACACCTTGCAAATGGCATGGCATGGCATCAAAAACATGGACTTCAGCATATTATATTTTCAATAATCCTATATTTAATGAGGGAAAACTAATTTAAATGTTTTTATCTGATTTCTTTATACTAGTCCAAATCTTAATAGACTTACTCTACTATCTGAATGATGACAACTTTAGAATAACATGAAAAAGGCCATGAAAAAAGGCTATGGTAAAAAGTTCATTCCAAAGACCTTGCCCTCACTGCACTGGTCTTCATTTAGTTTGATTTACAGGTTTTTAGACTTCACTCCAGCTCCTGCAAAATATGATTCACGTTAATCAAAGCAAGTACTATGACAGGAAAAGAGAAATTCTGAATTCAATTAAAGTACTTTAAGAAACTGCAAACTTAAAACTACTGGACCTTAAATGTGTGTCTAAAGAGCTAAACAAACATGGCTGAATTTTGTCCTAACTTGAATAAGTTTTCAGTTACTGTCTTCATTAGAATAGCAGTCACTTTATTTACATGCCTGACGATAGATATAAAAGCCTAATTATAGGTACTGAGATTGAAGTTCTGGCAATACATACTGTGTCTAGACAAGCTAACTAATAAAAAGGTCTGCATTACAGGGGAATAAATATTACCAGTTTAACTTATATTACACAAACTTTTACTTTAAGAACTATGACATGTAATTCCCACTAATACAGAATTATTGAATTACAGAAGGGAATGTTAGTACAGACAACCTTCCACAGTTAAAAGTCAGACACAAATATAAAGCACCACTTTTTATTGTCAGAAATTATTTCAATAAAATATTCCTATGCATATAAAATGACAGATATATATTAAACTGAAAAAAAAAAAGACGCACTGGTTCAGATAATGTTATTTGCTATACTTACTGATAGAAAATTGTATTATATACTAGAAAACTGACATATTATATGTGAAACTGATCTCTGAAATGCATAGTTTCTCACAAAAATATATTCTTCAATTATCTTACCTTTTCATCTATGCAAACTGTGAAGCTTCCAAACATTAATATCTGTTTAGTTCCCTAGTTAAGAATATATGCAGTTCAATAAAGAGAAGACAAAAAAATAAGACAACACACTTACCTGAAGCCCCTGTTTCAGGCATTTTTTCTTCATGCTTGCCATCTGGCTTACAACCACCTTTTTCATCAGCTTCATCTTCACCCCACCAGGCTGGCTGTCCATACAACGGTGTCCCACGAGGCATGGCAGAAGTATCTATAAAGTCAGCCCAAAGCAGAGAAAATAACTTTTCTGTTTAGCTGTGATATTAGGTTAAAATCACATGAAGAGAAAGTAATTTGCTTGGGTCATTTCTCCTGGACGCTGAAGTGAAATGGTTGCATGCATTTGCCTAAATACAAAACAAACTTGGAGGCCAGACAACTGATCTGGGTTCTAAATATAAAAGCTTACTAATGACCTAATCAAAACTTCTGGCACAAATGTTTATGCAAAGGCAGCTGGCATTTCTTATTGTTACCCTGATATATCTGTAAATATTATTTCTTCTTTCAGTTTGAACTCATCAGGATAGCAGTACATTCCTAAAAGCTGTTTGTTGCTATTTCTGTGAAAAGATTCTCATTCTTACCCACACTGACCTTTCAATGAAATCTGAACTCACTGCAGGAAAAATTGATCAAATTTTGCAATGTTGCCAAGGTTCCAAATTGCTGACAGCTACTACAGAGTGCTGAGTTACCTTGTGTGTAAAACATTACTGATCACAATCAATTTTACAGGGTTTTTTTCAAAGGTGTTAGTTAAATCATAGTACAACTAAAAGTGCTATACACATGGTTAAATATATTTAAATGCAAAAATTAAGAAAAAAAACCACTGATAAAATTAAAACTTCTAACTTGATGATAAATGTGCTGGGTTAGGTTTGATCTGATCTTTTGGAAAAATATCTTACCCTACAGAGATTTAGCTATTCTAGTGTCATATGTTCTGAATATATTTTAAGGAGTCTTTACATAAAAAAACATCATCTGATAAAATCTATCTTAGGAGCTTGTCTGTTACTTTATCCACTAGGAATAAAACACAGTCTTATGCTTTAGTCAATACTAAGCTGTTTTTAAACACTTGATAGTCACACAGAGAATTTGTAGATGCCCCATCCCTGAAGTGTTATAGAACAGGTTGGATGAACTGGTCTGGTTAAAGGTGTCCATGACCATGGCAAGGAGGTGCAACCTAAATGATGTTTAAACTCTGTTCCAACCCAAACCATTCCATAATTCTATTCCTGTGCACTGAATTAGCAATAGTGAACAGATATGCATTTATATGGCAACAGTGAGAGAATCAATCCCCATAAAGCTTCTGAGAGTTGCATTTAAATATAAATCCCTATCCTTGACGGTTATTTTTGGAAGAGTGAAAAGAAAACCCCTGCACCATGCTACTTTATGTACTCTTAACAAGTGCTGGATTAGACAACAAAACAAACAGGTTAATTAAGTGTATCACAGAATCCTGTATGTGTGGAAGGATGAGAGTTCTTTCAAGTGACTCTTCTGGAAGAATAGATGAAACCTAAACAAATCTGTAGAGCCCTGACCTAAGGAAATCAGACCTAGAGAGTTCCATATTAACGGAACAATAATACCTGATCTCTTTCTCATTCTTTTGGTTATCTCCACTACACTTCAGCAATCCTCATGCTATAGTTCATCAGAGAATCAGAGAACGGTTTGGGTTGGAAGGGACCTGCCATGGGCAGGAACACCTTTTGCCAGACTAGTCTGCTCAAAGCCTTAAACACTTCCATGACGAGATATCCACAAACTTTCTGGACAACCTGTTTAAGTGGTTCACTACTCTCACAGTAAAAAATTTCTTCCTAACATGTAAACAAAATCTCTCCCCTCTCATTTAAAAACCATTGCACCTAGTCTTTTATCACTACTTGCCTGAGTAAAATATGCTCTCCCTCTTTTTTTACCAGCTCCCTTTAGGTACTGAAAGGCTGCCATGAGGCTCTCCCTGGAACCTTTTCTTCTCTAGGCTGAACAACTCCATCTTGCAGCCTGTCTGCTCCAACCCTTTGTTCATCTTTTTGGCCCTCCTCTGGCCTCACTCCAACAGATACAAATCCTTCCCATACTGGGGGCCCAGAACTGGGTGCAGTACAACCCACATAAAGTTTTAAGACAACCACAGCAGAGCCACCATGACACATTAAATAAATACGAACAATGGCGTAGAAATGAGTCTGAAGCCACAGTATCTACAAATCTTTAAACCACAATAGAACACTTAGGTTATATCCTGACACAGGAATCAGTGAATGCTAGGAACTACCAAGCAAACAAACAAAACTCCCCACCCATTAAAAAGGGAAAAAACCCCAAACCAACCAAAGGAAAAATAGTGCACTTGGTAATGGTGATGGTAAAAAATACAAACTGTTTCTTAACAAATACTTACACTCAAACTACAGCAATATAGCAATATAGCAACATAGCAATATCCTGCCACAAATGCTTCAAGTTTGTAATTTGGGCAAAGGGACATGCAAAAATCTTATAACTGCCGATTCAATCTCTCTTTAAAAGTTTTCTTAACATGTGGATGCTACTGTAAAAAAGGTAGAAATTAAATGCCAAAAATAATTATTTACACCTAACCTATGGTTAAATGTTCATATATTGAAATTTTTACTGTCTACAGGAATATCACAATCATCGTACTGAAGAAAATTAACGTCCTTTCCAAGTTTTGTGCTTCTGCAACAAAAAAAAAGAACCTTACCCACTGATTTTTCTTCAGATTTCAGTGCTTCTGTAGTTTTGTGGTGCACTTCAGCTGTGGAGTCTGTTACCTTGGACTCTGAACTTTTGGAGCTGCTTTGTTTCGATCCTTCTGCCTCGGAAGATTTTTGGGATAACTGGAGCTGGCTTGTGAATTTTTCATGCTACATGACATTAAATAGAGAAAAAAACACAAACCCTCAAAGACTGGGATAAAATCCAAAACCTCTGTTATAATAACTCTACAGTGACAAAAAAACATCCAGGAACTGCACATTGTTACCTTAAGTGCTTCTTCAGGGACTCTCATCTCTCCCCTGACCACAGTAAAAAGATTAGTATGTAGGAAATTATAAGGAAAATACTGAAAATACTCTGAATTCTCAAGAAGATTTTAGAGAAAAGCAAAAATTGTGCAGTGTATTATGCCACTTGAATGGTGACAGCTTTCAAAATATGTCACTGTTAGGATATTGTGCACTACCATACTCATCAAAGCAAATGAATTTATTTACTATTTGTAAACAGAACATTGAGTAGATACCTTGGTGTTTTACTAATGCAAGTAATTTTTTTTTTCATTCAGTTGTTTGCTGCATAATTAACTGTAATATAATCTGCTGGTATACAACTGCATATGATACAAATATTTATGTATTTGCCTCAAAGAAAAGTAGTACTTTTGAGCAACACAAAAGATACACATTACGTTCTAAACCGTAAGTGGAAGTTAAGGTTTCTTGCAGTGAGAGACAATGAAATGTACTTTATCAGTACCTCAGACCAAGGTAGAATATCCTAAACCCTGAGATTTTCGCTAATATAGGCATTTTTGCAGCAATGAGAACACTTAACACAACCATACTTCTAACAAGACAAGTGTGTCCCAACACTGTATTTTTATGACAAGGATATCATATCCAAATCTCAATTTATCTTCTAACTTCAAAGTGATGTATGTCTGTTCTGGAATCCTCACATCATTCACAAATGTCTGCAGAAACAAATGAGGACAGAAAGAAATACCATTAAATTACAAAACAATAAAATTAAATAATTTAAATAATTTAAATAATTTTGTCAGAAAGTCTTCAGTACTACAAATTTTCTATGGATTTTTTTCATCAAATTTTGGTGATTCACAAGGAAACTATAAGCTCAAATTGCTAGCTGTTTAATAAACAGGAAGGTAAAGAAAAATAGGAAGGTTAAACACCAGTTGATAACCAAGTTGCACACTGGCCTTGAAAAATTCCTTGCATATTTAATCTTGTTAGCAATATTAATGGATTGTTGATTAAAGTTCCCTTGAATTAGCACCTCCATTTACTATTTTTCTTGTAATTTGCTTTTTCAATCCAAGTTAACCGCCGGAACTGATTTATCAGCATATTCGTACAGCACTTAGCATTAGATATGAGAGTTCAGAGGCAGCTTATTTCTAACCATTGTTATAAATGGAAAATATGGACCAAGTTAGTGCATTTGAGGAACACCAAAAATCAGTGGTAAGAATTCAGTATATTGCAGCCCTACAGGATCATTCTACCTCTAACTTAAAACTTCTACAACATGTACATGTTTCTAAAGAAAGAAACAGTTGAAATATACCATTTTATAAGTGCCTTGAAGTTGGAAAAACTTGAATAATTAAATAAGTCAAAAATCTGAATATTCAAATGGTTGTGTTGCTCATGAATCTAGTATTAAATGAACTGTGGTTAGAGAGAAACAATCTCCTTCCCCATAATAGTAAGAGGATCTTCCATTTAATTTTCTTTTCCTAAAGGAAAATAATGTTTATTTCATTATTTAAAAAATTGTTTATCTGCTTTGTAGAAAGTACCTTCCATGGGAAATAAGAATAAAACTACATCTATTTACAGGTTTGTAAGCATGAAACTCTCAGTAATGTTTCAGGCAAATTTGTTTCCCTTTAACATTTTGAGAGTTCAGGGCAAAAACCTCTGTGAAGACTATCCTCAAAGCCCTCTGAATTCTACTGAACCAACAGGATTCAGGCCACTTTGCAGACATGTATGTATATATGAATGTACACATTTTTCTTCCCAAGTCAGAATTCTGAAATTCATGTGCATGCACAGCATACACAATGCAGAAAGCTCCAAAGGCTGTGTGTGCAGTCTACTGACAGCCTCATGTTCATGACTAAAGTGACAGCATAAAACAACCAAGGTTTAGTTACTTTGCAACTGGGACTTTAAAATCTCATCACATGCTTTGGG
This sequence comes from Cyanistes caeruleus, assembly GCF_971803275.1. Classification (NCBI taxonomy): domain Eukaryota; kingdom Metazoa; phylum Chordata; class Aves; order Passeriformes; family Paridae; genus Cyanistes; species Cyanistes caeruleus. The sequence goes on along the minus strand of NC_141702.1, from coordinate 81,728,802 downwards.
ACGCAAGACAAAGCTAACTTGAAAAAGCCACTTACTATGTAAATAAAGAATCCTTTGCCCCTTTAGATCATTCCCATTCACATGATTTCTAAAGTTTATTCTTCAAATAGTGAGAGTCAACTGTCTTTAAGCCTTCATAAAGTTTGCTACACTTTTCACAACCCAGTCCTGAAATATCAGTGTAAAAGGACTTTGCAATTCTGTAAATATCCCTGAGAAGAACGTTATTCAACAAAGCCATAGATTATTAATACTTCTTCTGGTATGTTTTTGACTTCACGAGTCAAAAGAGAAAGTTGAATTCTACTGATACTAGGGAAATAGTAATTACATACTAGCAATTGCACATGTTTACTTCAGAAAAAAGAAATGCCTTTATTTTTTTTTGTATAGGAAAAAAAGAAAGAAAAACAGGACTGTCCAGAATGAGTCACAACAGACTATCAGAAATAAAATTTTACTTCATGTAAAACTGATTAAAATTTACTTTTGCTTTTTTTCCCAAATCTAGATGTCCGGGATAAAGACTTCTAGATTTAGAAGTCCAGGAAAAAGACTCCTGTAACCTTTTCACTGAACTGACTGTAAATCAACCATATATATAAGAATATTCAGGCATTAGGGCATCAGGTGCAATTACAGTTCAGCTTGTGAGATTATAACACTCATAACTCAAAACCAAAGTATTGGAATTAGCCATCTCCCCTTAAACTCTGATCTTGAGTGGTTGAAGTACATTACACCAGTAGCTTTGCATACCAGGAGAAGTATGTATCTGTTCTCAAAAGAGATGGGACCAACTGGAGAGATGCAAAACAAATCTTTTGACGATGTATGCAAAATAAGAAAGGGTAGAAGCTGCTGAAGCACTAGAAGAGGCACTCGGTAGCTAGGGACTGAGGCACTTGGTGTTCTCAGTGGAAACAGCGGCTAGACTAGAAGAATTATTACCTAGTTCACCATATGGTACTGAGGCATTGTTCTGCCACACAATTAAGTATGGCATTACAATCATAATGTGTTTTCTCCATTAACCTGAAACCAGGCAATCAGATGTATGGAAGAAAAGCACAGTGGGAAAGTGATAGTAAGGAAAACATTGTGAAGACAAAGAGCAAGGACTGAACTCCTGAGACTTAATATTCCTTGTCCCAAAACAGTGGGAAGAAAAAAGTTTCTTTGATGTCTCTGAGTAAACAGCTCTAAAGCAACTGAAGCTTCACCTCAAACCTGAGAATTAATTAGATCAAGTGAAGCAAGTCACTGAAAGCTCTTTATCAGAGGCAAAAAAGGAGTTGAATGAAGGCCTTTTAACATATATTTCTACTAAATTCCAGTTTTGTGACAAGGGAAGGAAAATCTGAAGGTATGCCCACTGACTATAGGAGTTACAGAGCTAGGGAATAAAATCAAATGTCTCAGCAAAAAAATTCTATGTGCTGAACTTATTTTTCATCACTGCCTTGAAACAGCACACCGACTTGGAAAATACAGAGATATATTAAATATTTAAGGACCAAAGTCCTTGTATGTCTACAGCTGTTCAAAGGATATAGCCATTTAGTGGTTTCAAGTGGAGTTGAAACTCTTTCTTTGGAAGGATGAGTTAGTTTCCTTAAAATACAGAAAAGCTAATAGAGACAGTGACAGCTTTATTTCTAAATGCACTTCAAGATCAAAAGGCAGTAACTTGGAAGTTCTTCTTCATCTTCTATTTATTTAAGCACTTGACAAAACTATTCACTATCAGTAGCTTTTTAAGTATTATTCACATAAGCAGTCACAGATGAACTCATGATTTTATTCTGTACATATTCATGCCAGAACCAAACATTTAAAGCTATAAAATAGCAACCATAACCAGTGCAAATGCACAATTCATACAGAAACATTATGACAAAGTTACTATGTTTTTAATAATTTGGTATAATATAAAAAACTTTTATAAAAAGTTTATGCTTAGCTAGATTTCTGAATATGCAATTCCTAGAAAAGCCTTAGAACATAAAATGTCATAAGAAACTACTTTTCCAATAACTTTGGATTTTTTCTGTATTAGTTTGCAATTCCTTCACACAAATTATTCATAGAGATTTTAATAAAAATTATTCTGAAAACCTAAATGCAAGTATATTATCAGTTAAATACATTTTCATACAACATGGCTATTGCATAATTATGTTCTGAGCTTTTCCTACTGCAAAGACCCTCTTATTACTGTAATTCATCACAGCACTTTAAAAACATGCAGTGGAAAACCCCTGCAAAGGCTACACTTTCTTTTTGAATGTTCCCCCATTTCCAGTCTTGCATCAAAAAGGTATTCATGTACAATTAATAATGCCTCGAAGAAATCCCAAAACAAAGATACAGAACACTATGGGGAACTATCTATTTCTGATGTTAACTTACCCCATTCAAGCTGCCCAAATCCTTCACCAAGTGCTCATCTGTAGAGGCATCATAGTTGAGTACAGCATGTTGCTTGTCCACACTCCGTGACTAAAATATATTAAATAAAATAAGGTATTTGAAAACCACATTAAGTGGTTATGGGTATTTCTTAGAGCAGTGTGATTATTTTCTTTCTAATTGCACATTTATTCAAATTATATAAAAAAGATAATTATATAAAAAAGTCCCACATATGAAAAAGACAATCTCTAACCCAACTCAAGGTACCCCATAGCAGAATCTTAAAATTATAAAAAATAAATATTTTCTTAATGTTTCCTTAAATATGCTAAGTCAGATCCAGATATATCTTACCCAAAAGTTTGGTTTTTTTCAGTCCACTCTAGCATCATTGATGCTTAATCTAGTATCATGAACTTCACTTTATTTCTTACTCTCTCTCTCTCCCCCATTAATTACATCATCTTTCAAAACATGACAATGATTTTGGGGTGTTGCTGCTCTCTCTCAAAACACACCATTTCCAGTCACACATCTGGGATAATTACCACAGTAGGCAAGCATTCAAAGTGTTTCTCCTTGATCTCAATTTCCTGAACCAATTAGCTAGAGCTCTTCGCTAAATGTCTGTGCAGTTCCTGAATTACTATTCATCAGTTCTGACTTTCTCAGTCCTTCTTTAAGCACTTCAGTATCCATTTATTTATTTAATGAATTCTTTATTTCACATCCAAACGTCACCACACAGATGAGAAACAATCCTTGCTACTATTTCATCCAAGAACAGCAGTTCCCTAACAGCCAAACCCCTCTTTCAGCACTCACTCCTGCCAAGTGTTTGCAGCCTGAGGTGCTGATGGCAAGCAAGAGAGGTGGGGCTGGGTGTGTCTCCTTCATGCATGCATATGGTCAGCACCTGGACATCTTCAAGAGTTCCCAAGGGAATGGAGGCCACAGCTCATCTTCTCCATCAGCCCACACTCAACCTTATGTTTGCCAGTAATTTTGCTAGTGCACTGTCACAACATGACTGCATAGTGGCAAACTCCTTCCACCAGCATTCTTCCTAATTTCAGGTTTGCATCTTCTATCCTTGCTACACAAGTCATTTTTCAGGACTGTATTGCACAGAGAATGGTACACTTCTGTCTGAGAGTTCCGTGACTTCTGTGTACCAGCATATGTGGTCTGTCAGTTCTACAAGTCCTGCCCTACTAAGTGCACTGGCCAGTTCAAGGCATCAGCACACACAGCTAGTATTCCTAAGGAAAGGTTTTCTCTTATTGCAATCCCATAGATATCATCTCACATCTTCTCCATTTCTTGAGCCTTGCTACTATTATTTTCCTTATTTTCAATTTACTTTCTGATTTTTCCTTTCCACTTAATCTTATGACTGCTTTGCTTTCTCCCCAAAGAAGTGAGATCAGTGTTCTTTAGCTTATACTTACTGTTTTATTTTTAGACTTCTTATTTTGCTCTTCATTTTTGAGGGGTATAATGGGAGGGGCCAGATCAAAGTGGAGAATAAGGAAGAGACAGACAAATGAATAAGTTTCCTGCCAATATAAACTGCACTAATATAGTACATCAGTTAAGCGTTTTTAATGGCAGATGAAGACACAGGAACACGGTTCATTTTCTATTAACTTAGTAACCTTCCAAGTGAAAGCAATCTCAATACAATGAAATTCATTGATGTGCATCTTCTGCTGAGCCTACAATAGCAAGCACTGATTACATTTTTCTGCACTCAAGTGGAACCACCATACCAAGACTTACCCGATTTCTACCTAAGCTATTGAAAAAAATTCTCAATGTTGTTATTTAAATACATACTGTATTAGTAAAAAATTATTTAATTATTTTTATGCGCTACATCCTATTAAAAATAAGTTAAACCAGAAAGGACATGAAAAGATCCTCAAAGCTTTATGATACTGTGTCGCATCATCTGAAATGCTAAGATTGATTACTCAAGTCTGTGCCTTTTACAGACACACTTGAAATTCTGCAGAAGATTGTAGTTCTCCTCAGGTTCAGATTACTTGCATATAATTAGACTTTTTATTAATTTCAGCTGATCTTTACAGGTGCAAAGACTGTGCAAGTCTTTTGAATGCCTTTTTTCCTTTGGCTTTGTTATTGCAGCCTTCCATTCAAGCTTAAGGGCTTTTAAAATTCCTTCTTGTAATACTGCCTGGCTGGCAGCTAAACGCCACACAGCTGCTCGCTCACCCTCCACTGCCCCAGCGGGATGTGGGATAGAACAGGAAGAGCAAAAGGAAAGAACTCATGAGTCAAGTTTCAGCAGCAAAGAAGAAGGAAGAAGAAGTAAAACAAATCAAGTGATGAGAAGGCAATCACTTCCCACCTCCCACAAGCAGCCCAATGCCCAGACAGCCTTTGAGCAGTGGGTATCTTCCCAAAAGCCCCTCCCCCAGTTTTCATTGCCAAGCATAACACATTTTATGTCACAGAGTCAGTTTGGGCCAGCTGTCCTGGTTGTGTTCCCTCTTCACATTTTGTGCACACTCCCAGTTGTCAAGATTCAAAAAAATTTCTAACCATAAAGGTGGAAAAAGGGGAAAATGCAGTATTTATCCACAAACAGGCTGATGCAATAGAGCAGCTAACTAAACAGGAAGACTTCACATTATATTTGAACATATTTACAAAAAAAAGGAAAATCCATATTCCCAGATGCAAACAAAACCTCTTAGAACAAGAGTGTTAGGTAGAGATCTGAGGTCTATCAAGCATGAAACAAGAGTCAAAATTCTTTTCATTAAGGCCTTTATAACATGTTTTTTGTCAAGCAATTATGAATAAAAGCATTAATTCTGCTTTCTTATCATGCATTGTCCACATGCTTTGCAGTGAGAGAAAAACTAAGTTGTCAAGAGTGGAAAGGACGGTCTTGCACAAAGAGCTATACATATAGAACAAGAACACATTATTAGCTTCTCTATTGGTGGGTTCCTCCCCCTGCAGCACTATGTGGTGTTACAGTCATGCTGGCATGTAGACCTAACATAGCAGCAGGCTAAAAAGAATATTCTTGAAAATCACAAGGCCCCTTGATGTTGTTCACTAACTCTGAAGTAAATACACAACAAATAATGTTTGTATATATGTCATATCTATTCATAGTATTAATCAAGAGGCAGCTGCCTTTGAAGGTGAAGGTTTGTAACAAAAAGAATAAATGCTTCACTTTCAGGACTGACCTACTATGGATGGCATAGCAGAGAAGAAAGAAGACACTCCCATATTTACAGAAAACAGTCCTCTAAAACAAGTTATTAGTAAAATAAAAGCATTTTTGGATTATAACCTACTGGGCAGGAACCAGTGTGGTGGGGCTTTTTGATAGCTTTTCTTTTGCTGTTGTTTCATCTGTGTGCATGTTGTTTGGGGTTTTTCAAATACTTCCCACATAAATTACCAAGACATCATTCCATCTGCTGTTAAAAAGAAATTAAAGAGTATTTTCAGCTGCTTTCTAACATCACCAATAAAGTATCTGAATGCCTTCTGAGACTGAGAGCCAAATGTAGTTTACTAGAGATACGACGTTCTGAGTAATAAATGTAGGATTGCATCTCTAAGCACTTCATTTGCAAGTAAGATTCTAATTTGGCCAATAATGGCTGCATATACAACTTTTGGGAACAAAAACTCCAAAACATTTTGTTGAATGGTAGGAAGGGTTTAGAATATTAATTTTGAAGTTCAATCTTCTTAACAGCTCTACAGTAAATGACCAAAAATTTAGAAAGAAACTCCCAAAATACTACCATTAGTTGTTAAAAAAAAAAATTAGAAAAAGACAGCTCAGAGGACTACAGCTTTGACAGGGCAAAGTGCATGCAATATGGCTACATAACCACACAGTTACACACATCTAAGAGTCCACAGAGTGATCCTCAAAGTTGAGGAAGTTACTGAAGGATGGAGCTATTTTGACTTGTATATTTTCAATTCTATTCAAACTGAGTCATTCAACTTCCTCAAAAGATAGAGAAATACTCTTGTCTACTAATTTCATTTTCCTTTGTACAACACAATCAGGGCATGGGGAGAGAGTTACATCAAATCATGTGACTAAATTGGATTACAAGCTGCCAAAAAAAGAAGGCTCCTTTCAAAAGCATCTAGCTCTCTTAACATTATCACATTTTATGGAACACAGTCTACTTACTTTACTGTATCATATACTGTTGTCATATTACAAAATTTATTTCATCTTCTATCCTTGCATTCTGCATTTGACTTATACTAAGAAAATGTGATTCTCTGTACTTAAGCAGTAACTGCATGATTGACAGCAATACATTTAAACTATTTTTTTCCCCCTAAGGACACAAAAAATTCTTCAAAACTACTGCTCTCCCAGCATCTGGGGAATTTATTTTTCAAAAGGAATGCATGAAGCTGGTGCATTAAGTTCACAATTTGAGGAGCTGCACATGGAAGGTATTACCTGTAACATCAGCTCACAGTCATCTCTTCCAACAAAAATCATTTCTCGTGGCAGCCTATGTCGGGTGCCTCCACTGCTCACCAAAAACCAGGATGTTAAGCTCATTTTCTGCTTAGCTGATAAATCCTTGGCAAAGCTACGTCATCCTGCAGTGAGAAAGAAAGAGAGACAGAGAAATTCATTTTAGTTATTTTTAGCTACAGTTTCTGCTCAGCCAACACTGTGAGCAGAATACAAAAAGCCTCTGAAAATACAGCATTCTCAATAGCATGTACTGAATCCAACAACCACAGGAAGCGACAGGCTTCAGATTTACATACTCTTGGGCTATTCCTCATGCAACCAGGCAGATTTAACTGGTAACCCGCAAAAGGAGCAAGCAGCTAGCTAATGCCAAAGTTGTCAAGTTGTCAGAAAGCTTTTAGCATTTGACCACTTATTATCAAGATAATTAGTACAATAATGCTTCACTAGCACAACCAATAAATAAACAATGTAGCAAACATTCACAAAATATGGCAAGTAATTTGAACTGTCATTACATTTTCCTGTGAAAAAGAATTACCTTGTCTGATTTTAAGCTCAAGTCCTCTGTACAGCACCAAATCAAAGGAGCTATAAGTTAATGGAACTTTTGCTTCTTAATCTTAGCTTTTCATGATAAAACATGTATATTGGAAATTTAACAGTGTGCATTTAATATTGCAAACAAAGCAGAGCAAAATGAAAAAATTGAAAGTTATCTGTAAGTATTAAATCCAAAAGAAGTATTCCTACAGAACTTTACCTTTATCAATAAAAGGTTCAACATATTCCATAAAACAGAAGAAAAAAACCCATAGCTATTTAAAGTATCATAAAACTGGATAAAATTATTCACAGAAAACTTCTTCACATAATATGACTCGAAATTGGACAAAAATATGGCTAAATTTCTCTGCAGAGGAATTCAATGGCTAACAGTTGAAAAAAGCTTTATGAGAATTCCAAATCTCTCTTAAAGAAAATGCAAGCCAAAGCAATTATTTCATTCATTCACAACTGCACTGTATTCATTAAAAGAGAAGCTAAAGAAAATCAAAAACAACCAGCCAACTTTTCTCTCTGTACCAAATAGCAGGCATTTCTCTTCACTTCTATTTATATGTCAATTAGTGAATTTCTGCAAGGTTAGCAAATGTACTGTAAGTAGACATAAGTCTGTAGTGGACTAGAGCATACTCTTGAATGATACCAAGAATTCAGTGAGGTCCTCCGAAGGAGGGCTAACATGGAAACACCAAATAAAATGACAATGCAAGCACTATGCCATCAGACAAACTACAATCAAGGAGACACCATAAATCACTAAACATATAAAGATAACAAAGCTTAAGTCAAAACTGCATGTGACATGACAAAGAAGATTTTTACAGAAGAGCTAGTCAAAAGCATCCCATTTCAGTGGCAGAATGCACCAGCAGAGCTCTCAATTGTTTAAAAAAATGTAATGCAATTCACATGGAGGAATTTAGAATGACTTCATGTGCTAAAGAGCTATTGAATAAAGAAGTAAATATGTTTTGCAGCAGTATTCTATAGCAATACTTACAATAAAATTATTTTTCCACAGCTGTATCACAACACATTCAAGTGAAAGTATGTACACTTAATGTTATCTGACTCAACAGAAGTAATACAGCATCTCTAATATATTTTTCCTAGAAACTAAAAAGATTTAAAAATACATCATGACATCTACATAATAACGTGCTGAAATAAAATTTAAAGTGATGTAGTTAGTTAAATATGTGTTTTAATAATTAAAATGGATTATTCAGCACCTTTGAAGGAACTTAATATTTTTATTTTCAATTTAATCTAGTTTAAAATTACAAGATAAACTGGGTCAATCAAATGACATTTTTCAGTTCCCTTTAAGAGAGAAAAAGGAAGTGTCACAAATGGCCAGCCCACATTAAAGCTTTTAACAAGTAAATTAACTGGATGTTTGACAGCAAGCATGCTGATCAGTATCAAAGCTCCTCATTCTGTTTATATTTTGCTACCTTTTAAAATATCCCATCTGTTTATCAAAATTACATTTGCACCATTTGGCCTTCCTGCTCCAATTGGAAATTCATATGAAATGAATTATATATATATGAAATATATCCAAGATGATATAGAAAAAATTAGAAAATTGGAAAAATTTCTTAGTAAGAACCAGGTTGTAGTTTACACAGGTACCCTGACTGTAAAAGAGAAAAACTATTTTTATTTACAAAACAGACAAGTAGGTCAGGAAAAAAACCAATGCTCCAAACTTCCTGCAAATGATAAAGCCTGACAACAAACAGATCAAATTAAGCTACCTGAAACAATTTTTAAAAATGTATTATACAAAGGACTCGCTGCCACACAGCTTGGCGGCACGTTTGTAGTTAAAAGTCCATCACCAGTTCTATCAAACTTAATAATGTTGTTCTTTTGAAACAGTTGTTGTCTCAACTGCAAGAAACCATCAACCTAGATACATATTTTATTTTAAAGTATTCTACAGAATAAACCAATGTCTTTGATCAGGGCTGTGCTGGAATCTGCATAGCAAAACTGGCTAAAAACAGGATCCAGCAGCAATAGTTGCTATATATCACAACAAAAAAAGTGCATTAAAAACTGGATATGGAACTGCACAATTATTAGTAATATAGACAGTATGTGGACACTTACACTGGACCCCAAAAACTTCATGAAAGCTTGCAATATTTTGAATACACTGCTGTCTCAAGTACTCTGGCTGTAGTTCTGAACAGTACAAGGATGAAAGACACTTCACTGCCTAGGAGATACCAAGTTAAATTACTATATGACAGGTGCAAAATCATCACAAGAAATGGCTCTTTACAGAGTGTAAATTTAGGTCATGATAATTCTTGCAATGAAATGTTATGGATACTAAAAGGTTACACAGGGTTCAAAAAGAAATTTTTTTCTTTCATGAATGGTTATTATCAATCCTGTTACATGCACTGACGCCACTTACAGCTCAGGAATTTTGAGGGGCTGGAAGGATGCTCTAGTGAGGTTTCACTGTCCTACCCCAACACCTCTCTTCTTTACCTAGCCTTTCTTCATCCATGACAGGATATCATCCCAGATGGACCTGGTAAAAGTATAATACAGACTATACTTTTCAGACAAAGTATTTACCAAAAATATTTCTACCCTAGAAAAAAAGAATTTTAAATGCTTTATTGAAGCATTTGGTTTTATTAGTATTTCTTAAAATGGCAGTATTTTGTTGGAGTCTTTAACCAAACTAGCAAACATTTCATCAAGACTATCATTCAAAGCTTCATTCCAGATACCTGCAAGTCAGTGGCTGAGACATCTATGGCAGCTGCAAAATATCTCTTTGTCTGCAGAAGAAACAGCATTTTACGGTGAAGGACTAAAACTTTCAAAAGGCAGTAACTAGCGTGTCGGAATGAATATGTGGGTAATAAGTCATTTGAAACAGATGATCCAGCAACAGGGAAATTGGCTGCATCATCTGTGTAAATATACTTCACTCCTAAGAACTAAGATCCTGTATTATGCAGCCAAAAGATGGGTGTAACCAGTTTCAAATGTCTAAAGAAACACTGCCAAGATTAGTTTTGATACAGACATGTTATTGCAAATAAAAATCCTTAATAATCTCAAATTTGAGCATTTTACAATCTACATTTTTGTACTTGCCTGTAACTGAAAACAGCTCCAGTTAAAGTTAGCTAACTGTAGGATTGAGGCAACAATCCTACAGAGAAACAAAAAGCCATGCTTAAAATTTAAATTAAGCCTAATATATGTCTGAAATTCCAACTTTTAAGTACTGTAGTCCTCCACATTAGGACTGAAAATAGTGTAATTTTAATGGTATACAATTATCCTATTACTGTACAACAAATTATACTTGTGAGTATTTTAAAGCAACATTAAAAAAAGCCCTGCACCAAACTGAGACACAGTACTGACAATGCCAGAAGCCCTGTTTTGCCCATTATTTGCCCTTACAAGTTCCTGTTTCCAGCTGCTAAAGTATTTGCTAAAATTAAGTTGACCTTCTCATAAAGTTGAATAGGAAATTTGGGGAAATTTCTGAAGAAATGACTGTAATATTTCTAAAACAAGGTTAGAGCAGAATATCCTATGTCACTACCTTTAAAAAAATATTAGCTGTACCTCATAAGTCCAAGTTGTTATTGAAATACGGAAGGAGGCCTGAGTATCAGTTTGTACCTTGTATTACTGCTCTTGTACAAACCCATCCAAATGGACAAAAGCAAGAGACCTTTGAAAACCTTCCTCGTGTATATTCATTCAACAAGGACAAGGATAAATTCTCTCAATACATCTGTCTACACAGAGGTACTTAAATAAATTTGTGGAGCATGCTGTTTTAATATTAGAGTACCAGTTAGAACCTAAAATAAGGCATCTTTTTCACAGACACAGAAGAGACCACCACACAAGACACTCGAACTGGACCTAGACAGATTCTGGAATCAGGACTCAAGAAAGGTAAAAGTCAGAAGTCAGCCATGACAAGGGATAAATCACAAATGAGAGCAGTGATAGAGCCAATAATGACTGGAGAAGAACTGAAGTTAAAGCTGGTAACTAAATCACAAAGAAATGCTTTCAGCAAACAACACCCACTGGAGAAGTACCTCCCATGACTCCGTTATTGACTAATTGATGTAATAAAAAATAGCAATGCCAGCAGTTCTAACTTTGACTGTAATGGAAAAATCTATGCCAAAGAAAGAAAAGACCAAACTGAAGGTAACTTCAACCCTGAGAAGATTATTGTGTCCATATAATTGATACTATAAAGAAATCTATAAAGATAATTGATTTAAACCTAGGAAGTTTTAAGTGGTAAACAGCACAGTAATATTGTCTACTCTGTATAACCCTCTGAAGTGGGGTAGTGTAGCAGACAAAGTGTTCCATGGGCAATCATAATTAACCTACTTACATACATGCATTAGAAAACAACCTTTAACTACATCACCACATATTTTAATCAGGACTCTACCGTACTCAGGTTAAAACAAAGAGCTTAACTGTCAGTTAATCAGTGTTCTTTTTCCTGTACTCATCATTTGATTAGCCTGTGCCTTATTTACTGCACATCACTAAAAACCTTTCCTGAATTATTAACTTCCTCCTGACTTCATCTGCCATGCTCAACACCACCACATGAGAAATTCATTAACACTTACAATAAAACCTCCACAAGTAGCTGTAGAGAGGATTTCATGTAAATGGGAAACTGTAGAGAGCTTTTTTTTTAACACTGAAACATCATAGTCTTGAATATTTAAGTTCCAAACTCCTCAGCATTTCATTTTAAAGTACTTAGTTTCACACAATATACTGGTTTTCAAATGGCCTCATTTATTTCTATCTCTGAACACCTGACTCTTTAGCAAAGTGAACTTAAAGCCCACACACAGGGTGGCTAGAAAATTTATGACCACTTTTCCAAAGTAAAGGAAATGGCTCATCTGCCATCATAGGGACTATAAAAACAGAAAAATAAGTCATGGTCTAGGATGGTTTCTGAATGTTTAGTCATGAAGCTCATGAAACTATCCCTGGTGCTTTCATAATTCTCTGATTCCTTCACTGCTCACATTGCTGTTGTCCCAAAAAGGGAGACAGAGGGCTGCACAGACAACAGCCTCCTGACTGAACCTATTCTTTCTCACCACAGTATTGTATAATGTTGCTCCTCAAAACTCTTAAATAAATAAACACCCATCTAAATTTATATGGCTTAGGCTAATGATCAATAAAAATATTTTTTAAAGTATTTATGGACCTTTTTTACACTCAAGTTTACTTCACAAGTGTTGGCCTTAAAGGTTAATCAGAATATTCCTTTAAAAGGCTGTTAAAATAAAAGGAAAAGGAAGCATAAATAAGGTAATTTATGATTGAAACCATTTAAATTCTTCATGAAAATGAGAAGATGAACTCATATACTTAGGAAAAATGACCAAAAATTTCTACATTTTCAGCAATTGAACAAGCTAGTATTATTATTTTCAAATACTTTGCTGACTGGAAAATTCACCTGAACACATTCCTCTTAGAAACATTCAAATGCTACATACAGCCCTGAACATGAAACTTTTTCCATTCTCATTCATATAAAGAAATACTGATATTAGTTGTAAATTTCATTAAAATGTTATAAAATTACTGGACAAGAGTAGAACTTGATGGCAAGCACACAAATAGGTAAAGTGGAAGAAAACAGGTAACTCAAGTGAAACAAGAGGGACTTACCCCTTCAATTTAACTTCCTTTTGCTCAAATGGGGAACGGGAATGAGATTAGGCTAACTGCCCTTATCACTAAACCAAAACATCTCATAAAAATCTCAGTCCTCCTTGGTCTGTTGGCTTCTCTCCTAAAATTACTAAGATGTAACTGACAGGGCTTGGAATGATACCCCTGAGTGTTCTGCTTCTGACCTGTTTCACCTCACCTCAAATATTTGAATTTGGCCACAATTTCTTGAAAAACAGATTTAAAAAACATACTGAAACCTTACACTATGTCTGAAAGATGTAATTTCCAGAGTGGACTGAAAGATGTAGCCATGACAAAATTTTGCAGTACAGGAGAAATACTGAGAGCAAAGAAACCTTAATCACTACTCTGCAATACACTCTTTTACCTTCTTTGCCCTCCATGCTTTCAATCTTGTGGTTGATGTTCTTCTACAGAGAGATGGAGGAGGAAAGAAGGTAAAATAAAAATATGTAAATCTTCTTGAATCTTATATCTGAAAAATACCCAGAGCTTTTGTTTATAGACAGAGAACATCTGCTACATCCACTACTATAAAAGAAAGATTTTTCTAAAAGCTATTTTAAGCTTAAGAAGAAAAAAAATAGATATAACTGACAGATGAGAAACAAAAAAAGAAAGCAAGAAACTGCCTTTATAAAGCATCAGGACATCAAGCTCAGTAATGCCCCTTATTTCTTTAATTAGTACACTCCTATATAGGTAGATATGCACATTACCTATACTGCCTACCATAAAAGAGTAAAACAACAAGAGTTACAGAGTTGTACCAAATCTATAAAGCAACAGTAGTGTATTTCTCAGGCAGTGTGTGACTAGGAGAGAAAGGAAAAGGGAGCAGGGGAGAAGGGGGAGGTGGGGAGACACACCTACAGCTTTACAATAGTGCGACAGGCTGGCCCTAGCCTAGATCGGCTGCAGACTCCCCAGCAGCATTGGAGGGAAGAAGCATTTCCTCCTCATATTTTAATAATAAAAAGAATTTTTTTTAAAATAGCCTTCCACCTGTGAATATTACTAAGCATCAAGAGAGATTTTCCTCCTGCATTGAAGGAGTTTGAGATCTCTACAGAAGGGACCCAAATACTCTTCTTGCCCTACAGGTCACCCCATGGATCTGACAGAATAAAGACAAGAAAGCAGCTCAAGAGGTTGTTGCCCTCTGTCAGGCAGTGAATCTGTCCTGTAACACTGCTGCATCTCTGGGACTGCGCAAGCATCCTCTGGTCCAGGTCAGAATTAGATCCATGTCTATTTTACTGCCATGACACACAGGAATAGTTGTCAGAACAGCAACTGAAATAGACTTCTTTTTCTGCCAACAGTGCAGCTGCAGTCGAAGTTGCTTTGGAGTTTTGATTGTGAGGGACAGTGACTTAAAGACCTTATCCTACTCTGTTTTTTATATAATAATGACTAAAAAAATGAATCCTGAGATCACGCAGTTTGCTATTACACCAGTATCAACATACAAATACTGCAAAGGGCTGTTTGAAACATAAGGCTTACCTGATGGCTATCAGTCATTTGAGTGTCACAGTATGCAAAAAGATCCTGTCCAGTGACAATTACCTGCTGCTATTATTTCATGCAGGTACCAGTCATATAGCCAGGAGCAAACTGAATACCAAGGATTACAGAGCAGTGATAAAGCACTCCGGAACACAGGCAGTTTTCACATCAATCTTCTCAGTTAAAGGGAAGGGTTTGAAAGGGCCAGTCGAATCTGGAGAATCAATAAATGGTTACAGGACAGTGCCACACACAGAGGTTTGGCTACTGAGATCATGGGCCTCACTTTGAAAAACCTAGTCTGCCGGGGAACTGCTGGGGTTTATCTCTCAGAGAAGGGGAAGAGTATCTTTGGACAAAGATTTACTAAGCTGGTGAAGAGGCCTTTGAACTACAGTTGCCAAGAAGGCATCAGAGAGATGAGGTAGGATGGCTTCTATGACTGGAGTGCTGGAATGGAAAGATACATGGTCTTCGAGAATGATAGGCAAGGCAGAAAGCAGGGGGTATCACCTTCCATATCAGTAACCAGCATGGAGCTCCACCTGGGGATGGATGAGGAGCTGATTGAGAACTTACGGATCAGGATTAAAAGTAGGGCAGGGACAGGTGTCATTACAGGGGGTCTGCTTCACCTGTAAGACTGAGCAGATAAGGCCCTCAATGGACAGACAGGAGTGTCCTAACAATTCACAAGTCCAGGTCCTCACAGAGGACTTCAACTACCCCAGTATCTGTTGGAGGATTAACACAACAGAGTATAAGCAGCGCAGGAAGTTCCTGGAATGCATTGATCATAACTTCATTCTGCAAGTGCTGGAGGAGCCAACAAAAAGGGGCTTTTGTCCACAAGAGACCTTGTTCTCACCAACAAGGAGAGGCTGACGGGAAGTATGAAGCTCAAGAACAGCCTTGGCTACAGTGACTCTATGGAGGAGTTTGAGATCCTTAGGTAAGTAAGGATCCTTAAGTAAGGACAGAAAGCTCACTGCCTTGGACTTCAGGAAAGCAGATTTTGGCCTCTTCAGGGATCTTCAGTCTCTTCCTTAGACTAGGATATAGCCCGGAAGAGAAGAGGGGTTCAAGAAAGCTTATTAATATTCAAGGATCACCTCTTCCAAGTTCAGAAGAGATGCATCCCAACAGAGAGGAAGCTGGGCAGATTTGCCAGGAGACCTGCATAGATGAAAAGTAGTTTATGGACAAACTCAAACTCACTCAAAAAATAAGCCTACAGAGTACTGACAAGGACAAGTAGCTTGGCAGAAATACCATATGAACAGTCATGGATTGAGCGAGGAAAACTAATAGAATAATCTGGCCAGCAATACCAAGGGCAACAAGAAAAGTTTCTTTGGATATGTTGAGAGTAAAGAAATACTACAGAAAAAGTTGGCCCTCTCCAGAAGGAAAAGAGTGACCTAGTTACCTGGGATATGGAGAATGCTGAGGCACTCAGCCACTTTTTAGCCCTCTTCACCAGCAAAAGTTCCAACCACACTGCCCAAGTCACAGTAGACAAAGGTAGGGACTGGGAGAATGAAGAACCATCCACTGTATCAGGGTCAAGACCACCAAAAGAACCTGAAGGTGCACAAGTCCATTGGATCTGATGAGAGACATGCAGGTTCAGAGGAAACCGGTAGGTGAAGTGGCTAAGCCACTATCCCCCACACCGAAAAAAAATTGTGAAGCTATTAAGAGGGAAAAGAAACAACATATCACAATCCCAAGTAGAAGCTAAGAGATCAAATTGTATTAAGAACAGCAGAGTGAAACAAAGTCCTATACCAACTTGACACAAAATAAAATACTGGGTTATCTGTACAGAGAGCATTGGAAAACAAGCAAATCCTTAAAAAGCTGATCTGAAAACTTTGCTTAGCACTGGTATTGTACATTAATACAGTCTTACACAACAATCATAAGCCTTTTTATATATGTATTTTTTTCATAGTAATGAGAAGTACCTGAAGATTTAATTTTTTTTCCTTTTAAGTTATCCTATCTAAACATTAAAACCTACTCCATTACTGGGCACTAGGATAAAGTCATTAAGACTTAAAAGAATGATCCTGTTTTATTTTTTGATACCAGATGATAATGACATTCTGCATTTATTAAAGAAACAGCTCATTTTGCTTTCCTAATCTTTACAATCATGAACAAAAAATCATTTCTTGAGAATGTACTTCTCTGCAGCCTCCCAAAACTGAACAGCAATACTTTTCAAAGTTTTCAAATACTTTTCAAAGCTGCTTTCAATAAACAGCTAAAATAAAGGCTAATAACTGCTTATAAGAGTAGCTTAATTTATGTTCAAACAATCAAGTGTTCAATTTTGTCCATCACTCTCATTCAGATTAAGGAATTGCATAAAAGAAATGATTTTTAAAATTCCTTATTTCAAATGGTCAAAAGAGGTCATCTCTGGAGAGATTAGCATACCAAGTATGCTAATAAAACGGTACATACGATAAGTAGCCTTTAGAAATTATTGTGGCAAGCCAGCCAAAGAAATAATAACCAGATCATCTTCAACAAAAAGCTCCCTGTGATAAAAGCTACTAAAATCCCTCCCTTCCCTCTATTCCATATCACACTACACTATTGCTGAGATAAGCAAACAGGAAAATAAATAAATAAACAAATACAAATTGGGCATTGCACTCGGACAGAATGCAATCTTAAAAGAAGCAGTCAAGTCCTCCTCTTCCACTTCCTGTTCTCAGTGCCTCGCTTGTGGCCTATTTCAAGTGATTTTGTAGGCTGTGTGTTTGAGGCTGCGTGTGTAGGATGAGGTGGTTTTATTTGCATTGGCCAAGTACTGACCACAGCCCTGAACACTACTGAAAAAACAAACAGCATTTTGCAAACAAAACTAAACCTCTTAACCTCCCAAGGGTGGTGATTTCACTTTCCCCAAAATTGTGAAATATATGGGGTTTAGCTTGTGACTCAAGATACTTAGTAAGACTAAATTACATTCAAGGCAATGTAAATCTTTTCTTCCTTCATACTAGGAATTATTTATTTTGTGGGTATGAAGATAAGTTTACTTTCTTAGTAAAGAAAAGGACATATTAATATAAAATATGTAGATTCATATCTACTTTTCTCCTTTCAATTCCATTTTATTTCTTGACACAATGTACACAGAACGTGAAAGTGGAAGTGACAGAGGACACATCTTGATATCAGTGTTACTGATCTCCACATCCATTCACAGCAATACAGATACATAACTTCGAAAAGTCATTCAATTATTATTATTGCTATATCTCCCTTGTAACATGAATTTATGGAACATTTATCATGCTCCACACAAAATTTTTGATACATTCTATCCTCTCCCTTATGGAATGCTTTGGTGTTTTTACAATTAGTCTCAACAGCCAAGTCCACAGATGTATTTTTCTTGGAAATACACTGAGTTGTTTGTTCCAAGATCAGTAACACAAGCCCTACATTAAAAAAAAAAAAAAAAATTAAAAAAAATTTTCAAAAAAATTGGATGAACTTATTTTACAAAGTAAGGCAAAAGCTCAAACTTTTGCCTTAAAGTTGCAAGAGATGTTTGCTCTAGGCAATCTTCACTGTATGAAGAGAGGGAGAGTGTGCATGCATGCACAAACCATAAAAATAATTCTGTGCCATAATTATGCTGAGCTACATAGGTATTCTATGAAGTAATTCACATCAGGACAAAATCAAAATTATTTAAAAATTAGCATGGTAGCTCCGATGTAAAGAGATCAGGTTTTTTTCAGCGTTTTTCAATATCAGATAAAAATATTCACCTTGATTTTTAGATCTTTTCCTGATGGGAAGTCTTCTTCCTGGAGATTCATATAAAAACTGAGTAGAACAAGGCTTAAAATGCCTTACATTTTTATTACTTGTTTGGTTCTTCAAACAGAAGCCAAATAGTTAAAAAGAAATCTAATCTTGCAGTTTGGAATATGGTATTTCTTTAATGTTTGTGTCCTCCTATCTCTCTCCTTCCCATGAAATGAAACTGAGAGGTACCAAATTTAACAAACACTTCCTCAACGTATGATCATATAAGAACAGCTGTCAAAATGACAGATATTAAGCAAGAAAGAAAGCAGGATAAGATTTGCACTAATACTAAGAATATCCACAGTTTTAATTATCAATTCTACTTATTGCAAAAAATTTTAAACCCATCTGTAATTAGTACCTAGTAAATGGCTTCCCCATAGAGAAGCTATTCCACATCTGCTCGTGGTGCCTATTCACTCCAACAAAGAGGAATACAGCTACTAGGATGGTAAGTCTTAGTTTCTTCAATTGTCTCTTATTTACTAAATGTGATGGAACAATTATGAGTGAATTATCAAAATAAACTTTCAGAATTAACACATAGAGTGCATATAGAGTTCAACCTTTTTATGCAAAACTTGTTTGAGCAGGTAGACTACAACCCCTCAACAAAATCACAATCAGAAGTTCTCACTGCTAAGTAAGCAGACTATTTTCACGTGGACTTTGTAAGCTTTATAAACTGGTTTAACAATGACTGGGGATTTAAACTTGATTCAGGACACTAGCATATATTTTTCAGAATGCTACAACAAAAATCTGATTAATTTCAGAATAGTTGGAGACCACTGGAAAATGCTTTTATTAGTATCATACTACAAATATTCTTAAAGGCTATTAAATGAATGAAAGTGTGTCTTTCAATGGACAGGAATCTGGAATTCAAGTCATTCTATGGGAGGAAATCTATATAGATTTTCCATTGTAAGTTCAATTATTTTTTTGCCTAAAAAAAGAAATAGGAAGACATATGAAAGGGAAGGCTGAATGGGAACACCTCCAAACTACACATACTTCTCCAGGCACCAAACCAAACAGGAGTAAGTGGTATTGTAACCCTATCCACAAAAAGGGATCAAGTCATGCTTTTTGTTTGTACTCCAGTGAACAAGTTTGAAGGCTTGGATTTTGATTACTCTAAGAAATACCCACAGTTACTATGAAAGTTACTCATTTTATGTCTTCAACAAAAAGATTAGATTCAAACTCAGTTAAAGCTCAGCTGCATAAAAGCTATGTTAAGCTTTTTTACTGACCATGCTTCTGCAGTACAGAAATAATCTTCTGGTTTACCCAAAATATTTTACAACATTTTAAGATGGAACTAAACATGGACAAGCACATAAGAAGCTGATTACGACATATAATTATGAATTCCATTTTTAAAGGCTGAAACAATTTACATCCTGTATTCATTAAATTATGTTTTGTAGAATATACGATTTAGAGTAGGTCATCTGGTCCAACCTCCCTGCTCAAGCAGGGTCATCCTAAAGCACATGGCACAGGATTGTCATGCCAGTACTTGAGTACCTCCAGTGATGGATACTCCATAACCTCTCCAGGCAATCTGCTCCAGTGTGAAGCACCTGCACAGTGAAGAAATCCTTCCTCATGTTCAGGTGGCAGTTCCAGTGCATCAGGGTTTTTTTAAAAATGTATTCTCCTTCTACCACACAGCTGGCAATTAAAACTCTTACTGAAACCATTTTTAGTTACCTGAGGAAATAAGGCTTAAGCAAACATTTAGTTTCCACCAATCGTTCCTCCCAACAGCGAGCTTTAGAGAGCTGGAGATTTCAGTTACAAAGCTCCTAAAAGTTTCAGGAAAATGGAGAGCTGAGCAGAACGTGCTCAAAAGAACAAGCCCATTGTCCCACTAGAAACAGTGTGCTACAAGTTTGACCATTCCCAGCTCCTTACAGCCTGCTGGCTGACCTGTGCTCACGTGGCTCCTTTGCACTCTCACTGCCTTTGAAGGGCATTTGCCACTCAAGTTGTTTTCCCCACAGAACACTGTGGGGAACAGAACAACTTGTTTTCCCCACACAACAAGAGTGAGCTCATGTGCACGTTGAGATTCAGTACAGTTTGGGATACAGCACACATGCCTAAGAAACCAGATATTACTTGCTCTCCTACATATATTTTTCTCTCTCTTTTATCTTAATAGGATTGCTTTACCTCAAATCAAAGGCAAAGTGCTTTCCCAATGTTGCCAGAATTTCACAAACGACTTTTTTTTTTCTTTTAGCCTGAATGCACAAGCCATGTACATGCAAGCTAGAGGGAGGGAGAGAAAAAATACAAGCATTCCCTGTACTTGGTCCCCAAGATGAACAGATTAAGGGCTACCTCATCCAGGCACACAAGCATTTTTACCAAACTGAATGCATTCTCACGGCATTGCAAGATAAACACAAGAGCACCATAATGGATTAAAAAAAATTATTAATGTTTCATTAATAACGGTCCAAATGCGTCCACCAATACATCCATAGAAGTTGAACACTACAGCTAGAAAACAGCTGGTCTAGAATGTACCATTATCAACTTTCAATCTTTTGGAGACAGAAAGGCAGCTGAAAAATATAATATTACTGAATAGTTATGACAAAACAATTCTTTATTATCTGTATTTTCATTCTAAGTAGTTAAAAAAAAACCACTCTATGAACAACCGAGCTCCAAAGACTGATTTTTTTACAAATTTTACGTTCAACTTCAAAGTACTTTTCAGGTATTTTTGCAGGTTTGGTTAGAGACAATGAAAACACATTTTCAGATTCTGCACAGCTTTTAACATTTGGTAAAATTCCATTGCATACAGAATTTATGAGAGGAAAGCAGCCTGTGCCTAAGTTTTACTAGCAGAAATGGGGACGATAGCTTAATTAAATTTAAAGATGCAAATATAGGAGCAGTATGGGATGTGGAATTTAGTAGTATTAGTATTTAGAAAACAGTGTGGCACCTCTTCCTTATTAGCAGCTCCTGCATACACACTTGTATTACAGCAAATCTCAAGTAGCCTACTTTGTGTGAAGTACCTTATGTTCCCTGCATCTGCCATGGAATAGGAGTTACTATGAAAAATTAATGTATATTATCTAATTAATATATACTAACGACACTAATACACAGATTAAGACACCCTGTCATAGGTTGCTTACATGTCCAGAACTTCACTGTATTGACTTATTTCCAACCCTAGCGTTGAAGATTCAGTGGAGAGGCGAATGGGCAGTTTTAAACCTCACCACAAAAAATGCTAAAGTGAAGAAGCTCCATACTAGCTCAAGCCAGTTTCTCTGCTGTCAGGATCCCAACACTCTCGCCCCATCCCAGCCACGAAGTCAGGACTCCTCCCCTTGCCGCAGCTGCCAGTGCAGCTGAGCTGGGCTATTTCAATGTTCAACTCGCCACAGAATAACTTCAGTGCTCTTCTGCTCTTCTCCACTGCCATAAACAAATGAACGGTGCCCAGAAGCTACACACCAGTGTAGGACAAAAGCAAAAGGGGTGAGGCCATGCAGGTGGGGGTGGGAGAAAAGGGAAGAATAGGGCACAGCCAGGATAGACAGTAGAAAGCTCCACTTGGGCTGCTATGAGAACACAAGGCAATTACAGCAAATTCCCCTAAACCTCACAGGACTTCTTATATTTAGACAGATCTATAGGAACTGTAAGGACTATTTATACAGAACCACAGAATGGCTTGGGTTGGAAGGAACCTCAAAGATCATCAAGTTCCAATCCCCCTGCCATGGGCAAGAGCATGTTCCACTAGACCAGGTTGCTCAGGGTCCCATATGGCCATGAACACCTCCAGAGATTGGACATCCACTACGTCCCTGGGCAACCTGTTCCAGTGCTTCACCACAATTTCTATTCAAATATAAAGTAGGTTTTCATATTTATCCATTACAGATTAGAACTATATACTTCATAAAATCTTTTTATGTGTATTTATTTTTTCACTTGCTTAACCAATGGGTTTTATAGCCCACCCATGGATCAAATCTTTAGTCTTTCACCTCATGATACACTAATGCAGTTGGTCTTCTAAACCTGCTTTAGATCAGTGACCCCTAATGTGAATAAGTATTGAATGGAAAGAAAAGAAGAATTCCTATGGATATGGAAAAACCATATAAATAAATATAAATAAAATAATACATGGGCATTACTGAATAAATTTTTTTTGAAGGCCAGTGGCATTGCCCCTCAAAAACCACAATAGATAAAAATAGCAGGGTGTTGGGTGTTGGGCCCAGGGGGAAGAGGGACAGGTAAAAGAGAGGGCGGGGGGCAGCTGCTGGCTGGCTTGCTTCTTCAGCTTCAGAGCAGCACACTCGGAGCTGTTGTTGCTTGGGGAAAGGAATTCGCCATAACCCAGAGGGAGCTTCTTCTTCCTCTTCTTCTGTGGGCCCCCCCATCCTGCTTGGATGTCCTGCAGTGCCAGCCACCGCTGCGGAGCTTCTGATACACCTCATCCACCAGCCTGGGATCTCTGCTCATTCTTCCTGTTCCAGCAGGGTGTTCCTCAGAGCCCTGCAGGAGCACCGGGACTGACTGCCCGAAGGGCTTGTGAAGCAAAGCCTCTCCTCCATCCTTTCCTGTCACGGCCAAGAAGGTTGTCATGGGGTCTCTGGTTCTGTTTTGTTATTGATGCCATAGTTATTGTTGTTTGTTTGACTTGTTCTACATACTAGTAAAGAATTATTCCAGTTATTCCTATCCCCATATCTCTGCCTGAGAGCCCCTTAATTTCAAAATTACAATAATTCAGAGAAATGGAGTTTACATTTTTCATTCCAAAGAAGGTGCCTGCCTTCCCTAGCAGACACCTGTCTTTCAAACCAAGACACAAGGCATAATGCTTTTTTTGGTTTTGGAAAGAAACTGCACCAAGGGAAAGACTCACAAAATCCAAGAACTCAAGGATCTCAATCTCTTAAAACTAAAACTTGTCCCACAATGCTGTTTGAATCAATGTCATTAACTACACTAAAAAAATAGTACTATGTTTGATAATATTCATACTTTTTAGTGAAACTAAAGGGTTCCATTTACCTCAACTGGACAACAAATGACTCATGACTTCCTGGTTCACTCTCATGTCTTGATGGTTCATGGTTTGTTTTTACTGCCACATTTCAAAAGACTTTACTATATGCTATAGTCTATCCAGACAACGTCAAAAGGAATTAATCTTGTTAGATGTTCAAGTAAATACCCAGCCATATTAACCAAATCAACTGAAAATGCTTTTTTTTTTTTTGGGGGGGGGGGGGGAGGGGTGTATGTAAATGAGGTAAGTAAAATTTGAGACCAAAAGCAACATCATCAGAAACTGTGACAGAAGAAATTTTCTCACTTCTTAAGCCCTGATGAATAAAATAAATCTCTAAAACACTTCAACTATGTGCCGGTATTGAAAGGTGATTGCTGGGATAGCTTAGTTCCTAGTTCTGTTACAGTGACCTCCTCAAAGCCAGTAACCAGGCAGCATTTTGAAACAAGCCAGTCCAGTGACAATCCTTCAAGGGTTCAACACAAAACAGACTGTGGAGTATCAGTCTGCCCTAAGGGGCAAGGTGACTGTTGCTATTTGCAGCTTCAACAAAGCAACACCTAACTCGTTTAACTTTGATAGCTGAAGTTGCCAATAAAGTGTATTAAAGCAAATACAATCAGGCCACAAAAATGGAGAAAAGCAAGGTGTGTTTGTTTAGGGAATGGTAAAAAAAACACACAACCAGTATACAAGACAATTAGATGTTATTTAGAAGTTTCAAATACTAGAGGAAGTACTATTTATTTCAGGAAAATAGAAAGAGACAATACTGGTTAATGACAAGCAATACATTTCCTACAGCAAGCTAAAGAATATAATGCAACAGAATTATACTGGGCTTTGTATCGTTGTGTGAAAACACATCCTACCATGCACACACTTGTCTTCAGCACCTGAAGATGCACTGACTGCACTAAGACCTGGGGAACACAGAAACTTAGCCATGCTCAACGAAGCAAAAAATAAAATTTAGAATGAGATAAACAAAACAAACAGGCTATAAAGATTCAGCACCAAGTGGCAAACTATGATTATGGAAACAGTGATACATTTTCTGCAATGGCCACCTTATTTCAAATATTGTTCTTGCCAAACTTAAAAAATAATTTAAAAAAATGTTTGTGACATATTTGAGCCTCCAATTGATTGACTCAATCTATGTCCAAGCTTAAGTTCAACCTGATATTTTTTTGTGTGAATGTATTTTTCCATTGCTCATTCTTGGTGTTATTTTTTTGTACTTTTGTTTTGGTTTTGGGTAGGATTCTTCTTTTAAATACTTACTCTTTTTCATAATACTCTTACTAACTACATCCAACTATTCCTTTTCACTAACTCCAGTTCTTATCTTTCTTACTGTTTGCCAACTAGGAAAAAACTGAAGAACCCAAAGCCACATAGTACTATCTACAAAACAAGAAGAAAAAACCAAAAAAATTAAGCATGTTCATCAGAAGCCTTGCTGCAGCTCCCCATGAAACAACTGGAGACAATCCTCTCCATTAGGAATCTGTTTTCAGATGAAAAACACCCATGTGCTTCCAATCTTCATTTCAGACCTTGAGAAGTTCATGCCTTTTTGTTTTATAATATGTATCTGTAGAACTGACAGTGGGAATGCAATTGCACTTCTCAGAAGAGTGCTCAGCAACTAAGTGCTAGGCATAGGATTTCTTGTAATGTGTTAGGACTGGAGCTTGTCTAGAAAGAGATCACAAGGTGAATTTAAAAGCTGATTAATTAAAATTTGATTAATTAAAAATATGCTACAAATTTGTGATGAAAATGCTAACAGTTGAAACTAAAAACATTTACTTAAATAAAGGCTCTACCCAATTATCACCAATCAGGCCCAATAAAATAATCAGCATGATGTTTAAATGGTTATGAGATCATGATGACTGAGGACCATTTAGAATAAATAAAAGGTCTTTTTCAGAAACTGTTTTATGTTTATCAGCACAAATTGTAACAGTAAAACAAACACAGAATGACTACCGAGGGTAGTAGTATCTGTAACATGAAAAAAATGTACAGGTTCTATACTTCTTATGTCAACAAGTTGCCATCATTCTTCAAAACTCTTTGCTACTGCAAAAGCTAAACAACAAGTTTTAGGTTCTCAGTGGTTCTTCAAAGGCTCCCTGACTAATTTCTGCTTAAAATTAAAAAGATATTTGTAATAATCAGTGTCACAGTCAAAGCTAAAATTCAAGATGTGTTTTTAACTAGTGAATCACCTCAAAAAGTTGTTCCTACAAGAAGGGTTTCACCCTCATTTTACATGACTACTCTCTCTGAAAACCAAGTACAATAAAAAGAAAACATGGCCATTTAAAGAAAAAAGGAGATGAATGACCAGAAGAGTAATCATCATTAGTCTCACAAAACTGGGACAGTTTTTTGCAATAAAAAAATTTGTAGAAAACCAAGATTTTAATTATTTAATTAAGCTGATATATTGCTGAACATGAATAAAAAATCAAGTCATTTTTACAGAATTGTCTTTTCAAGACACAGTTGAAGAAGTGAAGACCAAGTGGAAGGAACAATCCTTAACAGAAACTACACCTGACTCAAAAGTTTGAAGCAGAAAATAGAAGAGAGGCTAGCAATGCCTCAGCAGGAAGCAAGAAATTACTGCTTGCAGCTTTTTCAACTTTCCCTTGCCATCAGGTTATACCTATTCTTGGAGCAAAGAATAACTGTGTATAAGTCACAACAAAGGTCCATCTATGTGTCCATTTTTAGGAAAATTCCAAAGGAAAAAAAAAAGAAGCGAAACTACAATATTACCCATTAAGCGTTTTCTGTTTAGTAAATTAAATTATGAGGTAGAATAATTCCTGACATCAAGATTCCTGTGATGATACAGTTCCAGAGGACTAAATAATCATCTAGGTCTCAGGGTAGAGTCAAGAGAAGGTAGGATTAATGTAAGCAGGAAACAAGTATGTTCATAAGAAAACTGAAAAGGTATCGTGACACTCTAACTTCCTGTATTTTTTTTTTCCTAATTCTGAAACGCAACCCAATTTGAGAAGACGAATAAGACAAAATTGAAAAGACTTTGAACACAGAATAGAAAGCATATTTAGATGGCCGAGTATTTGCAAATGAATAGAAAGATCATCAACAAAATGATTTGGGCATGTAATTTTGAGGGAAAAGTTGCAAGTACATCTGATTTAATGCACTGAGTTTATTACTACTTTCAGATCATAATGACTTGCTAATGGATTGATTACAAGTTTTTCATATACCACAGCTGAAGACTAACTAAATACCCCATGCACAAAGAAACATCTTGGAACTGCCAGGGAGTGGCACAACTTCTGTTATGTCTCTGACAAGCTCAATAATTGCAGTTCTTCCTGGAATGAAACAAAATGAGCAGAACCAGAATTTTATTTGGAATTAAGCAAAAAATGAGATCTGGAAAACACATCACACAGACTTCAGAAGACTCAGCTATTTGAAAAGGACAATACCCTCTTAAGTTTCACTGACTAGATCAGAATATAAAACATTTCAGTTCAAAAGAATGGAAACAAGCAAACAGAGGACCCTATTAAAAGAACACCAAACCTTGCAATAAAAGCAGCAGAACCAACCAAAAAAGCTAGACAGTAAAAGGGCTGCAGTTGCTGTATCTGAATCAGCACACCAAACCCACCAGTGAATGACGCCAAAGCTCTGAAAAGCACCTAACTAAGGAAAAGTGTATTTTTTCACTAATAGTTTCTCAGAGGAGAAAAAGAGGAGAAACAAAGCTGACTGATTTCCTGGACTTACATGAGAAAAATTTATCCTCTTCTATTCAGGGAATAAAAACTATGTTTTAATCTCTATTTTGAATTAAAACCCCCACCATTTCTCTAAACCTCTACCTGGCTAGCACCTTCCTACAATTCACAAAACCCACACACTTCAAAACTAATAAATAGGAGAAAAAAAAAACCTGTGAAAATATTTGAACATTTACATCCCTAAATTCCATAAAGGAAAAGATACCAACATTACCCTGGAATAAAAATCCTGCTTACCCTAGTACAAAGGCCACAATGCTTAACAGAACTACTTATCCTATTTTCACATTTATTTTCCAGAGAATTTTTTTTTTCTTTCAGTGATGGGTTCTGAATGCTTGGTCTGTGGCCTTAGCCATTTTGCATATCAAGGACCTCAAATAAAGACTAACAGAACAATCCCAGGATCTTAATTTTTTGTTTTCTTGGATTAATACATAACCCACCTCCTACCTGACTGCAGTAGACTGCAGCGGTGCAGAGGACAGCCATATAGGACAATAAAGTAGATGAAATGTATCTTTGCTACTGGAAAAATGAGTCTTCCTCTCTTCCTGGCTTGACACTGCTGTCCTGTTCTGTGTACTTGCTCTGGCACTCATCTGGCCACACAATAAGATAATTCAATTTGCTAATCCAAGGGAGGAAAGGGAAAAAAAAAAAAAAAAAAAAAAGAGCAAAATAAGAAGAAAAGAAATAGTGTTCTCCTGGGTTAGTGGAGTGAATTAACTTCTCATGTACTTTGTAAACTACCAGAGTCACTGCAACAATGCAGTGCAGCCATGCTGTACCAAACCCAAGGAAGAGGGAGTAATGCAGAGCCATTAAGATAGAACAACTAGTCAGCCTCTTTCATATCCACCCCACTCCCTTACTTCTCCCGCATAATCTAAGAGCCAGCAGGACACACTTCAATTTCAGTGATGCAGCACTGATTACATTCCTAAAACACAGGTCTAGCCACCTGAAATCTAATTACATCAACAATCTACTAAAATATAATTGTGGCTTTTATTTGAAACCTCTATGACAAGCTGGTTTTGACATATGATAAAAAATGATATATACTAATTTAAAATGTAAGGGTTTTTGGAAGGTCAAACTCAATTTTAACTAAAAAGACCACTCTACACACACATGCACCCATAGAATAAAAATAGCCTCCCAGCTTTTTGGTGGTAGAGTCAGAGAAATTAAACTACAAGAAAGAACTAGGCATTTGCAATTTATTTTAGTATTTTTAATTTTTTTTATGAATGTATAACTGTACAACAGACATACATGAAGTCGTTTAAACAACTCTCTTCCAACCCTTATTTGCATGCATTACGTTACAGTTTAAGTCACCTAATCACATACTATTTTTCACCATGACACCTGCCCCCATTCAATGCCCTAGCTGGACCATGATCCAGGGAAACATTAGCACTGAGCACTGAAGGAAGCTGCTCTCAGCAGACCAGTCCCTCGAAAATGCATGGATACATGCAAGGATCAATACTGGAATGGAAGACAAGCAGGTGTTTGGTGAGAGCGTTACAAACCTAACAGACAATGGAAGACCCCCACAGGCTCAATTGGCGCAGTGAAGATGCGCACCTTAGAGGAGACACACTAGCAGACTTAAAGCTCCATTCCTCAGTCACAAGCAAGTTCCTTTTCTCAAATTACAGTCTCTCGATCACAACAAAATTAATTTTTACTACATTATGCATATGCAAAGAGGGGGAAGTACCATTGTGTCCTTTTACAATCTCACACGTGCTACAAGAAGAGAGAATCTACTGGCAGAAGATCTCTTATCTGCATGCTTTCCATACCTGACGCCCCAGTTCAGAATGTTCTGAAGAAAAACCAGAATTTCACAGCTTTTCTTTGCTTTCTAGCTAAAATGAAAAGAATCATATTTCAGTTCCATTCTGCCTGCAAAGCTAAGAAAAGCAGTGCTAACGTGGAAACTGTCCCATTAGGAGAATCCAAGTGATACTATGGTATCAATACACATTAAATACCTTCTCCCTGCAGTGCCAAGAACTGAAAATGGTACTGCAAAATCCATTTCTGCAACTACTCATGCCTTGGGTTTCATTCCAGGCATTTGAGGAAGCTTCCAAGCTCTCACCTATAACCAAACACAGACTTTTCCAACTCATTTTCATAACCTGGATCTTTTCTGGCTTGTATGTTATCACCAGAATTATTAAGAAATTTTGTCTGTCGAACCCATTACAGCAGATGAAACTCATTATTAGGAAGAATCCATTGTTTTTTTCAGATTACATATGGGAAATAGCCATATGCCAAAACCACTCCCCAAACAACGCACTGTCATGCCAAAGTTTGGTAACAATTTATAAGTCAGACGGTTTCCCTTCAAAAGAATTAAAGAAAGCATTTTAATCTGATCAATTACAAATAACTTCTAGATTCTTGAAATTTTGACAAAATTCTTTGTATCCCCAGCTGCACTCTCTATTCGCCAGCCTTCCTAATCTCCATCAGACAAAAGAAAAAACAAAAAGCCAACAAGAATAGAACATTTATATGAAGCTGAAAAAGTATTTTAAAAAGTGATAATCAAAGAATGAAGGGAGATTCTTTGCTACATTTATGTTTAACTTTTTCCCCGTTAAATAAAATTTAAAGTTGAGGAGCTTCCGTATCAGCAGAGTTTAGCAAGACAAGGCTTCTCAGCATCTGGACATAAAGTAATTTCCAGAGGAAATTAATCATAGGAAATCACAGCATATGTAATCATGTCTCCGTTCAGTGTACAAAACCTGTCCCATCACACAAATCATTTTACAGATGCAAGCCCAGGGCCAAAAATGCTGTCACAATGCCTTGAATGGCATTCCAAAGGAGAAAAGATGATCATCCCAGTGCTAGAACAGGCTTTATTCTTTCAAAGTACTTAAATATTTTATGAGTACCTTTGCTTTCACGGGGGAGAAAATAATTTCCTCCAAGCGCAGATCAGTGGCTGCTATCTAATCTCTTGTCACAACAACGCGATCCTTATGTATCCGCAACTCATCAGCATACCATCTCCATCTCATTTTTTTCCATCAAGCCGCGAGCGCTGGATGGGCTAATTGTCGGCTCACGTTAAGCAAGCGCTCAGCACACGGCCGCAGGCGCGGGCAGGCAGCGCACGCCGTGCCCGCCCGGCTCCCGGCCGGCCGCGGGGCGCAGGGGGGCCCGGGCAGCGCCCCCGCCCCGCCCCTCCCGCCCGCTTCCTCCGCTGCGACGCCGCTTTCTGCTCGAAAATCGCCATCGGGTTTTTGTTAGCGCAGTAACCCGTTCGTCCCCACGCACAAAGTGGGCCCGGGCTGCTCCTCGCCACCGGGGACAGAAACCCTGATTTCATGTTTTTCCCAGGAAACGCCTCGAAAAAGGAGAAGCTCACGCCTTCGTGAAGGATGTTTTCGGAAGCAGGGGACCTGACTCGTCGGGTGGAAATACGCAACATGAGAAAAGGCGAAACCCGCAGATTTTCTCCATCTCCCTTTCACAGAAGACATTATTTTAAGTAGACGGGGGAAAACGCCGCATCCGAGACGAAGGGCGTCATTGATTTTTAAATCCGGAGAAACACGCCGCATCCAGCCCCGGGGCAGTCAGTGAAAGAGGGTCACCTCCCCCCAAAAATTAAACCTCTGGAAACCGCTGGAATCGCGGAAATCCGTCCGCGGGAGGGGAGGGTGCGCAGCCCCGGGGTTGGGTGGATGGGTGGGTGTGCCGGGGGCGCCCCGCGGGCGGAAAGGGCAGGGAGACGCGGGCAGCGGGATCAACAGCACCCAATGCCAGATGCGGGATGCCGTCGGCGTCCCGCTGGAGGCGATGCCCCCTGGCACCGGCGATCCCCCCGTGCTGACGAGGGCAGAGGGAGGCGGGGGCGCGGAGTAAGCTACGGGCCCGGCGGAGACGGGGGAGGGGGAGCGGGCTGTGCCCAGACCGTGCTGCCTCCCCCTCCGCCGCCCGCAGCCCGCCCGTGTCCCGGCGGGCGGGCACCTCCTGACACAATAGACACCGGGCGGACCCACGGCGCGACCGCGGCCCCTCTCCCCGCCACGGCTCCCGCCCGACCCGCAGACCAGGGCGGCGGCGACAGCATCATCCTCACTCACCCCTCCGAGGAGGCTCGCCGCGTCGGGGAGGGGCCGTCGCTAGCGGGTGCTCAGCGAGCCGGCATCCCGCGGGATGCGGGAGCGAGGGCGGAGCGCGCGGTGTCCCTCTGGCAACGGCCCCGGCGTTATTCCCTGCACATAGCGGCGGCTAACGGCACCGCGGCACCGCGCCGCACTGCGCACGCGCCGGGGCCGAGCGGCGGCGGGGCCGCGCTGCGCCTGCGCCGCACTCAGACAATAGCGCTCCCTGGGCTGCGGGCGCTCCCTGCGCGGGCGATGGCGGGAGGTAAACGCTGCTTCCCGCCCCGATCCGCCCAGGCCGTGACGGGACCGGCGCTGAACCCGCTGCAGGCCCGAGGGCGTAGGCGGACGGGCTGTGCTGTGCGCAGGCGCGACTGCGGCCGCGATCAACAACAAAGGGGAGATGGGTTGCGGCGACCACCCTCCCGCAGTTGTCGGGGGTGGGCGGGGGCTCTGCCTCCTGCGGCGCGGTGCATGCCGGGACTTGTAGTCCTGGCGGCGGCATTCCCGCCATCGGGAAGCATACGGACTCCTGGCGTTGCTAGTCTCAGCTGTGGCGGCCGGCGGCAACGGGCGGCCATCGGGAGCCGGAGGATCCCCGCAGGTGGCTCCTCCGGGAGCCCAACGCGGGAAGGCAGAACGGGTGGAACTACTTCTCCCCCAACCTCGCCGCGGGGAGCCCCCG
Organism: Cyanistes caeruleus; assembly: GCF_971803275.1. Taxonomy (NCBI): domain Eukaryota; kingdom Metazoa; phylum Chordata; class Aves; order Passeriformes; family Paridae; genus Cyanistes; species Cyanistes caeruleus. The sequence goes on along the minus strand of NC_141702.1, from coordinate 81,696,467 downwards.
GTGTCAGGGGACCGCGCCGGCTGCTCCCCGGGAGCCAGCAGGGTTCTGATGCGGGCGCCCCGCGGGGTGCGCGCCCTGGAGGAGTCCCTGGAGCGGTACCAGAGGCGCCTCCGAGGTGAGCGGCACTGGCGCGAGGCGAGAGCGGGCCGCCCCAGCCGCCGCCCGGGTCTGCGGGCGGGCTCCGCTGCGCCCGGCTGCCCCCGCCCCGCCCGGGCCGGGCTGGGACGGGCGCGGAGAAGTTGCGCCTAGTTCTCCTCACACCCGATCGCAGGCGCCGTTCTTGTTCGACACGCGTTCGTCTCACCGTAACTCGGCTAGGGCAGGACGGCTGCCGCTTCTGGTGCGGTTGTGGTTCCTGTGAGGGTTTTGGCCGTCCTTGAAACATCGGATTCTAGTCGTGGTAAAGATGAGGGTACGATTGGCTTCTAATGAGAGTGGTTGTTCCCCATTCCATCGAGTGTTCTCATGCCTGCCACTTTGTCCAAGAAGTCTGACAAAGAGCACCTGAATGTCAGCCGTGACACCTGGGCTTTACGAGCCTTCAGACTGTCAGTGACTGACTGGGCAAAGTAAATGTCCGTATTCTGAAGAGAGCCAATGGATAGTGTGTGGGTATGCGAACCTATTGGTGCAAAAAGTTGTGTTCTGAGCACAGCGTCCCCACATGGCCTGTTGGGATGTTTCCTGTGCGATAGGAAACATTGCCAAAAAGAAGAAGAAAGAAAGAAAGATAAAACAATGGGAACATTTTCAAATAGCTACTTGATTCTCAGGAAGTATCTTTTTACCTCCTTCTCAAAAGACCATCGGTTCTTTACATTAGCGATAGATTTCTTATGTCCCAGAATACAGAACTTTGAGGAATAACTTCTATTTACTTTTCCTGTAGAGGAGATGGACATGGTAATGCTGCTTGACATTCTCAGTTTACTGTTGTTGCAGAACAGTTAGGATGACAATTTCTAGGGCTGTTGAACTGTGTAAGACTGTTAGAGCTGACCCTAGCTAATGGACACATCGGATACATGTATTCTCTTCATACAACTTACTTTACCTTTTTCTGACTAGATCCCCTTACACTGGATCCATTACATTTATTAATTTCATAACACGAATTTCTGGGGAGTATTTCCCCTTTACACTCTTGAAAGCAAGAATTTTCTTTTCATACAGTGCCAAGCTAGTTTTGATCTCATACAGCCAGGGGTGCCTCTCTGTCAGAATCAATATGGGGATGCACAAACAGCCCCAACACAGGGCAATATAACCTATGTTCCATTATATTTCCCAGGGGTGTACAATTTTTAACTCCATTGAGCTGGACAGGATTTTCCACCTAATTACTACTGGTGTTAAGAATTCACTGTAGGACAAACAGGTTATCATAACTCCCAAAGTTGTCAAATCTAATGCTTTACCTATTTTTCTTAAGTAGCTATACAGCTAGAGGTTTTTCTCTCCATTGGGATCATTCCTGTCATCTGGGTTCTGCAATTTTAGGTGGCATGCTTTGGGCATTATTCGAGGTTTGTGAAATAAAGCAGTCTTAACCTACCTGTAATGCTTGACATTATCTGCACACAGGCTGAGCTCATGGCAATAGGTTTTCACCACCTATGCTGGACAGCAGCATAGCAGAACCACTACAGTCTTACTCAGTTTAATGGAAGGGTGGATAAGTTCTCAAAGAGTAACTGGTTATTTCAGTGCAGTGTCCTTTGTTGCAAAGGCAAATCCCTCAGAAGACAGAGCACCTGAGTGTTCAGTAAACTGAGTCTGGTGGCCAGAGGGAAGAAAGCTGGGCCAAAAAAACCTGATTAAGACCTAACTAGAGCCCAACAGAGAGGCTTTGATAAAATAACTAATGTTCTATAATGTAGCTTTTCCTGACCTTGTATAGTGAAAGTCTTTAATACTACATGTAGCTCTAAGTTAAGAGGGTGGTGTTTGTGCAGTTGGGGTTATTGGGTTACTGCCTAAACTTTCATATAATTGAGACCATTTCAAACGAACCTTAAAAACTTCAGGAGATAATATTTCTAATAAAAAATTCTTCTCAAGAGAGTAGAAGTATTTTGTAAAGGACAATAAGTGGTGTGCTGCTGTATTCATATTAATTACTAAAAATTGACAGGCATACATAATGTGAATGTCCAATGGGCCTTCTACTACACCACTCCCAAGAGCAGAGCATGTTGCCTTCCTGTGAGTTTCCCCTTTTCTCCTAACAGCAGTATACTCAGATGACTAATTTAGAGTCCAGTTCTTTGTTTCTAATATATTTCTGGTTTCTTGATAGAGAACTATTAGCTTATTTTTGATGTTGAGTTTTCTGCCTCTTGAGTAAAAAGCACTGGCTCACTGTTGAGACAGTATAAGAGCAGGAGCAAAGGAAGGGCAAACCATCCTTTTTAGGTACTGAGCCTGATACACTTGTCTATCTCAGGTCTGTCTTAGGATATTGCAAAATTACATTCTGTATTCCACTGCATTGCTGAGTGCAGTGTCTTCCGTAATTTCAGAGAATGGAGATGCAAACTCTAAGAGAAACAGATGAAAATATAAGACTTCTACAAATGAAGTTTCATTTTGTGGCTGTTTTGTGTGGTTCCAAAAATAAAACAGGAGAGATGGAAGTCAAAGCCATCTTAGGAAAAATAAGTATGTGGCCCAGTTTCCAACACTACAAGTTAGCTATGACACTGAAGCAGCTTAGAATTACATTCTAAATTTTTTTTTGCTTGGGCTTTTTATTTTTATTTGGCAGTTCTTTCTAGGTATTCTTCTGAACATAAAACGTTTGTTTAAGGGTGGAGAAGCTGTCAAAAGGAACTGGGAAATGAGGTTTTCACATGTGAGACTTTCTAGAGCTTATGCAAATGCTTTATTCTCTGCAGAAAGGGCTGTTTTAGGAACTTGTGACAATGACTGCTGCAGCTCCAGAGAACCCTGTGCTTTTAAAATGATAGCTTGGTAAAAGTTGTGCTGAAATCTGTTGTTCGGATGATTGGTTCTTTTGCTCACAGAGTATTTTCTATGGCATTTCGGAGTCCATGAATGAGGTAGCTTTGGTGCTTTCATTTAAAGGAGTACACTTTTTAAAGAGTTCTGTGCAGTGCCTGAAAAAAAAATCTCTTGTTTAGGCAATGCCAACCTTGTTCGGTGCTTTCTGAGTTTTTTTTCCTGTTTTGACTTCAATGGTAACTTGTCCTTACACTGATTTTTTTTTTTTTTAATGTATTGAGTTTGGTCCATCAGATTTGGGTGCTGCCTTGTCATTTTTCAGAATCATCTCAGATCCTTTAAACACTGAAAACCAAAGAGCTTAATATTTTTATTTTTTGAAGTTTCAATACATGTTAGTCCAATTTCAATTATATCCTCAGGTGTTCTGATAGGAAATAGCACATCAGTGATGCCTTATCATAGAACAGGAATACATGTTTGGTTTTTATTTGTAGAGTCTTATTAAGACATCAGAAAGAAAGATGCTGATTGATTTTGATATGCAGATCATAGTGCTGCATGTGAACAGTTTTTGCAGTATGTTTTCCCTGAGACGATGTTTCTATAAAATGTACAATTACAGGAGTAGTGTAACTGAAAAAGTTAGATTTAATGGGGGTGCACTTAAAAATTAATGGCTTCTGAATTAAGGAAGTAATAATGTTATCTCTAAGCAGATGTTCTTTGTTGTCCTGTAGTTGGCATCCACAGTGTTTTTTAAAGTTTCTTTCATATTTAAAAAGAATATTTTTACACTACAAGAAACAACAAACATAGTCTTTCCACTCGGTGCATTGTCTTTTTACCCTAAATGCCCAAAATCATGTTCCTTACTTTGGAAATTAAAAATGCTGTAATATACTTTTTCTCTTTTAGGCGTCCAGTTCAACTCCTACTCAACTAAGTGTTGGATGTTTTATATCTGATGAATGTAAAGCCACACCACTGGGACCTCCTAATTCCCAGTTTCCCAGTGGTGAGTGTTTCACCTATGACAGCAATATTAGTAATTTGGAAATAAGCAAGTTTTTAAGAAATAGAAGCAAATACTTGATGTCGCTTTCTAGAGTGTGGTGACATTTCAGAGGCGGGAAAGTGTTGCCAAAAAAATAAGTGGCATCAGTGTGCCATTGATAATGGTTTTTACGTGTTTCACTACTACTGCCCTGTATGTTTATGGGAAAAGAGGGCAAAGCATAAGAAGGTCTAGGTTGCCTGTGTGGATGTAGTAACAGCTTGGAGTTCAAAAGCTGTAACACTACAAAGAGAGAGAAGTTCTGGGAAAACTAATATATATATATATGGGCTTGGTTGGTTCTTTCTTGGTTTTATTTGTTGTTTGTCCCTTGGCTAGGATTCAAATACTGGAATTCTGGGGTTCTCTGGCAGACATCTACAGGGAATAGGGAAATCAAGGAACTTTATTGCTATCAGACGACACACCACATGAGAACTTAAATAAAATTGAATGCTTCTTGGCAACAAATGGTTGCAACATAGTTTGCTAAATATCTAAGCCATTGCATAAGTGAGATTCTTCTGCCGTTTCTCAATTAGCTCTTCCGCTCTCATAGCATCCTGGAATGCTCAAGAAAGGATGAAGAGCCTAAATATGCCAAAAGTGAAATATTTGACCTAAACTCTTCTTTTTTGAGTCATTGCCTTGTGAATAGTATTTGGGGTTGTTTTACTACATTATGACTATTTAAAATAGGCTTTTTGTCTACTTTTACATGACATTCAATAACGGATGGAATAACCAGAAATGGTGGTGTAAGCCATAAGATTACTGGGCTTTTAAAAGTAAGCACTGAGAGAAGATTAATAGGTCAGAAGTGGGTCTGGTTATTATTAAAAACTAGCATTGCTAAAAAGAGAGTGATGGCATACTGGACTGAGAACATGTTCTTAAATATAATGCTTTCTTGGGGGTTATTTATATTTTATAAGCTGTTGGTAAGTTACAACCAAGTAGAGAAGATGGGAAAAATGGTGAAAACCATTACAGTGGGAAAAATCAATTTCCAAGCTTCAGTCAGGATGATATGAACTTGAAAAACAAATAAAGTGAAGGCAGGAATACTTATCTAGCTTTTGTTTTCTGACTTGAACTGCTATTTACCTTTCTATTTAAAAGAAAAGAGTTACTAACTTTTTTTACAACAACCTATACTCCGAGGCATGTCTTCTGACTTCTACCTAGAAAATGCTTAACTGTGATTATTATTTGAAGGTTTTTTTGCCAGTGACAAGAAATATTTTAGTTGTTTATGCATCATATCAATTAAGAAATTACAAGCATGTAAAAATTATGTAAGGATGTGTGTTGGAAAGGTTACCATTTTCTAATTTTAGCAATTACTCCAATAGAAGATGTTTCCTTATAAACTTGGCACACAAGAGTGAAATTGCTGTTCTGTGGGCATTTATACATAAAAGAATTAGTAAGTGAGTTGTCTGAGGTCCAATGGTGCAAACTAGATGTATCCTTATCAAACTAAGCCTATATTTTGTGATTTCCAATTTACTTGTTATCTCTTAGCTGCAAATCTCACAAACTTCTTTCTTTGCATGTTCAGCTTTATCAGAGTGATATAACATTTATGAATTATGATTTATGATTGATGTTCATGATTTTTGTCAAGTCAGCTGAATCAAATAAAAAAATTAAGAAAGGAATATAAGGAAAAAATATACTGAACATTAGGTAAGACCTTTACTGTATCATCTTTCAGTAAGTCAGTTCTTGAAAATAATTATATTTATCTGTATGGAGGTTTTCTGTTGTGTTTTTTGGGTCCTTTTTCTATAATAGTGCGTGTTATTATTTATTTTTCATGCTTGTTCGGAAGTCATTGGTCTTTATTAAGTAACTGTTTTATGATGGCTTGGTTTGATGAGTTATTACTTCATTTCCTCAGGTATTTGTTTCATTGTATGACAGATTGCTTTGTTATAATGTGTGGTGGCATTGCTAAAATGCAGAAGCATTTTTCTTGGTTTCCAGTCCTGCATATTGCAGAAAATGTAGCATGAGCTTTAGGTTCATTGAAAAGTGTGGAAGGTGCATATGCTAGGAAATATTTTAGGGTCAAGTATATTATTACTTGTGCTGCTGCGATGTCCTAATGTACTGAGGGGCTAAGATGCTATGTATAGCTCTTCTCTGAAAAATTAATATTTAGTAAGTATTTTGCAAATATGGAAGTATTTTTGGCTTTTTGAATTGGATAATTGCTTCTAGTGGCTGAGATTAGGTCAAGTGGTCAAGCTAGACACATGCTGAATGCTTGTAGTTCTCTCATGTTTTTTCCCATTTAAAATATCAGTCAGTAAATCCTTTCTTTTATGTTGTTTATTGTGGCTAATGATGTCGTTGGGGTTTTTTTAGAACGTGCCAGTGAAAGCATCTCTCAACTGAAACAAGTCATGGCAAGAAGTGATGATGGCACTGGATTTGACCAGTCCTCTGTGGATGAGGGCAGTGACAATGCAGACAGGGCCAGTGATGACTGCGGGAATGCAGCCAGTCAGGAACTGCAGCACAGTCAAGCAGGTAAGATTACTCTGAAAGCAACTGGTTTGAACATTGTTAGAAATTATGAAATGAAAAAAGTAATTATTTATTGGTTACAATGGTTTTTATCTCTTCCTAGTTAACCAACTTAAAATTTTGTTGCAATACCAAGAAAGAATGGAAAGTGAAGAGTCTCCCTCAAGAAGGAAGAAGTCATTCCATGTAAGTTACTTCTGGTTTCATTTGTGTTGTTTAAATAAATGGCATGCATGTTGATTTTATAGTATACCAAGAAAAAAAGAAGCATTGAATCATTTTTGCAGTCTTAAATACAGGAGCTTCCTGAGGCTGTGGCCAGAACTTGGTATGCTTGTAACCATAATGGAAGAAAAAGGAATCTATAGTACAGGGTTTAGACTTTTCTTCTCTTTTTGTTGACCATGCATTGTGGTCGTCCATTCTTTTTTGTTTTGAAAACACTTGGGATAGACAACAAGGAAAAATTTCTGAAAAAGAAGCCTCTGTTTTCCTTTGACTGTACCTTAAGGATTCTCAGCGTCCTTCTTATGCTTTAACTATGCTTCTTCTTGAAAGAGCAAGAGGTATTTATACAAAAACAGGTTTTGTAGTTCTCTGCCAAATTGTAGTGGTCTCTGTTAAATTTTATTTACGCCCTTACAAGGGCTTCTCAGATGCTGCTTCACTGAAGCAGAGCTGCACCAAAGTACGTGTGATGCACCATTCAGTGCATATAGAGCAGCTCCTGGTTGCTAGAATCTCTATAGAGATAATAGAGAAATAGAATAGAAAAATAATTCAAGGGCACTGTTGCAGTTTTATCTTCTGATGGCCTATACTGAATATGTTTGGTTTATACTAAGCAAGACAAGCAGCTCTTTGCTGCCAAAGTTAACAGCAGAATAATCTAAAGCCTGTATTCCTGCTGTGTTGCCTTCAGCCTGCATAATGAGCATGGCTCTACTGTCCTGATGTTAAGGAATTTTATTTAAAGTTAACTTTTTGGAGTATTCCAAGATTCAAGTGTTTAGTATGGTTGTCCTGACAGGTATTTTGCCTCATAGTGTCATAGGAAGGAGTTAGTGCTTTGTAGCTCAAGGGATTGATGCAGCATTGGTTGACCTTGGCATTACATGAATCAGTATCAGTTTGTATTTAGCTCTGTAAGGGAAGGACAGAATCTTTTATTCCATCTTTGGTGAAGTTTTCTACTTATATTGGTAAGTTTTAGTACTGTGGAAAATTTAGAAAATTTAATATTTTTGTCTAAGAAACTTAGTGCTTTCAGGGAGTGGATCAAAGGATGGAGGAATAAACAGAGAAAAAATGGGAATTTACTGTGTTGGTACAGCATTGTCCCATTTCTTCCTCTTGAAGTTTCCAGTGAGAGACATTCTGTGGAGTGGTGGCTTTCTGCTCTGCAGCTGTTCTCCATCTGCTTGAGGATATGAAAGTGTTCTGAAGGCAGACCATGTGTAAAGCTCAGAAAAATGCTGAACTGCAAAAGTGCACACAAACCAAAAAAAGGCTCAAACCCTCATAAAACACAAACTTGTCTGGTGATTTACTGGACACTGCAGAAATGCTTCTTGTGTAAGACGAATCCAATTTCCCAGAGGTCAAGGAAAGAGTACTTAGATTATGAGTAACCTAAACCTTTTGCCTTGAGTGATGCTGAAATACCTGATGACTGCTGAATAGTAAATGACTGCAGGATCTATAGCTAAATACAATATTTCACAAAAGCTATAGTCTGCAGTAACCTCTACCACACTTCATACATATATCATACATCATCAAGTAATGTCGCAACAAAATTCCCTTTTCTTGCCCATTGATTAAACTTACAATAGACATTGAATGAGTGTATCCTTTCTTTGATTACACCCAGATGGCTGGGCAGAAATTTTCCTTTTGCTTTGCACTTCATCACCTGAGGTCAAGGCCCAGCAAGATTGCTTCATGTAACAACTGTAGTTCTGCAGGCTGGGTTTTGGCTAACCTAGCTGCACCCAGCCTCTGTTCCTGGACAGTGTTGTTATAGCTGGAGATGTGATAGATTCCTATTGTTTCCTGCCAGTTTATAGGGTAGCAAATTTTCTCTAATTCTGTGGTTTAGTTGCTTGAAATTTGAGGCAATCTGGGAGAGTACAAGGAGGGTCTTACTATCTGTGATGTTAGCTAAACTGTTTGTCACCATGTAGAATGCTGGCTTCTAAAGCTGTTAAGCATTTATATTTTATAAATTCTTTTCAGTATTAAGTATTTGAATGTGAAAACGTGCATAATTGTTTGGTTATTCATACTGATATGACTATCATATGTGATATGACCATCACTGATCAGATGTGTCTTTCAGTTCTGATTTTAATATTTGGCCTAATTTAAATGCATGCCTCTCCAACCTCTGTTTTTTCACTCTGTTACACGTTATACTGTGAGAACATTAATTTTAAAAATCCCAAAACAATTTATAATCAATTTATAACAATTATGTTGTTAAAAAAGGTAAAAAAAAGTCACAGAGGTCCTCTGTTCTTTGTCTTGAGAAAATATACTACCTGTTATTTTGTTTTTAGTGAAAAATTCCATTATTGTTCACATTACAGTGATGCTTGTCAGTTTAAGCTTTGGAACTGAAAAACAGTGCAAAATAACTTTAATAGAAATGGGGTTTTCCCACATTTTCTAACACTGCCGTGGTGTAATCTTGTCAGGGAGACAGCTGGAGGTCTCAGCTGCAAAATGTTCATTATGCTTTGAGAGAAGAGGGACAGATGAATAGGAGCCAGAGAAACAGATGACTTACAAATATTATATAGGCTATATTATATATACTTTAACGAGTGTGGTTCCTTTTTTAAAATTTATTAAGTAGTTAGGTTTAAGAATTTAAATCAAGGTGAATTCTGAGTCAATAGATCTTGGGGCTTATGTCTACCGAGCCAGGCAGAATATGTTGCAAATTTGGAATTCCTTCTCTAAAGGGATGTTTTTTCAGATGGTTCTGGATATCCTCCATTTGTCTCTGCAGTCCTGGTTCCAGATATCTCAAGAGCGTTGCCCCCACCTTTAAAATGGCTAATACCTATATTTGTTATAATTGTACTGCAAGGATTTTGTTGCTAGAAACTTTTACCTCAACGTAATTGAAGGATTATACCTTTATAAGGATTGGACAAGGAATTTTAATGCATTGTTGGCAGAACCTGTAGATAACAGTAGATGTAATAGCTAGCCATTAGTAGCTTGGTTTACCTTTTTTTTATTTTGCTTTGTGGGGTTTTTGTTTGGGTTTTTGGGGCTTTTTGTTTGTATTTTTTTTTTTTGGAACGGTGAACATTTCAAAAGTAATATTTAAAAACAAGGATGTGGGTTTCTGAATCTTTGATCTTTTTTAGACTGCAATTATATTTGAGACATATATCATGGAATATTTTTGCAAAAAGGTATATTTCTGACCCAAAATCATAGCTGTTAAAATTGTGTGAGTTTCAAAAACAGGGATATGCATAAAGATACTTGTTTTCCTTCAGAAGTGTGAACTAGTGCTAGGAATGTACCTGTTGTTCTTGTGAGAAGACTCCAGCAACAACTCTGTGTGCATTTTGAAGCCTTACCAGAGAGCTATTGGTTGTATTCTGTTTGCAGGTAACATCTTACTGCAATAATGGAAAATCAGAATATAACACATGCTGTTCTTTACTTCCTTCAGAAACCCCCGGAAGCTGTACCTGCAGACTTACCAGCCCTTTCCGATCTTGTTCCTATAATCGATGATCAGTCACAGTACATTAACCATTTGGAAGCAGAAGTGAAGTTTTATAAGGTATCAGTCAACATATTTGACCTACTAAAACCCTGGTCCCGCAGATATGAAGAGCTGCATTAAAAGCAGATTACACTCAGACTTGAGGTTGATCATTGTAATTAATGACCAAAACTGAGCCAAATGCAGTTCAGTAGATTCCTTACCCTGTGTCTTGGTATCTGGTGTTTAAGGGTCTTTAAAGACATTTTTACGTCCTATCACAAATACAAATAAGCTTTTTTTTTTTTTTTAAACAAGATTTATGGGAACTTAAGCTGCAAAAATACAAATTCTGTCTTTTGAGTATTCCTAGTCTCTCTAAAAGGGTTAAAGTATTCAAAATGTTAGTCTAGACTCTTGGTCTCAAGATGCATTTCAATATTGATAACCATCTTAAGAAGCCTTTTAAATGCAATTCCTTTATTCTATAGGAAGAGTTGTGTGGGGTGAAAGATCGAGAACAGGCAGTTTTACTTGAAAATATGGAGCTCCATGAGAAGCTGAAATTCTTAACTGCAGTAAGTTTTTATTTTTTGTTGCTTTAATCAGTGCTCAGGGATATGGCCAGATTATTTTTATGGAAGGGTATACATATGGTTGTCCACAAACAGAATTTTAGTCAAAATTTAACGAGAATTTCTAAACATGGATTTCCTTGGGTAACATCATTTTTGTAGGTTGCTAACCTAATTAACTTGTTTATTGGTGCTTATATTCTACAATTCTGTAAGATTCAATACTTAAGTGAGTAAATTCGTTTTAAAAAACAGCCTACATAGTCATAACTGAAGCATTAATGCTTTTATTTTAGGGAAATACTCAGAACTCCTGGCCTGTAGGTGGTAAAGACTGTAGCACACACCAACCTGTCACCTCATCAACGGCACATCACAACGATCAGGCTTTTGTTACAGCTGCTTCTGGAGACAAAGCAAAATGGCCTGTAGAACTGGTTGGTATTTCTTCAGAGTCCTACCTTGGCAAAACTGTTCAGTGTTGTTGTTTTTCCAGTTCTGATGATCAGCTTGGAGACAGACACAGGAGAAGTTTTAGTTTACTGAACCTTAATCTGAGCTCAAATTTTATTCTTTTAAACCCTAATTAATATTGTGCAGTTAGACACGGATGGCAGGTTGTAGCTGCAGATGATGACTTCCCATAGATAATTCTTGTTTAAAAATGACGTCGCTGCTCTTCGGAGATTCGTAGGAGTAACACAGCGCCCAAGCAAGCGGGAACTAGCTGGTGTAATTTATGTAGCCCTCCACACAAGCTCTTTTCATAATGAGTTGTTCTGCTCCTGGAGCATCACAGGCTCAGTAAGGTACAAAAGTAGTTTTGTGCAGTCTGCTCTCCCTTAACTGAATTACACACCTTATGCTTTTAGAGATACAGAGGAGTCCTAGTAATTAATGTTGTCTCTCAACATTATCATCTTTCAAGATGTAGTCTCTTCCTGTATTTTTAGTTTCAGAGGATATTAATTTTCCATTTGCTCTGAAGTAGTCGGGTAGTGTTGCTATCTTTTGGGAAAAAACTTGGGTAATTGAAAAGTTTTGATATATTTTTTCCATGTGCATTTGTGTACTATGGAATTTATACAGTACTTTAATTCTTTAATTATAAAGTGGGTTTGGGGTTTTTTTTTTCATAGGAAGATCCAGTTTTGGCTTTTTCATGCTATTATTTTAAAGCTGAAGACCTCCATGGTCACTCATGGCTGCAGTTGTTTGGGAGCTATTTTTTAGAGTAATTGCTCTTTTCTTCATCTGCCATGTTAAAATCAGGAGAATCATGTTGACTAACTTATTTTAAAGCATCATAGTGAGCTAAATTTGTAGTGCTTTATCTGGTTTGTTGTCACCATTGTATTTAACATGGATGTGGTTGATTCATATACCTAATTCTTCACCAGGTAATCAGAGTAAAACACATTATTATAAACAAATAGCCTGTGTACTTGAAGTTCTTAATAATTTTGTATTAATGTGCTGACTTGTGGGAGAGCAAGAGCAAACTTGAGACATGATCATCAATTTCTGTGAATCACTGTAGAGAACTGAGGACTGCAGTTGGAATTGAAACAATTTACCATATGAGGATCTGGCAAAAAACCTTATTTAGAAACAAGAAATGGGAAGGTTGTTCACTTTTTAGACTTCCAGAAATGTGAAATATTTAGGTTTCTCTGCCACTAGTATTTCAACAGGCTTATGTCCTCAGGGGAAAAGAATGTGGGTAAAGTCTAGGTTTATTTGTAAAGAGTGTTATGAAGAAAGCAAGACATATATTTTCTCTCATCTTTTCTAAAGGAGAATCTAAAACTTTCTTATCAAGAAAAAGTCAATATCCTTGATGCTCAAATACAGTCTCTAAGGTAAAGTGTTTTTTTTTTTCTTAAAATAATCCTTAAGAAATTGTCACTGCATAACAGCATGAACTGTTCTTAATCTGAATTTACCTAAGACAATGTCTGAATGTCTGAATGTTGTATCTTCTGATAGTGTCCCTGAAAACTGCTTTTCTATTAAGTTCTTTCAATTATAACTGTAGCAAAATTACTGCTACTTTATAGAAACAGTAGCAATGAAACATCCTTTTTACCCTCTTTTCCCTAAAAAAGATCATGTAGACCACTCGAAGAAAAAAGAGAAATTGCAATTTTAAATTGTGTGACAGCTTCCATAATTATTTTAAAATTAATTAGCTACTTTCTACTACTATTTAATCGTGGTTCCATATATTTGACAATGCAGACTGTTCTGTGAAAAGAGTTATTGGTAGGGAGACAAGTTAAAAGAATGCTCTCTGCATTGGTGAAACATTGCAATATGCAAAGCCAGTTGTCTTATTGAATGTAAAGGAGAATCTTTAATTTCAGCTGTGTAATCCAATTTTTTTTTTCCCCCTTGGCCTCAAGTTATATTTACTCAGAAATAATTATTGGAGGCTAAAGTTGTCTCAGAAGTTCCTCAAATACATTATTCAGCCTCTGATTTCTCCTAAGAGGCAAGATCTTGCAAACAGGAAGTTCTGCAAAACTAAATTTTATTGAAGTGAGAAATTATATCATTTTTAGTGGGACTATCTTCCCTTTTAACTTCAAGGATGAATGTACACAGGACATGGTGATTTCTGTCCATGACTGTCCAACAATAGATTTATTGTACCACAACTGTCTAGGGATATATGCTGAGCAAATTCTGTTCAGGTTATAACAGATTATATGTAATAGACCAAGTACTAAAATTGGAAAAAGTGCACAGAAGATTTTCCAGATGGAAATAAGAATGCATGCAGTGTATATATCATGTGCACAGTAAATCCAATGCAACCAGAATGTGTCAGACTTCCTATGTGTGTGCTGCCCAGATGGCCTGCATAACAAACCCAAAGCTTTGGATTCATTGCACAATTTGTCAAATTGATCTTTATGTGCACAGTGTGCGTTTGTCTGGAACTTCCTGATGTTAACATTCCTATTGCTTGTGATCTCCCCAGCCTGACACATGCTTGGGAATTCTGAAGAAAATTCTTCAGAGCACCTAGTAAGAATTTTTGAGACAAGTAAAAGTTTTAGCCTGCTTTTCTGCACATGTGTTTGACCTCAAGTTGTGTATATTACTGGATCTGAGTGAATGTGCTCAATATATCTGGATTCTTGTTTAGGAAGTAGAGAATAAATATGAATTAGTTATATTTTTAATAGAAACAACAGAAAATTGTTAGAGTATTGAAATATTTATACAGCTGATAGTGGTTTTTGCTAATGAATATTATACTCTTTTCAGACAAAATGTAAGCTTACAAGTTTTTTATCTATACATTTTCTGTTTATCTTTGATAATTTCTGATAATGTGGGGGAAGAAACAAATTAACACAATATTGATTTGTCTATTAATAATTTTGATTGGGCAGTTCAACTGTTACCTCTCTGTTAAAGTCTTCCATAGCCTACTGAAACGTGTAAAATATTACAAGGATTCATTACAAGGATTCTTACAGTTCTTTTTAGGCTACATTTGTAGTTATGAATTGTATATGGGTATGACTTGTGGAAATACCTAATTTCATAAAAAATATTTTTCATTTCTTCTTTCTAGAAAAGACCTTTCGGAATCTCAGAAGACATGCAAAGATTTGGAAGGAAGGCTGAAACACCAGAAGTCGCTGTTTTCAGTCAGAAATTGTAGCCAGGTTGGTGGTCTGTGCCTGAACTGTGCCCAGCACGAGGCCGTTCTTGCACAGACTCACTGTAACGTTCATGTGCAGACCATCGAGAGGCTGACAAGGTAGGCAGGCGGGGTGTGTCCTTTGTGATTGCAAGTATGGCTGCTTGCATTAAACCATTTAAATCTCAGTGTCTTGGGTTACGTTCATAGAGAGATGTCCATTTACAATGCACTCCCAAGCTGGAGTGATAATGCTGAAATCAGTTAATGTAGGTCACAACCACTTTGAAATCCACAATTTCAAAGCTTTGCTACTTATTTCAAGTGGGAAAGAATTTTAGTTGTTATCATGTATTTATGATACCTTGGGCTGACCAGATAATGAGACTATTTACAGTCTGTTTCCTGCACTTTTTTGTACAAACAAGTCACTCTGTCAGCACAAATATTGTGCAAGTCTGTGCATTTTGATTATTTCTTGCAAAAGTTTATTATAATTCCCTAGTTGGAAGTTTTTCTGGCTCCACTTTATTCTCCTTACATATGGGAAACTTTTCAGATACATCCACAATAGGTTGTGTGCTTGAGGTAAGATGCATTTCCTACCCAAAACACCTGTAGTAGTTCCTCCATGACTACAGTAAGACAGGGAAAGAAAGTTCCACTGTATAAAAATGAATGAAATTATTTGTTGCAATCTTTATTTTTCTTTTTTATTTTAATTCTAGCTTTTATTTAAATAGTTTTTAAAATCACAGCTGTACAGGCTGAATATATGTAAGAGACCAAAGGGACATAGAACATATATGTACTTGGTCAAATGGGCACAATCCCTCTGCACTAGATGGTTATTGCCAGGATTTATGTATTTTTTCTGTTATCAAGTCCAAAAATTTTCTGGCAAAGCTCTATTGCTGAGAAGTCATGTTTCAAAATTGCTTTTGTAAAAAAAGTAATTATTTGTCACAGATGTTGGAAAAGATGAACAAAATGTAAATCAGTGTATTCTTGTCCTCTTATATTACAGTGAGCTTGAAATAAAAGATTTGAACTGACCTCTTTATCTATCTTAAACCTCATTTGGAGGTTTAAAAAAATCTAAAAGCTACCTCTACTTGTGGTGCAGTTTATTAAAAACAAGGCTATTTTAGTAGGAATTTTCAAAGGAACTTTATCCAATTCAGAAATGAAATGAAATTTCAAAGTAGTACTGTTAGGTCTCTGGCAAATACAAAAAATGTGTTGCCATTTCACACAACATTAAGAGCACAAGAGTTTTCAGCCAGAATCTTGAGCTGCACCTAAACCACAGACAGCTAAACTTAATTTAAAAGATTTTAACATATCAAAATAATGTAAAGGTGAAGTTAAGTATCACAGTTTTACCAAATCTGCTTTACCATTTAGTACAGATTTTAGTATCTTTGTTAACAAAAGTTCAGAAGAGTTGTAGAATCCAGGTGTCCTATTGTTTGGCTTAGTTCCAGTTTGCAGCAAATGCATTTAGATTGTCATTTGATATACTTAGCAATTACTTGTTGATCCTAACCCTTCCTTTTTATTATTTTTTCCCTTGTTTACATTTAAAGACAGTGTAATTCCATATTGCCTTTTTTTTTATTTGCATGGATCCCCATTTGCCAACAGAATGTGATTGGTTTCTGTACATCAATGACTTGAGATCTGCTCTCTTTTCTGGCAGTTTTTCTAATGGTCCATCCTTCTGAAATAGACCATTGAAGGACTGGTTGTCAAGAAAATGATATTTTCAGTATCTACCAAGCTTACAATATGATATCTTTCATGCATGAGTTTTAGTCTTGCTTTGCTTACCAGCCTTAAGTCTATAATCTGTTTATATTTTATATTTTTTTTTTTCTTACAAAAAGATATAGAAGAAGTATCTGTGTTGTTTCTTTTAATATGCAGAGAAAGAGATGACTTGATGGATGCACTTCTTTCAGTGAGACAAAGCATGAAAGAGATGCAGCAAAGAGAATCTAATGCTTGTAAGCAAGTTGAACATGCTGTGCAAATGGCAGAAGAGGCCAATTTTGAAAAAACAAAGGTAAGTCCATCACAAAATCAGAGCTTTTTAGTGTTCAGATTTAATGCAAATGTAAATTAGTTTTCATGCTAATGAGACTACATGCTTAAGATCTTTGTCCTATGTTGATATGATGTAGATTAAAAACAACTGCATCATATGACTGTTTATGAGCAGTAATATGAATTCTGTATTCACTTATACATATTCATACTCATCAATATTATGAGGAGCTCTCCTTTTTTTAATTGAGGTAGTTTCACACCTAGGTGATACAAACGGAGTTGTAGAATTTTCAAAGATATTCATGGTATGTAAGAGGATAATTTTGGCATCACATTTCTGACCTACTCTGGAAAGCATAGTTAATATGCTTACAAACAATTCTTTTTTGCCTCAGATGAGAGCAGTGCAAGAACTGATTGACTCTCCGAGGTCTTTGAAGATGAGAGGTCTTATCTAATGCTACCTGCGGGAAGCTCCTGGTGTTAAGTAAATAATAACGATAAAACCAGTTTTGATGTAATGCTTATGTTAGCCCTAGTTCTGTACACAATCAACCTATATTGACGTAAATTATTTCCTGATAGTTAGTGACATCTACTGTACTATTAGTGAATTACTATGGAATTGAGTGAGGGTTGCTTTGGTTTGGTTTTTTGTAATTGAATGCAAACAAGATTGATGTAATTGTTCTATTGATAAAATTGGTGCCATTTATCCAGTGCTGTAAGAGAGAAGTGTGTGCTTGTGGTTGTGTGAAGTGCCACCTGTTTGTCTACAAGGCTGAATCTGAGGTTTTTTCATGCTCCAAAACTGTTTTAATATGAAGGAACTGGAAAAAAATGTCTTTACTTATACTGCATTAATTTTGCCTTTTTACATGTACTGGTATGCCTCTTGGTAAGTACAAACCATCCTTTTTTTCTCCAGTCCTATTCTACTCTTAAGTGCTGTTTTTCTTGATAACTAGCATGGAATCCCATAGAACAGTCCATGTAACAAAAGTGAGAAGTCAACACATTAAGCTTTCAAATACTGTAAATGAAATTTCATCAGCCTGTTCACCAAAGTCTAACCTCAGGTGCTTATTATTTAAAACTACCATTTCTTCTTGTCTTTCGGTTCTCTCTGTAGTTTGTAGCTTCTTGCTTATTGCATAGAGCAGGAAGGAGGCCTATTATGTTTAAGTTTACATAGCTGAAGCAAAATCAGGAATATATTTTTGACACAAATGTCATAAAAGAATAATTTTTTGAAATGTTCATTGCGTAGTCAGAACAGTGGAGCTAACAAAATACACATTTCTTCTTGAAATGCGACTAATGCAACTACTTCCTTCTAGAGTGGCATTCATTTAGATGTCTACCAAGCTACACAGTTTTATGCAGGCAATTATTTACTGAAGTTGATGATTCTTTCCTACAGAAAAGGATTCAATGCCATAGCAGAGGGATTCTTTCACCACAGTTGACTTGTGATAGGAAAGGGAACCCTGAAGAGGGTCCCACAGAATTGCCATAAAATTAATGGAGACTGTTAGAGCATTCTTTAAAAAAAACCATGGTTTCACTTGCTCCCATCATGAACAGTCCAAACCCAAAAAAAATTGAACACAGGCTTTGAGTAAAAGAAAAATAAGCAGTTAAAAAAAAAAAAGGAAAAAAAAAGGATAATAAGTTAGAATTCCTAAGGGGAGGTTACTGTAGCTTCTTTGAAACAGAATATGCTGGATATCAGTGAAATGTTGAACTCAAATCGAGTTAGTTACTCATAGGCTATCAAAGCTCCCTTCAGGGTGCTTTGAATACTTGGATTTACTTGTAATAGAGTAGTGTATTTCTGATTTAAACTGATATAACACTGAAATTCTGCACTTTGTCAGGGACACAGCACCATAAATGGATAAATACCTTCTTTTTTCCCTAGCATTTTTAGAAGGTAGTAAAGACAGTATTTTTACATTGTTCTTGAACTTGTTTCTTCTTTTTTGATAGAAAACCCATCTATAACCCTGTGTTTTACCACCTGAAATTAAGCAGTACTTTATGAGGTATTTAGTAGAATTAATTTTTGACAAACCTGAAACTTATTTGTCAAACTTTTTTTTTTTTTATCTTTACTGATTACTTTCAGATTTCTTAGCATTCTGCACTCATCAATTCACTTTAGGAGGAGATAAAGTAGAAGTGCATACATTTTATTAATTTTTCCTTCTTTAGTTAGATGGTAACCACTGTATTTTCAAGGAGTCAGATTTTGGAGGCTGATTCTAGTGATGTGCATTCAGGAATTTCAAATTTTAAATGGAAGGCAAATAATCACAGTTTTAGAAGAACATCTATTTATTTGGAAAATACACATAGAAAAATACTTCCGTCTTTGCCATGATTCCTAAAAGCAATTAAATTTGTCAGTTTCAGTAAGGCATGCATATATCTACAAACATATACATCTGTTTTCATTTTGCTAGTCCTATTCTAGATGTTAATACAGTAAGATATGTATAAACATCATAATAACTGCATTTAAAAAAATGACATTTCTAATAG
The DNA here is from genome assembly GCF_971803275.1 of Cyanistes caeruleus. Classification (NCBI taxonomy): domain Eukaryota; kingdom Metazoa; phylum Chordata; class Aves; order Passeriformes; family Paridae; genus Cyanistes; species Cyanistes caeruleus. The sequence goes on along the minus strand of NC_141702.1, from coordinate 81,677,343 downwards.
CAAACTGGTTTATTTGACAGTACTAGATAAATACCACGATTGTCTAAAAATGTTAGGTTTCTTTAATTTAAGCAAATTGGGGTTTTTTAGGCTCTCATCCACTGTGAGCAACTGAAAAGTGAGATGGAACGACAGAAGAATTATCTTGAAAAGGAGCTGGCTGCCCAGGCGAATAAGAGGGCTGATGAAAAAGAAGCACTGCGGCGAGAAATGAAGAAGGAAAGGGAGGACTTGGCTGCAATGGTATGAGTTGGTTCTTTTTCTGTTTGTGTTTTACAATGAGCATATCATCCTCTTTAAACTTCATTTGCTTGTCACTTCTACCATTTCTTTAGAGCAATGGTAGATAAGTGATCCTTTGAGTTTGAATAACTGAGTTTTGTGCTATGTCACTAGATTCATACGAGGTTGTTGATGTAATGCACTTTATTTTAGTTTGCATATTTTTAATGCACTGTGTCAGAATAAGAAAGGATTAAGTAAAATGTGATGCAAAATTTGTACCTAGCTCTTTTAGAAAAATTATTATTTAGTTTGCCAAGGCAAGCATTCAGAAGTTAGCACATCAGATCTAGGATTCTTTGCTACTTTGATCTTCTATATACATTAATGTTACAATATCATAATTTCAAAGTGATCTTATCATATGTTTAGTTTTCCCACCTGCAGAAATGTGTTGGAATCTATTTTCTCACTTTTACTAATGTTTATAAACTCTCTGAGACAGAATCTGTCTCATCGTTTATGCTGCAACCATTGTGATAGTCTTGATAACCTTGTTTTAGACTGCTGTAATTTGAGTATAAAACATGAGGGTTTTCTCCCTAATGGAGTCTACAAAGGAAAGCTCAAGCTAACAGCAGTAAGGCCATCATTGAGGGGGCATTTCTAAGGTGATTGAAGTTGGAAGAAATGTAGATAGATAAATGCTTCATGATTTAGTGGTTTTCATGCTTGTTTGATCTGCAGTGTCTTCAACCATTTCTGGTGGAGCTTGGAAACAATAGAGTGAATTTCTCTCCTGATTGTAGACTTTTTCTTATATTTTGGGACTAAGTTGTATGACTTATTTCTAAAAATCTGGAGAGCACAGACTGAGCAAAATAAACCATTTAAGTGTGTATTAAAAAACACCTTTGACTCCAATTCCAGATACAAAACCAGGTATTAAGCACAGTGATAGGGACTGATATTTAGGTACATGAACTGATCATCAGTGATCTGTTGCCATGGAAACTGAAATTAAAAAATTAACCTTCCACTGGAGACATTATTAAGCAATTCCTTGTTTGACTCCTTGCTATCTATTAGAAGTTATACCTTTTATTAAGTTAGGGTTTTTTCTGTTACAGAGTTGCTTTAAAGCAGTATATTCACTCCCAAAATACAGTCTATTAGACAAGCATTTCATACTTCTTTTTGGTAGAATATTTCAGTCTGTGTCATCACATTAGTTTGTATTTCATCACCTACTGTGATGTGTTTTATTGGAACCAGTTCCCACTTGAAGTAGTTGTAGTCTTTCTTTAAATCCTACATATACATTAAACAACATATAGTGATGCTATGATGATGTCAGGCCTGGTAATTAAAGATATGGGATGAAAATTAATTTCTTTGTAGAAAATTATGACCTATGTTAATGATTTACACCTTCATATGATTAACTGATTTTATGTTTTAGGATTATGAGGTGGTAGAAATGGTACACTGTGGATCAAGATTCATCTGACTATTTTATTGCGTACTTCATGAAATGGTTTGTTTAAAGGGGAGAATTGTCATGATATATAAATCAGGTGGACGTATAAAAGGCGTGAAAAGTAGTTATGAATATATAATCCTCTAGGTTTGGCTTCGAATTTCTGGAAGTTAACCTAGAACTGTCAGACACCATTATTTCCACTTATATTAGTAAGCTTCAGGGCTAAATAGCTGAAGGTTCACTGTCTCTGTTTTATTGTTACATTTTTTAATAATTCAGCAAAATTTCATCTGAATTACATTAGAATTTTTAATACACTATTTCTATATGAGTTTTGCACAACAGTATGCTTTGATCTATAGTGTTGGAATGTTTTCTGAACTTGAAAATTAATTTAAGATCTGTGGTTGGAACAACAGTTTTCTTTAGCTGAGAGAACATGATTTGGTTTGAATCAATCTACATAAGGATGGATAAGGTGGTGTTAAATAGTAATCTTACATTGCAAAACTGATGTAGCCAGCTACTTCTGACACCTTGTCCATATTAACAAGTCCTGGAGACTAGTGCAGTCAATGAATAGTTGCAAATAAACTACTGTATCAAAAATAAATTTAAAATAGTGAACCCATTAATAAAATAATGCAGCCATATTCTATTATTAATAATAGGGGATATTTTTATTCTACACGCTTGATTTTTTTATTACATTTTTAATGGTATGTATTTTGTCTACATACAGTTGCTTTTGAGGAGAAGGTTCCACAAGAGATTGATCTGTGGCTGGTAAAATTGCATCATTTCAGTGTTCTTGGACTTTTTCAGGTGACAGCTTTGTCTAAGGATGTGGCTGTTTTGGAGGCTCAAGTAGAGAGAATTACAAGGGAAAAGAATTCTCTGGTTAGCCGGTTAGAAGAATCACAGTGCCAGCTTGCATCTCATGAAACGGAGATGAATAAAGTAAGCGCATTTATAAAGGAGTATTGAGCTTGGTTTTCCTTATCATTATGACCTGAAAGAAGAGAATTTTTATCTTGTCCATTTTCCTCTGTTTTGTGTGTGGTAACTGTAGACTCCATCTCAGCATCCCATAGGCACTATCCCAATGGCAGGAGTAAAAAAATAACTTTCCCTGTTTCCAAATCACCTTGTCATGCAGAAGCTAACTTTTCTACTTTGCAGCCTATGAGGATCACTATTTAAAACACTATCCTAATAAAGGGAGGTATATCAAATCACTGTTTAAGTTCTTTCCTTTAAACTTTTTATGTAGTATACTGCTGAATTCAGTACTTTTGATAGTGCGCCTCTTACAAAGGCATCTTATAGTTAAGAACTACAGTTTAACATGCATCTTCTGCAGTTCTACACAACTTGTATAGGTGTATTACTCTTGGATGCTTTCTTTTGCACATTTCTCAATCTAGTAGAGCCTTAATGGGCATCATAACATCAAAAAGAAAAAAAAAATTGTTACAGCCTTTTGGGATTATTGGTAAGGACTATAGACATCTCAAGGCACATCCTACCTCCCCAGTTGTTAACTGCAAGGATTGGAGGAGCAATTTATTCTTTGGGCCTCTAGAGATTTCAGTAATAGTTTTCAACAGTTCCTGTCTTCCCCTGCTGCCTTGGCTGATAGAAAGAGGCAAAAGTATTGCAGAAAATTCACAGCAAAAACATCAACTTACTAGAGACTTTATTTTAACTGAAAGACAAATTAGTATTTTAAAAATGTCAGAGTGGTTTGATTTACCAATTCTGAAACACACTTTTGGTCTTTCAGGCTGGGTTCACAAATGACTAGCACCACTTACAGGGTTGAGGAGGTGGTGAAAGAGGCAGTAGGTACAAATATTCATAGGTCTGAAAAGAACTATTTTGTACCCTACCAATTTGAAGTTACCTCTCTGGACATGATACTGTGGTTCCAGTCCCTGCTTCAGTTCATGTTAAAACAAAGGTGAATAGGTGGTCACCTTGCAATAGTCTGTTAATTTGCACTAATATTGAGAGATTGGAAAACTTCATTTTTGTCCCTGTACTAAACTGAGAAGTCTTGAAAATCCTGGAGGAACCTCCCAGTCACTGAGCTGACAGGACTATGTGCATCACCCTGACATTTTCATTGGCTAGTGACATGTTTGCTTGTGAATCTGACTTGTTTCCAGACTCAGTTTGCCATTATTCAAAACAGCAAATAGCAACATTTTTGTTTTGAGTTTTATCCAAAATATTATTTTTCTTCGTGCATCAGAAGTCAGGGAAAGAAAATATGGAGTGAGCATCTATATCCTTCATTCTTGAGGAGACTGAAAAATCCATTATTAGGACAGCACCATCTGCTGAATCTTCTGTGTTATTCCCTTTGTACAGTGTGTAGAGGAGCTGAAGGCAAGGATTGCTGTATTTTTTTAATTTCACTTGGAGGAAGTGACTTACTGCATTTTATTACATCCTTCAGATAAAGGAAGGAGGAGGTAAAATCCAGGGTTTGCAAGCTATGCTGTTGCATCTCAAGATTTTTTTTTAGTTGCATATAATACTTCAGTATTTAAAATAATGCTAAGAACTTCGCCTTTCTTTAGAGCATTTGCTGCTTTGCATTATTTGCAATGGATAAATTCACAAGCTGTTCTTGAAATTGATAAGTGACGCTGCTTATTAGAAGTTATGACAGTTGGTTTAGTTTTTTTCCTAAAGTGATTTCATTGCAGTATGCATATTTGTTTTTCCCTACCTTTTTTAAAAGGAGAAAAAAAAAAAAGTGAAAAGGATAAGAGATATAAGACTGAAAAACAGAAATTAGTTTGGGTTGTAGAATATGTGAGAATGTTTTTGAGAAGCACAGAGGATTTGTAGCAGCAAATTAAAAGGGTGCACATTTAAGGAGCAAGTGCTGAAAGAATACAAGCAAGGCAGGAAAGTAGAGTGAGTTGGAAAGAAAGTTGACTAAGTGGAGCTGTGAGTAAACACTTTTTTACATTTTTTTCTCACTAAGGAATGTGCATGTGTATGGTTAGTTAATTAAGGTGAAATGAACAAGCACAAATTGGAGGTGATGGCACAGGATAAGAACAAAAAGGGGACTGCTTAGACTGGCAATTGGAAGAATAACAACCCTGCACAGCAGTAAAGTTATGTGAAAGTGATTAGTGATCTTCTGGTTTTGTTTTGTATTTTTTTTAATTTCTTTCACTTCTTCCTAACCCCTTCATACATCCTCTGAAGTTGAGCTGCCAGATGGAAAGGATTGAGGAGGTAATAGAGCAAACACTCTCAACAGCAGAGAATAATTGTCCTGTGTAATATCCTGTGAAGTGATTTCCTGAAATGTTGCTTTGATCCATTTCTTCTGGACCATGTATCTATTTAAATAGACTTTTTTTTTTTTAAAGAATTGATCTTCAGTTTGCAATAAGTTTGTAATGCTCTGATCAAACTTTGAAAATTACTGTGTTAACATTTAAACAATTTCTTTCCCAGCATTGTAAAATTGGCAAGCTAAAATACACCTTTATTTAGGAGTGTGATAGATCCTTTCGTCTAGGTTTTGAAAGTGTTGACATAGACTTTCTTGGGATTTTACAGAGAATGAGAGAAGAGTATAAAACCAGCAACTGTCATTTAACTGTAGTGATATATATTTGCAACATAAGCATTTATATTTAGCAAAATCTTGATCCAAATATATTTGAATCTAGAAAGTACTGAATATGTCGAAGTTAATGACTATATATAGAATTCAGATCCACCTTTCCATATAAAAACATTTACCATTTGTAGACCTAAAATATCTGTAAATTAAAAATATGTTGCATTTCGGTGACCTGTAGAGGGCACCAAAAGATCTAATTGCAATCCCTGGTCTATGGATTCTCCAAGCTAACAGATCATGTTGTCTGTGTAATCTAACAGGTGTGTGGAGAAATGCGCTATCAGTTGAATCAAACCAAAATGAAGAAGGATGAGGCAGAAAAGGAGCTCAGAGAGTACAGAACAAAAACTATAAGGGAGCTTGAAATTAAGGACCAGGTAAGAGAAAATACTGCTATGACTTTGCAGTTATTAGTAGCCTAAGTAGGGTTTTTTCAGAAGCTGGAATGGTTCATTTTTCTAATAGTGGTCATTTATTGCTGTTAAATGGTTTAAATTAATGGCAAAAAGCCAGCTTTTACTGCTAAATAAATACCTCTTGGTTATCTTAATCTTGTTTTCAGCCCTAGTATGTTCAGTTTTGCGTATCACTCATTCCATGCTTTCATATAGAATTACTCTATCATATTATTCATACCAGCTACTTAAATTCTATGTACTGTATACATGTGTTTATACACTTCTTTCTCACAAATAAATTCACACATAATCACCAATATATGCAGCATAACAGAACATTAAAGATTCTAAGCATAGCCTAATGATACCAAAAATGAAAATCATTTATCTTCCAATTTCTTTAAAGATTCAATGTTACTGAATGCTGAGATTCATAGAAAAGTTTAATAAAACAAAACAAAAACAAAAGTAACCTTCTAGAAAAAAATAACTATAGGAAAAATCCACTTGGCATTAACTCTTATTTAAAACTGGGTTTTATATTAATACAAAAACCAGTATATGCCTTACAGGTAGTCTGTGAGAAAGCATCCCATGCAGTGAGAAAGATTATTAGAGTAACCTGCAACGTACTTGGCAAACAGCTTGAACAGGTGTAATCTGCATCTTTCGAAGTGCCCTTTTTCTTGAGGTTCTATCCATTTTTCTCTAGGACTTCAAACTTTCAGTATTCCTTCTTAAATTGTGATTTGCACATAAGAGTCTTCTGAATACACAGATATATTAGAGGCACATGAGGATGATTCTATTTGAGCAGCTTATCAAACAGGTTTTGAACCATTCTTTTTCTTTTAAATAACTGAATAAATCATTCCCTGTATAAGAATATATGTAGGGGGAAAATTAAGTATTTAAAAAATTAAATTTTTAATTACCAGTTCCTCAAAAGCTGCACATAGGACAGTAAGTTTATTAACTTAATAGTACAAGCTTAGTCTGGAAGCAATAATAAATAATAATAAATTCAAGTTATAATGAAAACATATGCAAAGGAGGAGTTTATTAGGTGAAATAGCCCTTCAACATGTATAGAAAAATCATACAGCGCAGAAGAAGAGAGGTCTTAAAACATTCTTTTTTTCAAAGTTTGCTTTTCTTTTCACTCCTGCATCCTTTAGGCCTAAGGACAGTGAAAAACAAAAAACAGGCTTGTCGTCTGTATCTTGACAGATATCACAGATAAAAGAGTTGGCATAATCTTGGCATACAAATAAAACAAGATGTGTTTAATAAGATAGTTGAAGAAGTATCTTGGATTTTAAATCCTGTTCTCCAACTTGCTTGAGGATTGCCTTTTGAACAAATTGCAAAATTTAACAAAATATTTTAACCTCATGTGATGACATACTGGTATTTTAATCAGTGTGGGGCTAAATACACTGAAATGTGGTGAGTTATAATTTGATACAAAGTGAAAGGATGTGAGAGAGAGTTCCTATCAGAGAAAAATATTAGATAATTAGATAAAGATTAGATATTCAGTAATTATGCTATTATATTGTTCAAATATGATTGTTGGTTCCTCAAAAAAAAGGAAAACAAACAATTTTGAAATTCTCATACTCAATATCTAGCAGCTGTTTTATAGCTGTGACTCCAGTAACCCAAAAAGTTCTGTATAGGTCCTAGGATTCTTTAACATGTTAAAAGCAGCCCAAGAAGAGTGTCAGAGTGCCTTGTTCTGTTGTTTCTTGTTGGCTGGGGATTTTTAAATAAAATTTTAATTAATGTTAATAAGTTATTGCAAATTATTTCATTTGTAAAAAATGAAAACAGTTGAATTGCATCTATCTTCGTATTTAAAGAAAATCTGGAATGTTTTATCTTGTGTGGCACTGAATAGCAAATAATAATTGTTCTTTGGTCTCTCAGCCATGACCTGACCTTCTGGCTAAGAGACAGAGCTGATACCTTCCATGGCCACCATCTGTTCATAATAAATACGTATTTATTTTTTTTTAGTAGAGAGACAATAATGTATGACTATTTTCATGCTATTCTGTATTAAATGATTTTTTTTTTTCTCTTTTAAAAGCAAAGGATCATGTTTTGGATAGCCTTTTATCATATTGAGAGCAAGTTTACTGTTTCTTGAGGTATAATTGTATTTTTAATAGTGCTGTGGATAAATTTCAGTTTTGAAGATATTTTTTAGTTTACATGGAGTGATGTTTAAAAAAGGATTAAAATTATTCAGTTGTGTCAGAATAGGCAGAAAGCTCCACGTGTGCAATTTGGGATCACCAGATACATATATCTGTATGTCAAGTAAATACAGGTTGGTATTTATCATATGCTGGTATTTATAAATCTTATTCAAATTTGAACTTATATCGTTTAGGAAGCCTAAAGCAAATATCTATTTTTGGTCTTACTCCCTTTTACCCTAATATATTTTTCCCTGTATTTATTGTTTGCTTAGGACTAATACCCATGTGTCAATATCTGTTATAACTCTCTGTTATTAACATTTTACATGAATATTTCTTAAAAATTAAGAAGCAATGAGCAATGTTACCATTTAAATTGAATAACTGTTTTCTAATATCATCCATCATGATCCTGATTAACATCAGGATTACGGAGGTAGGTGGGGGGAAAGACATGAACCACACAGTTTCTCTACACAAAACCCACATCTGTTCATCTGGCCCGATATGTTGTAAAGTAGCATAACCTACCGCCCTCTCTTTTTCTCTGTCAGTCAGCCCTCCCATTGTGGATGTAGCTGTGCTGAAATAACATTGCATTACTTAATACTTTTACTGCTTAGGAACAAGGTTTATAAATTATATGAATATAATGCCTTCACGGTAGTAAACTCTGTCCACACTAGGGGTTGTACTAGCACAGCTATATCAGAGAAAAGTCACGCCCTAACCTCAATTGCTGTTATTAGAACAAAAATTGTGTGGCATATTTGACACAGCAGGGCTTCACTTTTATAATACTTTTTTTGTTAATTTATAAGCACTGCATGGCATAATTTATGCATTTCTAACAGAAATCATACTTCTGACACACTGTGGAATTATTCCTCAGATTAACATCACTTGCTCTTTTCTGCTCTGCCTTATAAAAATAAAAATGAAGTTCTCTGTTAACAATTTGCTTTTTGTTTGTCTGAAATAATTTCTATTTGGCTTATAAAATCTTACAAGCTTCAGCATGTAGAAGTGAAAACAGTTTTTAATATTGGGTTTTGCAGTCCAAGCCAATTTGGGAGTCCTGCTTATTAGATAGTTCTTACCAGTAGCATGGCTCCACTGGGAGTTGTGGTGTCCTTGCAATAAAGTAATAGGACATGTTAAATTCAACTCCAGAAACTAACTGCAGCTTTTCAATTGTTTTATCATGTTTTGTGGAATCAGATAAATACTGTGTGTAGAATTAAATTCAAGCTAGTAATCTTAACTTGTAAAAAAGTCTTTAAATTTGGGCAGCTATAATTTGAAGGGGGGAATTACAGAATTCTGTTGCCTACCTTGTAGATGACAGAATTAAAAGCTCCAGAAACACTGTACTAAAACCCACAGATTTTTAAGAGTTGCCTGCATTGCAGTTCATAAGTCCAAATAAAAAGAAGTCAGTACTCACTGACATGCATAACCTATACAAATGGGGGAAGAGCTACACACCAAAGTATTTTTCTGCAGTATGACAGAACGTAAATGATGCTTCCGTATATTATAGTCTGACAATTTTGCAGACAAATAAAAATCTGGCAAAATTGCAGTCCAAAAGCATTTTGCCAAAGGGTATTTTGGGAATGTTTATCTCATTTGTCATAAATCCATGATTTATAGTAACCTAATTTAGATGTTATAAGAGGAGAGATTACTGACTCTGTCTTCATCAAAAATAGTTCAGGCCAAGAATTTGGGTATATATCCTGGAAATGTTTCAGAGTATCCAAAGCAAGACGAGTAACACCATCTAAAGACCCTGATTCACTGAAATGTCTTTTTATGAACAGATACCAAGCTTTCATAAGTCAGGTTTTAAAATACTAGAGTATTCAACAGCTGTGACATTCAGCATATCACCAGATGTTTGAAACTTTCAAGTTTTAATAATTGGTGAAGATGGGTTAGGATTATGTATTATATGTATTCTTGTAACAGTCTATATCTATATCTGATATTGTATTTTCTCATTAGTTATAAAGATGCTCTGGAAATTCTGCTTTGAAAACAAATTCTATTAAATTAGTAAACATATACTTGAGTAATATTTGGCAAGGGGGAAAAACTGAACAATTCAGAAGACGGCTTGAAACTCTTAGCATGAAATTTTCTTACCTGGTCTGACCTTGAGTATAATAATATAAGTAAATATATCTATTATATATATATTATATATACTTGTAAGTATAATAATAAAAGTAGCAAACCCAAATTACTTTTGGACAAGAAAGCATTAATTTAATGTGATAACCTTTACTGTAACTGAACTCTTCCTAATGAATCATTGTGTTTTGGGCATTCAGTACATTAATTTGAAAATGAGTAAATAAGGAGTAAAATGGCAGTACTTTAAGCCTTGCTTTGATATGAATTTTCTGGCCTGCTCAGGAGGAACATAATTCTTTTTTTAATAGCTGAACTTATTAGCTAATCTCAAGATTTTTGAGGAGGACATTGACCTACAACCCTTCAATATGTATAAAATTATAATATGTCTGCTGCTGCTCTGCTATGGCATAACTTTCCTCTGTCAGCCATCCATTCCTCAAGGATCAGTGGTATAAGCAGCCTTCATTAAATCCTGTCTATTTGCTTAAGAAAAATCCTTGGGACTAGGATTCCCAGTAACAGAATTCTCTTTACTCCTTATCTGCATTTTCTGTACGGGTCTGCTTCCCCTAAGCATCTGGGCTGCTAAGAGGAATAACACAGGATCAGGATTTTATTGTTCATAGGTGTAGTTTGGCCCATGTTACCTATCTATGCTCCATGATCCATAGTGATGTCACCCTACAGTATATGGAAAGAGAAAATTGTTTATGTGCATTAAAAATTATTAAAATATATAGTGGGTTTACATACTTAAATAAATACTTGGTTTCTGTTCTGTTTTTTCCTTCTTCTTCTTCTCTGACTCGAAAAAATGGTTGTTTTATCAACAGTAATTGTGTCAACAATCAGAAGAAAAAGAGTGTAAAAGTCCCTATCACTCAGTTGTTATTGCCTACGTTTTCTTTTCAGTTATTCCTTAATGCTGTCCAGGAAGTAAGAACCAATCTCACATCAGTAGTCTTAAATAGTGTTTAAAAGTATAAAAGGAACAGTTTTTGTCCTCTCCTGTTTTTCAGTAATGAAGTAGGTGTAATCTTCCCCTTCCTTTTTCTACATGCATCCTTCCTTTTCTGAAATTTTTATCAGCAAGTGAACCATGTATTTTGCACTACCTCATTGTCCCTATCTCCCACCTGTGCAATCGATTAACACAAAAAAAATGATC